>NC_047085.1:105273336-106506437 GCF_902459505.1 Geotrypetes seraphini | reverse complement strand
TTGTACATATCAACCAGAGATAAAAGTAATTGAGATTTATTAAAACAATTAAAACAGTCTGTATTATATATCAAACATTGACACCAATCTATGTAGCAGACCCAACATGGTCCACGTTTCGTCTTAAAAGCCTGCCTCAGCGGTTACAATTGATATCCAATAGACAAGGGATCTCAAAGTCCCTCCTCGGGGGTCTCAATCCAGTCGGGTTTTCAGGATTTCCCCAATGAATATGCATTGAAAGCAATGCATGCACAGAGTTCTCATGCATATTTATTGTGGAAATCCTGAAAACCCGACTGGATTGCGACCCCCGAGGAGGGATTTTGAGATCCCTGCAATAGATGGTACTCTTGTAACGTATAATATCAAAATTTGTGTCTTTCCAACAGATTGTGTGCATGCAAATATCCCATACAGAATGGTTCTAGTGCACCAGCCTATGTATAAGACATCTAAATGGTAAGCATGCCCAAATCCTACCCATAACAAGCCTCCAACATTGCTCCCTTGAACTTTGGATGCACTGCAGCCAGGGCAGGATTAATTCTTTGAGGGACCCTAGGCACACAAGTACACTGGGCATCCTAGCCCTGCCCTGCCCACACCCCACCCTGCCCCATCCCCTGCCCTGCCCCATTTATTTACCTGTTTTCTTATTTACTTATTTCCACTTGTACAGTATATCTTATTTTCTTTTATTATAAAATTCAAAACAAACAATAAAGGTTATCATACCAGTGCCGGTATACAGTTTTAGTTCTATGCAAGCCCCAAACATCTCTGAACAAAACCCCCCTTCCTTCCCTTCCCATCTACTTGCCCAGGACTTTAACTCTGAACCCTTTCCATATGTATATAAAAGTGTTCAAATGCATTGTAAAGCAGTAATACTAACCGAAACATAAGTCTATATTAATAACCAAGTTTGCAACTCCTCTCAACTACCTCACTTGTATGTATAAACAACCAAATCTGTATCTCCTCTGGTGTGTTCCACTCCATGTATGTTAAATTGTTACAAAACAACAAGGCAAGCAGTTCACCAAAGAATCCAACGTGGAACAAAAGATCAGCAGACAATAAGGAGATTCAAATCAGGTTTATTCAAGGTGTTCCCAGGAACCATGCCTGATGTATTTCGTCAAACAAGGCTGGTCAATGCTAACATAAAACCATGTCTTTCATACACACAGGACACAGAACCACCCTCACTCAGTATGGAATAAGTAATCACAAACTAAACTCTCCCCCCTCCCCCTTTTTTACAAAAGCACAGAAGAGGATTTTAGCACTGGCTGGTGGGCTAAATGTTTTGCGCTGTTCTGACAATCATAGGAATTCTGTGACCATCGGAGCAGTGTAGAGCATTCAGCATGGCAGCTTATGTTACAAATCGAAGGAGCGGTATAGTTTAGGGGGTGAAGAAACAGTGGTGTATATCCCATAATACTGAACAAAATATAAAGATAGCAGATGTAAATTTGAAAAAAGAGAAATAACAAATCACCTTACAAATTAACAAATAAAAATAAAACAAAAAATAGAAAATAAGATTATACCATTTTATTGGACTAATAAATTTTTTAATTAGCTTTCAGAGGTCAAACCCTCTTTCCTTAGGTCAGTAAAGTATACTACTGTTACAGTATTCTTTTTTTTTTTTAATATCTTTATTCATTTTAAAGCCAAAAATAAGTGCAACATATTTTACAGACATTTTAGACTTTAACAACACTTAACTTCTATCAAATTATATTTATGACAAATACATATATCATCCCCCCTTATACATATCCAACAAATGCACTCTAATTAAAAGTATCTCCCCACCCACCCTTGACGTGTATGATCATAGGGCAAATGCTGTTACAGTATTCTGTCCTGACATGAGGAAGGAGAATTTGGTCTCTGAAAGTTAGTCAAACATGTATTAAAATTAGCCCAATAAAAGGATCACCATTTCTATTTCTAAACACTTATCAACACAGCTACAATACTACTTTATCCTAAAGCATTAAAAAAATTTTTTAAAAATATAATTTTTTTGTACCTTTCTCGTGTGGTTTCTGCTTTACTCATCTTCTTGTCATTCTCTTCATTCCATCCAGTGTCTGTATCTTCCTCCCTCTGCCATCTCTCCTCCTGCTCCCCCACTCCCCCTTAGCCTGGCATCCATCATCTTCCCTCTGTTGCCCTCATGTTCTGGCATCTCTCTCCTTCCATCTCTCCTTCTCTTCCCCCTGTGTTTTTTAGCATCTCTCTCTTCTCATTTCATCCACTTAGATCTGATATCTCTGTCTCCTTCCCCTTTTTCTGGCAACTCTCCTCTCTCTTCCCTTTTCTTCTCTGGTCTTCCTTCACTATTTTCTGCCTCCGTCTAAATTAAATTCTTTATTACTATTCAGTCCTCAGTTTCCCTCTTTTCACTGTGTCTACTCACAAAATGCCACCCCTTTCCTTCACCCCTCCACTATCTCACTAACTCTATCTTCTTCCCCCCATCCAGCATATGCCCCCCATCCAGCATGTAGGGCAGCAGCAGCAATGGTGAGGAGGTGAGGGCTTCTCACCTCCTCACTGCTGCTGCTGCTGCTTCCCCATATGTGACTGAAGCTGACGGCACAAGTTCTCCCTACTTCCATCATCTGCCCCTTCTCTTTCTCTCTTCTCCTCAGTTCCATTATCTGACCCTTCTCTCTCTCTCCAACCCAGACAATTCCATCACATTATCCTGCCCCCTCAGTGAATTGCCTGGGGTGGAGGGAGAGATAGAAGGGGACAAATGAAGGAAGGGGAGAGAACTTGTGCCGTCTGTGTCAGACGCATGTTGAAAAGCAGCAGTGGTGAGGAAGTGAGGGACTAGAGGCTATCTTCCTTTCATTCATCTCCTTGCCACTCCTGTCCCTTGGTCTTTCCCACAATTTCCAGCATATCCCCTCCCTCCATTCTTGTAGCCCAGCATCTCCTCTCCATCTCTGATGGTATGACATCTCCCTGTCCTTTTTCCTTCACTATCTTCCTATCCCATCCCTCTTCCCTCCCCCCAATCAATCATCTCACCACCTCTCTCTTCCCTCCCCCTCAGGGTCCAAGATTGCTTCCGCTCTCTTTCCTGCTGTTCTCTTCCCCTGTCACCCTATGATCCTGCTTCCCCTCGCCCTTGTCCAACATTTCCCTTTCTCACCCTCCCTCTCATCCCCTGCTCCAACATACTGTATTTCTTGTTTTTTCTTCCATCTAGCATCTTCCCCTCCCCTGGCCTGCCGACTTCAACTCATTTACTGCTTTCTCTCTCTCTCCTGTTGATGCCGAAGCCTGTAAACAAATTGAACACACGCCGTGGGGTTCAAACAGTACATGTGCCGCTGACGGCTTCCCTCCTCCTTCCTCATGACGTAACTTCCCATTTCATTTATAGAGGAGGAGGAGGGAATCCGGCAGTGTCACGTGCACTGTTTGAGCCCCGCGGCGTGTGTTAAATTTGTTTACAGGCAGCGGCAGCGGCGGAAGAGAGAGAGAGAGAGCAGTCGCAGGCTCTGTTTTTATCAATGGGGGGGCCTGGTGTTGCCGATCGAGGGGGGACCCATCATCATTTTTTATTTTAATGTCAGTGGTCTCCTTCAGCGGGCCCCCATGGCTATTTCGGGCCCTAGGCACATGCCTACTGGACCTATCCTTTAATCTGTCCCTGAGGACGTCTAGGAAGTCAGTTTTGAGAACTGGCACTTGGACGTTTTGGCAATTAAAACGTCCAAGTGCTGATTTATGCTATTGTTTGCACATCTTTCTTTTTTTGAAAATGAGCCCCATGCTGTGTTACAGCTGAAAATAGGCTTGTTGGCTTAATGATTTATATTATGCATTGTTCAATGATGACTGATAACAAATGTCACAGTAAATACAAATGTTTGTTATGTATGAACACTGAACAATAGTCCTACATTCAGTCAGTATTTATGAGTGTGGCTTTGGAGCAAGTTGGGTAGGCCTTTCTGTGCTGAGCAACAAGGCCAAGAAGGAGCTTCTTCTGCTCCTCAATCTTTGTGAGAACTGAATTATACAGCTGCATTAAGACAATTGCTCTTTCAGCAGTGTTATTGACTTTTGTCATTGATGATGCTGACTGCTTCAAATACTGGTAGTTGGATCATCTCTCCCATTTGCAGGATCTGTAACCAGAAATTGAGGAGCCTTTGTTATACATGATGCTAGGCCAATGGGACTCAGTGACTCAGGAGAGCAACCGAGACATTTCACTGAACTTGTAGATTGTGGAAGCTGAAGGTTTGCCACCATCTTGGACTTTACTTCATTGCTTAGTCTGTCATCCAAAATGGCCAGACCAGCCAAAACTTTCTGAGAAGTACCACAGATATCTGTTGAATGTTGTTGATGCAACCTTGGCAATAGCCTTGTTCAGATATTTCTGGAGTTCTAAAAGCAGAAGCAAGTCATTGAGTTGTGCTTTTACAGGAAGAGGTGCTTCATGCCAGTAGTGGATGTAGATGAGGCTATCAAAGAGAACCAGTTCTTTTATGCCCTGCTCTTTCTTTGGCATTACGAAAGTACTGCTACTGGAACATGCATGATGGAAGACTTTGGGTGCTGGAAATGATGGCTTCACTTTATCTGCATCCTGGCAGCCAGCAAGAAAAATTAAAGAGATCAAGAAGCTCCTTGCGCTTTCCCTTGGATGTGATGCATTCAAGTATCTTCTGCAGAAAGTTGCAATTTATTTCCAAAGGATTGATGTGTCTGCATCAAAAATATCTGCTGCAGCAACCTCATACAAATCCTGGTCTATGTATGGCCAATTTTGCTGAGATATTTTGAACACCACAACATCTGGTCTTCCACTAACTCCAAATAATTGAGTGAAGACACTTCCAAGCACCAGTTCCATCATATTATATCATCAAGTGACCCTACTGACATCATGTTAACGCTTGTCCTACTGATGATGCAATGAAAGTACATGTACCATTCTTCAGGCCTGTATTACTCGCAGTGGTATCAAACACAGGTCCTCAGACTCATCTCTGAAGACTCCACTTCAGCTTGCTGTTTGCCAGTTCCATGGCCAATTTTTGGAACTTCGAGTAACCTCTCTTCTCCATTGCCAGTGGCAAATACTGTAATTCTGTCAACCATTTCATTACTTCCAGTAATTTCCAGGAGGAGTTTTCCATCCCAATGCAATAGTAATGGAGCTTCTATTTCATAAATGAATTCATCCTTCAGAGTGGCTGCCTCCTCATGGTTTTTGCACCGCAAACATCAGAATGAGCTTCTTGACAATATCATTTTATTTATATCATGACCAAGTGCTTTGACACCAGCACCATTGACAAATGTGGCACCTCTGTCTAGCAAATTAACATGATCTAAAGCTCCAGCAACTTCAAGATGTGCAAGGATATTCACCATTGACCATTTTGACTGAGAACTGGAACAAGGGGTTCTGATGACTTCAAAATCAGCATCTGAATTTGAACAACTGTCAGAGTCAACTTCAGCAATATTCTTGGAATCAGTATCCACTAGTCCAGTGGTTCTCAACCCTGTCCTGGGGACCCCCAGCCAGTCGGGTTTTCAAGATATCCCAAATGAATATGCATGAGAGAGATTTGCATATAATGGAAGTGACAGTTATGAAAATCTCTCTCATGCATATTCATTAGGGATATCTTGAAAACATGACTGCTGAGGGATCCACAGGACAGGGTTGAGAACCACTGCATTAGTCAGAGGAAGAGAAATAGCAGTTGGCTGTGTAGAACTACTGACAATGACATATTCTGCCTCTACTTTAGCTGCAAACTTACTAAAAATTTCTTCTCGTGCTCTTTTTCTATTCTCCTCCAAGTACCGACCATGAAACATCTTGCCTCTGCATGATTGAAAATAGTCAGTCTTCTTCTTCGATTTTCATTGTGACCAATGCATCACTGGTAGCAACATGAAAAAGATGAATGAGACATTCTCTGAAGGCTTCTTGATTTACCAGATCACAGTCATTGCATCTGTGCCAGTTCTATTTAGCTTCTCATATTTATCATAAAACTTCATCAATATGTGAATCTCTGAGTCTATTCACTGATGTGGTATTCTTACATGTTTCCAAATTTCCAAGACCTTGAACATGGCCAGATGAGCTTCCGCTTTTAAAGCAGCCTTTTTGTCAGTGTGTAAGTGCATCATCAAAGAACATCCCCATTGGTTGGAAGATGTGAACTGGACAGTTCATCAGTGCCCTTTCCTGGCAGCCATACTTCAGCACTGCTTCTAGTCTTTGGACATTGTTTTTTTTAGCTTGCATCCTAAAAAGTGGACATCAACTCAGTTTTCAACTGCCTATTTATTAGAGAATGACATGGGGACAAGTACTAGTACTGCTGCAAAGCAGAAAGTTAGTTTAGTGATAAATAGTAGAGAATGACACAGGGACAAATTTGTCCCCGTCCCCTCAGGAACTCGATTTCCCTGTCCCGTCCCTGTGAGTTTTTTTCTGTCCCTGTCCCTTCCCCCTTCCTATAAGTTTTCAAGTTTCAAGTTTTATTTAAAATGTAATATACCACTTAAAAAACTGTCTAAGTGGTATACAATATAACTATTAAAAACAAAGGGGATAACATTAAAACCAAAATACATTAATGACATATAGAGAAATAATGATAAGTGGAGAAGTATAATTTATGATAGGAAAAGAAGACATAAATGGTCAGTACATGAGGAGGGGGGGAGATGCTCTTCTTTCTGTCTAAGGTCTAATAGGTCATAGGTGTCCTTAAAAGTCTGATATCTACTTGTCATAGGCATCCTTAAAGAGAAAGGTCTTTAGATTGGCTTTAAATTTATCTAAAGGTAGTTCCTCCTGAAGATGCGGGGGTAAAGAGTTCCATACTGTGGGTGCTGTTACGGAAAAGATCTTCTTTCTAGTTGTGTCATAAAATAGGTGTCGCGGAGATAGAATTTCCAGAAGATGTTGGTTACTGGATCATAGTGTTCTACTTGGACAGTGTGGAACAAGCAATCTCTCTATAAATCCGTGTGTGTGTATTATTTTAGTTTTGTAGGTAAGTAGTAATATTTTATATGTAATGCGATGAGTGATCGGAAGCCAGTTTAAGGAGAGGAGTAACATGGTCAAATTTTTTTGCATTATAGATCAATTTTACCACGGTATTTTGAATAATCTGTAGTCTTCTTATTTCCTTTTGGGTGATTCCTTGATACAGGGAGTTATATTACCAAGGAGTGCAATAAGATATTAAGAGATGAAGGGTCCAGTAAGCTCATAAAAGATCAAGTTTCAAGTTTATTCATGTATTTTGATTAAACGCTTATCCAAAGGTACTAAGCGTTGTACAAAGATTAAAAAAAAAAAATAACAAGGACATTAACATTTTAAGAGATTAAACATACATAATTCTTTATGAGACATACTTGAGTAACTACTTTATTAGCCATGAGAGACAATAGGAAAAAGGGGGAGAACTACAATTTTTTAAAAAATATACATAGATGGTAAACAAATAAGGGATGGGAATGAAGAATTGCTGGCATAGATATATATCAATTTTGGAAACTGTTAAAATTATCAATACTAGAAATTGTTAAGATTAATATGTATTGTATTTTCAGTTTAAAGCAGAGCATTTTCAGTTAAAGGCATCTTTAAAAAGAAAACACTTTAAACTGCTTTTGAACTTCTGCGGATTTAGTTCGGTTCTTAAATATAGAGGAAGAGAATTCCAAGTCGTAGGAGCTGTTACGGAAAAAATAAGAGTACGACGAGTTCCAATTATTTTCAGGGAAGGGACATTAAGGGTGAACTGTGCAGTAAATTTAAGGGCTCTAGGGGGGTCATATGGAATCAAAAGTCTATCTATAAATGCCGGGGCTTTGGTTTGAATAGTCTTGAAAACAAGAAGAGCAATTTTGTATGTTATCCTATGTATGACAGGCAACCAATGAGCTTTTTGTAGCAAAGGGGTGACATGGTCAAATTTTTTAGCATCTGAAATTATCTTAATTGCTGTGTTTTGAATAAGTTGGAGACGTTTAATGTCTTTTAGGTATGCCCCCTTTAATAGAGAGTTACAATAATCCAATTTAGAAATCACCAGAGAATGGACCAATGTGTTAAGGGACTTATCGTTGAGAAGGGGAACCAATGATCGAATCATCCTCAACTTATAAAAACAGTTTTTAACCAACGCACTGATATGTGAACGAAACGTAAGTTTGTTGTCTATAAATCTAATCATTCTAAGTTTATAGAAACATCTCCTGATTACTGTGCTTATATGTTGATGGAAGGATAATTCGTCATCAATAATAACACCGAGGATCTTTGTACTGTTAGTGATTTGAAGTGGGATAGATTTTAGAAGGATGGGGGAAATTGGGGTTTTGGTTATAGTGGCTGACAAGATCTTTCCATTTGATTTGGAAGGGTTTAGGAATAGCATATGTGTGGTGAGCCAATGTGTAATCTGTTCTAATTTGTTGTTTATATTCAGAATATCTAGAGGGTCATTCAGCTTTATGGGTGTAGAAGTTGAATATTATCTGCATAGCTAAATACTGTGAAACCGATTGATTGCCCTATTGTAAGAAGGGGGGAAGTGAAAATATTAAAGAGGAGAGAGGAGAGAATTGATCCTTGTGGTATGCCGTACTCCGATTTGAACAGTTCGGAGGTAGTTTGATTAGTGTGTACTTTAGAAGAATGATTAGAGAAAAAGAGGTAAACCAATCCAGGGCAGTATATGTTAGTCCTATAGAAGTCAACCGCACAAGCTTCGAACACTTATGATTTTGAAGTGTTTGAGGCTTGTGCAGAGTTTGCAGAAATAGAGCAGGAACAGGAAAAGAGCTGGTGTCATGATTGTTGCTGTTTTTCGTGTCTCGACGTGTCTGGGTAGGTAAAACCAACATTTCATTCATCATGATGGCTGAAATGTCAGTTCTACCTACCCAGATGCAGTGAGACCTGGAAAACAGCAACAATAAAAAAAAGCTAGTTTATAATAAATTTACATGGAATATTAAGCCACAATTGAGCTTCCAACAGGGAAAGCCTTGATCTTAATAATAAAAAGTAAGTTATCAACATAGGCTACTGTTAAGATTATTTATTTTAACTAGGTCTCGTTGAATAAAAAGGGAGTTGTGCTAAAATAGCACATGTTGTGGTAATTTATCTTAATGGTAGCCTATTTTGATGACTTCCCTCCCTAATAGTTTTATAAATTTTACACATCATTTCTGAAAATAAAAAACTTCAATATCCAGTCCCTGAAAGGATGAAGAACAAAATTCCACTATCAAAGTAGCAGTTTTTCCCACCAAGTCAATTGAATTTTCCAAGATCATCCAAAGGATGGATCAAAAGAGTTAAGAAAAACTCTCACAGAACTTGAGGTTTCCTTTCAAAAAGATGATACACTCATGAAACTGGGTTGCACACAGTTTCAGGAATTTTAAGCACCACAAAAATTTTTACTTCAACATATCCAATAGTTGATATATGTTACGCAACTTAGAAAAGTTGATAAATCTAAGAGTACAATGCCTCCAAGTATTTTCCAGATTTTCAATTTTCCTCCTAATATTCAACAAATCCTGCATCAAATAGATTTTGCTTCTGTAATTTCCTGTTATTTAGCTTCCAAATTGATCACACACTTCTTAACCTAACTCAAATCCTTCTCCAAAGTAACAGTTTTATTAGAAACAGTCAATATTTGCTGTTAAAGCAAAGTATTCCGGCCTGAAAGCGATTTTTCCTTCATGGCAATAACCTCCTAAATTATCTTTAAAGAAAAATTGGATAAAAAGAGCTTGAGTTTAGCTGAGTCAGCTCCTGAGGAAATCCAGGGGTAACACCATCCTCATTGACCCTTGCTTTGCAACCTTTATCATTTCCTCCCTAATTTCTTTAGTCTCTCCATACTGCAGCAGAGCTTTCTCTGGTTGTGAGCAAGTGTAGGAAATAGGATACTGGATTTGATGGACCTTCAATCTGTCCCAGTATGTCAAGTTTTATGTTCTTATGTTCTAAGGTGTTGTCTCACCACTAACCATTGAGGTCATACCCAATCTTTTGGCTACTTCCATCAGGAATCACCAAACCAGGGTTTCAGCTCCTCTCTGCTACCTCAACTCCAAATCCACACACTCTAGATTGAGGGAGGGGGTTGTTTGTGTTCCTCAAGACTGAGCGTAATATCCAAAGCCAAGTGAGGTGCTGCCTCTCCAGTCATGGACAATCTTCCCAGAGATTGACCACTTGAGGAAGATATTGGGTGCAAGCTATGCTGAACATAACCACTGACTGAACTGACTATAGATAAGTTGTTTGGTTGGACTGCCATAGTTCAGGATGCCTTTTTTTCTTGGCCATCATGAAAAAACAAAGCAACCAGGTAACGAACACAGCATCTTGCTCCACCCCAGGGAACATTCAGATATTTTGATGTGATGATTTTTTTCTCAGTGTGGTTGTGTTTATTGTCACTGTGTGAACCATTTTGATTTTTGATTTTTAAATAAATAAATAATTCCATTTATAATTTGTAATTATTAGTAACTAAAGCTTAACTTTTCACACAATGTTATCAGTAGGTTTTCTAAATCCAGTCTTATGTACTATTTCTTCTTTGTTCATTTTCTTACAGACAAAACACTGATAACTTCAGACCGTGCCATGCCCAGAAAGGACCCCACTTCACAAAGATGCCCAGGCTGGCCTGGCCATATCCACTGTTCCTGAGTAAGAGATGTTTCTCCACCAGAGAATAGGCAGACTTTCCCCTGTCTACACTCCCAAGAAACACCAGGCTGTCATAATTGAACACAACGACACTATTTACAGGATCAAATTATAAACCAAAAATAGTTTTATGTACAATCATATATTATAATGATGTGAAGTGCTTAGACCACCAACCAAAGTGCTAAGATGTTCAAGTATGGGTTGCCAAAGGGACCATCATAGCACTCCGATAGTCCCAATCCGCCTAATTTGTGCAATCAAAAAACTCTTTTAACACATATCTTTATAACTTTATAGCTTTCAACACTTACCTTTATAAGCTTCATTTTAAATGGTTTTTCAATGATTTTGGCTCCCCATTGCCAGAACATTCCATATTCAATCCTGAAGCTCGTCCCTTCCAGCCAACCCCTTAACTCGAGTTTCACTAGAATGCTTCGTCAGGAGTGGGGTGCTGAAAGTATAATATGCACATAGAATCACTACATTATAATATGTGAAAAACCACCATCACCCATATGTTGCTCTAAAATATTCTATCAAATACACACTCAATCACATATCATTTAAATGTCTTATATACCACTTATAGCCTAAGTGGTTTACATTCAGGTACTCAAGCATTTTTCCCTATCTATCTTGGTGGACTCTCACGCTACCTAATGTATCTGGGGCAAGGGGAAAATTAAATGACTTGCCTAGGGTTACAAGGAACAGCAGGGGATTTGAACCCCCCAGCCTCAGGGTGCTGAGGTAGTAGCTCCAACCACTGTGCCACACACTCCCACACTCACAGCTTCTTGGTCAGGGAGGACTAGAAAACCAGAGACTGTGTCCCTCAAAACCTGCCAGTATACTCACGTCACTACTGTCATCACTAATGAATTAGAAATGTGACTGGACAAGAGATTTTGCTGCTGAATAAACCCCATTCTCAATGACGATTTACAGCTGAAACCATTTGATTTCAGCATTGAGTCCATGTGGATTCAGGGTTTGCCATTCAAATATAAAGCTCTGCTCTCTCAATAGCAGCTGCTGTGACACATCACCTTCACACGGAGTTTTAATTTGCACAAGTACCATATATTTCACATCTCTTTCTGTGTGTTCCAGCTCCTGCCAGTGAGACAGACACCAGGCAATCATTACTTAAATGTTCCACAATTCTTATCTTAACTGCTTTCTTGGTATGGCCTATATAATATTTATTACATGGACAAACTGTGCAGTATACTACTGCTACTGAAATACAATCTGTATTAATTCTCAAATAATACCTTTTCCCATTTCTATGAGGTATACTTATGTTATCCTGAATTAACACATGATGACAGTAAATATACTGACCACATGGATGATGTGGATCACTAAAGGGGGAAACCTGACTGGTACCCTTATTTTTCAGTGTTTCTCCCAGATTTCTCCCCTAGCAAAAAGCTCACTTTGGAATATACATTAAATATGAATGGGCACCCAATATGGGCCAAAACTTCCTAATGATATTTCACAATTTACAGCCCTGCACTGAATATGGTAAAACACAGACCAAAGGATTTTCCATCTGTCATGGTGCGGGGTTCAGCAACCAATCCCGTTGGCAGTACCTGGCCCATTTCCAGGCCCTTTTGATCACTTTTGCTGGGTAACTCGGATAGGATACAGGGAAAAGGGATAGGATGAGATTTGATATACCTCTTTTCTATGGTAAAAATCAAAGTGGTTTACATGTTATATGCATGTATTTATGTTGTGCCTGGGACGATGGAGGGTTAAGTGACTTACCCAGAGTCACTTTTGCTGGGAAACTTGCTGTACAATATATGTGCCCGATACTGAAATTCATGATCATTTGAACAAATTCTCATGAACTGACCTATGAGTATACTGTCAAGTAACACCTTGTGTTAGTAACTCTGATATTATAGTAGCGTGTTCCTATCTGAGGTCTTCCTATGGAGCATTATGCTAAAATAATTCTGTATTCAATGTATATTGATGTCCAAAAATGACAATTTTTGGTGATCATAACAATATGTGAATTTGATATTAGGATCACACTCATTCAATTGCTGCATAAATTCCTGTAATTGTCCATTTGTACCGCTCCAGATATAGAATACGTCATCTATGAATCTTTTCCACATACGAACCATCCCACAGTAATGGGACGAGTATACCCACTTATCTTCAAATTGTGTCATATAAAGGCGCACAATAGATGGTGCCACTGTAGCTCCCATGGCCACCGTTCTTCAAATTTAAAGTAATTATAATAAATTACCATTTTAGCTAACTTCATTATCAATTCCTACTTGGCTTGTGATAACCCTAAACACTGTGAATACCGTTGAACTAATTCAACTGCAGCCTGTTGAGGAATATTGGTGGAGTGCAGTAGCATCTGCTATTACTAAAATGAATCCAGCCCCTGCCTCTGTATCTCGATATTCCCTTAACAAATTAAAAAAATGAGAAGAATCTCTGACATAAGATCTAGCTCTTGGAACAAAATCCGTCAAGAAGTGATCTCTATAACTTGATAACAGCTCTAATAGGGAACCCACACGATGAGTCGACCTGGGGGGTGGATCATTGATTTGTGACTCTTCGGGATAAAGTATACGTATATATGAGGATCATGGGTAAGATTTATATTCTTTTTATGAAATAATCTCATCATATTTAGCTAATGATAATATCCTCAATTTTCCTTAGAAGTTCACTCGTTGGGTCATTAAGTAAACTCTTAATATTCTTCACTTCTTAATTGACCCAACGCTTCTTTAACATATGCAGTCCGGTCATGTACAACAATGCTACTCCCCCTTGTCGGCCCTCTGGATAACAATAGATGTGTCCGTTCTCAAAGATTGAATTATTTGAAAATGATGTCTAGACAAATTAAAGTACATTCTATTCTGCTGCTGTTCCATTTCTTGTATAACAATTTTTTCAAAAGCTGGGGAACCCGGTGGAATCCATATGGATGAATCCACCTCATTGGTTCGATCATGTATTATTGCATCGTCCTCCCCCTTCCCCCCAAATAAAAAAGTCTTTAATCCTAAAAAATGATATAAATGGGAATGTATATCGAAACCACCATAATGAGTAGTGGGGACACTTCCTCCTCCTTTGTTAACACAAGGGAGGAGAGGTTAAATATGCCACACTTTATTTCTAACTGGTCTTCTTGGATCTCACAGTCTTCATGGCTCATTTTGTAACTGCAAAAGAGAATCAGGCAATTCAACTGTTGTTACACTCTGGTTTATAGTGGTCGTTACTCCTTTTCTATTATCCTCTCCTTCCCCAAATGATGACATTCTGAACATCACTTTTTTACCAAACTGGCAATTCTTTTTAATCTTAGTTCCCCTATTCATCCACGGATAGATGTACCCTTTCATATAATCAAATTCATCATGATAATTTTTTTTTTTTTAATTATTTTGAAGGATTTCTGTTCTATTTGATATTTTTCCATTTGAGCATCATGGTCACGGATGTGGCATCCCCCTTGTCTGTCTGAATAGAAGACTATGGATCTTTCCTTCAGGAACTTGGCCAAACCTTTTTTAAACCCAGCTACGCTAACCCCTGTTGCAACATCCTCTGGCAACAAGTTCCAGAGCTTAACCATACATTCAGTGAAAAAAAAATTTCCTTTTATTTGTTTAAAGGTATTTCCATGTAACTTTATTGAATGTTCCCTAGACTTTGTAATTTTTGAAAGAGTAAAAAATGGATTTACTTTTACCTGTTCTGCATCACTCAGGATTTTGTAGACCTCAATCATATCCTTCCTCAGCTGTCTCTTTTCCAAGCTGAAGAGCCCTAACCTCTTTAACCTTTCCTCATACAAGAGGAGTCCCATTCCCTTTATTATTTTGGTTGCTCTTCTGAGAATCTTTTCTAATTCCACTATAAAAAAGGTTTGTCATCATGAAACATATTCCAATAGAAACATAGAATTATTTGTAAAAGTTTCAGCTTGGTAGAATTGCATTTTACCTGTAGAAAACTGGTGCTAATGTTCCAAGATGTAATGAAAATGCCTTGGGAACAGCAGATTATTTCTGCACTGTACAGTTGTGAGGAAAGTGTGGCTCACTGAATCCAGATCTTTCATGTGTCATTGCAAAAACACTTTATGCACTTAAAGTTATATATCTATTATTTGTTTTAGAGGGAAATGTTCACAACACTTTCCAAAGTGAAAGGGTGATAATGTCTTGGTTTACATATGAGGAACACTCATAAATATTCCAAGCAATCAAGGGGTACCTGCATTTAATCAGAACTTATTAAAATTTGATTCCCTGTAGTTATTCAACAGGATCTGTGGTATAAAAACGTAATTACTAAAATCAGATTTGAGCTCATTTGACAACAGAAGGGTTTTATGGTGACCTATCTCCAAATGTTCCTATTTGTAATTAAAATACAGCGATCGGCAGTAAGGATTTTGAAGCTGTTTTAGTAGTTCCGCTATTATGCTTAACATGTGGCACCCGTAATAATTAAAATGATACTAACACATGCACAATTTTATGGCCCTTATGGTGCAACCCATTATGCCAAATAAGGGCCTCTGTTTTCACAGCATACTGCACATGGTCTCATTACACCCACTTTTCTTTTCCTGTCTTCACACTAACAACTGTTAAAGTGAATCAACACACAAAACGTACTCTAACAGCTTAGTGTTTATGATATGTGTGCTGTTAGTCAGTGAACAGGAAAATCTAAACATTTACTGTTTATGTAAAGAATAGCGTTACTGTTAGCGAATTACTTGGGTCTGCTTACTTTACGATCTAGAACACAAAAGTAATGATGGGTTTCAATTGCATCTATATTTGTTTCCTTTGTTTTGCTTTCCTACGCAGATGTCAGTGAGAACCAGAATAAATTTGCCTTTATACCTCTATGAATATTTCTTTAAAAACAGAAATAGATTGCTGTATGAAGACAGGATAAATAAATAAACAGCTAGACAGGCAACTAGGAATAGCCACATTCTATTAAAATATCTTATATTATACCCCGCCATCTGAAGCTCCTAAATATGTCCCCCTTGTCATCTCTTGTCCTTCATTTTCCACAAATTGGAAGTAAAAGTTATAAACCATTTCTAAGTTGTACTCCCACTCATAAAGTTGGAAGAGTGAGGTAATTATAGATTAGTGCCATATCATCTTGAATAATTTTGTAATTAGGAAAATAGCTTAAGACCTCCTAAACTCATTTTACAGTCATCAGTTTTGAATGGCTTTTCACTCTCTTTGGTCTGGGACAGATTCCAAAGTAGGTCTCATAGGTAGAACACCAATTCATTGGGCTAAATCTAAACTATGCATAGTTGTTTTTTTTTTTTGTTTGGAGGGGAGGGGTTTCTGGAAGTGTATGGCAAGTATTAACTTGAAGGCTAGCATCCAGACCTTGTCTTTGGTGGTATTAATAAAGGGCACCTCTGAATCTTGAGACTCCCTGGATTTTAAGACTGTATCACCAATGAGAGAAAGTAAATAGGCCATGTTTTCACAATCTATTAATTCCAAATATAGAACTATGCAGACAACAGTATTTAAATGGATTAGCTCAAGAACACAGTGATATCAACAGAGCAGAATAAAATAAATATGAATCGATTTGCTCCCGTCTTTTATATCATGGAAAAAGATAAGGCCTATAGGTCCTAGCAGAACAAAGGAAAATTAGAAAATGGGCAGATCGCAGTAATAAAAAACACAACAAATGTTAACCAGTATTAATCACACTGTGTTTCAACTTCCCCAGGGGCATCCTTATTATCATACTCCATAAGCCCCAGAATACAATGACATGACGCTGGTACATTTGCTAACTGGGAGGTTTGCTAACAGGGAGGCTCTGAAAAGCGAGAGATAAATTGACTTTGGTTTGATCTTGGCCTAGGTTTGCATGGCTCTTGCAAATATGCAAGAATATCAGGTGTAGGAGGGAGAAGAGGAATCAGGACTTCTTTCTGAACTTGTGGAAAGTTGAGTTGCTCTGTGTTCCCTTTTCTTTGATGAAAATTTGTGATCAGTGCCGTTATTTAATATACCATGATCAAAAATAAATAGCCTACTTTGTTTGTTTCTTACGGCAAATGAATTAAATTAGAAGCCATTAGAAGAACTAGCTGTTTATATCCTTGTTTTAGCAGTGGTAGTGTTTGAAGTTTGCTGCAGTAAGTTCATTACTCGTATTTTGTCCAGAATTAGTGAAGCGTGCTGAAAATTGCTAATGACAGATGTTTCTCCACTCTGTCACACTTCTTGTATCATTTGATTTGGAAAGCAACATACGGTGTTCTGCTCTATCAGTATGTCACAGACTGTCTGTAAACAGCTGGTCATAACTCAGTTCAGTGAAAACCATTACTTTCCAATGAAGTGCTGGACACCCTCCAAATTGCATTTTGGCATGGCCTAGGCTGCATAATGCACAAAGTTCTTCTGTTCTGAGGTTATCTAAGGAAGGATTTTTCTCTCCCCGCCCCCCCCCCCCACCCCATACTTGTTTATTGTGTTTCAGGCAGCAGAATACTTAGCGAGCAGTAGCTATGAATTTCCTAGCATAGGGAATAAATATTTTCTCCAGGGCTCATAAAAATGTGGCTTTGTAACAAACAAAATGAAATCTAGTCCTCTTTATTTCTGCTTATGCCTCAGGTTGAATGGTAGGGAAAGGGGGGGTTGGAGGGGGTACATTATCAGGGTCAAAGCACACAAGATGATGGCAGATTGAAGTCACTCCTAGCAACAGCAGCAAATGGCACTGCCAAAAGTGCAGGCCTCGTTCTACAACTTCTCATAACAATGAGTAGCTGCATAATCCTCTCGCTACACATTTCATACACTGCTAGGGCTTAAACTAGTACATTAAAATCCTGTATTGGAGTATGGCAAAAAACAGACTCACCCTTAGTGTCGCCAGTACTGTGATTCAACTTTATCTTACAGCTTTGTAAAACATATTGGGAGTACAGAGAGTTAGTAAAACCAGCAAAATTAACAACATATTAGATTAATTGGAAAATCACAATGGGTTGGATTAATTGATACCAAAACGATACATGTTTTTTAAAAAAATCTTTATTAAGTTTTCAAAGCTAACAAAAAGTGTAAAACAAGGATACATGTTTATATTCATGATTTTTTTTTTAAAGCAACCTAAACGTGGTCACAAGACTAATCTCTGTGAAATCTTGCAAATAAAGCAAACAAAGCATTCTCAAGAGATTTTCCCCAACAAGATCAAGATGTTGGAATATTGTTAATTCTCTCGTGAAGAATTACCAAGCAGGCAGATACATCTTCCAAGTCCTCTGTCTCTCTCAAGAGACATAAAACGTTGCAGACAACATCTGGTGAGACAGAACTGAAGTTCCTTCTTCTTTCCTTTCAAACTGAAAGAGGTAATGCAAGGAATAATGCAGGAACTGACAGTGGAGAACAATTAGAAAAGAGAATTAAACAAATGATACCAACAGTGGTACTGGGGTTGCCTCAGTGTACCGGGTTCTAGAGTGCTGAAAAAAGGTAATTAAAAGAGTCTTAGAAACTATGAACATCAAGCATGAAATTATTCAATACCCCAATTTGATATGGAAAGGTTAGGAGAGTAAGGGGGAAGTTATCAACGTGGGCTACCGCTAAGAAAGGTTATTTTATGATTAACCTAGGTTATCAACTAGATCTCATTTCATAAAATGCTAAAATAACACGAGTTCACGGTTAAAAAAAAATCGGTCTTAACAGTAGCCCACGTTGATAACTTTATTTAGGGGACTTTTTATTAAGTGCACTAACCAATTTAGCATGCGCTAAATGCTAAGACATCCATAGGAATATAATAGATGTCTTAGCATTTAGCATGCACTAAATTGGTTAGCGTACCTTAATAAAAGGACCCCTAAATGCATAACACTTTCTTAGAAAATAAAGTCTATAAAAATGTTGGGAGTGCATGTGTTAGACCATCACCTCTACTTCAAAATACCTTCTCATACAATTTTTACTGATGCTCTGAAACACAGAGGGAAATCAGCACTAGATCAAGTGACATTTTATATAGCATAATACACTGAAACATTATTGGGAAGCTAGATGCACATCTCTTATGAGAAGCTTAGAGTGATATGGGGACTAAAACTATGCCAGGGTACACCTGGCGGGGCCTCTGCGTGTGCGGATCGCTGGACTTGATGGACCTAGGGTCTGTTCCAGAGATGGCACTTCTTATGTTCTAATGTTCTAATTGAGGCCATTTGACTAGCTTGATGATCAGAATTATTAACAAATTATTTGTTTCACATAGAATACAATTGCACGATGTTACTGGCATGCCAAGTATAAATAATTCCTCATAAATGCCAGATTAATAAATAACAAAGACATCATACTAAATGGCCTCCTTACAGATAAAAACTGAGACACTCCTAATCACTGAAACCTGGCTTAAAGATAATGATGGAGTCACACTAGGAATGATATGCCCCCCTCCCCCAGGCTATCAAGCCTTTTAGCATGCTCCTGTACAAACAAAAAGGGAGGAAGAGTAGCAGCCCTTTTAAAATCAAACATCATCCCAAGACTGATAGTCAAAATCACACTAAATGGTATTGAATGCCTCAACTTCTCCACTGGTCATACCAGAAGCCACTCATTTGCCTTGATCTGCAGAGAGTCATTCTCCCCCATGAATGCCCTAAATTACCTCATAAAAGTCATCAGCAAGCTAGTCATCTCCCATCAATGAATCAATATTCTTGGTGACTTCAACTTTACAAAATACCCCAATGTCACCAGAGCACCAGCTGACTTCATAACAGCAATATCAGACCTAGGCTTCCGCCAGATCATCACCTTAACCACCCACACTGCAGGCCATATTCTTGACCTTGTTTTCGTGTCTTTTTGAAGACTTATCTCTTTCAACAAGCTTATTCTTAACAGTGGAAATTGGAAGAGAGCACATTTTTGCAGTGATGGACCGTGAATGGTTTTCTGTTTTCTGTATGAAAGTAGTGATCCATCCTATTTTAATGGCATTCTTTTTTCATTTTTTGTTTTTATGGATGTATTTTATTGTAAACCACCTTGAACTGTGCTGCAATTAAGGTGGTATATCAAGTTTAATAAATGATAAATGATAAACAACCTAATTTTCATACAAGACCAGCCCACTGACCCTCACATCCAAAGCTATATCTCGGAACCAGTACCCTGGTCCAACCACCATCTTATCACACTCCATCTCATAAACAGCCACAGAATTCCAGACCAAGGACACCACCCCACCCAAGAAGAAACCCAACCCTAACACAATTAACCTACAAAAACTATCACTCGACATCTTTAAAATAGCCGCAAAAAACAGGACCCACAACAATACCCATCAAAGAAGCTGCATCAAAATGGCACATGCAAGTCAAGACCCTATATAAAAAACCTAGCAGAAACCAAGGAAATAAAACCTAATGTTTGCAGCTTCTCCTCCCTCTGGTTCATTGGCAATTGCAGGAAAAGAAGAGAGAACTAAGGAAAGTTGAAAGAAACTGGTGCAAATCCAAAGACAAAAAGGACAAAGCTTGATGGAAAAAACTACTAGATGAGTACAAACTATCCATCTATGATGCAAAGAAAACTTACTATACCACTCTCCTACAGAAAGCTCCAAACAGATCAAGGAACCTCTTCACACTGACAAAAAAATACTTGCTCACTACCTCTCATGGAAACAAAAAAAAAAACCCCTACAAACTGACCTGGATAGTGAAACCCTCTTTATCTACTTCTAAGAAAAAAATTGATTGCATATGTACAAATCTTGATACAACACCTCAAAACCCAGGAAATGCCCAGAACAACCACCCTATGAGAGAACCTAGAACTAAAACCCTTGATAGCTTTGAACCAGCATTTCATGATGACCTAATAAAAATAGTGACCACACTACGATCATCTAGATCACTTCACTGGCTCCCAGTTCACTCCAGAGTCCTCTTTAAATGTGCCTGTTTAGCTTTCAAGATTCTACATGGCATCCTCCCTCCCGCTATCCCTCTCTTCTGGAACTCCTCTAACCCTAATTCCACTAGATTCTCCCAAAAACTGAAACTATCATTCCCCTCTGCAAAAGGTATATCCCGCTAGGAAAACTAGGAAGATCCCTCCCCTTTAGAACCACAGAACTCTGGAACAACCTCACATCCCCGCTCAGAATTTCAAACTCCCTCCAATCCTTCCGCAAACACCTGAAAACTTGGCTCTTTTCAAAAATCTAACACCTCCCGCTCTTTGGTATCCTGTCCCTCTTTATCTTCCTAGCTCCTTTCCTATAACCCTTCATTGTAGCTCCTTTTCAACCTAACCCTGTAAACTGTGCCGAGCTCTACGCTTGTGGAGATGGCGCGGTATACAAACCTAAGGTTTAGTTTAGTTTAGTTTAGATCAATTTTCGACCTGTGTCCACCAAACCTCCTGATAGTCACAAAAGACACCTTTGTCAAATCAATCCTACCTCTAATTAATTCTTCCCTGCAATCGGAATGGTACCACAAAGCTGAAAATTGGCAATCAACAGGGCAATCTTAAAGAAACCAAACCTGGATTCAAACAAACCCAAGAACTATAGACAGGTCTTCAACCTCTCCTTCATCTCCAAGATCCTGGAAAAGACCAAACTGTCGCAACTCCAGGCCTTCGTCAACAGACAGAAAGCCCTTTCCCCTTACTAATCTGACTTCAGAAAATTTCATAGCACAAAAATGGTCCAGGCAGTGATTATTGATGACTGCTGGAACATATTAGACAAAGGAAACGATGGGCTATTGGTCCTTCTAGTCCTCAGTGCTGCCTTTGATACCATTGATCAGCCCTGTTTCTGCTCCAGACTCACAAAGATTAGAATCAATGATCGAGCGTTCCAGTGGTTCTTATCAATCCTGAGCCATAGTTTCCAAGGCATCCTATTATGATCTACTCTATCGTGACCCAAACCGATAAAATATGGAGTACCGCAGGGCACACTCCTGCCCCTTTGCTTTTCAACCTCTATATCAGACCGATGATAGACATTGCCTCAAAACACCACATAAAGATCCACTCATTTGCTCACAACATACAACTATACCTACCACTAGGCTCAAACTGAGACACCAAAATCTTCAAACTACCTGACTGCCTTTCAGAAATAAAAAACTGGATGAACCAAAACAAGCTGCAACTAAATCATAAACTAAATCATTAAATGCGGTGAAAACCGAGCTCCTCTGGATATGGAGAGGTGATCCCAATCTCGCCCGTCCATCGATCTCTTGGGAATCGACCACCCTGATGGCTAAAGACACAGTACACAGCCTAGAGGTAATCCTTGATGGCAACCTTTCGCTCTCCGACCATATCACCCAAGTAGTATCTGCCTCATTCTACTACTTCTGACAGCTATGGAAAATAAGATGATACATCTTGGAACCGTCTTTTTTTATTTATTCAATTTTCTATACTGTTCTCCCAAGTGAGCTCAGAATGGTTTACATTAATTTATTCAGGTAATAATAATAATAATAATAACTTTATTCTTCTATACCGCCATAGTCGTGAGACTTCTAGGCGGTTTACATTGAAGAGAGCTGGACAGTCAGCGAGTTACAATATGCAGAAGTAAGAGAAATACAGCATGCAGAATCTTAAAAAGGCAGCGAAATACAATATACAGATAGTTAACAGATGTTAGAAATTTCAGACTTATACTGAAGCATTTTTCTCTCGACTACTCTACGTATTTGTCCTCTCATGTATGTACTACTGCAATGTACTCCTAAATGGG
This sequence comes from Geotrypetes seraphini, assembly GCF_902459505.1. Classification (NCBI taxonomy): domain Eukaryota; kingdom Metazoa; phylum Chordata; class Amphibia; order Gymnophiona; family Dermophiidae; genus Geotrypetes; species Geotrypetes seraphini. Next base: position 106,483,786 of record NC_047085.1, on the reverse strand, counting down.
CTTACTACAAAAAACCTCCATCAACTACAATGAGTACAAAACATCGCCATCTGACTCCTGAAGAACCTCCACATATGGGACCTGATTGCCCCGGCATTGCACGCTACCCACTGGCTGCCAATTGACAAACAATGTATACTCAAATGCCTAGTAATGGCCTTCAAACTCTTCCATGACATGGTAACAGCCAATATGGCCTCCAAATATCTGCCCTACTTCCTGAATCGACTGCTCTGCTTGCAAGATGGAAAGCAATTATGCATGCCCTTGGGACATGCCTTTCACCTTAAGAATGACAGGAAAAAAATCTTACTCTCACTGTAACCATCATGGCATAATTCACAACACCAAAATTTCTCCACATTATCAGTGCTAGCTCTGTTGAACCAAAACATATACCTGTCGTGAACAAACTTTCAAAGTTGTTTTTTAGTTGTGACCTCGAAGTTAGCCATTGTGAAATGCTTGGAATTGAATTAGCCTGCAGCAATGGATTGTTAATGTAGTCCTTGTTTGGTAGAAGGGTTCTAATCCACACCTTAGTTACTGGGTCTTAATTATTCTTGGTGGAAGAAATGGTGCAGAGAATTGAATAAACTGAAATGGTCACTTGTCCAAGATGACTAGACCCTTCTGAGAAACATAAATAAAGAACTTTAAGGAGAAATCATGCTGACCTGCTTTGCTGTGCTCTGGTGTGCTCGGGCTATGCCAGTCCTCTGCCCCCTCTGTTCCAGGGCAAAAGACCATCATAGCTGAAAGTACACCAGAGCACAGAGGCTTAGCACTGTTCTTCATTGCAAAAACCAGTAGCTCACTTGGCCTCTTCTGCACTGTTCTTTTGCTGTGGTCCATCCCCTCTGAAACAATTTCCTGTTTCCGCTTGGGCAGACTGCAGCAAAGAAACTGTTCATAAGGGGTCGCGAGAAACTCTAGAGTGGGGGGGGGGATTTGTAACCAGTGGGGAAGACATTTGGTTAAACCCATGGGTGGTGAGGGAGGAAGAAGGCAAAGATGATAAATGCAAAGGATCATGGTTTGGTTGTGATATGGGCAGGACTAAAAATATTCCAGTGATATGGGCAAGACTTAAAATATTCCAGTACGGCAGTCCCCGGGTTAAGAGCCAACACATCCAACATTTTTCCATCTCATCTCTCTCTTTCCCATGCACTGTGGATCAATTTGGAAAGAGGGAATAGTAAATATATTTACATTGGTGTGATATATAGGCCTCCTTTACAGATGAAAGAAGTGGACAGAGATTTAATAGTAGACAAGAATATATCTAAAAAAGGGGAAGTTTTACAAATAGGTGATTTTAACATGCCGGATGTTGATTGAGGTATTCCTATTGCAGGGTCTTTTAGAAGTAGGGAGATCATGGATTCTCTAAAAGAAGAACTGTTCCAGCAGTTGGTAATGGAACCCACACGGTATAGTGTCATACTGGACTTAATGCTTACAAATGGGGAAAGTGTTTCTGATGTTACAGTGGGTGATTATCTGGTATCATGTGATCACTGCATGATATGGTTTAATATTGAGATGGGTATAGAGAGGGCTCATTCAAAAGTAAAGGTTCTAGACTTTTAAAAAATGAAAGTTGTTTGGATAGGGGATTATGTCAAGGAATTGATGTCTGGATGAGAACATCTGGAAGGAGTAGAAATGCAATGGGCAAAACTGAAAGGAGTTATTGTTAGTGCAACAGACCTTTTTGAGAGGCAAGTAAGTTATGGTAAGAAGAAAAGAAGACCACTTTGGTTCTCAAAAATAGTAGCTGAGAAGGTAAGGAATAAGAGGTTAGCTTTCATAAACTACAAAAGATCACACAAAAAGGAAGAGAGGCAAAAATAGCTGGAAAAGTTAAGAGAGGCTGGTTGAGTAGTCAGGAAAGCAAAGATACAAATGGAAGAAAAAAATAGCTGATACAGTAAAACAGGGAGACAAGACATTTTTTAGATATATTAGTGATAGGAAGAAGTGCAAAAGTGGCATTGTGAGACTCAAAAGTAAAGGAGAGAAATATGTAGGAGCTGATAAAGAAAAGGCTGAATTGCTTAGCAAATATTTCTGTTCTGTGTTCACGGCTGAAATGCCGGGAGCAGGACCACAGAAGACAAATGTGTATAGGGATGGAGGAGTAATAGACCCTGATCGATTTTCAGAGGGTTGTGTTCGTGAGAAGCTAGCTAAAATAAAGGTAGACAATGCGATGGGGCCAGATGGTATACATCCGAGGGTGCTGAAGGAACTTAGGGAAGTTCTGGTAGCTCCGTTGACTAACCTTTTCAATGAGTCTTTATAGTCGGAAGTGGTATCGGAAGACTGGAAAAGGGCAGATGTGGTAACTCCACACCAAAGTGGAAGTAAGGAAGAAGTAGGGAATTATAGGGTAGTGGTCAGTGGAGATCGTTCTGAGGAAAGGGATGCTATCAGTGGTGTGTCTCAAGGTTCGGTTCTTGGGTCTGTTATTTTTATCATTTCTGTAAGCGATATTGCTGAAGGACTGTCAGGTAAGATTTGCCTCTTTGCAGATGATACCAAAATCTGCAATAGAGTAGACAACCCTGATGGTGTGAATAACATGAAGAACCAAGCGAAGCTTGAAGAATGGTCTGAAATTTGGCAGCTAAAATTTAATGCTAAGAAATTCAAGGTCATGCATTTTGGCTGCATAAACCCAAAAGAACAGTACAGTTTAGGGTGAAGAACTTATATGCACGACAGATGGGCGGGACTGGGATGTGATTGTATGTGATGATTTTAATGTGGCCAAACAGGTTGAAAAGGGGACAGCAAAAGCTAGAAGAATGCTTGAGTGCATAGTAAGAGGTATGGCCAGTAGGAAAAAGGAGGTATTGATGCTCCTGTATAAGACTCTGGTGAGACCTCATTTAGAATATTGTCTATAATTCTGGAGACCACACCTTCTAAAAGATATAAAAAGGATGGAGTCGGTCCAGAGGAAGGTTACTAAAATGGTGTGTGGTCTTCATCATAAGGCGTGTGGGGACAGACCTAAAATTCTCAATATGTATACTTTGGAGAAATTGCGGGAAAGGGAAGATATGATAGAGACGTTAAAATACCTACGTGGCATAAATCTGCATGAGTCCGGTCTCTTTCATTTGAAAGGAATCTCTGGAATCAAGTTTCAAGTTTCAAGTTTTATTATCATTTGATGAATCGCTTATACAAATTTCTAAGCGATTAACAATTTAAAAAGCCACCAGTTTGTGGTCTCACATACAATTGGATATATTAAACAACATACAGATTAAATAAATCAACTAACATTTTAGCAATCAGATTAAAGATAGACATGATTGAAGGGGGAAAGGGGGGAAAAGTTACAAATCATTTTATATTGGAAATTACAAAAAGAAACAAACGAAAGGGAGGGAGGGGGGTTAAAGGAGTTAATATCTATAACAAAATATGAAGGGTCCAAAATAAAAGCCTATTAAACATCAAAAGCGTCTTGAAACAAAAAAGTTTTCAATAATTTTTTAAAAGAGGTAAGATCTTTTTCATTTCTAATATAATGTGGCAGTGAATTCCACAATTTGGGCATAGGATGAAGTTAAGAGGTGATAGGCTCAGGAGTAATCTAAGGAAATTTTTTTTACAGAAAGGGAAGTAGATACATGGAACAGTCTCCCGGAAAAGGTGGTGAAGGCAGAGACTGTGTCTGAATTTAAGAAAGTGTGGGATAGGCATGTGGGATCTCTTAGAGAGAGGAAGAGATAATGGTTACTGCGGATAGACAGACTGGATGGGCCATTTGGCTTTTATCTGCCATCATGTTTCTATTTTTCATGCATCCCTACCTCACTCCTCTCCCAATACCATACCCAATAATGCTCTTTCCCTCCCTATGCCCACCAATTCTCATTCTTCTTTTCCCACGGTCACCATCTCTCTTTCTTTCGTACTCAAACACCCATGCCCAACAGTTCTCCTTTTGTATTCCCTCCCACACTTCATCATTTCTTTCCCTTTCCTCTCTCCTTCCTACGTCCCAAGTTCATGCCCTATCCTTCCTTCCCTAGTTTGTGCTCCCTTCCTTCCTTTAGTGTCCCTCCTCCCTTCCGTGTCCCTCCCATCTCTTTCTCCCTCTCTCCCTACATTCTGTGGCCCGAGTTTGTATCCCCCTTAAACAGATGTACCTCTATTCTAGTCAAGTTTCAAGTTTATTTATAATTTGGTATACTGACCATCACAGGTATCTGGCCAGTTTACAATATTAAAAATTTATAAAACATAAAAAAATAAAAATAAAATAAGACTGTTTGTAACCTAGACAGGGACAAAGTTTGGACATATTAGATACAAAAGGATCTGGGGGGAGGGAGATTTTAATTACATCAAAAAATAAAAATAAGAGGAAGGGACGGGGGGGAGAGTACAGGAGAAAAGGGTGGTCGCTTCTTAAAAGCGGTTCTCTTTTTTTTTTTCCTTAGAGAGGATTCTTAACTGTAGTTTTGATATGGTCTTTGAACAAATGTTTTGAGGTTAGTTTTAAATTTGGTTAGGGAGTTTTCATTTCCCTTTTTCTCCTTACTCATGCCACAAAGCTGTGGTCAGCGGGTCCTGCACGCTACACATGGCTGAGCCAGAAGCCTTCCCTCTTACCTCAGGGGAAGTCCCTCTCATGTCAGAGGGAAGGCTTCCGGCTTAGTTGCAAGTAACATGTGGGTCCTCCATGCTGCATGTGGCTGAGCCAGAAGTCTTCCCTTTACATCAGAGGGACTTCCCCCAATGTCAGAGGGACGGCTTCTGGCTTAGCCATGTGCAGCGTATAGGACCCACTGACCACAGCTTTGCTGAAGAGAAACAAGTGTGACTGAATAAGGAGGAATAGGGAGATGATCAGAACAGAGGTAAACTCTCGGAAGCGGGAACAAAAACTCAGGATACAGAATGGAGGGAGGGAGGAAGATTGGGAAGGAGGAGGGGCACAGAAGGAAAGGAGAGAACACAAATTAGGGAGGAAGGGAGAGGGCATGAACTTGGGATATTTTTATTTATTTTTAATGTAGTTTCTACAAAGTTGTAGTCAATTGTTATGAGGACAAAAAATCCTACAGTCATCTGGTACACAACCAAATGTTGGCAGCCAAACGTGTTGTCCCCTGTATCTGAGGCCTTTTGTTGAGGGGCAATTCATCTGAAGCTTACTAAGATTTCTGAATGGGGTAGACCATGAGGAAATGAACAAGTTTATGAGTGGCATGGTGGAATTTCCATGTAGGATGTGGAAGATTATACAGGAGATTTTGAAGTTTATTTGAGTAGTGACAGGTAGCCAATGTAGCTGTTTGAGATAGGTGGAGACTGGGTCATATTTTTTTAGCTTGAAAACGTCTAATTGTTGTATTATGGATTAGTTGTAGTTTATAGGTTAGTATTTTGTTGATGCCTGCATAGAGGGAGTTGCAATAATCAAGCTGCGATAAAATTATGTATGGCAAAGTGTGGCAAAGTATGGCAAAGTGTCGTTCATGGAAGTAGGGTCTTATGAGTCTCAGTTGTCTCATGGAAAAGAAGGTTTTCTTTTAAAGATTTGAGATTTGTGGTTCAAAGGATAGTGTGGAGTCCAGTATAATGCCCAGTACTTTGGAGGATTCTTCTTTGTTTAATTTAGCTCTGGATAGTAGGACAATGCTCTTGGGGGCTGTTTGTGTATGGGGGTAGGGGGGATAAGGGGAGGGGATAACCAGAGGATTTTGGCTTTGGTTGCGTTAAGTTTGAGTTTGTTGATGTTGGCCCATGATTGTATCTTGTTGATGTTATCAGCGACTTTTTTGACACATCTAGCGAAGAGAAGAATGTCATCCACTTATGATAACAGGCATTCATTGTTGACAAATGTAATGTTAATGAGAGAACTCGTGAATGAGTTGAACAGTATAGGGGAGAGGTGAAAGCCCTGGAGATCCCACAGAAGACTTTCCAGCTGTTGGAGAAGACTCTATCTTCCGGTCAAAGTATTTTCTCTTTTCTAGGAAGGCTTTAAACCAGCTGTGTGGTTCCTATGATTCCAGTTTCAGTATGTTTTGTTAGGAGAAGGTGGTGGTTTACTGAATCAAAGGCTGTGGAGATGTTAAATTGAAGGAGGGCTGCTTGTTGACCTGTGCGTAATATCTGTTTGATTTTTGTGGTAAAGCTTAGTAGGAGTTCAGTGCTGTGCTGTGGTCAGAATCCAAACTGACAGTGATGTACCCTAGAGTACTGCTCCATGTAGGAAGTGAGTTGCTTACATACCTGAGTTTCTAAGAGCTTAATAAGTACCTGCTATGGGTCTGTAGTTTGAGGGAATGGATAGGTCAGTATTTTGCATTTTTGGTATGGGTGTGAGAGCTATTTTGCCCATTTCAGCTGGGAGTTAGCATTGATTTAGAAGGCTGTTTAGGAATTTGGTGATCCAGGTGATGATTATTTTAATAATAATAATAACAGTTTATATACCGCAGTACCGTGAAGTTTTATGCGGTTTACAAAAGATTCAAAGAAGGATACAAATTGATTGAACTTAAAAGAGATATTGGAGAGATCATAATTGAAACGTACCTGATAGGTACGGGACATAAGGAAGCCATGAAACCAGTTCAACAGCTCATCCCTGATACCGATAGTGTCTAGGCATTGTAGCATTTTCCCATGGTCTACTAGATCAAAAGCAGAGCTCATATCAAATTGCATGATCAGGGCAATGAGGCCCTTGCTAAACAATAGACGCAGATTATCTAAGATAGCCGCAATTACTTTCTCCGTACTGAATAAAGGTCTAAAACCAGATTGGGTTTCATGTAGGAGAGAGAACTGATTAAGATATTCCATCAACTGGGTGTGTACCAATCCTTCCATGATTTTTACAATAAATGGAATGGATGCTACTGGTCTATAGTTGATTACTAGAGCTGATGATTCTTTACTATTTTTTAGGATTGGGGTTATTATTATGTGACCGTTATTAGTGAGGAACTTCCCATTTTTCAGGTTATGGGCTAAGTAGTGCAGCATTGATAGTTTAAATTCTAATAGCGCCGCTTTCATAATTTCCTGGGGACATGAGTCCAGAACCAATATGATTTATAGTATTTGTTATATAGTTTGGTATAGTTATTCCATTCTAAGTCTTGAAAGGAATTCCAGATCATATCTGCTGGTATTTCATTTCCTTGTATGTGAGTTATTTGATGATCGCTAAGGTCATTTGTTGAACAGTTGTTTCTTAGGTTTTTAATTTTTAAATCGAAATGTAGCGCTAAATCATTCGCAGAGGGTAACTTAATGTGTACAGGTGAAGTGTAGCGAGTGGTGTCGAATAAATTTGTGATCAAGTTAAACAGCTCTTTTGTATTGATTCCTTGAGAACCGTTGCAAAATAAGTTGATTTTAGTGGAGTAGAATGCTTTACATTTATCTTTTATCTGTTGTTTGTAGATTTTTATGTTAGCTCTCCATTTGTTGTGGTCTGCCAATTCTCCTGTTTTTTTCCAAATTTTTCCAGTCGTCTAGCTAGTTGCTTCGTTTTTAGAAGTTTGGTGTCAAACCATTATTATATTTGTTTGCACTACTTTTGCTATTACGATAGGGGCAATTTTATCTAAAATGGATGTGCTGGTTGTCGTCCAGTGATCCCAGAAATTGACTCCTTCATCTATCTCCACTTGCAGTACATATTGTGACCAGTATTCTTCTAGATTAATATAACCTCTTGTTTGGTGTTCTCTTTTTATCATCGGATGTGTTTTAGAGTTTCGATGAGACCAGATTAACTTGAAATAATAAGTAAAATGGTCAGACCAGATATCGTGACACCAGGTGCCTTCAGGTAGAGAGATGATAGGGTCTAGGATTTCCTTTGTGGACAAGGCTACCACATCTAAATGATGGCCTTTTTCATGTGTTTGTGTGGGTAAAGGGAGGTTGTAGTTGAGTAGGGATAGAAAGTTTTTAAATTCTTTCGTGTCTGTGTTGTCCTCTTCATCTAGGTGTATGTTTATGTCTCCTGCAATGATATTGTAGGAAGGATCAATTGAATTATGTAGGACAAATTCGCAGAAGTCCTCTGGCTTTTGGCCAGCTTTTTGGTGGGACATAGAATAAATAGTATGCAAGATAGGGATTCTTCTAGTTGATTGTTACTGATTTTACAGGCTAAAATTTCTAGTTGGTTGGTCACTTTGGAATCTAAAGTTCGAACTCAAATCCTTCTTTAAGAATAATTGCTAATCCTCCTCCTTTTTTTCCCTCACGGTTTAGCGTAAGGATTTTAAAATTATCTAGTAGGAGATCAATTGTTATTGGATCATCTTCAGACAATAGCCATGTTTCGGTTAGAAAAAGGCAGGCTATTTGCTTGCTGATGATCCAATCTTTAATTAGGAAAGCCTTATTCCTGACAGATCTAGTGTTAAGATATGCACAGGGAATAGATGCGGATGTGATAGGTTTGGTAGAGGTAGTGGTTCTGATAGGGTTTACTTCCCTTATTCTTTTTTATGGGTTCGTTGATGTCTTCTTTTATTTGAGATAATATTAATGTGATTTATTGTTTCTTCTTGTGGGTTAATGATGTGCATGATTGATAGATCAGGGTAGTGGATTGATTGTAATTGTGGGTAGAGTGAGTTAACATCTTTGATGCTACCGCTTATCAGATAGATCAATAAGATCAGAAGGAGATTCATGTTTGCAGGGTAGTGTGTTTCTTAATGTCACAAGAACTGTATTAGTTTCCCTAAAAATCTCGATTTATAGTTTGTTTGGTTGTTAGGCGGGTTGATATGGTTCTTAAGATGACCTAAGTGGATATAGTTCTTAAGATGTAGTTAGAAGTGGGTAGTGGTGGTTGAGTTGGGGGAGTTCGCTATCGCAACTTGAGACATGCATGCGTCTAATACATGTGTTCAACAGTCATTCCTGCGTCTAATATATGGGTCTAAGGTATGTGTCTAGAGTATGCATCTAATGCTTGTGCCTAATCCATGCATTCAAAGACTGCGTTTGACGTAAACAAACACGTGTGTCCTATGTATCTGGAGCATGTGTTTAGCAATCACATACGTACCTAATACAAGCATCTAATAATTACACATGCATTTAAAATTACATATGCATCTAATGCAAGCATCTAAATAATTACACTTGCATCTAATAATTATACATGCATCTAACATGTCTCTAACGGCTACGCATGCCTTTGACAACTACACCTGCCTCTGGTAATTATGCAAGCTTCTGACAGTTGTACATGCCTCTAACAGTTATACATGCATCTAACAGTTGCACATGCCTCTAATAGTTACACATGCCTCTAACAGTTACACAGGCCTCTAGCAATTACACATGCATCTAAAAGTCTGGCACTTACAGCGTGGACATCAAAGTTTGGCAGAAATCTTAATGGGTAGACCTTAGAAAAACCTTAGCTGGCTGTCAGTATTGGTGGTAGTAGGTAGGAAGGCGGTAGCAAGTGGTCAGTTCTAGCTGCTGCGGGGCTAGGATTCCCGGGTCGCTTCTGGGGTGGCGGAGCATGCTCACACGCCTGGCCTAGTAAGGAGGGAGGCGGCTTGGGAGCCCTGAAGTCGTCGGACTCGACATCAGTGGTGTACCTAGCATATGTGATACCCAGGGCCCATCATTTTTTGACACCTCCCCCCCCATCTGTACGAAAAACATGATTTTTAGTAACAAGCCACATGTCACACATGAATACCTAGGAAAAGACAGCATCTTACATACTGCAGTGAGCAGTACAACATCAATACACCCATTGTAAAACTAAACAAGCCAGACTAGTACAGATCAATCCTGCTATCAATCCTAACAAAAAACCATGTCTTTCGAACACACAGAACACAGAAAACACCTTCGCCTAGTATGGAATATATCATCACAAACTAACCCCTCCCTCTTTTACAAAACTGTAGTGTGGATTTTAGTCACGGTGGTAACAGCTCTGGCGCTCATAGAATTCTGAGCATCAGAGCTGCTACCACCATGGCTGGCGCTAAAAAACGCTCCACAGTTTTGTAAAAGGGGGGATAAAATAGAAATATATAGACAAAGGTTAAATTGAACCAGTAAGAAGCTGGACTCTGCATACAGTGCACCACAGAAACAGTGACACATGTCTCCTAAAACAATAAATAAATAGAAAATTTTTTTCAACCTTTGTCTTCTGTGGTTTCTGCTTTCCTCATCTTGTAACTCTCTTCCTTCCATCCACTGTCTGCCGTCTCTCTTCCCCTATATGGCATCTTCTCTCCTATGTCCCTTCCAGAAACTGTATGCCTCCCCCTTCCATCTCTCCTTTCACCCGCATTGGTCTGGCATCTCTCTCCTCTCCTTCCCTCTCCCACACCTCTTCTCTGCAATCCCTTTCCCTTTTTTCTCTCATTTTCCTTTTCAATTTATTTTCTGCATCTGTCTAGATTACATTCTTACTAACCTCTCATCAATGTCCTTTTTTACTGTCTATTTTTTGTTAATATATGTGAAAAATGTTCTTATTACCCCCTTTTTACATCTTTGAAATTAAATAATATAAGGTATCCAATTCAATCTACTATCAAAATTTTGGGTGTATTTTTCAATCAGAACCTAACTATGCAAAATCAAGTGGATGCATTAGAGCAGAAGGTCTTTTATACTCTTTGGAAATTGCGTAGTATAAAATCATACTTTGATGTTGCTCCATTTAAAATGTTAGACCAGTTTTTGGTATTGAGCCAATTAGATTATTGCAACATAGGGCTCCTTTTACTAAGCTGCGCTAGCGGTTTTAGCACGCGCTACGTAAGATGCTACTAACGCCTCCATAGATCTGGCGTTAGTTTTTACGCATAGCACGGGGGTTAGCGCACGCTAATCTTCAGCGTGCGTTAAAAACGCTACTGCAGCTTAGTAAAAGGAACCCTTAGGGCTCCTTTTACAAAGGTGCACTAGCATTTTTAACGCACGCACCGGATTAGCGCGCACTATAGCACACGCTAACCGGAAATCTACCATCTGCTCAAAAGGAGGTGGTAGTGGCTAGCGCATGTGACAATTTAGCGTGCGCTATTCTGCGCATTAAGGCCCTAGCGCGCCTTTGTAAAAGGAACCCTTAGTGTATCTGGCAAGCACACATAAGAATCTATTAAAATTGCGAAAAGTACAAAATGCCGCGGTTCATCTCATCTTCGGATTGAAGAAGTTCGATCATGTGTCCCCTTATTATCGGGAACTTTATTGGTTGCCTGTCGAGGCCCGTATTAAATTTAAGTTTGGCTGCCTTTGTCATAAAGTCTTATTTGGTTTATTTGCCTTTGCTCACTCAACTCGTATTCGAAAATCTCATGGTATTTTTAATTTTCCTCCGGTAAAATATTGTCATTATAAAAAGTTTCATCAACGTCTTCTTTCTTTTCAGGCAGCACTCTGGGACAAGGACTTGAAGTCTCTGTTTCTGAGTTCAGAGTCCTACCACCATTTTTGAAAATAATTGAAGACATATTTGTTTCCTAAATAATGATTATTCTTCATGATTATATGGGATTTTAACTTTGTTAACTGCATAAAACGTACAAGGTTATGCAGTATAGAAGTTATCTGTTATGTTATGTTACCTGTGTGCAGCTCTACTAGGCTTTCCTATACCAGGTGCTGATGTTCCAGAAACAGGTATGTACTTTTTTATTCTGATCTTTATAGGGGTGTGAGGAGGTCAGTGAACAGTGGGAGAGTATGTGGGAGTCTTTACTTTACTTTATCTCTGCAGTGATTATCTGGTCACTTTGGATACTTTTTTTTGGCACATACATGTTTTTACATTGTCTAATTCACAATTTTTGTTTTGTCTCGGATGTCTAGTAAAACATTTGAAATATCCCTGCAGAACAACTAAAGTCTAAGTCATATGGTATAAATGTGCAAATAAAGATAAAAATATTTTTCCACTATGCTCATTTCCAATATCTTATCGAACTTCATAGAACATATATTTTATAATATATATAATATATATATATATACACACACACACACACTAGTCTTTAAGCCCGTTACATTAATGGGTGCTAGAATAGATGTCTGTCTTTCTTTCTGTCTCTCTGTCTCCTTAGCCTCTGTCTCTCTGTCTCTTCAGCCTCTGTCTGTCTGTCTTTCTGTCTCTCTGTCTTTGGCCCCCTGCTTATCTCTCTCTGGCCCCTCGAGCAAACCATGATTGCTGCCTGCCCCCCAACATGCCCCTCTCCCAAAGCAGCCTCTTTTCCCTTTCCCCCTCCACTTCCCTGTGCAGCAGTAGCAGCTGGACGCCTCACAGAACCTCAAAGGACACCCTCCTGCCGTTGCTCTCGCCGCCACTCAAACCGCCACACGCGCTGTAAGCCGACGCATGTCACACGCACTGTAAGCTGACATGCGCTGCTAATCGAACATGGCCACAGAGTCACAAATCACGCTGTCAGGGATCACGCCGTTGTAAGTGCGCATGTGCGCTTAGGGTTTTATTATAGAGGATAATATATATGATAAAATATCTGAAAATTATTTTGTAGTATTAAATCTATTATCATATTTATCCTTATCATATCCAACAATGTATCCATTATCATACAATCTCCATCATTTAAATTATGAGACATTAAAAGCCAATTGCAGAAAACACACTGAAATACCTGAGGATTGCCTGAAAAGGGCACATACGAGAGGGGAACTAAAATAGCACACTTCCCGAAAGGTAAATAAACCTGATCACAACCTACAGGTCTCATACTTATTTGTGTACAGCACTGTGTATATCTAGTAGTTCTATAGAAATAAGTAGTAATAGTATTAGTAGGAGAAATTATGAGCCTGATATTCAGACAGTGGCACTCAACGTTATACTGACTGCCACTGGTGTCATACTCTGAAATTCAATGCCTGGCCATATCCAAGCTCCAGCATTGAATTTCTAGGTATATGGAACTGGCAAAAATATAGCCGGCTAAGTGTGATATTCAGCACTTAGCTGGCTTTAGTGAGCCTCATAAAGATAGGGCTGACTTTTATGCGATCCTACTTTCTGCCTTTTTCTGCGGTTTCTGCCTTTTGTTCTTCTTTGCTTTTTGTTTTCTTTTTTATTGCAGGGCCGGAGAGGGCAGGAGAGGCCGAGAGGGAGGAAGCCAGAGCAGGCAGGAGGACCGGCGAGAGATAGCTCCGCCCCCTCACCGCGTCATAGGTCGCATCGGCGCCCGGGCTCCCCTTTAAGAAGAAGGGAGCCAACGGCGCCCAGCCGTTCGGCACGCTGCGAAGGCGAGCGGCAAAGGCACTCGCCTTAGCAAGAGCGCCTTTGCAAAGGAGCCTTGCGAGGGAACCAGAAACGCCAAGTAATTCACTTTCTTTTCTCTTTCTCTTTTCTCTCTCTCTTACCCACAGCAGGAGCACACCAGCACTTCACGAGAGCGATGGAGGACCCAGGATCCCAGAGGTACTTTCTGGTATACTGCACAGAGTGTAATATGTACGACTACCTCCCCTTGGGAAGGCGGGAGTACATATGCAGTTGGTGTCAGGAACTGGAAAGCCTGAGGATGGAGGTCGGCAGATTGAGGGTCAGGGTCCAGGAACTGGAGGGACTGGAGGGACTGCGCAACACAGAGGAGACGAGCTGGTCAACCAAGGACACAGACGGAGCAGGCCCCATTGTGGACCAGGTGAGGGACCTCGAGAGATTCATCGAGGAGGCCTATAGGAGGAAGATGGAGGAACAGGACCAGCAGCTGCACAGACGGATGTCGGCAGACAAGACCCAGGATCCACAAGGCGACACCAGGGAAGGACCTAGCGGAGGAACCACGCAAGAGGAGGAGACCGTGACTCACCGGGACCCCGAGGGAGAGACACCGCACTACACCGAGTACACGGACCTGAGACAGAGGAGGTTGCTGAGGAAAGGGAAGTCTGCTATTGTGGTGGGAGACTCGATCTTGAGAGAGGTTGATAGTCACGTAGCTGGAGGAAGGGAGGACCGGCTGGTGACTTGTCTCCCAGGGGCCAAGACACGAGACGTCACTGATAGGATCGAGAGGATCCTGGATGGAGCAGAGACAGAGGAGACTGCGGTGATAATCCATGTCGGAACGAATGATGTGAGCCGGAGGAACTTCAGCATGGCCACACTGACTGACCAGTTCAGGGTCCTGGGACGAAAGCTGAAGCGGAGTACCCGGAGGATAGCATTCTCAGAGATCCTGCCTGTACCGAGAGCAGATGCAAAGAGGCAGGCAGACCTCCAGGCTGTGAATGCATGGTTGAGGAGATGGTGCCAGGAGGAGGGCTTCCACTTTGTGAGGAACTGGACGTCCTTCTGGGGAAAGAGTAAGCTCTACCGGCGGGACGGCCTGCACCTGAGCACAGCGGGAACTAGACTACTGGCAGCCAATGTGAGGAAGGAGATCGAGAGGGCTTTAAACTGAGGAGAGGGGGAAAGCCGACAGCTGATTTGATGTTGACGCTTCGGACAACAGTATCCAGAACAGATGCTGAACGGGCTGACTGCAAGGAGGAAGTAGAGAGACCGGTGGATCTTATGATCAGACAGCGAGGGAAACATCAGGTAAAGGGAGCTTGCTGGGAGGAGACTAAGGGGCTTGGAGACACAAGGAGACTGGGTGGCACGAGGGCGAAAGCTGAGGGCAATATAGGGGTGCCACAAGGCGAGGGGGATCAAACGGAGGCTCAAGGGATGATAGCCCAGGAGGGGGCCGGTAGGGCTAGAAAACCCAGAGGAAAAGCGGGGAAGTGGGGTGGCGGGAATGTGGGGAAACCGAAAACGAGGGTAAAGGCTGAGGGCAAAGCAGAAGCACAGGGAACAGGAGAACTGCCCGAAGTTCAAGGGGAGGCGGCCCAGGTAAATACAGAGGTGGAGGAAAAACGACGGGACCTGTGGTGCTTGTACGCAAATGCAAGAAGCCTCATGGCCAAGATGGGTGAACTAGAGGTCGTGGCCAAGGGGGAAGACCTGGATATAATTGGAATTACAGAAACATGGTGGACAGAGGAGAATCAATGGGATGTGGCGCTGCCGGGGTACAAGCTCTACAGGAGGGACAGGACCCACAAGAAGGGGGGAGGCATAGCACTATATATAAAGGACTCTATCTACTCGGTCGGGATGGATATGGCAAAGAAGGCAGAGGGGCTGGAATCGCTATGGGTCAAATTTCCGGGAAACAAGGGTGCAAGCATAAAACTGGGGCTGTACTATCGCCCACCTGGTACGCCGGAAGGAGTCGGATACGACTTGGAAGCTGAACTGAGACAAGAATGCAGGACTGGAAGTGTAACAGTGATGGGGGACTTCAACTACCCGGGAATTGACTGGAGTATGGATCACTCCAACTGCACTAGGGAAACAGGATTTGTAGAAGCTGTGAGGGACTGCTTCATGGAGCAACTAGTCAGGGAACCGACGCGAGGGAGTGCTACTCTTGACCTCATCCTAAACGGATTAGGGGGGCCTGCAAGAGGGGTAGAAGTGGGAGGACCACTAGGCAACAGTGACCACAACGCGATCAGATTCACATTAGAAAGGGGGACACCCACAGTAAGGAGGACCGCAACAACTGCGCTCAACTTCAGGAAAGGGAACTATGTTGCTATGAGGGAAATGGTGGGGAGGAAGCTCAGAAACATCCTTAGGATGGAGACGGTAGGAAGCGCCTGGACCCTATTCAGGGACACCCTGCAGGAAGCACAAAGAATGTACGTCCCCAGTTTCAGGAAAGGCGGCAAGAACAAGCGGTCAAAGGACCCGGTTTGGATCTCAACAGAAGTAAAGAGGGCAATAAATGACAAAAAAGTATCCTTCCGGAGATGGAAAAAGGACCCAACGGAGGAAAATCACCAGGCGCACAGGAAATGCCAAAAGGAATGCCACCGAGAGGTTAGAAAAGCAAAAGGGAAATACGAAGAGGGGCTGGCCAGGGAGGCGAAAAACTTCAAGGCATTCTTCAGTTACGTAAAGGGGAAGCGACCAGCGAGAGAGGAGGTGGGGCCGTTGGACGATGGGGATAGGAAGGGAGTGATTAAGGAGGATAAAGAGGTAGCTGAGAGGTTGAACACGTTCTTCTCGTCGGTTTTCACGAGAGAAGACACATCTAATATACCGGACTCAGAGGAGCTCATGAGTGGGGAACAGGCTGAAAAATTGGAACACATAGAGGTAAGTAAGGAGGATGTCCTCAAACAGATAGACAGGTTAAAATGCGGCAAATCGCCGGGCCCAGACGGGATCCACCCAAGGGTTCTAAAGGAACTAAGACAAGAAATAGCGGGCACAATCCAGCATGTTTGCAACCTATCCTTGAAAACTGGAGAGGTACCAGAGGACTGGAAATTGGCGAATGTCACACCTATCTTCAAGATGGGATCGAGGGGTGACCCCGGGAACTACAGGCCGGTGAGCCTGATTTCAATTATAGGGAAGATGGTGGAAGCTATGATCAAGGACAGTATTTGCGAGCACATCGAGAGAAATGGCCTACTGAGAACAAGCCAGCATGGATTCTGTAAGGGAAGGTCATGCTTAACGAACCTTCTGTACTTCTTTGAGGGAATAAGCAGTCGGGTGGACAATGGGGAACCTATAGACATCATTTACCTCGATTTTCAAAAGGCTTTCGACAAAGTGCCACATGAAAGGCTGCTTAGGAAGCTGTGGAACCACGGGGTGGGAGGGGATGTGCACAGATGGATCGAGCACTGGTTGTCGGGTAGACTGCAGAGGGTCGGAGTAAAGGGACAATATTCTGACTGGCGGGGAGTCACGAGCGGTGTGCCACAGGGATCGGTGCTGGGGCTGTTACTCTTCAACATATTTATCAATGACCTGGAAAAGGAGGCAAAGTGCGAGGTTATAAAATTTGCAGACGATACCAAATTGTGCGGCAGAGTTAGGTCCAGGGAGGAGTGTGAGGACCTACAAAGGGACCTGGACAAACTGGAAGACTGGGCAAACAAATGGCAAATGCGCTTTAACGTGGAAAAATGCAAGGTCATGCATATAGGGAAAAAGAACCCGTTGTTCAACTACAAATTGGGGGGGCATTGTTGGGAGACAGCAGTCTTGAGAGAGACTTGGGTGTGCTGGTGGATGCATCACTGAAGCCATCTGCACAGTGCGCAGCAGCCTCAAAAAAAGCCAACAGGATGCTGGGCATCATAAAGAGGGGCATAACAACCAGGACGCGGGAAGTCATCATGCCAATGTATCGAGCGATGGTGCGTCCACATCTGGAATACTGCGTTCAATATTGGTCGCCGTACCTCAAGAAGGACATGGCAGTACTTGAGAGAGTCCAAAGGAGAGCAACGAAACTGGTAAGAGGGCAGGAATACTGCCCATACGCCGAGAGGTTGGATACGCTGGGGCATTTCTCTCTGGAAAAAAGGAGGCTCAGGGGAGATATGATAGAGACCTTCAAGATCATGAGGGGCATAGAGAGGGTGGATAGGGACAGATTCTTCAGGGTGAAGAGGACAACAGGTACGAGGAGGCATTCAGAGAAACTGAAGGGAGATAGGTTCAAAACAAATGCAAGGAAGTTTTTTTTCACACAAAGGGTCGTGGACACTTGGAATGCGCTACCGGAGGAAGTGATCAGGCAGAGTACGGTACAGGGATTCAAACAGACAGATTTCTGAGGGATAAAGGGATCGTGGGATACTGAGAGAGGTGCTGGGATGTAACACAAGTATAGAAAGCTAACCAGGTAATAAGTATAGAAACCCAATCAGGTCGTGCATGTGCAAGACTGGAGGGTTAGGACTTCGATGGGAAGATAGGACTTCAATGAGAAACCAAGGTGGCAAGGGAGCCCCTTCTGGTGATTCAGACAGGTCGTGACCTGTTTGGGCCGCCGCGGGAGCGGACTGCTGGGCAGGATGGACCTATGGTCTGACCCGGCGGAGGCACTGCTTATGTTCTTATGTTATGTTCTTATGTATGTGGTTACTCTGGCCACTTAAATGCTGTATATAACACGATTCAATGTATATGAGATTCATGTAACATATTTCATATATGATATATTTTCAAATAACATTGAAAATTTTAAAATTTAAATATTTTTTAAAATTAAACATTCTAAGAATTTTATAGCAGCAAATTCCACCATCGTAGTGAGAAACAAAATTGTCTTACCTTGTAGAGATTTTTGGCAGTGCTCACACGTGAATTAAGATGCCCAAGGTTTATGATGATCCCCAACAGGCATGCTGAAATATGCCTAGCAGATGCTTCTATGGAGTATTTTTTTCCCTCTTGTCTTGATAAATTGTCCGCGTACATAGCAAAATGAATCTGCCGGATGTTTTCAACCTCTGGATTCCATCTAAAACAATGCAAATATGTTACCACTTAGGCAGTTGGAAATGAAATGAGCTGGTGGGCTTAAGATCTCCATAGTTATACTATACTATCATTTATATTGATAGGAAGTTCTAGAAAATTCTTGAAGTTATTCTAAGGGGCCCTTTTACTAAGGCCTATGGCCAAAATTGGCACAGCAGGAGCCTACCGCTACTTTTAGTCCACGGCAAGTCAGAAATTACCATGGGTCAAAATAGTGCAACTTGTAGGTGTGTCTGCCTAGAGGCAGGTTTCTGTCCACATGCACTGCAATAACAGCACATCTTAAAAAGACCTTACCACCTGCCTTTTTTACAGGCGGTAAAGGTTTTTGTGCTAACCTGGCAGAAAGAAGTACCACATGCCTTTTCCACAGCACACCAGTGCATTGTGGACAGGTACACCCACAAGTCCCTTCCTCTGCCCATCTCTGCCCACAGCTGTGGTAAGCCTTACTGCCTGAATTGCCGTGTGGTAAATCTTTTTGTACTGCAGTGGCAAGTGCAGTGTGCCATTCAGCAAAACCCTACTGTGCCTTAGTAAAAGGCCCCCTAAGTTTACTCAGCTTAGAATCAATCTGGAATGTTCTGCAAAAAAGGTAAATTTCAAAATGAATGTCCTGGTAACAAAAGCAAAGTTTGAGGGGAATGATAGCTATTTTCTATACTTTAATGGCACAGGCAATTAAGAGAGAACATTTATTATCCAGGAACCAACAAAAAAAATTTTGTTAGTGATATTAATACATAACCAGCCAAGTGCTGACGTCACGCCCCGTAATATCCCTAGAATAGTCAGTTTCACATTGGGAGCTAACCGGACATTTTCAGCAACAATATCTGGTTAAGTGGCACTGAATATAGCAGGTTAGTTCCAAACAAATGATTTAACCAGCCAGGAGTCATTTCTGACACAGGGACAACTTTTTCCCCGTCCCTGCATGAACTCAATTTCCACATCTCGCCCCCATGAGTTTTGTCCCTGTCCCTGTCCCATTCTTGTAAGCTCTCTCTTAACTGCACAAACCTCAAACACTTGTGATTTTAAAGTGTTTGAGGCTTGTGCAGATGAGGAAAGAGCTTGCAGAAATGGGGCAGGGACAGGAAAAGAGCTCGCCAGGATGTGAAAATGATTTCCCGCGGGAATGGGGGAAAAATTTGTCCCCGTGTCATTCTCTACCACTAACAGCAGCTCTCACTTTCCCAGAGAACTTCACTGAAGTCCCTCAGAGACCTTAATACAGCTTCCACTCAATAAGATCATTTCTCACGCCAAAGCAGGAGTGACTAGATCATACCATTTCCCCAGTTAAAGAGGAATGGATATTTGTTAGACCAAGGGGTCTACACATAGGGTGATTAGAAAAAGATAATTTTCTTTCAATTGCCCTTTCAAGAGCACCTATATATTTAAATATGTTACATAAAGCATTGCTTCTGGTCTCAGTGAATATGAAGCATGAGAGTTTATGTCTGTATTAATGCTGCCCCCAAGCAGCAGATTCATTAAATCATAAAGCAGCAGCAGAGAAAAAATGTCATGCAGCTCTGAGCAGTATGTGTTTCTAGTGGAAAGGTTTTATCAGACTGATTGTGTAGCATATTCGAGTGTAATATACCAAGTCTGAGATTGATCATAAACAGTGACATATTTTAAAAGATTGTTACTGGGAGGGTTTACTGCTCATGCTTCCACCACTTAGAACGAGTTTTATTCAGAACATGGGAATTTTGTCACTGCATCTTACTCATCACACACTGAATACAGAAAACAAGTAAAATTATTAAACAAGGAAGGTATAAATTAACAGGCAGATTGTTTGTAATGTGTTTTATCTTCATAATCAAAGCTGTAACTGGTAACTTTTATTACTTTCTGGGTCACATGTAACTTTATGGGATGAAAGTCTTTGTAATCCACAAATCACTATTAATGCCTAATTTATGTCCTTCAAAAACATCCAAAATTTCAATATCCGTTTTAGGAAGCACTGCTTCCATACTGTATAATGATGTTTTTCCTAATCTAATAACAAAAATGGATTAGATGTGATTATCCATTTTCATCGGGCACAGATTTTCTCTCAGGGTTTCCACAGGAAAGAGCATGCACACTTCTAAAACGGTGCTCGCTCTTTGCAAATAGGACATACGCTTTCCCATGAGTACATGCTTTTCTGAAAAAGTAAATCAGTGGTTGCCAAACCTGTCCTGGGAACACCCCAGGCAATCAGGTTTCCAGGATATCCACAGTGAATATTCATGAGAGAGATTTGCATGCAGTGGAGCTCCCAGGACAAGTTTGGGAACCACTGAAGTAGTAAGCTCACAGAAAAATGCACACTATTAACAGCATATTAAGTACCTCACGGGACGTGTCGAAGTGGAAGATTATATTTTCTTTCTCAAGGGACCCTCGGCCACAAGAGGGCACCCGCTCAAACTCAGGGGCGGAAAATTTCATGGCAACACCAGAAAGTATTTCTTCACAGAGAGAGTGGTTGATCATTGGAGCAAGCTTCCAGTGCAGGTGATCGAGGCAGACAGCGTGCCAGACTTTAAGAATAAATGGGATACCCATGTGGGATCCCTACGAGGGTCAAGATAAGGAAATTGGGTCATTAGGGCATAGACAGGGGGTGGGTAAGCAGAGTGGGCAGACTTGATGGGCTGTAGCCCTTTTCTGCCGTCATCTTCTATGTTTCTATGTTTCTATTACAAAACATGAAATTTCAGGGGGGTTGTTAATTTAATCTTGGTTGCACGTTACTACATAAAGAACATATGTAAATCATAATTCTGCCTATTCTTTGCTCAAACTCCTCCCATGTACACACTTTGGCCCTGATTCTATAAACTGCATCTAAGTCAAAGGCACTGAGGAATGTGGCACATAGCGCTTGTCAATCTTAAATTAGAAGCCGTTTATAGAATCATGCCTAGCAGTGCCCAAACTGGACTTAGGGCTGCTAGGTGCCCTAACCTTAGCCACTTCTTGTTTATGCCAGGGGTTTCTTGGTCTAGATACCAGCGCCTAAGTCCAGTTTAAGCACCTACCATGCCAACAATGCCCACAATTACTACTAACCATGCCTACCAGAAAGTGGTAGATGCCTACTGAGTTAGGTGCCCACATTCAATTAATTTTAATTTAAGCCAATTGAGGTGCTAATTGCTCATTATTGGTGCCAATTAAGCTTTCTAAATAATTAAGTTAGGCACCTAGATTAAGTTAGGCAGTGCCTAACTTAATCTAGGTACCTAACTTTAGGCATCTTTTATAGAATCTAGGTCTTACTCTAAAGTAACATACAATTATACGCCTAATTATAATGCACATACTTTTATGCATTAGGTAATTTTATAAGTAAGGGCCCGATATTCAGTCATAAGAACATAAACTGTGCCTCTGCTGGGTCAGACCAGAGGTCTATCATGCCCAGCAGTCTGCTCACGTGGCGGCCCATCAGGTCCAGGACCTGTATAGTAACCCTCTATTTATTTCCTTTTTTTATATATATATATATTTATTATTTATTATTTATTAGTTTTATACCTTACAAGAAAATACATCTTGCTTAGGAAAATACAGCAGGAATAATTGTTCAAATGTTCAATATCACATTTTACAATAATAAAAGAAAAAGAAATACGGGTATGCTTTCTTAGACCACAAAAAGCTATTGAGGGGGGGTTAAGCAAATAACTGAGAAGCTAATCAATCATATTACAAAGAATCAAAAGTACCATGAAAGGCCTAACATAACACTCTGCATTCTAAATACCATTAATCACCTATACACCAGCAGCGATTTTCTTCAGTTCCAAAAAAGATCTTAACTGCTCTGGTTGAAAGAAGACATACTTAACTTGAGCATATTTCACAATGCATTTACAGGGATATGCGAGCAAAAAGGATGCACCCAAAGCCCTGGTATCCTGTCGCATTGCTAAAAAAAAGTTTCCTCTTTTCCTGGGTAGCCTTAGTTACATCCAGGAAGACCCATATCTTTTTACCGTAGAACAATTCTCTAGAGACACGAAAGTAAAGTTTCATAAAAGAGTCCTGTTGGAAAATAAATGAAGCCAGAAGTGTCATTCTCTGAGTCATATCTGTAATAGATTCCTCTAATATGGCTGAAATATTATTTAAGTCCAATTGTGGAGTCTGTTCTCCAACCCCCATTGCTTCCCGGTTTTTTGGTGAATAAGGCAAATAATAGACTTTGTTCAAAGGAGGAATATTGTCCGTGGAATACTTTAAAATTTCTACTAAGTATTTCATAAACATATCATAAGCTAATATCCCAGGTACTTTGGGGAAATTCAAAATCCTAACATTCATCCTTCTATTAAAGTTTTCTATATTATCAAGTTTATGGTGTAAAGTCACTGAATCTTTAATTGCAGCATTTTTAAAGTCCACAAGGGATTTCACTTCTGTTTTTACTTCCATGAAAATATTTTTAGCCTCAGTATTTGACTGTTCCAGTGCCTTGGTTAATTCATCCATCTTACTAGCCAACATTTGTACCTTTGTAGAAGTTTTCGTTGCCTCAGAGTCCATTTTCTGTAACAGTCCCCAAATCACTGTTAGTGTCACTTCACCGGAGGGAATAAACTCCCCAACGTTGGTCACCATCGGCAGAAGCTCATCTGCTCTGGGCGCTTCCCCCCTAAGAGCTCCGTGTGCAACTTCGGCAGCACTTTCCGTTCCTACTGCCAAAGCAGAAGAGTCAGCCGGACAGGGAGGTGGTTCGGTGAAGGGGGGTGAAAGTGAGATCTCATTTCCGTGTGGGCTGGAGCCTTCTCTACTCTCTCCCACCGCCGGAGTTACTTCGCCCCGCTGGATGCAGATACCAGGTAACAATTGCTCAGTCATCTGCTGACGAGCTAGGAGCATTGGCGTCGAGGAAGCTGGCGTCTTAATGCTCCCTTTCCTCTTATGGGGCATTTTTTCTTGCGAGTAATACTCCCGAAGCAGAGAGAGCACAATCTCAGCGTCTGGTCGATGCCGCCATCTTGGCCCCCTATACCCTTCTATTCCCTTTTCCTTCAGAAAATTGTCCAATCCCTTCTTGAACTCCAATACCGTACCCTGTCCTATCATGCCCTCTGGAAGCGCATTCCAGGTGTCCACCACCCGATGGGTGTAGAAGAACTTCCTAGCATTGGTTCTAAATCTGTCCCCTTTTAATTTTTCCGAATGCCCTCTCGTTCTTGTAGTTGTCGAAAGTTTGAAGAATCTGTCCCTCTCCACTTTCTCTATGCCCTTCGTGATCTTGTAAGTCTTTATCATATCCTTTCTAAGTCTCCGCTTCTCCAGCGAAAATAGCCCAAGTCTTTCTAATCTTTCAGCATATGAAAGATTTTCCATACCTTTTATCAAACGTGTTACTCTCTTCTGAACCCTCTCGAGTATCGCCATATCCTTCTTAAGGTACGGCGACCAATATTGGACGCAGTACTCCAGATGCGGGCACACCATCGCCCAACACAACGGCAGGATAACTTCTTTCGTTCTGCTTGTAATACCCTTCTTGATTATTCCCAGCATTCTATTTGCTTTCTTAGTGGCCGCTGCGTATTGTGCCGACGGCTTCATTGTCATGTCCACTATTACCCCTAAGTCCATTTCTTGGGTACTCTCACTCAATAACAGCCCTCCCATAGTGTAGCTGTACCTCAGGTTTCCGTTTCCTACGTGTAAGACTTTACATTTCTCTACATTGAACTTCATCTGCCATCTTGTCGCCCACTCCCCTAGTTTGTTCAAGTCCCTTTGTAAATCTTCACAGTCCTCTTTAGTCCTAGCCCCATTAAATAGCTTGGTGTCATCTGCGAATTTTATTACTTCGCTCTTCGGCCCTGTTTCTAGATCATTTATAAATATATTGAATAGCAGCGGTCCAAGCACCGACCCCTGCGGAACACCACTCGTGACCCTCTTCCAGTCCGAGTAGTGGCCCTTCACTCCTACTCTCTGCTTCCTGCCCGCCAACCAATTCCTGATCCATCTGTGTACGTCTCCTTCCACTCCATGGTTCTTCGGTTTCTGAAGTAGACGCTCATGGGGTACCTTGTCAAAGGCTTTTTGGAAGTCTAAGTATACAATGTCTATGGGGTCCCCTTTGTCCATCCGTTTGTTAATTCCTTCGAATAAGTGCAATATGTTCATCCGGCACGATCTTCCCTTGCAGAAGCCATGTTGGCTTGTTATCATAAGTTTATGCCTTTCTAGATGCTCCTCGATGCTATCTTTTATCAGCGCTACCGCCATTTTCCCCGGAACTGTAGTTCCCTAGGTCACCTCTCGATCCTTTTTTAA
Source organism: Geotrypetes seraphini (assembly GCF_902459505.1). NCBI lineage: Eukaryota > Metazoa > Chordata > Amphibia > Gymnophiona > Dermophiidae > Geotrypetes > Geotrypetes seraphini. The sequence continues at coordinate 106,459,065 of NC_047085.1, read as the reverse complement.
AGATGGGCGTAACATTGGCTATCTTCCAATCCTCAGGAATCACGCCTGTTTTCAGGGATAGATTACAAACCTGCTGTAGTAGTTCCGCTATTTCCTCCTTTAGTTCTTTCAATACCCTAGGGTGGATTCCGTCTGGGCCCAGTGATTTGTCAGTTTTTAATTTTTCTATCTGCCTGTGTACGTCCTCAAGGCTTACTTCAATAGATGTTAATTTTTCTGCTTAGTCTCCTTTGAAGATTTGTTCAGGTTCCGGTATGTTGGATGTGTCTTCTTTTGTAAATACTGACGAAAAGAACATGTTTAGTCTTTCTGCCACTTCTTTTCCTTCACCATTCCCTTCCTATCTCTGTCATCCAGCGGTCCCACCTTCTCCCTAGCCGGCCATTTCCCTTTAACATATCTGAAGAACGGTTTGATATTTCGTGCTTCCCTGGCTAGCCTCTCTTCATATTCTCTTTTTGCTTTTCTAACCACAAGGTGACATTCTTTTTGATACTTCCTGTGTTCTTTCCAGTTCTTCTCGGTTTTGCCTTTTTCCATTTCTTGAATGAATTCTTCTTATCACCTATCGCTTTCTTCACTTCTTTAGTTATCCACGCCAGGTCTTTTATTCGGCTCTTTTTGCACCCTTTTCTGAATCTGGAGATATACAGATTTTGCACCTCGCTCACCGTGTCCTTGAATAAAGACCAGGCTTGCTCTACAGTCAGCCATTTCTTTGTGCTGTTCCTAAGTTTCTTCCTTACCATTACCCTCATCGCTTCATAATTTCCTTTCTTGAAGTTAAAAGTTATCGCTGTGGTTCTCTTTCCCTTCGGTATTCCTACTTCAACTTTGAACTTGATCATATTGTGATTGCTGTTTCCCAACGGTCCCACTACTTCCACTTCCTTTGCAGGTCCTCGTAGCCCATTAAGGATTAGATCCAGATTGGCATTTCCTCTCATTGGTTCTCTGACAAGCTGATCCATGAAGCAGTCCTCTATAGCATCCAGGAATCCGGTCTCCCTAGCGCATTTTTAGTTTCCAAGACTCCAATCTATCCCTGGATAGTTAAAGTCTCCCATAATGATCGTGTTACCGCTTTTGCATTCTCGTTTCTTCATCGGTAGTTTCGTTTTGCCCAGGTGGACGATAGTACAGGCCCATCTTTATCTCGGGCCCTTTCCTTCCCGGTATTTTAACCCATAGTGATTCCAATTTGTTGGTCGTCGATGCTGTGTTTACTCTGGTCAAGTATATGCTTTCTTTTATGTATAGAGCTATTCCTCCTCCTTTCTACCCTGACCTGTCCTTGCGATAGAGTTTGTACCCCGGCAGTGCTATGTCCCATTTGTTTTCTTCATTCCACCATGTTTTGGAGACCCCAATGATGTCTAGGTTCTCAGTTTTGGCCATGACTTCTAGTTCCCCCATTTTGTTCCTTAGGCCCCTTGCATTAGTATATATGCAATTTAAGTCCTGGTAATTTTTAGTCTTCGCTTCCTTTCCCTGTGTATCGATCTTTATTTTCTTCTCATAGAAACATAGAAACATAGAAGATGACAGCAGAAAAGAGCTACAGCCCATCAAGTCTGCCCACTCTGCTTACCCACCCCCTGTCTATGCCCTAATGACCCAATTTCCTTATCTTGACCCTCGTAGGGATCCCACTGGGTATCCCATTTATTCTTAAAGTCTGGCACGCTGTCTGCCTCGATCACCTGCACTGGAAGCTTGTTCCAATGATCAACCACTCTCTCTGTGAAGAAATACTTTCTGGTGTCGCCATGAAATTTTTCGCCCCTGAGTTTGAGCGGGTGCCCTCTTGTGGCCGAGGGTCCCTTGAGAAAGAAAATATCATCTTCCACTTCGACACGTCCCGTGAGGTACTTAAATGTTTCGATCATGTCTGCCCTCTCCCTATGTTCCTCAAGAGTGTAGAGCTGCAATTTATTCAGTCTCTCTTCGTACGAGAGACCCTTGAGCCCCGAGATCATCCTGGTGGCCGTCCGTTGAACCGATTCAATTCTGCGCACATCTTTACTGTAATGTGGCCTCCAGAATTGCACAAAGTACTCCAGATGAGGTCTCACCATGGCCCTGTACAACGGCATTATGACTTCAGGCTTTCGGCTGACGAAACTTCTATTGATACAACCCAATATCTGCCTTGCCTTAGATGAAGCCTTCTCCACTTGATTGGCAGTTTTCATGTCTGCACTGATGATTACTCCTAAATCTCGTTCTGCTGATGTCCTAGTTAAAGTTTCTCTGTTCAAGAAGTACGTCCTGCATGGATTTCCGCTTCCGAGGTGCATGACCTTACATTTCTTAGCATTGAAGCCTAGCTGCCAGGTTGAGGACCAACTTTCCAATGTAAGCAGGTCCTGCGCCATATAATTCTATAAACTGCATTCACTTACTATATTACATAGTTTGGCGTCATAGGCGAATAGTGTTATTTTACCTTGAAGCCCTTGAGTCAGATCCCCTATGAATATGTTGAAAAGGAGTGGACCCAGGACCGAGCCCTGCGACACTCCACTGGTCACCTCCGATGTTTTAGAGAGGGTACCATTAACCACCACCCTCTGAAGTCTGCCACTCAGCCAATCATTGACCCATGCAGTTAGTGTCTCTCCTAACCCCATCGATTCCATCTTGCTTAGCAGCCTGCGGTGTGGGACACTGTCAAAAGCTTTCCTGAAGTCCAGGTACACGACGTCCAAAGACTCTCCCAAGTCTAACTTTCTTGTTACCCAGTCAAAGAAGCTGATGAGATTGGATTGGCAGGACCTACCCTTGATGAATCCATGCTGACTGGGATCCCGAAGATTCCCTTCATTCAAGATCGTGTCCAATTTGCTTTTAATTAGTGTTTCCATGAGTTTGCACACTATTGATGTGAGACTCACCGGTCTATAATTCGCAGCCTCTGCCCTGCAACCCTTTTTATGCAGAGGAACGACATTAGCTAATTTCCAGTCTAGAGGAACTTTCCCCTTACTTAGGGAGAGATTGAATAGCTCAGCCAACGGTTTCGCCAGGACATCGCTCAATTCTCTGAGCACTCTTGGGTGCAAATTGTCTGGTCCCATGGCTTTGTTCACCTTGAGTCTTGCCAGTTCACTGTAAACTTCACCTGGTGTGAACTCAAAATTCTGAAACGGGTCTTCTGTGCTTTGTGTTGCCTTCAACTGCGGACCATGTCCCGGTGCCTCACAGGTGAAGACTGAGCAGAAGTATTCATTCAGTAGTTCGGCTTTATCGGAATCTGCTTCCACGTAACTTCCGTCCGGTCTTCTAAGGCGTACTATCCCGCCTGTGTTCCTTTTTCTGTCACTAATATACCTGAAGAAGGATTTGTCCCCCTTTTTAATGTTTTTTGCTAGAATTTCTTCCACTCGAAGTTTTGCCTCCCTAACTGCCATTTTGACCGCTGTAGACCTGGTCCTATATTCTACTTTTGCCTCTCTTTTCTCCGTGCGCTTGTAGGAGAGAAACGTTTTTTTCTTCTCCTTAATGAGGTACGAGATCTCCGCGGTGAACCATTGGGGTTTATTGTTTCTTTGTCGTTTATTTACTGATTTTATGAAGCGGCTAGTTGCTTCATGTATGGTTGATTTCAGTGTTAACCACTTAGCTTCTACATCATCGGTCTCTGCTTGGTCCTGCAGCGTCTGATGGACGAAATCTCCCATGCGTGCGAAGTCTGTGCCCCGGAAATTGAGTACCTTTGTTTTCGTGTTTGATCTAGGGAAGCCTTTCCTAAGGTTGAACCATACTATGTTGTGGTCGCTGGAGGCTAGTGTATCTTCTACTGAGACCTCTGAGACGCTTTCCCCGTTGGTGAGTACCAGGTCGAGGATCGCCTGGGCCCTAGTGGGCTCCGTTACCATTTGTTTGAGACATGCTCCCTTTATGGAGGTTAAGAGCTTCCTGCTACTGCTGGTTGTCGCTGAAAATGAGTTCCAGTCTGCATCAGGCATATTGAAGTCCCCTAGCAGTACAGCTTCTCCTCGTAGAGTGATATTCTCTATGTCTTCAATTAATTCTGCGTCCATGTCTTCCAGTTGTCTTGGGGGTCTGTATACCACACCTAGATATAGGCATTTTTCTCTGCCTCTTGCCAGGTTTACCCAGAGGGACTCCCCGGTGTACTTGACATCTGTGATCCTGGTGGTTTTGATGTCCTCTTTAATGTATAGAGCTACCCCCCCCCCCTCCTAACCTGCCCTCTCTGTCCTGATGAAGTAGATTGTAGCCCGGTATAGCCATATCCCACCCATGTGAGTCCGTGAACCAAGTTTCAGATATTGCCACCACATCTAGGTTGGCATTCCTTATTTCAGCCTCCAATTCTAGAATTTTGTTACCTAAACTGTGTGCATTGACATACATGGCCCTCCATATCTTGTGTTTGCAAGTCCCTGTGAGGCGTATCCTATCCGAGTCGGTGTGACTCCCAAAGAACTGTTTGCAATGTGGGTACTTACCTTGGACATGGAAGCGGAGTTTCGACTCACCTCATCAGGATAATTCCTTTCTGCACTAATATGTGAATGGGTACCCTCCCCCGACTTACCTAGTTTAAAGCCCTGTGCTACAATCCTCTTATCCTGCTCCTCTGGCTCAATTCGTTCCTGTGTTTTGCCCGTTGTTTCTTCCCAGCATTTCTCCCACTTAGTATCTTCATGGGATACCTTTCTCCGAATCGTCGACACTTGGTCGACTGTCAGCTTTCCCCTTCTTCTTAGTTTAAAGCCTGTTCTAATCCTCTCCTGATGTTGTTTGCCAGAAGTCTAGTTCCCGCCTAGCTCAGGCATCAGTGATCAGCATTTTGCTAACTGTCACCAGCATTAATCCCAGGAATTCAATGCCAGGTCAAGTTTAGGCACCATCATTAAATTTACAGGTTTGTGGTTACTATGATAACTAACACATAGTAGGTTTGCGTAATATTTAGCATTTAACTAGCTATGGGCCATATAAAGATAGGACTGACATCACTGGCCAACACTGGCCTCAAATGCTAGGCCTGCTGATTCCAAAAATGGCATCAGTTTTCTCCTATCAGCTCTAGGTTTTGAGATACAGAACATGTGCCATATACCACTCTTCACTCTGCTCGCCCATTTTAAAAAAATCAGGATATTTTAATGTAGTGTTTAAATTAATATCTCTTAAACATCAAGGAAACATATTAAAAATTAAAAGAAAAGTGTACAATATGAAAATCTACTTATTTCATACCAAAAGCACAAGTTTATGATACAAATTTTCTAGTTATTTGACACACAAGAAGCTTCTTTTGTAATACTTCCGAGAGTGGGATCTGCCAGGACAATCCTGCATAAGATTCTAACAATAGTCTACCATCATGTGTGCATCCCATCTTCCTTGGTATTTGGCTTCCATTGTTTTTATATCTTGGTGAAATCTTTTGCAGTTTCTAGCTTGGGGAGCCGCACTGCTCCCGACGCTCATAGAGTTTCTATGAGCATCGGGAGCAGCGTGGGCCATTCAGCGTGGTCCTCTGCACTACAAACTGCTAGAGCAGTTTAATAGAAGAGGAGGTAAGTGACTGTACAGATAATGGACTTTAACACTCATGTTACAGCCAAGCCTGATGAAATGAAAGAACAAATCCTCTACTAATTGTGTGTAGTTGTCTGCTTTCTTGTTGCCAATAAAGTTTTTCACAACAAAAACAAATGAAGACCAGGCACATGATTCGATTTAATTTATTGATGTCATTTATATGTTGTCTGATCTGTGGACCACCGAAAATTCCTGCCTTCAGTTTTTCCATGGTAAGTTCAGGTAACATTAGCGCTATATATTCAATGCACGAACCGTCTTTATTCAAAGCCTTTACAAATTGTTTCATCATACTAGCTTTATATGTAGTGGTGGCAGTATGATTCTATCTCGTCCTACCAAAAGTTCATTGATTACATTTTGTCCTCAATCCACCATATATTCCCTCAGAGGCCAATCTTTTTTTTGCCCACTGTTCATCTTTGGCACTACTTTCCCAAAGGCATAAAAAGCAAAGATACTTTTTGTAGCTACCATATCTAAGAAACTAGAGCTGATGTAGTCTATCCAATGGGACAGCAAAAACAGGAAGACCCAAAATTTTCTGACTCAGCACCCCACATAACCCCAGGAACATTTCAAAAAACCCAAGGCACCAAGAAAATATTTTTTGCTGGCCTGTGTATCTGGTCCTATTCATGTGGTTAACTTGGCCAGTTAGGTGCTGAATATTCATACTTAACTAGCCATGTGCCGACTCCATCCAGGAAACCCCCCCAAATTGCTGATTTTCAGTTCAGCACTAACTGATAAAAGCCACTGAAAATTACCGTATTTTCACGCAAATAACACGCACCCGTATAAAACGCGCACACGGATATAGCGCGCAGAAATCACGATGATTTGCACAAAAACTTTGATATACCGCGCTCACGGGTATACCGCGCATGCTGCCCGACGCTCCTTTCGCCCGCCCTGACTTTCCGTGCGCTGTCCCGACTCTCCGTTCACCCCCCCTGACTTCCGTGCACTGTCCCCCCTTGAAGGTCTGTCCCCCTCCTGAAAGCCTGATGCCCCCCCCCCGACGTCCGATACATCCCTCCCCCCCCCCCCCCGAAGGACCGCCGACTCCCCAACAATATCGGGCCAGGAGGGAGCCCAAATCCTCCTGGCCACGGCGACCCCCTAACCCCACCCCGCACTACATTACGGGCAGGAGGGATCCCAGGCCCTCCTGCCCTCGACGCAAACCCCCCTCCCCCCCCAAGAACCTCCGACCGCCCCCCAGCCGACCCGCGATCCCCCTGGCAACCCCCACGACCCCCCCACCCCCCTTCCCCGTACCTTTGGTAGTTGGGCCAGAAGGGAGCCCAAACCCTCCTGGCCACGGCGACCCCCTAACCCCACCCCGCACTACATTACGGGCAGGAGGGATCCCAGGCCCTCCTGCCCTCGACGCAAACCCCCCTCCCCCCCAAGAACCTCCGACCGCCCCCCCGCCGACCCGCGATCCCCCTGGCGACCCCCCCGCCCCCCCCACCCCCCTTCCCCGTACCTTTAGTAGTTGGCCGGACAGACGGGAGCCAAACCCGCCTGTCCGGCAGGCAGCCAACGAAGGAATGAGGCCAGATTGGCCCATCCATCCTAAAGCTCCGCCTACTGGTGGGACCTAAGGCGCGTGGGCCAATCAGAATAGGCCCTGGAGCCTTAGGTCCCACCTGGGGGCGCGGCCTGAGGCACATGGTCGGGTTGGGCCCATGTGCCTCAGGCCGCGCCCCCAGGTGGGACCTAAGGCTCCAGGGCCTATTCTGATTGGCCCACGCGCCTTAGGCCCCACCAGTAGGCGGAGCTTTAGGATGGATGGGCCAATCCGGCCTCATTCCTTCGTTGGCTGCCTGCCGGACAGGCGGGTTTGGCTCCCGTCTGTCCGGCCAACTACTAAAGGTACGGGGAAGGGGGTGGGGGGGTCGTGGGGGTCGCCAGGGGGATCGCGGGTCGGCTGGGGGGCGGTCGGAGGTTCTTGGGGGGGAGGGGGGTTTGCGTCGAGGGCAGGAGGGCCTGGGATCCCTCCTGCCCGTAATGTAGTGCGGGGTGGGGTTAGGGGGTCGCCGTGGCCAGGAGGGTTTGGGCTCCCTTCTGGCCCAACTACCAAAGGTACGGGGAAGGGGGGTGGGGGGGTCGTGGGGGTCGCCAGGGGGATCGCGGGTCGGCTGGGAGGCGGTCGGAGGTTCTTGGGGGGGAGGGGGGTTTGCGTCGAGGGCAGGAGGGCCTGGGATCCCTCCTGCCCGTAATGTAGTGCGGGGTGGGGTTAGGGGGTCGCCGTGGCCAGGAGGGTTTGGGCTCCCTTCTGGCCCGATATTGTCGGGAAGTCGGCGGTCGTTCGGGGTGGGGGTGCGAGTGGTCCTGCCGGGTGGGGGGGATGTATCGGACGTCGGGGAGTCGGCCGGGCAAGAGGGCTTGGGCTCCCTCTTGCTCCGATCGTGGATGCGGGTGTGGGTGGGAGCGCGTGCGAGCGGTCGTTCGGGGTGGGGGTGCGAGTGGTCCTGCCGGGGGGGGGATGTATCGGACGTCGGGGAGTCGGCCGGGCAAGAGGGCTTGGGCTCCCTCTTGCTCCGATCGTGGATGCGGGTGCGGATGGGAGCGCGTGCGAGCGGTCGTTCGGGGTGGGGGTGCGAGCGGGTCCTGCTGGGGGGGTGAATCGGGCGTCGGGCGGGGTGGGAACTATGTTTTAAAACTTTGGTATACCGCGCTCACGCATATAGCGCGCGAGGGGTATGCGCGGTAGGTAAAAACGCGTATAACGCGCGCGTTATATGCGTGAAAATACGGTAGTGGTTAGCCTTGAACAGGCAATTTAACTGGCCAAGAGTCATTTCTGACTGGTTAAATTGCTTTGAATATCGACCCCTACGTTTATAATGTTGTATAATGTTGTTAGCTAGCATTATTGTTGGTTTAATCATACATTGATGAATGTGACTATGCTGCAGCTATGATAATAAAACCACTATTGTCATGCAGATGTAGAATTATGTTTCAAGACTGCATCATATATAATTGTCTATATGTGGTTGGTATGGTGGCAAATTATGAGGGCCCTGCTTGTGATACCAGTGTTTAATCATGCAGGAGTGTAACCTCTCCAGAGAGCTGGACTGCATTATTGGTCAGACTGATAGACCATGCAGGCCTTTATTTGTCATCATTTATTATCCTATCAATATTGACCAAGTCAGTGCTTTTTAAGCACTGACTTTCATGCTCAGATGACCAATGCTAGGCCTTGTCTAGGCACCAGCACTGTATATCAAGGGCTATTTGGAAGACTGTTGGCCACTGGCTCATATGTGGGTCCTAGCTGATATTCAACCGGGAACTACAAATGATATTTATATGGTTCCCAGCTGAATATTGGCTGGGACCCACATAAGTAAACCCCCTCCTTTCCAGTCTAGATTCTCCCCATTCAATCCCTCTCAAGCCATGAGCTCTTCACAATCCCTCTTCCAATTGCAAACAATCCCTCTTCCAATAGCAATGCCTCCCCCCCTGAAAAGTAACTACATCTTTTTTGACTATCATTAGCAGCAGTCCTCTTACAAGTGTCCACCACTTCCAAAACAATGGCCCTACCCACGTTTCCACTATTCCCAGTCCTCCCCAATAGCAGTATTACCTCTGGCAAATGTCTACTTCCTCTGAAACACACCCAATATCCTCAGCCCCTTCTCAACAACTGTCCACCATCTCCCAATCCCTCCAAAAGCAGCACCCCCATGTTTGCACTACCCACCCACCCTCTCCCACAAAAGCAGACCTCTCTTGCATCCCCCCACCTAAAAATCCCTTTTCTTGAGGCTTCCCCATCAAATATTCTACTGATAAGCTCCTTCCTCTAGGTCTACCATTGTATCCCTGTTGGTGTAAGAGCGTCATCGGGGCAGGAGAAAACTCCAGTCCCTACTGCCCATGCCAGCTCTGGTAGCAAAATCACTGCCACAACCAGAGCCAGCATAGTCAGGAGCAAGTGGGGGTTTACTACAGTGGGGTTTACTACTGCTGTCAAAATCCCCTTAGACTACCAGGGACACAGAAGTAGACCTGGGGAGGATATGGTTGGGCTAGTGGATGGAGTCTCAGGAAGAGGGGTTCTAGTGTGGGGGGGGGGGAAGTCTGCTTTTGTGGGAGGGAGTAGCTAAGTGGTAGACACTTGGGGAGATGATATTGGGCAATTAGAAGGATTGGGGTAGGGGGTTAGATGCCTGAATAAGTGCCGACTCTGCCCAGACTCCAGCCCAGACTACTCTAGCACTACCCAGTTAGTTTGGGAGTGGTCAGTGCCAGTGGCGTACCAAGGGGGGGGCGGGGGGGGCGGTGCGCCCCAGGTGCCAGCCCTAAGGGGGTGCTCCCGGCCTTGCCGTTCAGTCCCCCCCCCACCCCCGAAGGACCGCTCGCCCCACTGACCTTCCTGCACCACCTGTGAAGCAGCCCGCAGCAGGATCGCGAAGTCAGCGTCAGCGATCCCTGCGCTGCTTAGGCGCTGCATCCTGCGCCGCGATCCCGCCCCTCCTCTGACGTCAGAGGAGGGGCGGGACCGTGGCGCAGGAAGCAGCGCAGGGATCGCTGACGCTGACTTCGCGATCCTGCTGCGGCTGCTTCATAGGTGGTGCGGGGAGGCCAGGGGGGCGAGCGGTCCTTCGGGGTGGGTCGGGGCATCAGACCTTCAGGGTGGGGCGGGCAGGCAGGCAGGCTTTCAAGGGGGAGGGGGTGACAGGCAGGCAGGCAGGCCTTCAAGGGGGGACAGGCCTTCGGGGGGAGGGGTGCAGACCTTCAAGGGGTGCAGGCAGGCCTTCGGGGGGGGGTGTAGGCCTTTGGGGGGGTGCAGACCTTCAAGGGGGTGCAGGCCTTCAAGGGGGTGCAGGCCTTCAAGGGGGGGGACAGGCCTTCAAGGGGGGAAAGGCAGGCAGGCCTTCAAGGGGGGGGGGACAGGCCTACAAGGGGGGACAGGCCTACAAGGGGGTGGGACAGGCCTTCAAGGGGGGGACAGGCCTTCAAGGGAGTGCAGGCCTTCAAGGGGGGGGTGCAGGCCTTCAAGGGGGGGTGCAGGCCTTCAAGGGGGAGACAGGCCTTCAAGGGGGGGAAAGGCAGGCAGGCAGGCATTCAAGGAGGGACAGGCCTACAAGGGGGGGACAGGCCTACAAGGGGATGGGACAGGCCTTCAAGGGGGGGACAGGCCTTCGGGGGGGGTGCAGACCTTCAAGGGAGTGCAGGCCTTCGGGGGAGGGTGCAGGCCTTCAAGGGGGTGCAGGCCTTCAAGGGGGGACAGGCCTTCAAGGGGGGGAAAGGCAGGCAGGCAGGCCTTCAAGGGGGGGAAGAAGCTACATGGGGGTGGGACAGGCCTTCAAGTGGGGGACAGGCCTTCGGGGGGGTGCAGGTCTTCGGGGGGTGCAGACCTTCAAGGGGGGACAGGCAGGCAGGCCTTCAAGGGGGGGACAGGCCTACAAGGGGATGGGACAGGCCTTCAAGGGGGGTTCAGGCCTTCAAGGGGGGACAGGCCTTTGGGGGGGACCATGATTTAGAAGTACATGGAGGGAAGGGGGTGTTCAAAGAGACGTGCATATGCCAAACTTTGGGGGGGGGGAAGAAATAATGGGTCTGAAAATAGAGGAGAGGGAGAGAGATGATGGACCATGGGATTTAGGGAGGGAAGGAACAGAAAGGGAGAGAAATTTGACACAAGGGATGGTGTGGAGGAGGGATAGAGATACTGGATAGGAGGGTAATTAGGAAAAGAAAGGGAGAGATGGTGGACTCTGGGGTGGTGGGGAAGGAGGGAGAGATGCCGGATGAAAGGGTATTTAAGAAAAGGTGGATCTGTGGAGGGAGATGAAAAAAAGGAAAGATACCATACTTCCTGGGAAGGGAAGGGAAATGGAAAGGGAGGACAGAGTTTGCAGATGGATGGTTAGCATGCAGAAAGAAGGAGACCCTAGCAAGCAAGTTATCAGAAGAAAACCAGAGCTTTGGACCAACAAGATTTGAAATATAACCAGACAACAAAAGGTAGAAAAATTAATTTTATTTTCTGTTTTGTGATTATAATATGTCAGATTTGAAATGTTTATCCTGCCAGAGCTGGTGTTGGACTGCAAACGTGAGCTAGGATTTAACAGAGAGAGTCCTTTTTGTTTCTTTATTTTATTTACACCACAGCGCCAGTGTGGTTAGGAGAAGCCAAAGGGGGTGAAAAAGCTATAAAACCCACCAGGAGTTTTGAAAAAAATCACCCAACTGGGCAGGAAAATCGAATTGAAAAACCAATTCAATAGGGCTGAATCGAATCAAAATTTTTTTTCCTGTATCTGGCAGCATTAGTTTGCGCTACTGTCTTAGACTTTAGGACCTGGGATTGGGGAGAGATGGCATCCTCAGTACTTTATAATGCAAGTGAAACGAGGATTTGGTCAGACTTTTGAAGGGTCTGCAGAAAAAAAATATTGTATAGGCCGGGGACATGAGACAGCAGGAAATGGGAACTTTTCTTCCTTCTATTTTTGTGAATGGAAAGGCTGAGGATGTCAGAGAGTTCAGTTAAAATATGTGCTTTATAAGAAAATATAATAATGTGTTTTATAAAGTTTATAGCATAGCTGGCCTACCCAGTGAGGTGTTCCTAGTGGTGATGGTGACAGCGTGTCAATGTGTTGAGAGGAAGAGGTGGTCTGGGAAATTCTGCTGAGCAAACTCCGGGCCCATTTCCACCCCCCAGTTAGTCCACTCCACTCAACTGGTTCACACACTGAGTGGGTCTTTGGGTGTTGTTTTAGGATCTCTTCCAGTGGTTTATCTCCTTCTGGTCCAAGGAAGGAAACTTTGTTATCCTTAGCATTGACCTACAGAATATGTTTGTAACAGCGCTGCTTGTGTGGCATTAGGCTATGTAGTGATCGAAAGAAAAAAACAGACCTTTGCACATTTTTGCACTATATGGTGGGTGTATGAGGAGATTCACATTTCCTGCACAGCTAAGTCCATGTGAAGTTACCTTGTGCTGTATTTGACATCTAGCAAGGACTCTGTTTGAAAGGAAAGATCTAAACTTAAAAATGAAGTGGCCAGAAGTTTTGGTAAAAGCAGATAGTGTAGCTGGTTTTAAGAAAGATTTGGACAAATTCCTGGAGGAAAAGTCCATAATCTGTTATTAAGACATGGGGGAAGTGTCTGCTTGCCCTGGATCGGTAGCATGGAATGTTGCTACTCTTTGGGTTTTGACCAGGTATTAGTGTCCTGGATTGGCTACCATAAGAATGGGCTACTGGGCATGACGGACCATTGGTCTGACCCAGTTAGGCTATTCTTATGTTATGTTCTCATCTGTAGGGGCCTTTGTTTTCACTTCTTATTTTAATGTATTTTTTTTCTGGGAACTTATCAGTGTTTTTTATAATGGGAACAAAAATGGAAGAGAATTAATGTGTATGGGATGAGGGGGTAACTAATTTCTTCAGCTAAATAATTCAATCCACTTCAAACAGACATAGGAGAACTCACGCACCATTCACACACCCTCCAACCAAAAACGTCAAAAGAAAAAAAACTGTTCGACAACCTCCTAGCCATTCGAGCTGCAACACTCGACCCCCAACTCTACAACCAATTGACATCGACCACATACTGCAAAACCTTCAAAAAGAAATAAAAACCCTTCTATTCAAAAAACACATAAAACCGAACTAACACAATCAGAACTGTCCCAAGCATCGCCTGCAACTACTCCATATGTACTTCTGATGTCATGACAATTCAGACATAATTTATGTTATGTTATGTTTGGAATATAAGAAAATTTTCACTGCCTGTTTCTATTCTGACCATTTATTCCATTTCATGGTCATTACAAAAAATATTTTTTTACATGGGGGGGGGTCAAAAAATGATGGGCCCCGGGTGCCACATACCCTAGGTACGCCACTGGTCAGTGCTGATATTTTAGTAGCACTATCCGTTTAAGTGCTGCTGAATATCGGCAGTTAGCCAGTCCCAATTGATTTAACTGGGCATAAACCTTTCCTATCTGCTTAAATCACTTTTTGAATATTGATCCCTATGTTATAAGAGGATTTTTATCCATGTAAATCAGTGTTTTCACATGTGAAAAATGTTTATAAAATTTTGGGACTGCTACATTTCCATATCTGACAGTCAGTTTGGTTATGCTATGTTATCTCCATAGACAATACATAATATAGCATAGCCAAACTGACTGTCAGATATGGAAATGTAGCAGTCTAGAAACTTCTATTATTCCAATAAGAGGTATATTGGCGTTCTAGGACCCTGCTATATTTGCACTACTGTTTTTTATTGGTAGAGTCGTTGCTGTTTAAGTTCTGAGAGTTTGTGCTGTTATGATATACTAGTATTTTGCATACGTTCTAGTGTCTTTTTTTGGCAGGGCTTTGTGTTGTATTGAGATGTGCCAGGAAATAGTGATAGTTTATGTTATTGTTACTGAGATGACATCAGAATTTCAATATATATCTCCACCAATCTTAAGTTCTTCTCGAGGGTATCCTGGAGTTAACTCTCCACCAACATCCACAGTTCTAGTAGCACCTGAGTGGAAGAGCTCAATGCTTCACCAACTCCTCCGATGTGCTCTGGGTGGTCTGCTTAAACATAAGCCTGGAACTTGATGAAGGTAGTGTGCTTTTTTCCTTCCTTATGGATTTTATTGTGTTATATATTGTTAAGGTTTTGTAGTTATTATTGTCATTATGATTTGTATTTAATTGTGGTGTTCTACTTTTTTTTTTCTTTAAACCACATTTTAAATTTGTACTGAGCATATATAAAGTTAATAAATCAAATCAAGCAGCTGCTGAGCCAATGTCTCAATCAGGGGCTCAGAAGTGTAACTCTAAAGTTGCTAATAGTTGTTATTTAGATTCAGGTATGACTGGAAGCTCATAGGGATATCTCATTACTTTGCCTTTCCAAAAAAGCAAAATGAAAATAAGAAAGGTAATTGAAGCTGAAATTCTTTAATAGGTAAGGAGCATTGCTGCCAGCATCTGATCAGATATTTTATTTATTTAGTTAGTTCGATTTATATCCCATTCTCCCTGAGGAGAATATAAATATCTTGTACCTCTCATTGTCTTTAGTTATGATGGGTAGTAATTTTTGTTAAATTTGAGGGTAGCAGGAGAAGATGGTTTCCTTGAAAGTGCACGAATATGTTCATGTGGTGTTGGGTACTTGGGGAAATATTGTGGGGTGGTGAGGTTGGAGGGGGTAGAAAGAAGGGTTGACCATAAATTACAGGTTGTAAGGCATGAGTTCTCCTTTATGACAGGTGTCTTTTCCTTTGTTTAAGCAAACATGGTGTCAGCTGTGATACAAATTTAATAAAGATGGATATAGCTCCTGAAACAGGAAATGTATCTTTATAATGCAGGACTCGGCACTTGCCTTGAAACAGGAGGAGCCACTCAGTTTCTGGCATTGAATGTCATGTTATGTAGTCAGTTTTAGCTGATTTCATATTAACAGCTAGGAAATGGCTTGGGCCAGTACCTAATTTGCTTTGTAAAAAAAAAAATACTGAGAGTTTTTAGGATGAAAGTCTATCTATGCCACCCGTTATGGATTCTCTGAAGCAAAGAATTCTGGGCATGCTATCCTGCAGGAAACTTACAAACTGTCCGTATAAAGAATGAAAAAGATCGTACAGAATTTGTGGCGAAAACAAAGAATGACAACCTTCTCAGCGCTGAAGATCTTGAAGAAGCAATGTTGATGCCAACAACAAAGCTTGCACTGGTAAACAAATGTCTTCACTTGTATCTGTCTCTAATCATTTTCCATGCCATGCCTCCAACTAGCTGGTAACAGATTCCTGATTTGCTCAGCTAGCACTAGAGAGCTTTATTACTGCCAATCAGTGGGTCTACCATTAGTATTCTGACATTTTCATACAGGACTGATAAGACCCAAGATGAAGTCTTAAAAAGACTGCATAAAAGAAAGACATTGCTTTTGCCACAAATGGGTTTGGTCTTGGTTTCTTCTGCCATTATCTTTTAGGACTGTGCTCTAAAATTTGTTGCAAATGTTGTCCACGTTCTGTACAGTCAACCACCACCTTATCTCATGGCTGTTCAGATGGCTCAAGCTGTGTATAATCAATAATGTTCTCCTACCTCTCCACACTGTGGGTCACGGCTGAGCTGCTGCCTCTGCACCCAGAGGTCAAATCCTGGTGCTGCTCCTTGTGACCCTTGGCACGTCACTTAATCCCCCAATGTCCACAGCTTTGAAATATCAAAGGCAGTATACAAGTCCCCATTCCCTATACTACCTCTGCTTTCAATTGCCCGTCAGTAAAGATGTGAGCAAACAAGTAGTCTTTCACATTTCCACTAGAAGCTGGAGGTGTTGTTACTCTCCTCAAAAAAAAATCTCTCTTCAGCTTAGCTGGTGGACTATTTGAGACTATTCTCTGTTTTTTTTTTCATTATTGCTGATGCTGGTCCTATATTAACTGACTTCCCTCCTTTTATTTATTTAATTTTCCGTACCCAGCAGAGCTCAGAATGGTTTACATGAGTTTATTTAGGTACTCAAGCATTTTTCCCTGTCTGTCCCGGTGGGCTCACCATCTATCTAATGAACCTAGGTCAATGGGAGAATTAAGTGACTTGCCCAGAGTCACAAGGAACAGTGTGGGTTTGAACCCTCAACCCCAGGGTGATGAGGCTGTAGCTTTAACCACTGCACCACACTCTCCCCCTTCTCTTCTACCTAGGGTTACCAGATTTTCAGGAACAAAAATATGGATCCCTGGTCCTGCCTCCCCAGGCCTGCCCCCATTATGCTTGAGTCACGCCCTGTTCCACCCAAGTCTCGCCCAATCCCCTCAACCTGAGGGCATTTGGGCATGCGCTGGTGTGATGTGATGATATCATACGCATGTGTGCATGCACATGACATCACTGCATTGCATCCATGCATGAGCAGATGCCGTCCTAACATCGCTGCTAGTTGAAAGCTTTTCAAAATCTGGACAAAGTGCCAGATTTTAAAAAGCTGTCCAGACCCCCGGACATGTCCTCGAAAAGGTAACTTTACTTCTACCACCATTTCCATTCCTTTCCTTTCCCAAATATTGGATTCAATCAGGCTGAATTGTAATTTTTGTATCACAAAGACTGTCCCTCTTATATGTGCCTTTGTAGCACTGCATATGCCTGGTAATGCTTTAGAAATCATAAGAAATAGTAGCAGTAGTAGTAGATGGTTGTCTCTGCCTCCCTCTGTCTATGCGCTCTTTCAGTACTCTCTTTCAGTTCTTTTTCTCAATGCTGTATCTCCTAGCCCTAAAGCCAAAAAAGATAATTTTTGAACCTCATTTCTCTCTGCTTCTCAGACACATGCTGAAGTCTGTCTTTGTCTCAGATCACTTTCTCTGTTATTTGGTTTTGACTATAGAGAGACTAAACAAGAATTGCATGAATAAACCCACTAAAAAGACTGTCTTCATTCAATAGGGGTTATTCAAGTTATTATTTTCATTTTTATTCTTATTCAATAGGGAAAAGCCTCAGAGCTAATTAACCCATGTGGGTCACAAACGTGATAATTCACTCAGCATAACATATAGTCAAAGGCCAAAACCTTTTATTGTGTATTTTTTCTTTTTTGTATTTTCTATTATTATTTTTTAACTCTTTTCATAACTTTAAAATGACCATTCCTATGACCCGTGTCTCTATATTCTTTTTATATATATAAAATTCCCAACTTATTACCCATTGTGTTGAAAAAATGACTTCAAGCACAAAGACAGCAGTCAACGTATGGATGAGGTGCTGGTGTGAGGAAGAAGGATTCCACTTCGTGCACAACTGGACGACTTTCTGGGGGAAGAGCAAGTTATTCAGGAAGGATGGACTCCACCTCAGCGGAGAAGGAACGTAGCTATTTGCAAGCAACATCAAGAGAGAAATTGAGAAGTTTTTAAACTAGGAAGAAGGGGAAAGCTGACAGTCGACTGAGAGTCAATGGTTCGGGAACTGGTATGCTCAGAGGATACCATGCAGGAAGACAGCGGAGAAGACTCACTGGATCATAGGCAACACAGAAATCCTGATGGGTCAAAAGGGACACAAGTGGAAAGGAAATCCAAGAAAGTAACAGGTCGCAAACTCAAGTGTATGTACACGAGCACAAGGAGCCTAAGAAATAAGATGGGGGAATTGGAAGCTATGGCACAAAAAGATGACCTTGACATCATCAGCATGCTGGAAACATGATGGAATGAGGAAAACGTCTGGGACACTGTGCTACCGGGATACAAGCTATACCGCAGAGACAGAATGGGTCAAAAAGGTGGGGGTATTGCCCTATATGTCAAAGAGGGAATTGAGTCTACTAGAGAGAACACGCCAGAAACGAATAATAAGGTAGAGTCTCTATGGGTCAAAAT
This sequence comes from Geotrypetes seraphini, assembly GCF_902459505.1. Lineage (NCBI taxonomy): Eukaryota > Metazoa > Chordata > Amphibia > Gymnophiona > Dermophiidae > Geotrypetes > Geotrypetes seraphini. The sequence goes on along the minus strand of NC_047085.1, from coordinate 106,441,052 downwards.
TCTGGGAACAAATGGAACAGAAACGAAGATCGGCATCTACTACTGACCCCCAGGGCAGTCCGAAGAAATTGATGGAGAAATGAAGGACGAGATTAAATGCAACTGCAAGAGAGGCAATGCAGTTATCGTGGGTGACTTCAATTATCCGTGGATAGATTGGAACCTAGGCACCTCTGGCTGTGGTAGGGAGACCAAGTTCCTGGATGCTATAAGCGATTGCTTCCTGGAACAACTTGTCAAGGAAAACACGATAGAAAATGCGATTCTGGACTTAATTCTTAATGGACTAAATGCGCAAGGTGTAGAAGTAGAAGGGACACTGGGAAGCATTGATCACAATATGATCCACTTCGACCTGGACATGGGGGCGAAACATCGATCCAGAACGACAGCCACGGCACTGAACTTACGAAAAGGGAATTACGAAGGGATGAGACTTATGGTAGGGAAGAAGATTAAGAAGAGGATAAGCATTGTAAAAACGCTAGAGCAAGCATGGTCCCTTTTTAAGGACACAGTCACCAAGGTGCAAAATTTATATATACCATGTATCAACAAGGAATCCAAGAGGAAAAAGAATAAGGACCCGGTGTGGCTCACTGTAGCAGTAAAGGAAGCAATCATAGACAAGAAGACTTTGTTTAAGGAATGGAAAAGGTCAAAAATGGATGAAAATTGGAAAAAGCACAAACACCAAAGCAAGTGCCATAAGGTGGTAAGAGGGGCTAAAAGAGACTATGAGGAAAAATAGCCATGGAGGCGAAAAACTTCAAGCCGTTCTTTCGATATATTAATGGGAAATGGCCTGCGAAGGAAGTGGTGGGGCCGTTGGATAACCATGAAATAAAGGTAGTGCTAAAGGAGGCCAAAGTCATTACCGACAAACTGAACACATTTTTTGCATCTGTATTTACCAAAAAAGATATACATAACATACCGGAAGCCGATAGGCTATACGCAGGAAACGAAGACGGGAAACTGACAGGGTTGACGGTATGCAGGCAGATTGATAGGCTTAAAAATGATAAATCCCCGGGACTGGATGGCATCCATCCGAGGGTTATCAAGGAACTGAAAGGGGCTATAGTTGAATTGCTTCAACTAATAGCCAATCTGTCGATCAAATCAGGAAGGATTCTGGAAGACTTGAAAGTGGCAAATGTTACGCCGATCTTCAAGGAAGGTTCAAGCGGAGATCTGGGAAACTAAAGACCAGTGAGTTTGACCTTGGTACCGAGAAAGATGGTAGAGGCGCTGATAAAGGATTGCATCATTGATCACCTTGACGGACAAAATCTGATGAGGACCAGCCAGCACGGCTTCAGCAAAGGAAGATCTTGCTTGACGAACTTGCTGCACTTCTTTGAGGGAGTAAACAGGCAGATAGAAAAGGGTGACCCGATCGACATTGTATATCTGGATTTTCAGAAGGCGTTCAACAAGGTTCTGCATGAACGACTACTTCGAAAAATAGCAAGCCATGGAATTGAGGGTGAAATACTTCCGTGGATTAGAAACTGGCTAGCGTATAGGAAACAGAGAGTAGGGGTGAATGGACAATACTCAGACTTGAAAAGTGTCACGAGTTGAGTGCCGCAGGGTTCGGTGCTTGGACTCATGCTCTTCAACATATTTTTATAAACGACCTGGAAATTGGTACGACAAGTGAGGTGATTTAAATTTGCAGACAATACGAAGTTATTCAGAGTATTAAGAATGCAGGAGGATTGCGAAGACCTGCAATGTGACATAAACATGCTCGAGAAATGGGCCATGACATGTCCAATGAGGTTTAACGTGGATAAGTTTAATGTGATGCATGTCGGTAACAAAAATCTTATACACAAATACAGGATATCCAGTGCAGTACTTGGATAGACCACCCCCCCAGAAAGAGACTTGGGAGTGCTGGTCGAAAAGTTGATGAAGCCGTCCACACAATGCGCAGTGGCGGAGAATAGGACGAATAGAATGCTAGGAATGATTAAGAAGGGGATCACAAACAGATCGGATAAGGTTATCATGCCGCTGTACCGGGCCATGGTATGCCCTCACCTGGAATACTGTGTCCAGCACTGGTCGCCGTACATGAAGAAGGACACGGTACTACTCAAAAGGGTCCAGAGAAGAGCGACTAAAATGGTTAAGGGGCTCGAGGAGTTTCCGTACATTGAGAGATTGGAGAAACTGGGCCTGTTCTCCCTTGAAAAGAGGGGACATGATTGAAACATTCAAGATAATGAAGGGAATAGACTTAGTAGAGAAAGACAGGTTGTTCACCCTCTCCAAGGTAGAGAGAACGAGAGGGCACTCTCTAAAGTTAAAAGGGGGTATATTTCGTACAAACGTAAGGAAGTTCTTCTCCACCCAGAGAGTGGTAGAAAACTGGAATGCTCTTCCAGAGGCTGTTATAGGGGAAAACACCCTCCAGGGATTCAAGACAAAGTTGGGCAAGTTCCTGCTAAACTGGAACGTACGCAGGTAAGGCTAGTCTCAGTTAGGGCACTGGTTTTTGACCTAAGAGCCGCCACATGAGCAGACTGCTGGGCACGATGGGCCACTGGTCTGACCCAGCAGCGGAAATTCTTACGTTCTTATTCCCTATTTGTAGAGAAAAAATGTAACTTAGCTTATGCTTGTCATGATTCCTTAGTTCGTCCTTAAGTCCACTTATAAAGCCGTTTTCCAGCAACCAACGCGGCCTGTGTTTCGTGGAGAGAGACTAAGCCAGGTGTGTCAAACTCTAATTCTGGAGGATCCCAAACAGGTTAGATTTTTCAAAATATTACTAATGAATAGGCAAGCATGTGAGCAAATATTCACAAGCATATATGTTACACATTTTAATGAACATCTGACTTGTTTGCGCCCCTGCACATTGGCAGTTGGTCACCCAAAGTCTATGCAGTCTCTCCCGGCTCTCTGGATCAAAAAAGTTGATAGAGTTTGAAAATGCCCTTCTCTGTGCCTCTCAGAGAGTTATAGTGCTGCCTGCTGCATGTCATTCTTTCAGAGCCCTATCTTGATCTCTGGATGATTTCTATATTTTCTTACAGCATCAGCATTTCATCAAAGTATTTTTTTCTAACGCAGCAGTTTAGAATCACCTTCTCTGTTTGAATGGAGAAAGCAAAATTCTATATTCTGCTTTGTTTCTAGTCAGCTAATGATGACATCATTAGCTATGGGATTTGGGAGAAGGAGGTCATAGACTTGTTTGGCTGCTTGTCAACATGACTGGTGAAGTGCTTTGTGCTTCTGCCTTGTCCCATCCCACAGTGGTTCTATTTTTTGAAAGGGATTCAGCATCAATGATCTCAAACATTTACTAGATCAAGAGAGCTCAGGAGTTTTTATACAGCTGGATCTTTCTATTGCTTTTGATCAAGTTGACCACTTTTTATTCATTAGCAGGTTACTGGGCATAGCAGGCCAGGTTTCTGTCATATTTGGAGAATAGGCAACAATTTGCATGTGGGGTGCCGCAGGCAAGGCAGGATTAGAAACAAGGTCCATCCAGTCTGCCCAACAAGGTGGCCAGATGGGCCTTTCAGATATGTTAATTCAATGGCTCCCAAAGGCAGTCCCTGGCAGAAAGAAGTAGGGGGGGGGGGCAGAGCCATTGCTGCCCAAAAAAGTCTGTCTCTTCGCCCACAATCAGTGTATTGTCCTTCAATTTGCAGAAGGAGTCAGAAAGCAACATTTCTTACATGCTGCTGCTTCTTTTGCTGGTTTTACTCTGAACCGCAGGGTTCCCTTTGTGGGAGTTTTTAAAAATAATTTTTGTATTATACTGTAATAGTGCATATGCTTGTTTGCCTAGAGCAGTGGTTCTCAGGCCTGTCCTGGGGACCCCCCCCAACCAGTCGGGTTTTCAAGATATCCCTAATGAATATGTATATGAAAGATTTGCATATAATGGAAGTGACAGGTGTGCAAATCTCTCTCATGCATATTCATTAGGGATATCTTGAAAACCCGACTGGCTGGGAGATCCCCAGGACAGGGTTGAGAACCACTGGCCTAGAGCTTTCCCCCCCCCCCTCCTCCCAGGCTCCTCTCTTACCCCTATTCTTTGCAATATTTTTATTTGCTCATTCAATTCAGTTACTATGAACATTGGAGTGGAATACTACATTTATGCTGATGAAATCCAGTTGTTCTTTCCTGTTGTGGGTTCAGTCAGTTCTGCCTTCTAAACACTGAAGTTTTTCAGTAATTGATAACTGGATGAGAGGACTTGTATACCAAAATGCAGCTCATAATTGCGTGATTTTGGAGAATTCATAATCTGGGAGTCGTCATCAATTCCACCTTTCCCTAGCTGTTGATTAATGCCTTTGTGATAAAACACCTTCAAAAATCCATATTTTATTCAACAGATTCAAATATATCTTCATTATTTGAAATTAAGGCAGGTAGGCCCAGATTCTATATACGAAGCCTGAAGTTAGGTACCTTGAAGGAAGAAGTGTCGTAGTGGTTAGAGCAATAGTATCCTGAATGAGTGGGTTCAAATCTCATGCTGCTCCTTGTGCAAGTAATTCAGTCCTCCATTGCCCCAGGTATGTTAGGTACCATATTTTTTGCTCCTATAAGACGCACCTGACCATAAGATGCACCCACCTGTAGAGGAGGAAAAACTATGGAAAAAATACTCTGAACCAAATCGTGTACCCTTTCCCACCGCCCTGCACTGTCCCCTGTCCCCCTCTGGTGGTATAGTGGTAGGCCGGGACAGGGGACAGGGCAGGTCTAAAGGTAGGCAGATCCCCTCTGGGCAGGTCTAGTGGTAGGCAGCCCCCCTCCCCCCCCCCCCGGTACCTTTTTGTACTTCCGTTGATCCAGCTGTATCGGCAGGAGCTTTCCGCACTCCTGTCCCTCCCTCGCTGGCTGGCTGTCGTGCCACTGCCTGAATGGCTGCCATCAGTTCTCACGAAAATTGATGGCAGCCATTAAGAGAGCAGTGCGGGACCAGGCATGAGCACAAAAATCTCACGCCTGCCTTGTGCGCCGCTCTGCCACAAGAGACGACAGCCATCCAGCGAGGGAGAGTCAGGAGCATGGAAAGCTCCTGCTGATACAGCGCTGGAGTAACGGAAGTAAAACAAGGTACCGGGGGGTATATAAGCACTATAAGACACACCTACATTCCCACCCACTTTTCGGGGGGGGGGGGAAGTGCATCTTTTTCAGCAAAAAATACAGTAGATTTTGGGCCCACTAGGACAGATAGGGAAAATGCTTGAGTACCAGATTGTAAACCGTTTAGCTAACTTTGGGCTAGATTCACAAACCTTCCCGATCAGGACCGATCCGTCTCTGATCCGGGCAGGACCGATGAATTCACAAAACTTTAATATGCAGATGGGGCAATCGGTGGAACGCCCCATCTGCCGGCATGGATCACTGTTGTCCAATCCCGACGCATGCGCAGACCCTGATAGTAGTGACAGGAGAAGTAGCCTCCTGTCACTGCTGTCAGGGCTTTACACACATAAAATATTCAATTAGGTTTAATCAGCACCATTAATAGAAAAGTAGGTGCCAAACTCGGTAGGAACCTATCACTTTGAGGTAGGTGTCTATTTCAAAGTGCCTACCAGAAAGTAGGCACGGTTGGGGCAGATTCTGGGTGGACTTCGGGTGTGGTTTGACTTAAGCGCACTCATTTAAGCCAAGAAAATCCAAGCATAAATGAGAATGTGCCTAAGGTTTCGATGCTTACTGGTGCCTAAGACTGCTTAAGCACCATTAGGTGCAATTCTATAAGCAGTGCCTGCTGGATGATTGACAACTGTGATGCTTGGTGCCTAGAAGTTAGACACCATTTACAGAATCAGGGCTGTAATAAATGTAGTAATACTTGCACACTTCTTCTTAAGGCTTTTGATTTTAGGTTTCAACTGATAAATAGAAACATAGAAACATGATGGCAGATAAAGACCAACTGGCTCATCTAGTCTGCCCATCCGCAGTAACCATTATCTTTTTCTCTCTTCGAGAGGTCCCATATGCCTATCTCAGGCCCTCTTGAATTCAGACACAGTCTCTGTTTCCACCACCCCTTCCGGGAGACTGTTCCACGTATCTACCCCCTTTCTGTAAAAAAGTATTTCCTCAGATTACTCAGGAGCCTATCGCCTCTTAACTTCATCCTATGCCCTCTCATTGCAGAGTTTCCTTTCAAATGAAAGAGACTCGACTCATGCGCATTTATATTACTTAGGTATTTAAACATCTCTTATCATATCTCCCCTCTTCCGCCTTTCCTTCAAAGTCTACAAATTGAGATCTTTAAGTCTGTCCCCATATGCCTTATCACGAAGACCACACACCATTTTAGTAGCCTTCCTCTGGACCAACTCCATCCTTTTTATATCTTTTTGATGGTGCGGCCTCCAGAATTGTACACAATATTCTAAATGAGGTCTGACCAGAGTCTTATACAGGGGCATCAATACCTCTTATTTCCTACTGACCATACCTTTCCCTATGCAACCTAGCATCCTTCTAGCTTTTGCCAGATACAAAAATATTTTAAAGTGTTTTTGTTCCTGGGTATGCTTGGGTATTCTTTCTTAACTACCTATGCCACAAAAGTATAGAAAATGGCTATCATTCCCCTCAAACTTTGCTTTTGTGACCATTGATATTTTGAAATTTACCTTTTTTGCAAAAATTCCAGATCGATTCCAAGCTGAGTAAACTTAAGGGCCCTTCTGACATCTAGGCTCAAGCTGAAGGACCTGTTGGATGAAAGTGGTTAAGTCACAGATTAGAGGAAGTATCACCAAGCATTTTCCACCTTCTTCACCCATCAAGATGGGCTCTGCTTCTGCTACAATGTCACCAGTCTGAGGCAACTAGAATTGACTGTAACCCAAAAGAGTGGTGTCTCTTCATTGACAGCTCATCCAGGAGCATCAAAGCTGTGCTGCTCCATAACGGGAAAATAATACTGTTTCTTCCACTGGCTAACTCAGTGCACCTCAAAGCAGTATCAAGACCTTACTAGGCACCTTGAAGTATTATGAGTACGAAGACTTCAAAATAGTGGCATTCCTAATGATCTCCGAGGCAGTTTTACCATGTTTCCCTGCTATCTGTGCCTTTTGGACAGCAGGAAGCACCACCAAAGGTGAGACTGGCCACAGCTGACTGAGTTTTCTGTGGGGAGAAACAATATCAAACAGGAGCCACTGGTGGACCCCTCCTGGAAGATTCTTATGGCACCAATGCACATCAAATTGGGCCTACTGAAACAATTTGTCAGAGCTCTAGTTAAGGAGTCAGCAGGTTTCAAGTACCTTCAAAACATCTTCCCTAATCTTAGGCAAACGTCAAAGCTGGTGTCTTCGTCAGACCACAGATAAAGAAGATCCTGGAGTTCAAAACATTTCCTAAGAAACTAACTAGGAAGGAGAAAGTGGCTTGGAACAGCTTTGTCACAATAGTTTGGGGCTTACTGGGCAATCACAAAGTTGAAAATATGGGAGTATACTCAGAGGAGCAAGGTGAGTACTTCCAAGGATGCTCTTCCAAGGACAATATAATGAGAATATGATGGGAGACTACATCTGGGGGCTGATTCCTGAAAGTGTAGCACAGTGGTTAGAGCTACAGCCTCAGCGTTCTGAGGTTGTGGTTTCAAATCCTATGCTTCTCCTTGTGACCTTAGGCAAGTCACTCAAAGCCCCATTGCCCCAGGTACATTAGATAGTGTGAGTCCACCAGGATAGACAGAGAAAAATGCTTGAGTACCTGAATGTAAACCACTTAGATTATAAGAATGAAAAGATTAAAATTTGGTGTTTTCGGGTTTTAAATAGGTAAATTGCCAAATCTGATTATTCTGGTCACAAAAGCAAAGTTTTATGGAAATAACAGACATTTTCTATACTTTTTAGGCATGAGCAATTAGGAAATAACACTTACTGCCCAAGACCAAAAATCATGTTACATAGTCAGATCATTTCTCCAAGTGCTCTCTCACCTCTCATCTGGCTTGTCTTATACCTTCTACCCATTTCTGAACATTTTTCTGTGCTGACAATCCCTAAGGGAGGAAGTTATCCCATTTTGTGCAATAAAACCTAATTACTAATAGCTGGGGTTAAAAGGAAAATAATCTCTTAATGATAGCTCACTTTGTTACCTCCCCCTCTACTGTAAATGGCACAAACATAGAGTATATATTTGATTCCACCAGGACAGATATCCAGCAATAGTACAAGAATGCCAACACACATGGATCTTTCATACCTTCAAAGGACTCCTAAATGAACTAGATTAAAAAAAATACTCAAATTTACAAATTATAAACACCTACGAATAGAAATCCTACTAGCACTACTGTAACTCTATTTAATGATTTAGACTTGCCAAACAAATATCATTGTACCAGTTTAAAATGCTCTGATAATACCATTTCCCTATCCATAAGAGAGGGTAATATTATAATGTATTGTAGAACTCTCAAACTATTAAAAACACTTATGTATGTTGTCACTGTTCACCTCTGCACAAAACCTATTTGCTCTCTCGGAGAATAGTGAATTAGTAGCCAAAATTTTATAAGGAATTTTATATACAAAGGGGGTGCTGAAAAGTTATCAGCCCAACCAAGAAGAGAATGACATGGATATGGTTTAATCAATGATCTGAAACAATGTCAAAAGAGAGAATTTCATTTCTGCAAATTGACACTTAAGAAAATAAGATAACGCTCTTTTCAGCTGCAGTGACAAAATAATGCTCAGAATTTAGGAAGTTGGTTGCTTGGACTGAAAACTTTCCGGCGCCCCCTCGGAATAATTTATATTTAAATGTTATAAGGTAATAGGACAAAGGATCTGTAATGATAGCTATCCAAAATTCCAAAGGAAATTTGCCAGACTCTAACCTCAGGGGCTGATGTAATAAAGTGTGGGAGGTTTTCTGCACCACTTAGGGCTCCTTTTACGAAGCCGCATCAGCGGCTTTATCACACGCAACTTTTTAGCGCTTGCTAACCCCCGCGCTAGTTGAAAAACTACCGCCTGCTCAAGAGGAATCGGTAGCGGCTAGGGTGGCCGTCAAATTAGCGCGTGCTATTATGCGCGTTAAACCGCTAATGCAGCTTCGTAAAAGGAGCCTTTAGTGTAGCTTCTGAGTACAATTTTTTTGTGTCTCTATAAGCATCTAACGCTAAAAAGAGTTTTGTACACAAGCAAACTGTGCACAAACATTCAGTGACATCCACACACAACTCATTTAAATATCACGCTATAAATGCAGGCTTTTCTTAATTATGGCAGAGATAGCCATGCAAATGGTAACTCGCAATTGGAAAAACTGCGATCGCCTTAATTTTCATTTTTGGTGGGCAAGTTTATGTTTCTGCTATAGATATGAGAAGATGAATGCTGATATGTTGGGGGCATAGTAATTTATTTAAACTGGTTTGGGGCCCGTTGACATCTTTCATTACTTCATTATAGTTGTCTTTTTAATTTTAATTTATTTCCATACATATCCAGGACAGGGTGGGTGGTTGGGGGTATATCTCTTTGGTTTATTCTTTGATTAAATGTGTTGGAAGGGATAGGAGGGATATTTGTCTTCTGCGTTATTGATTGAATATAAGTGCTTATTTTGATTATTATTAATCTATATATATAAAATCGGAGGTATGTATGTGTGTATGTATGTATGTGCCGCGATCACACAAAAACGGCTTGACCGATTTGAACGAAACTTGGTATGCAGATCCCTCACTACCTGGGGTGATATGTTCTGGGGGTCTCGCGGCCCACCTGCTCACGTGGGCGGAGCTACAAACATAAAATCAGATTTCACCCATTCATGTCATTGGAAAGGATGTAAAAAGCTGCCATTCTCACAGTAATTCCAACTATAAAACACTTTCTATGACACTATAACCACTAGGGACATCGTTTCTATTCTACCACGGGCACCATACATATAGAGTTTGTATGTTCTAACTGTGTTTGTAACTGTTTCCTTCATGCACCCCAGTTCATAATGTTATTACATTACATGAGTACTCACATATGCTGAACTAGGAACACAGGTTCCATTCTGAACCGGGAATAAACTGCATGGAGTTTCTTTTCAACCTGAGTTTCCACATATTGAGTTGTTTAAATCAATACTGAAACTTTTGGATGCCACTTATTCCAACAGATCTTCCTTTTCAGTTTACGAGATTGCAAATTCCAGTGAGACTTGCATTCTCTATCACCATCAACAAATCACAGGGACAGCCTATTACATACTGTGGAGTGGATTTAAGATCCCCCTGTTTTTCCCATGGACAACTCTATGTTGCTTGCTCAAGGGTGGGTTCACCCAAGAATTTATATGTTCTTGCTCCTGGAGGTGAAACTAAAAATGTTGTTTATAATCAAGTTTTGTGTTAGTTGTATTGTATTCATTTTGTCAAATATTTCACATTATAATTTGAATATTGTACTTTTTATAAAGCTGTTAAAAAATAATTTCATTCACCACTATAAAGTATGTTTATTTGAATCCATTTACAGTGTTATTGCTATAATTAAATACCCGTGCAACGCCAGGGCATCAGCTAGTGTTTGTATAAATCTTGGCACTTTGTATTAGTTTTTGGAAAATTAATAAAGATTTAAATAAATAAATATCATGCTAATGAAGGTATTAGCTATTAAATCCAGATGTAAAGAAGTGCACAAAAGACCTAAAGACTGAACACGTGGTTTTCTGACAACAGGGTTTTAACGCCAGGTCTGAGGAGAAGTAAAAATGTATTCATTCTTCTGTGGTTGGTATTAATGGGGATTTTAAGTCTGTTCTATCTTCTAAGAACAAAAGCACTTGCAGATTTTTCCTACTTTCTTGAAGTGTATAGATGAAAAAAAACAAAAACCAACCAGCAGGAGAAGAGGAGCTGATGCTGCAGCTACAAACAGAGTGCACATTTATTTATGTAATTTTCTATATTGTTCTCCCAGGGGGCGGTCAGAACAGTTTATATACATTTATTCAGGTGCTCAAGCATTTTTCCCTGTCTGTCTTGGTTTACAATATACCTGGGGTAATGGATGGATTAAGGGCTCCTTTTACTAAGCTGCGCTCGCGGTTTTAGCGCACACTTAGCGCACACTGCAATGCTGTGCGCACTAGACACTAATGCCTCCATTGAGCTGGCGTTAGTTTTTCTGTGTAGCGCAGGGGGGCAGCACGCGCTAAAAACGCTACCGTAGCTTAGTAAAAGGAGCCCTAAGTGACTTGTCCAGAGTTGCAAGAAGCAGTGTGGGTTTGAGCCCACTACCTCAGGGTGCTGAGGCTGTAGCTTTAACCACTGTGCCACACTCTGCCCGTTTATGATCACAATTAGAAACATAAAAACATGACGGCAGATAAAGGCCAAATGGCCCATCCAGTCTGCCCAGCCGCAGTAACCATTATCTCCTCTCTCCAAGAGATCCCACATGCAAATCTCACACCTACTTGAATTGAGATTGCATAGGGATGAGCACCCACAATGTTTCATGTTCAGTTTTTTTGTTGTTGGCAAATGAATGTTGCTATGAGTGCACACTGTCCCCTAATTCTATATATAGGGGTCACACAAAAATAACAGTGCTTCAATTAGCTAGTTTCTATCTCCTCAACTAGCTCACCTTGGGAAAGTAGTTCCTCCACAATCTCCATGCACTCTTCCTGTGCTGGCAGCTCTGCCTGGATCAGCCGGACAGGTTCATCCAGCTCCACCATTTCCACATCAAGCTTTGCTTTAGGCTGGAGTTTGTCCCATGAATGTGTCCGCTTCCCTACCACCTACTGCTCTGCTTGTTTCCTGCCACCTTCTCCCCATTCTACCTAAGGCTCTAGCTTTTGTTGGTGCCCAAACCTCAATGGGATTGGAATGGGCCAAAGCTCTCTCTGGCTCCCTCTTTGGCCAAGCTGCAAATTGCTTCTAGGGAACTGAGACTGTTTCTTAGCAGTTTGAAAGGGTTTTATTTTCTGCCTTATGTAAGCTTTTTCTCCTGACCCATTTACTCCATCCTGCCAGGGATTGGAATCTAAAGGAACTGTGCCAGGATAGTCAGCCTTAACTGTGAACCCAAGAAAATTCCCTGGTAATCTTTTCTGACCTTTGGAACTCTAGTCTTCCTGCTTTTAAAAGGTGACAAGTCAGGAGCTGCGCTGGACTTGCCACAGTGCTCAAGCCCCTTCCCTCTTACCTCTTTAATGTTTGTGGAGTGAGCAGCAACTCTAACCTGCTGCTCACACCAACGTCAGCTCTTCCTCTGACCTGGACCTCTGACCTGAACCTGGACCCACGCCTAGAAAGTGATGTCAAAGAAAGAGCTTATGCTGGCGCAAGCATCAGATTGGGGTTGCTGCTCACACCTGGAACATTAAAAAGGTACAGGGGAAGAAAAGGGCACGTGCGGCAGGAGAGGATGGGAAAAAAGTGGATGTGGGCGTGGAGGGGCACCACCACCTCAGATGCCTTTCACCCTCACTACGCCACTTTAGGTACACTACACATCTCACCATAACTCCCTTATATTAGAGCATGTCAATTTTAGGGGTAGTTTTTTATTTTTTCAAACTTTGAAAACTACTAGCGACGAAATTATGCAGTTTTGCATGCTAAATCTAAAGCTATCTTCAGAAACTGCTTAAAGTGAGTCATCAAAGTTGAAATATGTAGGCATTTAAGTAATAATTATTTGAACTTACAAATAGTCTGAACTACATCTGTAGCCACATAATTGTCTTTAAAATGTCATTTAAGCCACTTAATGTTATCTAACAAAATCCAGCAAAAAGGCAATGGCTTTGCTTCTGCTTCAGCTCATGAGCTCCCTGCTGACGGTCTGACCCCTAATATAATGTTCCCTCCTTTCCTGATTGTACACATGACCAACAGCCTCAGTTATCATTTTTACACACCTTTCTATGGACTGGGTGTATGATGGCCTGTCTGGAATCACCATGGGCTTGCTCAGAAATACTGTGATCTCTGCTGCTGTCATGGGTCAGCTAAGAGGAGACTCAGAGACTCTGGAGCTCCAGCCAAGTAATTGGATGAGTGTAGTTGCTTCAGTGTTGATGGATCTCACCCTGCTTTTTCCAAGTTGCGTCTTCTCATCTTTTTCACCTCTGATTTTCAATATCTTCTCCACTGCATCTCTTCTCTCTGTTCATCTTTACTACACATTTATATTGTATGGTGAGACCTCCAGGAATAGTAAAAAATGTATTGTACCCAAATATATACCACTATGATAGCCCGTATGCCTACATGTGGGTTCAGTAGGTATTTTCTGGTTTTTGGAGCACTCACATATTCCATCATAAGTGTACCAGTTAAAATGGGATATGGATGTGGGTCCCCTTTACTACAGGCCACTGCACCAACCATTAGGCTCCTCCAGGGACCTGCTTGCTGATCTAAGAGGAACAGCCATTAAATCTGCAGCAATCATAGAACCTGGTATGTACTGTCATTTTCACCTCTTAGGGGGATAGGAGGGTGTCAGTATCTACCCTATTGTAGATTTTGGTATCATCCGCAAAGAGGACAATATTACCCGACAGCCCTTTAGCAATATCGCTTAGAAAAATGTTAAAAAGAACAAGCTCAAAAACTGAACTTTGCACACACCTTATGTCTGCAGGTGTCACATATACATCGGTTCAGTAGATATTTTGTGATTTTGGGGGGGCACTCACATTTTCCACCACAAGTGTACCAGTTAGATATGGACATGTATTCCCTTCTCTACAGTCTAGAGCATCACAACTAGGCTACTCCAGGAATCTGCTTGCTGCTCTAAAAGAACATAAGAATTGCCATACTGGGACAGACCGAAGGTCCATCAAGCAACAGTTCCAACAGTGGCCAACACAGGTCCCAAGGTACCTAGCTATATCCCAAGTAGCAAAACAGATCTATGCTGCTTATCCTAGGAATAACCAGTAGATTTCCCCAAGCCATCTCAATAATGGCCTATGGACTTCTCTTTTAGGAAATTATCCAAACATTTTTTAAACCCAACTAAGCTAACTGATTTCACCACATTCTCCGGAAATGAATTCCAGAGTTTAATTACATGTTGTGTGAAGAAATATTTTCTCCAGTTTGTTTTAAATCTACTACTTATATCTGACGCTATCGTAGATCCTAGAATGTACTATCACTTTCACCTCTTAGAGAGGTAGAAGAGAATCAGTGACCACTGGAGAATTAAGGGAGGGTGGTCATGCTTTTATCCCTTCAGTGGTCATCTCGTCAGTTTGGGTACCTAGTCAGTACTGAGAGAGGTCTAGCCCAAAACGTCCTATTTTTTTTTGTCCTGGATTTACAATGTTCAATTATTGCATAAAAATGTCCAAATTGTAAGTCCACCCTAGTCTTACCCAAAACATGCCTCCAAAATGCAACCTTGAGATTTAGATGAACTGCAGAAAAAAATGAGTTTCAAAAATAGCAATTTGGACATTTTTGCAACAAAAAATAGCCTGCTGCTTTGTGCCATTTTTGTGTTTTGAACAATGAGCCCCGGCCTAAGTCTTCCAATAAACTGAACAAAATCAAACTATATGGATACTGACACTGGCTTTATGTCTATGCAAGACTGACCAAAGATGAGGACACAGAAACCAAAGTTAACTCAGAGCACCATGACTCCATGACTTCTTGAGCAAGCTCAGCTCTCTCTTGGTTAAAAATGCCAGTCTTGGGATGCAGTATTCATGGGTTGAAATCTGCAAGGTCTGGAAGGCCATTGGTCTTTGGGATCTTTCACTCCATTCTCAACAATATAGAGTCCAGTTCAGATTTTGTTCTGAACCCCTGAAGTCATAATCATCATCATAGTTATCTTCATGTGATATACCGCAAAACAAGAAAATATCAAAGAGATTTCAAAATACAAGGAGACAAGGAGAAAACAATTCACAAAGAGCTCTAGGTACAGCATAAATTCAATTTTAAAGTTGTACACTCTACAAATAAATAAACAAAATTATAATGAAATATAATTACCCAATATGACGCCCAGGGGAAGCTGGAAACTTTAAGCAGGTGGCAGACCACGGCACCAGTACTTATATTAATCAACTGTGAGGAAATGCCAGTTTAAAATAATGTTTTTAAGGCAGATTTAATTTTTAGGAATGAGAACTTGAGAGGATATAAGAGTGGTAGCTGATTCCAAAATGTGGGAGCAAAGACGCTACAATATGAGTACTATCTAGTGTTATCTAACCAAGGAGTCCTTTTACTAAGGCGCATTAGCTGTTTTAGTGCATGTTAAACACTAATGTGTCCATTATATTCTATGGACGCATTAGCATTTAGCGTGCACTAAAACGGCTAGCACGCCTTAGTTAAAGAAACCCCAAATGTGCCAAAATTATGGAATTAAGTAGCTGGAAAGAAATACAGGCTGACTAGAATAAAATACTTGAACTATTGTAAAAATTTTATAAAGGGTATGATAAGAAACTGGTAACTGATGTTCTCAATACAGAAGAGGGGTGATATGATCGTAATTTTTTGCACCATAAAGACATTTCACAGCAATATTTTAAATGAGCTATGGTTTACAATATGTAATGTGAAAAGATTTACCAGTATACCCTGAACAAGTGAATTGCAATAGTCTAGATCAGTGGTTCCCAACCCTGTCCTGGAGGACCAGCAGGCCCATCGGGTTTTCAGGCTAGCCCTAATGCATATGCATGGAGCAGACTTGCATGCCTGTCACTTCCATTATATGCAAATCTCTCTCATGCAAATTTGTTAGGGCTAGCCTGAAAACCCGATGGGCCTGCTGGTCCTCCAGGACAGGGTTGGGAACCACTGGTCTAGATGAGAAAGCAAAAATGAGTGAAACAAAACACACAATGACCATTGGTCTAGAAGGGAATGAATTGATCTCAGTTACTTCAAAACAAAAAAGGTTTTCTTTACCATCTCAGACATTTGTAAATCCATATTTAGAAGTGGAAGGGGACAGAACATGATATATTGACTTTCTGTAGCTATAATCAAAGCAGTTTTCATATTTTGTGCCTGGAGCAGTGGAGGATTAAATGACTTGCCTAGAGTCATGAGGAGTTGTAGTGGGAACCAAATCCAGTACCCTAGGGTTTCAGGTGACTGCACTAACCACTAGGCTACTCCTTCCTTCCACACTTAATTTTATTTTTAGTATTTATATACCACTTATAACTAAGTGGTTTACATTCAGGTACTCAAGCATTTTCCCCTATCTATCCTGGTGGGCTCCACTCTCTATCTAATACCTGAGCAATGGGGGATTAAGTGACTTGTCCAGGGTCACAAGGAGCAGCATGGGATTTGAAACCACAACCTCAGGGTGCTAAGGCTGTAGCTCTAACCACTGTGCCACACACTCCCCATAAAGTCTTTAAATAATTAGACAGGTAACAATTCAATAGAAGATACAAGTATAAAATATAGTATTTGCAGTCACAATTCAGCTTCCACAGCATCTACCTAGTCTCTTCCAAGTGATACTGTTACCATCAGGCACTTCTCTCTAGAACCCTGATCTTCCTAGATCTACTCCTGTTCAGTTTCCTATGGATCTTCAGCGTATCTATAAGGACAAAAACATATTCCTTCCCTTCCTTCTTCAGCCTTCTTTCTGACAAGACAACCGAAGCATACTTGCATTGTGGGACAGTGGCTTAGACAGACAAAATCAAATTATGTCCTTAGACCATCATATTTATACAGTTCAGATCTCCCTCTGTGTTTGGTAAGGACTCCTCCTACCATTATCTCACTAGTGGAAAAGTCTTCCTGGCTAGAAAATGACAGGGAGACAAAATTTTTCCCCATCCCGCGGAAACTCATTTTCCCATCCTGTCCCAGCAAAGTTATTTTCCTGCTTCTGCCCCATTCCTGCATGTTCCGTCCTCATCTGCACAAGCCTCAAACACTTTAAAATCATAAATATTTGAGGCTTGTGTGGTTAAGGCAGAGATTACAGGAATGGTGCAGGGACAGCAACAGCGACAGAACTCGTGGGGATGGGGCAGGGGAATTGAGTTCCTGCGGAGATGAGGAAAAATATTTCCCCATGTCATTCTCTATTCCTAACATTGGAAAGTTCTGAATTTTAAGAAATATCCCTTATTTTTCCCTGGTAGAGCCACTAGAGGTCTCTACAAGTGTATGCTAAGTATTGAATGATTGCTGACTAATATTCCTTGAAAGTGACTTTCATAGGATTTTTGTTGTTGTTGTTCTTTAAATCAGAAAGAAAAATCATACATTAACCTATGTGTTTTTACCAGGCTATGTATATCCGTTGATTGCCAGTTTTGTTTCTTAAATAGCCTCTCTTCCCTATACAAAGGTAATACAGTACCACAGAAAACACCCCTGTTCTTGACAGGTAAGACCCTCACTCAGTATTTTGAGTCCCTCTGCTACTAAACTGAGTGAGGGTCTTACCTGTCAAGAACAGGGGTGTTTTCTGTGGGAAGAGAGGCTATTTATGACACTGTTCTTCAACCGCCGGTCCGTAGAAAATTCCTGCTGGTCCGCGCAGGGCCGGTGAGATCGACAGATGCAATTTCCTGCACTGGCGGGGGGATTCAGTTTCCCACCCGACTTCTGCTCCTCCTCCGTTAGGAATCACGTTCCTCGAACTTCCCAGAAACAGTGACTGAATATTATGAAAGCTTGGTGAAATCTGGGCTATGACAGATAACGAAATAAAAAACGAGCTTTCTAACTGTCCAATTAACCGAAGACCCCCAGCTCCAGCTCAACACACTGTCTGACCCTCCGTGGGCGGGGCCTCATCTTACAGGCTCCACAAATCAGGCATCGGTAGCTGAACCCAAGTACTGTATTCCAGGACATAGAAACATAGAAACTGACGGCAGAAAAGGGCCACGGCCCATCTAGTCTGCCCATACCAATGTCCCACCCCCTAACTCCCTCCGTGAAGAGATCCCACTGCCAATCCCATTTTTTCTTAAAATCTGACACGCTGCTGGCCTCAATTACCTCTAGTGGAAGACTATTACAGCGATCAACCACTCTTTCGGTGAAGAAATATTTTCTGGTGTCACCATGTAATTTCCCACCCCTGAGTTTCAACGGATGCCTTCTTGTTGCCATGGGACCTTTAAGAAAAAAGATAGGGAGCCTTGAGGAACACCACATTTGCTGGTCCATTTGTCAGATAGGGTCTTCCCAGACTGCACTTGGCAGCTGCGACATTTTAAGAAGCCTTGGAAACATTGGAGGACATTTCCCGATAGTCCTTAGAAGTCTAGGCACAGCAGCAGTACCGTATTTTTTTGCTCCATAAGACACACTTTTTTTCCCCATAAAAGTGGGAGAAAATAAGGGTGCGTCTTATGGAATGAATACCCCCCTTATGCCCCCTTGCACCATTTTTTAACACCCCACCCCCACCCCTTTCTTTAATTGCCAGCGGTCCAGCACTCCTTATGGAGCGAATACCCCACCCACCGCACCTTTCTTTAATCACCGGCAGTCTAACAAATACCCCACCCTGCACCTTTCTTTAAATTGACAGCAGTCCAGCGCCCGTCTTCACCCCTTCCTTCTCAGCGACGGGGCCATGAAGGTGTCCCGTCTTCCAATTGGCAGAGGGCAGATGGAGGGGGGGGTGTTTATAGACACACAGGTGCTACGGAGAAGAAGACGCACAACACGTGTTTTCCACAGCACTTTGTTTTCCTTGCAGGCTCCACTCTGGACTTGCTCCTGTTTGCACCGGGGAAGCGGTGAAGCTCTGAGCAGCATAATCAGCCCTGGTCAAGGCTTAGAGGACTTGGTAGCAATGGCTCCCCTAAGCTGACTTCATCTCTCAACTGCTGCTACTACGTGTACACTGCATTGCACATGAACCCACAGGGGTGATCGCAGAGGCCCGCAAGAGAAGAGGACTCGGAGGCGCTGGACCCGGAGGCACAGGATCGCTGGCAATTTAAAAAATGTACCAGGGGGCTGCCTACCACCACTACCAGGCTACCTACCACCAGATGCACCAGACGCACCTACATGTAGAGGAGGAAAACCAAGAAAAAAATTCTGAACCATATTTTTTTTCTTAGTTTTTTCTCCTCTACACATAGGTGCGTCTTATGGTCAGGTGCATCTTATAGAGTGAAAAATACAGTAAGTCATGTTCCACTAGATTAAATGCACTACTGAGGTCTAGTTGTATCACTAGTGCATTTAAAGTAGACCTTCAAGAGGGAGGCCATTACAGTTTCTGTACTGAATGATGGTCTAAAGCCTGATTGGGAATCATGAAGTAGGTGAAACTTTTCTATGTGGTTCATTACTCCCTTGTGAGGAAAGGCTAAGGAGGTTCAGCTTGAAGAAGACATGATTGAGGAGACAGATGATAGAGGCCTCTAAATTCATGAATGGAGAGAAACAGGTAAACATCAGTTGTTTACTCTTTGAAAAAGTACAAAGACTAGGGTACATGGCATGAGGTTAACAGTACATTTAAAACAAATTAAATAAAAAAAATTTTCACTCAAAGCATAATGAAGCCCTGAAATCTGTAGCCAAAGAATGTGATAAATGCAAGTAGCGTGGCTGGATTAAGAAAAAGGGTTCCTGGAGGAATCCATAAGCCATTAAGACAGATTTGGGAGAAAGCCACTGCTTATCCCTGGATGTAAGTAGCATAGAATCTATCTACATTTTGGGATCCTGTCAGATATTTGTGACATTGATTGATTTCTATTAGAAAGATATTATGGGCTTGGTAGATCTTCAATCTGACCTTGAATGACAGCCCTTAAGTTCAATTCAATTTCTCCCAAGTAGACAATTGCAGCCTTTTCACCTTCTTTTCTTTCTGTTCCTATCATTTAGCTGAGGATCCCAGTAAGCTAAAGGGATTTTTCTCCCCTTTCTATCACCTGACTTTCATAGACTTCATGGGGAATATCACGAAGGAAGTGATGATGAGAACTGAGGGTGAGGGAATTTTTGTCAGATTGTTTTTATTATTGTGCATGGTTTTATGTTTATAAATTTGTAATCTACCTAGAAATTTTATGATAGCATAAAATATACCCCACCTTTTACAAACCCGCAAAAGCGGATTTTAGTGCAGGCTGGTGCACTGAATACTCTATGCTGCTCCTGACACTCATAGGAACTCTATGAGTATTGGGAGCAAATCAGAGCATTCAGCGAGTTGGCCTGCACTAAAAATTGCTTTCACGGTTTTGTAAAAGAGGGGGAAAATAAATAATTCTTCAAATCAGGGAGCACTGAATGGCAGACCATTGATATAACAGAGCTATAATCACTGAATAAAGGAACTCATCTCAGGGAGGCTTGAAAGGTAGCCCTAAGCCTGGTAAAGCTATAACACTGGGCAAAGGAACCCCTCCCAGAAAAGCCGGTTATAATGACTAGGCAGAACTTTGATTTCCCTTCTCTACAGGAGAACGATGGACCTAAAAGCATAAAATGCAGTGAAGTTGTGGTCCTTATGGAGCATGTGGACCCAGGAGCACAGCAGTAGCAGAGGTTTGACCTCAAGACAAGTGTGGAAAATGTCTCTATATGATTTGCAGTACCCACTGTCTCAGCTGCCTTTCTACACGTGTGAGTGTTTGGGAAATACTGTGGACAGGGCAGGAGAATTATAGGAGATAAAAAAGTAATCTAAGAGGTGGCAAACTTCATGGATTAGGAATTGGTTATCAGATAGAAAACAGAGGATAGGGTTAAATGGTCATTTTTCTCAGTGGGAGAGAGTAAACAGTGGAGTGTCGCAGGGATCTGTACTGGGACATTTAACTATTTAACTTATTTATAAATAATATGGAAATTGGAATGATGAATTAGGTGATTAAATTTGCAGATGACACTGAACTGTTCAAAGTTGTCAAAACGCATGCAGATTGTGAAAAATTGCAGACAGACCTTAGGAAATTGGAAGACAGGGCATCCAAGTGGCAGATGAAATTTAATGTGGACAAATGCAAAGTGATGCACATTGGGAAGAATAACCCAAATCAAAGTTACCATATGCTAGGGTCCACCTTGGGGGTTAACGCCCAAGAAAAGGATCTGGGTGTCCTTGTAGACAATATAATGAAACTTTCTTCCCAATGTGTGGTGGTGGCCAAAAAAGCAAACAGAATGCTAGGAATTATTTTTTAAAAGGATGGTTAACAAGACTAACCCCCTCTTCTACAAAGCCGCGTGGTAACGGCCCCAAAGCCCATAGAGATTTAAAGGGCTTCGGGGCTGTTGCTGTGCAGCAGCCACTAATGCGGCTTTATAGAAGAGGGTATAAGAATGTAATAATGCCCCAGTATCACTCCATGGTGCAACCTCACTTTGAGTATAGCATTCAATTCTAGTCTCCTTATCTCAAGAAATATATAACGGCACTAGAAAAAGTTCAAAAAAGAGTGACCAAGATAATAAAGGGGATTTGAACTCCTCTCATATGAGGAAAGACTAAAAAGGTTAGGGTTCTTCAGCTTGGAAAAGAGACAGCTGAGGGAAGATATGACTGAAGTCTACAAAATCCTGAGTGGAGTAGAACAGGTACAAGTGGATTGATTTTTCACTCCCTCAAAAATTACAAAGACTAGGGACACTCAATGAATAGTTAAGTTCTGGAACGCGGATAGCATAGCTGGTTTTAAGAAAGGTTTGGACACTTTCCTGGAGGAAAAGTTCATTGTTATTGAGAAAGACATGGGGGGAAGTCACTGCTTGCCCTGGATCAGTAGAACGGAATGTTGCTACTCTTTGAGTTTTGGCCAGGTACTAGGGACCTGGATTGGCTACCGTGTGAAAGAGCTACTGGGCTTGATGGACCATTAGTCTGACCCAGTAAGGCTATTCTTATGTTCTTAGGTCCTATCTTTGGAGTTCATGTGCTTTATGATGTCTTTTGGGAGCTTTCAACTGTGTGCTAAGTGAGGATCTGCTAAGGGGAAGGAAAACTCCATTGGAATATCTTACCTGCTAGCATTCAAATGTGTGAAAAGGTAAAACTTGGCTTCAGTAGGTTATTTCATTGTCTTTTTCATTTACTTTTTAGTTCAGTACTCTGTTTTTACAGCAAAGTCAGTTTAGGCAATAGTGTAGCATTTCAGAGCATAAGATCAAATTAGGGCACAGATATCAATTGAGGAAAGTCTTTCTTTAGTGTTTAATTCCCACTTACCCTCCCACCCATCCCTGGCCTGATCTCATACTTATAGTTTCTTGAACCAATTACAAGGATAAAAAAATAATTAGCTAATAATTAGCTCTTAATAAATAGTCTAGAAAATCCTTGGAGGGTAACCTACCAATTAGAACATTACAAAATAATAATAAAAATTAAATATTACCACAACATATAATTAGCAATCTTAGGAGAACTTAGTATACATATTCCAACTCCCATAGTAACTTAACAATGAAATCACCAATATTAACATGCAGGCAGAAGTCCAGCAGCAAGATGGGGGCTATCCAGTTTTTTGCACTGAGTTTCACATTTGATTATATCCCAATCATTTTCTTATGTGTATGCTCAGTGCAAAGAGCTCCTAGCACTCGGGGAATGGGTCCAATCTCTTGAGACTAGAGTAGCAGACTTAGAGGAACTGATGGAGACAGAGAGGTACATAGAGGATGTACATGGATGTTGTAGAAAAGTCTCACCTCCATTTTGGCAGCCTCTGTCTTGTCTCGGAGGAGGGAGGTCTTCTTAAAGGAGAGCATCACCCTGGTGAAGTAGGTGGCAATCCTATAGCCAGGACTTGCCCACCAGGAGATCAGTAGTTAAAAAATTATCATCTTGGGTGCAACCAGGACCTCTGGACCCTATCCTTTCTACCTTTAAGTCTGCAGTCCTACAAGTGATTGAAAAATTAAAACACCAACCTATGAAATATAAACATAATCTTGATATGGCAGGAAAAGCAACTCTGGATAAACTGAGATCAGAATAATCTATAGTGATTAAGCAGGCAGATAAACGGGGTGCAGTAGTAATTGTAGAAAAAGAAAAATATAGACAAGAGGCATGTCAACTATCAGATGAAGATATGTATTTGAAATTAGAAGGTGATCCAATGGATATAATTTACAATCAGGTGAAGCAAGTGGTCGATCAAGGGTTGAAGGATAGATTCCTTACCAATGTGTACAGTTGGAGGAAT
Organism: Geotrypetes seraphini; assembly: GCF_902459505.1. NCBI lineage: Eukaryota > Metazoa > Chordata > Amphibia > Gymnophiona > Dermophiidae > Geotrypetes > Geotrypetes seraphini. Next base: position 106,417,832 of record NC_047085.1, on the reverse strand, counting down.
GAGCCACAATTAGTGTGAAGTTTGCAGCATGTGAAAACCAACAAAGCAAGCTTTAATGCTTGGAGAATCTGAATGCAGAAATTGAGAATATCCAGGATTGCAAATTAAGTACTGATTTATCTTTGGGGACTGTGCATTAAGTTTGATAGCTAACAGCCACGTAAACTGAGTTACTCTTTGAGCTACTAAATTGTTGAATGAGTTATGGACTAACATACTGAAGTTCTTTAGTTATTGAAAACCAGTAAAATGAAGAAAGTTCAGAAGATAATGGGACTTTTTTTCGGACCCATGAAGTATATCTGAGGACTTTTTCTCCCATTCTTTTCTTTTTTGTTTAGTTTATGGAAACAGTAGTAGAGTATATATGAAGCCACTTATATAGTGAATAGGAAGTGTAGCTGTTTAGTGTTTATATGAGTGGTATTTTTGAATGATTTTTGATATAAAAACTCAACTCATTCTCCTGTAATATTTATTGGTGATTTCAACTACCCCAATATTGACAGGGTAAATGTATCATCAGGGCATGCTAAGGAGTTAAAATTCCTTGATGAAATCAAGGACTGCTTTATGGAGCAGCAAGTTCAGGAACTGACAAGAGGTGAAGCAATTCTAGATCTAGTTCTTAGTGGAGTGCATGAATTGATGTGGGAGGTAATGGTGCTGAGACTGCTTGATAACAGTGATCATAAAATGACTACATTTGATATAATCCCTAGAATAAGTTTGCATAGGAAATCCAATACAACAGCATTCAACTTAAAAAAAGGACATTATGATAACATGAGGAAAATGGTAAAAAAAAATAATAATAATAAACTTAGAGGAGCAGCTGTAAAGGTCATAAATGTACATCAGGTGTGGATGTTATTCAAAAATATCATCCTGGAAGCCCAGACTACATATATTTCATGTATTAAAAAAGGAGGAAGGAAGACTAAATGGCAGCTAGCGTGGTTAACGAGTGAGGTGAAAGAAGCTATTAGAGCTAAAAGAGAATCCTTCAGAAAGTGGAAGAAGGATGCGACTGAAATTTAATTGTAAACAGCACAAGGAATGTCAACTCAAATGCAAGGCACTAATAAGAAAGGAAAAGAGAGACCTTGAAAAGAAGATTGCACTGGAAGCAAAAACACACAGTAAAAACTTTTTTAGGTATATTAAAAGCAAGAAGCCAGGAAGAGAATCAGTTGAACCACTAGACCACCAAGGGATAAAAAGGGCACTCAGGGAAGACAAGGCCATAGCGTAGAGATTAAATTAATTCTTTGCCTTAGTCTTCACTGAGGAAGATGTGGGAGAGTTACCGGTGCCAGAAATGATATTCAATTCTGATGAAACGGAGAAACACAAACAAATCTCTGCAGCGCATGTAAGATGTAATGGGTCAGTCTGACAAATTGAACAGTAGCAAATTGCCTGGAATAGATGCTGATAGAAAAATGAACTTGCAGAGCTATTGTTAATAATTTGTATTTTTTCCTTAAAATCCAGCATAGTACCGGAACACTGGACAAATTTTTAAAAAGGGTTCCAGCTGTAATCTGGGAAATTATAGACCAGTGAGTCTGACGTCAGTGCCAAGCATAATGGTAGAGACTATTATAAAGAACAAAATGACAGAACATATACATAAGCATGGTTTAATGAGAGAAAGCCATCATGGATTTAGTCAAAGAAAATCTTGCCTCACCAATCTACTGTATTTCTTTGAAAGGGTGAATGTTGATAACTTGTATTTGGATTTTCAAAATGCATTTGACAAAGTGCCTCATGAAAGACTTGTGAGAAAATTAGAAAATCATGGGATAAGAGGTATGTCCTATTATGGATTAAGAACTGGTTGAAAGACAGAAAACAAAGAGTATGTTTAAATAGTCAATGTTCTGAATGGAGATGGGTAAATAATGGGGTTGCCCAGGGGTCTGTGTTGGGACCGCTGTTTATTAACATATTTATCAATGATGTAGAGATGGGAATAACTAGTGAGATAATAAAATTTGATGATGATACAAAGTTGTTCAAAGTTGTAAAATCACAAGAGGATTGTGAAAAATTGCAAGAGGACCTTGGGAGACTGGGAAACTGGGCATCAAAATGGCAGATGACATTTAATTTGAACAAGTGCAAAGTGATGCATGTGGGAAAGAGGAAAACAACCTATAACTATGTGATACAATGTTCTATGTTAGGAGTTACTGCCAGGAAAAGGATCTAGGTGTCATTGTTGAGGATACATTAAAACCCTCAGCTCAATGTGTGGCAGTGGCTAAGAAATCAAATTGAATGTTAAGAATTATCAGTAAAGGAATGCAAAACAAAAATGAAAATGTCATAATGCCCTTGTATCACTCTATGGTACAGCCGAACCTCGAATACTGTGTGCAGTTCTGGTCACCGTATCTCAAAAAAGATATACAGTAGCAGAATTAGAAAGGTACAGAGAAAGGCAACGAAAATGATAAAAGAGACGGGACAACTTCTCTAGTAGGAAAGTCTAAAGGGGCTAGGGTTCTTCAGCTTGGAGAAGAGAAGGCTCAGGGGTGATATGATAGAGGTCTATAAAATACTGAGTAGAGTAGAAAGGATAGAAGTGAATCGCTTGTTTACTCTTTCCAAAAAAAACTAGGACTAGGGGGCATGCGAGAACGCTACTAAGTAGTAGATTTAAAACAAATTGGGGAAAATATTTATTTACACAATGTGTAATTAAACTCTGGAATTCATTGCCGGAGAATATGGTGAAATCAGTTAGCTTAGTGGAGTTTAAACAAGGTTTGGATAATTTCCTAAAAGCCACTATTGACATTGCGTGGGGGGATATCATTGCTTATTCCTAGGATAAGCAGCATAAAATCTGTTTTGCTTCTTGGGATCTAACTAGGTACTTGGGACCTTAGTTGGCCACTGTTGGAAACAGGATATTGGGCTTGATGGACCTTCAGTCTGTCCCAATATGGCAATTCTTATGTTATTATGGTCCCACTTGTTTGGAAGTTTTTGCTAGGACAAAAAGGAAAGGAATCTCACTAACCTTTTCCCCAGGTAGAGGTTCATGGTACTCAGTATCCATGGACCACTGGAATCTTCCCAGAGGGAGCTGGGCTAGTCCTGGACCTAGTAAACATAAAATAAAACACAACAAAAACATAATCCAGCTATAAACTACTTTAAATGGCTCATTCTTTTATTGGAAATACCTCATTTTATACCGTAATTTTTGTGAGCAGTTAGAGCAGAATGTTTCTCACTGATACAATTTTCTCATGCCTCAGTGATCACAGTATTAGAAAATGTATTAGTAAAACTGATAGGGCTAAATTAGACCCTATTCCTATGTATAACCTTTCCTGAAAAATATTTAATCTGCTTATTTGGCTGATTTAAAGGTTGAACTTTTGTTCAGAATTATCTTCATTTTTTTATAAGGTTGTTTTTTTTTTTTAATAGACTGCCTATCAAGGTTATCTAAGCAGTTTTACAATCAGGTTCTGATAGTGATCTTATTCTGAGAATTCTGGCCTAAGATAAGTACACAAAACACCCATTAAAATATACATACAAGGAGGAAGTGACGTCACCGACACGAATGGTCGGCTAAGGTGGGTGCTCCGCAAACCCCGATGATAAATTAGCATTTTTCCGGCGTTTTCGTTACGTGTTTTGCCCCTGAAGTAGTAGCTTTGGATCTAGTAAGTGACGAGCAGCACATTCTCTTTGTTGATGGCGGGGCAGCCGAAGAGAACTTTGCAGGATTACTCTTTTCTCCCGAATGACGGGGGTGGGCACAAAATGGCAGCTGCGGAAGCAGGAAGTGCAGCGGGGCCTATAGAGGTAATCTCTGTCGCAGCTGGAGAGGCGGGGAGGCCCTCGGCAGTGGAGACTTTGGCAGAATTAAAGTTAATGCTCCAGGACATTCATACTGATATTAAATCTGTTCGTACAGAACTATCGACCCTGGCAACAGACCTGAGAGGTGAGATTGCGGAGTTGGGGCATAGGGTGGCTGAGACGGAGGAGGGCCTCGGACAGCATCAGGAGCATTTGCTGGAATTGGATACTAAAATGAAGGATTTACTTGCTCACCAAACCTTTGTGCTTGACAAGTTGGAGGACTTGGAGAATCGTGGGCGGCGTTCTAACTTGCGGATTCGAGGTGTGCCTGAGATGGCGGAATATGCTAATAGTGAGAGAGTGGTGCAGCAGGTGGCCAGCATGCTATTGTCGACAGATACAGTGGTCATGGCTCCTGATGCTATTCATTTGGAACGGGCACATAGAGCATTGATGGCCCCCAGGGGGAATAAACCCCGTGACATAATAGCTTGCTTTGTGGACTTTAAAACTAAAGAGGCAGTCATGCGAGCAGCTCGGGCACAGCCTAATCTGAAATTGGATTCTTTTGACATTGAGATATATCAAGATTTGGCTGCTGTGACCTTGAGACGGCGAGCGGAGTTGCGTCCAGTACTTCGCTATCTGAAGGAGCGATCTATTAAATATCGTTGGCAATACCCTTTTGCGTTATTGTTCTATCTGGAAGGACAACTACGTACAGTGCGATCATTGGAGGATGCAGCTCAGATTTTCCCTTCTGTACAGTTCTCTGGAGAGATACCATCATCCAGTAGTCGGCTGGGACAGGCTCCTGTGTCGGGTTAATGTCCCCAGCATTCTCGCTGGCAACGGGTTGCCCAGATAGGGGGTCGTCTCACTAGGAATTCACCAGGTGCAGCAGCTAGTTCAGTTGCGGGGCCCTGATATTATGTCCTGGAGCTATGATTGGGGTCTGGTTTATCTCTGGGGTTCTGTTCATTTTTGATAAGAGGGTTTGATGGGGAGAGTGTTTATGTTCTGTTTTGGGTCTGTTATGCTGCTGGGAGGGGGTTTTGTTGGGGGGTTGTACTGGGATTTTTCATGTGCGTTGGGTTGGTGGGGAGTGATTTCACTTGGGGATCCTCCTGTTGGGGTTTGATTTGTGATTGTGTTGTTGCTGGATTGATATGCTTTTGGAGGAGGGGTGCTTTGGGAGGGAGGTGGATGTGGATGTTTGGGAATGTTGGGAATTTTGGGTATTATATGAGAGGGGTTTGCGGTAGCTCTTTCTTCTTCCTTGGACCTTGGTCTTTCAGTTGGGGATAGGCCTGGGTATGGTGTTTGGGGGTTTGTGGGATGGGAGGAGAAGGGGAAGGGTTTGGGGTGGGGAGGGATTAATGGAAGTCGTTCTGTTTTTAGGTGGCTGCTGTGGAGTGGGGAGTCCTCTGGGGCTAGTGAAGGTGGGGTTCTTTGGCATTTTGAGCGGTTATGGATGCTAGTATGGTTTGATGTCTACTCCAGAGTTTAGACTCCTCACGTTGAATGTGCGAGGCCTAAATATAGCATATAAGTGGCGGCATTTATTTAGGGAGGCTCGGCGGTTGAGACCTCAGGTTCTTTTTTTGCAAGAGACGCATCTTCGATCACGCCATGAACATTTATTGCATAATCCTCTTTTTTCAGGAGTCTATTTAGCCTCTAATAAGGCTGATAAGAAAAGTAAGGGGGTGGGGATCTTGATTGCGAGTACGGTACACACAGTGTGCACGCGTGTCATTCGGGATGGGGAAGGTCGTTATTTAATTTTGGTAGCCCAATTTGATGGGGACTGGTATACACTGGTCAATGTCTAAGCTCCCAATGAACATCAAGGTCGCTTTTTTAGTAGGCTAGAGGCTCGAATTCAGACTTGTGTTGAAGGGACGTTAGTGATTGGTGGGGATTTCAATCTCACTTTGGATCCCTTGGTTGATAATTCTGCATCAGGTGTGCGCTATGGAAAGATGGAGAGGAAGAGTTTACGAGCTCTTTTACATCATTGGGATTTATGTGATCTTTGGCGGAAAGCTAATCCCACAGTGAGGGATTATACTTATTTTTCTTCGGTACATAATTCGGCCTCTAGGATAGATTTGTGGCTGGGTGAAGAGGGATTAGTGTCTCGTTTGAAGCACTGTTGTATTGAATCAAGCACGTTATCTGATCACTCGCCAGTGCTTTTAATTTTGGAGCAGAGTGGAGAAAGGCGCCCACGTCCGCCTTGGTGTTTTCCTGCTGGGCTTTTGCTAGATCATGTGAATGTTGAATGGCTGGGCAAGGCTATGATGGAATATTTAGAGTTTAATGATCTTGATGAGATTTCGCCGGGGCTGTTGTGGGAAGCTTTTAAAGCAGTAATTAGGGGTGAGGTGATAGGCTTGACTGTGCGAGAGCGTAGAGTGAAGGAGGGTGTGGAACGCCTGCTCCGAGGGGAGATTCAGGTTTTGGAGATGAAGGAGAAACGTGTGGAATTAACGCACCAGGAACGAGATAGGTTGCAGGCACTCCGAATTCAACTTAAGGCTTTGGAATTAGAGGAGATACGGAGTGCTTTGCAGGCGGTCCGGCAAACCTTTTTTGAATTTGGCCCATAAACTTAAAAAACGGGTTTATCGAAATTTTATACCCGCAATAAAAACTGGTGAGGGTCATCAGGTTACAGGCTCTATGGAGATTGGACTTGAGTTTCGGGATTATTATGCCTCTCTTTATGGCCAAGCTGATGATTTGTCAGTTGGAGAGATAGAGGGATTTCTTGATAGGGTACAGCTGCCCTCTCTGACTGGTAGAGAGGCCATTCAGCTTTCCTTACCTATCACCCTTGAGGAAGTCCGGGAGGTGATTGAGGCTTTGCCTGTGGGCTCTTCACCGGGATTGGATGGTTTTACGAATGCTTTCTATAAGAGGTTTCAGGGAATTGTTGCCCCAGTGCTGGTTCGGGTCTTTAATGCTTTTGAAGAGGAATCTATTTTACCGGCTTCTTGGCGCTTGGCAGCTGTTACATTGTTATTAAAACCGAATAAGGATAGTGAGGATTGTGGTTCTTATCGGCCTATATCATTATTGAATTCTGACTATAAAATCTTTACAAAAATTTTGGCACAGCGGCTGCAGCGTGTGTTACCGACTCTGATAAAGGTAGAACAGGCAGGCTTTATTTGTAAACGCCAAGCTTTTGATAATATTAAAACTTCCCTCCACTTGATTTGGCAGGCATCCCATTATAAGATTCCAGCGATATTGCTTTCTTTGGACGCTGAGAAAGCATTTGATCGGGTGGATTGGGGTTTTCTGTTTGGTGTTTTGCTTAGATTAGGGTTTGATGAAAAGTTTCTCTTTTGGCTGCGTTTGTTATATAGGGCTCCATTAGCTAGCTTTAAGATCAATGGGTTTTTAACGGACCCTGTAGAACTGGGTCAGGGAACAAGGCAGGGTTGCCCATTATCGCCCTTGCTGTTTGCTTTGGCTATGGAACCTTTTGCATGTTTGATACGGCAGCATGGCCATATTCAGGGGTTGGAAGTGGATAACCAGTCTTATAAGATTTTGCTGTTTGCGGATGATGTTTTTTTGCTTTTGCGGAATCCTAGGGATTCCTTACCGTATTTGATTCAGGCTTTGGAAGATTATGGGCGGGTTTCTGGTTTTCGGGTAAATATGGATAAGTGTGAAATTCTTAATATTAATCTCTCATCTGTACAGGTTCAGCTGCTTCAGGATCAATTTGCTTTTCGTTGGGCGAAGAGATCTATTAAATATTTGGGGGTGCAGTTGATAGCTTGCCCTGACTCGTTATTTGCGGTTAATTTCCCTCCATTGCAGCAACGACTCTTTCAAGATTTGGATAAATGGGAAGATATGATCATTGGGTGGATGGGCCGCATAGCAGCTGTTAAGATGATGTTGCTTCCGAAGCTTTTATTTCTTTTTATGGCTTTACCTATTGTGATACCGATGGGGTATTTTCGCATATTGAATCATAAAGTATTTGCTTACATTTGGAAACGTAAACCTCCGCGGATACGGAGAGCCCTTTTATATCAGCGTAAACAGCAGGGAGGGATGGGAGTCCCCAATTTCCGCCTTTACTATCAGGCGGCTTTATTACAAGCAGTGGCTGCATGGATTGGCTATGAAGATCGTCTTTGGATGTATTTGGAACAAGCTCGTTTGCCTGATGTCTCACTGTGGAGGCTTCCGTGGGCCCCAATTTCCATCTTGAGGGCACATTTGAAGGTAGACAATCCTTTTTTGAGAGTGGTTTTAAATACTTGGTATCAGTTAAGACGGAAGATGTTTCCGGAGCGTAGACATTTTTCCTTGTCTCCTATAAGTTTATTAGAGGGCTTTGTACCAGGGGGAGTAGACCCTATCTGGCATCAGTGGGTCCGAGCAGGGTTGCGTACAGTTGGTCAAATTTGGCAGGATGGAGCTTTGCTTCCTTTTGCACAACTACAGGATGAGTATGGGCTTAGACACACTGATGTGTTACCGTACGCACAATTGAGCACCTTTTTATATAAATAGGCATATTGGGACTTGCTCTTGGGGGATACAAAATTAGAAGTAGCATTGCAGAAAGGGATTGGGCGGGGTGGGATTTCTTGCTTATATCAGGCTTTACTATTGAGGGAAGATCCGGAGGATAGTTATCGTTCTATATGGGAGAGGGAAATTGGAAGAGTTTTGGATGACAAGGAGTGGGGTTTTTGTTATCGGAGTCTTTTTTCTTTGCCTCTCACTTCTACTCTTTTGGAAAATGGGTATAAACTTTATTATCGTTGGTATCTGACACCAGTAAAATTAGTTTCTTTTGGGGTTGCTCTTTCGGATCTATGTTGGAGGGGATGTGGTCAGGTGGGTTCTTTTAGGCATATTTGGTGGTCCTGCCCTAAGGTTCGGGACTATTGGAATATGGTGGGACAGATACTGGTCCAAATTGTGGGGAAGCATATTCCGCTTTTGCTGGAATGTTGTCTACTCAATATGCCTTTTCCGGGGTTCTCCCCCCAGGAACATCGTTTGGCTGTTTTTGTGATCACCTTAGCAAGGGTGGCTTTGGCGGGTTGTTGGCGCTCCGCTAGGGTTCCAGAGCGAGAACACTTGCTTAATCGTTTGGATACTATTCAGTTGATGTGTAAATTGACTTACTCCTCCTCTTTCGGAATCCCTCAAGGTTCCATATTATCCCCTTTACTTTTTAACATCTTTCTCTCTCCCCTACTAGGTATCTGCCAGTCCATAGGTTTTATTCCTTTTTCGTATGCAGATGATATACAACTCATTCATCCCTTGGACCCAGGAAATAACTCAGAAATTGCATCCATTAATCACAAATTGGAAATAGTACAAACCTGGCTTAACACAAACAAACTAGCATTAAACATAAATAAAACAAAAACAATGTTATTTGCTTGGAAAAACGGTTTGACTGTCAAACCCTTTTATTCTTAATAATACCCCTCTCAACTTAGTTTCCTCAGTCAAAATTCTCGGAGTAATAATTGATGACAAAATGATTTACCATGAACATATCTCCCTTATAGTAAAAAACTGTTTCTATAAATTACGACTTATCCGTTCAATTGCAAAATTTCTTAGCCTAACTTCAATTAAGATTCTTATACATTCTTTAGTAATATCAAAACTCGATTACTGTAACGCTCTTCTTCTCAATATTACCCAAAAAGAAAAAAGGAGATTACAACTAATACAAAATACGGCCTTCAAACTGATATATAACGCAAAAAAGTATGACCACGTTACACCTTTACTAATAGATGCACACTGGCTACCAATCAGTCATAGGATCTCTTTCAAAATAATACTACTCATTTTTAAAACATTAGCAGCAAACGAACCTTCTTTTATACTCAGATACTTAACCCCACATAATACCCAACGTCCACTCCGTTCTTCAGGACAAAATCTTCTTTCAGTACCCTCTCTAAAAATTATTGGAACACGAAGATCAGATATGTTCACAGTCATGGGGCCTCAATGGTGGAATGCCTTACCACAATACATTAGAACAGAAAAAGACATCATAACATTTAAAAAATTATTGAAGTCATACTTATTTAACGATGCGTTTAATACTTGAAACTTTTATATCTCCTAGAGACTTATTTATACTTGAAATTTTTATTTTTTTTGGAGATGCTCTTTATAATGTTATGGTTTATATAACCCTTTCCTTTTGTTTTTACCTTTGTTTTTCTACCAACAACTTAAAATGTAACTTTATTCTTTTTCCTCCCGAGTCATGTTTGTAAATATGTAACAATTTTGTTAAATGTCAGCCTTCTTTTATTAATTGTATTAGATTATGTACATCGCTTAGTAATTTTAATAGGCGATCAATCAAATGCACTAATAAACTTGTAAACTTGTCTATGCGCCGGATGCGTATGGAGCCTTATCGAACTGTATGGTCTGGTTATGTCGCTTGGAGGTCTTCCTCACTCCACATGAGCCTAGAATTGGCTTAAGAGGGAGGGGGGTTGGGATGTGGGGGGGGGGTTTGGGGGGAAGTTTTGAGGTTTGGGTTGTTTCACCTTAGGAAGAATATTGCATCTGTTCATGCCCCTTTTTTTTTTTTATGTGATGATCTTTGTATATAGCTAGAGGATATTTGTCTAGATGAGGGGTCATGACGTTTGGTTTTGTGTGCTTTGTGATGTTATGATGGTGTTTCACTTTGTACTTTCTGTTTTCAAAAACAATAAAAACTTATTTAAAAAAAAAATAAAAAATATATATATATATACATACATACGAGTAGACAGGATTTTAATGTTCTGTAGCTGACAAATTAAGAAACCCTCAGGGCCTTAGAAAAAATAAACATTAAAAAATCATTTACAGGATAAAGAAGTAAGCAATTATGGGGCCTTTTCACTAAAAAGTGTTATGAAATAGGTGTGGTGTGTTTATTGTTGGACTTTCTCACATACTAAGTTCATTTCTAAAATGTGTTAGTCTAATAGAAAGGTATCATCTTATTTTCTATTTATTAACAGTGCTTTTTCTCTTTGCAAGTCTCACACTAATTTTTCCATTAACATGCAAGACTTAACAAAAATATAATCTAATCTAATCTGGGATTTATGCATAGACATATTCACCACCTCCTATTTAGGGGGCACTAAGGGCTAGATTCTGTATTGGACGCCCAGTCTCAGAAGCTGCCTAAGCAGCTTTTGAGAATCGCACACGGACATCCTATAGAGAATCCCATCTGTCCTCATGGACAGACACCTAAACCAGCCTAATAACCCGATTCTCTAACTGGCATCCATTTCACAGGCTCCAGTTAGAGAATCGGGTTGCCGCTGAGCTTATCGTGGCAAGGGATCTCCCTGCTGAGATAAGTTTAGCGGCAACATGTCCCCACCCCCCACCCCCACATGAAGACTACTGGCAGGATGGATGCCCAGTCCCTCCTGCCAGAACCTCCCACCCCCGTACATCGCTGGCAGGAGGGATAAGAACATAAGAAGTTGCTTCCGCTGGGTCAGACCAGGGGTCCATCGTACCCAGCAGTCCGCTCCCACGGCGGCCCATCAGGTCCATGACCTGTAAGTGATCCTTTGTCTAAAACCTTTCAATCCACATTTTTATTCTATCTATACCCTTCCATAATCCTATCTCTACCTCTATCTATATCCCTCAATCCCCTTATCCTTCAGAAACTTGTCCAATCCCTCTTTGAATCCCTTTAATGTACTCTGACCTATCACATCCTCCGGAAGCGCATTCCAGGTGTCTACCACCCTCTGAGTGAAGAAAAATTTCCTAGCATTGATTCTAAACCTGTCCTCTTTCAATTTCTCAGAGTGCCCCCTTGTTCTTGTAGTTCCCAATAGGCTGAAGAACCTGTCCCTTTCCACCTTCTCTATGCCCTTCATGATCTTGTAAGTCTCTATCATGTCTCCTCTGAGTCTCCGCTTCTCCAGGGTGAAGAGCCCCAGCCTTTCTAGTCTGTCTGCATATGAAAGGTTTTCCATACCTTTTACCATTTTTGTCGCTCTTCTCTGAACCCTCTCAAGTATCTCCATGTCCTTCTTTAGATACGGCGACCAATATTGGACACAGTATTCCAGATGCGGGCGCACCATTGTGCGATACAGCGGCATGATGACTTCCTTCGTTCTGGCTGTAATACCCTTCTTAATTATACCCAACATTCTGTTTGCTTTCTTTGAGGCTGCTGCGCATTGTGCTGTTAACTTCATTGTTGTGTCCACGAGCACACCCACATACCTAGTCACCCCTGCCAGAACCCCCCACAAACATGAGAGGAAACCCCCCAGACCTCCCCCCACCTTAAATTGTTGACCGGCTGGAGGCATCCTTCCTGCCTCTAGCCAGCTGGCCCACCTTCTTACGAATGGCAGGCCTGCCCCTTCCCATGCATCATAGGATGCACCGGGGAAGGAACTTAGGCCCTGATTGGCCCAAGTGCTTAAGGCCCCTCCCATAGAAAGGGCCTTAGGCACCTAGGCCAACCGGAATCTTAGGTCCCATTTGCAGTAAATTCTGGAATGCACTGGGAGTGGCCTAAGATTAGATTGGCCAAGTCCCTTAGGCCACTCCCATGTAGGCGGCCTGCCTTTTAAGTCCCTTAGGCCACTACAATGTAGACGGCCTGCCTTGGGAAGATTTTTTTTTAAAATAAAAGCGTATGTCCCAATTGGCTGGTTAGGCAGCAGTTGGCCACCTACAATTGGGTCTAATTCTAAAAATGGTGTCCTGATTGTAGGCTGCGATATGCATCCTACCACTGACTAAAGGATCAATTGGGATGCACGTTTTATAATAAAATCAATGGGGCAAAGGATGCCTACAATATAGGCATTGCTCGAAGCATCTAGGCACGTCTATGGATGCCTAAAGCCTAGGCCTGTAAAATGCTGGCCTACATTTAAGTCATCTGTAGAAGAAAATAGACATGATTCTGGAAAGCGCCTACCGGTGATCGATACGTGGTAGGTGCCGGTTTCCAAAATCATGCCCTGAATGCTCCCACATTGTGTCTATGTTAACCATTTAGTCAGCACAGTAATGTGAACACATTAGCTGAATAACACTTCCATGCCTATTCCCTGCCTATGACATGCCTCCTTCCAAAAAGGTAACAGAAAAAAAATAAATAGTGCATATTTAGCATACTAACATGCAAATGGCTGCAAAAAACTTTAATGCATTTTGGGGTAGGCCCTTTTTCCCACATTAAGGGTAAAGGGGATGGGACTTGTACTTACAAGGACTGACAATTAAGTTCATGAACTCATCCTAGAAAAAGGGCTTCATACCTCATTGCTGAATATCACTACAGTCACCCTCTCCTTGGGAAGCTATGCACTGATGGCAGCACCTAGTCAATCCTTCAAAGCAATTTTGGAACTCTTTTTCAGGAACGGCCATCAGAGCTGTTGTGGTATTACCCTTGATGTCCTCAATGTCATCAAAATGGCTTCCTTTCAGTACTTCCTTTATCTTCCTTTACAAAGACTAGGGGACACTTGATGAAGTTACAGGGAAATACTTTTAAAATCAATAGAAGGAAATGTTTTTTTCACTCAGAGAATAGTTAAACTCTGGAATGCATTGCCAGAGATTGTGGTAAGAACGGATAGCATAGCTAGTTTTAAGAAGAGTTTGGAAAATTTCCTGGAGGAATAGTCCATTATTGAGAAAGACATGGGGGAAGCCACTGCTTGCTCTGGATTGGTATACATCAAACAAGAACACTCTTGTTTGATGTATACTAGTGCTATTTGATCACTCTACTCTCACTTTTTGAGAGAATTTTGCCCTATATGTTCATTTGACTGCTCTGGATTGGTAGCATGGAATATTGCTACTCCTTGGGTTTTGGCCAGGTACTAGTGACCTAGATTGGCTACTGTGATAATGGGCTAGATGGACCTTTGGTCTGACCCAGTAAGGCTATTCTTATTCAATTTTCTATACTGTTCTAACAAGGGAGCTCAGAATGGTTTACATGAATTTATTGAGGTCCTCAAGCATTTTTCCCTGTTGGGCCTAGGGGGCTCACAATCTATCTAATGTACCTGAGACAATGGGAGGATTAAGTGACTTGCCCAGGGTCACAAGGAGCAGTGTGGATTTGAACCCACAACCTCAGGGTATTGAGGCTGTAGCTTTAGCCACTACACCATACTCTTCCCTCATCAGGTGAGTAGGGAGGGTGTTCCAATACAGTTATTTGTTTACTGGCTAAAAACTCCCTCATAGACAGTGCCGTGTGAGCTGGTGCATTGTCGTGATGCAAGAGCCACGAGGGACCATTTTTTCACACACCTTTCTCATGCCAAGATTTTCAGTTAAGATTTTCCTGTTTCTCTATCAATGTTTACTTATCACAGTCAACCAATGATTTTGATGCACAATTTGACAGATTTTTGCAATGTTTTCATCAGTTCTGCTTGTTACTGGCTACTCTGACCTCTCTTCATCAGTGACGCTTTCTCTCCCCTCAGAAAAATGTTCAATCCATTTGTACAGTGCCATTTTCTTCATGGTATTATCCCCATAAACTTGGACTAATATGCCCCTGATTTCACTTCCACTCCTGTCAAATTTAACAAGAAATTTAATGTTTGTTCATTGCTCTAATTCAAACTCCGGCATTCTCGCAACGGCACACAAAAGCATGCAACAATAATGAATGCCACTCAGCAAGATACCACCACACATTGACACGAACACTGCTGTGAGACACTGATATACCAAGGTTATGTAATCATACTAAGCTGTTTGTACAGTGCTGCCAATATAAGCACACGGTGGCAAGTTCATGAACTTAATTGTCAAAGCTCATATTTTGTACTAGTGTGCTAAGGTAACTGCTCTAACCACTAAGCCATTCCCTTTTAAGAAAGCTTAGCATGTGCTAATAGAATTAGTGCATGCTAAGTGCTAAGAAGCTCATTTTTTTCCTGTATGCTCCTTAGAAAAGGTTAAGAATCACTAACTTAGAGGCTCTTTACTAAAGCTTAGCGTATGCTGATGGAATTAGTGTGCACTAAATGCTGAGTCACAAATCCCTTTAAGAATCTGATGAAAACTATGGACCCCCTTCCCCAGAAATATTCACATAAACACAACTTTGCATGCAATGAATATAATGTACTTTATTTATCGAGATTTGATTGTCTCATACATATATGGCATACACATAGTATTATTAAACTTTAAAGTAAACCCTATAGCCTATAGTCTTAGAGATATTTGGAGCATTGAGATAAATCAGTATATTTCTGCATCTCAATGGCCACGAATTTGGACTTGGAGGATGAAATGTACAGCATCAGCATCTATGAGACAAACATGGTTTTTCTTGCTACATAAGATTTTTTGGACCCCAGTTCGTTTGCAAAAGATAGACAGTTCTAAATCTAATAGATGCTGGCACTGTCTTCTTGATATAGGGACTTTGGATGATCTGTTATTCTATTGTCCTTTGATACTTAATTTTTGGAAGTCGATAGGGGGTCAAATTAATGCTGTACTTGAGTCATCAATTCTATTGACTTATGAAGTCATAATATGTGGAACACTATTACATGTTAAACCCCCTATGGATCGTTATAAATGCCAGCTTTTCTTAATCATGACGGCAATAGCCATGCAGATGATAACACATAATTGGAAGAACTATGATCGACTTAACTTTACTTTCTGGTGGGCGAACTTATGCTCCAGTTACAAATATGAAAAAATGAAAGCTGAAATCTTGGGGCATAATAGTGTATTTAACTAGGTGTGGGGCCCATTGGCATCTTTTATTTCTTCTGTATAGTTGTCATTTCCCTATAATTTTTGTATGATTTCCTTACACATTCAGGGTGGGATTGCACTATTATTTTAATTAAACTAGGTTATTGGAAGTTTATATGTATTTATATTTTAGATTAATTAATATATTTAGATTAATTATTATATTTAGATTATCTAATATAATAAAACGGTAAGCCGCGCATGCGCACTTCCTATGCGTGTGTCCGTTTTCCATGAGCTGTAGCACACATAGGAAGTGCGCATGCGCGGCTTATGGTTCTTTCAAAGACGCAGCGGTGGCTACTCTCACAATCTCCGCCTGCGTCGGACTTCCGACGCAGGTGGGGATCATGAGAGGAGCCACCGCCGCGTCTTTCAACAAAAACAAAAAAAAAATACTCGCTTTTCAAATCTTCAGGCGCCAGCGACGGCTTGCCACACGCGCCCCAACTTCCCAACGCCAAGTGCCCTTTTAAAATCTTCAGGCGCGAGCGGCGGCTTGCCGCACACGCCCTGACCTCCAAACCCCCCTGCCGGCATCTATTTTTCCTCCTCCTCCCTCTCGCATGCTCACAGCATTTAAATGAAAAGCGCTGCGCTGTGCTGCCACTGGCCTCACCATCTCCTCTCCACTGCAGTCCGCCCTCTCACAACTTCCTGTTTCTGCTAGGGTTGGTCGCACTGTAGAGAAGACACCGAGGCCAGCAACAGCGCGGTGCAGCGCTTTTCTGTGAGGCAAGTACATTTCTGTGGGGCATATGCACAGGGGGAGCAGAAAATGAATGCTGCTGGACGGGGGAGGGAAAAGGAAGGGAACAGGGGGAGCAGGCAAGGGGTGAGTGCACAGGGAAGAGGGGGAATGCTGCTGCTACACAGGGAAAGGGGGAATGCTGCTGCACAGGGAAGGAGGGAATGCTGCTGCTGTACAGGGAAGTGTGGGTGAATGCTGCTGTACAGGGAAGGGGGGAATGCTGTTGCTGCTACACAGAAGGGGGAATGCTGCTGTTGCTGCACAGGGAAGTGGGGGAGGGGGGGAAAGGGAAAGGGGGCCAGGGAGCAATCTTGGTTTGCTTTGGGGGGAGACAAAAGGGGGCCATGGAGCGAGACAGAAAGATAGGCAGGCAGCGCACGAGAATGAAAAACAGACAAACAGAAAGACAGCAGGCAGGGAGAGAAACAGAAATAAAGAAACACAGACAGGCAAAGGGGGCCAGGAAGAGAAACAGACAGAAAGAAAGACAGACAGTGGGAGGGAGAGACACAGAAAGAAAGAAAGACAGATAGACATATTCTAGCACCCGTTAATGTAACGGGCTTAATGACTAGTATATATATAATATATATATATATATATATATATATATTAATATATTTAGATTAATTAATTTATATTTTAGATTAATTAAGGGGGGAAAGGATGTTTTTTGAATATTTGTAAGTTCAAAGTGCTTTTCTTGTTTTGTTATATGTTTGGATTCATATGTATTGCACTGTTAATATTTGAAAATCAATAAAGATTAAAAAAATTTTTTTAAAGTAAACAATCTAAAAAAACACTCCTTTGTTAATGCAAAAAGTAATGGCCCCTCATTATTTTTTTTTTTAATTCTTTATTTAAATTTTAAACAACAATTCACAAGCGTAATCTTGTTCCATGCAATACATAGAAAGAAAACAGATTTCACCAAAATAATATATCAGATTTGAACAAAACATTTCAAATTTGAAATAAAACATTTTATCCCTTCCTTAGACCACAATGAAAGGGGTGTGATAATCATATAATATTGGAGACATAAATTAAAGAATTTAATTCAGAGGAAAAGGCTTAGTGAGGCACGGCTACCCTCTAATTATATTTATATTCCATTCTACATCATACCTTGGTAGTCTTTTAACTCTTAGTAATCTTTTTAATTCTTAGAAACTCCTTTAAATGTTCTGAAGAAAAGAAAACATATTTGACTCCCAAGTACCTTATGAAACATTTACAAGGGTAAGCTAGTAGAATGTAACACCCAATTTAAGAGTTTCTTGTCGTAAGGAAAGAAAATCTTTCCTTCGCTCCTGAATCACTTTAGATTCGTCTGGATAAATCCAAATACGTTGTGCTCCAAATAATTTTTGAGAATTTTAAAAATATAATCTTAAGATCATATTTAAATCTTGCTCAAAAACAAAAGATATTAAAAGCGTAGTTCTCACAGTATCTGGATTCAGAGTTTGTTCTAAAAGAGCAGTAACATTAGCGAAATCAATCTGTTCCTCTTGTCCATTATTTTTCTCTTGTCCAATGTTTTTTTCCAGAGGAATTTTTTTGTTTGGCAAATAATAAATCTTATTTAAAGGAGGAATGTTTTCAGAAGAAATTCCCAAGTTCTCAATCAAATATCTTTTGAAGAAATCAATAGGCGGAATACCAGGTGAAATTGGGAAATTCAATATACGAAGATTCAATCTCCTGTTATAATTTTCAAATTGCTCTAATTTCCTATGTATAGAGGAATTATCTTTAATTATTAAACATTTGAAGCTGCTGTATATCCTCCTGTATCTGTTTGTTTTGGCTTGAGAAATCCAATTTAATTGAGTCAATAGTTTTAGTTAAAGTATCAATCTCAAAGTTAATATTTGTTACCTCCTCAGTGTTTTTAGCCATAGAAGCCTCCATACGTTGTAAAAGCAACCAAATGTCTCCCAAGGAAGCCTCCGTTGATGTTGGTGTAGATGTACTTGTTGTTAGTTCTTTCAGCTTCCCTGCACTTGCTGGTTCCGGTTCAACGCCCTCACCGGGCAGCCCCATGGATTCCCTTCCGGGGTCATGGCTCTCCCGCAGCTGAACTCCGGCAGTAGCTGGACACACAGGGGTGAATGGATCCGGAGGGGACAAAAATATTTCGCTCCCCGAAAGGGGGAAAAGCTCTCCACCGCCTTCTCCCAAAACCGGGTCACCTCCTCCGATAGCTCGGGTTGCCGTCGTTTGAGCCGCAAAAAAGCGGTCAACCGTTTGCTGGATGGCTTGCTGCATGATGGCCCCTCATTATAATTATGAAAATGCAATCCTCCTCTGAAAATTAAAACAGATCTACTACTACTACGTTTCTGCTACCATTACTACTATATCTATTCTCTCGATGTCTACAAGAAAAATCAACAGTACTGGGCTGTATAGTGAATATTAATGTTAATTTTTATCAGATCCTCATGTACCCCCTGAAACCAATCCATGGACCCCAGGTTAAGAACCCCTGCTCTAAGGGCCAAATTATATGCATGGCATCCCAATTGTAGGTGGTGGTAGGTGTCTTACCACTGTCTAACCAGCCAAATGGGACGCAAATTAAAAAAATTAAAAAAACACCCTGAGGCAGGTTGCCTACACTGTAGGCATTTTCGCGAGCCTAAGGAGACACGTAGGGCCGCTTAAGCTTGCCCAAGGCTAGGCATGGGCCTGGTTTTACCTGGAAGTGGCCTTTGGTGAACTTAGATGGCCCTAGGCATCACCTTAGGGCCATGATAGGCACCTGAAATGTAGACAGCAATATGCTGGTCTACATTTCAAATAGATGCAGCTGCTGAGCCAATCACAACAAGTGAATCTCTCTGCCGCAATCAGGAGGGGACCTTAGGCATCTGAGCCAATCAGGGCCTTAGGACCCTCCCCGGTACATCCCAGAATGCACTGGGAAGGGAAAGGCATGCCATTTTGCAAAGATGGGCTTGCCGCCAGTAGGGTGTGTGCATCCTCTTGCTGGCCATCAGATAAAGGTACGGGGGCATTCGGGGTGGCAGGGGGATCTTGGGAGTATTGGAGAGATGTACGGGTGGATCTTGGGGTGTTGGAGGGGAGTCAGGGAATGGCAGGGGGATCTTGGGAGTATTGGGGAGTTATCCGGGTGGAGTCAGAGAGTGTCAGGGGGATCTTGGGGTGTCCGGGAGTGTTTTGTGGGATTTGGGGGATGATGAGGCCTCAGCAGGAGGGAGTGAGCATCCCTCCTACTGAGTGATGCCTCAGAGTGGCGGCAGGAGGAATTGGGCACTCCTCCTGCCGTGGACAGTTGGGGGGGCTTTGGGGGTTCCGGCAGGAGGAAGTGGGCGTCCTTCCTGCCGGCCGACTTTGTGGGAGGGATGGGTTCCCTTCTGTGGCTGCTAAACTGATCATGGCACGAGGATTCCCTTGCTGTGATTAGCTCAGCATCAATGCGATTCTCTAACCGGTGCTTGTGACATTGGCGTCGGTTAGAGAATTGGGGTGGTTAGGCATCTGTCCATCAGGACAAATACGATTCTATAGGACACTGTGGCAAACCCAAGTCCGTTTCGGGTTTTGTCTATGACAAACCGAAGTCCGGGTTTTCTCTCAGAGATAGGGAAGAAATACACTATACCCCTATGCAAGAGAGCTGATTAAGTAGAATCACAGACTACAGAACTAGCTGACTACTGCTGGGACAGAGAGTTGGCAACAGATGAGGTATGGCAGGGAAAGGACAGGTTGAAAGCTGCACACAGTTTAAACCTGTCCCTCACCCTGCCAGGAAATATTTACCTTTCCAGCAGCCTGTCCCTGTAAGAGCCAGGGCTGGAAAGGAACCTGAACTTAGCCAAACGGAACCAGCTAGTGTGTGGAAGGCCCTTCCCTCAACTAGGCTCAGGGTGAATGGCTCTCCACAGCTTAAAATGAGGCAGTGCAGACCAATAGGGAGGCAAGCAGGAGAGAACCAAGTTGGACTGTGGGAAACAGAAGCTAGCAGGAGCCCAAGAGAAAGGGAGATTTTCTCTCCCCAGCCTAAGGAGGCCATATGACAGACGCAGGGGAGCTGGTTCCTGCCTTTGAGAGTTGGGAGCAAAACCCAGGGGAAGCCATGGACACTCAAGAGAGTCTGGTAGGACCTGAGGTTTTTTCAATAGATATAGAAATGCAGTGAGACATATGTGCTGTGTTTTGCCTGCAGTCTCTGAGCCTCCAGAGAAGACAGTGTTTTCTTTTGAAGGAGATTTGTATTCCTCCCCTTTTATATTGGACTTTAAGTTTGTGCCTGAGAGCTTTAATTTTGAGCCTAACAAATGTTTGGATATGTTTTCCCTGCTAGCAGCCAGGCTGAGCCAAGTACGTTCCTTCCCCACAGCTGTGCATAATGGAGCACAGTAACGTCTCAGCAGGAAAACGTTCTGAGAGCCCTGCACTTTCCCAGAGAAAAGGCTCTCAAAATAAAACTTTTCCACAGGCTTGGCTGTGCTAAGGTTTCCTTATAAAACCTGTGCTTCTGAATTTTATGCCTACTTGCAGAACAGTTTGTTTGGGAAAATGTTAAGCTGAAGGTAAACCATGTGACATGCTTGCCTGCTTTTGTTACTCAGTTTTGTTTGGAGTTTTTTTTCTGTGCTTTGCCTGTTCACGAACTGACAGGACCGCTGCTGGGAAATAAGCAGCCAAATACTTATTCTAAGCCTATGTCTGGAAATTAATTGCTATGGTGAAGAGGACTGTATTTCATGCTGGTAGGAAAGTTCAGAAGCAGGGGACTAGATGACAATACTTTACTTATAAAACTTGGACACTTGGTTTGGTTTTGGGTCTCTGTATGAGAAGCTGATGTTTTTCTAAAGTGAATGGGGGTTTAAAAAAAAAAAAAACCTGCTAAATTGAAGCTTGAATTTTTGCTTTGTGAAACCAGTGACTATAATAAAGCTAAGATTAGGTGAGTTCTGACTTGGACTCTTCCCTTGCAGGCCCTTACTAGACTAATGGTAAGCCAGGTAAAATCATAAAGGGTCCCTTGGTGGTAAGGGACATGCCTGGCAAGAGAACTTTGTCATGAACCTGTGGGCTCGCGACGCAGCTCAAGAGCGCGGGTGTGACAACACCTTTGTGCAATTCTCAAAAACCGCTTAGGCAGCTGCTGAGACCAGGCGTCCTATACAGAATCATGCCCTAAGTGCATATTAGTGCTTAATGCAGTTTAGTAAAAGAGCCTCTTAGGCAAACTGACTGGTTAAAATGAGTTATTCCCACAAACTCAGGCTCAGATGTGTATTCTGATAATTGCTTTAAAAACAAGTCTATTTGCTATTGAAACATACATGTTTATACAGTGTGGGGCTCATAATCGAAAGAGAAAAACGTCCAAAAAAACGGCCAAAGTCAGCACTTGGACAATCATAAACGAAAGACGTCCAACTGCCGATAATAAAAACGAGTTTTAGATATATTTCTAAATGACCTAGGCCTTCATAGTGCCGCTGAACGACCATAGCTAAACGGGGCTTTTCAGGAGGAGTGTCGAGGGTGGGATTTGGGTGGGATTTGGGTGGGACGTGGGCAGGCTTAGACTTAGTCGTACAGCATGTATAACCAAAAGTTTTACAACAGAGCCTAGACGGAACTTGGATATTGTGACAGACCATTTAAAACATGGTCTAAGTCACAAAAACTCACCTAAAGTCATCAGATAAGCACCGCAAACACATAATACAGACCCTCCACACACTACCCCAGTGATCACTGACCCCCCCCCAACCCCATAAAAATCGTAATCACACCTGTAAAATTCAGCCTCCAGAACATCATCACCTGGCAGCCTGGCATAGGAAAGCCTAGTTATGCTGCACAGAGGCAGCTTAAGTCATCTTGGGGGTGGGTTAGGGACCCATAGAGAGGAAGGTCCATGCCCATAAGCCCCTGTAATCACTGCATTGATATTGAAACATGTTCACTCCCCTATACACCCCCCAAACCCCTTTATACTAGCATATAAGTGGCTCCTGAAGCCATAAGGGCTATTAGGGTGGTAGATAAGTGAGTCTAGGGGATTCTGGAGGTGGTTTGAGGAGCTCACCGTGACCTATATGGGAGCTGTAGTGAGATAAAGCCATGGCATCCTTTTTGTGAAGTTCACAGCAGTGCCCTGTAAGGTACCCCACTATTTAGGTACCATGTCAGTCCATCACTTTGCAGATCCCTCCAATATCCAACTGGGCTTGCTCTAGGCTTCTTTGACTTGGACAAAAAGTTAGACGAAAATGTGGTATAAAGATAGACGATTTAGTGGCTCAGACGATCAGATCGGCAAGGCGTATAGTTAGACGATTTTTGAAATGAAAAAAATTTGGACATATTTTTCGAAAATGTGTCCTAAGCTATTTTTTACTTTGGACGACTTGTGACTTGGACGAAAACGGACTTAGACGTTCCTTTTGATTATGCCCCTCCACATTTATATAAATGTTGTTAAACAAGTGGAGGGGCATAATCGAAAGGAACGTTTAAGTCTGTTTTCATCTAAATCGCAAGTCATCCCAAGTAAAAAACAGCTTTTTGAAAAATATGTCCAAATTTTTTTTGTTTCGAAAATCATCTATGTATACGTCTTGCCGATCTGATCGTCCAAGTTGCTAAATCATCCATCTTTATGCCACATTATCGTCCAACTTTCTGTCCAAGTCAAAAACGCCTAAAATAAGTCCTGTTGGACGTGGGAGGGGGTCTGCAAAATGATGGACTGAACACCCAGACATGGCACCTAAATAGTGGGGTACCTTACAGTGCACTGCTGTGAACTTCACAAAAAGGGTGCCATGTCATCATCTCACTACAGCTCCATTATAGGTCACGGTAAGCCCCCCAAACCACCTCCAGAATCCCCTAGACCCACTTATCTACCACCCTAATAGCCCTTATGGTTGAAGGAGCCACTTATATGCCAGTACAAAAGGGTTTTGGGGGTGTATAGGGGAGTGTCAGGGCTGGATTTTCCTATAGGCTAACTAGGCTTCAGCCTAGGGCCTCAAGATCAAGAGGGGCCTACATTCAAATTGTTAGCAAAATTAAAATTACACTATTCTAAAAACAGTGAACACTAAAACACTGAACCGAAAATAAGGAGAAATTCTACGCTTCGGGATCGGAACCGGCTCCGGCCGCAATGGGGCGCCGACTCGGCTTCTCCCTTTCTTTTTCTCGCCCTGGAAGGAGGATCGGGGAGGGAAAGACGTCAGTTCGGAAACAGCTGGGCAAAGTCCAGCCCCATGGGAAGAGAGGCAAAACGTGGATCCGTCAGGACAGGGCGGCCCAGACTGGCATCGGGGAGGGGTTTCAGTGGAAGGGGGATGGGAGGCAGGCAGGCTGGCATCGGAGGGGGGGTGGGGGGTTTAATGGAAGGCAGGCAGGCAAGATGGTATGGGGGGGTGTTCAATGGAAGGGGGATGGGAGGCAGTCGGGCATCGGAGGGGGGGGGGTGAGGTGAGGAAGGACGCACTGGGGGCACTATGAAAATAGGAAGGGGCAATGTTGTGTGTTATGTTTGATTAGTTATTGTTACAAGTACTATATATGGTGCTGAGAATAAATATCCAAATAAGTGTTCTCGACTTTTTTTAATTTATTATCCGTGTCACATTTTTTATAAAGGTTAGTACCAATAACAACATGTTTCATTTAACATATTGATATATATCACAGTAATGATGTATTTTATTATCTCTCGTAATTTACAAACTTAAAAATGGGAGGTAAAAGGGCCTCATAAGTGGAATAGCCTAGGGCCTCTTTTCATCTAAATCTGGCCCTGGGGAGTGTACATGTTTCAGTATCAATGCAGTGATTACAGGGGCTTATGGGCATGGGGCCTCCTCTCCATGCGTTCCTAACCCACCCCCAGGATGGCTTAAGACACCTCTGTGCAGGTCGATTAGGCTTTCCTATGCTGGGCTGCCAGGTGATGATGGTCTAGAGGCTGAATTTTAAAAGTGTGATTACGATTTTTATGGGGTTGGTGGGTTTCGGTGATCACTGGTGTAGTGTGTGGGGGTTTGTATTATGTGTTTGCAGTGCTTATCTGGTAACTTTAGGTGGATTTTTGTGACATAGACCTTGTTTTAAATGGTCTAAATCACAAGTTCCGTCGATCCTGTGCTGTATAACTTTCGGTTATATATGCAATACGACTAAGTCTAAGTCGGCCCACGTCCCGCCGAATCCCCGCCCTCAACACTCCTCATGAAACGTCCCGTTTACCTATGGTCGGTCAGCGGCACTATGAAGGCCTAGGTCGTTTAGAAATACGTCCAAAACCCATTTTTATTATCGGCACTTGGATGTATTTTGACAATGTTCATCCAAGTGCCGACTTAGGACGGTTTTTGGACGGTTTTCTCTTTCGATTATGAGCCCCTAAATGTACTTCTTATTTTTGTTCTATAATAATTTGTTTTCATAATAATCTGGTATCACATGAATTTTTAACTGCTAAAATTGGGCTCATGTCAGAGTTTACGAAATACTGGCATGCAACACAAAGTACCATAGATTGGGATAATAAAAATAAAAATTTACAGTGGAGAGGGATAAGCAGAGAGTCATGGGAAGGGAATGGGAAGAAACAGTCTTTTAATACAGGTTTGAAGGTAGTAGGGATGTGCACAGACAAAATATAAATATTTTGTTTTCAGAAAATGTACGACTTTTCTTCAATTTTTATCATCTTTTGTTCTTTAACACATTTGTGATTTTAAAAAATTGAACCTGTGTTATACAGTACTAGCTGATGCCCCGGCGTTGCACGGGTATTTAATTATAGCAATAACACTGTAAATGGATTCAAATAAAGATACTTTATAGTGGTGAATGAAATTATTTTTAACAGCTTTATAAAAAGTACAATATTCAAATTATAATGTGAAATATTTGACAAAATGAATACAATACAACTAACACAAAACTTGATTATAAACAACATTTTTAGTTTCACCTCCAGGAGCAAGAACATATAAATTCATGGGTGAACCCACCCTTGAGCATAGAGTTGTCCATGGGAAAAACAGGGGGATCTTAAATCCACTCCACAGTATGTAATAGTCTGTCCCTGTGATTTGTTAATGGTGATAGAGAATGCAAGTCTCACTGGAATTTGCAATCTCTTATACTGAAAAGGAAGATCTGTTGGAATAAGTGGCATCCAAAAGTTTCAGTATTGATTTAAACAACTCAATATGTGGAAACTCAGGTTGAAAAGAAACTCCATGCAGTTTTTTCCCGGTTCAGAATGGAACCTGTGTTCCTAGTTCAGCATATGTGAGTACTCATGTAATGTAATAACATTATGAACTGGGGTGCATGAAGGAAACAGTTACAAACACAGTTAGAACATACAAACTCTATATGTATGGTGTCCGTGGTAGAATAGAAACGATGTCCCTAGTGGTTATAGTGTCATTGAAAGTGTTTTATAGTTGGAATTACTGTGAGAATGGCAGCTTTTTACATCCTTTCCATTGACATTAATGAGTGAAATCTGATTTTCTGTTTATAGCTCCGCCCACGTGTGCAGGTGGGCCGAGAGACCCCCAGAACATATCACCCCAGGTAGTGAGGGATAAGCATACCAAGTTTCGTTCAAATCGGTCAAGCAGTTTTTTAATTACTGTGAGAATGGCAGCTTTTTACATTTTTTCCATTGACATGAATGGGTGAAATCAGATGTTCTGTTTGTAGGTCCGCCCACGTGTGCAGGTGGGCCGCGAGACCCCCAGAACATATCACCCCAGGTATTTGGAATTACTGTGAGAATGGCAGCTTTTTACATTTTTTCCATTGACATGAATGGGTGAAATCCGATTTTCTGTTTGTAGCTCTGCCCACGTGTGCAGGTGGGCCGCGAGACCCCCAGAACATATCACCCCAGATAGTGAGGGATCTGCATACCAAGTTTCGTTCAAATCGGTCAAGCCGTTTTTGAATTACAGGGAGAAAGGCAGCTGTTTACATTTTTTCCATTGACATGAATGGGTGAAATCTGATTTTCTGTTTGTAGCTCCGCCCACGTGTGCAGGTGGGCCGCGAGACCCCCAGAACATATCACCCCAGGTAGTGAGGGATCTGCATACCAAGTTTCGTTCAAATCGGTCAAGCCGTTTTTGCGTGATCGCGGCACATACACACACACACACATACATACATACACACATACATACCTCCGATTTTATATATATATAGATTATTTTAGTGCACATGAATCAATTGTATTCATATTAATTCATAGGTTAATATGCATTAAATTGATTTGCCACTTTAAAATGTTTAAGATGCCTTAAGAAATCAAATGCATGGAAGATAGAGAACATTGCGGCTGTTAGGAAGCAGTTTATTCCAAAGGAATCTAGCAGGGGAGGTGGGGAGAAATTGACCAAGAGCAGCAGGACCTGAACTTGGTATGTGAATCGACAAACCGGGGACAATTAGAAGATCCATGTGAGGGAAGAAGGAAACAGAGATTAAAGCAGACAAGTAAGATAGGGCAAGACAGTGAAGGAATGGAGTAGGATAGGAAGCCAAGGGGAAAGGATACCACAGAAGGGAGACAAAGAGAAGTGAGCAAATGAGGGACTATAAGTACAGAATGTTTTAAAACTCCAGTTCTCTTCCAGTTACCACCTGACATAAATTATTTACAAGACATAAAATTAATGGGATTTATTTATTCACTTTTCTGAGCTCCCAGGCTCAGAATAGTTTACATAAATTTATTCGGGTACTTGATCAATTTTCCCTGTTTGTCCCTGCATATCTGGGATAATATGAGAATTAAGTGACTTGGGCAGGGTCACAAAGAGCAGCGTGGGTTTGAACCCACAACCTCAGGGTGCTGAGGCTGTAGCTTTAACCACTGCACCACACTCTCCCCTCTGCAACATCCTGTAAAAATTCATGGAAAAAAATAGATGGGATTTTTACTCCTCAATAATCAGAGAAAAGGATGACATTAGCAATTTCTAGAAATGCTAGACTGTATCAGATATTTAAAATGGAGCTTAGCAAAGAACTACTAGAAATAAAGAAGCCCATCGGAGATGAAAAGGGAGATCTTTTCTCCTAATCACCTTTAAACATCCCTTTTTGTAAAACAGTTGAGCTGTTAAGTTCTATGCTAAGGCACGTATACACTTTAGAAAGGTAATTTGAAAACGAGTTGAGGCATGACAAATGGGGACAGCTGGCCTAATTGAATCATTTGATCTAAGACAGCTCAACTTAGTTATCCTCACCGCAGCCCGCATTGATATTAGCGAGTGAATCATTAGCCATGAAATCATGTCGACTTTTCCGACTGCAGCGTTCTTGACATGACAGGGAACTCGGTCTGCCTTTCATTACAACACCAATGAGTTCTTTAGTGTGTCATGAAAAAAATGAGGTGACTTCGAAAACTTTGAGACTAGGCAACTAGAGTAATTTGCTTCAGTATGTATAATATACTGTATAGCAGTTTAGAGAAAAGGGCGCTTACCCTAGCTTAGACTGTATTCTAAACAGTTAAGGTTCACCTAACCTTATTCATCTGGATGAGCATGCAACATTCTACTGAATATTTTTACTGCAAAACATGAAGTACATAATTTACAA
Source organism: Geotrypetes seraphini (assembly GCF_902459505.1). Lineage (NCBI taxonomy): Eukaryota > Metazoa > Chordata > Amphibia > Gymnophiona > Dermophiidae > Geotrypetes > Geotrypetes seraphini. Next base: position 106,389,766 of record NC_047085.1, on the reverse strand, counting down.
TATTTTTGACTTCATGTTCACTATAATAGTAAATCCTGCATGTTTCTCCAACACTGATACCAGCTTTTATGAAGAGATCTTCTTTGATTAAGTAAATTCTAACGCAACGATTTTCAGATCAGATTACAGAGCATGCAGTAAAGTACAGTAGGAAAACAACTCCTCAGAAAAGACTAATTTTTAAAGCGGCAAGATTTCAAATCCCACTACAGCTCCTTGCGATCTTGGGGATAGATGCACAAAACTCTCTGACCGTCTAACGATGGACCTAATTTGCTGACCTGATGTACAAAATGTCACACCATGTGCTTTTCCATGTGTTCGTTCATTCTATGACTCTACCATGCATATGACCTTATTAGTATTAATGAGATCAGTAATATTAAAACAAACCTTTCAATCTAGCAATGGGTTCTAAGGGCCTGAAATTACCAACAGGCCTGCCCCATTTTTTTCTTTTCTTTTTTTAATGGCCACAGATGTTGTGTATGTATTACACACGCACAATATCTGTCCCTATCAAAAAAAAAAGTTGTGCCAAAGTGTGTATGCTGTGCTACCATTGGCCTCCCCCCCCCGATGACAGACCCCCCCATCACCATGTCACGCCATCCAGACCCCCAACACTCCTGACCCTATCCCCAAAGATTGTGCCACCCGCAAAGATCCTTGACAGAAGGGATGCCTGCTTCCTTCTACCTCGGCATATTTTAATGCATCTGGCCCCCTTTGACATCCCCCCAAAGATCATGCTGCCCCCCCCCAGCAAAGATCCTTAGCAGAAGGGATGCCCACTCCCTCCTGTCTCAGTACATTTTAATACATCCGATCCCCCTGACATACCACCACCACCCTGACATGAAGGCCCCCCTTCTGACCTTTCCACCACCTTATCAAAGTCCCCACAAGAGGTCAAGGAGGTCTGGTGGGCTATGGGGGTCAGGTCAGACCCCCCTCCCCCCATCCCCCTGTACCTTGTTGTAGGCATGTTGTCATTGAAATCTGACAGGAGGAATGCTGCACCCTCCTGCTGGCAGGCCCCACCTCTACAAAATGATGGGCCTTACCCTTCACGGTCTATCCTGGGATGCACTGGGAGGGGCCTAAAGCCCTAATTGTCCTGGTTACATAAGGTCCCTCCCTTGGGAGGGGCCTTAGGCACCCAGGCCAATCAGGCAAGTGAGAGACTTTGAGAACTAAATAAGTGTTAGTGCTGGGTGTACTCAAGTGGGTGGCTTGTTTATTTCTACCTTACTTTAAGTTCTTTTTCTATTGTCATTGATTGGTTATATTTAAATTATTGCAGAGCAGAGCACAATCGGCTTGGTTAAGAGAGTTTCCCCATATCCCGCCTTTATTTCAACTCTTATAGTGATTGTCAACTGCTTTGATACAAACTGAGGATCTGTAGCACTGCCCAGTGATGCAGGAAGCGGAGCTGAGAGAGAAAAAATATAGCTGATGCCTTCTACACAACTTGTGACTAGAGGAGAATAACCCACTGGTTCAAAACTCATATGCTTTTCTACTAGAAAATGTTCACCTTTGAGTCTCACAGTGCCACTTTTGCACTCCTCCTATCACTAATATATCTAAACAAAAGTATTGTTCCCCCCCCTGTTTTATAGTGTGTTATTTTTTCTTCCATTTGCATCTTTGCTTTCCTGACTACTTGACCAGCCTCTTAACTTTTCCAGATATTTTTGCCTGTCTTCTTTCTGCAATCTCTTTTTCCTTACCTTCTCAGCTATTACTTTTGAGAGCCAAAGCAGCCTTCTTTTCCTCTTACTTTTACTTCCTCTTCTTACAAAATAGTTTGTTACCCTTACAATAGCTCTTTTCAGTTTTGCCCACAGCTATCCTACTTCTTCCAGATGTTCCCATCCAGACAATTCCTTAACATAATCCCCCATCTAAACAAAGTTACCCCTTCCTTTACTAATGCAGGTTTTAGCACCGGCAGCGGTGGTAACTGCTCCAACGCTCATAGAATTGCTATGAGCGTCGGAGCAGTTACCTCTGCTGCCAGAGTTAAAACTTGCGTTACGCGTTAGTAAAAGAGGGGGTTAGTTTGTTAAAGTTTAGTACCTTTATTTTTGAATGAGCCTTATATATACATATTCTGAGAAAGTACCTGTATATAATGTGTACAGCACTGCATCAACATATGCTAGTACTAATAATAATTTCTATAGCTACTATATATATACTAGTTTTTTAGCCTGTTACATTAACGGGTGCTAGAACAGATGTGTAGACGTTTAGCACAATGGGGTGTTGAGGCATTTCTTTCTTTCTCTTTCTTTCATTATGTCTGTCTTTCTTTCTGTCTTTCTCCCTGCCCCCCCCCTGTCTTTCTTTCTGTCTCTCTCCCTGCCCCCCCCTGTATTTCTGTCTGTCTGTTTGTCTGTCTTTCTTTCTATCTCTCACCCTGCCCCCTGTCTTTCTGTCTGTCTGACTTTCTCTCTTTCTGTCTGACTCTTTCCCTGCCCCCTGCCTGTCTTTCTTTCTTTATGTCTTTCACCCTGCCCCCTGTCTTTCTGCCTATCTGTCTTTCTTTCTGTCTCTCTCTCTCTGCCCCCTGTCTATTCTGCATGTCTGTCTTTCTTTCTTTCTGTCTCTCTCCCGGCCCCCTTGTCTGTCTGCCTGTCTGTCTTTCTTTCTTTCTCTCTCTCTGCCCCTCTAGCCACTGCCGCCGATTTAAGCCATTGCTGTCAATTTAAGCCTGCTTCCACAACTCCGACGTTGATATTATCATGCACTGAGACGCTTCCCTGCTGGGCGGTTATATTGTACTGCGCATGCAGAGGCACGGAAGTGCAGAGGCACGCTAAGGGTTTAATTATTAGTGATTGTGAGTCCACTAGGGCCAGAGAAAGTACCTGCATATAATGTGGGAAATCCATAGGATAGGGGAAAACCAAAATTAAACTGCCAACTTTAAAGATTCAGCATAGATCATATACGAAGAAGTGGCCAATGAAGATTTATATATATCATTCAACATTCACCAGCTATTTCAAAAAAACAGTGCTGAGTTAAATTTGAGATTTTGCACACCAGACGCCAGGAGAACCGGACTTTTGAACAGGCTTTAACTTCACTCTTTAATCATCGCATATGTTTTTGATTTATAAATTGCCTAAAAAATTCAAGAAAAAAAAGCACTTATCTGAAGTTAATGCTGCTGTTAAATCACTTTGATAAAGTTCTGGGCTTGAAGCATTTTGTCATAGCTACTTCACAAAGCCTGTAATGCAAGCTCCTCCCGCCCACCTCCCACCCTTTCCCCTCCTCTAAAAATGCCTCTTTTCACTGTATGTGTTTAGTGGCAGGGGAAAGGCCTAAGTTGGTTTTAGATACGTCTAAAACCAGCTTTGGTTATGAGTACTTGGACGATCAGGCTTTTTGATCGTCCAAGTACCCATTTAGGCCACTTTGTAGATGGGGGTTTTTATTTTGATCCCCATGGTATAAAAAACAAAATTTAAATGGCTGTTTGTGTGTTTAATATGATAACTTCAACTGTGAAGAACTAAGGCTGGTACTAAGCAGACTTGCATTGTCTGTGTCCTATTTATGGCAATTCAGTTTAGGATGGACTGGAGAAAGCTTTGAGGAAACTCCAGTAATTTGGAATGTGAGGACAGTGCCAGGCAATTATGTCAAATTTTATTCCATTAGTGAAGAGCTTGCAGTGTTATTTTGGCTCATCACATTTCTTGGGATCCCTTGAAGAAGCCAAGGGTGAAATGGGGCGTATCGATTTCAAACTTGAGATAAGTGCTGTTATTCTTTGTGAAGCTGACTGTATTTGGACACTGAATTGCACTGTGAAAATATATTATTATTTTGGAGTTCATAGGAGCACAAACATAAAGAAAAGTAGAGGGTTTTTGACCCAAGATTGAAGTCAGTCTGTGTACGCGATGGCATAATTGCCTAAAAGGCTTATTTTCAAAGCACTTGGAGTAGTGCAGAGCATTCAGCATGCTGGCTTGTGCTACAAACCGAAGGAACTGTACAGTTTAAGGGGTGCATATCCCCCAATATTGAACAAAATATAAATATAGCAGATGTAAATTAGAAAAAAGAAAAATAACAAATCACTTTACAAATAAACAAAAATAAAACAAAAAATGGAAAAAAAGATAATACCATTTTATTGGACTAATACATTTTTTAATTAGCTTTCAGAGGTCAAACCTTCTTTCCTTAGGTCAGTAAAGTACTACAGTATCCTGTCCTGCACCTGACGAAGGAGAATTTGGTCTCTAAAAGTTAGTCAAAAATGTATTAAAATTAGTCCAATAAAACAATCGCCATATCTGCATTTTCTATTTATCAATATTTATCAACCCAGCTACAATACTACTTTATCCTATAGCTAAAAATATAGAAAAAAATTTTCTAACTTTGTCATCTTGATTTTCAGCTGAATTATGTGTTTGGGTCTTCCCATTTGCACTAACGTTCTCTATAGTTTATTGTAATCCACACAGTCAAAAGCTTTGATGTAGTCAATGAAGCAAAGGTGTAGGGGGTTTTGGTATTCTTTGCTCTTATCCAATTTTCATCTAATATTGGAATAGGACTTGAGCACAAGTTGATGACACCTAACAACCTTTGTATCCCAGTTTCTGCTTTCCTCATCTTGTCATTTTCTTCCTTCCATCAACTGTCTGCGCCTTCCAGAAACTATCTGCCAACCTCCTTCCATCTTTCCATTTCTCCTCCTGCCCCCTTGGTCTGGCATCCATCTTCTTCCCTCTGTTCCCCTCATGGTCTGGCATCTCTCTCCTTCCATCTTTCCTTCCTTCCCCCTCTCTTCTCATTTCCTTCACTCAGATCTGATATTTCTGTCTCCTTCCCCCTTTCTCCCCATACTCTGGCATCTCTCTTCTCTATTTTCTGCATATGTCTAAATTAAATTCTCTCTTACTATTCAGTCCTCAATTTCCCTTTTTTAACAGTGTCTACCCATAGATTGCCACCCTTTTCCTTCACCCCTCCACTATCTCACTAACTCTCTTCTTCCCCCATCCAGTATATGCCCTTTTTCTTTATCCTCTCCTTCCATCCAGAATGTGTTCTTTCTCTACTTCCATTCAGAATTTGCTCTCTCCTCTGAACTGGTATCTGTCTGCCTCCTTCTCTCTCTCTCCCCACTTCCATCATCTGCCTCTTCTCTCTCTCCTTCTACCCAGGCCCATCTCCCTCCCTTCCCCTCACCTTTGCGGGTCACCACTCACCTATCTTTCTGGGTTTTTTTTTTTCAAACTGGGACAAGTAAGATCAGAAATACCCCCCCAAAAAAGCGGCAATGCCCCCATCCCTCCAGCATCAACGGCACTTAAGATCAGAATCGGCAACGGCCCTACCATCTCCCTTCACCTCGCCCTTTTTTTCTTGAAACGGCTATGGCAAGTAAGATTGGCTATGCCCCCCACAAACGCACATTTAAGATTGGCTATGGGCACCCCCTTAAGATTGGTTACAGCCCCCTCTCCGGCATCAACGGCACTTAATAGGTTAGTCAATGGGCTCCCCAGTATCAGCAACAAGTAAGATCAGCAATGTGGTGCTCAGCTTAAAGCTTCCCTCTGACGCAGCTTCCTGTTTCCGCCCGGGCAGTTCGCGTCAGAGGAGAAGCATTGAGCTGGCGTTAGTTTTAGAAGCGTAGCGCGTGGTGTAGTGCACGGTAATTTCCTGCGGGCGCTAAAAACGCTTAGTAAAAGGAGCCCTAAGACTTAGTAAAACACTTAGTAAAAGGAGCCCTAAGACTTACAGGACGGACAACAGACAGAACATTGCTTACGCCTACTACTTATGACTAAAAACATATCTGTTCCTGAAATATCTAGGCAGCTGATCCATGCAACTATTTCTCCTCAATAACTGATCCCTTGAGCTGTTAATCACTAGCTTCCACCCTGTTAATTTAAATCAATTTGTACCATCTTTTAATCTTTGTAAACCGCATAGAACTTCACGGTCCTGCGGTATATAAACTGTTATTATTATTATTCTATACATTTGATTACAAGGGGTTGAGGGGGAGAACTACAATTCTGAACAGGAGAGGAAGACATTTAAGGTTAATACATTAGGGAAAGGGAAGATTATGTTTGTGTTGAAGAGATGGAGATAAAATGTAGACCCAGAAAGAATCCCCATGTTGAATGATGTAAGATCAGAAAACCAATAGAGTTAGAGTTACTACCAGAAAGGAAATAAAATCATCAACTAATTAATGTCTGAATTCACATTTTGTACTGGTCAGCTACTATGTAGACATATAAATGAGAAGAAAAGAGAAATGTACAGGGCACGGTAGACAGCAGCAAACAGATAACGGCACATGTAGCATTTCCTCCACCAATCTCCGTCACCGTGCTCTAATGTAAGGGAACACACTCCCTTGCAATGGTAATGAAGTGCAGCCAAAATAGAGATAATTATTTTAATTAATGGTAATGTTTTTAACGGCTGAACATTTTTAGCTAATTAATTATGATTGATTGCTTGTTACTAATCAAGGAATGTGACTCAAAGTTGTAATTAAAAAATTGGAAGCAATGGGTTCTATAAAAGAGCACACTGTACTCCCACACAGTTAAAAAGCATTCACTTTGACTGAAACATTCATGGTATATTAAAAAAAAAAAAAAAAAAAAAATCTTTACAGAGTATTTTGATACATTCACAAGAAAACAATTTATCTTGTTCTAACAATATATATATTTTTTTGTACTCAGCAGGATGACAGACTTGTACAGTTAATAAATTTTCAACTGTATTCTCCTTGTGGTCCTGTTACTGAAGCGTGTTAGATTTTGCACTTACCGTGACTTACTGTGGAAAATTAAAGCACGGTAGCAGCAAATCTAGGGTCGAAAGCGAGTACTGCATGGCAAATATGACGCAGCCCATTCAATTTCCCAGACCAGGATGCTACCCAGTGGCGTACCTAGGGTATGTGGCACCCGGGGCCATCATTTTTTGACACACACCCCCCCCCATGTAAAAAAATATTTTTTGTAATAACCATGAAAAATAAATGGTCATAATAGAAACAGGCACTGAAATTTTTCTTTTATTGAACCTCATATATGTAACCATTAATCCAAACATAACATAAATTATGTCTGAATTGTCATGACATCAGAAGTACATATGCTTGGGACAGTTCTGATTGTGTTAGTTCGGTTTTATGTGTTTTTTGAATAGAAGGGTTTTTATTTCTTTTTTGAAGGTTTTGTAGTTTGTGGTCGAGGTCAATAGGTTGTAGAGTTGGGGGTCGAGTGTTAGGAGGTTGTCGAACAGTTTTTTTTCTTTTGATGATTTTGGTTGGAGGGTGAGTGAATGGTGTGTGAGTTCTCCTATGTCTGGTTGAGGTGGATTGAATTATTTAGCTGAAGAAATTAGTTACCCCCCCCCCCCCATTCCACACACATTAATTCTCTTCCATTTTTGTTCCCATTCTAAAAAACACTGATAAGTTCCCAGAAAAAAAATACATTAAAATAAGAAGTGAAAACAAAGGCCCCTACAGATGAGAACATAACATAAGAATAGCCTAACTGGGTCAGACCAATGGTCCATAATGCCCAGTAGCCCATTCTCATGGTAACCAATCCAGGTCACTAGTACCTGGTCAAAACCCAAAGAGTAGCAACATTCCATGCCACCAATCCAGGGCAAGCAGACACTTCCCCCATGTCTTAATAACAGACTAAGGACTTTTCCTCCAGGAATTTGTCCAAACCTTTCTTAAAATCAGCAATGCTATCTGCTTTTACCATAACTTCTGGTGACTTCATTTTTAAGCTTAGATCTTTCCTTCCAAACAGAGACCTTGCTAGATGTCAAATACAGAAAGAACAAGGTAACTTCACAAGGACTTAGCTGTGCAGGAAATGTGAATCTCCTCATACACCCACCATATAGTGCAAAAATGTGCAAAGCTCTGTTTTATTCTTTCGATCACTACATAGCCTAATGCCACACAAGCAGCGCTGTTACAAACATATTCTGAAGGTCAATGCTAAGGTTAACAAAGTTTCCTTCCTTGGACCACAAGGAGATACTGACAAACCACTGGAAGAGATCCCAAAACAACTACCCAGGCACAACACCCAAAGACTCACTCAGTGAGTGAACCAGTTGAGTGGAGTGGACTAATTAGGGGGTGGAAATGGGCCCGGAGTTTGCTCAGCAGAATTTCCCATACCACCTCTTCCTCTCAACAGATTGACACGCTGCCGCCACCACCACCACCATTAGGAACACCTCTCCGGGTACGCCATAATGCTTATAAACTTTATAAAATACATTATTATATTTTCTTATAAAGCACATATTTTAACTGAACTCTCTGACATCCTCAGCCTTGCCATTCACAAAAATAGAAGGAAGAAAAGTTCCCGTTTCCTGATGTCTCATGTCCCCGGCCTATACAAAATTTTTCTTCTGCAGACCCTTCAAAAATCTGACCAAATCCTCGTTTCACTTGCATTATAAAGTACTGAGGATGCCATCTCTCCCCAATCCCAGGTCCTAAAGTCTAAGACAGTAGCGCAAACTAGTGCTGCCCGATTCAAGAAAAAAAAAAAAATTTCGATTTGATTCAGCCTATTGAATTGTTTTTTCGATTCAACTTTCCTGCCCAATTGGGTGTTTTTGGTTTTTTGGGGGGTTTTTTTTTAATTATTTATTTATGCAATTTTAAATGAACATACAACATAAAAATGCCTTAAGAAATAGAAAGCATATTGCTAAATACAAAAACAATCCATAAAATAATATTTCCCATTGAAATCTAACAAGCAAACATATTCATAGCAACTTTCTCTATAAGTCCTCAATTAAAGATAGGGAGAGGATAAGGAAAAAGAGGCACATCTCAGAAGAAAAAAAAAAGAAAAATAAATCAATAATGACAACGTCTCGCCGGAAATAAACTAATACAATCTTCCATTTCTAATAATTATTATATTCTTTCCCCCTGACCCGACACCTGTACCTGTATTTTACGCTTATCTCAAGAAAAGCCTCCAAATGTTTGGGATCAAAGAAAAGATACCTATTTGACTCATACAATATTAAACATTTACAAGGAAAACGCAAAAATAAATGAGCACCCAGGGCTAACACCTGAGGGCGTAGAGTCAGGAGGGGTGGGACCGCGGTGCAGGAAGCAGCGCCGAAGCAGCTCAGGGATCGCTGGTATTGCGATCCCGCTGCGGGCTGCTTCATAGGTGGTGCGGGGAGGCCAGGGGTGCGAGCGGTCCTTCGGGGGTGGGGGGAATGAACACCAAGGCCAGGAGCACCCCCTCAGGGCTTGCACCCTGGGCGAACCCCCCCCCTATTACGCTACTGACGCTACCACAGCTTTGTAAAAGGGGCCCTTAATGTGGCAACAATTGGGGGCGAGCTCATCATTTTCCACTGCAGGTCATGCATTAACAATTGTATTAGTGCATGGTAATCAGAAAGAAGTTAGCCCATTTGCAGTGACGTTGTAAAGGGGGGCATTCTGCCCATCCACCTCTCCACCTCCCTGCCCCCATTATCACACACATGCATGCCCTTTACCGTCCCACATACCTCTTTAACGTTCCCAGCACGAGCAGCAACCCCAACCTGCTGCTCGCACTATCATCAGCTCTTCCTCTGACTTCACTTCCTGGACCCGTGCCTAGGAAGTGACATCGGAGGAAGAGCCAATGCTAGTTCAAGCAGCAGGTTGGGGTGCTATTCAAGCCGGGAATATTAAAAAGGTACAGTGAAGGGGCGCGTTCATGATGGGAAGGGATGGGGAAGGAGTGGATAGGGTAGGGGCGGAGAAGAGACCAGGGGAGGGGCACCACTGCCCCGAAAGCCTCTCACACTCGCCACACCACTGCACAGAGGCAATAAGTGTATGCAGCTTGTTATTTCTGCATACCCATTCTCTGTCCGTCCCCCATCTAGTTTCATTCCAACACAAAATATCTTTAACTTATGACTTTAGCATGCAGTGATCTTAAAAATACTGCAAAGCGTTTAGCGCTTTTATGTATTAGCTATTACCGTGTCCTATGTTGTGCATTAAGGCTCGGATTCTCATAAAGCCACTGAAGGTTAGTTGCCGGCAGGTCCCTAGATCACGCCTACCAGCGACTAATTTAAGGCTTTTAATTGGTTCTAAATGGTAAAATAATTGGTCGTGCCATTAAAAAACAATTAAAACCTAATCTAAACCAAAGCTTGGGTGATACTAAGTGGCCTCCCGGACAGGTGCCTAGTGTCACCTAATGACATCGAAGCCCAGAAATGGGCATGTCTAGGGATGGTGCCAGGTTTCGGCATCACTAGACGATGCCAGCTGCAAATCAGGAAGGACCCTAGGCGCCAGAAATGGCGGATTTTAGCACAGGCTGCTCCCAATGCTCATAGGAAATCTATTTTCTGTTTTTATAGGCATTGGAGTGTTGCCTCTTCTGCTGTGCTGTGGACTGGGTGCTCCTTCTATAGAGTAAAATCTCCACAAACAAAAGTCAGTTCAGGGCTTGCCAGACCTCACAAACTGAGAGGCTCTGTGGTATCCAGTCCCTCCCCTTACATGGGTTTCCATGGTTATAGGAAGACCTGCAAGAGGCAGACTAGGGCACCATCAAGCCCCTTAGCAAGCCCCATGCTCAATTTTATTTAATGAAATGCTGCAACAGTGCCACCAGTCTTACAGGATAGCAGGAAAAGAGACGGCTTGGAAAAGAGACGGTTGAGGGGAGATATGATTGAAGTCTACAAAATCCTGAGTGGAGTAGAACGGATACAAGTAGATGAAGTTACAGGGAAATACTCTTAAAACCAATAGGAGGAAGTTTTTTTTCACTCAGAGAATAGTTAAGCTCTGGAACACTTTGCCAGAGGATGTGGTAAGAGCGGATAGCGTAGCTGGTTTTAAGAAAGGTTTGGACAAGTTTCTGAAGGAAAAGTCCATAGTCTGTTATTGAGAAAGACATGGAGGAAGCCACACCTTGGGTTTTGGCCAGGTACTAGTGACCTGGATTGGCCACCATGAGAACGGGCTACTGGGCTTGATGGACCATTGGTCTGACCCAGTAAGTCTATTCTTATGTTCTTATGAGTGTGAGAGAAGAGCCTTCTAACTCTCACTCCCATCCCCCAGCCCCTGTGTTGTCTATAGATATTAATGCTTCAAATCCAGCCCCAATACAGACTCCATCATCATTCTCTCTAGCAGCATGTCACAGATATCGCATAGCTTCCTGTTGAGAGAGAAAAAAAAAAGAATGCACTGTTTTAAACTAAAGTAGCTAGAATAAGAGGAGCAGTGCCATTGGGATTCATTCTTGGATGCAGCTTCACATCCAACCAACCTACAAGAGGACCTGAAATCACAGCAGTAACGAGTAGGGGAGACAGCCACAAAGAAGGAGTAGAAAGGAGCAATACAAATGAATAATAAATTGTTCTATTAGGTGTTTTTGTTGATAATTTTAATTTTAGTTGAGGTTACTGTGTGCTCCTTGCTTTGCTGTTTTTCTCCAGAAAAAATAATAAAGCTTATTTAAAAACTTACTCATAGCCCACATGCAGTAAGACACTCTGCCATCACACAACAGTGACACCTAAGGGCCATATACAGCACACATATACTGATTTCTAGAATAAAGCAAAATCTGTTCAAGGCATGTTTTTATAAAGGTTGAACCAGTGGAATGAGAGGTTATAGAATAGGGAAATTCTAGGTAGCTGAACATGAAGGATTATGATTATCAAAAAAATCTTCTTAGATTATGTATTATTCAAAATACAGCAGTCTAATTGATATTCAGTCTGAAGAACAGACTATTATCATAAAGTACACTGGCTTCCAGTCGAGGCAAGAGTGATATTTAAATTTGGATGTATTTGATATAAGATATCGCATGGTCTAGCACCTAATTATCTTGTGGATCATTTTATATTTGTGAACTCTAAATGCTTGCAGTGTACTCCTGCTTTAATTGACTTTCCATCTGCTAAAGGTTGTTTATATAAAAAATATTTTTCATCCCAGAAGCCTGCACCAATTCAAACCCCAGCCCCTCCCCAGCCCTTCACCCTGATGGACCCTCCACACACACACACACACCTAGTCCACTGCCTCCACAGCAGCAGTGGTCCTGAACTACCAACCTCTCCTCCCTCCCTCTGTGCCCCAAAGCAGTAGCAGCGGCAGCAGTCCTGACCTGCCAACCCCATATTCCTTACCCAAAGCAGCAATGGCAGAGCTATAAACAGGTTGTTCGCGGCCAACCCCGACAAGGCCTTTCCTCTACCGCATCCGAAGTGATGCAGCAGAGGAAAGGCCCTGCCAGGGCTTGCCGCGAACAGCCATCCATAACAGACCTAGAAATTAAAGCAACCAAATACCCAATCCAGACCTCACTCAGAATCCTGGGAGTGCTGATAGACAGATGCTGCACTCAAATCAACAAAACTACCCAAAAAGCATTCTTCACAATGCGCAACTTAAGAAAAATAAGGAAATTCTTTGACAAAGACCACTACAAGATCATTGTACAATCCCTGGTACTAGGTCTTGTGGACTACTGCAATATCCTATATCTACTATGCCCCACAAACATGATCAAAAAACTTCAAACCGTTCAGAACACAGCTCTTAGACTAATCTACTCACTCGGAAAATTTGACCACATCACCAATGCCTACCTAGACTCACATTGGCTACCGATTCGAGCCAGAATTCAATTCAAACTATACTGTCTACTCTTCAAAGTAATTAACGGTACTGCACCTGCCTATCTAAACGATCGCCTAAACCGTAACCTTCCACCCAGAACAAGAAGAACACTGACATCATTCTCATACCCACCACTCAAGGGTACTCATCGCAAAAAGCTTTATGATAGCCTCCTGGCAACACATGCAGCAAAACTCGAACCTTCCATCACCAGATTGTTAACCACAACATCCGACCTCAAGACATTCTGTAAAGAAATCAAAACACTGCTGTTCAAAAAGTATATACAATCTACCTAATCTCCCTCACCTCATCCCCCAAAAAATCATAACACTGCTGTTCAAAACATCTTCCGATGTTATTAAGTCTTTACCATCATTCTGTTATTAAGTCTATATCCTCAATCTGTATTCTCCAATGTCATGTACCCTCCTGGAAATGTCCAGTTCTCTTCTTATGTAATCCGCTTTGAACCGCAAGGTACAAGCGGAATAAAAATCACTAATGTAATGTAATGTAATGTAAAATGCTTAATATTGAAATTTAAAATTCATCTTATACTATACAGGTAGCTACCACTAAAGTTGCTACATGGGATCCCTCTCAAAAGAGACACTCCTCTAGCTGTCCAATCTGATAGGAACAAATACAGTTGTTTTGGGATTGCCATTTGGGGTGAGTGGAGCGAATACATAGGGGAAAACAGGCCTTTTAGAATTAGCTTAAATACACTAGAGGGCTAATACAAAGAGGGCCCTGTTGAGGTGGCTTTATTCGGCAAGTATAAGTCTCATTGACTGCCAAAGCCACAGAGCATCCTACAGGTTCAGAATCAGTAGTCACTATCACTGGTCTCAAATAAAGGCCCACTATTAACATCAAGGGGGCACTTCTATACCTGGATGTCCCCTGCTGGATACCCTAGTGCTACATAAGGCGTATCTTTTCTATAGCGGCATCTGGATGCCCAGATTCTGTTATAGAATACTGGTGTAAACACACGTTGGTGCACCTAAAGTCAGGGACGCCCACTTACACCAGATCAGTGGCAGGCATAATTGGGTGCAAGTAAGTGCAACGCATAGCATGCGTAAATTAGTGTATTCTGTAAGTTATACATATTAAGTAGGAGACACACCCATGCCCCTGCCCATGTTCCACCCACATACACTGTACACCCCTGTGCAGTTACACACACTTGCATGCTCCCTTATAGCAGGGGTAGGGAACTCCGGTCCTCGAGAGCCGTATTCCAGTCGGGTTTTCAGGATTTCCCCAATGAATATGCATTGAAAACAGTGCATACAAATAGATCTCATGCATATTCATTGGGGAAATCCTGAAAACCTGACTGGAATACGGCTCTCGAGGACCAGAGTTCCTTACCCCTGCCTTATAGAATAGCATGTGGTGCATATACATATAAATGCCACTTTTCTATGCATTTACATCCACAAAGCTTGCCTAAATGCACATGTGCAGTTACAGAATTGCCTTTCAATTACCCCCAATCAGCTGAGTAAGCTCTGTCCTTGAGGAAATGGGCAGAAATGCAACAACCCAACCTGTCTAGATGCCGAACAGCTTCTTTCTCCACCGCAACAAGAGCATGGCAATATACTAATAACTTGGATCCAAACTATTTCTGTTTACACCCACATAGAAGACATCACCTCAGTGACAGAGCAATAAAAGAGAACAGCCTAAATATTCTACTGTAGTCACTCTTAGGGCCAGATTTACAGTAGACTGTTGTCCTATTTTGTACAGTAGGTCACATTTTTTCTAATTCAAGACTTTGGTGTGTGTAGTTAAATGATTGACTTCTCGATATTTATGCTAATCTTGATTAGAAAATATATTTCATTCTTATGTAAATGGTAGAAGAAACTTAATGAGTTATTTTATGACCCATTAACTCAAGAGTGGTAGAGCAATACAAAGTGGGTCATCAAAGTTCATTTGCTATGAGTGACATAAATAATGTTTTTGAAGCCATCACATTAATGTTATACAGAACCCTCTGATATTTGATCATCAGTAGTGAAAAGCCCTGACTAAAACGGGGTTGTCAATGCCACAATCTAAAATAAGTTAACCTTATGGTTAGAAAAAGTGTTTTACTAATTCCCTATAACAAGCCATTCAAGAACAATCCAGTTTAGTCAATGAAAGTTCAGTTCAGTCACTTAGGCCCATAGTCTATAAACTGTGCCTTAAGTTAGGCACTAGTAGGCGCCCTACTGGTGGTGCCTGACTTAAGTGAAAAATGCCTTTTGAAAACGAAGAATAACATTAAAAATAATAATAATAAACTAGGCATCTGCATCTCAGCTACAGAGGCACTTTAATTGCCTAATGCCACTGTAGGTGTGGCTACTGCCGGAAGTGGAATTGTTTATTTATTTAATTTGTTTTCTATCCCGTGATCCCCAAAGACCCCAGAATGGGTTACAGGTCAACAAACACAATATACAGTTAACAGGTTACAATTTGCCATAGTTACAGTACAAGTTTTTATCCTAATTCAACACATACTAGGGATCTAATACGAATATCCACAATATACAATTTGCAGTTTAAATTAGTTATAGTTACAGTGCAAGATTTTTCAATACAGGTTTTTATCCTAACGCGACACATAGCGAGGATTTTGTATCAATTTATATTTCTTTGTAATCTTTCGGTCGTGGGCGGGGGAGTTAGGTGAACAGGTATGTTTTTATTTCTTTCCTAAAGTTGAGGAGCCCTTCAAGGGATCTAATCTGTGGGGCAGTTGATTCCAATGGCTCGGTATGAAGTGGGAGTAGGAACATCATTTGGCGTTGAAGGCTGTTCCTGGCCAATAAAATTGTGCTGAAAATCAGGACTTATGTCACTAGCATGTGCTATTATATGTGAGCAACTGAACATATCACTTTTCCACATAGTCCCCATGCAAGATGACACATTTGTTGTATCGTTCAACTAGCTTCTGCATGCCTGCAAAGAACAGGTTTTTATGGCTGCTCCCGAAGCCAGGTGAGCATTACTTCCTTTACTTCATCATTCGAGATGAATCTGTAACCTCGCAACATCTCCTTCAGTAGACCGAAGATTTGATCATCACTAGATGCTAGATCTGGGCTTTAAAGAGGATATGGAAGATATTCGAACCCAAGCTGTTTTATTGTCTCTTCTGTCGCTGCTGCTGTATGAGGACATGCATTGTCATGGAGCAGCAAGACTGTTTTGGACAACATTCCTCTTTTGCTGCAGATTGCAGGTTTAAGTTCATTTCACAGCGATGCACAGTAATTTTTACTGTTCACTGTTTTGGAAATGCACCAGAATAGGCCCCTTCATGTCCCCAAAAAAGATTAGCATGATGGTACAATCTCACAATGGAGTGTAATAAGAACATAAGAATAGCCATAAATGGTCAGACCAATCAAGCCCAGTAGCCTGCTCTCACGGTGACCAATCCAGGTCTCTAGTACCTTGTCAAAACCCAAGGAGTAGCAACATTCCATGCTACCAATCCAGGGCAAGCAGTGGTTTCCCCTATGTCTTTCTCAATAACAGACTATGGATGTTTCCTCCAGGAAACTGTCCAAATCTTTCTTAAAACCAGCTTCGCTATCCGTTCTTACCATAAACTCTGGCAATGCGTTCCAGAGCTTAACTATTCTCTAAGTGAAAAAATATTGCCTCCTATTGGTTTTAAAAGTATTTCCCTGTAACTCCTGGTCTCAGAAGCTGCCTAAGTGGCATTTGAGAACCGCACATGAGTGTCCTATATATAATCTATGTCTGTCCATGTGGTCAGACGCATAAGACCGCCTAACACCATGATTTTCTAACCTATGCATGAGCTGGTTGTGGCAACAAAATCTCTCTCACAGAAAGATAGTAGGGAGGTGTATTACATCAAATTATTAAAGGAGTCAAAAAAGTGTGAAGCTACTAAGAAAAGACTCCTTAATGCAGGATCAGTAATATGAGTTTGAAATTGAAAAACAAATAACTAGAATTTTCACATACATAAGAACATAAGAATTGCCACTGCTAAGTCAGACCAGTGGTCCATCATGCCCAGCAGTCCGCTCACGCGGCAGCCCTCAGGTCCAAGACCAGCACCCTGAGACTAGCCCTACCAGCGCACGTTCTTGTTCAGCAGAAACTTGTCTAACTTTGTCTTGAATCCTTGGAGGGTGTTTTCCCCTATAACAGCCTCTGGAAGAGTGTTCCACCTTTCTTCCACTCTCTGGGTGAAGAAGAACTTCCTTACGTTTGTATTGAATCTATCCCCTTTCAACTTTAGAGAATGCCCTCTTATTCTCCCTACCTTGGAGAGGGTGAACAACCTGTCCTTATCTACTAAGTCTATCCCCTTCAGTACCTTGAATGTTTCGATCATGTCCCCTCTCAATCTCCTCTGTTCAAGGGAGAAGAGCCCCAGTTTCTCTAATCTTTCGCTGTACGGCAGCTCCTCCAGCCCCTTAACCATCTTAGTCGCTCTTCTCTGGACCCTTTCAAGTAGTACCATGTCCTTCTTCATGTACGGCAACCAGTGCTGGACGCAGTACTCCAGGTGAGAGCGTACCATGGCCCAGTACAGCGGCATGATAACCTTCTCTGATTTGTTCGTGATCCCCTTCTTAATCATTCCTAGCATTCTGTTTGCCCTTTTTGCTGCCGCCGCACATTGTATGGACGGCTTCATTGACTTGTCGATCAGAACTCCCAAGTCTCTTTCCTGGGAGGTCTCTCCAAGTACTGCCCTGGACATCCTGTATTCGTGCATGAGATTTTTGTTACCGACATGCATCACTTTACACTTATCCACGTTGAACCTCATCTACCATGTTGAAGCCCATTCCTCGAGCTTGATTATGTCACGTTGCAGATCTTCATAATCCCCCTGCATCTTTACTACTCTGAATAACTTCGTATCATCCACAAATTTAATCAACTCGCTCGTCGTACCTATGTCCAGATCATTTATAAAGATGTTAAAGAGCACGGGTCCAAGCACCGAGCTCTGCGGCACCCCACTGGTGATGCTCTTCCAGTCCGAGTATTGTCCATTTACCCCCACTCTCTGTTTCCTATGCTCCAGCCAGTTTTTAATCCACGTGAGTATTTCACCCTCAATTCCATGCCAAATCACGCTGTAACCAGTTCTTTGGCATTTGAGTTGCTTATTCCTCTTCTTGGGTTCCTTGAAAAAGACCCTCGAAACATGGTCTATGTCGTGACCTGTGGTGCAGTGGTTAAAGCTCCAGCCTCAGCACCCTGAGGTTGTGGGGTTCAAACCCAAGCTGCTCCTTGTGACCCTAGGCGAGTCACTTAATCCCCCCATTGCCCCAGGTACGTTAGATAGATTGTGAGCCCGCCAGGACAGAGAGGGAAAACTGCTTGAGTACCTGAATAAATGCATGTAAACTGTTCTGAGCTCCCCTGGGAGAACGGTATAGAAAAGTGAATAAATAAAATAAAAGCTAAGTGAGATCTTTTCCTCCTGTCTTTGTCATTGAAGAAAATACGCATATTGTTGGAATAGCACGCTTATTTAAGTTTTTCACGTAAGTCATACACAGTGATGGGACAGTGGGTCCGGCTATAGGGGCTAAGGCTCTTGGTCGAGCTACCTTATTCAGAGTGTATGTGAAAATTCTAGTTACAGTGGTGCCTCGCATAACGAACGCCTCGCACAGCGAACGCTGCGCACAACGAACTTCATGTCTTGCTTCCTACAACGAACTTCGTTTCACACAACGAAGTCGCCCGAGCTGCATCCTTCAGCGCAGGCACTGCGCTTAACTGCCCTCTCTCCGCCTGGCTCCCTGTGCAGTGGCGGACCGTCGGCTCGCAGGGGCCCGGCGCCTACTGCTGATGCGTTGGGGGGGGCGGAGCTACTCTCGCCGCTTCCCCGATGCTAGAAAAAAAAAAAATGAACAGTTAAGTCCCAGTTTTTGCCGCTGAGACTCTGCCCTCTCTCACTGTAAAATTAGACTCTACTTAGTCTGTCTTTAAATTTAAAAAATGTGTGTTGTTTTAAAAAACAATTATGTTTTTAGATGTATCTAAATAAAAATAATAACAAAAAATTTATCTTTTTTTATGTCATCTTAGCATATTTTATGCTACAGAACGAATTATTTTTTTTAACATGTATTGTTATGGGAAAACGCGTTTCACATAACGAACTTTTCGCATAACAAACTTGCTCCTGGAACCAATTAAGTTCGTTGTGTGAGGCACCACTGTATTTGTTTTTCAAGTTTCAAACTCATATTACTGTCCCTACATTAAGGAGTCTTTTCTTAGTAGCAAGGAAATCTCCCTGCCATGATCAATTTAGCGATACTTTAAAAAGTCACTGCAGCACCATCAAAATGATGTAAATTCAAAAATAAACTTGTTTACAATTCTTTTCTTAGAACTCTGCTCAGAGTAACACCAAAAGCGTGGTATATGTCATCCAATGCCCTTGTCAGATGTTTTAAGTAGGGCACCCTGTTAGAAGCATACGTGTGAGAATTGGAGAACACGTTAGCAGGATACTAAAGGAAGTTTTAGAAGCTCCCCTTACATCCCATTGGCTTACAGCCAAACATCCTTTGTCCTCTTTACGCTTTTCTATCTTGGATGTTCCCACGCTCCCCAGGGGAGGAGATATGAAAGCTAAACTGTATGCTCTAGAGCAAAAATGGATTTACAATTTAGGCACCTTGTCCCCTCAGGGGTTAAATAGTGAGGTAGAGTGGAGGGCTTTCTTGTGACAACTTTGAGCTTTTCTATTCAATAGTTTCTGTCCGTTTAGCTCTAGCCTTTCCCCTTCATGATTCTTGATTCCTTTTGAATGTATGGTCTCAGTGTGTATGATCAAATGCAATGAAGACAACAATGAAGCCAGCGTTGTCTTCTTTATAACTGTTGTAATGACTGAAAAGTATGCTTGTGAGAAAGTTAAGCTCATTACCTGCTTTTGAGTACATTATATTATAATGATATAGGTTTATCCAAATAATGTAATGTGATGACGTAGGTTTAGCCAATTAGCGGGACGGGACAGTGACGTCCTGCGCCCTGACGTAAGATTCTCACCGGCACATTATTAGCTTTAAATAGCGTCTGTACTGTGCTAGCTTAGTTCGAGACATTTAAGAAGAAGTACATGTTTAGTGAACCAGCGTTTTCAATCTAATGGTGAGTGTGCTCATTCAGACCATAGCCATAGGTATTTCATTAAGTATTTTATTGAACTTTTTGAAGTCTGCAAAATAAACTTTATGGATTTTAATATTAATACATATCATCTCTTGCTTTCAGTGACTTCACCTCCAGCTTTAAGTCTAGCTGTTTTGTCAGTTCCCTGACGCAGCAACGAAACGTGGCCGTTGAAACCAGTCACTATTTTCAAAGTTAAGTTCATTTTTAAAGACATTTAAAGTATTGAAGAAATGACAGTGTTAGCATAGCTGTTCGGGCTAGCACTTGATTTATTGAAAGTTCACATTTTCAGTCAGTTCATTTTCTGAACACTGCAATGATTGGGTGGTGAGGTGGAGTAATCAGCCTTCATGTCTCTGAGCAGAGTTCTAAGAAAAGAATTGTAAACAAGTTTATTTTTGAATTTACATCTTTTGGATGGTGCTGCAGTGACTTTTTTAAGTATCACTGATATCCCTTTAGTCACTCTACAATACCAACGTAGTATTTGAATTGTTTACCCCTGTAATATTTTTATGATCAATTTACGGCTGTGGCAGGGAAACCCCCCCCCCAATGAAGACTACTGGCAGGTAGGATGCCTAGTCCCTTCTGCCAGAACCCCCCCCCCCCTTGAAAGTCTGTGGCAGGAGGAGTTCCCAATTCCTCCTGGTGCCATCTCGCTGAGACATCCACCGGCAGGAGGGATGCACAGTCCATCCTGCCAGAATCCCCCCCCCCCCCACCGATACATTCCCCAGCAGGAGTAATGCCCAATCTCTCCTGCCGCCACCCTCCAAGACATCCCCCAGCAGAAGGGATGCTCAGTACATCCTGCAAGAACCCCTCCCATCATCTCCAAAGATCATCGGTAGGAGGGATGCCCACTCCCTCCTGCCAGAACACCCCCCCCCCCCAAAGGTTATCGGCAGAAAGGGTGCCCAATCAAACTTAGATGTCCTATCGAAAATGCCCCTCTGATTCTATAAATGGCACACATCTAAACTCACAGTTGTGGATGTATTTATAGAACAGTCTGCAACTTAAATACTTAATTGGTCCTTGCTTGTCACTTCATCGGTGATAACTATCAATAATTGGACTTAATTAGCACCAATTGCCACAAATTTGCAGTTACATATGTGAATTATGGCCTTATTCTATAAAGTGCATTTGCAAATTGTCTAGTTTGTAACTGTACAGGGAATATTCTCAAAGGAGGAGCGTGGGTGGGTCTATTCTTGTATGCAATGCTATCAATTATGTGCACAATAAGCCACATTTAGGCATGTACATTTACACCTGCCATAGACATGACATAAGTGGTTATGCCTAAATGACATGTAAATGCTGACTTGCACTAGTATTCTATAACTTTATGTGCTTAATTACCATTATAGAATTCACACAAAGATTTAGTGTTTAACTTTAGGTAACCTTTCTTGAATTGATCCCTAAGTGTACACTTACTCATGTACGTGCCATCTAGATGCTTGAGTACTATTCTACAAGGCCAAACCAAAAATTTAAAGCAATTGTTAAATTACCCGATAACTGGAACAGAGCTAGTGAAATGCAACATATGTACTTGTACATTGCCTGTTGGATAGTTCGTCCATGCACAGTGAATCGCTTGGCCTTAAGTCGTGTGGGAACTATGAGGTCAGAAACACATGCAGATTGTGAAAAATTGCAGGCAGACCTTAGGAAATCAGAAGACTGGGTGTCCAAGTGGCAGATAAAATTTAATGTGGACAAATGAAAAATGACGCACATTGGGAAGAATAACCCAAATCACAGTTACTAGATGCTAGGGTCCACCCTGGGGGTTAGCGCCCAAGAAGAGGATCTGGGTGACATCGTAGACAATACGATGAAAACTTACACCAAAAAGGAAACAGGATGCTAGGAATTATTAACAAAGGGATGGTGAACAAGACTAAGACTGTTATAATGCCTCTGTATTACTCTACGGTGCAACCTCAGCTAGAGTATTGCATTCAGTTCTGCTCTCCTTATCTCAAGAAATATATAGCAGCACTAGAAAAGGTTCAAAGAAGAGCGGCCAAGATGATAAAGGGGATGGAATTCCTTTCGTATGAGGAAAGACTAAAAAGAGGGCTCTTCAGCTTGGAAAAGAGACGGCTGAGGGGAGATATGATAGAAGTCTACAGAATTCTGAGTGGAGTAGAACAAGTACAAGAGGATCGATTTTTCACTCCATCAGAAATTATAAAGACTAGGGGACACTCGATGAAGTTACAGTGAAATACTTTTAAAACCAATAGGAGGAAATATTTTTTCACTTTGAGAATAGTTAAGCTCTGGAACGCATTGCCAGAGGTTGTAGTAAGAGCAGATAGGTTTGGACAATTTCCTGGAGGAAAAGTCCATAGTCTGTTATTAAAAAAGACATGGGAGAAGCCACTGCATGCCCTGGATTGGTAGCATGGAATGTTGCTACTCCTTGGGTTTTGGCCAGGTACTAGGGATATGGATTGGCCACCGTGAGAATGGGCTACTGGAATTGATGGGCCATTGGTCTGACCCAGTAAAGTTATTTTTATGTTCTTATATATGTTAAATTAATAAAAATGTAAAGTTTAAAAGTATAGTAGATTTATATATGTTCCTCAAGAGCTCACAATACAAAATAAGGGTGTTAAGGTGGAATTTGAACCCTGGTGCCTTTATGTGATGTCCACTACACTGACCTCTTCTCTGCCGGAATGTCTGTGTGGCCAATTTACTAGGAATGATGCTACACAGCTATCTCAATATCTTCTTTTTGTGCATTTTACTCAAAGACTTTCTTTTTTGAAAATGGTACATAATGAAATACGTACCGAGCACAGAAATATCTGGAAATTAGATTTTCAAAACAAAAAAATAGTCGTTTTTCTGGTTTGAAAATTATTATTATTATTTTAATTTTCTTTATTTCTTTTTTTTTTAATTCTTTATTCATTTTTATAACTTACATCAAGTGTAATACAAAGTAACATCATTTTAACTTAAAAAATCACTTGAAATTCTATAATTATTCATATTCGATATAATTTATCCCATTCCCTCCCTACACTTCAATATATCATAATATATAAATCATATAATAAAGATTATCCTTTCTTTTCATAACAAACATTGAAACTTCAAAAATTACCCCTCCCCCCATTACTTCATTTATACAAATCAGGGAAATGACAGTTATTCATTGCAATATTTTGTTAATGGCCCCACACATCCTAAAAATTATTAAAATTCCCTTTCTGAATAGCTAATGTTCTTTCCATTTTATAAATATGACATACTGAATTCCACCAAAAACTATAGTTTAGTCTATTCCAGTTTTTTCCAATTGCATGTCATTTGTTTTATGGCGACCCTGTTAAAATAAGGAAGAGTTTATTATTTTTGGAAGATATTTGACTCTTAGCCCTGGTTTGAAAATTGCTATATTCAGGATGAGAATTTTAGACTCGGTACCAGAATGAATATCACTGGTACCCGGATAATTACAAGTAGCCACATTATATCTGAATATTCATGGCCTTATCTGGGTATGGCCTAGCACTGAATATCTGACTGTAAAAAGCCTACAGTAGCTGGCTTTAAAAAAAAAAAATGTTGATTGGCACAAGCTGAATATTATCCAAACATATATAATTACACCTAAAAATGGTGATTTTCACTTACTGTTTTCAGGTACGTTTTCAGTTGTGATTACTTACCAAAGCTTCAAAACTAGTAACCAAGGGGAGATTATTTTTTATTCTTTCTGTTTTGAAGAAATATCATGCAATTCTACTGGACTCCTCAGGCTCTTAGGGCCTGTTTTACCAAGCCTCGCTAGCGGCTTTAAATCTCTATGGGCTTCGGGGCCGTTACCACACTGCAGCCGCTAGCGCCTTTGTAAAACAGGCCCTTAGGGCTCCTTTTAATAAGCTGCGCTAGCGTTTTTCGTGTGCGCTAAAGATTAGTGCGCGCTAACCACGCGCTAAATAAAAAATACTAATGCAAGCTCTATGGAGGCGTTAGCATTTAGCACGTGCGATATTGTAGCGCGTGCTATAACCGCTAGCGCACCTTAGTAAAAGGAGCCCTTAGTCTTGGTTCTAACCCAACTAAATAAGGAGCTCTACTAGGTTAGCTAGCAGAATCCTATAATTATTCATCTTCCTATTACTTTATCATGTGGTCTATTAAAAGATTTAACCTGCAAAGAATCTAGTTTGCCTCAGGAATCATATGGCTACCAGAACTTTAAACTTTATAATTGACAATAATAAATTTGGTCTAAAATCAACAAGCTTGAATAAGAATAAACATTTTCCCCTTTTGATAAATAAACTTATTCCCCTCCCCCCCCCTTTACAAAACCGTAGAGCAGTTTTTAGCACCGGCCGTGGCATTAACAGCTCTGATGCTCATAGGAATTCTATGAGCGTCTGAGCTGTTATTGCCATGGCTGGCGCTAAAAACCACACTATAGTTTTGTAAAAGGGAGGTTTAATGTTTGATATAACTGTGAAAATTTATAGTCAAATATATTTTATTGAGCAAACAAGAAAGCAACAGAACAATGCAATAAAACACAAAGCCAGCTCAACAGTTTTCAATAGAACTCCTCAAAAATCCCCCCCTCCTCCATCCCATCCCAAACCCCCCCCCCCCCTCACCACCACCACCACACCCTCCCACCCCCGGGTCCTCCTTCCAAATACAGAGCAGGGAAAAAAGTACAAAAGAAAAGGAATACAGCAAGCAAAACCAAAAGAAAGCACAAAACAAGAATCAACAGTTGAGCACCCTGCTGCGAGCCAAAGGAGTCAAGGTTGTCCAAAAAGGCTCCCAGGTACTCTGAAATATACGGCCCTGGCGAGTAGAAAGATCAGGCACATCCCTTCGCTCCCACATCAGAAGGGAAATCATTCGGCATCTCCAGAGAGAATAATCCGGAGCGTCAGGTTCAAGCCATTTCAACAGGATGCATTTCAGAGCAATTAGGACAGGCCACTTGAGGAAAGCTGCAACTCCTTTGGAACGAGGAAAGTAATGAGGAACAGTTCCAAACAAAAGCAAAGGTGAGCTGCGAAAGGTGATATGCCTGATGTTCTCCACAAAAGTGAAGATTGCAGTCCAGAAAAGTTGAACTTTAGGACAGGTCCAAAACATGTGGCCCAAGCCCACTTCCAGAGCCTGGCAACGAAGGCAAGCAGCATTAAGGCGGAAGTGGGACAAATAAGCCCTCTTAGGAGAGATGTATAAATGAAAAATCAATTTAAAATGCTGTTCCCAAAAGGTGGTATATTTACGAAAAGCAGGTAGTCGTCTAACAGCCTGAAGGAGTACATCAGAGGGCAAATCAACAGCAAGATCACAAGACCAAGCATCCCGCAACCTAACGTGGTCAAACAAAGGGGATTCATCCTTCAAGTGTCGATGATGGAACTTGAGGGGGAACTGTGAAAATTTATACATCATATACCCATCCTTTTATGAAGCCACATTAGTCTTTTTTTTATCACTGTCTGCGGCGGTATTAGCTCTGATGCTCGTTGGAATTCTATGAATTTCGGAGCTAATACCACTGTTGCTGGCGATAAAAAAAGACTAACGTGGCTTTGTAATAATGTATAATGTTAAGAACTTAAGAATAGTCTACATAACTGGCCAGTTATGTAGGCAAAAATTGTGGCCTTCTAGTTTTACACTGGTTTATCTAAGTAGTCATGAAAAACATGTGTGAGATATATAAACAGACTGGAATTGGAAGGGATCAATATGTGTTTAGAAACAGTGTTTTCAAATAAATAGAAATAAATATTTTTGAAGCTATAGTAAATGATTTATCCATGTAGGCTCAGAAAGTAAATGATACAGAACATTTGCAGTTTACAACTTTTATTTATAAACACTGGTGATGCATTTAACAATTCTGCACAGTTTTAACAAATCTTGAGCTGACTTAAGAAATCTTGCCAAGATTTTAAATGATGTGCTGTACTATTGTTTTTAAATAGTTTAGAAGAAATTGTGGGGTTTAAATATGATAACCTTGAAATAATGATGTAATATAAGTTTGTTGCAAACTGTAGCAATGGTAAGTGATAACATTATACATTACATGACATAGGAATTCTCAAAGTTATCATATCAAAAATTGTTTGATCAAAAAGGGAGACATTCATGCTTATTCAAGCTTGTTTATTTTAGACCAAATTTATTATTGTCAATTATAAAGTTTAGAGTTCTGGTAGCCACATGATTCCAAAAGAAACTAGATTCTTTGCAGGTTGTATCTTTTATTATACCACATGATAAAGAAATAGGAAGATAAATAATGACATCCTGATTAAAGGAGATAGGATTCTATTAGTTCAACTAGTAGAGCTCTTCTTTTTAGTTGGATTAGAACCAAGATTACCTCCTTCTTTTACAAAACCTCACTAGCGGCTGCTATGCGGCAAAAACCTCGAAGCCCTTTAAGTCCCTATAGACTTCAGGGGCAGTTACCGCAGTGGCAGCTACTAGCATGGCTTTATAAAAGGGGGGTTAAGAGCCTGAGGAGTTCAGTAGCAAAAACAGATCCTGATAGAGCAGAACATATGCTGAGGGCTGGGACATCACAGGTCCACACAAGATTTATATAATAACATTGATGTATATGGACTCATGGGACTCCATAATTCCCAGGTATTTGCTGCATCTGAAGATGTTTATGCATCTCAAAAGCTTATGTTCATACATGCAAATAATCTATGTAACTTTTTAAAAAAAATAACATGTAGCCTGACCCTTGAATCCACCCAATATTTTTGTAACCTCTATATTAATGAGCCTGTTTATTGTGAGACGATGATATCCAAAATATCAAGCAGTATTTAAAGGGAACCTGCCTAAAGTTACCCATCCAAACAATTGTAAATAGCTGGAAATTTTAGTATTGTGAATACTCCAATAATTAAATATGAAAATGCTTGGAGTAAAAGACCTCAGAATTCTCAAACTGCCCAACTATGCATACATAGGGCTATATATACTTTAATCATTGAAGTATACAGAACCCTTTATATCCATAATTGGGCAATTTGAGGATTTTGAGGTCTTTTCCTCCAATAAATTTTATATTTAATTATTGGAGTATTCAGAGAAATAAAATTTCCAACTCTTATTTATAATTGTTTTATTGTGGAATGAGGACAGAACTGGAAAACTGAAGCTTGAATTTTTATTGCAAACCATCTGTCCATTGATGTCAATATGCCAATCAAAACAGAAATTTGTCAGATCTGGTTGTAAATAAGAAAATGTATGCTGAAAAAGTGAAGTTTTGCATTATAGGGTTTGCAGAAACTGGGCTTTCTATTTTTGTCCTAAATTTGCATTTTAAATACAGAAGGTGGAAAACCACAGCTTGTGATTCAAAAGTCTACCAATCATTTTCCAGCAGTCAAAGTTTAGTACAGTACTTTGAAGTTAAGGTTTTCAAAACAATGGTGAAATTGATTGAAAACCATACATTCATTATTCATACCAATGTGGTGAGAAAATGAATAGAGCCTCTACTAAAGGAAAGAATGGTACGGAACTGTGAATCTAGGTTGCAGGATTCCAGACAGCATGGTTCTATCAGAGGTAGATCATGTGAGACAGCAAAAATACTTACCTATAGCAGGTGTTCTCTGAGGACAGCAGGCATATATTCTTACATGGGTGACATCATTCATGGAACCCAGTACAGATACTGCCAAGGGTACTGTCACTTTAAACCTTTAGGGAGTGCTCATACCGTGAATGTGCCAGTGCTCTCCCACCCAACATCGGTTCACAGCACCATCAGTTCAGTAACAAAACTAAGAAGCCAACTACACAAGGTGGGTGGGTTGTTAGAATATAAACCTTCTGTCCTCAGAGAACACCTGCTACAGGTAAATATCTTTGCTTTCTCCAAGGACAAGCAGGCATAATATTTTCACATGGACTCTCAAACTGCCAGGATCACGTCTCTGGAAGAGATTAAACATTGAATATACTCTAGGGTTGAAAAGAAAGTTGGCTTTAAGTAGAGAATAGATTTTGCAGAGCTCATTGCCCAAACCAACTGTCTCTTCTGGAATTGTGTTCTATATAGTAGTGAGAACTATGTAAATATATGGACTGAGGACCAAGTAGCTGCTTTGCAGAGCGAAGGACCAAGTAGCCACTTTGCAGAGTGAAAATGAGCCACTGAGGCAGCCATAGACCGTACATTGTGGGCTATCACATGGTCTTGTAGCATCAACCCAGTCTGAGTATATGGCAAAGGAAATACAGTTTGCTAGCCAAGTGGAGATGGTTCTTTTGGATACAGCAATTCCTAGCCTATTAGGATCAAAGGCGACAAAGAGCTGAGAGGACCCTCTATGTGGCTTAGTGTGGTCAGGCTAGTATGCCAGAGCACATTTCCAGTATAAAGTGTGAATGGCTGCTTCTTCAAGATGAAAATGTGGCTTTGGAAAGAAAACAGGTAAAATGATGGATTGGTTGAGGTGGAATTCTGAAACTACTTTAGGGAGAAATTTTGGATGTATTCAAAGGACTATCCTGTCATGATAGAATCTTGTGTAGGGAGGATCCAACACAAGGACTTGAAGTTCACTTACCTGGTGTGCAGACATGAGGACCATGAAGAAAATGACTTTCCAAGTAAGTAGTTTGAGAGAGCAAAGGGTGAGAGGCTCAAAAGGAGATTCATAAGAGCAGATAGAACCATGTTAAAATCCCAAGCAACAGAAGTCAGTTTGATAGATGGTTTTGTGTAGAATAAGCTTTTAATGAAATGAGCTACTAAGGAATGTACAGAAAGTAGTTTGTTGTCCAGGTGGGAATGAAATGAACTGATAGCACTGAGATGAACTCTAACCAAATTAGGTTTTAGATCATAATTAGAGAGTTAGAGAAGGTAGTCAAGGATGACTGGAAGTGGACATAAGACGGGCTCCAGAGAATGTAATGCAAACCAGGAAGAGAAGTACATCCATTTGAAGCAATAGCAGCACTAAGTGGAAGATTTCCTAGATACTTAAATGACAGTAGATACTGCAGCTAAGAAGCAGAAAGCATTTACCTGTTCGGTGGAAGAAACCATGCGGTTAGTGCTAACAAGTAGAGGTTGGGATGAAGTAGGGGACCCTTCGTTCTGAGTTAGCAATGTTGTAAATGGTTGCACTTTCCATAGTTTCCTGATTGAGAGCTCTAGGAGTGGAAATCAAGCCTGGTGTGGCAAAGGAGGAGGGGGTGTTATGAGGATCATGGTGCCCTGATCTTGCCAAAGTTTGAGTAGAGTTTTCCCCATTAGAGGGATTGGAGGAAATGCATAGGGGAACATGTACCCCAGTAAAGTAGAAAGGCATCTGATACAATGCATTTGGACAAAAAAGAGTCTGGAACAGAATTGCTGTTCTGAGGGGAAATGAAGAGATCTATGACTGATGTTCCCCACTGACAAAAAATTGGAAGTAAGACTGTCGTGCTGAAAGACCATTCTTGAGGCTAAAGAAGCCTGCTCAATTTGTCTGCCAACACATTTCTGCTTCTCTGCCAAGTATACCACCTGAGAAATATTCCATGAGCAGCGGCCAATTCCAAATCTTGATTACCTCCAGACAGAGGGAATAATATCCCATCTCCTTATTTGTTCAAATAGAACATGGCATCCTGGTTGTCCATATGGATGAATAATACCTGTTGAAGGAGGCAGTCCTCTAATGTTTTGACAGCATTCCCCATCGCTTGCAGCTCTAGAAGATTGATATGGAAGGTCTGTTTGTAGTATGTGTATGGATGCCATCTAGATGAGCTCCCCAGCCTAGCATTGAAGCATCAGTGGTTAAAAGTTTTTTGGTGGGGAGGGGACTGGAAAGGGAGATCCTAGGCAGGATTTTGTCCTGCCATCCACTATTGGAGAGAGTGCCATAGATCTGGGATGACTTGAACTGGAACAGAGAATGGCTTGGGACCTTTTGTTGATTAGGGCCACTGTGAAATTCTGAAATGAAGGTATGCAAATGGGGTCATATGAACCTTCAATGCCATGTAACCAAGCAGGCATAACATCTGGCATGAGGAAGTGTGCTTAAGAGTGGAGATTGACACAAGTGAATGAGATTGCGGATCCTCTGCTCAGGAGGTAAAGAATGTTCCTATGAACTCCAAGGTTTGAGACGTTGTAGATGTGACTTTTGATAGTTGACAGCAAACTCTATAAGCTCGAGATTAACTTGAGGTTATGGCATGCTGAGTTTGCAATGATGAAGCCTATCTCAACCAGTCATCTAAGTAGGGAAATACATGAAACCTCATGAGTGAAGTGTTGCTGCAACTACTACCAAGCATTTCCTGAAGACACAAGGAGCAGAGGCTAGTCTGAAGTGTTAGGAACCTGTGTGGAAGTGAAAATACATCTTGTGAGCAGGTAGGATGGATATATGAGTGTAGGCTTCATTAAGATCTAGAGGGCAAAACTAATCTCCTTTTTCTAGAAGAGCTAGAAGGATTCCCATAGAGATTAAGATAAACTTCTGCTTCAGCATAAATTTGCTTAGGCCTCATAGGTCTAGAACAGGTTAAAAGCCTCTGCTCAAGGCCATTTTGGTATTAGAAAATGTATGCTACAGAGGAACAGATTCTTTTTTTTTTTTTTTAATCAAATTTTTAAACGTTATCATTTATACAAATAATAAAGAAAGGAAGTTTACAGAAACAAAGAAAAGAAAAGTAATTATAACCTCAAAAAGTTATATCACTAATTTCCTCAAGTCCACATAATTTGAGAGAGAACAAACAGGTTTTAAATGAAACAGAAACATTCAAATATAATCATGATCAAAAAAGATCAAACACAATGGTGCTTTAATACTTCAAAACTCCAAATATTAATTACATGGTGACAGAAGAACTAGCTTCATGATGTTGCAAAAATTGTTCTAACTGAATAGAGTCCCAATAAACATAATCATTTTCCTTAAATTTAATCAAGCATTTATAAGGAAACTTTAAAAAAAATGTGGCACCCAAAGCTAACACTCTAGATTTCAAAGCCAATAAGGATTTTCTTCTTAATTGTGTTGCTTGGGCCACATCTGGAAATATCAATACGTGGAACAGATTCTATTGTGTTTATCTGGAGAAAGGCTGAGAGTTCCTGGTTAAGAAGGGTCTTCAGGAGGGAGTTGAAAAGAGATTCATCCGGTGAGTAATTTGGAGGCTTTTTGATCAGAAGTAGAGCATAGTCCCATGCAACGACTCAAAGCACCCACTGATCTGTTGTGGTAAGTGTCCAATGTTGATAAAAATAGAGCAATCCGCCTGTGGTAGGGAGAGTGGAAGCTAAAATTATGGGAACATTGGCAATGCTTTCTAGAAGAGAATCAGATGGATGACTGCTGTTTGGACAGAGAATGATGTTGAGACATAGGAACATAAGAATAGCTTTACTGGGTCAGACCAATATTCCATCAAGCCCAGTAGCCCATTCTCACGGAGGCCAATCCAGGTCATTAGTACCTGGCTAAAACCCAAAGTGTAGCAACATTTCATGCTACTGATCCAGAGCAAGCATTGGTCTCCCTCTTGTCTTTCTCAGTAACAGACTATAGACTTTTCTTCCAGGAAATTGTCAAAACCATTCTTAAAACCAGCTACGCTATCCACTCTTATTACAACCTCTGGCAATGCGTTCCAGAGCTTAACTATTCTCTGAGTGCAAAATATTTCCTCTAATTGGTTTTAAAAGTATTTCCCTGTAACTTCTTTGAGTGTCCCCTGGTCTTTGTAATTTTTGATGGAGTGAAAAATCGATCCACTTGTACCCATTCTACCCCACTCAGGATTTTGTAGACTTCAATCATATCTCCCCTCGGTCATTTCTTTTCCAAGCTGAAGAACCCTAACCTTTTTACTCCTTCCTCATACGAGAGGAGTTCCATCCCCTTTATCATCTTGGTCGCTCTTCTTTGAACCTTTTCTAGTGCCGCTATATCTTTCTTGAGATAAGGAGACCAGAATTGAACACAATACTCTAGGTGAGGTTGTACCATGGAGCAATACAGAGGCATTATAACACTCTTAATCTTGTTAATCATCCCATTTTTAATAATTCCTAGCATCTTGTTTGCTTTTATAGCCACCGCCGCATATTGGGCATTTTCTATAATGTCACCCAGATCCTATTCTTGGATGCTAACCCCCAAGGTGGACCCTAGCATCCGGTAACTGTGATTTGGGTTATTCTTCCCAATGTGCATCACTTTGCATTTGTCCACATTAAATTTCATCTGCAACTTGCATGCCCGGTCTTCCAATTTCCTAAGGTCTGCCTGCAATTTTTCACAATCTACATTTGTTTTAATAAATTTGAACAGTTTAGTGTCATCTGCAAATTTAATCACCTCACTCATCGTTCCAATTTCTAGATCATGTATAAATAAGTTAAATAGCACTGGTCCCAGAACAGATCCCTACGGCACTTCACTGTTTACTCTCCTCCATTGAGAAAAATGGCCATTTAACCCTACCCTCTGTTTTCTATCCAATAACCAATTCCTAATCCACAACTGAACTTTGCCACCTATTCCATGACTCTTTACTTTTCTCAGGAGTCTCTCATGAAGAACTTTGTCAAAAGCTTTCTGAAAATCTAGATATACTACATCAACCAGCTCAATCTTATCTACATGTTTATTCACACCTTCAAAGAAGTCAAGCAAATTGATGAGGCAAGTTCTCCCTCAGCTGAACCCATGCTGACTCTGTCTCAAATCATGTTTGTCTACATGTTCCACAATTTTATTTTGTATAATTGTTTCTACCGCCAGTAGCACAACTGCCCTTACCACTTTCTCTTGAGGTGGTGGTAAGTTCGGCTGCATTAACCAAAGTCAGGACAGCTTTTACAGCTATCACAGTTTGCCACACCTCTGCCCAAATCTGGGCCACTCCCAGTTAGTGCAGTTGACAGTAAAATAGATCTGTACTACTGTCTTTTGCACTATGCCCCTCCCCCCCACGCCTTTTACAAAGCCACATTGGGCTTTTAATCGCCGGCCGCAGTGGTATTAGCTGTGCTGCTCAAAAATTGCCAGATTAGCCTGTGTGAAGTTCAAACTTGGAGCACTCTGTTATAAAATCTTATATGGTCATGCACCTGAGTAACTGTTAGAATTATTTGCTATATTAACAATAAACCATCTACTGAATAATACTGCGTGATTTGTTTCCCACCCCCCCAGTTCGAGGTTGTGTGTATAAAAAGTTCTAGCAATGTCTAATTGCTTTTCAGACAGCCAGCTGGGATAGGGAGTTACATTCGTTATTTGGCAGGTCCTGTTCTTATATACATTACAGAAAGTTACTGAAATCAGTCTTGTTTGTAAAATTTTTAGAGAATTGAATTGATGTCTACTTTGTAGTTCACTTGGAATGTCCAGTTTTCTGTTTTTGTGAACTGCATCGATCCGCGAGGTTTTGCGGTCTAGAAATGTAATGTAATGCAGCTTCATTAAAAGACCCCTTAGTTAGCAGGATCTTTCAAATTCTGATTTCAATCAGCACCTATATTGAATGAGCAAAATTCAGGAGCAACTCGGGGCTCCTTTTACTATGGTGTGCTAGCATATTTAGCGCACGCAGGATTTTAGCGTGCGCTAAACCCGTGCTACGCTTCTAGAACTAACGCCAGCTCAATGCTGGTGTTAAGGTCAGCACGCGCTATTCCGTTCGTTAAAGCCCTAATGCACCTTTGTAAAAGGAGCCCTCAGGCTGTCTATTATAACCTGGAACAGTTTGCCAATTTTAAAATACAGTAACCTTGTGTGTGTGAATTCTATCAAACGTATAGTAGAATCTGCCTCATATGCTAGGACATTTCCTATAAGGATCAATTTTTTTTTACCAGCAGTCCATTGTCAAATAACCCCTTTATGACGAGTCAATTGTTTCAAATGCATGCAATTCAAGTTTTATTGTTATTCATGATTTATATAGCACATTCCAGATGTGTGCAGCACTGTATAGAAACACATATTAGACAGCCCCTACTGCTTATATTCTCTTCAAAATGGACTCTCAGGCACACAAAACTTACAACAGGAAACAAATCAAGGTTTAGAGCTAAGGCAGCGAGGAATTTACTTTTCAATCATGCAGCACTTAATCCAGTTGGATAAAACTGAAAAAAAAAAAAAAATCAGGATTCAATCCCAAAAACAATCCATTAAAAAAAGCAGACTCTCGTGAGTGAGTAGGAAGAGGGAGGAAGGGAGAGATTTCAGGTAAGCTATTCTGAGCAGAAGCTTCTATACTAGCTCCCAGGATTTGAAGTGAGATTTAGTAAAACATGATCTTCAATCTCAACATGGCTCTGGATATTTGGAAGAGTCCCAGAAAGCTTTCATGACTGGGTGGGAGTCCTTGTTCTTCCCATCTGTGCATTCTGGGAGAGCATATTCTAGTCTCTCCACTTGATAATCTCCAAATCTAAAAAAAATAACAGTGCCAATTCAGAAGAGGGTCTTTTTTTTGTTACATTATATTATTTATTGTTTCTCTAGAAAGTGACATTATTCTTTCTATTAATACTCTGTAATTATTAGGCTTCAAATAAAATGTAAATTAAAAAAAGAATATAGGCCACATTTTTTCTGCACAATTGAAGATCTACTTATTGATATTGTAAAGTATCACAAATGGAACATCTTACAAAGCAGAATTTTTCCATCTGTTGGTAAGTGGAGACAAACATGAAGAACAGAAGGAGAACTTGTTTGTAATTCCCTTAATAATTAATAATTGGACAGGAACCATAGGAAAACACTCTCTGAAGAACATGTTTTAGATCTAATACCCCATATTGTACCTTGTGGCTTTATTTTTGTACAAACTTCCTGTACAAGAAATATAGATTTTTATATTTATTTTTTTATTTTTTATTTTTTTTATTTCAGATTAAAGTTGCAATTTGAGAATAATTTCTCTTTAATTTCAAAGGGCTTCCAAGTTTCCAAGTTTATTTAATATTTGATATACCGTTTGTCAAAAGCATACCTAAATGGTTTACAATTATTAAAATAAAACTAACTTAAAAGTAAAAAGTGGACGCGATGACAGAACAAATAGACTTACTGGAACAAAAAGGAAAAATGGGAAAAGGTAAGAGCATTTGTCTTAATTGCTGTTGGTCAAAATGGATCTAAATAAGCTCCTGGCAAAGTTCACATTTTACTAAACTGCAGTAAGCACTAGTGTGCACTCCCTCCTCCCCCCCCCCTCCTTTTTTATAAAACCGTAGCATGGTTTTTAGAGCCGTCCATGGCGGTAACAGAACCAGTGCTCATAGAATTCCTATGATCGTCGGAGCTGTTACCACCATGGCAGGCACTAAAATCGCACTATGGTTTTGTAAAATAGGGGGAGGGGGGGTTAATGCAGCTTGAAAGGGCTCTACGTGATTCTCTGTCATAAGTTCAAAATGTCCACAAGCAAACCACGCATTAGAAAGTCATTTTTTTTTTCTCAGAGGAGCAGTGAGAGTGTAGCGCAGTGGTTAAAGCTCCAACCTCAGCACCATGAGGTTGTGGGTTTAAACCCACGCTGCTCCTTGTGACCTTGGGCAAGTCACTTAATCCCCCCATTGCCCCAGGTACATTTGATAGATTGTGAGCCCATCAGGGCATTCAGGGGAAAAATGCTTGAGTACCTGAGTACCAGTCCTATCTTTGCCCAGTTTCACCTATCCAGATAAGCAGGGCCAGTCTTAGCAATTGTGGGTCCCTATGCAACAGTTTGGTGGGGCCTCTGCACCTGCCTTGCCCCATCCTCTGTTGACAAGATGCTTTTTTAAGTATGTTTTAAAAGTTTTTATGAAATTTCAAACAAAAACAAATCATGCAAAACTTATACTGAAAAACTGATTCAAAAAATTACAATGCTATCATAGGAAACCTAGTATTATGAAAATTGGCAGAAATTATTTAATTCAAGTCCTTTACAATTAGGTGTTTTAATTCTCATAACAGAAGATGATAAATGAAGAATATTAATTAATTAACCCCCGCTCAGTGGCGTACCTAGCATATGTGACACCCAGGACCCATCATTTTTTGACACCCCCCCATCTGTACGAAAAACATGATTTTTAGTAACAAGCCACTTGTCACACATGAGTACCTAGGAAAAGGCAGCATCCTCTAAATTTTTTTCACACTTCTACCTCTAACCCTCTGTTGTAGTTCCTTCCTATTTCTCCTACTGTAAACCGCGTCGAGCTCTACGAACGTGAAGATGATGCGGTATACAAACCTAAGGATTAGATTAGATTAGATCTTACATACTGCAGTGAGCAGTACAACATCAATACACCCATTGTAAAACTAAACAAGCCAGACTAGTACATATCAATCCTGCAGTCAATCCTAACAAAAAACCATGTCTTTGGAACACACAGAACACAGAAAACACCTTCGCCTAGTATGGAATATGTAATCACAAACTAACCCCTCCCTCTTTTACAAAACTGTAGTGTGGATTTTAGCCACAGAGGTAACAGCTCTGACGCTCATAGAATTCTGAGTATCAGAGCTGCTACCACCACAGCTGGTGCTAAAAAACACTCCACAGTTTTGTAAAAGGGGGGATAAAATAGAAATACATAGACAAAGGTTAAATTGAACCAGCAAGAAGCTGGACTCTGCATACAATGCAACACCACAGAAACAGTGACACATGTCTCCTAAAGCAATAAATAAATAGAAATTTTTTTTCTATCTTTGTCTTCTGTGGTTTATGCTTTCCTCATCTTCTTGTAACTCTCTTCCTTCCATCCACTGTCTGCCGTCTCTCTTCCCCTATATGGCATCTTCTCTCCTTCTATGCCCCTTCCAGAAACTGTATGCCTCCCCCTTCCATCTCTCCTTTCACCCCCATTGGTCTGACATCTCTCTCCTCTCCTTCCCTCTCTCACACCTCTCCTCTGCAATCCCTTTCCCTTGTTTCCCTCATTTTCCTTTTCAATTTATTTTCTGCATCTGTCTAGATTACGTTCTTACTACCCTCTCATCAATGTCCTTTTTTACTGTCTACCTAAAGCTTGCCACCTCTTTCCCTCACCCCTCCAGTGTTTCCCTAACTCAATCCTTTTCTTCCCATCATGTGCCCTCCTTTTATTTATCCCCCTCCTTCCATCATGTACCCTCTTTCTCCAACCCTTCCATCTAGTACCTTCTCCTCTCTCTGTCCACTTCCATCCAGCATCTGCTCTCCTCTTTCTCTCCTCCCATTTCCTTCCTGCATTTGCTCCCTTATCTCTCCCATCTGCACTTCCATCCAGCATAGGCTCCCCACTACCATCCAATGTCTGCCCTTTCTCTCGCCATCCACCCCTCTTCAATCAGCATCTGCCCCCTTTCTCTCCCTCCAATATCCTTCCCCCTTATGTCTCTCCCCTTTCTGTGTACATCAGTTCTATCAACACCACCCTTCCATACCACCCTGCCCCATTTCTTTCCCTCCACCACTCTTCCATTCCAGAAATCCTGCTTCTTTCTCTCCCTTCATACAGCAAGGTCCCACAATGATTGTAGCTGCCGGCTGCCAGTCCACCCCTCTCCAACGTACTTGCTCTGGAGCGGACTCAGCAGCCACATGCTGGAAGGTCCTAAACTAAACTAAACCTTAGGTTTGTATACCGCATCTTCTCCACGATCGTAGAGCTCGGCACGGTTTACAGGACTAAGATAGAATGGAACTCCAAAGGATGGTTGTAGATTAAGAGTAAAGGAGAGTAAAGGAGGAATAGAGGGTTTAGGTACCAGAGAGGGGGAAGGTGACTGCTGACTCTGCTCCAGAAGAAGTAAGTTAAGTCGGAGGGGGTGGACCCAGCAGATGCAGGGAGTTGTGGCAAAGTCCCACAATGACTGTCTGCCGGGTCCACCCGCTCCGACGTAACTTACTTCTTCCGGAGCAGAGCCGGCAGATGAGTCACCGCGGGACTTTCCTGCACCTCAGCACAGCTGCCGACTCTGCTGCAGAGAAAGTAAGTCAGAGGTACCATGACCATTTATTTTTTTCATCAAAAGGGGACATCTATTTGACTGTGTATCCTTTCTTTCATTTCTTTCTTTCTGCACTCAGGCCCAACAATTGTCCCTTTCTATTCCCTTCCTCCTTCCTTCCCATGTCCTTAGTGCCCCCAGTGCCTCCGTCCTGTGTCCATAGTGCCCCTGTCCTGTGTCCTTAGTGCCCCCAGTGCCCCCGTCATGTGTCCTTAGTGCCCTCAGTGCCTCCGTCCCGTGTCCATAGTCGTAAGCTGGAGGTCATTATGCCATTGTATAGATCCATGGTGAGGCCCCACCTGGAGTACTGTGTGCAATTTTGGAGGCCGCATTATCGCAAGGACGTGCTGAGGATGGAGTCGGTCCAGAGAATGGCCACTCGGATGGTCTCGGGACTCAAGGATCTCCCGTACGAGGAACGGCTAGAAAAATTACAGCTATACTCACTCGAGGAGCGCAGAGAGAGGGGAGACATGATCGAGACGTTCAAATATCTCACGGGCCGCGTCAAGACAGAGGAAGATATCTTCTTTTTTAAGGGTCCCACGGCAACAAGAGGTCATCCGTGGAAAATCAGAGGCGGGAAACTGCGAGGTGACACCAGGAAGTTCTTTTTTACTGAAAGGGTAGTTGATCGCTGGAATAGTCTTCCACTTCAGGTGATTGAGGCCAGCTGCGTGCCTGATTTTAAGGCCAAATGGGATCGACAGGTGGGATCTATTCACAAGGTAAAGGTAGGGGAGGGTCATTAGGGTGGGCAGACTGGATGGGCCGTGGCCCTTATCTGCCGTCTATTTCTATGTTTCTATGCCTCCGTCCTGTGTCCATAGTGCCCCCAGTGCTTCCTTCCCATGTCCATAGTGCCCCGTCCTGTGTCCTTAGTGCCCCCAGTGCCTCCGTCCTATGTTCATAGTGCCCCCAGTGCCTCCTTCTTATGTCCCCCCACTACCTTCCAGATTTTGGCCACGCCCAAAGCCAGGCTGCCTGTCTACCTATCTCCTTCCCTCCCTGCCATGCTAAAGCCAGCCAGCTTGCCTGCCTACATCCTGCTCTCCCTGCTGCGAAAAAAAAAAAAAAATTGCGTCTCCCCTTCCTTTCCCTCGGTCCGCGCCTGCAATCTTACCTCCCACCGCCGACAAGAAGTCTTTCTGACGTCAATTCTGACATCAGAGAGGACGTTCCGGGTCAGCCAATCACTGCCTGGCTGGCCCGGAACGTCCTCTCCGATGTCAGAATTGACGTCGGAAAGACTTCTTGTCGGTGGGGGGAGGTAGGATTGTAGCGGTACGGGGAAAGGAAGGCCAGGAGGACCCGGACCTGGCCAGCTGTGCACCCCCCTAAGCCGTGCACCTGGGGCGGACCGCCCTCCCCCCCCTTGGTATGCCACTGCCCCCGCTCTCCCCCCTTTTTACAAAACCACAAAAGTTTTTAGTGTCAGCTGATGCGCTGAATGTTCTGTACTGCTCCCGACACTTATAGAGTTCCTATGAGCATCGGGAGCAGCACAGAATATTCAGTACACCAGACAGTGCTAAAAACCGCTTTCACAGTTTTGTAAAATAGGGGGTAAGAAAAGATCTAGTACATAGACAAGACTACATTAAAATTTTCTCATTACTATAAGCCACAAATTTGGAGAGGCAACACAGTAGCCAAAAAGTAGCCAAAAAGTAGCCCCTAGTAGCCAAAAAGTTCCCCAAATGAAAAAGTTCCCAAAAAGATATATTCACCAAAGACAAAATCACAACACATTTGTAGATAGCAAAATGTTCCCTAAATCAGCTAGAGCAAGCCAAAGAGTATCTAGGGAAACCTCAGTAGGTCTGGCAGAGATTAATATCCCTGAAAAATCGCAGATTGTCTTAAATCTATTCCTACTGCTATTCACTCCATGGTTAAAAGAACGTAAGGTCTGCGGCTGCAAGGTGGGGGGAGGGGGGGTCTCAGGTCAATGTTATGTCTAGCACATGGGACCCTTCTAGTATTTATGTATCAAATGGTAAGTGGACCCATAGTTCTCTAAGATCTGAGGTATATATCCTAGAAGCAACTATGAACCTCAGTCACAAACACTGAATGCAAATAGACCCTTGCCAGGTACAGAATAAGTGAGCACAAAGTTAAAATATGAGTATATATAGACAAAAATTACATTTAAATTCCAAGAAGCCACACTGCAGGCAGTGCAACACTAGAGAAATAGAAACAACACCCTGCACTCTGCAAAATATAAAGAAAGCAACAGGGGCGGCTCAAGGCAATCTGCTGCCTGATGTGAGGGTGACCTGGCACCCCCCCTCCCAAGCATTCAAAATGGGGGTGGGGCAGGTTGCCCCAAATCTTAGGCAAACTTGGTCAGCTGCCTATGGCACTGAAGAGAGAGGTGGTTCCAGTATGAGGGCAGTGTAGGTATCTGGGAGTTGTTTTTGGTTATACTTTGTTTTTTAAGGCTCCAATTAAGAAGGTAATTTCTGGTGTGTTTTTTAAGCTGCGTTTGGTACGGAGGTCGCATGACTATCTTTCAAGAGATAATTTTCATTCTGTTGTCATGTCACTGATTACTCCTCTCCTTGATTATTGCAATTCCATTTATTTGGGTTTGTCCAAATATGTTTTGCGAGCACTGCAGCTAGCTCAAAAGACTGCAGCGCGTCTGACTGTGCACGCCTTGAAGTACAATCACATTACTCCGATACTTTGTGAGCTTCATTGGTTGCCAATTGAAATGTGGGTGGAGTTTAAAGTTCTTCGTTTGATCTTTAAAGTGCTTCAGTTTAATTGTCCATCGAGCGTCCGTGCTTTGTTACAGTGGTATCATCCATTCCGTGAGCTGTGTTCCTCAGATAAAATTTGTTTGGAAGTTCCATCATTGGCTGTGGTGCACCTGTTGAGTAACCGGAAATCAATGCTGCCGGTCCAGGGTCCAACGCTTTGGAATGCTCTTCCGTTATTTTTGCGTCAATCTAATGTGCCTTTACATTTTAGAAAAGAGGTGAAGACTTTACTGTATGAGCGCTTCTTTGGGGTAAGGCCTGAGAATGTGTGAATTTTATGCTATGTTGATGTGTGCTTGTTTTTATTGAGTATGCTCTTTGCTGCATGCTTTGGTAATGCTTGTGATTTGCTTTTATATTCTGTTTGTAATGTTGTTTGGAGTTTATTTTTATTGTGTATATAATTTTGTTTCTCGCCTAGACTTGTGGATAGAGGGGTTATAAATTATTTTAAATAAACAAACGACGAAAGCAGCAAGATAAAAAAGAGAGTCGTGAGGAAGAGATGTCAATCAGCCATGGGCTTAAATTCAATATTTGCTTTATTGATAGTAGCACTGCATAGACTTAACACTGACAGTGTTTCGGTGGAAATGCCTTTGTCAAGAGTCCATTAAACTATAAAAAGTAAAACAATAAGAAGACATGTAATATGATACAATATTGAATAGAATAAAAACACATGAGCATTATTACATAAATATATACTAAGGGCCTCTTTTACAAAGCCGCACTAGCAGCTGCTGCGCAGTAACGGCCCCAAAGCCCATAGAGATTTAGGGCTCCTTTTATTAAGGTGCGCTACGGGGGTTAGTGCGTCGGACAGTTCATCATGCACTAACCCCCGCAGCAGCCTAAAATCCTAACGCCTCATCAATGGAGGCATTAGGTACTAGCGCGGCAGGTGGTTTAACGTGCGTTATTCCACGCGTTAAACCGCTACCGCACCTTTGTAAAAGGACCCCTTAAAGGGCTTTGGGGCTGTTGCTGCGCGGCTTTGTAAAACAGGCCCTAAAACTGGCACCCTGTGTTATAAACATTTATATTGATTGCAACCAAGGAACATAGTAACATAGTAGATGACGGCAGATAAAGACCCGGATGGTCCATCCAGTCTGCCCAACCTGATTCAATTTAAATTTTTATTTTTTTTTTATTTTTTCTTCTTAGCTATTTCTGGGCAAGAATCCAAGGAAGACACGACATACATAAAAAGTTAATAGTTAAAATAATACACAGTTAGTCAATGTATTTTTAAAAAATGACATTGGATTAAACTTAAAGTTGCAAAACATAATAAGGGGGAGAAATATAAAAATCAAAATGTAAGAGCATAAATAAAATTATAAATATAAATAAAGAAGGAGGAAGACTAGAAAAAATTGACCCAAGGTAGTGCTTCGGAGAAAATAGAAAATGAGAGAATTTGATAAACCCTTCAGTGGGGAGATGATATGGAAGTAAGAAAAGCAGTATATGTGTGGGCCTAAAAATGGAAAGTGAAAACGTACCTCAAAATGTAGGTCCTCTTACACAATGTTAAAACACTAACAGTGGCTCAATTGCAAAATATAAGTTTAAGTGAGGAGCTGCACAAAAAAAAGTTTGGTATGAGATAATCTATTATAAATAGTTTTTTGGTCCGATAGATGAACCAGCCTTAAGGAATGCCGATCAAGTGATATAAGTGGCTGAAACGGCGAAAACACAAACACAAAAAAATTCTACTTGTATCTAATGTAAACGCCTGAGTAAAAACAACCAGAGATAGTAAAAACACTTTGGTAAAAACTCTCAAAAGGGATCAGCAATGAAGTACA
Organism: Geotrypetes seraphini; assembly: GCF_902459505.1. NCBI lineage: Eukaryota > Metazoa > Chordata > Amphibia > Gymnophiona > Dermophiidae > Geotrypetes > Geotrypetes seraphini. The sequence goes on along the minus strand of NC_047085.1, from coordinate 106,347,129 downwards.
AATGTCCAGATAAAATAAAAATGAAAAAATAAAAAAGCAGCTTCTTAGAGGCTAGTAGCTTCAGTAACACAGTAAATGACAGCACAGCCTCACACACATTGGCATAGTAAGGGTAGGAGGTGCCTGAGGCAGTACTGCACCATCCTCTCCATGGCCCCGCTCCTTCCACGCCCCCCCCCCTCCCGCTCCTTCCTGCCTCCTACTCCACTCTGGCACTCTCCCTTCCCCCAATACCTCTAAATCTTCACCAGCGTGAGTGGCTTTTCTCCAGCATGCTCCTCGCACCAGTGTCGGATTTTCCTCTGATGTCACTTCCCAGTCTCTTGACCCAGAAGTGATTCAGAGTGGAACCAGACTGGCTCGAGCAACAGGCAGGAAAAGTTGCTCACACTAGCAAAGATCTACAGAGGTATAGGGTAGGGAAGGGATGGCATGAGCATGGCAGGGTGGGGCAGAGAGATGCTGGTGCCCCACCAGCATGGCACCCAGGGTGGTCCACACACCCCGCCCCCCCCCCCTTACTACGCCACTGCTCACATACCACTCCTTATAGGCTCAGGTCACCCATATTTAAAGCAAAACAGTAGATCCTGCCAGACAAACTCAAAGAACCAGGTTTCTCAACACACATATTTTAACCTGCTTTTCTGCAGGGGCGTGGCTTGCCTGCAGACAAGATGGTCGGGTGATTCTGCAGCTCCTCTTTCATCTGCACCATTCAGCTGATTTATTAGTGCAAATAGAGAAATTTTTCCTCTAAAAAGGGTAAATCTCCTTACTAAGCTTACTTGGTACCTTTTTCCTCATTTTGTGTTGCATAGACCATCAAAAGAAACTAGAAACTTCTACTTATTTGCTTATCCAAAAATTAATGGGTGTAGATATAATAATAATAATAATTTATTTTCTTATATACCGCACAACCAAAAGTTCCGGGCGGTTCACAACAAGAGAACTGAGTCATATCAGTGAAGATGCAGGATACGGTAGAATTCAGTAGAATACAATGCTATACAATACAACATGATACAATGAGGAATGATACAAAGCAAAATCATTGCACAAATTTGCCAAACAGATAGATTTTCAGTGATTTTCTAAACCCATAGTAAGATTTGGAGTGGGCAATCAGAGGACACATCCAAGAGTTCATTCTTCCCACTTGAAAGGCTAGAGTTTTGTCTAAAAAAAAACTTTTAAAAACGGCAGGCTTTCGGAGTAGGGTACATGAACATGCCTGAGTTTAAGACCTTCTTAGATAGGACCCTAGCATTTAAATCTGGTAGGCAACAATCTTGGTTAGGTAAATGTATTCAGCAAGCTATGTTATCCTATTGCAGTGTTTGGAAATTAATTAAGACCACTTTGTTTGATAAGTTTATTACTTAGTGAGTTTTATTATTGAAATTCTATTTTACAAATATTTGTATTTTTTACTGTATTATTGTATTTCGCTGATTGTCCAACTTTTTTAGTGTAAACCACCTAGAACTGTTGGTTATGGCGGTAAAAAAAAATAAAGTTATTATTATTATTATTATTATCAAAGTTAGAAGCAGCATTTGTGGCAGAGGGAAATGCTAAGCGGGTCAAGCCTGACCCACCAACCCCCTCTAAAATACCCCTCCCAAAGGAAACTTCAGAGTTTGAGCAGCTGATGGAAAAATTAAATAATATTACAGACATGCTTCAGGATAATACTACTAAATTAAGGGCTCCTTTTACAAAGGCGCGTTGGCAGTTTAACGCTTGTAATACTGCACGCTAAACTGCTGGCCATGCTAGCCGCTACCACCTCTTCTTGAGCAGGCGGTAGTTTTTAGGCCAGTGCGGGGGTTAACGCGTGATGAAAAGTCACGCGCGTTAACCACGCTAGCACGGCTTGATAAAAGGAGCCCTAAATCTTGTGCAAGAAGAAGTTCATACCTTATTACAATTAAAGGTATGTGAAAATAAAACAGATCTCTTGGAACATTGGGTGTCAGAAATGGAAGACCATTTGAATAGATTTCAAATTGAACAGGAGGTGATTCACATTTCAAAAAAACTGGAAGATGTTAGCAATAGAAGCTGGAGAAATAATATTAGGATTCTGGGGCTCCCAGAGGGTATAGAGGGAACAAACTGTATTTCATTTCTGAAAGATTTGTTTCTAAAAGTACTCTTTCTTAATCTGAGATATCCCTTAGAAACTGACTAAGGGTTGTATATCAGGTGCTATGGCGGAATCTTTAACCATTGTTTTGCCAAAGCCAAATAGAGATCCCATGTTGGCCTATTTCTTTAATTAATGTGGATGGGAAACTCCTGGCTAAGCTATTGGCTCTGCGATTAGCCAAGGCTCTCCCTTATATGATCAGTATGCACCAAACGGGTTTCGTTCCTCAAAGACATTCTTCAAATAATACCAGATTGGCATTTCATATGCTAAATTTAGCAAAAACAATGGATGATCCGGCCTTTTCTGTCTCTTTGGATGCAGAGAAGGCCTTTGATCGTATAGAATGGACTTTCATGTATCAAGCAATGGATTGGTTTGGAATAGGATCTGGATTTATTCAAATGATTCAAACCTTGTATAGCTCCCCTTCTGCCAGATTATATATTAATAATTCATTCTCAGACCATTTTAGTCTGAAGAGGGGAGTTAGACAAGGATGTCCCTTTTCTCCTTTGCTTTTTGATATTGTTTTGGAACCCTTGTTGCTGGCTATTCAGCAGGCAAAGGAGATACAGGGAATTCCATATGCAGGTCAGGATTATAAGGTTTTGGCCTATGTTGATGATATTTTACTTTATTTGAAGAATCCTGAATCTACCATCCCACATTTACTGGAATTGATTGATCGATTTGGTTAAGCAGGAATGAGGGACCCCCTCATTCCTGTTTAACAGCTAAGTGGACTTTTTCATCAAGTATGCAGTGACGTTTGCATGATATTAACAACAAGAACAAACCAGTTATTTTGAACTTTTGAAATAGTTGAACCTTTCAGCATTTCCAGGTTGTGATCAAGAAACATTTTCATAGAATAACAATGACTGGAAGGTAAACTCTTTACCCAAGGGAGGCCTTCCCTTCAGAGTTTCATATCTCTGAATAATTTAAAAAAAAATTTTCTTGATTACCCTTCAAAGGCTTGTTTATATTACATGGTCAGTTATGTTTTTTGGATTTTGACTTTTTTCTGACCTGGTATTTGTCGAACAATATCCCTGAACGTAATTCACTATATCCATCTTTAGCATTAATTGTTAACATTCAACTTTCTTCCATTTTTCTGCTTTCTTCTCAAAATCTATCTACTTTTCCATGTCTTCCCTTTCCTTCCCATTTATCCATGTGTACCATCTCCTCCCTCTGTCTTTTCCCCTATTCCCCTCTATCCATAAGAAGCATTTCTTCTTATGTCTTCCCTGCCACACCCATTGCTGTGCACCATCTCTTCCCCCCAGTCTCCCCTTCCCCTCCATCCCTGTGCGCCATCTCATCCCTTTCTCTCCCTCTCCTGTGGTCAGACATCTCTGTCTTTCTCCTTCCCCCTCATAGGATCTGGCATCTTTCTCCTCTCCTTCCCATAGCATGGAATCTCCCTCCTCTCCCATGATCTGGTATCTCTCTTTACTTCCTTTCCTCTTTCCATGGTCTCTCTCCTTCTCTACTCTCCTTCCTGCAGTCTAGCATTTCTCTCCCCCCTCTTACCCTACCATTCTGTGATCTGGATTTCTCTTTCCTTCCCATTCCAGTGGTCTAACATCTCTCTCTTCCCTCCTTCCATCACCCTTCTCCGGAATCTGACATCTCTCCCTTCTTTGAGTCATCTCTCCCTTCTTTGAGTCATCTCTCCTTCTTTGAGACATCTCTCCTTCATCCCAGTGTAATATTTCTACCTCCCTCCTCTCCACCAATATCATGTCCAACAATTCGCCCTCTTTCTTCCTTTCCCTATGTATACCATCTCTCTTTCCCTCCCACTCCACACACTTATGTCCAACAATTCTCTTTTTCTCTTCCCTCACCCCCCGGCAGCATCTCTCTTTCCCTATCTTCCCACCACACCACCCATGCATCTCTCTTTCCCTCCCTCCCTAAGCCCCAGTCCATGCAGCATCTGTCCTTTCCTGCCTTCCCAAACCCCCAGCCCATATAGCATCTGTCCTTCCCTGATTCTCAACCCCAGTCCCCCCTCCCTCTCAGTTGGATGGTATGACTTCTCCCCAGTTCCTGACTCCCCCACTTACCATCTCTCCGCTGCTGTAATTTAAAATTTTTAGGCACAATGAAGTGAGCCTCCCGCTTTTGGCCTGCTCTGGAAGTGTTCTTTCTGTACTTCTTCTTCCCACATAGGCAGGATGCTGCAGAAAGAACACTTCCGGAGTAGGCAAATGGTGGGAGACTCACTTCATTGAACCGCCAGCTGCCTGAAAATTTTAATTTACAGCGGCGGGGAGGTGGTAAGGTGGGGGAGTTGGGAGAGCCATACTTCTGATTGCCAATTTTTGGGGAGGCCATGGTCCCTGTGGCCTCCCCCGTTCTGATGCCTATGAACTAGAGTGATTGGAGGTCTTTCCCATAGCAAACATGTAACACCTTTGCTGGTCAAGTTGCATTGGTTATCGGTAGCTTGGACAATTCAGTTCAAGATACTAGTGCTAACATTTAAAGCCATGCTGCAGGAATTGACAAAAGTTGTGGTACCTTGATTGCCCCGTATGTACCCTCTCACTTGTTGAGGTCTGGATTGAGTGTGACAATCTCAACACCTGTTAGAAGTGAAGTGTCTTCTGTACATGATATTGCAAATGTTACAATCCATGCTTGAGTTTTAGTGTTACAGGTCCACAATTGTGGCATGCACTCCCTAAGCAGATTTGTCGGATTCCTGTATTGTTATCCTTTCATAAGTGCTTGAAGGTTTATTACTTTCAGGAAGCCTTTGGTAGTGAATAGAGGAGATATTAATTTGTAGTTATTAGTATTTTTGGAGATTTATAAGAGAATGTTTTGTAATGTTTTTTTATTAATGTGCATATGTGCATTTGTCTATTAAATGCTTATGTATGCTTGTTGTAACCTGCATAGTTTTTTGAATATACGGGATACAAATGTTTAAAATAAATGCATTTATGGGAAAATAGATAGTAAGTTCCAGCCATACATGTGGTTCCTCAAAATCACTGAAAGGGAATAATGGATTCTATAGAGAAAACAGGGTAGATTCTTGCATGCATGTTTCTTTCTTTTTGGAGATGTTGCTTGCAACTCACTTCCTGGATACTTGGAGGGGCATTTTCAAAACATACGTCTAAGTCCAATTTGGACGTTTAGCACTAGACATCCAAAGTCAGCAGTAAGAAAATGTCTATTTTTGAAAGGCAAACCACCATACGTTTAGAAATATATATATATATTTTTTTTTTTTAAATCCTCTATCTGGACGTCCAGGCCATTGGGATGCCCAGACCACCAGGGCATCTATCTTTATACCACATTTTCGATTAAAATTTTATCCATGTGCCAAACTCCCAGAACAAGACCATTTGGACATGGGATCATTATGCTCTTCTCAACAAAATCTCCTTTCTATCCCTTACATCCATCAAATTGTTTACGATACCTCACGTAAAACCATTTTTTTGGTTATAGCCCCTAATTTATGGAACGCTTTACTCAATTATCTTAAGCAAATAGACAATATACCTGAATTTAAATCTGAACTTAAAACATTCATATTCAAAGATGCCTTCAACATTTAACGATCCCCATTCTGTCAATCAATCAACAGTCAACAATCCTTCCCTCCCTTCTGTGTTTCCCGTTTTTGTTATTTCTTCCTAATGACAGAAATGTATCTTTACCCGGCTACCCCTGATGTATCATGTGACAATCTTCATTGCTTGCATTTACCTTTGTCTTCTCCTCCCACTTTTATTATATTTTTATTTTAACCTAGCTTGTTAACCGCTTAGATATTTTGATAGGTGGTATATCAAATAAAAATAAACTTGAAACTTGTAATGGAATGGTTACTTAGACATGGCAACAGATCAGTGGGACACTTTAGAGGGCATTGCTGTACACTTCACATAAAGGGTGCCAGATAAACATGCCAGAACTCTCTTATAGGTTATGGTAAGCCCCCCCAAAACTCACTATACCCACCTGCCTACAACCCCAGTAGTCCTTATGGCTGCAGGTGGCACCTTTATAACAGTCAAGTAGGGTTTGGTTTTTTTTTTTATGGGTTCACATTTTCCACCATAAATGTAGTGGTTAGAGTAGCTTATGAGACTTGCTACTCCTCTCTATGGTTCACTAGCTCACCCCCCAGGCTACTGAAGACACCTGTATGCAGCTCTACTAGGCTTTCCTAGACCAGGTGCTGATGTTCTAGAGACAGGTATGTATGTTTGTATTTTGATCTTTGTGGGTGTGAGAGGTCAGTAAGCACTGGAGGAGTGTGTAGGTGTCTTATCTTGATGCATGCAGTGGTCATCTGGTCAGTTCGGGCACCTTTGTGGCACTTAGACCCTTCTAAAGCAGGTCTAGTTCCAAACATATAAGTTCCGTCCAGGATGGCTTACAAAATGTTTGATTATCGCTGCAAGATATCCATGTCTAGCCCACCCTTAAGATCGCCCAAAGCCCGCCCATAATATGCCTCCACCACACCCATCTCGTGTTCTGAACGTACAGAAGCCGGAACACCTAGCTTGACATACAGAAAGACAGTTTTGGTTATCAGCACTTGGACATCCCTGCTATTAGGACGTCCAAGTGCCGACTTAGGCACGATTTTGGACATTTTAATGTTTTTATACTGCCCCTCCAAGTGGCCATTTTCAGAAGCAAAAGAGAAAGTGAAAGCAAAGAAGGCCAGTTTTGAAATGTACAGGTCCGCGAATACATGAACATAGCAGCGTGAATGACAAATAGCAATTATAATTCATTCATCTGCAGATATGCGAAATAGCGAATATTGGATGCATGATAAGCGAGATCGCACTGTACTGTTAGTAAATTCAAGGAATGTCACTATTCTTGCAACCACCCGTTTTCCCACTCATTTTATGGATAGTGGTTCTGGAGTACTAAACAAATCATGTCTAGAATTAAAAAGAAATACAGAAAGTATAAGGGAGATAGAAAAAAGAGAATTTAAAGCAACTGCTGAACTATATAATGTTGCAATGAATATGCTGGGCTCATTGCCCTCCTTTTGAAAGATAAGGATAGATTTTGCTGTTTAACTAGATATTTCTGAGACTGTTTCTAATTAAAACTGATGTGCTTATTTAGTTTTCAATTCATCACAGGTGGGCTCATATTAATGTGAAAATGAAAGTAAATTACTAGCATTTGGCAATCTCTCTGAGTGTCATTCATATTATTAGCAGCAGTCTCCGAATGCATTTTAAATTGTGTTTCTTAGGCAGTGCTATATTCTTTCGGGGGGGGGGGGGGGGAAACAAGAGAAGCATCACTTTTCAAATTATGGTTCTTTTCAGTTATGCACGGGCCAAGCATTAAAAATGGATTTCCTCTTTATGTAGATTTTGGTTGGGTATTCACACAAAATGAAGCAAGCAGGCACTGAGCTACATTTGACTTTCACCTGCTTCCTTGTCCCTGATAGCACTTGGGAATGACTGTTTAGACTGGCCCAGCTATTACTAGCCCCACCGAAATGAATCACAAAGGTTTCATATCATTTAATTATAGTCATATTTCAGGATCAAAAGTGAGCATACCTCTGTACTCCAGCCTCTTAAATTGGTTCACAACCTGCTAGCAAACCTACAGTATATTCCTTGTGTCAGGTAAGTGACCACTTGAAATTGGATTGTGGTTGGAGGAATACTGTACTAAAATAGTTTACTTATTATGAAGAGTTTAAAATATGGATTGTAAACAAGAAATAATGACTTACAGCTTGGACTTTGGAAAAGGTATTAATTTATTCATACAAACAAACCTTTTCCAGCAACAGGAAGTAGTAGAACTAGAAGACATGAATTGATGATGAACGGGTTGGACTTAGGAGTAGTGTTTGAAAGTACTTTTTCACAAAGAAGGATGTGGATACCTGGAATGGGTTCATAGACAACGGCGCGAAAGACAAAAGCGTGCGCCGACAATTGAGCGCAGCACGCGCCGCCGCACCGCTCTAAATTACAGTTTTTAGGGGCTCCGATGGGGGGTTTTGTTGGGGAACCCCCCCAGTTTACTTAATAGACATCGCGCCGGCGTTATGGGGGGTTTGGGGGGTTGTAACCCTCCACATTTTATTGTAAATTGAACTTTTTCCCTAAAAACAGGGAAAAAGTGAAGTTTTCAGTAAAATGTGGGGGGTTACAACCCCTCACACCCCCCACAACGCCCCCACAATGTGGCGCAATGTCTATTAAGTAAAGTGGGGGGGTTCCCCCCCCATACCCCCCATGCCCCCCTGTCGGAGTGCTAAAAACAGTAATTTAGAGTGGCGCGGCGGCGCGCACTGTGCTCAATTGTCTGGGCGCGCCTTTGTCCCGGCGCGCTTTTGACCTGACACCCCTGGAATGCCCTCCTTTGGGAGGTAGTGGAAAACAAAGATGATAAATTCAAAAAATAGTGTGATAAACATAAAGGATTTCTATTTAGGAAGACAATGGAAACAAATCAAACTTGGTGGTGTTTAGACAGCAACTCCAGAAATTAAGAAATAAGGTCAGTGCTGGGAAGACTTCTACAGTCAATGAACCAATTTTGGCCAGATATCTGGTTAGACTGAAATAGTCTTTGACAACCACTACAATAGCTGTGTAGTAAGTCCAGTGCCAGGCAGACTTCTATGGTCTGGACCCTGAAAATTGCAAGGACAGATCTATTTTTTATTTAGGTATTTATATATCAATCAGGTGCTCAAGTATTTTCCCTATCTGTCCTGCTGGGCTCACAATCTAATGTACCTGGGGCAATCGAGGATTGAGTAACTTGCTCAGGGTCACAAGGAGCAGTGTGGGGTTTGAACCCATAACCTCAGGGTGCTGAGGTTGAAGTGCTAACCACTAGGCCACGCCTTCCTCAAGGAAGAAAGCAGGTGAAAGTCAAATATAGCTCAGTGCCTGCTTGCTCCATTTTGTGTGATCAAGATCAGATAGTCATACGAACGGGTGCTGAAAAGCTCTCAGCCCAACCATTTTCCTAAATTCTGAGCTTTATTTTGCCACTGTAGTTGAAAAGAGTGCTATCTTATTTCATTAAGTGCCAGTTTGCAGAAACAGAATTCTCTGTTTTGACATTGTTTAAGATCATTGATTGAACCATATCTACAACATCCTCTTCGTGGTTGGGCTGAGAACTTTTCAGTACCCGCTCGTATGTTATTTCACATCATACTATATGCGAGTTTATCTTGTTGAATAAACTAGATGGACTGTTCATGTCTTTATTTGCCATCATCTACTAATATTTCACAATATATCTTACTTAAGCAAAGTAATGAATATTCTACAGTGAATTAAAGTACCTTCTGTAATAATTTTTAGCACATCACAACATAAGAGTTGCTGTACTAGGTCAGACTAAAATCCATCTAGGCCAGTATCCTGTTTTCCAACAATGACCAATCCAGTTCACAAGTACATAGTAGAGTCCCATAAAATAGCACAATTCGTTATTCTTTAGGTAAGATGGTGTACTATTTAAGAGATACACCCAATCAAAATTAGTAGTACTCGTACTCAAACTCCTAATCTGAGCCAACAATAACACTGAAGAATAGAACATGCATGTAAATAGAGACGAAGATTAAATACCTCAAGTGCCCAAGGTCAGCAGCCAGAACTTATCATGGCTGTTAGACCCGCAGCTGGACTATCATCGGATACTGTCTTATTTTCTCTATATGCCTTTTTGTTTTTTGTAAATACTTTATACTGATGTTGATTTTATAATAAATTAGTTTTTGCTCTGGTTAAATGCTGTAAACGTGTGGTACTTAACTCGGGTAAGCAACTGCCCGACGGACTTCCCACACTCAGTTCCCAGACGGAAGATCTCCGTTTCGCTCTCTATAGGTTAATAAGAGCTTCTTCAGAACAGCATATGGATTAGCTTCAATACAATAATACAAATAAATGAAACATCTTTGTTACAAAATTTCTTATTTATATGTTACTACTTAGTAACTAAAACTTCTTAGTTAAACTGTCCTAAGAAAACGCACATGGAAACAACACTCCCTTACGTGATTTTACAAAATCCTTATTAAAGATTTTAAACTAAGGAATTTTGGAATATCTGTTTACAAATCCAGAACATGTTAGATTTGTTAATCTCACTAATTAAAAGTAATTCTATTCCAAGTTAGATCATATTTTCAATCGAAGCAGTCCCGGATATGACGTTAGACGCCGACACAGGGTTTTAAGCACTGAAATCTCTGTCAGCTGCTATGGTCATTTCCCTCTCAATAAGCTAGCGGGGAACATAACTACGGACCAAGCACAGTAAGTAGAATGTAGATCATGTTCTGGATTTGTAAACAGATATTCCAAAATTCCTTAGTTTAAAATAATCAGCCAATTAGAAACTTGATTGAAGGTGCTGTATGAGTATGATATGAGTGGGATAGGACTATCATATCCAACTTAGAAGTGGAAGAAGAAGTTAAGAACATTACTTCTAGGGTAGGGGGTGTGGTTTTTGGAAGAAGGACTCTGATGAGGTCTCTTACAACTTTTGCATCTCTGGGGGCTTATGATACTATGAAAACATAAGAATAGCCATACTGGGTCAAACCAATGGTCCATCTAGCACAGTATTCCATTTCCAACAGTGGCCAATCCAGGTCACAAGTACTTGGCAGTAGAGAATGACACAGGGACAAATTTGTTCCTGTCCCAGCAGGATCAATCTCCATCCCTGACCCATCCCCGTGAGTTCCATCCCTGGCCCTGCCCCATCCCTGCAAGCTCTATCCTCATCTTCACAAGCCTCAAACATTTACGATTTTAAAGTGTTTGAGGCTTGTGCAGATGAAGACAGAGCTTTCATGGATGGAGCAAGGATGGAGATAGATCCCAGAGGGATGGGGATAAATTTGGCCCCATGTCATGCTCTACCTGGCAGAAACCCAAATAGTAGCAAAATTCCATACTACCAGTCCCAGGGCAAGCAGTAGCACCATGTCTAATTATCAAAACATTACAATCAAAGTGCTGGACCTGGATTAAATTGTCCTCAATCTATGTTGCTGGACAATGAGGGGAATGAAGAGGTTAGGTGATATTTTGTCACTTTCAAATGGGAAAACAAGGAGTTGGTCATTCTGGTAGAAAGGAGATTTAATTGTATGTTTAAGAAAAAAGTGATGGGTATGGAGGGTTGATAAACTGGTCTAGAAGTCACTCTGATGAATTTTTATGGACTTAGCACTCAGACGATACCTTTTTGACAGGAAACTATGAAGGGCAGAGATCGTAAGTATTTTAATGATATCCCAGCTCATCCACTTGTAATTTTATGGTTGATTACAGTTTCATATACCACTAACATTTGCAAGTCAATAGAATGCAAACAAACACAATAACTTAAGGAGCGCTATTCATAATAAGAAGGCCTAACACACATAGAGACACACATACTGTACACTTAGGAAATGTGTAAACATGCAAGCTAAAAACATATGACCTGAAGAAAGCCCCGCCACAGCCCACCAGTCACTACTCACCAAATGCTGTTATAAAAAAGTGAATCTTTAACAGAATCTTAAACTTTTTTAAAAGACCCTTCAGCATGAATAGACACTAGAAGACTAGAAGGTCATTCCAAAGAGTTAGGATTCACACACACACACACACACACCCCCAAAAAAAAACAAAAGCACCAGAAAAATGAGATTCCCCATCATGCACAGGAAAGAGAAAGAGTTACTGTCCAATGAGATGCAAGATAAAGCAATGTCAGAGCTGCCAAATACGAGAAATTTCTAGTGGAATGCACTATGGGCCAGTATCAATAAGTTGATTTGTACCCTAAATTGTACAAGTTATCCAACACTTTTCTTGATACTTTTCGTTTCAGTGATATGAAATGAATTGAAAAGTGTCAAGAAAAGTATGGAATAACTTGTACATTTCATGGCTCCACATCGTTCTCTTCTTGGTTGGGCTGAGAACTTTTTAGCAGCCCCTCATATTTTACTCCAGGGGGAAACATTAGAGTCAAAGTAGATTGTAATTGTGATTTTCTTTTTCCAAACGAGATATGAATAAATCCAGGGTCATCTACTGGTGCACCACCAAGTAATATCTTGAATACAATACATGCTAATTTAAGCATGATCCAAGCTGGTATAGGAAGCCAATGTACAGAAATGTGATTTTTTTTAAAAAAATGAACCTAATTGCTGTATTTTGCTAAAGCTGTAGTTTTTTCAACAGTTTATCTGATATTCCAGAATAAAATGAATTAGCAAAGTCCAAATGCAACAGAATCAAAGCTTGGATTAAAATGAATTAAGAGATAAAAATAATGACCAATTGTCTGAAGTTGTTTCATTAAAAAAATAAATAAATAAATAAAAACTCCACTTCTTAAACAGATGATTCACTTGCATTTCCAAAGACAAGCTAGGGTCTACTATGATGGCAAGGATCTTAGATGCATATATCCAAACTCTCCTTCCCGTTCAAGGAAACAGAGGAAAAAGAGGAGGGAGTATGTCCCAACCAAAGGACCTTAGTTGTGATCGCTAGAGTTGCCTGTCACCCAGGTGGAGGAGTGTCCGGTTCCCGTGTCCCCTCCTGATGAAGCCAATCGTGAAACCTGGGTTGGGGGGGGGGGGTCCAACAGCATATGGCAGTTGCAATGTGTTAATATTTCAAATATGTACCCGGAGCAGTTACAGAGCAGCAGCAGTGGCATCCTGCATTCAGATAAGTCACCCATTATATCTTATATGTTAAATCAAGATTTGAATAAATAGTGGTGTTTACTAGCAGGTGGCAGAGACAGTGAACTCGCTGTGATGGTCTCTATTATAACTGACTCTATTATAACTGACTCTATTATAACTTCACTAGAGTTTGGTTATGGGTCTGAGCATTCACTTAGAAGTCTAGAGTCACTGTAGTGATTATGAAAGTATTTATTTATTTATATATATGGGGATAAGGTGATTATTTTTTGAATGACATATTATGTTTAAGCCTGTTGATACTGGCCCAATATTCAATCTTTTTAATGTAAGACACAATCTTAGCTTGCCATAATAGGCATAAGTAATAAAAATATGTCATCGGCACACAAATACAAGTTTTGCCCCATCCAAAGTCACAGATCTTAAATAACATATAAAAATGTTAAAACAGAATAGGTGACAAAGAGAAGCCCTGCAGAATTCTACAGAGGAGTCCAGAAACTAAATAGAGCCGCATCTTTCTTTACCAGATATGATCTGTTCCTCAAACCTTTTGAAACCATGCTAGTACTATACCTCCAATTCCACATTCAGACAATCTATATACAAGTAAATCATAGTTGACTATATCGAATGCTGCTAATAGATCAAATTGTAACCTTACTTCCTTGACTTAAGATTTTCTTTACTGAAAATATCATAGAAAGGAGCAAAGTCTCAGTACTGTGCATATTTCTAAAGCCATGCTAAAATAGTACATTTTTTTCTAAATAATCTTTCAACTGAATGGCAGTGATTCTGCAATTTTGGAAAAAAAATGAATATTTGCAATTAACCATTATGAGGCAGGCTCTGAAGTTATTAAATTTGCCAATTTCAAAACTGGAGTAAGTACTATCCCTCAAAGATGCAGAATAGAATCCATGTTGCAGGATCAAATTCATAAGACTGGTAATCCATAGTAATCCATCCAAAGGAAGTTATTTCATCAAACTTTGTGGACAGCTGTCTAAAGCACAAGAAGAGTTTACTGCATTGGACAAGACAGTCTTAACTCTATCCGAAGAAACCTCATTAAAAGCTGGAAAAAATATAAAGTAGCAACTCTTCTCTCAGAACTAGAACTAGGATTTCCTTTAATGAATTTATGAAGAGTCAGTAATTTTACTTGAAAATTAGCAGCATTAGGTTGAACAGTATTTAAAACATCCCCTTCAGCAAAAATGAGATTTTTAACTACCTGGAATAATACTGTTTCCTAATTTCAAAAGGTTCTCTTTTATAAGCTTTAATTGACTGCATCAAAGATAAATTATCCTCATCATAAATAGACTTTCACCATTTTCTATACAATTTCCTACAATTAACACTTCATAACAATAAGTTGATCCAAATACCAAGGAGCAGGATTCTCTCTTGGTTTATTCCTCTTTGATATAGGAGCAATTTCATTTAATATTTTTACAGTTTTCTTATTCCAATCATTCAACAGATTTTCAGAATATAAATTCAAAATTGAGGATGGAATCCAAGAGGACATCTATCTTACCTCTTGAATTAATTAAAGTTCTGTTCTTATGTACAGAGAGCCAATAAAAATATAGAAACAGGGGAGTTACACGAACATATGTATGTCCCTTACCCAAAAATAATTTAGCAGTATTCTGCAGTCTGAAGCTGCTTCCTATTAAAGGAAAACAAACCCACATCTGCCATGCTTCCACAGACAGGACTGGAGATAAATATGAAGGAATGCTGAAAAGTTCTCAGCCCAACCAACCAACTTCCTAAATTTAGAGCGTTATTTTGCCACTGTAGCTGAAAAGAGTGTTATCTTATTTCGTTAAGTGCCAATTTCCAGAAATGAAATTCTATGTTTTATGACATTGTTTCAGATCATTGATTGAACCATATCAACGTCATTCTCATCTTGGATGAGCTGAGAACTTTTCAGCACCCCCTTGTAGTGTGAAGTTTTAGTCTCTGGTAACCGGAGCTGAGATTCGGATGACATTCTACCAATAAGAGCCAACCTCATCAGTTATGTCACAATGGCTTGATTGTCCTCTACTTGGCTCACTTTTATTGCATATAAGGAGGTGCTGAAAAGTTCTCAGCCCAACCAACCAACTTTCTAAATTCTGAGCATTATTTTACCACTGTAGCCGAAAAGAGTTAAGCACCAATTTGCAGAAATGAAATTCTCTGTTTTGACATTGTTTCAGATCATTGATTAAACCATATCCTCATCATTCTCTTCTTGGTTGGGCTGAGAACTTTTCAGCACCTCCTCGTAATGCCCAATGTAATGTATGAATAGCACCCTCATCAAACACATGCCACAAAAACCTCTATTGATGCAACACAAAGAAACGTGTCTTCACCACCTGGGATACCTGTTCCGTAAAAAAAAGTTGATGATCAAATACCCAGGTTAGTGAAGTTGTCAACCATTGTTACTATAGAGCCCAATAACCTCGGAACCAGTGACAGACAGCGAGATTAGCTAGTAAGCCAACAAGCATTTATAAGCATTTAACACCAATATATGATTGGTTAGCCAACCAGATCTGCACAGAGGCAGTTCTATAACAATAAGATCTGAAGTCAGAGGTTAAACACCAGTCACCAAAGCCATATCATTCACATAAACATATGTACTGATGCCATATTATTGTATAAACATTTATAATGGACTCGAAAAGATGATAAATAAAATCGGGATAATGCTGAACCCTGTGACATCCCACAGATCAAAGGATAAAACTCAGATACTAACTCATCTATTAAGACTGAAAAAGAGTGATTTGACAAAAAAAAGAACTAAACCATCTCAGAAATACACTACCACATCATACAGACTTTGAGTCAGTAGAAGCTGATGATCCACCAAATCAATCCCACCTTTTACAAAGTCGTGTTAGTTTTTTTTTTATCACCGGCTGTGATGGTATTAGCTCCAATGCTCATAGAATTCCTAAATGCGTCAGAGTTAATACCGCCGTGGCTGGCAATAAAGAAGCCTAACGCAACTTAGTAAAAGGAGCCCCAAAATCAGAGGCCAAGTTCACTGCCAAAACTATCTTACCACCATCTAAAATACTATAAACTTATTCTAAAGCTCAGTTGCTTTGGATGTAAAAATTCCAGTAGATTCCACAAATTTTATGCAGAATTGGTAGGGATCAGGAATATTTTTGTTCCATTTTCATTTGGCCCTTTTTAAGTTAGCAGGCCTGACTTTGAGCCTACTATTGTTGTATTGCTGCAGACAAGCAGAAAGCTTCAGCAACGCAGAAACAAATTTACTGTGGGTTAGTAAATCTTGTGGTAAATTTTTCAGCAGTAAAATGGTACACAAACATGCTATTTTACCACCTTAGTAAAAAGGCTCTTAGACTGTATCTGATTTAAGATATAGTGAGCTCAGATTTAGGAAAGCAAGTTATTAAATTTGAAATCCAGTAAATCTTTGTCATCTCCAGCAGTCAATTTCCTTCTCTCTCTTCTGTCTCAACCCCCATCTCAATTTCAAACAATCACCTTCTTTCTCTCAATTCCCTGCAGCAGTCACTGCACTCTCTATTTCAATCCTCAATCCTCCCTTTTTCATAGTACTTATTTCCTCCTCAATCTCTGTTCCTCCAAAATGCCTCTCGGTCCCAGCCATGACTGTCACCCTTACTCCCTTTCAATTCCCCTATCTCCAGCAATCTTTCTTTCTGTCTTCATCTCCACCAATCACTTTTTTCTTTTTCTCCCAATTCCTCCATATCCTTAGCAGTAGCTCTCTCTCTCTCTCTCTCAATATCTCTTCTTTCTTTCTCTCTTCAAACTTCTTTCATCTGAAGAAGTCACTCTCACTCTTTCCCTACCACCTCCAGTCAGAAAACACTTAATTTGTCTTATTCCAAGATGCCTCCTCCTCCTCCTCCCCAATGATTTCAGAATGATACTTAATTCTAATATTTGTGAGTCGCACAAATGTAAACAAGCTCTAGGCGACTTGAAAAGGAAGGGAAGAAAGGGTAGGAGGGAAAATAAGGAGGAGGGGGAGAGAGGGGGAGGAAACCTAGTCATACTAAGCAAAAAAGACAGGTATGTATGGAGATCTTATAAAAATACAGGTGGAGATCTTATGCAATACAGGTGTGTATGGAGATCTTATAAAAAAGACAGGTGCATATGGAGATGATGGGGACATGATGATGGGGACATGATTGAAACATTCAAGGTACTGAAGGGAATAGACTTGGTGGAAAAGGACAGGTTGTTCAGTCTCTCCAAGCTAGGGAGAACGAGAGGGCACTCTCTAAAATTGAAAGGGGATAGATTCCGTACGAACGTAAGGAAGCTCTTCTTCACCCAGAGAGTGGTGGAAAACTGGAACGCTCTTCCAGAGTCTATCATAGGGGAAAACACCCTCCAGGGATTCAAGACCAAGTTAGATAAGTTCCTGCTGAACCGGAACGTACGCAGGTAGGGCTAGTCTCAGGGCGCTGGTCTTTGACCAGAGGGCCGCCGCGTGAGCGGACTGCTGGGCACGATGGACCACTGGTCTGACTTAGCAGCGGCAATTCTTATGTTCTAAAGAGAAGAGTTTTCAGTTTTTTTCCGGAATTGGATGTGGTTAGCTTCCTTTCCCCTACTGGCATAACCTCTCCACCTCAGCTGCCTACTGCATATCCGAGGTGGTGGGAACTGAGGTGCAGATTCTCAAAGTAGTGCCTAAAATGGCAGGCACTTAGAAAAATGGTATCTGCCGCATGTCAATCAACTTAGGCACCAACATTGAGAATCACGATTATGGGCACCTAACAAAAAAACCAATGTAGGGTCAGGTTTTAAAAGGCCTACATTGCTGGCACCTAAGTGCATCAGAGAATCTGGTCCAGCAGCACCTAGTGATGCCTAAGTCCGACGCCACCCATAAACATGCCTCCTTCCACATGAGACGTCACTAGGTGCCGCTAGCCCCAGGGACCTAGCCGCAGGTCCTAGAAAGCGCCTAATGGTGCCCAGGGTATTTTTCTTTTGTTTTTTAATTGGCTTTTAATGTGCAATCAATTATTGTGCCACTTAAAGCTGATTTAAATGATTAAGTTAGGCACCTGCCAGCGCCTAAAGTATCCAAATATGTATAGAGTTTATACAACAGTTCACTCTCCTTATCAACTGTGTTCCACCACTGAGTGTGTTGTATTTAAAAACACAGTTATTCTTATCTTTTAACCTACTGCAGGGTGCAGATAGGATTATAAATTCAATTTAACAGGATTATCGAGTTTACTTTAAAACTGAGAATCACTTAGACGCAGGTAGCCAGAGCTCATAGGTTAATTCCTTGATTGGGGTACTTACTTTAACTATGGAATGGGACGATTCAGTGTGGCCATTTCAGCATGGGACATTTCATCCCAGCCATGATAAAATGGATGCATTGAATTGTCCTGCTTTTACCGTCAGGTCCACAGCTCTGTAGCTGTCTCCCAGGCCCAGATCCATCTTCTACACCGTCCTCCTTAGGCTGCACTGGGCCAGATCGGGGGTGAGGGGTTCAGTGTTGTATGGGTAGCCTCTCTTCTGCAAAGGAGCTGCTGCTGGGGTTCTGAGGGAGCATGACCCCTCCAAATGAACTGAGCCACTGCTGGGGTGTTTGCGGTGAACTGAAAGGGCTGTAAAGGCAGCTCCTGCCAATTCAGTGCAGCTGTTTCATGTGGGGTAGCATGCCAGATTGGGGGGGGCCTCTCTTCTGCAAAGAAGCTGCTGCTGGAGTGCTGTTTGGGGGAGCATGACCTCCCCCATGAACTGAAAGGGCTGCTGCTGGGGTGTTTGGGGCGGGAGCTGCCACTGTGGTGTTTAGGGGGCTTAGGGGGCATCGTCCCTCCAAACAAACTGATCCAGATTGGGGGGGGGGGGTGAACTGAAATGGATGCAAAAGCAACTCCTGCCAATTCAGTGTGGCTGTTTCACGTGGCCATGGTGCTGAAATGGCCACACTCAACTGGCCGTGATGAAACGGCTGCACTGAATCATCCTAAACCCCTCTAATTATACCAGGACCCTTAGGAATTCTGTAGAAGTAATAACTGCTTCTGTCTCTAGCCTTAAGATGCCCCTGATCCCTGAAGTTAATGGCCAGGGCACTTTGCTGACCTTTACAGTGGTAGTCCAGTTTGTTTCTCTTTCTCTTTCCACCCATCCACTTCCACCCCTACCCCACCCATCCCACCCATCCCCGTAGGCAGATACATATAAAGCAGGAGGACCTCCACCCTCTGGTATCCAAAACAGGTCAGAAACTTTCAAGATTTGGTTCCTGTTCTTGTATCTCACTCCTTATATCTGGTAATATACTAGTCTGAGTGACATAGCATACGGGCTCTGCTTTCTGAGACCTACAAGGAGCCACTGAAAAGTTCTCAGCCCAACCAACAACATTGGGACAGTCTCTATCGAGGGCTATACACTTAGTCCAGCGAATTTCCACTTTTTTTTTTTTTGTTCTATATTTTTCTGACAGAATGAAAAAAAGTGGGAAATCCGCTGGACTAAGTATATAGCCCTCGATGGAGACTGTCCCAACTTTTGGGATTGGGCTGAGAACTTTTCAATGTCCCCTCATTTATTGATAAGGCTTGGCTTGAAGGCTCTCCTTAGCTGAAAGAAGTCAGAGGCCAGGAGGTATAAAACCTGAACAACAGCAATAGAACATATCAGTGCAGAATGTCTGTATTCAAAGTTTATTTATAACAAACAATATTAAATAGCATAAAAACTCTAAAAACCTGGCACAGCCATGTTTCACCCTCCTATAGCTTCATCAGCGGCAAAACAAGAATAGTAAATGAATACATAAAATGTTAGTATAAATAAACCACAACTGCCATAATCTATCCTAAAAATATCCATACAAAACATGCATATGCTTAAATCATCCAAATCATAAAACCATATATACAGGTAAATCGCAACCTTAGAATTACGTGGTTCTAACTGTATCGCAGTTAGAACCTTGTAATCCCACGCATAGACTAATTTCTGTACATAGAACCATGTAATTTCTTATGAAATGAAGGAACGGTTAAGTTGCAATAAATTCTCGTGAGTGTTGTAACATCTACATGTCAGATAGAACCCGGAAGTCATCGGAGTTAAAAATACTGAAAATTGTCACTTAGAACCCTGTAATTCTAAGGTCGCGAAATCATGAGACACCCAGTCAAAAAAAAAAAAAAAAAAACCCACTCATGGGAAATATGTTAAGTGGAGGAGAAATAAAAGCTGATATACCCAACAGGTGTGAGTCCAATATGTCACCTGTCTGGTTGGAAGCTAAAAGATATAAATATATAAAAAGGTACTTTTTGAAATCCCTGATCAATCAAATAAGAGTCACCTAAGAGCACTTCCATTATCCACTTCTTACCAGATGGATAAAATCATTGCTTACAAACATAAATTGCCAATCCAGCACTTACTAGCTCTCGTTGCAGACACAGCTTCTGCTTGTAGTGAATCTGCCATGGCTGTTAAAAGACTGCTTGCATGTGGGAGCCAGAGAAGGTCAAAAGTAACGTGTACGTATAGCTTTCTAAAGTTTAAAAACTTGACTAAAGAGTCTAAGAGACTTCTCTGGAATACTAAAACTACAAAACCCCTATACTAATCAGCAAAATTATTGCTGGTATCAACCGAGGAGCCTCTAATATAAGCCCTTTTTCACTAAGCCATGGTAGAGGTTTTTACTGTGTCCCAGGGCGCTAAATGCTCCAACACAGCGCCAACATTCATAGAAATTCTATGAGTATCAGAGCAGCATTAGAGCATTTGGTGCTCCGGGCCACTGTAGAAACCTCTATTGCAGCTTAGTAAAAAAGGGGGGGGGGGGTATTCCTTGAATTCAAAAATCCTAAAAAATTGAAAAGGCAAGTAAAATCAAAACTGAGTACAAATAACAGAGCTGCCTCTAATTAGCAAAACTGCAGCATTATTATAATTTTTACTTGAGAATTCAGTGTAAAAATGTTTTTTTAAAAAAGGTCCGATTGTAATGCATTTCAATTTCCACATTCCAGTGATGTCATTGCATATTCCAAGATTAGGGGATATGTTTGAGCAGACAGGAGAAGCTTAAAATTAGATGAAAAACCATTTGAAAATGCTTAAAATGAATAAGTGTTTCACTTCTAAGCAAGAAATAGTCCTAATGATGTGTAATAATAAATAATACCTAAAAAATAAATACATGTTAAAAACTAGATAAAAAAGGAATACCAACAGGTATTTCTTCAAGTTGAGTTCATGAGGGATGAGTGTGTTAAATTTAAAGATGAGGCTCTGTTCTGATCTCAGAAAAAGTCTATCAACATCATCGCCTCTCCATTTTGGTGGTGAAGTAGCAAGGATGCAAAATCTGTAGTTCTCAAAAGAATGACCAACGTGAATTGTGTGGTCAACTAGAGGCTGCTCCTTGATTTGTCCTTTGATAGCACCTTTATGTTGGATGGAATGGAGATGGGGATGATGTCTGAATGGTTGTATCCTTACGCATACAGACACTCAATATACATTGTCATCTATTCTAGTTTACTGTATACTTATGAAGAGAATTTTTTAAAATAATGTAAAATTCTGGAGTCTCTCATGGCACACCTGGAATTTATTCGGGGCACGCCACTGTGCCGTGGCACATAATTAGAGAGGCACTGCCTTAGATTGTAAGCACTTTGTGAATGGACTTTCTCTATCTATGAGGAATTTGTTATAAAGAAACCTTGGTAAAGGGCATATATAAATGTGATATAAATAAATAAGGCTAACCAGAGCAATGGCCCCAGTTCAATTCCTGAGCTGGTTCATCTGTCCTCATGGTCAGCTGAAACTGGGGATTCTCCAGAGTCAGCATTCATACCCCAGGGGTTAGGAAAGGAGTTCTGGTCACTTCTCAAAGGTAACACCGAGAAATCACTGGAAGCTGGAAGACTGGCCATCCAAATGGCAGATGAAATTTAATGTGGCCAACTGCAAAGTGATGCACATTTAGAAGAAAAACTCATTATAGCTGTATGATGCTAGTTTCCACTTCAGGAGTCGCCACTGAGGAAAATGACTTAGGAGTAATCTTGGCAATACACTGAAATGTTCTGTTGAGTGTGCAGAACAGTGGCGTAGTAAGGGGGGTGGGGGCAATTCGCCCCGGGCACCATGTTGGTGGGGGCGCTGACACCCCTTATCCTCTCCACCCCCGCCTCTTCCCACTCCTCCCCTCACCACGCATGCTTCCCCCTTCACTTCCCCATACCTCTAGTCGTTTGCTGCGAGCAACAACTTTAGCCTGCTCCTCGCAACTGTGTTGTTTCTCCCACTGACATCACTTCCTGGTGCTGCGCATAGGAAGTGGCATCAGAGGGAAAGCCGCTGGGGTCATGAGGAGCACGTTGAAGTGCTTGTTGCTCGTGGCAGTGAACAACTAGAGGTATGGGGGAAGGGAAGGAGGTGCACGTGTGACAGGAGGGATCGGGGAAGGAGCAGGGTGGTTGAGATGAGGGTGAGGGAGGGGCACCACCGACCCAGGTGCCTCTCATCCTCGCTATGCCACTGGTGCATTGCAGCCAAAAAGCAAACAGAATGTTAGGAATTATTAGGAAAGGGATAGATAATAAAACAAGGAATATCATAATGCCTCTGTATTGCTCCAAATTTTTCCTCGTCCCTGCGGGAACTCATTTTCCCATCCTTACAAGTTCTTTTCCTGTTCCTGCCCCATTCCTGCAAGCTCCATCCTCATCTGCATAAGCCTCAAACACTTTAAAATCATAAATAGCAACATTCTAGAGCTCAGATTGTGATGTCATAATGTCTCATTCCACCAATGCCTAAGCTCTGTCCTCATCTGCGCAAGCCTCAAACACTTTAAAATCATAAATGTTTGAGATTTGTGTGGTTAAGGCTGAGCTTACAGGAACGGGGCAGGGGTAGCGACAAAACTTGCGGGGACGGGGGAAAATGTGTCCCCGTGTCATTCTCTACTCCATAGTAATACTGCATGTTCAGAAATTGTACGCAATTAGGGTTGCCGCATCTCAAAAAAGATATAGTACAACTGGAAAACATGCAGCGAAAAGTAACTAAAATGATTAAGGGGATGGAATCACTCTCGTATGAGGAAAGGCTGAAGAGGTTAGTGCTCTTAAGCCTGGAGCATAGATGGCTGAAGGAAGATATGATAGAGGGGAACAGATAAATGTGAATTGATAGATTATGCTTCCAAAAACTACAAAGTCTATGGGACACTCCATAAAATTGCAGAGGGCATATTTAAAGCAAATAGGAGAAAATAAGTTTTCACTCAGTGTAGTTAAGCTTTGAAACTCATTTCCAGAGCTAATAGTAAGTAGTTACTGTAGCTGGGTCTAAAATAGGTTTGGACAAATCCATAAACCATTATTAAGGTAGACCTCTGCCAAACCACTGCTTATCCCTAGGATTAAGTAGCATGGAATCTTGATACATTTTGGGACTCTTCCAGGTACTTACAACCTGGCTCGATCTGACCCTTGTTTTATGTTCATCAAGTGGCTGAGTTAAGGACTCATATTCCAGAAGCACACTCAGTTCATTGGATTCAGTCTAAATAAAGTCCCTCCTCGAGGGCTGCAATCCAGTCAGGTTTTCAGGATTTCCCCAATGAATATGCATGAGATCCATTTGCACACAATGGAAACAGTGAATGCAAGTATCTCATGCATATTCATTGGGGAAATCCTGAAAACCCGACTCAATTGCGGCCCTCGAGGAGGGACTTTGACACCCCTGGTCTAAATCCATTTGCAGCAATGACCACACTAGGTGATCCTTTTACTAAGGCGCGTTAGTTTCAAGTTTCAAGTTTAATATTTATTTGATTAATCGCCTTGTCAATATTCAAGGCGATTTACACATGGATAAAAGTTACAGAATAAAAGAAATTTTAAAACAATTAAAAACTGACTAGACACAGATGATAACTAGACAAACTAGAAACAAAAGGAAGGTAGGGGAAGAAGTTACAATGTAATTGAGCAGAGTGGGAAGCCAAAAATGGAAAACACAAAAGGATGGGATGAAAAATAGTTGAATGTGAGGAAAAAAAACAGTTAGGTCCAAAATTTTGTTGAATATTGATTAAAAGGAACCAATGGTATTAGATTACAAAAGCATCGTTAAATAAGAAAGTTTTCAGTTTATTTTTAAATTTGTCTAGATTGATTTCTTCACGTAAATAGATGGGGAGAGAATTCCAAGTTTTGGGAGCTGTCACTGAGAAAATATACTGACGGCGCGTATTTATTATTTTTAACGAGGGAATCATTAGTAAATGCTGTTTTAATGTGTGCTAAATATTAGCGAGCGCTAAATGCTAACACATCCATAGTCTATAATGCAGTGATTCCCAAACCCTGTCCTGGAGGACCCCCCGACTTTCGGGTATTCAAGATATCCCTAATGAATATGCATGAGAGAGATTTGCATACCTGTCGCTTCCATTATATGCAAATCTCTCTCATGCATATTCATTAGGGATATCTTGAAAAACCGACTGGCTGGGGGTCCCCCAGGACAGGGTTTGGGAACCACTGCTTTAATGGATGCATTAGCGTTTAGAGCGCTAAAACGGCTAGTGCACCTTAGTAAAAGGACCATTAGGTGCATGGTAGGAGAAGAAATATAAAATAGGAGTGAAAATTAGTCGAATTAATAATTATATTATTGAATGTAACCATTAAATAATTTTTCCTTATGTTTCACTCTAACCTATTTAAATTTCCTTTAAATGTAATGTTATATGTGTTATTTGTATTTTAGATAATTGTTTGTTTAATTTAACAATTGCAAGTGTGTTACCAACTATTTTATTTGTACATCGCCTTGAATTTTGAATAGGCGATAAATCAAAAATACCTAATAAACTTGGAAACTTGGAAACTTGGAATGAAGCTTCATAGCATCAAGGTCCCAGCCTCAGTTCCTATGAAGTTGCAGGCCCAAAGGAGCAGGAGAAAACTGTTGGGTCAACACGAAAGAAAGATGAGTGGGTTAACATTTTAATTATGCAGACGTTTCATTTAATTACACTCTTAGAAACTGAGAATACAATAGCTGCAATTTACACATTTTGGCAACTTATGTTTAGAATTATACGTAGCTGTCAATTTTCACATAAAAGCCTATAAAAGAAGCTCGGGGTGAATCCACCACATGGTCAGGCATCTTGCATTTTGTTTCCAAGCTGAGAAAGTTTTCAAAATTTCACCCACCGACAAACTGTGAATATTGTAAAAGTATCTTTCATTAACAAGTTACATATGTGCCAACATAGAAAAATATACTGGTGTCTGCTTCAGATGGATAAAGAGTATTTGTGAAAAGAATTGAGAAGTGATTTACTGCAGGTCACCAATACACAATGAGTTCTACTCTATTTGCCTTGAGTTTTCATAGGTGACTTTGAGCTCACAACATAAGAACATAAGAACATAAGAACTTAAGAAATGCCTCCGCTGGGTCAGACCTGAGGTCCATCGCGCCCAGCAGTTCGCTCACGCGGCGGCCCATCAGGTCCAGGACAAATCTCAGTTTAAACCATCCTTGCTTCCCATAACCTTTCTCTCATAGGTAAGACTTCCAGGTTACCTTTCCATACCACACAGCTCTACTCCTGGTCTTTCAGTTTAATGACAGATTATTTGGTGCAGGCCTGCTGGCAGCACAGAAAGTAGGAGAGGCAAAAACAGAAAGACAGAAATGCTAATAAGATAGTGTGGTTTTAAAAAATGGACACAGAGTAGAAAAATAGGTAGATGCCAAGTGCCTAAGAGGAGAAATAATCAAGATTCTCTTTAGAAATGACTTTAAAAAAAACCCAGGGAACCGAGATAGACTAATCATCCTCTTTCTTCAACCCATCCAAAAATGCCTAAATATTTGTACAGTACAATTAATTGCAATTAGTATGTTAGCACTATTTTGGTGCTTTGCCAGAAATAGTGGCAGGGACTAAGGAAACAGTCCGCATAGGATAAACAGTTGCATAGCTTGCAATATCCTGTGACTTCAAGAGGCAATTTCTCTCTGGAATCAAATCACAACTGATTCATCATGCTGCATTAACCCATATTGCAAATAAGTAAGAAGCATGTCACAAACTTGAAAATTCTCTTTAGCCTCTTCTACAAGATCTGTGTCAAAGATGGAGAGGTAAGTTAGCTTATCAGAAACAATTTCTCTATGTGAGTAAATTTGTATGTTGTCTGTGTGTGTGAAATTGAGTAAATACAAAACTGTTTTTATTCTTGTAAACAAATTATTCACAAACTGCATCCCCAACTGTCTTACAGGATTAATTAAGAATCTTATTTCACTCAAATTAAAAAAAAAAAAAAAATCTTTTACTTTAGCTCAGTGGCATTTATCCATCTGAGAGAAGCTTTATTTGAGGCCTAGGATTATTTATTGTGATATTATACAGCCTTGCAATTAGCAATGAAGGTATTAAGTTCAGTACCTGAGGTTTAATGTTTATGGAACAGATCTCATCCCAAGCATGTACAGTACTATGCATCAAAATGTATGCTGAAAATCGTGCAATGGATACATATAAAGGTCCTGCAGGTGGTGATAGTTTCTGTAAAATTCAGAGGTACTTCAGATATTCAAATGATTTGGGGCTCGAACCTATAAGGAGAGATCAAGAGAAAGGGATAGGGACTTGATATACCACCTTCTGTGGTTACAATCAAAGTAGTTTATATATTATATACAGGAACTTATTTATTTTTGAAAGGTATATATTGCCTAATATCCTAAGTGGATTACTTATTTTGTACTTGGGGTAATGCATGGTTAAGTGACTTGACCAGAGCCTCAAGGAGCTGCAATGGGAACTGAATTCAGTTCCCTAGGTTCTCAGGCTGTTGCACTAACCATTAGGCTGTTCCTCCACTCCAGAGAAGTAGTGCCTCAAAGGAGTGGCCCCTTCCAAAGAAGTTCCAAATAACAAACCCTTCAAAAATGCAGCTTCTTTTGACTTTCAATTCCCACTGCAATCAAAGGTCACCTGCTCTATTTCTGCAGCCCTATCAGTACTCAAAAATAGTCAGCTGAGCAGCAGTGACCCATCAGGGGACTGTCCAAACAGAGCAGATAGCCTTACCCATAGACTCCCTGGAGATAATTAAACTGATGATCATGTCCCTCCCCTCAAGCCAGACATCCAGTTCCTCCTTCAGCACCACTGCCAGGCTTCAGCATCCTTCTAGCACTGGGAAGGAAGCTTTAGGTACCTGGGCCAACTGGAGTCTTAGGCCACTCCCACTGCATCCTAGGATGCACTAGGAAGACTCCGGTTGGCCCAGGTGCCTAAAGCCCCTCCAATAAAAGGGGCCTTAGGCATCTCAGCTAATCAGAGCCTTAGGCACCACCCTGGTGCATCCCAGAATGCACCAGGAATGGGAAGGCCATCCATTTTGCAGTGGTGGTCCGGCTGGCTGGAGGGTGTGAACATCCCTCCAACCAGACATTCAACTGAAAGGTATGGGGGGATGGGATAGAGTTAGGGGTGTGGGTGTGGGTTTGGGGGACCTGAGCCTTGGGAGGATGTCAGGGGGTTCAAGTTCAGGGAGAAGGAGTGGTAGCAAGAAGGGAATGGGCATCCCTCCTACCCGGCTTGCTTCAGGGGGGTGTCCGAGGCAGGAGGGAATAGGCATAAGAATATAAGAATTGCTGCTGCTGGGTCAGACCAGTGGTCCATCGTGCCTAGCATCCACTCCCGCGGTAGCCCTTAGGTCAAAGACCAGTACCCTAACTTAGGCTAGCCTTACCTGCATATGTTCTGGTTCAGCAGGAACTTGTCTAACTTTGCCTTAAATCCCTGGAGGGTGTTTTCCCCTATAACAGCCTCTGGAAGAGCATTCCAAATTGCTACCACTCTCTGAGTGAAAAAGAACTTCCTTACATTTGTACGGAATCTATTCCCTTTTAACTTTAGAGAGTGCCCTCTCGTTCTCTCTACCTTGGAGAGGGTGAACAACCTGTCTTTATCTACTAAGTCTAATCCTTTCATTATATTGAATGTTTCGATCATATCCCCTCTCAGTCTCCTCTTTTCAAGGGAGAAGAGGTCCAGTTTCTCGAATCTCTCACTGTACGGCAACTCCTCCAGCCCCTTAACCATTTTAGTCGATCTTCTCTGGATCTTTTCGAGTAGTACTATATCCTTCTTCATGTACGGTGACCAGTGCTGGACGCAGTATTCCAAGTGGGGGCGTACCATGTCCCAGTACAGCAGCATAATAACCTTCTCCGATTTGTTTGTGATCCCCTTCTTAATCATTCCTAGCATTCTGTTCGCCCTTTTCGTTGCCGCCACACATTGCACGAACAGCTTCATTGACTTGTCTACCAGTACTCCCAAGTCTCTTTCCTGGGGTGTCTCTCTAAGTACTGGACATCCTGTATTCGTGTATAAGATTTTTGTTACCGACATGCATCACCTTACACTTATCCATAATAAACCTCATTTGCCATGTTGCGGCCCATTTCTCGAGCGTGTTTATGTCACGTTGCAGGTCTTCGCAATCCTTCTGTGTCTTCACAACTTTGATTAACTTTGTATCATCTGCAAATTCAATCACCTCGCTCATTGTACCAATTTCCAGTTCATTTATAAATATGTTGAAGAGCACGGGTCCAAGCACCGAACCCTGCGGCACTCCATTCTTGACGCTTTTCCAGTCCGAGTATTGTCCATTTACCCCCACTCTATGTTTCCTATCCACCAACCAGTTTTTAATCCATGTGAGTATTTCACCCTCGATTCCATGGCTCACAATTTTTCATAGTAGTCGTTCATGCGGGACCTTGTCGAACACCTTCTGAAAATCCAGATATACAATGTCGACTGGGTCACCTTTGTCTATCTGCCTGTTTACTCCTTCGAAGAAGTGCAGTAAGTTCATCAAGCAAGATCTTTCTTTGCTGAAGCCATGCTGGCTGATCCTCATCAGATTGTGTCTGTCAAGGTGATCAATGATGTGGTCCTTTATCTGCGCTTCTACCATCTTTCCCAGTACCGAGGTCAGACTCACTGGTCTGTAGTTTCCAGGATCTCCCCCTTGAACCTTTCTAGAAGATCAGCATAACATTCATCACGTTCCATTCTTCCGGAATCCTTCCTGATTTGTTCGACAGATTGGTTATTAGTTGGAGCAGTTCAGCTATAACCCCTTTCAGTTCCTTGATTACCCTTGGATGGATGCCATCGTGTCCCAGGGATTTATCATTTTTAAGCCTATCAATCTGCCTGCATACCTCTTCTAGACTGACCATCAACCCTGTCAGTTTCCCGTCTTCATTTCCTGCATATAGCCTGTCGGCTTCTGTTATGCTGTGTATATCCTCTTCAGTAAATACAGATGCAAAAAATATGTTCAGTTTGTTGATGATGGCTTTGTCCACCTTTAGTACTCCCTGTATTCCATGGTCATCCAACAGCCCCACTGCTTCCTTCACGGGTTGTTTCCCCTTGATATATCGAAAGAACGGCTTGAAGGTTTTTGCCTCCTTGGCTATTTTTGCCTCGTAGTCTCTTTTGGCCCCTCTCACTGCTTTGATGTTGTTTGTGTTTTTTTCCAGTTTTCATCCATTTTTGACCTTTTCCATTCCTTAAACAAAGTCTTCTTGTCTCTGATCACTTCCTTCACTGCTACAGTGAACAACGCCGGTTCCTTGTTCTTTTTCCTCTTGGATCCCTCCTGTCCGGTTTGCCTTGGGAGTGGGCAGCAGCTCCAGGGCAGGAGGGAGTGGGCATCCTTCATTCCCTGCTTGCTTTGTGGAAGGGGTTTCCATGGCAGGAGGGAGTGGGTATCCCTCCTGTCAGTTGACTTTGTGTGTGTGGGGGGGGGCTTTCCTGCCATGGCCGCTCAGCTGATCGTAGCAGGGAGATTTCCTTGCCGCAATCGGCCCAGAAGCTGCATCTATTTGAAATGTAGGCCAGCCTAGGGCTGCTTAAACTTGCCCAAGGCTACTTCTGGGCGAAACCACACCCAACCTTGGGCAAGCTTAGGTCTCCCTACAGTGTAGGCTGCCTGCCTCAGGTAGGTTTCTTCTAAAAACGTGCATCCTGATTGTCTACCAGACACCAGCAGGTCCTTTATCGCTGCCCGTTTATAGAATCAGCCCCTATGTGTTCTGTGTCTATGAAGAAGACATGGTTTTCTGCAAACATTGACTGTGCAGGATTGATCTGTACTAATCTGACTTGTTTTGTTATATAATGGGTGAGATTGTAGTGCTCACTGCAATGTTTAAAATGCTGTCTTTTCTTAGGTATACATTCTTGTTGTGTGACTCATGGATTAATACTAAAATTCATTTTTTCATATAGAGGAAGGGGTGTTAAATATGATCGGCCCCAGATATCAAGTACGGTAGGTATGTCACTAGCAATATTACTTATGACTTGTCTTTGTGTATCTTTTGAAGCTTTTGGGTTTGAAGAGAAATGGAGGAAAACAGAGTAGATTCTGACTCCACAGAATGGTGAATGCATCTGGGGCAAGTCTGAGTGTTTGGATGCTGGGAAGCAGTAGTGAACACATGTTGCCTTGTCCTGCGAGGCAAGTAGATCTACGGAAGATGTGCACCCCATTTTTAAAGGGTAGACAAACTTCAAAAAATGACAAATCCATATTTGTCCATTAAAATATGGATGGGTATCAATCTTGTTGATATATTAAGTGCTTGACCTGCCAAATTCCAGCAGTTCTCCAAATCTTCCAATCAATAGTCATTCCTTGTATTTTATAAATTGGATTATTCCATATTGGGGCTCAAAACATTTCATTCCATTTAGTACTAACTCTCTTTTCCAATTCTTGAAATGCAATCTTAGTAGCTAAAAATATGCTATTCCTAATTTGATCATTCTAATTTAGTACATGGAATCATCCACAAAAACACTTCAGCAGATCTAGACTCTTCAAACTTGACCCGTGCAGGTGATAACAATAATTGATTTGAATGTATCTATCTTGGTCTCTACTGATGAATAAAAATCAAAAGATATTCATAGAAGTTGGAAATTTAACCTCCCCTTCCCCCCCAAACACACACACACTGTCTTTATCACCATTTAATTTCTTTCAACTACTTTTAGGGGGTTTATTATTCCACAAGAGCTTTCAAACTTATTATATTTTGACCTGCCCAATAGTACAGGCAATATACTGAGTGTATAATTAATTACCAGCATTATCATCATCTTAATCGTATCTAAATATCCCCACCATGACAACTTCAGTGGGTTATTCTTTGACCTTAAAGCAAAACCAAGAAAAATCCAAATCTTTGACCTTAACATATCAGCACAGTATAGCCTGTAGGTCTATAAGGCAAAGTTTAAGCTTAAAGGCTTTTCTTTAATGCATAGTTTTTGGTTTTTATATTGTGTATTAATTTAAATTTTCAGTAATTGTGTATGCATTTTAACCTACTCAAAGTAATTATGGCCACTGTAGCAATATTTGAGCTTTTAATAATAAATAAATAGATATAAATATATTTGGGTTTTAAAAATGGACATATGTGCTTAACATAAGAACTTTAGAATAGCCTTACTTAAGTAACCCGTTCTCACGGTGGCCAATCCAAGTCACTAGTACCTGGTCAAAACCCAAAGAGTAGCAACATTCCATGCTACCAATCCAGGGCAAGCAGTGGCTTCCTCCATGTCTTAATAACAGACTATGGACTTTTTCTCCAGGAATTTTTCCAAAACTTTCTTAAAACCAGCTAAGCTATCTACTCTTACCATAACCTCTGGCAACACATTCAAGAGTTTAACTATTCTCTGAGTGAAAAAAATATTTCTTCCTATTAGTTTTAAAAGTATTTCCCTGTAACTTCATCGAGTGTCCTCTAGTCTTTGTAATTTTGGATGGAGTGAAAAATTAATCCACTTGTACCCGTTCTGCTCCACTCAGGATTTTGTAGGCTTCAATCATATCTTGAGCAAAAAATTTTTGTCATCCTTTAAAGGTGTAACAGAGGGTTTTAATGGAGTATCGGTGGTAGCCCCAAAGTCTTGTTTTGAACTATGACAAAAATATTTTTAAATACCACAAATCTTCATGATATCCTCTTTCACAGCAGCTGATATTCAGCAAACCCAAAATAGCCAAGATATTCACCCTTTTTCAGCTCCAAAATGCTCTAAAATCCTTTGGGGTGATTTATATGCGAATCCTATTTTTTGCAACCTGAAGCTGCAATTGCAAAACCCTGAAGTAAATGGCCAAATAATGGGGCGGGATTGACATCCATGATCTTAAAACTGCCATTTTTCTGATCATGCCTATTAATCTTCTTACCCTGACATCTGCCAGTGAACCTGGAAATATGAACAGCACACAATGAAGTTTTTGTTACGCATAGATAAAAATATGAATAAATATATCTGACATGTAATGGGTGATGGCCTCCGTATTACCTTATTTAAGCTGCAGTTTTCTTGCATGATCTTCTTTAAGTTTGGTTGTAATGGATCATTACATCTATAATGTGCTCAATGCTAGAGTGAATTCTGAACAGTTTTTAGGCTGCAAACTGTTTTCTTCCAGATAATTTACTGGATTAAAATTAGCAGTGTGAAAAGCTGTAGAGAAATCTAAATGCCTGCCAAATCAAAGAAATAATCACATTTTTATGAATATTTAATATCATAGTCATGGCAAATAAGGCAAGTAATTAGTACTTACCATAAATTTGCAAAGTATTATTTTATGTAAATGTTACTTTCTACTAGTTTGATATGAATTATTCATTGTATCACCAGAAGCTGACACATACCAGTAAACATTTAAATCTATGTGTAATTAGTTTGCTTACCTTTAATGATTTTGTGTTTAGACTAGTTTTTTATTTAAAAGATTAGATTTTCTCAAGAGATGTAAAACTAAAGAAAAGTCATCTAAAGTTACCGATATGTACAAGTAAACAGTGTAGAAACCTAAGATGGAAATAGTGTTTTTAGAAAAAAAAAAAATGCAGATTCCTTTATTTGTACTGAGGGAAGAAATTAAAAGTTAAACAATACCTTTGGGCTCCTTTTATCAAGGTGCGGTAAGCGGTTAACGCGCGGAATACCGTGCGTTCATCTGCCTGCCGCGCTAGTCGCTAACGCCTCCATTGACGAGGCATTAGTTTTTAGGCTTGCCACGGGGGTTAGCGCATGATGAAATGTCCTACGCGCTAACCCCCGTAGTGCGCCTTGATAAAAGGAGCCCTTTGTCTCTTAAGACAGTGTGATGGATTAGTACTACTAACTTTGGTACTGATATTCAATAGGGCCAAATCAGCTTAAAGATATCCAGATAAGTAATCCAAATCAGTGTCGTAGCCACAGGAGCGGGGGACCTTGGGAGCCTGGGACCCCAAAGTTAGATTCAAGACTGAGGTGTTGTTTATTGCTTTGGCTGGTGGGGGTCCCCACCAGCCCTTCTCCTCACAAAGCCAGGCAGGTGGCAGCCCTTTTCCCGCACATGCTTGGTTTTTCTGAAACTGAGCATGCACAAGGGAAACCTGTCCCCTGCACAAGCTCATTTTTTGCACATGAGGGGGGAGGTCCTCCCTCATGCATGCTCAGTTTCACAATAAACCAAGTATGTGCATGGAGAAGGGGTTGGCTGCCACTGTGGCCCAGGAACAGTGCCAACAACTGCCTGGCTTTGCAAGGGGGGCTTCTACGGGTGGGGTTTGGGGACCTTTGGTAGCTCAAGTATGTGGGTGTGGGAGCAGGTAAAGGGGTGGGACAATTTTGTGTCGTCCCCCCCTCCACTGTGTCCTCTACTCACCCAGCCCCCAAAATCTGAGACCAAGCTACATGCCTAATCCAGATATATTTAAACAGATATTCAAAAAGATACACTGTTCAACACTCAGCCAGTTTCTCCAGTATTAAATATCCAGGGCCAAGCTGGATATTATATGGATCTCAGCTGCTATTCAGCTGGGACCAAAGGCTAACCAAAACTGCTTTTTCCAGATTTGGCCAAAACTGAAACTGCCACCGAAACTGTCTGAAAGTTTTCAACTGAAACTATAGCCAAAACTCATCACCGAAAATCAAAACTGAAAACTCAAGTTTGGTTGTGTGAATGCGAAACCAGCAAGGGCTGCTGGGGATTGTCAGAGCTTGCATTCTGCATCCCTTAGCTAAATCCAGAGTATCCAAGAAAGAATATAATTTAAATAATAAGAGACAATATTTTACCTCCAAGCAAAATAGCCTTCATAACCGTGCACTGCAGCTAATGAAAACTGAAAATAAAAGCCGTGTAGTGTTTTTATAGTGGCTGACTCTGTGCCACACTTGGAATGACAGCTGATGCCATAACTCCACACAGATGATAATTCCTAAGGAGCTTATTATCCCAAATTTAGACCAAACTTTCTGCTAGGTGCCTGGCTCAATCAGGGACTTAGGCCCCTCCTCAGTGTATCCCAGGATGCACCAATAAAGGGAAGGCTTGCCATTGTGATGAAGCGTGCCTAACGCATGGCGGACGTAGGCATCCCTCTGACCCGCCATACTACTAA
The DNA here is from genome assembly GCF_902459505.1 of Geotrypetes seraphini. NCBI lineage: Eukaryota > Metazoa > Chordata > Amphibia > Gymnophiona > Dermophiidae > Geotrypetes > Geotrypetes seraphini. The sequence goes on along the minus strand of NC_047085.1, from coordinate 106,312,588 downwards.
AGGTATGGGGGGAGGGGTCAGGGGGTTGGGGTGCTGGAGTGAGTGGTTTGAGTTTTGGGAGTTGTAGATTGGGGGTCATGGGTGGGGGGGCCCGCTGGCAGGAGGGATTGGGCATCCCTCTTGCCTATTGCAATTGGGTGGGGGTTGTTTCGGGGGTTCCAGCAGGAGGGACTGGGCATCCCTCCTGCCGGGGGACTTCAATAGGGTGTTTGTGGGTGATGACAGGAGGAATTTGGCATCCTTCCTGCCATGGACAGTGTTGGGGGCAGGGGGGTTCACTGCCACTGCTGCTCAATTGATTGTGGCAGGGAAATTCCCTTGCCATAATCAGCGTAGTAGCAACGTGATTCTTTACTGGCACCTATGACAATTGGGGTGCCTATCCCCTAGGGCAGACATGATTCTGTATAGGATTCCAGTGTATGATTCTCAGCCATTTCTTCAGCGGCTGCAGAAACTGGTGTCCTATACAAAATTTCCCTTTAAATGCACTTCTTTGCACTGAATTTTAGTTTCCAGATGTTAGACCATTCTTCTAACTTTTGCAGATTCTGTTTTCCACTCCCTCCAGGGTGTCCACTCTATTACAGATCATAGTGTCATGCACAAAAAGTCAAACCTTACCTTTTAACCCTTCAGCAATTTCGCTCACAAACATAATGAACAGAATTGGCTTCAGCACTGATCCTTGAGGCACTCCACTACTCACCTTTCCCTCATATGAGTGAATTCCATTAATCACCACCCTCTTGCATCTCTCCATCAACCAGTTTCTAATCCAGTTCATCATTTTGGGCCCTAATTCAGCCTGAGAGACCGTGTCAAAGGCTTTGCTGAAATCTAAAGTAAATCACCTCTAGCACACATCCTCGATCCAGTTATCTGGTCGCCCAATCAAAGAATTCAATCAGATTCATTTGGCACAATTTACCTTTAGTAAAGCCATGTTGCCTTGGATTTCGTAATCCATTAGATTCCTTTAGCAACTCTTCCATTATTATTCCATTAACTGAAGTGAGGCTTACCAGCCTGTAGTTTCCCGCTTCATCTCTGTGACCATTTTTGTGAAGAAAAGGGTTACCAGATTTCCTCTTTTAAAAAAGAGGACACTTGGCCCTGCCCTGTTCTACCCCAGCCCCACCCCATTCCACATCCAGTCCTGCCCATCCCGCCCTCAGCCCCACCCCAACATGAACCTCATGTTTCCTTCCCCAAGTTCTGGGCAATGTCTAGAGCAGTGGTTCCCAACCCTGTCCTGGAGGACCACCAGGCCAATCGGGTTTTCAGGCTAACCCTAATGAATATGCATGAGAGAGATTTGCATATAATGGAAGTGACAGGCATGCAAATCTGCTCCATGCATATTCATTAGGGCTATCCTGAAAACCCGATTGGCCTGGTGGTCCTCCAGGACAGGGTTGGGAACCACTAGTCTAGAGGGCACGCTTGGATTTCGATGCGATGAAATCACGCTCATGCTCGCATGCATGTGATGTCATCACATCAAAATCTGCACATGTGCAGAGGTCCTCCAGATGCGGCCCCGAACTCGGGGGCCTTCCAAAGCCTGAACAAGCTGCTGACAAATATCTTCCTACATGGAGCTATTACAGAACACATAGGGCTACCAGAACAACTGGCCTTGGTCACACGTGCAGAACACAGATAAACCCTATGCAAATACAGGACCACAAACTAAAAATTCTAATATACACAAATTAAACCCAAAAATGCCAGGCTCTGCATGCAGTATAACACCAGAGAACTAGATAGAAATACATTTCTTTCTGAACAGTGCAAAATATAGACAACAGATGTAATTTTTGAAAACTGATACATTGCAATCACTAAATTAAAAATAAAATCACTTTTCCTACCTTTGTTGTCTGGTGATTTTATTTTTCTACTCATCTTTTCCCAGTCTCTGGTTGTACTTCCGTCTGTCTGTGCTCTTAACTGTATTTCCATGGCCTTCTTATCCAATTTCTGATTTTCTCTCCTTCATTTTTTGCCCTATATCCATCTTTGGCATTAACTTTTAACATTCGACTTTCTTCCATTTTTCTGCTTTCTCCTTAAATCTATCTACTTTTCAATGTCTCCCCTTCCCATCTATCCTTGTGTACCATTTTTTCCCTGTTTTTTCTCCCCAGCTATCTATAAACATTTCTTCTATTTCCCTCTCTTCCCCACTCCTCCCATCCTTATGCACCATCTCCTCCCTTGCTCTCTCCTTCTCCTTCTCCTTCCCCACCCCTCACATCCCTATGCACCATGCCTTCCCTCTCCCCCCTTCCCCTCCATCCCTGTGTATCATCCCTCCCTCTCTTTCCCTAACCTATGGTCTGACATCTGTCTTCCCCCTTTCCCCCTCTTATGGTCTGGGATCTTTATCCTCTCCTTCCCATAGTCTGGCATCTCTCTCCCCTCCTTCCTTTCCCTTCTCCCTTCTTTATGGTCTGACATCTCTGTCATTTCCTTCTTCCCCTCCCTCCTCCTTTCTTTCCCTGGTCTGACATCTCTCTCTTCTTTCCCCAACCCCTTTCGCTATCCAGTGGTTTGACACCTCATCCTTCTCTTCCCCTACTCATGTGGTCTGATATCTCTATCTGCCCCTTCCCTTTCTTTCCCTGGAGGTCTAGGACATCTTTCCTTCCCTCTTCTCCCCTTCCCCGCAGTCTAGCATCTCTCTTACCTGCTCTCCACATCCACCCCACCCACCCCCCCGAATCCTGTGCTTGCTCACCTGCCACTGCTGTAACCCTTTGGCCGTTGTCAGTGTCAGTTAACTAAACATGCTGCTTTCTGGGATCCAGAAGTTTTCTATCTGCAGACGCTGACGCTGATAATGGCCGAAAAGTTACAAAAGCACTAGGTGAGCAAGCACAGGATTCCGTGGCTTGGGAGGGGAGGGAAAGAAGGAGGACTCTGGATAAGTGTAAGGGGGAGGCTGTAAAGGGAGGAGGACTCCGGATAGGTGAATGGTTGGGGGTTGAAGTCCGGTTTCCCTGGACAAAAGAGTACATGTCCGGGGAAATCTGGACATCTGATAACCCTAGAGAAGGACCACATCCACTCTCATCCTACAGGACCTCTCCTGTCTCTAAGGATTTATTGAACAAATCTTTAAGAGGACTAGCCAGAACCTCTCTTCACTCTCTCAATATCCTGGGAAGGATCCAGTCCATCCCATGGCTTTCTCCACCTTCAATTTTTAAAGTTCTTCATAAACACTTTCTTTCATGAATGACGCAGTATCCACTCCATTGTCACATGTAACTTTATCAGCCAATCTTGGTCCTTCTCCAGGATTTTCTTCCATAAATACAGAAGTATTTGTTTAGCATGTTTGCTTTTTCCTTATCATTCTCCACATAGCAGTTCATAGCTTCTTTCAGTTTAGCAATTCCATTTTTTGTCTTCCTCCTTTCACTAAAATACCTGAAAATGGAAATGTAGGCTCAACAGCATACCTATTGGTTAATCTTCTATTCAGCCAATTTAAGGAGGATTCTGCTTGAGTTGTTAAAGCGAGAAGATATCAGTCATGTTTGTTTGAATGAGAGGCAATTCACAATATGAATATAGACTGAGAGTTAAATACTTTTCGCTGCTAGGATCGCAATATACTGCTCTGCACTAACGGCCCTGAAGCCAATAAAGATTAAAGGGCTTCAGGGCTGTTTCCGCGCGGCTTTGTAAAAGAGGCCGTAAGAGGGATTCACATGTAGCTAAATTGATTGGAAATACCAGCCTCACCAATTGTAATGCCAGGGGGTAAAGGAACTTCCAGAAGTTGTATCATAGCATGGGGGACATGATTTGGGATTTACAGAGGTGGGAAGGGAGAGGCGGAAAGGAAAAGAGTTGGATAGATATTAGAAATAATTATATAGCAATGTGTACGCATATTCTTCAACTAAAGTGCCAGTACAGAGCACCACATGCAATGCAAAATAGTTTGAACCTCTATTTGGATGGGGGTTGTGAAGGCTGGAGGCATACACTCCCCAGTAAAACGTTATAAAGTTTTAAGGGTGTTAAACAACCTGAAAGTGTAAGTAGTTTTCCTACAAGAAACCCATTTGGATAATCTTGAAAATAGTAAGCTAGCCAGATGGTGGATACAATCTGTTTAACATCTATATATTACCATTGTGTAAGGAATTGCGAGAGTTGAGTATTAATTTTCATTTTTATGCTGATGATGTCGAGTTTCTGATTCCGATGGATAAATCGAAAGATAAAGCATTGTCAGATCTTAATGACTGTTTTCAGGCTATACAGGATTGGATGAGTCAAAATCAGCTAAAATTAAATGTGACAATAATGGAGGTTCTGTTCATTGGTTATGAACAGAATTTATCGTCTTGTCCTTCAGAGGTACTGCTAGATCATGTGGCTGTCCCAGTCCTACAACAATGTAGGTATCTGGGGGTTTTGTTAGATTCTTCACTAACCTTCAAACCAAAGATTAAGTCTGTTGTATCTCATGTGTTTTTCAAATTACGATTGTTGCGTAGATTAAAAGATTACCTGTCAAGTGACAATTTTAGAACTGTCATTGTAATTATGATAAAGCCAGTATTCGATCACTGTAATTCTCTTTACTGCATGAATGGCTGCCTCAGTTATCGCAAGAACTAAGGCAGCCATTCACGCAGCGATGCGGGAAAAGGCAGGAGCGCAAAAAGCTCATGCCTGCCTTTTACCCACTCTGACCCTTCTGCAACTAGTTCAGGAGTCAGCCGGAGGGAAGGGAAGGACCGCCGGGCCACCGGAGGAACTAAAATAAGGTACAAGGGTACAAGGGGGGCCCTGCCTGCCTGCCTGCTTGCTTGCTTGTCTGCCTCAGGGGGGTGCCCTGCTCTGCCTGCTTGCCTCAGGGTGGGGGGCCAAGCCTGTCACTAGGCCTGCCTGCCACTAGGTCTGCCTTCATGCCACTAGGCCACTGGGCCTTCCTGCCACTAGGCCTGCTTGCCCTATTCCCTGTCCCTGCCTACCACTAGACCACCAGAGGAGGGATAGGGTACAGAGCCTGGCAGGGAGGGGGGACAGGGTGCAGAGCCTGGAAGGGAAAATTTGGTTCAGAATGTTTTTTTTCTTGTTTTCCTCCTCTAAATCTAGGGTCTTATGGTCAGGTGGGTCTTATGGAGCGAAAAATACAGTAAATAAAAATAAATAAAAAATTGGAATCCCCTGCTAAATGGAGGAAAGGGGAGGTGATAATATTGATAAAAAAAGATATTTTGGTTACCATCCATAAGATCTTAAACGACTTAGAGGGGAGATATGTCATTGCTCATGTTACACTTGGTAAGGTGGAGATGGCACTCTGTAATATTTAAGCTCCCAATCATTTTGATGAAAGATTTTACTCTCACTTGCTGAATGATCTCCAGAATTTTGGGACATTACCCTTATTAATAGGAGGGAATTTCAATGAAGCAATTGATCCAAATATGGATAGATCCCAACAGAGAGGGGAAGGGTCTGCCGAGGCTCAGGGGGCCTGTCGATGATATATATGGCTCTGGACATGGTGGACTTGTGGCATACCTTACATCCCTTGGATCACAATTATACTCATATCCAGGATGCACTCTACCATGTCCAGAATAGATTATTTGCTGTTGTCCCACTCTTAATTTGCTAGGGTGCGAGACTGCATATAGGCCCCATAAGGTGTCAGACCACGCATGAGTGAAAATGACCCTCCAATTCAACTACCAGAATACCTCTTTACCACAATGGCAATTTCCTATTAAATTGTATAACGATTCTCAATTCTATGACTATACAGTATAGGACAGAAAAGGAAAATGGGTTCTAGCTGAAAACACGCTAACCACCCTATACTTTTCTGGGAGGTGGCAAAAGCTGTATTGAGGGGGGAGATATTGGCATACTCTAGCCATCAAAAGAAACCCAGAGAGAAAAATCTTATGAAATTGGAGAGACTGGTTACAGATTTGTGGCATCAGTATGGGAAATATAAAAGTCTACACTTGAAGATATGCCTCTTAGAGGCCCAGCAAGCTCTTAATGAACACTCATACATCAATCAGCACAAAAATCAAGTTATTACAGGTTATTACAGGTATCATTTATTACAGATATGCAAATAAAAGTAGTAAACTTAGTTAAACAGAACACAGGTTGGGTAAAAATAACCACACTACTTAATAGAGCTGGTGCATTGGTTAATAGTGATAAAAAAATAATGTTATAACAGAATTTTTTACACAACTTTATTCAGAACCTATATCCATTCCTTTGGACAAGTTAACTGTACCTCGGTTGACACATCAAGACCAAGACCTTTTAAATGCCCCAATCAAACCTGGGGAGATGCGTTGGACCATACAGTAGAGCCCCCTGGGAAAAGCACCTGGTTCTGATAGCTATAGGGGAGAATTTTATAAAATTCTTATGGAAGAGATATCAATTCCTTTGGCAGCAGTCCTAAATTCAATGGTAGTCCGAGGCTCTTTACTGGACACCCTCACGTGTATGCGAATAATAATGCTCTTGAAGCTGAGAATGAATCCTGAGAGGTCAGAATCCTATAGGCCTATTTCGCTGCTTAATTATGAAACTAAACTGACAGCTAAAAGTTTAGCCAACATATAGTATGCGTGTATGCGTTTAGCCAACACACAGTATGCTAAAAGTTTCTCAACACAGAGTATGCATACCCTTAGGGGTATGTGAGCTGCTTGTTGGGGGAATGCAGCATTGCACAGATCTCCCACCCCCATCCTCCTTAATGGCCGCCACTGCTGAGGATCCCATGCTATCCTTATTGTCTGTCTGCCTATCCCCTCCACTGAAGCCACCTCTGCTGCTGGCGATCCCATGCCCTTCTTCCTGCTCACTCCTCTCCACCAAAGCTGACCCAGAAGGCTTCCCTCCGATGTCAGAGCTGACATCAGAGGAAAGCCTTCCCGGACAGTGGGGGATCCCAGTTACCTCCTTCCAGGTGGGCTGTTCCTACCTGCCTTCAGTGGCAATTGTTGCAGGGACACTTCAGCGGCTCTTTCATGCTGCACGTGGCTGACCCGGAAACCTTCTTGCTGATGTCAGAAGGAAGGCTTGTGAGTCAGCCATGTACAGTATGTGAGCCGCTGCCCGCAGATCCCCACAGCAAGTACCACTGAAGGCAGAAGTAGCCCAGCTGGACAGCCCTGAAGAAAGCAAGTGCGGCCCTAGAACAAGCAAGTATGGGAGAGAGGGGACATGATCTGAGACAAAGGGAGAAAGGAAAGGGGAATGGAGCGTGTTGGGACAGTTTGTGTATCTAACAATATATGATCACAATCTGCATACAATGCTCTTTTTAGCTTGCTGTTTATTTTCCTCTCTAGTGGAACATATCCATTTAAACCTGAGGAATTGTGAAAAAGGAAGGCTTTGCTTCAATGACCAAGTGGGTTGAAACTGTCAAAATACAGAACTGTGTTACAATCTGTATCTTTTCTGTAAACAGTAGTGGTAAGTGAATTATCAATTCGCTCAACCTTGACATCCAAAAATGTGATTACTTCACAACTGCAATTTATGCTGAATTTAACTCTGGGATGACGTCCATTCAGCCACTGCACTAAACCTTCAAGAGAATGATAATCACCCACCCAGAAAAAGAAGATATCATCTATGTATCTCATCCATTGCAGCACTTGTCCATGAAACTTAGAATTTTTTATCCATAAGTTCTCAAAGTTGGACATAAAAAGGTTAGCCACTGATGGAGCCATGGTGGCCCCCATGGCCACTCCCAATGTTTGTTTATAGTATTCTCCATAGAACATAAAAAAAGTTTTCACACATTGATATTCTTGCTAGTTCAAGGAGAAACTTGCTGGGCACCTCTTTGGATCCGGTCATTGATCCAGACAGGCTATCAATATTATAAGTGCTTCTTCTTTGCTGCTGTACACTCCAATGTATGAAGTTTGTTTTAAAATTGTTGAAAGCCTAGAGGATTTGGGAGTGGAAGTAAGGATGTTACCCTATTTATCTCTGATGTCAGTTATTCTTTGAATCTTTTATCTTTGAATCTTTTACCCAGATTTGTAGGTATTATAATAGTAGATTGAATTTTGTTTAAAAGTGATAGCAGTTGACATGTTTGATAGTAGGTCATTATAAATTTGAGTTTTTGTAACTGTTGTAATAGTCTATGATCATAATTGGAGTATCATAAGGGCTCCAGGGTAGAAATTTCTTTTTCCAATTGGCCAGTTTGTAAATAAAGGTTTTTTATGTTGGTGTGAAGATAAACTAATCACTTCTCCATGAAGCCAAACTTTGTATGATTCCCAGTGTTGTATAGGAAATGTCTGGATCAGGGTTGCAGTCAAAAAGGTCTTGAGAAGCTTTGCCAGTGAGATAGGAATAATGGGTCCCGAAGAAAATTGGTATTGAGTCTCCATATATGAGAAGAGGGTTGTTCAGTGAACCAGTTTAGTAAGTAGAATATTACAGCATGATCCGAAATGGATATTTCATGAATTTTGCACTTTGCAGAATTGGTATCAGATCTTTAGAAGACAGAAAGTAATTGATCCTTGAATAAGAGTGGTGTATGTTGAAGTAAAAAGTGTAGTCTTAGGAATAAGAATTTAAAAGATGCTAGCAGTCTGTCCAGCCATTAGTATACATAAAAGATGCTACAGGTTCTAACTTTCAGTTTGGTTGGGCGACATTGTGAGGATTATTCCAATATGTTATTCAGTGGAAAATTGAAGTCATCACCAAGAAGAGTATTAGCATTTAAGGAAGCAGCATTGTTTGAATTAATATGGATGAAAAAAAATAAGAGTCGTCCATGCTTGGCACATATAAGTTGATAAGGGTCAAGGGTTGTTTTCAATTGTGCCTTCCAATATGGACCAACTATAGTCAGGGTTGCAAGTGAGATAAAAATATAAAAGGGAATGATTTTCATATAAGAATAACAGCTCCATTTTTCCCTAAAGCTTGAACTGCATAACATTGATCAAACCACCCATACGCAAGTTTAACAGCTTCAGTAAGATTAATGTGGGTCTCTTGTAGTAGACAAATATCAGTCTTTTTCAGATAAATAAGTATCTTCTTTCATTTAATAGGGTAGGATAATACTTAGAGAAACATAGAAAGATGACGGCAGAAAAGGGCTATAGCCCATCAAGTCTGCCCACTCTACTGTCCCACCCCATTAAGTCAGAGTGCTGCTCGACCCACGTAGAGATCCCACGTGGATGTCCCATTTATTCTTAAAGTCGAGCACACTGGTGGCCTTGATCACTTGCACCGGTAGTTTGTTCCAGTGATCCACCACCCTTTCTGTAAAGAAATACTTCCTGGTGTCACTACCAAATCTCCCTCCTCTGAGTTTGAGCGGATGCCCCCTTGTGACTGAAGGTCCCTTAGGAAAGAATATGTCGTTTTCCACCTCGACACGACCTGTGACATACTTAAATGTCTCAATCATGTCACCCCTCTCCCTGAGCTCCTCTAGAGAGTAGAGCTGCAATTTGCCCAGTCTTTCCTCGTATGAGAGACCCTTGAGTCCGGAGACCATCCTAGTGGCCATTCGCTGGACTGACTCAGCTCGAAGTACATCTTTACGGTAATGTGGCCTCCAGAATTGCACACAGTACTCCAGTTGAGGTCTCACCATGGTTCTGTACAGTGGCATTATGACTTCAGGTTTACGGCTGACGAAGCTTCTATTGATACATCCCATCATCCGCCTTGCCTTGGATGAGGCCTTCTCTACTTGTTTGGCAGCCTTCATGTCTGCACTGATGATTACTCCCAAGTCCCGTTCTTCTGAGATCGTAGCTAGTGTTTCTCCATTCAAGGTGTATGTTCTGCATGGATTTCTGCTGCCGAGATGCATCATCTTACACTTCTTTGCGTTGAAGCCCAGTTGCCATGTTGAAGACCAGTTTTCCAACTTGATCAGATCCTGCGCCATACCATCCGTGAGATCGCTTTCACCTACTATATTACACAGTTTGGCATCATCGGCAAACAGCGCTACTTTACCCTGAAGCCCTCGGGTCAAGTCCCTTATGAATATGTTAAAAAGGGATGGTCCCAGGACTGAGCCCTGTGGCACTCCGCTAGTCACCTCCGATGTCTTAGAGAGGGTGCCATTGACCACCACCCTCTGAAGTCTTCCACTCAGCCAATCATTGACCCATGCCTTAAGTTTCTCACCTAACCCCATCGATTTCATCTTGTTTAATAGTCTACGGTGTGGGACACTGTCAAATGCTTTACTGAAATCCAAGTACACTATGTCCAGAGACTCTCCCGAGTCTAGCTTTCCTGTCACCCAGTCAAAGAAGCTGATAAGATTGGATTGGCATGACCTGCCCCTAGTGAATCCATGTTGACAGGGATCCCTCAGATTCCCCTCATCCAATATCGTGTCTAATTTCCCTTTCAGTAGAGTTTCCATGAGTTTACACACTATTGATGTGAGAGTTACTGGTCTGTAATTCGCAGCCTCCGCTCTGCAACCCTTTTTGTGCAGTGGAACAACATTGACAGTTTTCCAGTCCAGGGGGACTCTCCCCATACTTAGGGAGAGATTGAAGAGCATGGCTAACGGTTCCGCCAAAACATCGCATAGCTCTCTGAGCACTCTTGGGTGCAGATTGTCCGGTCCCATAGCTTTGTTCACCTTGAGTCTTGACAGTTCTCTGTAAACATCAGCTGGTGTGAACTCAAACTTCTGAAATGGGTCATCCATGCTTTGCTCGCAGGTAAAGACTGAACAGAAGTAATCATTCAGTAGTTTGGCTTTATCGGAGTCAGTTTCCACATAATTCCCGTCTGGCGTTCTAAGGCGTACTATCCCGTTTGTGTTCTTTTTCCTGTCGCTAATGTATCTGAAGAAGGATTTGTCCCCTTTCTTGATGTTCTTCGCTAGAGTTTCTTCCATACGAAGTTTGGCTTCCCTGACTGCTGTTTTGACCGCTGCAGATTTTGTCCTGTATTCAATGTTTGCTTCTTTTTCCCCAGTGTGTTTGTATGAGAGAAATGCTCTTTTCTTCTCCTTGACGAGGTGTGATACCTCATCTGTGAACCATTGGGGTTTCCTTTTTCTTTGTTGTTTGGTTACCGATTTTATGTAGCGGATAGTTGCCTCATGAAGGATCGATTTCAAGGTTGTCCACATAGCTTCCACATTATCAGTTACTTCTTGAACCTGTAGCGTCTGGTAGACAAAATCTCCCATGCGTGCGAAGTCAGTGCCCCTGAAATTGAGTACCCTTGTTTTTGTTTGTGATCTAGGGAAGCCTTTCTTAAGGTTAAACCATACCATGTTATGGTCACTGGTGGCTAGCGTCTCTCCCACCGAGACATCCGAGACGCTTTCCCCATTCGTAAGTACCAGGTCCAGGATGGCCTGGGCCCTAGTGGGTTCTACTACCATTTGTTTGAGCCGTACTCCCTTCATGGACGTCAATATCCTCCTGCTATCACAAGTTGTCGCTGATAGTGTGTTCCAGTCTACATCAGGCATGTTGAAGTCTCCTAATAGAACAGCCTCCCCCCGTAAGGTGATATTCTCAATGTCTTCAATTAATTCTGCATCCTTTTCCTCCGATTGTCTCGGAGGTCTGTATACCACTCCAAGGTAAAGGCATTTTTCTCCACCTCTGGCCAAGTTTACCCAGATGGATTCCCCAGTATACTTGACATCTGTGATCCTGGTTGTCTTAATGTTCTCTTTGATATAAAGTGCTACCCCACCACCTAACTTACCCTCTCTATCTTGTCTAATCAGGTTGTATCCCGGTATGGTTATATCCCACCCATGAGATTCTGTGAACCATGTTTTGGATATTGCTACTATGTCTATGTCTGCATTAACTATTTCTGTTTCTAGTTCTAGAAATTTATTCCCTAGGCTGTGTGCGTTAACATACATAGCTCTCCACTCTTTCTGTTTGCTAAGCTCCTGTTGTGAGCCACCCATTTGAGTCAAATTGTCTCCTAGCGATTTGTTTGCAGTAAGGGTACTTACCTCAGACCTAGAAGCGTAATGTTGGTTCGCTACATCAGGATTGTTACTTACTGCTCCGGTGTAAAAGTGGGTACCCACCCCCGACTTACCTAGTTTAAAGCCCTTCGAAGTAGGCGGGCTAGTCTGTGTCCGAAGAAATTCTTACCTCTGTTGGTCAGGTGGAGTCTGTCTGGTCCCTGTAGTCCCTGTAGTGTCTCTCCGTGATTCAGGAATCCAAAGTTCATCTCCTGGCACCATCGTTGTAGCCACTCATTCGTCTTCAGGATGCGTTCGTCCCTGTCCCTTCCTCTGCCCCTAACAGGAAGAATGGAAGAGAATATTACCTGTGCTCCTATCTGCTTCAGCCTCTTTCCCAGGGCTCCGAAGTCTCTCGCTATGTCCTCCAGGGTGTTCTTGGCAGTGTCATTCGTTCCGACGTGGATGAGCAGCATGGGGAAGTGGTCCTGGGGCCTGAGAAGTCTATCGAGACAGGTGGTCACGTCTCTTATTCTGGCTCCGGGCAGACAGCAGACTTCCCTCGACTGCATATCCGGTCTGCATATCGGTCCCTCGGTGCCCCTCAACATGGAGTCCCCAATGGCTATTACTCTACGCTTCTTTTGGGGGTGTCGATCCATCGTCCCCGGAGATGGAGAAGTGTGTTGATCCTGGTCCACGTCGGTAGTCTCTTCCTGCAAGACCTGGAATCTGTTCTTCAGGCTCAGCTGTGGAGTCGATGTGAAGCTGCCCTGGTGAGAGAAAGAGTGAGAAGGTGAGAAGATTGTAAATGGAGGGGGGGTCTCCTACGTTTACCTGTGGAGGAGGTCACTAACTGCCAGGAGTCAGTGTCTCCATCCATCTCCTGAACTGCAACAGTTGGTTTCTTTGTCGGCGGCCCTGGAGTCATCATGGGTGATCCATCACGGGCCCGTTCTGTGATTTGGGATAGTTCCTGCACTATCCCATCAATGTAGGCCTCATCCTCTCTAATGCCTCTCAGACGTTTCACCTCCTCCCTAAGGCTTCTTAGTTCCTGCATAATGTCTTTATCCCGCTGACCGACCTCCTCTGTCTGTGTAGAGGCCGTGATGTACTGCTGTGGGATGGTCTCGGTCTGCGCGGAGACATCCTTTCCCGGGGCTGTGTTCTCCTCCGTCTGTGTGTAGGCCAAGTTCATCTCCCGTGTCACTTCAGTGCAGGGGATGCCAACCTTGTTTGTAGTTTTCACACTCCTCGTTCGCCCTGCCATAACAAAAGGGAGAGAGTAAATGAGAGAGAGTAAATGTAAGAGTATGAGAGATAGTATGAGAGTATGAGAGAAGAATGAAGATAGTATGAGAGTATGAGAGAAGAATGAGAAGAGGAGAAAAGTTGTTGTTGTTTTTTTTTTTTTAAGTTAGGTTTTTAAAAAGTTTGAAAATTAGGTTTGCTGCTGGGCTGCCTGGTTCCCTTCTCAAGGCTCCTTCGCAAAGGCGCTCTCGCTAAGGCGAGCTCCTTTGCCGCTCGCCTTCGCCGCGCGCCGAATGGCTGGTCGCCGTTGGCTCCCTGCCTCTTAAAGGGGAGCCTGGGCCGATGCGACCTGTGACGCGGTGGGGGTGGGCGGAGCTAGCTCTCGCCACGACCCCGGTCTGTTTGCCTGCTCCTAGTCCTCCTCCCTTCTGTTTCTCCGGCTTCCTCCCTCTGCCTCCTGACGGAACAAGCCTGAAAAGAAAAAAAAAACAAGCAAAGAAAAAGAAACGCCGCTGCAGCTTGCCTCGTGCCCCGGCTCCCTTCCTCTTAAAGGGGAGCCCGGGCCGATGCGACCTGTGACGCGGTGGGGGTGGGCGGAGCTAGCTCTCGCCGCGACCCCGGTCTGTTTGCCTGCTCCTAGTCCTCCTCCCTTCTGTTTCTCTGGCTTCCTCCCTCTGCCTCCCGACGGAACAAGCCTGAAAAGAAAAAAAAACCAAGCAAAGAAAAAGAAACGCCGCCGCAGCTTGCCTCGTGCCCCGGCTCCCATGGATTAAAAACTGGCAGGTGGATAGGAAACAGAGAATGGGGTAAATAGACAATACTCAAACTGGAAAAGCATCACCAGTGGAGTGCCAGAGGGTTCGGTGCTTGGACCCATGCTCTTCAACATATTTATAAATGATCTGGAAATTGGTACGATGAGTGAGGTGATTAAATTTACAGACAAAACTAAGTTATTCAGAGTAGTAAAGACACGGGATTGCGACGATCTGCAACGTGACATAAACATACTTGAGAAATGGGCTGCGACATGTAAGGTGAAGCATGTCGGTAACAAAAATCTTAAACACGAATACAGAATGTCCAGGGCATTACTTGGAGAGACCCCCCCCAGGAAAGAGACTTGGGAGTGCTGGTCAATAGATCGAAGAAGCCATCCGCGCAATGCGTGGTGGCAGCAAAAAGGGCAAGTAGGATGCTAGGAATGATTAAGAAGGGGATCACGAACAGATCGGAGAAGGTTATCATGCCGCTGTACTGGGCCATGGTACGCCCTCACCTGGAATACTGTGTCCAGCACTGGTCGCCATACATGAAGAAGGACACGGTACTACTCGAAAGGGTCCAGAGAAGAGCGACAAATGGTTAAAGGGCTGGAGGAGTTACCATACAGCGAGAGATTAGAGAAACTGGGCCTCTTCTCCCTTGAAAAAAGGAGACTGAGAGGGGACATGATTGAAACATTCAAGATACTGAAGGGAATAGACAGTAGTTAAGGACAGGTTGTTCACCCTCTCCAAGGTAGGGAGAACAAGAGGGCACTCTCTAAAGTTAAAAGGGGATAGATTCTGTACAAATGTAAGGAAATTCTTCTTCACCCAGAGAGTGGTGGAAAACTGGAACGCTCTTCCAGAGGTTATTATAGGGGAAAACACCCTCCAGGGATTCAAGACAAAGTTAGACAAGTTCCTGCTGACCCAGAACGTACACAGGTAGGGCTGGTCTCAGTTAGGGCACTGGTCTTTGACCTAGGGGTCGCCGTGGGAGCGGACTGCTGGGCACGATGGACCACTGGTCTGACCCAGCAGTGGCATGTGTTATGTTCTTATTAACCATTACAAGAGCGTAAAATATTTGGTAATGAGGTCGATCTTACTGCATCCAATTTAGAGATGAGTATCCATCAAAACAACAAATTAGAGAATAGAAATATGCAGTTCTTCGGGATCTTATACAGCCAAAAAGCAAGGACTCCATGGTCAGCTTAATTAGAGAGATAAAGGATCAGGACAATCACTTATGGAATGGTAGTAATACTATGTGAGATATTAACAGTGGCTCATATCATGTTGCCAGAATGATGCTCGATAAATTTCAACAGAACAGCAGGATCATCATAATTTTATGTAACATTTTTGTGGATCATACGCATTCACTCAGGGTAAAACAATCCATATTGGACGCCAAGAGTTTTAATTTTAGGATGGAGTTCCAAAACCAAGTTGTGTTTTTTCAGCATATTTTTAGTAAGGTCTGGTGCAAAGATGATTTTATTGCCATTGTATAGTAGTGACTTTGTGCCTTTAGCCAATTGCAGTATGCATAATACTTGATTAGAATTAAGCAAGCACAAAACAATTGGCCTAGGGTATTGTTTACCATGGATCCGTTTAGATGGAGAACAGTGTGTGCGCCCTGTTTCTAAAGCTGATGTTTAAAGTTTGAGAAATGAGCTTATACAGGAAGGCAATCAAATCATTGCCTTCAGCCAACTTGGGGACACCCAGCAGATAAATATTATTTCTCTCAAATCTGAGAGATCATCTATATCGAATTACATAACATCCAATTTGTTGAAGCTGCAGCCTGTGAGTCATGTGCAGATATATGTTCATCGACCAGTTCAAGTCTAGCATTAAAGCAAGTTAAGTCGTCATCAAAATTAATGTGGATTTGATCTCTGCAGTAGTTTTAAGACTTTGCTTCATAAGATCTTTTAGCAACCTTAAATCATCCACTATGGATTCACTCTGATCATGGGGAGGGAAGCCAAGAGGGCTTTCTCCAGCGTGGTGGATTCATGTTTGGTTCTTTTAGATGTTGAATGCACTGTGAACGGGGGATCAGACTTCATGAGTTTGGAAGCCATAGTTGTAAAATACGTTTATAATGACGAAAATAGCAAGTTGAACAGCTAGAAGTGGTTGAAAAAAAGACCTATTTGCTGCACACTGCCAGGAGAGATCACTTCAAGCAGCCATTCTGGGATTGGTCATGTGACGCCCTCCTCTTGTTCTCATTTTTTAAGTAAATATTTGCTTCCACTCAGAAATGTCCTTATCTGTAGTCTCCACCTGGTGTTCTTCAAACCAGATGGAAGTGTGAATTATTTAAATATATGGTCTTCCATTAGCTGCTATGCATGGGTGTTTCATATGTTTTCCAGGATTCCAAAGGCTGTCAACATAACATGAAATATTAAAATCCTTTTTTTTTTCGGTATGTTTTAAATTTAGAGGGACATTTTAGTTCCTTAGTTAGGCCCTCTCTCCCCATAAATCATCCCTTTAACTGATCAGTAATCCCTACCATTTATAAGAAACATTCTTTGACCTTTTCACTAAATGCACTTAAACAAAATTAACTTTATCTGAATTGGATTCTATTCCACCTCTTAGACAGTGTAAGGCAGGCGTAGTGTCATTTAGCAATGCTCATTTTCTTTTCGTTCCTTATGCACATCAAAGCAATTAACAATCATTTTTAAAAAGCTGAAAAATAAGAGAGATTTGGAGAAAAGAGAAGAAAGAAAATTATATTTGTTAAAGAAAACAGAAAAGGGTGGAATAGGTACAGCAAAAAGGAAAAGCAAACTGGGAGAAGCTGAAACTGCAGATAGAAAGAATTAGAGCTGGAAGTCAAGGAGTATTTGCTAACGGTTGAAAGCTTGGTTGAAAAATCATGTTTTCAGCATGGATCTATAGGAAGAAACCAGAAACTCCCCTCCCAAGAAAACCCCCCGAAAAGTCAACCAAGATTCCCTGAAGCCCCTACCCCCTGCCAATCTTCCCAACACTGTCCCGGACTCCCTCACCCCAGTCCCGATACTTTATTGTAATGCCAGATCTGCGTGCAATAAGACCCAAATCCTGAAAGATCTTCTAGATGAGCTCAACCCTGGTTTTCTGTGCATCACAGAATCATGGATCGCCAAAGACGATCAATTCACACAAAACGAACTCCTCCCCCATGGCTACCAAGGCCTCTTCTCCCCCAGACCCAACCGAAAAGGTGGTGGCCTTGCACTCCTCTCCAAATCTTTCTTCGACGTCCAGCTCCTCGAGACGGGCACCCATGCCTCCCTAGAATATCTACTTGCCTCAGTAAATGACGAACTCCGCACCCACCCACTGGGCATCCTGTTATTATACCGACCACCCATCCCTTGGACCAAATCTTCCAATCTCGTCTACGAGACTATAACATCTGCCTTCCTTAAATTCCAAAGACTTCTAATCGTTGGTGATATCAATCTCCACCTCGACGACACCAATAACAATGATACATCCGAATTCAACAACTTCCTTACCTCCCTAGGCTTTCCCTCACCCACCCCATCCCCAACCCACGAAAAAGGGCATACTCTAGACCTCACCTCCTTCATTGATCTTACCGCTTTCAAAACCTCAACCGATGACACTCGCTGGGAACAAGTCCCTTGGTCTGACCACTTCTTAGGTACCACCTGCCTCCCCATCTTCATGTCACATCTTCACTCCCCACCCCACTCCTCTCACCCCATAACCTTCCGCAAAAAAACCTCGAGCAATCTATTCTGGTCCAAATTCCTCAACAAACTCTCCTCAAACCCTAGACCTACAGACCCCGAATCACACTGGCATAACTGGACCGCCCTTTCCGAGTCCACCTACCACTCCCTTGCCCCATTAACCACCAAAACCATCTCCTACCCCCGAAAGGCTCCCTGGTACCTACCTTCCCACAGAGAATTGAAACAGAAATGTCGCGCTCTGGAGCGCAAATGGAAAAAATCTAAATCCCCCTCAGATAGACAGACCTGGAGAGCTAATATTAAATTTTACAATTCAACATTAAAAAAAGCCAGGAAAAACTTCTTCGGAGACAAGATTTCGAGATCCAACAACCAGACCAGTGCGCTGTTCAACATCTGGCGCTCACTAACTACAAAAAAAAATGACCTATCTTTGCTCCCACCATCTCTATCAGCCGATGCCCTTGCAAATTTCTTTAACGAAAAGGTTACCACCCTAAGATGCTCCTTCCCCCCCACAGTCTCCTATAATTCCTTGACCTCTATTGATCTCAACCCTACCTCACCTGTATCCACTCCCATTCCTGCCGACAGATCCTGGACCTCCTTCGAGCTTGTCTCCGAACCGCAAGTCTCCAAACTCTGCCTCAAATTAAAAACTTGTAACTGCTCGCTGGACCCTTTCCCCTCCTACTTATTCGAGAATATCCCTTCACAGGCCATCGCTTCCCTCACTGAACTTATTAACTCTGCCCTAACATCGGGCCTCTTCTCCCCCGACATGGGACACATTTCATTGTCCCCTTTACTGAAAAAGGCCGACCTTGATCCCTCCATTCCATCAAATTACCGCCCTATAGCAAATATCCCTCTCCTAACCAAGCTATTAGAATCTATCATATCCACCCAACTCTCTTCCTACCTAGAAAGATTCTCTATCCTCCTACCCCACCAATTCGGCTTCAGACCCAACTTCAGCACCGAATCCCTCTTGGCCTCACTAATCTCTAAAGTGCAACAACTCCACTCGCGTAACAAATCTGCTGTTCTTCTTCAATTCGACCTCTCCGCAGCCTTCGATGTCGTTCACCACGACATCCTAATCTTCCAACTCTCCGAAATAGGCATAAGCTCCACTGTCCTAGACTGGTTCTCGAAATTCCTACGCTTCCGCTCCTACACCGTTAATACAAACGGTACCTCATCCCCCCCCTGGAAGCCGAAATGTGGAGTCCCGCAAGGCTCACCCCTCTCCCCTATCCTTTTCAACATCTACATGTCCTCTCTGAAACTACTTCATCTATCCCCCCTAGAAACTCTCTACTCCTACGCTGACGACATCCTCATCCTCCTCGAGACCGACTCGAACCTCTCTAACCTCACTGAAAACATATCCTCATGTATTACGAACCTCCAATCCTGGGCCCAATCTGTACAAATGAAACTAAATGAGTCCAAAACAAAACTACTTTGGCTCGGCCCTATTTCAGACCACTTACCCTCCTCCATTCCACTACCTTCCGGCCCCACTCTCCAGCTTGAGTTTTCAAGCAAAGTCCTCGGCTTCATCCTAGACTCCTCCCTCTCCTTCAGTGATCACCTCAACTCCCTGGTAAAAAAATGCTTCTTTAGCCTCCATATGTTGAGGAAAGTAAGATCCTACTTTCACCATTCTCATTTCGCCATCCTCGTTCAATCCACCATCCTCTCCAGACTGGACTACTGCAACTCCCTCTATATATGCCTAACTAAGAAAAACCTCCACAGACTTCAACTAATTCAGAACGCCGCGGCCAAGCTTATTTTCAAAAAAGGCAAGTTTGATCACGTCTCCCCTCTCCTCTCCAAGCTTCACTGGCTCCCAGTTTACTCCAGAGTCCTCTACAAATGTGCCTGCTTATCCTTCAAGATTCTACATGGCATCCTACCCCCCGTTATCCCACTCCTTCTGAATTCCTCTAACCCACTCTCCTCTAGATCCTCCCAAAAACTGAAACTATCTTTCCCATCTACAAAAGGTATATCCCGCGCAGGAAAACTTGGAACATCCCTCCCTTTTAGAACCACAGAACTCTGGAACAACCTCTCATCCCCGCTCAGAAATGTTAGCTCCTTCCAATCCTTCCGTAAACATCTGAAAACCTGGCTCTTTTCAAAAATATAATCACCCCTCGTTCTCTAGTACCCTGTTCCCTCCCTTTCTTCCTATTCCCTCTCCTATATCCATCTTTGTAGTTTCCTTTCCTCCTAACCTCTGTAAACCGTGCCGAGCTCTGCGCTTGCGGAGATGATGCGGTATACAAACCTAAGGTTTAGTTTAGTTTAGTTTAGAAAGATTTTGTTCCCATCCTAAGGGAGACAGAGAATTCCAGAGGGGGTTCCTGATAACTAAAAACAGAGAATGCTAATATGTTTTAATCCAAGAAAAGGGACTAAGGGGTCCTTTATCAAGCCGCGCTAGTGGGGTTAGCACGTCAGACATTTCATCACACGCTAACCCCCGCGGATGGCTAAAAAACTAGCGCCAGGCATTAGCGGCTAGCGCGGGAGGCGGTTTAACGTGCGGTATTATGCGCATTAAACCCCTACCGCAGCTTGATAAAAGGACCCCTAAGTCTTAGAAACTGAGTTATTCAGCTGGCTAAGTAATCAAGAAGATGGTGATTCAAATGCAACAAACTACACCTTTCTATCATTTAATTTGCCAGAGTTATGCCATTTCAATTAACAAATTGTTGTATCTGATAAATAGAGCCCAACTGACATTGTTGCCTCATTTCTCAGGTAGGCATGCTCTAAGACTTGATACCTTTTCTTAGATTGTGACATGTACCTTATCTTAGATTGTGCGGTAAAAGCTCCGATGCTCACAGAAATCCTACGAGCTTCGGAGCTTTTACCGCATCGGCCAGCAATAAAACACCTTAATGAGGCATGATAAAAGGGAGCTTTAGTTAGTTCCGGATTTCCCCAGACTTGTCCTCCTTATAAGGACATGTCCGGGGGTCTAGACGGCTTTTTAAAACCCAGCACTTTTGTCTAGATTTTGAAAAGCCTCCTTAAATCACGTGCATATGTGGACTTCCTCCCTGCCTGACAAGAACTGTCAGCGGGGGATGGAGCTAGGGCGGGACTGGGGGTGGGGCATTACAGGGCAGAATTGGGCAGGACTGGGGGCGTATCTAGGGGGGTCCAGATTTTCCAATTGGAAAATCTGGCAACCCTAGCCTTAGTGACCCAGATTGGCCTTTGCTGGAGACAGGATGCTGGGGCATTTTTATACTTATGTCATGGTTTGCTGCTGGGAAGCTACTACTAACCATGCATAAAATTTTTAATTTATTTATTTCAAGCACTTATTACCTGCCTAACATCTAGGCGATTTACAATAAAACATCTACATTTACATAAAAAAATACATATACCGTATTTGCCGGCGTATAAGACGACTGGGCGTATAAGACGACCCCCCAACTTTTACAGTTAAAATATAGAGTTTGTTATATACTCGCCGTATAAGACTACCCCTTCTTCCGATTCGCGACCCCCCCCCCAAGCCGGCAAAAACAGCTTTGCACCGCAGGCCCAGCCGCCCAAGACGAGTCGGAGGCCCCTACCCGCCGCATCCTGCACGTGGGCAGACTCAGCACAAACGCTGCTGATGGCCCCAATCGACACGCTGACCTCCCCGCACACGCTGACCGTCTTCTCTCTGCCTGCACTTTCCCCGCGGCCCTCTTCGGCGACTCAGCAGGGGCAGCGATCAAGACAGGCTGCAAACGTCGGGACCTTCCCTCTCTGAGTCCCGCCTATTTTGTTTCAACTTCCTGTTTCCGCATAGGCGAGACTCACAGAGGGAATGACCGCCTGTTTTGATCGCCCAAGGCTGGGAGGAACAGAAGATTTCTGCAAACACCATCGGGCCAGAAATTTTAACGGGTCCATCTTGCCGGTCCTGTGCGGACCGGCAGGAATTTTCTGCGGACCGGCACCGGTTGAAGAACTGTGATGTAAACAGTACCCGGCGTATAAGACGACCCCCGACTTTGGGGAGGATTTTAAGGTACTGAAAAGTCGTCTTATACGCCGGCAAATACGGTACATTCTTTAATCGACTACATAACTCTGGTAATAGCAGTCAACAATTCTTTCCTCTATATTAAAAACTCTCTGGACCACGTACTACCCCCTTAACAGAATGCCTAAACAAAGAAATGAGTTTTTAATAATTTTCATAAATATCAGGCCATAACTACATAATCGGAAATGCCTTGGAATGGTATTCCATATGACCAGAAAAGTCACTGAAAAAGCAGACTGTGTTGTATTTATATAATATACCACATCTCGCCTTCCCACATCCCATAACATTGCATTTTCAGCCCACAATGAATGCCCTGGCCGATACAAATGCAGAACTGCACTGTAAAACCAGGGCAAATTTCTATACATCCAATGATGCAACAACATTATCTTATACTTTACACGAAATGGCACTGGTAACTAGTGTAGCTTTTTTAAGATCAGAAAAATGTGGTCAAAGCATGACAGCCCCATCAACAAATGTGCAGCAGAGTTCTGTACTACCATATTCGAGTACTAAAAATACCCAAATACAAGGCATTGCAGTAGTCCAACTTTGACAGCACCATACTCTGTAATATCTCTCGAAAAACCAACCAGACAACACAGATTTTAACTGACGTAACATTTGCAATGCAAAATATGCCGTCTTCACCACCTTTGCCACTTGCAGACCCGTTGTTAGTTTTGCATCTAAAATTATACCCAATAGAGTGATTTATTTCTTCACAAACAAGTATATTCAAGTTTTGGTATCATTTTCATTACAGCCACACACCCTTTACTTTGTGAAATAAAACAAAACCTCTCAAACACACTTGGCATCTACTGTATACAGCAATCCCTCTAGTCCAAAATTCTTTTATTTGTTTACTGACTGGGAAATCATACCTCAAAGTCCCCCTTTGAATGAGGCTAGGAAATTGAGTTATGTAAATAAAGGAGACTTGAATGGCATTTAGGCCCATATTTTATAAATGATGTCTTAAGTTAGGCGCCAGTAGCCACCCTACCAGCGCCTAACTTAAGTGGAAAATGTCATTTAAAAATGATTAAAAGCATTTTTTAAAAAATTGTAGGCACCTACCGCCGCCTATGAAAACAGCACCTGCATCGTGGCTACAGAGGCGCTTTACAATGTCACTGTAGGTATGGCTAATGCCGGAAGTGGCAATAGGCATTGTAAAGCACCTTCATAGTCATGATTCATATGAAAGGTAGGTGCTGGAAATGCAGACCTTGAAAACCCAGGCCTACATTTCCAGCACCTACCTTTCACAAAGCTATGATTCTATAAACAGCGTCATTGCATGATTGACAAACTAGGGTGGTCCACAGTAGTATGCAAAAAAGTCAACCTTGTCAAATCTTGTATCCACAAGGCTTATTTTTATCCACATGGTATGTCTTACTAATGTGACAAATTTCAGCATGATTAGACGCTGTTTGCTTGGGTGTTGTCTATGTAGGTGATTGCACATAATTAGTTTGCATGGTGTTGTCTAGTTTGTGATCTGCACCCAAAAACTAACTCCAGTCAACTGCTAGACTGCCACATGGACTAGATATACTTGGACTGGTCAAAGCTATAAGTTGGCATGCATGGAATCAAGCCATGATACCAACACTCTTGTGTTAGAAAGTTGAAGAAACAACGCAAATAAAACTGTTGCAAACACGGCGCTCACAGCCATTTCCAGACATCTATGGTTTCTGTCCAAGCACCTAGCAGCACTTGCCTTTTTGATGAAATAATCACACCAGAAACAAAGCTATGAATGGTGCAAAACTTACAGCATCCTCCGTTGCCAGACATTCTACTATGTCTCATGCATACAGATGAAACGGTACTTGTGACCTATGAAAGCCTTGTAACACACAGAACACTGTCATTTTTTGATTTCTTGATTGAAGAAGGATCAACAAAAGCAAAAATACTCTTGAAGAAACATCCCACAGTGTATACTGATGATCCAATTTTCAAGGAACTTTGGAATCGAGCATCCAACTGACTGTTGTTAATGATGCAGCTGAATGAGAGATAAGCCTCATTGAAAAATACAATGATACTTTGACAAAAGATGAAAAACAGAAACAATTTGTTCTTCGGCTAGTGGCCAGCCACTGAAAGAAGCTTCCTTCTGCATCAAAGGCGGTTCTTCATAGACTACTGATTATTTGTCAAGTGCACAAGAATTACAATATATTGTTAAACCTAGCAGTAATTTAAAAAAAAAAAAAACAGCGAGGTGGGGCAACCCATAAACTTTGTTTGTTTTAAGTAAAATTTTTTGTGTTTTTCATTTTTATATATTAGCCTAATGAACAAACAAAATGTGTTAATTTTTTTGGACCACTCTATTGACACACAATCGGCAGCCATTTCTTAGGCGGGCAACAAAGCCACCGCCGTTTATAGAATCTAGGCCTTAATGTTAAAACACACACCTTGAGAGAGTTGGTAATTTAGACTTTTGAGTGCTGAATATAATGTCTTTTTATAACTTTACTTTTTGTTTACCTTTTTTTAATTATATTTACTTTTGAATTTTGGGCGGTTTAAATAAGCTTTTATGTGACTCTTCTATAGCTACTAGCAGTCATAAATATTTGTACAATTTGTCTCATTCTGACACTTATACCAAAGGTAAAAATCTGTTTCTTCTGAATATTTTCAAATTTAATATGGGGCTCATTTTTAAAAAAGAAAGCTATCCAAAATGTGGCATAAAGGGACTTATGGAGGTTTATCTCACCAAATCCTTCCAATTCGCTATTTTCAAAACCTATTTTCTAGACAGATTTCTAAGGTGTTTGTCCATCTGCAGTAAATCTCAAGGGGGAATGTTAAAGGCTTAGTGCAAGTGGGACCAGGCCAGGCTTATGATTTGGACACTTTTCTGTCATAATAGAGCATTTAAGAATATGTCCAGAGCACAATTTAGATGTTTGGATGAAGACCTGTTTTAACAATGAATAGTACCAAAAAAAGGTACCCAAACTGACCATATGACCCCTGGAGGAATGAAAGCATGACCCAAACACACACTTCCCCAATGGTCACTGATCCCCTCCCACTCTCCAAAAATGTGAATGAAACAGTACATACCTGCCTGTATGATAGCTTCAGATGTTATGGGTAGTCCTTGTAGAGAAGCAAGCAGGTCTCTGGAGTAGCCTGGTGGTTGGTTTAGTCAGCCTAGAGGTAGGGACTGATATGGTGCTGTGGCTATCTTGGCAGAAAATAGAGAATAGGGATCTTTTTACATACAGTTACATACATTTCCATTACTTTTCAGCAGGTATACTAGTGAGAACATGAGCCCGACAGATAGGGAAAACACCTGAATGAAGTAAATGATTTATGCAAAAACCGCGCTGGGAAAAAAATAATTTTTAATAAATAAAAAGGATATTGTTAACAAAAGACTAGGAAAACTATAAAAGAGAGAGGAAAAAGAAAACAATATATATAATTGTGTAATTTGCTGGTTAAACAGGATTTAGGAACGATTAAGTGCTCTGACATTTGTAGAGGTAAGGTGAAAATCCTGAGGTTCTTTCTCGCTATTGTTTTCAGGTTTTTACCCAAAGAATACTTTTCTTGCCTGGCTTGCTTGCTTGACTGGCTGATAGGGCATCTGACTTGGGTTGCTCTCTGATCTTGTATTCCAATACTAAGAGGGGGAGGAGTCGAATTGTTGAAATCTCCTCTATGTGCTTTAATAATTATTGAATCTGTGAAATATGTATGAATGCTTGAGATCCCAAGAAAGAAAGGTGAATGAATTGAATGTATGACTGACATTCAAATAGGATAATGTGTTTAAAAATTATAGATACTTGACAAGGTTTAAACTTTAGAAAATCTAGATGAACTGTGGAAAAATTGTGCAGTCTGGCCAATGACCTTTTGATCTTGAGCTACATTCCAATGTAAAAACAGCAAGCAAGAGGCTCACAGTTTTTGTTCCTTTGAAGAATCCTCCATCCACCTATTCACTCCAGTATCGCTCCAGATAATGCTTATAAACTTCATGATAATTCCCTCTCTTCTTTCTCACTTACTTTGACTCTCTGCTTTCCTTCTTTCTCAAAATATCCTCCTCTTCCCTCATTCATGGGAACTTTTAACATTCGTGTTAAGGATCCCTCTGATTCATATGACTCCATGTTTCTTACTTTAAACTCCTCATTCAATCTTCAGGTATGCTCCACTACTTCTACTCACCAGCATAACCACTGCCTCAATCTTATCATCTTCTCCAACTGCTAACTAAATTTTCAATCCCTCTCTGATCATCATCTGATAATTTTCACACTTAATCACCTTCTCCCTCAATCTTTTGACCCTCACATTCTCTCCAGCACTGTTTCACCTCAACCACTATGTTATCTAAGTCTGTCAATGAAGATGTCTCATCCTATAATATTATTTTGCTCCTTTCATTTCCTGTTCTGTAAGGTGTGTCAAATCCTAGTCATGACTTATCTTTAGAATCCATTACATAAGTTCCTGTGACCACTCTGCTGAGCACCTTTGGTTAAATCCTACACTTATACTGACATCATACGTTTGAAATTCTTGCTGGCCTCCTTCCCATCTGCTTTTGAATTTGCAAAACATGACTACCACATCTATTTGACAAAATCTCTTGGCTCAACCCTCTCTGCCACTTTTTCCACAGAATGTGAGTTCTCTACCAGGTCATTGCCATCTCTCCTTCCCCCAATTCGATCTTACAAACCCATCCTTCAAACCCTGCCATTCTTTCTTCATTTTCTAAAATCACTGAAGAAGAAACTGTACCTCTTCTTTAGAACATGAGAACATAAGAATAGCCTTACCGGGTCAGACAAATGGTCCATCAAGCCCAGTAACCCATTCAAACAGTGGCCAATCCAGGTCACTAGTACCTGGCCAAACTCACTACCTGTTCCTCTGATC
Source organism: Geotrypetes seraphini (assembly GCF_902459505.1). Lineage (NCBI taxonomy): Eukaryota > Metazoa > Chordata > Amphibia > Gymnophiona > Dermophiidae > Geotrypetes > Geotrypetes seraphini. The sequence continues at coordinate 106,285,804 of NC_047085.1, read as the reverse complement.
CCATTCCCATCCATCTACTGAACTCTTTCTTTCCTACCGTCAACCCTTTATCTTTCATATCCTCAATCTTTCACTTTCACTGCAACTATTCCTGATGCCTTCAAACATGCTGTGATTACATCACTCCTCAAAAAATCTTTAATGAATCCTACCGGCCCTTCCAACTATCCTCCCAGTTCTCTCCTCCCTTTCTTATCCTAGACACTTGAAAGTACTGTCACTGCAGTTGTCTTGACTTTATTTCATCTCAAGCAAGTTTTGATATACTTTTATCCAGCTTTTGGCCTCTACATTCAACAGAAATAGCCCATGTCAAAGTCTTCATTGACCTGTTCCTAACCAAATTTTATGGTCTCCACTCAATCTTCATTCTTCTTGACATATCTGCTGCTTTTGACACTGTTGATCACCACCTACTCCTTGATACTCTGTCCTCACATGGATTTTGGGGCACTGTTTTGTCTTGGCTTTATTCATATCACTCTTCCACCACTATCCCACTGTAAGTTGGTGTACCTTAGAGTTCTGTCTTGAGACCTCTTATCTTCTTTCTCTGTACATATCCCCCTGGTGCTCTGATCTCTTCCGAAAGTTTTCAGAATCATCTGTATTCTGATGAATTTGAGAGCTACCTCTCTACACCAGAAAATTCAGCAAGAAACAAGGCCCAGGTCTAAGCCTGCTTGTCTGACATTGCAACCTGAAAATCTCACCACTATTTGAACTAACATGTAAGCTATAAATGAGTCTGAAGGACAAGCAAATATAAAATGAATAAATGGACAAAGAAGTGTAAAAGTTTTATACATATTAAATCATTGCAATGATGTTATTAATTAAATGGTTTATATATGTTCATTTTTATGTTCATTCATTTATATTTAATGAGTATACTTTTATGAGCTATTAATTAAAGCCACCTCTTACTAAGTGTTTTAGCATGGACCGGCGCAATAAAGGATCTGACACTCATAGGAACTGAATGAATGTCGGAACATTTACTACAGCAGCAGTACTACAGTGGCTTGATAAAAGGAGGCTTAATTAATTTATACGTAAGTCATTTATTTTTATGATTATTTGTTCATGTTTGACTAGTTTGTTTATTTTTGTAGATGCTCATTTATTTGTTATGTACTGTATATATCTTTTGTAGACACACATCTTGTAACCCCTGAGGCAGGCTAATATGAGCCGAATCATGGATCAAGTCGGGTCTAATTGATATGTGATAATAAAGATTTATTTGACGGATTTAAGTTCTATCCAGAGTTTTGTTGAGTGTTTCAAGATCTATCCCCACTTAGTACTTTATTCGTCAGGATTGGGTTCCAGTTTGTTTATTTTTTTTTAGTTTTCCTTTTATTCAGAGTCTACCTTAGACAGTGGACTTTGTGGAATACCTGTGAGATGCAAGTACTGGTGCAGTGCAGAAGTAACACAGGACTTTGAGATTGCTCTCTGTGCTCCGGCTTTAGGACTGATGCTGATCCCCAAAGTTAAGTAATCACATTTTGCTCATTAGCCGACCCATTATGCAGGTGTTGTATGCTGAAACACAGCTTGTGTTAGTTCAATAAAGACAAAGTCCCTGTTCATTGAGGTCCTTTGTGCTTTTTTTTGCTATACTGTGTTTGGTATGCTCTGTCCCTCTCTATGCTGGGCTATGCAGAAGGAAGACAGTGTCTCACAAATATAGGTTTTGAGAGTTCACTTTTCCCGATCCAATGAAGTCCCAAAAGTCATGAACCTGGGGGTCTGGCCTCTGTTCCTACACTGTAGGTTTGATCCTTGCTTCATAGCCACTTAGGACTCTTATATAAAATATCTGGAAAAGTTAGGAGAGTCTGGAGAGTAGTCGGGAAAGTAAAGATGCAAATGGAAGAAAAAATAGCCGACATTTGGTTAAACAAGGGGACAAGACATTTTTTAAGTATATTAGTGATAGGAAAAAGTGTAGAAGCTGATAAAGATAAAACTGAATTGCTTAATAAATATTTATTTTCTGTGTTCACTGCTGAAGTGCTAGGAGTGGGACCACAGAAGACAAATGCAAATAGGGATGGAGGTGTGGTAGACCCTGATCAATTTTCAGAGGATTGTGTTCATGAGGAGCTGGAAACATCCAAGTTGAACTTAAGACTTTTTTTCGAAAATGCACCACCACGTATCATTCTCAAAAAGGCAAGCCTTACCTTCTAATTCTTCGGTGATTTCACATATTGAACCAAATTGGCCCCAGCACCGATCCTTGAGGCACTCCACTACTCACTTTTCCTTCCGACGGTTTCAGGGTCCTTTCTATCAGTACACCCAGGTCCTTTTCTTGTTCGCTCTTACCCAGAAATTAATCATATAGAAGATAAATTCAAATATTTTAAAGTTGTCCTATATATATATATATATATAAAATAAAATGGGGGGCAGAGGAGACCCCTGAGGTACCCCACATACAGGAGACCAAGATGGAGAGAATTTACCCTCAGCATGTACTTGATAAGATCGTAATTTCAAGAAACCATTGAACCAATTCAGAACTCTGTGATCTAAACTGATATCAATCAATAGTTGCATTAAAATATCATGATCAACAATATCCAAGGCTGCAGAAAGATCGAATTGTAACAAAATAGCACATCGACCATGAACCAAAAAATTCTGAACTTTTGCAACTAATGAAATGAGAAGAGTCTCAGTACTATGATTTGGATGGAATCCATATTGGAATGGAAGGAGAATGGAAAATCCCTCCAGATAATCTGAAAGTTGCCTTGAAACAATGGATTCCAAAATCTTTGTTAACAATGGTATATTCGCAACTAGATGGTAGTGGGAGGCCAATATTGGGTCCAATTCAGAATTTTTTAACAAAGGAGTAAGTATAATAAAACCCATATCTGATGCAAAAAAACCCATTGGTAAGAATATAGTTTACCAATATTGTAAGCCGTGGTCTATCTCCAGGATTTTCTTCCATGAACACAAAACAGAAATATTTGTTTTACACATTTGATTTTTCTTCATCATGCTCCACAATAGCAGTCTGTAGCTTCTTTTGTCTCAACAATTCCATTTGTAGTCTTCCTCCTTTCATTAATATACCTGAAAACATTTTTGTCTTCTCTCTTTAGATTTCTAGCCATTTGTTCTTCTGCTTGTACTTTCACCCAACGTCTCTCTCTCACTTACCTTCTTTCAGTTTCATCCGATATTCCTTTCTGTTTTCTTCTTCTTAAGGTTTTTTTTTTTTTTTATTTCATGAACACCAGTATCAGTCTCCAATCTTCAGAGCTTCTCTTTGGAATGATGAAGTATATTGAGTATCTCCCAGAGCTCGAGGCTTGCTCTGGGATGGGTTTTATAACCGCAATATCCAGTAATCTCCAGACTATGGCCTGTACCCAAGCCATCTTCTCAGAGTGGCCCACCAGGGAATTCAGGAAATACTTAGTCAGAGGACAGAGAAACTCTAGTTTGTAGCCATCCTGAGGACTTCCAAGACCCAACAGTCAGAGATAATGGCCTGCTACTTTGCCAGAAAGGTTGACAACTGCCCGCCTATGCATGGAACGGGAGGTACCGGCCTGGCATCAGAATTGTTTCTTCACAGGCCCTGCTGGATAACGCCCCATGGGCGGTTGGCACCAAGGACCGCCGATCCGCGGTCTGGCAGATGAAGAGGGCCACTGGCCAGCTGGGGACCCCCCGGAGGGGCGGGACCTATTCACAGGCAAAGACTTAGGCCTGCACACTGGCCATAATATCACCTAATCCCTGGCCAAACAAAAGTTGACCCTTGAAGAGCATCCGGCTCAAGATTGCCTTAGAGGATGAATCACTGACAGATCCACTGGTTCTAGAGGGGACACTGCTGAGGTGAGAAGGGTGGAGCTTAAATCTCTGGAATATGAAGCTTCCTACAAGTCCTGGCGGTTAGACGGAATTAATCCACTTGTCCCGGAATAAAGTGGGATTGTACAAGAAGTGACATTTTATGAAAGTCTTTCCTGATGTCGTGGCATGGGGAGGCAACTCCTTTTGCCTCTGGCTACCAATCAGCTGTGCAGGGTTGGGTAGAGCGATGGGTGGGTCAGGGTGGTCTGTGGGCTGCCCCCCTTGGCAGCTCTGCAGTATAATTCATTTTCCTGTAAGTATTCCGCCCCTGTAAAACTGCAACCCATAGTGAGGACTTGATAGTATCAAAACTGATTTTTGACCTCTCCCCCCATATATTTATTTAGAGGATGAATCACTAGTTGTTGACAGGAACAGAGATACAGGGCACTTTACTTCCTGCTTCCATGAACAACTGTATTTCTGCTCTTGCAAACATCCTTCACAGTATATTTTGGGTAGGGTTACCAGTTTTTATGTATGTAAAATTTACTCAGGGAGATTGTTCCATTCCCTAGGCCCTATACAATGGAATATACATACTATCCCTAGACATTGTCAGCCTCAGTTCCTTGCAACTTCAGGTCACATTCCCTTGTAATACAGCTTCCTTTTATTTAGAAAAGGTTTGTTTCTTTCCATTAATACCTTTTTCCAACAAATCTTTCAGTCATTCATAGCATGACAGTCAAACTGAAAATAATCCAGAGATAACCCATATTACATTATTTTCTCAAGGAAAGCAATAAACACTGATTGGAAGATATGAATACAAAACTAGCCAAGTTGTTACTAATACAAAATCTGACTGTGCTAACATTTGTATGTGAGCGTGCTCTGTCAGGGCCAGTGCAACCATTAGGCAAAACTAGGCAGTCACCTAGGATAGCAGCTTCTGGGAGGGGGCATCATAAAGATAGATGTCTTCAACACACAATAGGTCCTGACAACCATACAAACTCAAAGAAACAGCAGTGAGACTGGGCAATTTTCAAAATGCTCATTTACCCTGATTATTCAGGGAGACACATGAAATCTAAGTTTAGAAGTTTTGGGAAATATGTCAACAAGTCCAGGAGAGAAAATGTCCATTCTCAAAAAAACAAGATAAGAACATAAGAAAAGCCTTACTGGTTCAGACCAATGATCCATCTAGCCCAGTATCCCGTCTTCACAGAGGTCAATCCAAGTTACATGTACCTGGCAAAAACCCAAATAATAGCAGCATTCCATACCACCAATCCAGGGCAAGCAGTGTCTTCTCCCATGTCTGTCTCAACAGCAGTTTATGGACTTTTCCTCCAGGAACTTGTCCAAACCTTTTTTAAAACTAGCTATATTGACCGCTCTTACCATATCCTCTGGCAACACATTCCAGAACTTAACTATTCTCTGAGTGAAAAAAAATATTTCCTCCTATTGGTTTTAAAAGTATTACTCTGTAACTTCAAGTCTTTGTAAATCTTGATGTAATAAAAAAATCGATCCACTTGTACCCATTCTATACCACTCAGGATTTTGTAGATTTCAATCACATCTCCCTTCAGCTATCTCTTTTCCAAGCTGAAAAGCCCTAATCTCTTTAGTCGTTCCTCATACGAGAGGAGATCCATCCCCTTTATTATCTTGGTTGCTCTTCTTTGAACCTTTTCTAGTGCCGCTATATATTTTTTGAGATAAGGAGACCAGAACTGAATGCAATACTCAAGGTGAGATCGCATCATTGAGCTATACAAAAGCATTATAACATTCTTAGTCTTGTTTACCAACCCTTTTCTAATAATTCCTAATATCTTGTTTGCTTTCTTGGCCACAGCCGCACATTGGGCGGAAGGTTTCATTGTATTGTCCACGATGACACCCAGATCTTTTTCTTGAGCACTGACCCCCAAGGTGGACCACAGCATCCAGTAACTATGATTTGGATTATTTATCCCAATGTGCATCACTTTGCGTTTGTCCACATTAAATTTCATCTGCCATTTGGACGCCTAATCTTCCAATTTCCTAAGGTCTTATTGCAGTTTTTCACAGTCCGCATGTGTTTTAACAACTTTGCACAGTTTAGTGTCATCTACAAATTTAATCACCTCACTCATAGTTCCAATTTCCAGATCATTTATAAATAAGTTAAATAGCACCAATCCCAATACAGATCACTGTGGCACAGCACTATTAACTCTCCTCCATTGAGAAAAATGGCCATTTAACCCTACCCTTTGTTTTCTGTCCAATAACCAATTCTTAATCCACAATTGAACATTGTCTTCTATCCCATGACTCTTTAATTTTCTCAAGAGCCTCTCATGAGGAAGCTTTTGAAAATCTAGATACACTACAACTGGCTCGCCTTTATCCATGTTTATTCACACCTTCAAAGAAGTCAAGTGAATTGGTGAGGCAAGACCTCCCTCAGCCAAACCCATGCTGATTCTATCTCATTAAATCATATTTGTCTACATGTTCCACAATTTTATTTTTTATAATTGTTTCCACCATTTTGCCTAGCACTGAGGTCAGGCTTACCAGTCTGTAATTCCCCGGATCTCCCCTGGAACCCTTTTTAAAAATCAGAATAATATTGGCCACCCTCCAATCTTCAGATACTACAGACAATTGTAGCGACAGGTTACAAATCATTAACAACAGATCAGCAATTTCATGCTGAAGTTCTTTCAGTACCCTGGAATGTATATCATCCGGTCCAGGTGATTTATCATTCTTTAACTTGTCGATTTGGTATAGCACATCTTCCAGGTTCACCAAGATTTCTTTCAATTCTCCCACATCATTACCCTTGAAAACCATTTCCAGTTCTGGAAGTTTTCTTACATCTTTTTCCATAAGGTCCGAAGCAAAGAATTCATTCAGTTTCTCCCTGAATGCACCTTTTGCCTCTTGATCATCCAACAGTCCCACAGATTCTCTCACAGGTTTTCTGCTTTTGGTGTACCTAAAAAATTGTTACTATGGGTTTTTGCCGCTTTGTCAAGTTGTTCTTCATATTCTTGTTTAGCTTTCTTTATCAATGTTTTGCATCTAACTTGTGAGTGCTTATGTCTCTTCTTATTTTCTTGATTGGGTTCCTTTTTCTTTTCTTTAAAGAATGTTTTCTTGGCTGTAATAGCCTCTTTCACTTCACATTTTAATCAAGCTGGCTATCATTTTCTCTTCTTTCCATCTTTTTTAATAAGTGGAATACATCTGGTTTGGGCTTTCACGATGGTATTTTTAAACAACATCTACCCTGGTTTACACTTCTGAACTATGCCACAGACCCTTTTAGCTTCTTTTTAACCATTTTCCTCATATTATCCTAGTCACCCCTTGCGAAAATTGAATTCCGCTGTTTCCCAGGGGATTCTAGAGGTGGTTTGGGGGGGCTCACCATGACCTATAAGGGAGCTGTAGTGAAATGATGACATGGCACCCTTTTTATGAAGTTCACAGCAGTGCCCTGTAAGGTACCCCACTATTTAGGTGCCATGTCTGGGTGTGTTCAGTCCATCACTTTGCAGACCCCTCCCATGTCCAAAAGGTGTTTCTAAGCGTTTTTGCCTTGGACGAAAAGTTGAACAAAAATGTGGTATGAAGATGGCCGATGTAGCAGCTTGGATGATCAGATCGTCAGGACGTATACTTAGACGATTTTCAAAACGGAAAATAACTTGGATGTATTTTTCGAAAATGTGTCCTAAGCTGTTTTTTACTTTGGACGACTTGCGACTTGGACGAAAACGGACATAAGACGTTCCTTTCGATTATGCCCCTCCACCTTTATTTTTTAGACTTCTAGTATTTGTATACAGACACTTCCAACTGGGTTTTTTTCCTTGAATCTATAGACTACTGAGAAGATGACAGGGTTATCTTCACATCTTTGCTTCCCTCTTAAGATTTCTATCTTTTTTTGGTCATTAGTACGTCTATCTTTTTTGGCCATTCTTTAACATAAATACATCTACATGAAAACGCACATTCTTAGCAAACTGTTCAGACAGCTGAGCAAAGCAGAGGGGCTCTTCTAAGAAGTACTGTAGTGAATTTCGCATTAAAAGTCCCAGGTACAAATGTCACTATATCTTGTTTATATTGAATGTTGAGCCCTCTAAAACCCAACCAAAACTTGCTGTACCCACCTAGACACCACAATAATATCCCTTATGCCTGCAGGTGTCATCTTAATGTAGGTACAGTAGGTTTTTGAGGGTTCACTGGACAATATAAGCAGGATATGGTGATATCTGTACCTGAGACTTTAAATGTGAAATTCACTACAGTACTTCTTAGAAGAGCCCCTCTGCTCTCTGGGCTCAAATGTCTGTGTTAACATCTGAAGCTGCTTGAACTGAGAACTTTTCAGCACCCCCTCATAATACGGGCTAGAATGTACTGTTTCTTTAATATCTATGAGTGGTGGAAGGGCGTCGGTGACCACCGGGGGAGTAAGGGGGGGATCATGCCTTAATCCCTACAGTGGTCATCTGGTCAGTTTGGGCACCTTTTAGCATTTAGACGCCTTTAAAATAGGCCTAGTTCAAACATCTAAAAAAAAGCCCAGGAACTTTTGTTAAAGGTTTGATTATGCCTGAAGAGCGTCCAAGTCCTAAGCATGCCCTAAGTCCACCCAAAACATGCCCCCCTTAAGATTTGGATGCACTGGAGACAAAACAACTAGAAAGACATCTAGAAAGTCTGTTTTGAGAATGCCCACTTGGACGTTTTGACTAGTAAGACATCCAAGTGTTGGTTTATGTTGCCTTTTGGACTTTTTTTTTTTTTTTTAATGAGCCCCATAGTAGTATTGAGGTGATCCTGATAGATGGAGGGACCAAGGAGCCTAATGAGGGAGGAGAGACAAGGCTGAAGGTTTGCCTAGGTTGCTTTGGGTTCTGTGTAGTCCTCCCACCCCACACTAGCTAGGGATGGCCTCCTCAGGTAAACACATTGAAAAGGGTCAAGGAGGCTGATGCAGCAGTGCACTATTAAAATCAGGGAGCTGTCTGTCCTACAAATGATCTTAAAGGAGTTCACACATTCCCCCCTCCCCCCCCCCAACTATAAACACAGATACTGTTATTTGTAGTCACCAAACTTAGCAAATGTCCTTCCAATAGAGATTTCTCTAACTCTTCATTTAGGGTGAATTGAACCTTATATTGCACTGATGCATATCAGGTTTCCAACAAGACATGCCATTCTGCTTCACATCTGCTGTACTAATCCATTGCACAAGTATATACACACCTATCCTTGTCATAATGATTTACACCAAATCACCACAGAAGAGATGCACAGAAATGTGGAAGACCCTGGCTGCAGGTCAAGATTGTGCCAGCCCCAGAGTCAGGGAAGAGGCAAAGACGTCACGCTGCGGCTGTGACAGAGCCAGGAAAGAAAGGAAACATTTCTTGATTTTTGCCATAAGCACTTGTTATCAAGAAGGTCTGTTTATCGAGTACAACAGGGATAACCTAATGCAGCATTGGCTAAGCAGGGAGAAATTGCTTTATTTCAAACATTTATGTGGCACGAGACAAATACAATCAAAAGGGGTTAATCTAATCCTTTTGAGGAGCAGTGAGTCAGAGAACAAGACAAAAACAAATCTGTGATCTGGAACTTCTTGAGCGCCCACTCAGGGTAGATTAATGAGGAGTACAGGGCTGTGAAATTACATGCCCTCTGAGTCAGGAAAATGGCCCTAGCAGTGCATGACCTTGAAATGAGGGGAAGCAAACTTCACCTGATCCACAATTATAAAGACCTAAAGGGAGATATGAGGAAAGCAAGGAGTAGTGTGAGGAGGAGGGTTATAGTTACATTAAAAGCTTTATCAAATGTTCTATGAAACCAACAAAAAAAAACCCCAGATAAAATAAGATAAGCCTTGGGGATTAAAAAGTTAAAAAGCAAGAAAAATTATAGTTCTCTTATATCTAGTTATAGGTTAGTGTGTAAATATGAACTAGCTGGCTAACTATATAAGAATAAAGAAATTCAAACATAAAATTGATATGCAATGTATATAAAAAATTAAACATCACTAAGTAAATGGCAGTATCTGTGGTTTCCACATTACACTGGAAATGTCTGCTTCCCCCTTCTTATTTACATAATGTAGATATTTTTTGCTTCTGCTGCTGCTGTTGTGATGAGCTTAGTGATGTTTGTCTCTGTGCAATTTTCTCTTTGCTGTGAAATATTGTCAAGGGATGATTTCTGGTCCTAGCTGTGTTGCATGACAGTATTATCAAGGATTCATCAAGAGACCGTCTGTCAAATTTTGTTCGGGGGGGTGGAGAGAAAATGCAAAAACAGATGAAAAGGAAAAAAAAAAACGAGTTTGAGACGGGTACAGAGGAAGATAGCTATACCTCCATTAGAAAATTTCATCACTTGAATCCTGTTGAAAAAAATGTCTGTGCATAGAAATTAAGGGCTCCTTTTACTAAGCTGAGATAGTGGTTTTAGCGCACGCAGAATTGTCCTGCGCGCTAGACGCTAACACCAGCATTGAGCTGGCATTAGTTCTAGCTGCGTAGCGCAGGTTTAGCGCGTGCTAAAATTCTGTGCGCGCTGAAAACGCTATCGCAGCTTAGTAAAAGGAGCCCTAAGTGCTCACTTTCACTCTTTTGCCCAACCAGAAAATTGCATCAAAGTGTCAACCTTACATTATTTTACTATATGTAAGGTTGCTCGGTAGCTATGTGGTTTTTTTTACATCTCATAGGAAAAGTAAACTGTAGCCTGAAAAACTTGTTTAAAAAAAGTATATTTGGAGCTTCAAGCACTTGCTGTCTCTGGGGTAGAATTGGAATCAAAGAGTTAAAGCATCATAGTAGAATCTGAGTAGCCTGAGAGGACCACTCAGCCACAGATGCAAATCCACTGTATGGCCTATGTCAAATTAGTATATTGTCAGGTTTTGCAGTTTGCTAATTTAACCGAAGATTAACAACACTCCTCCTTTCTGCCCTGCAGCCTGGAAGTCTGGAATATGCTGCTGGGACATTTGTTTGAGGAGTAGGCCTTGTTGATTTTTTTTTTTTTTTTGTAGCGAAGAAATTCTATAGAGAGGAAACACACAGGCCTCCGGAAAAATTCACTGAATTTACACTATGAATTGTGGTTACCATGTTAGTCTACTTAGATATACATAATGATCAATAAACAACTTGTAGGTGATAAAATTATATTGACCTAACCTATCTTTAACAAGCTTTCAGAGTAAGCTCAGTGAAGAACAATGTAGTCACTGGTTTAATAGTACAAACTCATCTACTGTAGGTCTTAGGCTGCCTGCATATGTCATTATAACTGTGAAAAGGGGTGGGGGATAGACAGAGATGATGAGATAGTAACACTTTACAGTTCAAAGATTCTATATCCAATACAGCCAGTCATGCATCACCAGTTTGCTTTATTTCTTTGAAGGTGTAAATAAACATGTGGATAAAGGTGAGCCAGTTGACATAGTGTACCTCAGTGGTGTACCAAGGGGGGACGGGGGAGCAGTCAACCCCGGGTGCACGCCCCAAGGGGGTGCACAGTTGGCCACCCACCGGGGAATAGGCTGCTGCTGGGGAAAGGCTTCCACTGCCATCATCGAGAACAAGCCGGATGAGTTCTCCCTTCTTTTATTCCCTGCAGGGATGACCAACTCTTGCCGCCTGACGTCAGTTCTGATGTTGGAGAGGACGTTCTGGGCCAGCCAATCGCTGCCTGGATGGCCGGGAACGTCCTCTCCGACTTTAGAATTGACATTGGGCAGCAAAGAGTTGGTCGGCCCCGCGGGGAAGAGAAGCAGGGCGAACTTGGAGCTGGCATGTTCCCGATGGTGGCAGTGGCAGCCTATTCCCCAGCGGCGGTGGCAGCATTTTCCCAATGGCGGTGGCATAGGGGAGGGGAAGGAGAAAGAAAGAAACAGGGGGGGACAGAAAGAAGGGGGGCAGGGTGAAACAAAGAAAAAGAAAAAATGGGGCACGGAGAGAGAGAGAGAAAGACAGACAGAGAGAAAGAAAGAGGGCATGGAGAGAGAAAGAAAGAAGGGGGCAGGGTGAAACAAAGAAAGAAAAGGGCACGAAGAGAGAGAGAAAGACAGACATACAGAAAGAAAGGGGGTATGGAGAGAGAAAGAAAGAAGGGGGCAGGATGAAAGAAAGAAAAAGTTGGGGGAGGGAATGAGGTCTGGAGGAGAGGAAGCATACAAGAGGCTGAAAGAAAGGAAGAAATATTGGATGCACATTCAGAAGAATAAAGTGCAACCAGAGATTGATGAAATTACCAAACAAAGGTAGGAAAAATGATTTTATTTTCAATTTAGTGATCAAAATGTGTCCGTTTTGAGAATTTATATATGCTGTCTATATTTTGCACTATGGCCCCCTTTTATTAAACCACAATAGTGGTTTTTAGCACAGGGAGCATATGAGCGTTGAGAGCAGCATGGGGCATTCAGCGCAGTTCCCTGCACTAAAAACCACTATCGCGGTTTAGTAAAAAGGGAGGGGTATATTTGTCTATTTTTGTATAGTTGTTACTGAGGTGACATTGCATAAAGTCATCTGCCTTGACCTCTTTGAAAATCCGCGGAATATAAATGATAATTAACATTTTCTCTGTGTACAGTGTGCTTTGTGTTTTTAAATTTTTATTGTTGGTAGATCATTTTGACTTGGCCACGAAGGTAAGGGGGAGGGAGAGAGGGGAGTTGCTGAAAGACATCTAGTAATCCTAGCAGGCTTGACTGTGCAGGGAATTATTTTTGTAAAATCATGTTTTGTTATGTGACTGGCATTATTTAGACTTTAATTTCTATGAATGAATAGAATGAAAATGATATAAAATTACTTGCTTGTTTTTATGTGCGTGCGCTGAAGGAAAGTGGAGAGAGAGTGGGCTGAGGACGCTGAAGGGAAATGGGGAAGAGAGAGTGGGGAGAAGACACTGATTTATAAATTGACAATTGTACAGAATATTGTTTCTTTTTATACTTTAATATAATAAGTTCAATATAAAACAATTTAAGGCTTGTGTGGATGGAATCAGGTGGTTTGCAGGGATGGGGACCGAGCTTACAGGGATTAGTCCAATAAAATGGTATTTTCTTATTTCTCATTATTTGTTTTATTTTTATTTGTTAATTTGTAAAGTGGTGATTGTTATGTATCAGTTTTTTCAAATTTACATCGACTGCCTTTATATTTTGCACAGTATTAGAGGACATGTATTACTGTTTTTGTGGTATTGTAGTGTTGCATTGTATGCAGAGTCTGGTTTCTTGGCGGTTCATTTTAACTTTTGTCTACATATTTCTATTTTTAGTTTGTGATTATTCCATATTGGGCGAGGGAGTATCTATCTGGCTTTCTGGCTTTCTGATAACATCAACTGATAACATGGCTTTCTGATAACATCAACTGTACAGGATCAATTGAATGTACAGGATCTGGCTTGTTTAGTTTTACAATGTATGTGTTGGTGTTCTAGTGCTCACTGCAGTGTTTAAGATGCTGCCTTTTCGTAGGTACACTCTTGTTGTGCGATATGTTGATTGTTACTAAAAATCATATTTTTCATATAGATGAGGGCGGGTGTCAAGAAATGATGGGCCCTGTGTGTCACATATGCTAGGAACGCCACTGGTGTACCTAGACTTTCAAAAAAGTTCCCCATGAGTGATTCCTGAGAAAATTAAAGAGTCATGGAATAGGAGGCAATGTTCTGCTGTGGATTAGGATTTGGTTATTGGACAGAAAACAAAGTGGGATTAAAAGTCCTTTTTTTTTTTTTTTTTCAAAAGAGGAAGGTGAATAATGGAGTGATCTGTACTGGGATCAGTGCTGTTTAACCTATTTATAAATGATCTGGAAATTGGAACAAGTGAAATGATTAACCCCTCCTTTTACAAAACTGTGGAAGCAGTTTTTAGCGCAGGCCGAAACGCTGGTACTCTGTGCTGCTCCCGACACTCATAGAGTTCCTATGAGCGTCGGGAGCAGCACAGAGCATTTAGCACACCAGCCTGTGCTAAAAGGGGGGGGGGGGGATAAATTTGTTCAAAGTTGTTAAACTATGGGGACTTTGAAAAATTGCAATAAGACATTAGGAAATTGTAATATTGGACATCCAGATGGCAGATGACATTTAATGTGGACAAATGCAAAGTGATACACATTAGGAATAATAATCTAAATCATGGTTACCAGATGCTAGAGTCCACCTTAGGGGTCAGCAATGAAGAAAAAGATCTAAGTGTCATCATAAACAATATGCTGAAACCTTCCACCCAATGTGTGGTGGCGGCTAAGAAAGTAAACAGGATGTTAGAAATTATTCGGAAAGAGATGGTAAATACGACTAAGAATATTATATTGCCTCTGCATTGCTCCATGGTGCAATCTCACCTTGAGTATTTGTGGGAAGTCTGATGATTCCACTTTCCATGGGTTTATTTCTGGGTCAGTCCACTCATTTTGGGCTCTCGTGTCACTTTTTGACACTCTGGTCACTTTCCAGTCACTTCCAGTCATTCTGGTCACTTTTGATCATTTCTCAGCCCCAAACCACACTCTGGCCTCTCTGGACAGGTTTCTCAGCCCTAGGTTTTGCTCTAGCCTCTCTGGTTAGAGTTGGGCATACTGGGAGTTAGGTGCGAGTCAGCATTCCTCTCCCCAAGGGTCGCCTGTAGGAATGCTTGTTGCTAAGAAATCCCCTTTCCAGTTTTCTTGATGAAGAGCTCCTCTGTACTCTCGGGGTGAGGCAACTTTCATTAGTCTCCAAGTGAACCTCTCTTCACCCTTGTAACTAGGTCCCAAGTAGATAGTAACCTTTTCTTTCTTCCAAAGTAGGTGTTTTCCTTTGTGTTATATCTTATGTAAATCAGATGCAGATTAGATGTTCCTTTTAAACTCAGCTGGTTTGGACATATGGTCTGACCTTCAGTCCCACCAAACAAACAACAAAAGTCCAACAGGACAAGAACCCACAAGTTCAAAATCACACAAAAAGCAGCGGGAACGGACAATGGACATCGCACAAAAAATAAAGAATGTAAAAACACACTTGTTTATTCCAAAACAAAGGGAAAAACATCAACTGTGGACCCAACACAGTACTGTGTTTCAGGAAATCAAAGCGCCTGCATCAGGGGTCACTGTAGTGTTGTAATACACAGGTGAACAAGTCCTTTGTTAATACAAGGTTTGATCAAATCACACACCAACAAAAACTCGAGCACTGAGAAGCTTTCAAGCGGTTCTGAACCTCTGTGACAGCACTAAGACTCATCTACTCATTAAAGAAACATGATCACATTACAAAAGCATATCTCCAATCGCACTGGCTTCCGATCCCAGCAAGAATACAATTTAAATTCTACTGCCTACTATTTAAGACTTTATATGGAGACAGTCCAAACTACCTGAATAACCGCCTCATCCACAACACTGCAACCAGACATAGGAAAACTCACACCCCATTCTCATACCCCCCAATTAAGGAGGTCAAACGGAAACTATATGATGGCCTCCTGGCCACAAAAGCAGCCAAACTAGACAACCAAATCGCCAATCTACTGACGGCATCCCTCGACTACAAGACTTTTAGAAAAGAAATAAAGACCATACTCTTCAAGAAAACTCTGAAAAAAGAAATAATACTGCAAGTCTCAAACTCCACCTCTCACTAAAGCCAACTATCCTAAACAAATAACCTTACCCATTTCTCACTCTTTTTGAAAATGACCAATTTTTTTTTTTTTTTTTGGTAAGTTCTTGTTGTAAAATACATCTTGGATAATTCTCTTGTAATCCGCCTTGAACTGCAAGGTAATGGCGGAATAGAAATCCCTAATGTTATATAACTTACACACTCATCACAGTATTGCATTTAATTCTGGTTGCAGCATCTCAACAAAGATATAGCAAACTTAGAAAAGGTTCAAAGAAGAGTGACCAAGATGATAAAGGGGATGGACCTCCTCTCATAAGAGGAAAGGCTAAAGAGAGTAGGGCTCTTCAGCTTGGGAAATAGACAGCTGAGGGGATATGATTGAGGTCTACAAAATCCTGAGTGGCATAGAATCGATTTTTACTCTATCAAAAATTAGAAAAAGTAAGACATTCAATGAAGTTACATGGAAATACTTTTCAAACAAATAACTATTCTTTTTACTCATAGAATATTTAAGTACTGGAACTCATTGTTGGAGGCTGTGGTAACAGTGGCTAATATAGCCAATTTTTTAAAAGGGTTCTAGGGGAGATCCGGGAAATGACAGACCGGTAAGCCTCACTTCAGGGCTGGGCAAAATGGTGCAAACAATTATAAAAAATAAAATTGTGGAACAGGTAGACAAACATGATTTAATGAGTCAGAGTCAGCATGGGTTCAGCCAGGAAGATATTGCCTCAACAATGTGTTTGACTATTTGAAAGTGTGGATAAAGGTGAGCCAGTTGATGCAGTGTATCTAGATTTTCAGAAAGCTTTTAACCAAGTTCCTCATGGGAGGCTCCTAAGAAAATTAAAGAGTGATGAAATAGGTGGCAAGGTTCAGTTGTGGATTAGGAATTGGTTATCGGATAGAAAACAGAGGGTAGGGTTAAATGGCCATTTTTCTCAATGGAGGAGAGTAAACAGTGGAGTGCCGTAGAGATCTGTACTGGGGCTGGTGCTATTTAACTTATTTATAAATGATCTGGAAATTGGAATGATGAGTGAGGTGATTAAATTTGCATATGACACTAAACTGTTCAAAATTGTTCAAACGCATGCACATTGTGAAAAAATTGAGGTAGGCCTTAGGAAATTGAAAGACTGGGCATCCAAGTGGCAGATGAAATTTAATGTGGTCAAATGCTAAGTGATGCATAGGAGGAAATATTTTTTCACTCAGAGAATAGTTAAGCTCTAGAACACATTGCCAGAGGCTGAGGTAAGAGTAGATAACATAGCTGGTTTTAAGAAAGTTTTGGACAATTTCCTGGAGGAAATGTCCATAGTCTGTTACTGAGAGAGACATGGGGTAAGCCACTGCTTGTCCTGGATCATTAGCATGGAATCTTGCTACTCTTTGGTATTTTGCCAGTTACTAGTGACCTGGATTTGCCACCATGAGAATGGGCTACTGGGCTTTTTTAGACCGTTGGTCTGACCCAGTATGACTATTCTTATGAGTCCTTTAGTGTAAGTTTCCAAGTTTTATTTTAATTTCAAAACTTTTTCATTCCTGTGAGCTCTTGAAGTTTCCTTTAAGCACCAAAGTCATTAAGGGAATGATCTTTCATTGAGAAATGTCACCTGCTGAGCTGTCATTCTGTTTTATTTTCTGTAACAATTTATGTTATGTCTATGAAGATTAATATGTGTCCTCGGTTTTTGGCTTGTTTCTCCAGCGCAGCATGCCTCTTCACATTTCATGGGACAAAAATAGGGCAAAAAAGACTCTCTACACTACCGAGAGTTGAGTGATTGAAAGAGTATCCAGAATGCAATGAAATAATCACTCACAAGTATTCACAATAATATGATTTCAACTGTGTACAACTGTTAATGAATCTTATGCTCAGAGAAATGGAGGTGATAACAGGGGAAAACCCCAACCACACCTCACCGCCAAATCATTGCATATTCAAAAACTTGTTGTAAAATATGCAACTGTTTAAGATGTTTGCGTTTGTGCTATAAGCTATAAGCTTTATGTTAAGTAAATCATATTATTGTGAATACTTGTGTGTGATTATTTCATTGCATTCTTCATATTTCATTGCAGGGGATTAGGTTCACTATGTTCACAGAGAAGCATGAATGTAAGCCTGTTATTATGAATGTTCATTTGAGTAGTTGTAGGGTCCTATGATATATGCTGGCATAGCTTGCATCCTTGTATCTTGCAAGGTTTTTTTGTTTTTTGTTTTGCTATTTTCTTCTATTTGGGATTCTGTTTGTAATTTACTCCTTAATTTTTTTTTTTTTTGTTTCAAGAGAGGTGGTTGGCAGAAAGTTAGAATTAGGGAAGATGACAAATATTTCTGTCAGGGGGAGAAGTAATCAACATCAGCTACTGGTAATTTGGGTAGCTAAGATTATTAGATGACCAGATTTCCCCAGACATGTCCTCATTTTGAGGACGTCCGGGGATCCGGACAGCTTTTCAAAACCCGGCACTTTGTCCGGGTTTTGAAAAGCCTCCTCAAATCACGTTGGGCGGGGAGGAAGTCCGCGTCTGCGCGAACTTCCTCCATGTCTGACAAGAACAGGATGCAAGGGGCGGGGCTAGGGTAGAACTGGGGTCGGGATTAGGGCGTTGCAGGGTGGGTCTCGGGGTCCAGATTTTCCAATTGGAAAATTTGACAACCCTAAAAGTAGTCAATGTTGATAACTTCCCCCTTAAATAATTACTGTATATTAAATGATCAGCATTATTTGCTATGGTAACAGTTAATGTGCAGTAAGTTACCATGCATTAAATTGCCAGGCGCATTCCATGCCCATCCTCCCCAAGCTATGCAGTTAGGGCCTTATTCTATAAATGGTGTCTAACTCCTAGGCACCGTTCAGCATGGTTGTCAATCAACCGATAAGTGCCGTTTATAGAATCGCACCTAGCAGTGCCTAAGCATTCTTAGGCACCGGTAGGCATAAAATCCGTAGGCCAGGGTTTTCTTGGCCTCAGTGTGTACGCCTAAGTCAACCCACACCCAAACTGCACCCCGAATCCAATCCTAACCATGCTTACTTGCCGGTAAGAGCCTCGGTTGTAGGCGCCTACATCAAAGTGGTAAGCACCAACCAAGTTAAGCGCCTACCAGCAATTTAATTTTTTAATCATTTTTTAATTGTTTTTAAGGGTGCTTTCAACTGTTAGCTCTGATTAAGCCAATTAAAAAAATTAAATTAGGAAGCTAGGCTTGATCAGCTAGGTACGCAAATCTAAGTGCCTAACTGTAGACGTCTTTTATACAATCAGGGCCTTAATGCTTTGATAAAATTCACAAGTATAGCCCAGCTTCCCCTTTCACTTTTTATTTATTATTTATGACTTATTAACTGCCTTTTCATGAAGAGATTCACCCAAAGAAGTTTACAATTCATTGAATAGTAACCATACTCATAAGTATTTTCCCTATCTCTCCTAGTAAGCTCAAAATCGAACCATGATACCTGGGGCAATAGTGTATTAGGTGGGTTGCCCAGACTCACAAGGAGCAGGCTGGCATCAAACTTCCAACCTCAGGGTGCCGAGGCAGCAGCTCTAACCACTAGGCCATATCCTCCACTCCACTTTGCGCGATTAGAAGGGATGCAGAAGAGCCACTGCATTCATATATCCATAAAGATCAGCAACGTTATAGGTTCTGATTCCTGCAAACTTTAATCTCACTCCTTATGCCTAACAGTATGCCGGTTGACACAGCAAAAAGATTTAATTTTTCTGGATCTATATTGATAAAGCTTGGCTTAAACTTGGTTCTCACTAGCTCAGTAGTTCCCAAACCTGTCTGGGAGGCTTCCCAGCCAGCCAGGTTTTCAGAATATCCACTGTGACAATTTGAGAAAGTTTCATGCACTGCTTCTACTGATATCCTGAAAATCAGGCTGGCTGGGATCCCCTAGGACTGGTTTGGGAACTACTGTCATAGCTTATAGATGTCAAAGACCAGGAAGAAGAAGACCTAAGATGTAGATGCAGCATTGAATAGTCAAAGGAAGTTTCCTACTGCCACCAGGTCCTCCCACTAATTATCTCAGAAACTCCTATGTTCTACCACATTCTGGCAGCTTCTGTTCCTTTGTGGTAAGATACACCTGAAAAGTCACAGTCTGCCTACCTACAGATAAGTTTAACCAGAAGGTAGTTTAAAGTAGGAACATTGTGAATCTGATAAAGCATTCCAACTGCCGGATTCCCAGGGGTATTATATCTACATACCAATGATAGATGACAATATTTGGACACTATCAGCAGCTGAGCACTACACATATTTGGTATGGCACAGTTATCTGGATAGGGGCAGACTTTATCTGGATAACTATCACCTATATGTTTTTTTTATCATTAATCTGTAGTTTTAGAAAGATCTAGTGTGTGTATATATATATATATATATATATATGTATATATATATATATATATATATTTGCTGTCACTTATACATATAGGTTGCAAAATTGAAACATACTCATGTACTTAAGTGCTAGCAAATATATGGTTATGAGTACACATATATTACTCATAACCTGGTCATAATAGCCAGTCTAAACTGGGCCAGTGAAATTTTACTCTGGATCCCAAGTGGAAGATTGTTCTATGAAAAAGGCACAGTGATGAATTCTTTCATGTTGGGCAAGTCTAGGCCCTGGGAGAACCAAGTGGTGATCATTCAAGGAGCATAATGTCTGTGAAGGGAAATAAAATGAATGGTATGGTTGTTAAGATAAGAATCTTAAGGCCTAAAAAGTAAATAATAAAATGATATATTGTATTCAGTAGGAAATGATAAGCAAGTGATGCTCCTTAAGGAGGGAAAACACAAATTCAAATTTACTAACATGGAACGCATGGAAAAAGTTAGAACATAAGAACATGAGGTCTCCTTCCCGGGATCCTATGTGCCCTCTCTATTTCAAGTGGCACTTTTAAGTTGAAGGGAAGTCTTTTTGGAATTACTTCCTCCAAAAAAAGATGTCATATTTCTTCCTTCTGCCCCTTCCTTTAAACCCAGGATTCTTATATTATGTCTTCTCGTCCGGTTTTCAAAATCTATCATCCGCTTTTCCATTGCTTTTATGATCTATTTTACATTGCTGCTGCTTTTCCACTTTCTCCACTCTTATCTTCATCTGATCCATTCTGTTGGATATAAGGGGGGATATTTGATATGAGTTAAACTTTGATGGTATATTAAGTGATGTTAAAGTATAAAATGATTGCATCTTATGTTACACTTGTTGAGTTTTAAAAATGAATAAAGATTTTTAAAAAAGAACATAAGAATAGCCTTACTGGGTCAGACCATTGGTCCATCAAGCCCAGTAGCCCGTTCTCATGGTGGCCAATCCAGGTCCCTAGTACCTGGTCAAAAGAGTAGCAACATTCCATGCTACTGATCCAGGGCAAGCAGTGGCTTCCCCCATGTCTTAATAACAGACTATAGACTTTTCCTCCAGGAATTTGTCCAAACTTTTCTTAAAACTAGCTGCGCTATCTGCTCAGCCTTCTCTTTTCCAAGCCAAAGAGCCCTAACCTTTTTAGGCTTTCCTCATACGAGAGGCGTTCCATCCCCTTTATCATCTTGGTCTTGGTCGCTCTTCTTTGAACCTTTTCTAATGCCGCTATAATTTTCTGACAGATCTAAGTTGTCTTAAAGTGAAAAAACAAACCTAAGGACAGATGAGACCACAGGGATATAAAAAACCAGTTAGGAGTCAAATGTGACTCCTTGATAGTGAAAAGAATCTACCAGGGAAATTGAAGTACCCATGAGACAGAGAACACAGGAAAGCCTAGGGTTACCATATGTCTCCAGAAAAAGGAGGACGGATTGAGACATCTGGGTTTCACTTCAATAGGAGTAAAACCCAGATGTCTCAATCCGTCCTCCTTTTTCTGGAACCATGTGGTAACCCTAGCCTTGAGGGACAGCCCGTGATCCAGCAAGCAATTGGAGGTCTTATCTGCATCGAGAACCAGACTATTAGTGGAAAGCCAGAGAGCAACTGAATCGAGACAGAATTGCAAAAGAGAAATAGATGGAGAGTCAGGGTCTCTGTAATGCTGCATAAAAATAGGTTGAAATGTTAAAAATTTTGGATGACAGCAGCTAGTGAGCTATGGAAAAGATTGATTAGTAGGGGAGAAAAGATGGAACTCCATACTGAAAGCACTGAGATTGAGAGGTTGATGATGGAGCAACCACTTTA
Source organism: Geotrypetes seraphini (assembly GCF_902459505.1). NCBI lineage: Eukaryota > Metazoa > Chordata > Amphibia > Gymnophiona > Dermophiidae > Geotrypetes > Geotrypetes seraphini. The sequence continues at coordinate 106,263,983 of NC_047085.1, read as the reverse complement.
AATGAATGATCAGATAAGGATGAGGTGAATCATTGCAAGGCAGTACCTGAAAGGCCTAAAGCTTAAAGATGGACCAGGAGGAAAGAATGATCTCTGCGATCAAAGGCCACTGAGAGATCTAAAGAAATATTAAGAGCACAGCGACCTTTGTCTAGATTAGAGTGAATTTTATTTATTTTTTTTTTAAGTTCAATCAGTTTTTTATTGTTTTATGCAAAATAACATAAAAACAAAAACATAGAACATCAGTATAAACGCACTTCATACAGAGGGCATCACGAGAAACTCAGTGTCATAAGCAGGTAATAACAGTTTCACAAAAAGAGAAAGGAAGAATGAGGAAGGATAATCTGGTACCAATTCCTATAGTATTAAGTAAATATTAAAGTAAACATAAAATGATCAATTCAGCAATATATATAGAGTCAAATATTCAAGTGTTACAGAAGTGAACAACAGGTGACCATACCTTTTTATACGTCAACAAGGCATTATGTTTTTCAGCAGCAATTTTCTCATACTTAGAGAATAAACAAACAGTGTTCCACCACATAACATGATTAAGTGAAGAAAAATCTTTCCAACAGGAGAGAATTGATTTAAATGCTAATAATAACAAACTTTGCAATAGTCTGGCTTCATATTTATCTAGGGGAGATTTCAACGCTTGTTCTCCAAATATCAATATTGAGTATGTGAATGTATCCGTAAGAGACAGAATTTTGCATATCATGTTCCAAACATTTTGCCAGAAAACCTGTAATTGTGAACAACCAAACACCATATGTTCAAAGGTGCCAATGGATAGCAAACAAGACCAACACTTGTTAGAGACTGAGGAGTCCAATTTGGAAAGCTTGAGCGGTGTCCAGTAAGCTCTGTGAAAGAGAAAAAGTACCATATGTAAAATAGCAGATGATCTCAACGCTTTAAAGGAAGAAAGCCAATGTTGAGACCATATTATATCTAAGTTCTTTGCCTCGGTGTCTTGTAGCCAGATATCATAAAGTACTTGAGGAGGAAAAAACTTTCTTTTATGGATAAGTTTGTACCATGATGAAGCTTGACCCTTACCAGTTCCAATTTTGGAAGACCATGTCAAAATAGTTGGGATATCATAAGAGAGGGTATGAGTTTTCAGGAACGCGGACACACAATGTTTCAGTTGCAACCATTGATAATAATGCTTAGGATCAAGGCCATAAGTGTCCACTAGTTTCTGATAAGGGATAAAAGAGTCATTTGGTTTAATTTGATATATTGACCATAACCCCTTTTTTCTTCCCGATTTCCACTCCATGTAGCTACCTTGGATTTTCAAATGTGGGTTCCGCCACAAAGAGGAACTGTAGGTACTATTCCATGGCACATCAGCCAGATTGTCAACCGTGGATAATGCACTTTTGGTGGATAGTATTATAGGGTTCAGGCAAATGTTGTTATCTGGTTGAGTAAAAGGTAGGAATTTTAGATATTGACTATCAAAAATGCGATGTTCCAGTTGTAGCCAGGCTGGGGCAGATGAAGAGGGAGGATCCGTAAGCCATTTGGAGCCTTGTCTGCAAAGGAAAGCCAGATGATATTCGTGTAGACTAGGAAAATTTACTCCCCCATTTTCTTTTGTGCATTTTAATTTTTTTAAAGCGATGCGGGGAACCTTGTTATTCCATAAGAATTTTACTAGCATAGACTCAAATTTCTTGTATTCCTCCAGTGGAAACAGAGCTGGAATCATTGATAATATATATGTTATTTTTGGTACAAGTACCATCTTTATTGAATCGAGGCGGCCCCACCACGTCAGCTTCAAAGGAGACCATCTTGATGTAGTAGACTGAATAATTTGAGAGATATAATCTACATTAAATAATAAAGTTTCTTGTAACGATTCACCAAAATACACACCAAGATATTTCAATTTGGTAGGATTATATTTCAGATTCAGTTCTCTGACAATGTCACTACAAGGGTTACCAGCAAGGGGCATTACCTCAGTTTTCGTGTTATTCAATTTATATCCAGACACCGATGAATAAGTCCGAATTGTTTGAATAACATGTGGTAGTGAATCTAGTGTGGTATAGACTTGGACGTCGTCTGCATAGGCTGATAGTTTTATCGACAGGTCATTGACCTGAAAACCAATAATAGATTGATCCATTCTGATGGAAATGAGGAGAGGTTCTAACGCCAAGTTAAACAGTAGGGGTGACAACGGGCAACCTTGACGCGTTCCTCTTGATGGAGTAAAAGCTGAAGAGAAGACATCATTTATACGAAGTCTCGTTGATGGATTAGAGTACAGGACTTGAATCATACGAATGAAATCAGAATGAAATCCAAACCAATTCAATGTTTGAAACATAAATCTCCATTCCACGCGGTCAAAGGCTTTTTCCGCATCTAAAGCCATAGTGATCCCATCAGGCATAAAAGACGAAGCTAGTGATATGATATGGGAGAAAAGCCTGGTGTTGTCACTAGCCAATCTGCATTGCATGAATCCATTCTGATCCGAATTAATTAATTTGGGAAGTACAACTTGTAATCTAGAGGCCAGCAACTTGGCGTACAGCTTCGCGTCAACATTTATCAGCGATAATGGGCGATAATTTTGAACCATCATAGGGTCTTTGTCAGGCTTTAACAAGACAATGATTGTAGCTTCGGTTATTGTACCAGATGCCATACCTCGGCTGATGAGGTGATTAAAGTAGGAAACCAATCTTGGAAGTAGTTCTGATTGGAACGCAAGGTAAAATTCCACTGAAAGACCATCTGGTCCCGGCGTTTTCCGCTTTGCCATAGACCGCAACGTGTCTGTAAGTTGATCTATTGATAAAGGTTGTAGCAGAAAAGTATTATCTTTATCATCCAATTTAGGGCCATTCAAGGATGACAAAAACTTATTTATGGAATCCATACTCGGGGACTCTGTGGTATACAGATCTTTGTAGTAATTTTGGAAATGTGTACATATTGCATTGCTATCCACTAGTATGTCATTCAGATCTGATTTTATAGCTGGGATGTTTGTTCTTTCAGATTTTATCTTCAAGTAATTGGCCAGCAGGTGACCTGCCTTGTTATTAGAAGCGTAATAGTTCGCTGATTGCAGAAATATTTCTGAGGAAGCCGTAGAACTAAGTTTGTCATTATATAAAAATCTCAGCTTATTCAATTGGGTTTGTAAGGACTTATTAGATAAGTTGTTGTGATGAGCGGACTCTAGTTTGGCGATTTCCGCCTCAATATTTTGTAGGTATGCACGTTCCAATTTCCGTTTTCTAGCAGAATAGGCTATGATTACTCCTCTTATATACGATTTAAATGCATCCCAGTTTGTCTGCCAAGATGTGTCTTCTACTAGATTAAAATCAAAAAATTCACGAATATGATCCTTCACATGAGAAATAAATTGAGTATCGGACAGTAGAGATGCATTAAATCTCCAAGATCCTTTCGGTTGAGGAGAAGCGATGTTCTTCAGTTCTAGTGTAATAGAAGAGTGGTCAGATATTGATATGGGTTGTATATCCGACGATATCAGTTTATTCACCAGAGAATAGCTAATTAAAAAAAAATCAATACGAGAGTATGATATATGAGGCGGAGAAAAGAAAGTAAATGACAAGTCGTCTGGGTGCATTAGTCTCCATGGATCGACTAGCTTTAGTTGGAAAATCAGATCATGTAGACAGAACCATGCTTTGGGTTTTTTAAAGGCGACTCTAGATTTTCTATCTTTTTCTGGTGACAATATTAAATTAAAATCCCCTCCTAAAATGTAGTTCGGAGAAGAAGAAGAACCAATTTCAGTTGCTAAAGTCTCAAAAAAAGGAGGACTGTCCTGGTTTGGGGCATAAATATTATATAGACTGAGCTGAATAGTGCCCACCTGTAATATCGTTTTAAGCCAACGGCCTTCCAAATCATTAGCTGAAGAGACAATTGTGATGTCCGGACGTTTCCGTATCAGAGTAATGACACCATTTTTCCTGCCACAGGAAGGAGAAAAAAGAGGAGCATAGGCCCAGTAGGGCGCTATCTTTGAAGATTCCGCAGAGGTGAGATGAGTCTCTTGGAAGAATACAATATCTGGCCGGTGTTGTTCAGTATATCTGAGTATTTTGAGTCTTTTAACAGGGTTATGAAATCCTTTAACATTTAGAGAAAGGCATATTAATGACATTGGTAAGAACAGTGCAGATATGTGACCTGTGTTATCATCATAATGGTAAGGATATATGAGTACCAGAGTAAATCATCAAGCTTCAATATATATGCATAGAGAAACAAATGTAAACACCTGCAGTATGAACTACCAAAGCACTCTGCAAGAAGGCAGAAAACTAACATTAACCAGTTAACCATACTATGGGTTCAGAGAGCTGAGGTGAAAGGAAAAAAAAAAACCCTATGAGCACTCCGTCAATCGGTGAGGAATTGAAACTGTAAGGCTTCAAAACAATTATTAAGGTATAACAACAGCTATATATATCAGTAATGCATATGTGAACAGAGAACACTGTAATAATTAGAAACAGCATATGGAAATAAAGGCTCAAAGTTCAGAGTAAAAAGACATATACATCATGTTTTATCTATTGCAGTAGGTCTCGCTGTTTCAATAAATTCTGCCAGTTCATCCGGCTGCAGGAAATCCTTAGTGACATTGTTATAAGTCACTCTGAACCTTGCTGGATAAAACATTCCGAATTTAGCTCCCATGGATTTAAGTTGAGGACGATATGAAAGCAGAAGTTTCCTCTTCTTAGCTGTTTCTTTGGCCAGATCCGGCAAAAAGATGATTTTATTTCCCTCAAATATTATAGGAGAGTGAAGCTTGGCATGTTGCATAATTTGTAGAACTTGCTGATGCTTTAGGAGAGAGACCAGAATGGGTCTAGGAAATTTCTTGTGAGGAGAGACAGGCTGAGGAAGTCTGAAAGCACTCTCAAAGTCTATTTTAAAATCATCCTGCATTTTCAGCAGTTGAGGCAAGAGAGCTGCTAAGAAGTCAACCAGACCACAAGCTTCCCTCCCATCTGGCAGACCTAAGATTCTGAAGCTGTTCTTTCTGGCATGATTGTCAGCAGCTTCCAGAGCACGTTCTAAGATGGCGATTTTTGAGGTCTGTTTGGTCAGGTGCTTGATTGAAGATTCTGCTGCTACTAACCTGGATTCCATAAGGTCAGACTTAGTTTGAGCCACAGTAAAGTCCTCTTTCAACGAGGTGATGTCAGCTTTCATATCTTTTATGTCCTGCTTCGTATCTAGCAACAAGTCCCGGATTTGCCTGAGTTCCTCTAAAATGGCCGCTGAAGTCGCGTCCTCGATCCTGTTCACGGGAATTTTCGATGGCGACGGCGGCTCGGCGCTTTTTCTTTTGGATGGCTTACTTGTTGCCATATTGGGGGTGAATCCGCACCGAGTTACACCGGCGAAAAATTTTTTTTAAATTGCCTTTTTCGGGCGAAGATCGGGTCCCACCGACGGAGCTCGCGCTCGTGGCTTCCTAACACATCGGGCTCACTAGCGCCCCCCCGTGAATTTTATTTTTGACAACTGTAAGAACCTTTTTTGGTGCTATAGTTAGATCTGAAGCCTGACTGCTATGGATGTAGAGTGAGAGTTTTCTCGGAATATGAGACAGAAATAAAGCAAAGATTTGATACACGACTTGGAAAAATCCACTGCTTATTTCTAGGATAAGCAGCATAAAATCTGTTTTATTCTTTTGGAATCTTGTCAGGTACAGTACTTGTGACATGGATAGGCCACTGTTGGAAAGAGGATACTGGGCTTTATGGACCTTCAGTCTATCCCACTGTGGCAAAGCTTATGTTTTTATGACAGTAGTGAGCCAGAATGGATTGATCCAAGGAAATATTTTTAAGGATGGGATGAACTAATGCAGATTTCCAGGAAGCAGGCCAGAAGAGAGACTGGGAAATACCCAGTGCAGCTGAATATAACTCACCTTGAGTTACTACCGAAAAAAAGTGGGAGCAAAATTCAAATAAATAATTTGGGGGGAGTGCTGTTGGGATTAAGTTAAGGTGGGGTTCTTTAAGCCAAGAAGATGGAATTGGGTCAATAGCGCAATTATTTTATTATTATTGTTATTTTTTGTTATTTTTCTTTTTAAAAAAAAAAATTATTTATTTATTTTCAAAATTACATTAAGTGTTAAATATTCACAGTAACAATAAATACATCACTTAGAACATAAGAACATAAGAACATAAGCAATGCCTCTGCTGGGTCAGACCTGAGGTCCATCATGCCCAGCAGTCCGCTCACGCGGCGGCCCAACAGGTCCAGGACCTGTGCAGTAATCCTCTATTTATACCCCTCTATCCCCTTTTCCAGCAGGAAATTGTCCAATCCTTTCTTAAACCCTTGTACTGTACTCTGCCCTATTACTCCCTCTGGAAGCGCATTCCAGGTGTCCACCACTCGTTGGGTAAAGAAGAACTTCCTAGCATTCGTTTTAAATCTGTCCCCTTTCAACTTTTCCAAGTGTCCTCTTGTTCTTTTATTTTTCGAAAGTTTGAAGAATCTGTCCTTCTCTACTCTCTCTATGCCCTTCATGATCTTATAAGTCTCTATCATATCCCCTCTAAGTCTCCTCTTCTCCAGGGAAAAGAGACCCAGTTTCTCCAATCTCTCAGCGTATGAGAGGTTTTCCATCCCTTTTATCAAGCGTGTCGCTCTCCTCTGAACCCTCTCGAGTAACGCCATATCCTTCCTAAGGTACGGAGACCAATATTGGACGCAGTATTCCAGATGCGGGCGCACCATCGCCCGATACAATGGCAGGATAACTTCTTTTGTCCTTGTTGTAATACCCTTCTTGATTATGCCTAGCATTCTATTTGCTTTCTTAGCGGCTGTTGCGCACTGTGCCGTCGGCTTCATTGTCATGTCCACCATTACCCCCAAGTCCCTTTCTTGGTTGCTCTCATTCAATAATATCCCTCCCATCGTATAGTTGTACCTCGGGTTTCTGTTTCCAACATGCAATACTTTAAATTTCTCAACGTTGAACTTCATCTGCCATCTCGCCGCCCATTCCCCCAATTTGTTCAAGTCCCTTTGCAATTCTTCGCATTCCTCTTTAGTCCCAGCTCCACTAAATAGTTTTGTATCGTCCGCAAATTTTATTATCTCACACTTCGTGCCTGTTTCTAGATCATTTATGAATATATTAAATAGCAGCGGCCCGAGCACTGAGCCCTGCGGAACACCACTCGTGACCCCCATCCAGTCCGAGTAGTGGCCCTTCACCCCTACCCTCTGTTTCCTACCCGCCAACCAGTTTCTGATCCATCTATGTACGTCTCCGTCCACTCCATGGTTCTTCAGTTTCCGGAGTAGACGTTCGTGAGGCACCTTGTCAAAGGCTTTTTGGAAATCAAGGTATATGATGTCTATGGGGTCTCCTCTGTCCATCCGTTTGTTAATTCCTTCGAAGAAGTGCAATAAGTTCGTTAGGCACGATCTCCCCCTGCAGAAACCATGTTGGGTTGTTTTCAAAAGTTCGTTTCTTTCCAGATGTTCATCGATGTGTTCTTTAATCAGTGCTTCCGTCAGTTTCCCCGGAACCGAAGTCAAACTCACTGGTCTGTAGTTTCCCGGGTCACCTCTTGATCCCTTTTTAAAGATGGGCGTGACATTGGCTATCTTCCAATCCTCCGGGATCATGCCTGTTTTCAAGGATAGGTTGCAAATTTGCTGCAGTAGTTCCGCTATCTCCTCCTTTAATTCCTTCAGGACCCTGGGATGGATTCCGTCCGGACCCGGGGATTTGTCAGTTTTAAGTTTTTCTATCTGCCTGTGTACATCATCAAGGCTCACTTCCATGGATGTTAATTTTTCTGCTTGATTTCCATTGAATATTTGTTCAGGTTCCGGTATGTTGGTTGTGTCTTCGTTTGTAAATACAGACGAGAAGAACATGTTGAGTCTTTCTGCGACTTCTTTCTCCTCCTTCACCGCTCCCTTCCTGTCTCCTTCGTCCAGCGGTCCTACCTCCTCCCTAGCTGGCTGTTTCCCTTTAACATATCTGAAGAACGGTTTGAAATTTCGTGCCTCCCTGGCTAGCCTCTCTTCATACTCTCTTTTGGCTTTTCGAACCACACGGTGACATTCTTTTTGATACTTCCTGTGCTCCTTCTGGTTCCCTTCAGTTTTGTCCTTTTTCCATTCCCTGAATGAATTTTTCTTATTGCCTATCGCTTCCTTCACTATTTTAGTCATCCATACTGGGTCTTTTGTTCGACCCTTTTTGCACCCCTTTCTGAATCTGGGGATGTGCAGATTTTGTGCCTCGCTCACTGTGTCTTTGAAAAAAGACCAGGCATGTTCTACTGTTTGCCATTTTTTGGAAGTGTTCCTAAGTTTCTTCCTTACCATTTCCCTCATTGCTTCATAGTTTCCTTTCCTGAAGTTGAAAGATGTCGCTATGGTTCTCTTTCCGTTCGGTATGCCTACTTCAACCTTGAACTTGATCATATTATGATCACTGTTTCCCAACGGTCCCACTACTTCCACTTCCTTTGCAGGTCCCCTTAGTCCATTTAGGATTAAATCCAGAGTGGCATTTCCTCTCGTCGGTTCTCTAACAAGCTGCTCCATGAAGCAATCTTGTATAGCCTCCAGGAATTCTGTCTCCCTAGCGCATCTTGAGCTTCCAAGACTCCAGTCTATCCCAGGATAGTTGAAGTCTCCCATAACAACTGTGTAACCACTTTTGCATTCTCGCTTCATCTCGGCATCCATTTCTTTATCGCTATCTCCGGTTTGCCCGGGTGGACGATAGTATAGGCCCATCTTTATTTCATGCCCTTTCCTACCCGGTATTTTAACCCATAGCGATTCCAGTTTGTTGATCATCTCCGCTGTGTCCATTCTTGTCGATTGTATGCTTTCTTTTACGTATAGGGCTATTCCTCCTCCTTTCTGACCTGACCTATCCCGGCGATAGAGCTTGTACCCCGGCAGTGCTGTATCCCATTTGTTTTCCTCATTCCACCACGTTTCAGAGATTCCAATGATGTCTATGTCCTCTGCATTGGCCATGGCTTCTAGCTCCCCCATTTTGTTTCTTAAACTCCTTGCATTAGTATATATGCAGTTTAGATCCTGGCATTTTGTCGTCTTCATTTCTTTTCCCTGTGCTTCAGTCTTTGGTGTCTTCTCTTTTGCTACAATCTTTCTAACCTCCTCTTCTGGGTTAGTTGACTCCTGTAATTTGTCTCTTGTTTCTTCCCTGCCTTTTTTCCCCTTAGTATCTTCACGGGATACCTTCTTCCGAATCATCGACGCTAGGTCGACTGTCGGCTTTCCCCTTTCTCTTAGTTTAAAGCCTGTTCTATTCCTCTCTTGACGTTGTTTGCTAGAAGTCTTGTTCCCGCCACGCTCAGGTGCAGTCCATCTCTCCTGTAGAGCTTGCTCTTGCCCCAGAACGTTGTCCAGTTCCTCACGAAGTGGAACCCTTCTTCCTCACACCATCTCCTCATCCATGCATTTATTGATTGTAGTTCTTCCTGCCTTTTCACATCTGCCCTCGGTACCGGTAGGATCTCTGAGAATGCTATCTTCTGGGTCCTCATCTTCAGTTTCCTTCCTAGAATCTTGAACTGTTCTATCAGCGTGCCTCTTCTGTAGTCTCTCCTGCTGACATCATTCGTCCCGATGTGGATCATTACTGCGGTCTCTTCCGTCTCCGCTCCTTCCAGGACCTTCCCAATTTTGTCCACGATGTCCTTGGTTCTCGCTCCTGGGAGGCAGGTCACCAGTCGATCCTCTCTTCCTCCTGCTATGTGGCTGTCCACATGCCTCAATATCGAGTCTCCCACCAGGATCGCTGACTTTCCCTTCTTCAATTTTCTTATCGGTCTCAGGTCAATGTCCTCGGTGTGCTTAGCTCTCTCTTCTTCTGGGCATCGACTAGCCAATTCTTCCCCCTCGTGTGGTATTCTTCTGTGGGTGTCTTCTTTGAGGTCATCTGCTTCTTGCTCCCCCTTCCAAGTTGGTGTTGCATCATCTCTCATCTGGAGTTCGTTCTCTTCCACCCTCCTCCTGTATGCTTCCTCAATGAATTCCTCGAGTTCCCTGACTTCCTTCTCGATGTGTTTCTCACTCCTGAAGTCTTCAAATGCCCTGGTAGGGTCCTCCATGGTGTAAAGTCCTTCTAGCTCCTGTATCTTGTCCTCAAGTCGCTTGACTTCTTTCTTCAAGCTTTTCAGCTCCTGACACCGACTGCATACGTATGACTGTCTCCCCGAGGGGAGGTAGTCATACATATGACAGTCCGCGCAGAACACTGGAAAGCTCATCTTATAAACAATCATTGGTACATTACATTAATTTTTATCCCTTCCCCTTTCCCATCCCTCCCAACCATACATTCCATTATTATATAATATATTTAATAATAAAATACCCCCCTCCCTACATTTGTTATTTTTCATAGGCGTTATTTTCCTTTTTGCACTTTCATTTCTTTAAATACTTTAAATACCATTCATCCCTTAAATATCATTTTCAACAATACTGTCAATATTCCTATTTCTACAACTGTGTTCGGGTGGCTTGGGCTAAGCAGACTTGCCTGCAGCAGCAGTGGGGATAGCAGTTTACAGCGCTAGCGCGGAGAGATCCGGATTGCGAAGTGCATATGCAGAAGCATATAAAGATAAGTATATCTTACATTTCTTACATTTCAGACTACCACGCATCCGAATGCAGTGCTTCCACACTAGCAAGTAGCGATGTTATGGTCGTACCCGAACATAGCTGTAGAAATAGGAATATTGAAAGCATTGTTGAAAATTGTGGCTTTCATTTTAACAGTTTGAATGATATTTAAGGGATGAACGGTATTTAAAGTATTTAAAGAAATGAAAGTGCAAAAAGGAAAATAACATTTATGAAAAATAAAAATAATAATAATAAAATGATAGATTATAAAAAGATAATTGGAGGTATGGAAGGAGGAGGAGGTTTTTTAGCTGATGAGGTAGCTCTGACGCTTAAATACATGCCTAATGGCAGTAGAGGCACGAATCAGGCTTTTTCCTCCTCTTTTTGAAGGACCTCCAATGTATTTTGCACTTATTTAGGAGTTGAGAGCTAGCGAGAGTGTAAACCACTCCTTACATGGGGAGATTGTGATTTTGATGTTTTCAAGGGTTGTGGAGTTGTGAGGATAATTAGGTTCAACCCAGAAGAGAAAGAGCTTTGAAGGCTTGAGATTTTAGAAACAAAGAAAATAGTCAGCTCATCTGCAATTCAGTGAGTTTCTCTTAGTTGTACATCTTTGCACCATGTTTTCATTGAAATTGCTTCTTGACGACACCCTGTTATTTTTCTCTCTTAGTTGAAAACTATTTTCTTTAGGGACTCAGAAACTATTGGTGCAGTGTGCAGGGAGCAAAGGTCCACTTTTTTTTATCTTGTTCAGAGCAACTGCCCCTTGATTTGATTTGCCCTATATCTAAAAGCCCCTCAGACTAAGAATATGAAATTATATCCCATTCAATTAATTACTTATATGCTATACACTGCCCTGCAACAGAATCAATTACACTAGTAATGTAAGGCTTCTCCTGACCCGAAGCCATATGACCCAAGGTTCTTTGTGCAGCAATAATCTTCATAAAAAGGTACAGAGAAAGAAATGTCCCAAAACCAGATTTTTCAATGGACAAAACATTGACAGCGTTACATACAATAATTCTCTGCTATAATATCTGAATCAGATACACACGTGGGTTCTTTTTAGCTATCCATTCATATAGTTTTAGGCTGCATGGAGTTCTTTATTGAACAACTCAAAAGCTATGAACACACATACCGTATAGCCTGTTATTTAATTTAAAAGAATGGCAAACAATTCCCCCCAAAGCTTACCTCCATGGTCCAATAAATCCTCCGCTAAATAAACATTCTCCTCATCTTCCTGTTTTTAATCGTGTTCACTTTTTATTTCTACTCACTCAATTGCAATATCATTATCAGTTCAAATTACAGGTCAAAGATATGGGGCTTAATGTATGTGCAGCCGGTTCTCTCCACTTAATAACCTGCCACTCGCAGAATTTGAATGTCACAATACAGCCCGCTGTGGTAATGCTATTCGGCAGTGCTTTGATGAGAACTTTGGACAAATCATGAGGAATATTCCAGATCCAAATCACAGAGAAGGTTACCGGGGAGAGCCTTTCATTCTGTTTTGACCCCTTGATCTGACAAGTGACACTGACAAAATGAACAGCTCTCCTGCTTAAATTGTTTAACTGTAGCCTGATCAGTTTTATTATCTTGCTAATCCAGATATCAGCCATTTCATCAGAACGGAAGATATGCATATCATGAATTATTTTGACACGAAGACCTTTTAATTTTCGCCAGCAATATTTCACTGCACCAATCAAGGGCCCTGCAGTCAGTGATGCTGCTCGCCTCCTGGGATGTCAGAGGACAGTGCACTCCTGACAGCACCAAATCATCTGGGAGCTGTAACGAGCTACTGCTCCAATTATTATTATCTCCTGTAGTCATGCATTTCATTACCGTGCAGCAGCCAGAGGTTTCAGCTACAGGCCGGCCTTATTTAGGCATTTCTGCTATGGGGTTTTTTTTGTTTTGTTTTTATGGACTGTGGGGCTCTCCAGGGTCATTATTACCCTTCCATTTTCCTCTCCCCCATCCTTCGCCAGCTGAAAAGGCAAGGTGGATTTCTAATAAAAACATAATAACAACAAAAACACAAGCGAGATAAACATCAGACGTACAACCTCATAAACTCTCTGATGAAAAGGTTTAAAATGTCAGAGCATGAAGTTTTATGATAGTAAATTGCTAGTTGGCAATATGGTCTTCTACAGTAGTGTAAAGTACTGAATATTTTGGTTTAAGGGTATAAAAGAAATATTCTCTGTTTTGCTCAAGGTGATACACATATAGTCAGCATCTTGATCTTTAGTAAGTAAAAGATAATGTAGCGACAGTGTTCTCATCAAGCACAAATAGCTGGTACTAGAGAATTAGAGACAGCCAGCCAAACATACAGATAATATAAGTGTTTTTTGTGCTTTTCATTGGCATCTATATTTTTTTCACACATGTCTCTGTCTGAAGAGTAGGCACTTTTCTGTCATAGCTCAAAGCTATGACTTGTTTCTTGCTATGTGTCTTGTCTATTTGTCTTTTCAATTTAAATATTTTTGTTAATTAACTTTCACAAATAAAGCAGAAAAAGAGCGAAGAAAAATAACAGGTCATAAGAAAAGAAGTACAACATTACAACTTCGATTAAAAAATAGGGGCAAAAGAATATCTCACCTGCTAATTTCCCCAAGACCACAGTAAGGGCTCCTTTTACGAAGGCGCGTTAAGGCCTTAACACGCAGAATAGCGCACTAAAATGCTGCGCGCGCTAGCCACTGCCGTCTCCTCTTGAGCAGGCATTAGTTTTTTGGCTAGCGCGCGCTATGGCATGCGCTAATCCGGTGCATACGCTAAAAACGCTAGCGCACCTTTGTAAAAGGAGCCCTAAATTTCTGGAGTACAAGAAAAGTGGTTTATATGTAGGTCATTTTTCTGTCCCTTTTGGGTTCCCAAGGTGTTTTGAATTTTGGGCAATGTAGGGTTAAGTGACATGTCCAGGGTCACAAGGAGCTGCAGTGGGAATCGAACCCCATTCCTTGGGTTCTCAGCCCATTGCACTAAGCATTAAGTTACTTCTTTACTCTATTTTTAAGTGCTACAAGAAGAGTCCACCAAAAAAAGAAAGATAATTCAAAAAGAATGTAGGATCTAAGGTTCAAACTGGGCCACCATAAAAAGATTTTGAATCTGAAAACATATCAGTAAGCCAGACAAGGCAGGTAACCACATCCACGCTACATTACCCTGATCCTTCCTGATTATGTAAAAATTGTAATAACTGAATTGTCTCAAAAACAAATTGGTGCTCTCTCTTTCTCTCTGTTTTTGATTAATACATTTCTTGGGAATTTTTTTAAAAGAATTCCATACCCAGACTAATGATCCTGAATTGCAAATGGAGACATTGCTTCCCAACACTTTATTATGCCTTGATGCATTTGGGAAAACATTTATTGTATGACTATAAAATAATAATCTAGTTTAAAAGAAAAAGACAGTATAATTTCCCTATCAGAGACTAATAAAAAGGATACCACCGAGGTGGCTCTTTATAGAGGACTCCAAAAGGGCAGTTCGATAAATCTGCTCAAATTGGTCTAGATCTTCATCTCCCTCACCGGTCCATTGCACTGCACTCAGAGCATAAGCTCTGGGGAGAGAAGAGCTAGGAGAGAAGCTAATTCCAGGTGGAAAATATCCAGAAAATATTTTGTAAGGAATTAGGGAAATCATTCCACAATAAGAAATGTAAAAAAAACCAAACCAACCAACCACAAAGATTGTTATATGAATACATTCTCAAGCCCCTCAACCATATCTTTTAATAGAACCATACCCTTATTCACAGTTTAGTTGGTAAATTCTAATGCCCCAACCCTCTCACTTAGGGCTCCTTTAACAAAAGGTACGCTAGGGCTTTAACGCGGGGAATAGCACGCACTACATTGCCATGCACGCTAGACCTTAACACCAGCACTGAACTGGCGTTAGTTCTAGAAGCATAGTGCATAGTGTAGCACGCGGTAATTTCCTGCGTGCACTAAAAACGCTAGCGCACCTTAGTAAAAGGAGCCCTTAATCATGACCAACGTAAATATTAGTGAGACTAAACAGTCATCTAGAGAAACAGCATCTGGGTGGGGGCAGTAAAGAACAGATGCAGTCAAAGAAAACAATAAGATCAATATTTTAAAAATACTTTGATGTTTGGCACTATGCCAACATATGCAGTGGGAGCAGCCATTTTGCATTATATATGAGTAGGGAAAATCAATATGTTTATTCAGACTTGGGGCTCCTTTTATCAAGGTGCGGTAGGCGGTTAATGCGCGGAATACCGCGCGTTCAACTGCCTGCCGCGCTAGTTGCTAACGCCTCCATTGACGAGGCGTTAGATTTTTGGCTTGCCATGGGGGTTAGCGTCTGACACGCTAAACCCCGTAGCGCACCTTGATAAAAGGAGCCCTTAATGTACCACCTTTCATGTAATGCAAATCAAAACAGTTTACAACTATAGATGAAACTCAATCCACATATGTAAACTGGTATTTCATAGTTTACAGTATATACAGTAGGTATTGAGCGATTTTGCAAACCTATATATAAGAATGCTGCTAATGAATTACAGAGGCACAACCATTATTTTCAATTTTGAAAGGGAAACAACAGAGAATTAAGAAGGATGCCTACCTTTTTTTAAAAAAATGTATCAGATTTGCTATAATATACAAGTACAACACTTATTACAGAAAAAACAGAAAAGATATATTATGCATATAAGAAACATTACAAAGTATTTTATTTCTTACACCATTAAGCAGAGGAGATTCAATTAACCCATGGAGAGGATTTCATAAAGAAAACCAAAATGAAGAAAGGATTATACGATTAAACTAACATATTTCATACATCCAGTTATGCCTGTAAATCACTAGAAATCTTTTTAAGGTCTAGAAAGTTACGTAATTGTGAAGGTACAAAAAAGGTGTACTTAACCCCCAAATATAGAATCAAACATTTACAGGGGTATGCCAATAAATAGGAAGCCCCCAATTTTTTAACTTCATCTCGCATAACATGAAATTCTGTTCTACGATCTTGTGTAGTTTTTGAAATCTCTGGATAAATCCAAATTCTTTCCCCAGAAAATGTCACTTGTGAATTTTGAAAATAGAACTTCATCACAGAGTTCAAATCCTGTTCAAATACAAAGGATACTAATAATGTTGCCCTTTTCTTTACTTCAGAAAGGGAATCTTCCAAAAAAGCTGATAATTTACCTTTTTCAGTACTTTCCTGCACCAGATTTTTTTCCCTGCACCAAATTTCCTTCCTCACCAGCCTTAGAAAAAAAAGTTGGAATGTAATATATTTTATTTAATGGTGGAACAGCTTGCTGGGGAAACTTAAGTACATCCATTAAATATTTTTTTAAGAAATCATAAGGATTTAAGGCTGGTGATTTGGGGAAATTCAGTACTTGAATATATATATATATTTTTTTTTTTAATTTTCCAAAATTTTTATTTTAACAAAGTCACATACAAAGGAAATACTACAGTCTGATCACGTACATAACCTATACAAAACTAAAGATAAGATAGTCATCCATGGGGTTTCTACACGGAGACTAAAGAACTCAACAAGACAATTCAAAAACCATCCCCCCACCCCAATCCCACCCCATACCCCCCCACACCCTCCCCAGCACTCCAGTGTCAAAACACCAAAAAAAAAAAATCAAAAATTCAACAGGGCACTTCGGGCTCCATGCGACCTTCCTCCCGATCTGCAACCCAATCCGATCCACGCATGCAAATGAAGGAAATGGCATGCAAATTTTGAAAGGCAGTGATTCACTAAACAATTTCTGGAACACTGAATAGGCTTGCCGATCAGAAAAGAAGCGACTGCTGAAGACTAGTCGCTTTTATCCTTGCCGACTCTCCTGCCCTTTAAAACCATGAGCTTGCAATGCTTTTAGCAGAATATATAAAAAAGGAATTTTTCCTTTTTTATATATTCTGCAAAATGCATTGTGAACCCGTGGTTTTAACCTGACAGTGCACCCCCTCCCTGAACCCAAAAAAATTCCCCCTGCACTGAAATACCCCCTGCACTGATGCCCACCACCATCACCGCTGCCATCGGGCCCGACACTGCCCACCCCCTCCCCGTGCATGCACACACATGAATGAATATGGCAGAAGGGAAGCTAACTCCCCCCTGCCATCGCAAACCTGACCTGGTCGGCCTGGGCCAGGCACGGCCTTACCCCTCCCTGCCTTTAGCTAGCCTGGCCGGGCCGAGCAAAACCCCTCCCCATACCTTTAAAAAGTTGGAAGCAGGTGGGGTGCTCAGTCCCTCCTGCTTCAGGCCTACGACAACGACAAACTGCGGCCTTAGGCCATGCCCTGGTACATCATGTGATGCCTTGGGCTCCCCCCTTGGGAGGGACCTGGGGCGCCTCAGCCAATCAGGGATTTCCTTAGGGAGGAATCTAAAGAAGCTCCTGATTGGCCACTGTTTTAAAATCGGCCAGGAATTAGCCAACAGCGATTGACTCATTATCCTTTAGTGAATCTAGCCTTAAGTTACACGATCAAGTAACATAGTAAATGACGTCAGATAAAGACCCGACTGGTCCATCCAGTCTGCCCAACCTGATTCAATTTAAATTGTTTTAATTTTTTCTTCTTAGCTATTTCTGGGCAAGAACCAAAGCTCTACCTGGTACTATGCTTGGGTTCCAACTGCCGAAATCTCCGTCAAAATCTACTCCAGCCCATCTACACCTTTCTAGCCATTGAAGCCCTCCCCAGCCCATACTCCCCAAACGGCCATATACAGACACAGACCACGCAAGTCTGCCCAGTACTGGCCTTAGTTCAATATTTAATATTATTTTCTGATTCTAGATCCTCTGTGTTCATCCCATGCTTCTTTGAACTCCATCACCTTTTCCTCTCCACCACCTCTCTCAGGAGCACATTCCTGGCATCCACCACCCTCTCTGTAAAGTAGAATTTTCTAACATTGCTTTTGAATCTACCACCCCTCAACCTCAAATTATGTCCTCTGGTTTTACCATTTTCCTTTCTCTGGAAAAGATTTTGTTCTACGTTAATACCCTTCAAGTATTTGAATGTCTGAATCATATCTCCCCTGTCCCTCCTTTCCTCTAGGGTATATATATTCAGGGCTTCCAGTCTCTCCTCATACGTCTTCTGGCGCAAGCCTCCTATTATTTTCATCACCCTCCTCTGAACCGCTTGAAGTCTTCTTACGTCCTTCGCCAGATACGGTCTCCAAAGTTGAACACAATGCTCCAAGTGGGGCCTCACCAACACCCTGTACAGGGGCATCAAAACCTTCTTCCTTCTACTGGCTATGCCTCTCTTTATACAGCCCAGCATCCTTCTGGCAGCAGTCACCGCCTTGTCACACTGTTTTTTTTTCCTTTAGATCTTCGCACACTATCACCCCAAGGTCCCTCTCCCCGTCTGTGCATATCAGCTTCTCACCTCCCAGCATATACGGTTCCTTCCGATTATTAATCCCCAAATGCATTACTCTGCATTTCTTCGCATTGAATGTCAGTTGCCAGGCATTAGACCATTCCTCTAACTTTTGCAGATCCTTTTTCATATTTTCCACTCCCTCTTCGGTATCTACTCTTTTACAAATCTTGGTATCATCCGCAAAAAGGCAAAGTTTTCCTTCTAACCCTTCAAATATGCACTTCTTTCTATACTGAACACACAAGGATCCCAAGCCCAGGTCCACCAAAAATTAGCCATCTCCCTTGCTGTGGCTGGTAGGGATCCCAAAGCCCTGACAGTTGAAGACCACCTCCTCCAATCCGCCAGACAGTAATCTCCAAGCTCTGCAGCTGGTAGCAGTGTCTCTGAGCTGCCACCAGCCACAGAGCTTGAAGAGTTCTGGCCGCCAAACTAGAAACAAAGAAACATGATGGCAGATAAAGGCCAAATGGCCCATCTAGTCTGGCCATCCACAACATCCGCTATCTCCTCCTCCCACATGCCTATCCCATGCTATCTTGAATTCAGATACAGTCTTTATTTCCACCACCTCCATCAAAAGGAAAAGATCTTCAGTTGGCAGGGCTTTGAGACATCCACCAACTTAGGAATTTATTTCTTGCATTTGGGTAGGAGGCATGGAGCATGGCGGGAAGAAAAATTTAATGCCCACCATTTTACACAGTAACATAGTAAATGACGGCAAATAAAGACCTGAACAGTCCATCCAGTCTGCCTATTAGTTATACCCATTACAAATACATAATTAAATTAACTTGTCTCTTCTTTGATATTTCAGGGTCATAGACTGTAAAGTTCCAAATGCTGAAGTTGCCATCCAAGCTCATTCCAGCCTATCCAACCATCCTGTTTGCAGAATATCTACCATAAAGTCTGGCCATGTTCCAAGTTACTGGAGTTCCCATTTATGCCCTCCCCTGCCCATCCTACACCAAATCACCACATATAGGACACAGACTGTGCAAGTCTGTCCAGTACCGGCCTTAGTTCTTTAATTTACATCCTTCATTTTCTAGTTAGAGATCATCTATGTTTGTCCCATGCTTTTTTGAATTCCATCACCATTTTACTCTCCACCACTTCTCTCAGGAGGGCATTCCAGGTATCTACCACCCTCTCCATAAAAAAGAATTTCCTAACATTGCTCCTGAGACTTCCTCCCTGCAACCTCAAATTATGCCCTCTAGTTTTACCATTTTCTCTTCTCTGGAAAAGATTTGGTTCTATATTAATACCTTTCAAGTATTTGAATGTCTGAATCATATCTCCCCTGTCCCTCCTCTCCTCCAGAGTATACATATTTAGGTCTTCCAGTCTCTTCTCATACTTCTTTTGGTTCAGACCCCTTACCGTTTTCGTCGTCTTCCTCTGGACTGCTTCAAGTCTTTTTATATCCTTCACCAAACATGGCCTCCAAAACTGAACACAATACTCCAAGTGCGGCCTCACCAATGACCTATACAGGGGCATCAACACCTACCTTCTTCTGATGGTTATTCCTCTTTCTAGACAGCCTAGCATCCTTCTGGCTACAGCCACTGACTTATCACACTGTTTAGATGCCTTCAGATCCTCAGACACAATCACCCCAAGGTCCCTCTCTCCATCAGTGTTTATCAGCCTATCACCTCCCAGCTCATACAGTTCCCTCAGATTTCTACCCCCCAAATGCATCACTCTGCACTTCTTTGCATTGAATTTTAGTTGCCAGACATTACATAAGAACATAAGCAGTGCCTCTGCTGGGTCAGACCAGAGGTCCATCACGCCCAGCAGTCCGCTCACGCGGTGGCCCATCAGGTCCAGGACTTGTATTGTAATCCTCTATCTATACCCTTCTATCCCCTTTTCCTTCAGGAAATTATCTAATCCCTTCTTGAACCCCAAAACCGTACTCTGTCCTATCACACCCTCTGGAAGCGCATTCCAAGTGTCCACCACCCTTTGGGTGAAGAAGAACTTCCTAGCATTGGTTCTGAATCTGTCCCCTCTTAACTTTTCTAAATGCCCTCTCGTTCTTGTAGTTTTCGAACGCTTGAAGAATCTGAGCCAAAAACGCAATAGCGGCGTTTTTGGCTCAAAGTAAGGGCTTTCTTAACTAAAAATGATGGTGTCTATATTAAAGGAGACATAGTCCCTGACAAAACTAGGAGTGAAACGGTTGGGGAGCCATCAGGCATAAAGATAAGTGCCTTTCCATTAAAGCACTATATAGCACTTTATAGCACTCTATGCACTTTATAATTTATGCAGAGCTGGAAGAGAAAATCAGTTCATATAAAAAAAATTTTTGTTGCACATGCTACTTGCTAAGACCAATGATGAAAAACCACCCCAGTAAGGGTACGAATAGAAATATAAAGTAGTACCTTGGGTGTTTGAGGTCTAGTGGAAAAATCCATTTAATATAGTTTTGTCCCCATAACCTTAGCTAAGACACCATCTTGAATTCTCTATTCTCATAAATGTTTTTTTCTTTTATCCTCTTGATTTACAATTTCATTTCATTTATACGAGGGGGTGCTAAAAAGTTCTCAGCCCAACCAAGAAGATAATGATGTAGATATGGTTCAATCAATGATTTGAAACAATGTCAAAAAACATAGAATTTTGTTTCTGCAAATTGTCATTTAAAGAAATAAGATAACATTCTTTTCAGCTACAATGGCAAAATAACGCTCAGAATTTTGGAAGTTGGTTGGTTAGGCTGAGATCTTTTCAGCACCCCATCATAATTCTATTTTATTACTTAATTTCTATCTATTTTATGGTAATCTCCCTCCCCCCCCCCTCTTTTTTAAAGCACCCTCTTTTTTAAAAAAAAGAAGTTCCCTTCATATTTTTTAGTGTTTTTACTGAGGGTTGCTGCCAATTTTGGTGCGATTTTAACCCGTTTTATACAGGTAAGCCTTTCCTATCAAGCTTTCATCAAAACAAGTACTTTTGACATTTTGTTTTCAAGGTAAGAAATTGCTTTCCTTAACTCGGGTGTTTTTGTTTTAATTTTAGGGCTCCTTTTACAAAGGTGCGCTAGCGGTTATAGTGCGCGCTAAAATACCGCACACGCTAGCCGCTACTGCCTCCTTATAAGCAGGCGGTAATTTGTCAGCTAGCACACACTAATCTTGTGCGTGTGATAAAAACGCTAGCGCACCTTAGTAAAAGGAGCCCTTAATGTATTGGCCCTTTAAAATCACGATGTTCAACATTTTATTTTCGCTTCAGTGCCTCACGTGTTTTTCTGTCTCTAGAAGGCTCCACATTTTAAGTATCACTCTTTTCATGCTCCACTTCTACAATAAATCAACTCATTCTTCAGACACTCCATATCCCTCTCTGCAGTATTGCTAGCCTGTCAGCAATCATGAGTATCCAGCACTATGACAATGGTAATGCATTTGATATACCATCTTTCTCTAGTACAACTAAAACGATGGGGCAGAATGACTTCTTTGGCTTCCGTATACAGTAAGTAAATTGTTCATTCTTATTTTTGAAACGGGTGAAATTCAGGGGAAAAAACACATTTTTTTTTGTGGATGTTGAGCTGCTGGTATAACTGACTGAAAAGCAATGCATGTGCACTATGAACAGAACTGGATTTTTAGGTTGAATACGGTATACCCAGGAGGTCTAAACCAGGAAATAGAATGGATGTCTCTTATCTGATTCCTGATTCGCTTCTGCTGCCCCTGATGTCAGAGAAGAGGGAGGTTAAAAAGAGGAGCAAAAAATGCTATGGCCATCTTTGTTACAAAATTACCAATGATCGGGATGGTGTGGAGCTAAAGCAGAAGGGGTAACTATTCAACTACTAAAGGACTTGCCGGTTGGGAAGAACCCCTTTCTTTAAAGATGCTTTTAGAGATGTTTGCAATAACAGAAAGGTCTTTTTTTTTTTTAGTTCAAAAATTTTTATTGAGTTTAGTAGAGAAAGGTCTTTTAATTAAATTGATATCTTATACTGAGTTTAATGAATGCATTTTATTGCAGGGGACTTTTTCTTGATACAGCCTTCGGGCGAAACATGTCGGAATGACAGGTCCCTTCCTGATAACTACTGACAAAGGGAAAACTCAGAAAATGCAGAAAAAAAAGAAAATTTGAAAGATTATTTATTTATTTACTCAAGCACTAAAGTATAGAAGCACTAATGCACTAAAGCACTTTATATAAAACATAACAGTCTGATGAGGAGGCTAGTGCCACACAGTATTTGGCCACTCAAACCAATTGGCTAATACTGGCACTTCTGAAGACCAATGAATAAGTAAAAATTATAAATGAATATGTTATGAAGTACTGTTTGTGGAGAACACGAGTGATAGCGTAACAGTACAAAGGACTGCTGTACACATTACTTATTCTTACTGTGAGATCAGCATACTCACTCCTCTTGTTATCTTCAGCTTGCAGCTCAAGTTCTCCAATTCACTCCTTTCGTCTGAATTCAGGCAGAAGGATAAATTAAACCTTTGACTTTATATGCAAGTCACATAAGGACAATAACTCAAGACTTGAGGGAAATTTGAAGCTGGATATGAACCATAAACAAAGGACACTCCTACACAGAATTCCACACATACCCTAGTCCAGTGGTCTCAAACTCGTGGCCCGGGGGCCACATGCGGCCCCCCAGGTACTATTTGAGGCCCTCGGTATGTTTATCGTAATCACAAAAGTAAAATAAAAGTTTCTTGATCATATGTCTCTTTAACTATAAATGACAATAATATTATTAAGACTTAGCCAAAAGGAAAGATTTATAAACTATAAAGAGTTTTACCTCATGCAAAATTGTTATTTCTTTAATAAGACATTAACTATTTTTTTTGCGGCCCTCCATGTACCTACAAATTCAAAATGTGGCCCTGCAAAGGGTTTGAGTTTGAGACCACTGCCCTAGTCTATATATGGGTAGGCAAAAACCATTGCTGCCATCACAGATCAGAATGGTATGGTATGGTCCTGAGACTGGTAAGGACCTTGAAAGAATTTTTACATCTCATTTTCACCTGGCATTGCATCCCCAGTAGAGCCAAAATCATATGAATATGAATAATGTAATCTATGGTCCATAAATGGTATTTAGCATAAGAGAAAAGCAAAAGTGAACTAGAAAACAAGAAAATAAGAACAAAAAGAAAATACGAGAAAAGCATTTCTCTAATTCATCAAATATTTTATATACGGGAAGCTTGCATACATGCTTTTATGATATACCGAACAGTTTGCAAAGCATTTTATTTCTGTTAATCAGCTGCAAAGAAAATTGCCCTCTCATAATATGGCTAAAATGCTGTGCATTGTGTAACATTTGCACTTTTAGCTGCATTAGAAGAGACATTCTAAATGATGCATTTAGGTTGGGGGAGGAAAGGTTGTATGGTTCATGCCTTTCTCAGAACTCATTTGCTTTTCCAGTAAAACTCTACCCACACAAAAGAATCAGGAACAAGTGTTTGTGCATACTTTGGGGCTGATTCTATAAAGAGTGCCTAACTTACTCGCCTGCCCCCCCCTTTTACAAAACCGTAGTGCAATTTTTTTTAAAAAAAATGTTTTTATCTTTATTCATTTTTAATAACCAACATCAAGTGCAACAATTTATCAAACAGTTTACAAAATAAATAGCACTTAATTCCATCAGTTAATATAAGTACATATCCCTTCCCCCCCACCCACCCTTTCATACAGCATAAAAACAATCAAGAGTAATACAAATGACCAAGAAAAACAAATTACAATTTAAAAATGAATTAAGTACATATTCCCCCCCCCCCCCCCCCACCCCTCCTGGATGTGTATAATCAACGGGTAAAACTAATAATAATCAATCTTTACAAAATTTTGTAAATGGGTCCCAAACCAACTTGAATTTCTTATAATGTCCCAATTGTATTGCACTCATATGTTCAAATTTATAAGTTTGGCACAAGAATTCCCACCAAAATCTATAGTTTTTCCCAATTTTTCAAAATAAGTTGTATGGCAATTCCCATCATGATGAGAAGTAGTCTATTATTATATGGAGTTATTGGACTCTTGGCCCTCAATAACGTACTAAACAGCACTACGTCATATGTCAATGCCAATGGAACGTCCAGTATTCTGTTTATTTAACCCCAAATGGATCGCCAAAAGTTAAATATCAAGGGACAAAAGAAGAGCAGATGATCCAGTGTCCCTATATCGAGATGACAGTGCCAGCATCTATTTGACTTTCAACTATCTAATTTTTGTAATCTAACAGAGGTCCAAAAACTTCTATGCAACAAAAAAAAACATGTTTGTCTCATAGACACTGACGCTGTACATCTCATCCTCTAAGTCCAAATCCGTGGCCATTGAATAGCAGAAATTTGCTGCTTTGTCTCAATGCTCCAAATGTCTTTTGGACTAGTTTGGGGGGTTTTATTCAAAAAATCAGCTATTAATTTATACCACTTGGCTGCCTGATGCCCCAGCAAATCTGTCTGGAAGCAGAGGCCCGGCAAGCTATACTGAGTTTTCAAGTTTCGCCAATCAGGGCACCCTTTCTGAATGGCCTGCTTCAACTGCAACCACTTAAATATTTGAGACTTTGCAATGCCAAATGTTTGTTGCAGTCGTGAAAAGTCAAGCAGCTTTCCATCACCGTATCACAATTTTTAGCACCAGCTGCGGCCAGCGCTAAAAACCACGCTACAGTTTTGTAAAAAAAAGGGGGGTTAATCGGCAAAACACACTTAACAGCCTCAATAATTGGCTTTAAAAAATTTAATTGGGAAATAGGCATCTATACGATTCTCTAAATGATATGCACCTATCGCAATGTGCTTAGCAGTGCCTAATGCCTAAGTGGGCGCTTCTATGAGTGGAACATGAATTAGGTGCCACTAAGTAAAATTCTCCAAAAACTTAGGTGCCTGAAATGTAGGCCTTTAAAATCCATGCCTACATTTCAGGCATCTAAGTTTTTACATAGGTGCCACCAGCTGTGATTCTGTAAACGATGCTTAAAAGTGATCGATATGCACAGTGCCTTTTTTTTTTTTAGGTGCCAGATGATTTAGGCACTGTTTATAGCATCAGTCCCTTTGTGCATACAGACTATTTCAAAACACACATATAAATATGTACTTTGGCATTGAGAATTAAAAGGTTTGCATGGTCTTTGTCCCAGTACAGACTGTTTGAAAATTGCTCCCATATTAGCTAATTTACACTAATCTATAGGATACTCAGGAGACATAAATTGCAGGTATGCATTTGTGATGCAGTTTCTGAAAGTCTAACAGGGAGAGACAATTTTTATTAAGATTCAAATGGAAATGATCCTCAATCTCTCACCTACAAAGATATAAACTGCACTTTAAACATCGCATTAAAAAAATCTTCAAATTGATCTATACATCAGTTATCTGACCTATATATCAAAATCTAATTTCTCAAAAAGAATTTCAGAGTTATTTATAACTCTACCCATATCTAATCTAATGCCTTTATTTATGTTGGATATATTCCCCTCGGTGGCCAGCAGCCAGATAAAATGGGGTGCATTATGAACAATAATTTGCTGTTAAACCATATGGGACAATAACTCACTCTAGAAAATCATATTCATTTATCTTCAAGCAACAGAAGATCCCAGATGCATTTTAATTATATGTTATTCTTGACTTGGAAACAGATCTAATAGTTACACATATAACAAATTACATTCAAAATACAGATTTCATACACATCATTTAAAATATAGAAATCTGGAAGGGAAGGTCTGCAAAGAAGGATATTTAAATTACTTCAAGTACTAATTTTGTCTAATAGTTTAAAACACAAACCAGGATCTTAAATAGAAATTGTAGCGTGTATTCCAGCATTTATTCCAGCATTTATTTTGCATCTTGCTTTTAAAAATATTACAATAGCAATTACATTAATTTAATGTTTTGCAACCTGGTAGCATCTGTTCAAATGATTATTAAGCTATTTCTGCAGGAACCTTCTGCATTGTACTAAGAGGTTAATTGCATAGCAGCAGTTTTTGTTTGTAGCCTTAATAACTGAGGGGGGAATTTTCGAAACATTTATTTGGCTAACTTCAAGAGTTAGATAAGTGGTGGTGTTGTTAAATGCTATCAAGCCTGTGTTGACTCATGGTGACCCTGTGGATAGTTGCCCAGAACTGTGTTCAGTCTTCAGTCAGGTGGCTAATCACTGAAAGAGTGGTATCCATAGGTATTATTGTATTGACCCATTGCATTGCTGGTCTTCCTCTTTTGTGCTGATCTTCAGCCTTACCAAGCATGATGCCTTCCTCTTTTGATCTTTTTCTTCACATGATGGGTCCAAAATATGAAAGCTGAAGTCTCGTCATTTGTGTTTCCAAGGAAAACTTAGGCCTCATCTCCTCTAATACTAATGATTTGTTCTTTGGGCAGTCTAAAGGATATTTGGAATTCTTCTCCAGCATCATTATTTAATTTTATTTATTTTAAACATTTCTAACCCATTAAACTTAAGTGGTTTACATCATAAAACATACATAAAATAAAAATAGAAACAACCATGCACAATTCACCTGTTAAAACCTTTAAAAAATTTATGACATCTCCACTTAATCTTATTCATAATTCAAAGGCACCAAATTTCTTCCTGTCTTGCGTCTTTACAGCCCAACTTTCACAGCCATGTGACGTTATTGAAAATATCATGGCTTGGAGAAGTCAAATCTTTGTATAGGTCCTTCATAGGTGTTCAACCCAGAGTGATAACGTCATTGTTTTCTTGACTACTTATTGATTATTGATCCAAGCAGGTTGAAGTTGACTACAGTTTCTATTACATCTCCATCAAGAATGAAATATTGAGTTTACCATTTGTCAGAATCTGTCTTCATCTTAAGATGCAGGCTCATTTTGATGATCATGTTTTAGATCAGTGGTATTATTCAACCCAGTCCCCAGGGACCACCTGACCAGTCAGGTTTTCAGGATATCCACAATGAATATGGATGACAGAGATTTTGAAAACCCGACTGGCCAGGTGGTCCCTGAGGATTGGGTTGAATACCACTGTTTTAGATCATCTTCACTTTTAGCCAGTAATATGGTATCATCAACACAGCAAAGATTGTTGATGAATGTTCCTATTGATTTTCATACCTCATATTTCTTCATATAGTCCTGCTTCTCTGATGATTTGTTCTGCTATAGATTGAACAGGTAAGGATAAAATATAAAGCCTTGTTATATGTCTTTGCCAATTTTGAACCATTCTGTTTCTCCTTGTTCCCATTTGATCTGTTGCTTCTTGATCAGTGTAAAGGCTGTACATTTGAACTATCAGATGGTCTGGTATACTCATCCTTTTTAATGAGGATCAGAGTTTTTCTGGATTTACACAACATGTAGATATACGTTTGATACTTTTGTCTTTTAAAAGATCCAACCCATATCTACAGTGATCTCTTGTTGCTTACCATTTCCTGAATCTTGTTTGAACTTCAGGTATTTCTTGTTCTAGGTATGACTGTAGTCCAGTGCTGTAATTAGCATATGTGACACCCGGGGCCCATCATTTTTTGGCACCCCCCCATCTATACGAAAAACATGATTTTTAGTAACAAGCCACACGTCACACATGAGTACCTAGGAAAAGGCAGCATCTTACATACAACATCAATACACCCATTGTAAAATTAAACAAGCCAGACTAGTACAGATCAATCCTACACCGTCAATCCTAACAGAAAACCATGTCTTTCAAACACACAGAACACAGAAAACACCTTTGCCTAATATAGAATATGTCATCACAAACTAACCCCTCCCCCTTTTACAAAACTGTAGTGTAGATTTTAGCCATGGTGGTAACAGCTCTGACGCTCATAGAATTCTGATCATCAGAGCTGCTACCACCACGTCTGGCGCTAAAAAACGCTCCACAGTTTTGTAAAAGGTGGGTAAAATACAAATACATAGACAAATGTTAAACTTGAACCAGCAATAAGCTGGACTCTGCATACAATGCAACACCACAGAAACAGTGACACGTCTCCTAAAGCAATAAATAAATAGAAAATTTTTGTTCTACCTTTGTCTTCTCTGGTTTCTGCTTTCCTCATCTTCTCATTCAGTTCCTTCCATCCACTGTCTCTCTTCTCTCTGCATCTTCCATTTGCTCTGTTACTGTGCCTCTCCCTTTCTCCTCCCTTCCAAATTGGTCTGGCACCCATCTTCTTCCCTCTGCTCCTCCCATAGTGTGGCATCTCTGTCTTCTTCCCTGCCAGTGTCTTCTCCCCACTCTCTCTTCCCCATGTCCTTTCAGCGTTCTTCTCCCCCCTCTGTCTTCCCCATGTGCTTTCAGCGTCCTTCTCCCCCCTCTCTTCCCCATGTACTTTCAGCGTCCTTCTCCCCCCTCTGTCTTCCCTATGTGCTTTCAGTGTCCTTCTCCCCCCCCTCTATCTTCCCCATGTGCTTTTAGCATCCTTCTCCCCCCTCTGTTTTACCCATTTCCCTTCAGCATCTTTTTCTCTCCACCCCACCTTTCCTTCCTTTCTCCCTGCCTGCCCCTTAACTTCATGGCGCTTTCTTCCCCCCTCCACCCCCCCGGACAACAGGCCCAGTCCGACAAACGTCCCTGCCCTGTGGCCAGCGACATCTAAACTGCCTTCGTATAGCAGCCAGCTGCTGTATGACTGCCGTAAAGGTCGTCTCTGATGCAACTTCTTATTGCGTCAGAGATGACCTTTATGGCAGCCACACGCAACTCCAGCTGCTGTAAGAAGGTAATTTAGACTCGCGGCCATGAGATAAGGGGCAGGGAGGGAGAAAGGGAGCTGTTTCAAATTCACCGCTGAATTTTCCGGACCTGGCCGGCTGTGCACCCCCCCTAAGCCTGCACCCGGGGCGGACTGTCCCTCCCCCGCTCCCCTTGGTACGCCACTGCTGTAGTCTACACTGAATGGCCTTGAAGTGGAATCAGATCAATCTGTGATAATTTCCACAGTCAGCTAGATCACCTTTTCTCAGTATTAGTATGAACACAGATCTTTTCCAAGCCATCAATCATGTTGTTGTCTTCTAAATTTCCTGGTAGAACATTATAATAACTGTGTCTGATTGATGTTATACATCAATGGGAATGCCATCAATATCTACTGCAGGGTTTATCAAATCCAGTCCTCAAGGTCCATAACCCAACCAGTTTTTTTGGATTTCCACAATGAATATGTATGTGATCTATCTGCATGCAATAACATAAGAAATTAGCAGACATACTGAGTCAAATCAAAGGCCCATGTAGCCTAGTAGCTATGCTACTAATTCCAGGGACAGCAGTGGTTTCCCTCATGTCTGTTCCAATAGCAGACTATGGACTTTTCCTCCAGGAACTTATCTAAACCTTTAACACAGACACATTAGCCATTGTTACCACATTGTCCAGTAATGACTTCAAAAGCTTAAGTATTCCTCCTATTAGTTTTAAAAGTATTTCCATGTAATTTCATTGAGTGTCCCCTAGTTTTGTACTTTTTGAAAGCATAATAAATCAATTCACTTTTATCTTTTCTATAACACTCAGGATTTTAGAGACCTCGATCATAACCCACCCCCCACCCAGTCATCTTTATTCCAAGCTGAAAAGCCCTAACCTCTTTAGCTTTTCCTCATACGAGTTCCACCCCTTATCATTTTGGTCAATCTTCTTTAAACCTTTTCTAATTCCATTATATCATTTTTTAGATAGAGCAACTAAACCTGAATGCTGTGCTCAAGGTGAGGTCACATCATGGAGTGATACAGAAGTATTAAAATATTATTTCTTATTTACCATCCCTTTCCTAATAATTGCTAGCATCCCTTTTGGCCAACAATGTACACCAGGCAGAAGATAACAGCACAGTGTCTACAATAATTCCCAGATCTTCTTCTTTGGTGTTTGTGCCTAAGATGGACCCTAGCATCGGATTTTGTCTACAGTCTTTCCTTGAAGCAGTGACTTTAGATTGCTAAACAGGATTTCTATCAGGATTACAATTACAAGTACCTGTCAAGATAAGAGCTACAAAATTGTTGTTTTTTGTATTTTGTAAAGATATGTTCAGAGACGGGGAAAATGGCAAGGGGAAACTAAATGCAAGAGACTGGACTTGATGAGTTTAGTGAAATGAGCAGCATCATTACCGTGACACACAGTTTTTGGTAATGATAGTACAATCAAGAAGATGCAGTTTTGGAGAGTAATTGAAATCACTCATTATTATACCATTGCTCAGCTTGCCAGCATTTCTAATCTCCGTAAACATTTCTTCATCTGTCTGTTCATTCTATCCTAGTGGATGATAGTACAGTCCTACCCTCCACACATGGAATTTCTATCAATAAAAATTCCACACTGCTCTCTGCTTCAAGACTTTTTTCAGCATCACACCCACCTACCTCCTGAAACTTCACCCTGCAGGACAAACTCCGCTTCTCACGCAGAACACTGCTGTTCACTTTCTGTTCTCCCAAACGATGCAAATTCAAAAGATTCCTCAACAAAACACTCTCCTTTCAAGCAGGGGTCTGGAACAACACCTTGAGTGACCTAATTCTGAACTCTCTAAAATACCACTCTTTCAGAAAATCACTAAAAACCTACCTATTTGACAAATTTACCTAATCCTCCAAATCTGTATGACACCTACCTCATCTTACACACTTCTTCCTCCTACCCTATGCCACCTCATCACACTTCTGTCTTTCTACCCCTCCCCAATTCTTTTTTTTATTTATTCTTTATTCATTTTTAACACTTTCAATAATTGCAACATAAGATACAATCATTTTACACTTCAACTTCACTTAATACACCATCAAAATCTAGTATACAACAAATGTCCCTCCCCCCCCTCATACCCAACAATTGTTCTCCCCAATTCTAATTGATGTTACCTCGCTGTCCTTACATCACCTCTTGTTGTACACTGTCTTGAACTGAAAAGGTATGACGGGATATAAATAAAGCTATTATTATTATTTTATTTGACTTAAATCCCTCTTTAACATATAGCACAACCTCTCCCTACCCCCTCAATTTGATCCAAACTAACATTGTGATAGAATTTGCACCCTGATAACACAGTGTCCCATTGATTGTCCTCCTTCTTCTAGGTCTGTGAGATGCCTATTATATCTACCTCTTCATTTAGTGCTGTGTACTCTCTCTCGTCTTAATTTTTTTTTTTTTAAGGCTTCTAGCATTTGTATACAGACCCTTTAAATTGTGCTTTTTCCTTGAAATCTATAAGCTGCTTGGAAGTTGATGGAGATAATTTACATCCTCTATGTTGCTCTCCCTTGACTTTCTTTCACCATTATCAAAACTTATCTACTGGATTCCCTAAATGACCTGTTTCAATAGTATCCTTAAAGGATACTTCACTGAACCTTGTGCTCCTGGATGACTGTCAGATCCCCCTCCCCATTTTAGTTTAAAAACTGCTCTATTCGTTGTAGAAATCCTGCAAACCAAACTGGATTATGGACTCCATTGCGGTAAGGAGGGAAGAACTACAAAAAGATAGGATAGAAGATGGGTAAATGCATATAAGGTGCACTTAAGTCTTCTCATGCTCATCTGAGACCATTGCAAAGAAAACTGAAGAAAGATGTTACATATATGTCTGGAGGAGAGTGTGGTGCAGTGATTAGAGCTACAGCCTCAGCACCCTGGGCAAATCATTTAATCCTCCACTTCTCCAGGTACATTAGATAGATTGTGAGCCCACATGGACAGAGAGGGAAAATGCTTGAAGTACCTGTATGTAAACCGCTTTGAATGTAGTTCTATAAACTACAAAAAATCAGTATCTTTCCCTTTAATGTTAATAGTATAATGCACTGCATTGAAAGAAAAAAAAAAAAAAAAAAAAGGACTCCGGTATGCCAGACAAGAAAAGGCAGACATAATACAATTTCAAGAGGCAAACTTATTGAGTGCAGTCTTTAAAGCTTATCACTGAGAGGAATGGGATAGGGCTTGTCCCCTACTCAAAAGAAAAAAATGGGGTAATCATATTAATCAAGATAGCACTGCAGGTTCAAACATGCACTCAGCTACAAATTTCAGAAGGATGCTGGATCCTATGCATTTACAGATCACTGGTACTAAGTTGGCAATTCAAAGATATATGCTCCAATTCACCAGAATATATAAATTCATTGACTAGACAGTTATCACATCAGACTTTGTCTATTATAATTGGGACTGACTTCAAACAGCCTTAGATCTGGCTCTTGATCAGCACTCCAAATGCAGACCAGTGATTACAAGGACCTTACAGACAATTAAAGCTTTAAAATAGCATTTTAAAAAGAATGCATAACACAGAATTGAGATGTTAGGTCAAGACATTAACAATTTCACAAGCATTTTAGAAAAGGTTCTTCTGATATAGATTCTTTTCTCAGTCACATGCAGGGCTGAAAATCTATGCAGCAGCTATGTCAGATAGGAGGACCCATTTCAAAAATGAAGACTGATAATATTGATAACAATCACCCTGCCACATAGATGTCTCCAGTTTGGCAGTTCAACATCTCTGTGGAGATTTCAGACAACATATGTTGAAATGCCAAAACCTACACATGTGCTGCAGTGATTCCTGATCACCCCCCACCCCTTGATCTGAGATCCACGATTCCACCACCTTCCATAATTAGAACATCCCTGATCCTCCCCTTTATGCATCTCTTCCCACATGGATCCCCACCAAGTCCTTTCACTTGATACAAAACCTCTCCCATATATTCAAACCTACCCTCTTCACCTCAGACCACCTTGAGAATCACCCAGGGGTCTTCCTTGGTGATATAGTGTAACTGAGTAAGAATGGTCACTCCAGTCCCACTCATATGGTTCTGGGGGTTAAAATGGTACCGATGACCCCCTAGTGGTAGTCTTGTGGTGCTATCTCTAGGGGGTTCTGAAAAAGGGGGCAATCCGCAAAGTAAGTCAACTTACTGCACAAGGAAAATGACACCAAAACTTCCCCTTTGTGGCTGTAATAGCTACCTTTCTTAGATAAATGGTCTTTGGGAAAACCACAGCTCATAGGCAGATTCATACCTCTTCCAAACCCAAACCCTGTCAATGAGTTCAGAAGTAATGGTAGTTACAGTATGTCAAAATTTATTCCAAATCACATAAGGAAAACCAAAATTAGATTGTGTGCCTTTTGGGACCAGGGAAATAGCTGCTGTTCCTGAAACTAAATCACATTGAGATACTACTGGAAAAGCATGAGTTAAATCCAGACATACAGAGATACTGTGGAATATTTTGTATGTATTTATGGTGTGATTTTATTTTACCACTGTAAAGCACCAAGATAAAGAATTTTATCAATTGGAACAGAAACATTTGTCAAACAAAAGTTAAACCACACAGTGGCGTAGCGAGGGTGAAAAGCTTCAGGGGTGGTGGTGTCTCCCCCCTCCCCCCCCCCGGCTCCTTTCTGCCCCCTGCCACATGTCTTTTCCCTACCAATATCTATTTTAACTTCCCCAGTATGAGCAGTATCACCATCTCGCTACCCACGTCGGCATCGGCTCTCCTTCTGATGCCACTTCCTTGGTGTGGAAACCGGAAGTGATGTCAGAGGAAGAGCCAATGCTGGCGTGAGCAGCAGGTTGGAGTTCCTGCTCGCCCCAGCGAAGAGATAGAGGTATGGTGGGGAGGAAATGAAAGCATGCCCACGACAGGGGGAGGAAGGGGAGAACAGAGGAGGGGGTGCCAGTGCCCTC
Source organism: Geotrypetes seraphini (assembly GCF_902459505.1). NCBI lineage: Eukaryota > Metazoa > Chordata > Amphibia > Gymnophiona > Dermophiidae > Geotrypetes > Geotrypetes seraphini. Next base: position 106,229,962 of record NC_047085.1, on the reverse strand, counting down.
ACCAAGACGACGCCTGGGGCAGACCGTTCCCCCTTACTACGCCAATGAAACCACAGGCTTCACAGTGAAGCCCAGAATCCATAGCACATCAGTAATTGGAGCAAGATAGGAAAAGTCTCTTCTTCATACAAGATTTATATTCCTACACAACCAGTGTCCCACTTCTTATTTGTGAGGTTTAAATAAAAGCTAATACTTCTAAGATGCTTTTCATGGTGTCTTTATACCTATCTCTTAGGGCTCATTCCGAAAGGCCAGTCTATAAACCTAGGAATAGAATCTTAGAGGTTTTCATTTCATGAAGTAGTCTGTATCACAAGCCTATTTCTTGTTTACAGCTTCTGCAGACTTTTTTCTGAAAAAAATCTCAGTACAAAAGAAACAAACACCCTGTAGCAGAGTGTCCTAGGGTGGCCATCTAGCCTCGAGGAGCAGGCTGGCCTGAATTACCAGGAACAGCTAGCACACATTACACAAATACTTTTAACATTCATAAAGCATTTTTTTTTTTTTAGTTTGCCTCATACTTAATACAAAATATTACTGTGGCTTACCTCAGCCAGGCAGTAATAAATTATTCTGATTCTTTCAGCTTTCTCTCTGTCAGGGAGCTCTTCCCTTGGGACCTCCTCCTCCTTGATTAAAGTCTGGGCAGAAATACTCCTTTCTGAGTCCCGTCCCTCTGATTCAGCACTGATCTGCAAAGCTCAGGGCATTCTGGGAGCTGTAGTTTTCTCCTAGTTGCATAATGCCCTCTGCTGCCCAGTAGCACAACTGCAGTCTGGGAGAGGGAGAACCCCTGAATCTGTCACACACCCCATGAAATAATATACTTAGACCCCAGATTTGATATATGGTGCCCCAAATTATGTGTGCAATTTGAGTACCGAGCCAATAACTAACAATAATTGGGTGTTAACAATCAATTATTGCAGTTAATGGACTCCAACTGTATGCGCACCTTGCTTAGCACTGTGCTATAAAGCTGCACATGCAAATCTTTTAGTGCACAGCTGAATATGGTGTGTGGCCATAAGACAGGCATGTTCGAGTCAGGTGCATTCACTAAAGATGTACACAGTACTATAGAATTGAGGGGATCCACACCTAACTTATATATACACCAAGTTTCATTTGGTAAAAATCCTCATACCCAGAGTTAGGCATGGATCCTGTCACTCCATGCTTTCCTATAAAGCAGGGGTCTCAAAGTCCCTCCTCGAGGGCTGCAATCCAGTCGGGTTTTCAGGATGTCCTCAATGAATATGCATGAGATCTATGTGCATGCACTGCTTTCAATGCATATTCATTGGGGTAATCCTGACAACCCGACTGGATTGTGGCCCTCGAGGAGGGACTTTGAGATCCCTGCTATAAAGGGTGCCCAACTCAGAATGCCATTTATAGATTAGCACTCAGCGCACGTTTTTGGTACCAAAATTTGGGTCGTTTGCTCACGTAACGGTCTCATGATTCACCGTATCTCTGAGCACAAGGAAAGTAGTAATGCAAGTTTTGTTAATTGTTTCATCTTGTGAATGGTAGTTATCTACTTTCACAAGGCATCTTAAGCACCAGATATCTTGTACATTATATCCCATTTGTATTTTGGGTGACATTTACTGAATCTAGTCCTGAATGTGCTCTCCGCCGCCTCAGTATTACATTACATTACATTAGTGACTTCTATTCCGCCATTACATTGCGGTTCAAGGCGGATTACATAAAAATTGTCATGATATTAAGAAATACATAAGGAATAGTTTGAACATTTTCTAATTTGCTAAGGAGTGTATAGTATTGCAGGTGAAGCTTGGGAGAGATCTGGTTGTGTTATATTGGTTTTATGTATTTTTTGAAGAGTAGGGTTTTTGTTTCTTTTTTAAAGGTTTTGTAGTCTGTGGTCGAGATCAGCAGATTGGTTGCCCATAGTTTAATTCGAAAATACATTTCTGAGGGACTAACAATTTGGGGGGACTACAACTGTTCAGTGGCGTACCAAGGGGGGGGGCGGTCCGCCCCGGGTGCAGCCTTAGGGGGGTGCACAGCCGGCCCGGTCCCTATCACGCTCCCTCCCTCTTTACTTAAGGTGACCAGCGAGTGAACCCTTCCGATCCTCCCAGCGAGAGCAGCAAACCTCCCTCCAGTAGCATCGACAGCTGCAGCACTAAACATGCTGCTTCGCGGCTTTCTCCTGCCGGTGAAGCGTCACTGATGACATCAGCCTGTTTAGCGCTGCAGCTGCCGACGCTACTGGAGAGAGGTTTGCTGCTCTCGCTGGGAGGGTCGGTAGGTTTCACTTGGGGGGGAGAGATAGGAGGGTCAGCGGGGGGGTTCGGCTGGGAGGGGGGGAGAAGTGGTTTGCCTCAGTGCTTCAAGGCCTGGCGCCATTACCTTCTTCAGGCAGCAGCAGCTTTTACAATTCGCTGCTGTTGCCGGCGCCAGGCCTTCCTCTCTGCCGGGTCCTGCCTACTTCCTGTTTTCATGAAGACAGGACCCGACAGAGAGGAAGGCCTGAAGCCGGCAACAGCAGTGAATTGTAAATGCTGCTGCTGCCCGATAAAGTTCAGGACACCAGGCCTTGGGTGACAGAAGGAGGAAAGGGAGCAGAGGGGGAGAGAATTGGGGAGAGTGTTGCTGTACCCAACTGGAGGGAATGAAAGGAGATGCCAGGGCTTGGAGGGAAGAAGAGATTCCAGGGCATGAAGGGAAGGAGGAAGGTATGCCAGATCAAGGGGAAAGGAAGGAGGAAATGTCAGAGCATGGAGGGGGAGGGAGAGATGGAAGAAAAGGAAAGGAGAGATATGCCGGGAATCAGGGAAGGGATGATGCCAGACTGTGAGGTGGGAAGGAAAGAAAGGAGAAGAGAGAGATGTCAGAGCATAGGGGAGGAGGTGGTGACAGAGAGAGAAAAACGGAGAGGTGACAGAGTTGAAATCAATCATGTACAAAGGAGAGAAGGGGCATAGCATAGATAGTTTATGGAAGGAGCATAGAAAGAGGGAAGATGCCATATGGAAGAGAGAGAGAGAGGGTAGACACTGGATGGAAAGTGCACAGAGGGCCGTGAATGGAAGGGGCGAGATAAAGGGTGAACAGTAGATGGAAGGGGTAAAAGAGGGAAACAGACACTGAATGGAAGTGTGGGGGAGAGGAGGGACAGCTGCTGAATGGAAGTGTGAGGGAAAGGGGGAGCAGATGCTGGAAGGAAGTGGGGAGGAGAAAGAAAAAAAAATAGGGCACATGCAAGATTGAGGGAAGAGGATAGAGTTAGTTACTGGAAGGGGTGAGGGAAAGAGGTGGCAAGCTATAGGTAGACACAGTGAAAGAAGGAAATTGAGGACTGAATAGTAAAAAAGAATTTAGACAAAGGCAGAAAATAAATTGAGAAGGAAGACCAGGGAAGAACAGGAGGAAGGGAGCGGAGAGACAGATGCCAGAGCAGGGGGAAAGGGGAGGAGACAGATACCAGACCAATGGGAATGAAAGGAGAGATGGAAGGGGGAGGCATACAGTTTCTGGAAGGGGCATAGAAGGAGAGAAGATGCCATATAGGGGCACAGAGATGACAGACAGTGGATGGAAGGAAGGGAGTAACAAGAAGATGAGGAAAGCAGAAACCAGAGAAGACAAAGGTAAAACAAAAATTTTCTATTTATTTATTGCTTTAGGAGACATGTGTCACTGTTTCTGTGGTGTTGCATTGTATGCAGAGTCCAGCTTCTTGCTGGTTCAATTTAAGCTTTGTCTATGTATTTCTATTTTATCCCCCCTTTTACAAAACTGGAGCATTTTTTAGCGCCAGACGTGATGCTAGCAGCTCTGATGCTCAGAATTCTATGAGCGTCAGAGCTGTTACCACTGTGACTAAAATCCACACTACAGTTTTGTAAAAAGGGGAGGGGTTAGTTTGTGATGACATTCCATACTAGGCGAAGGTGTTTTCTGTGTTCTGTGTGTTCGAAAGACATGGGTTTTATCTGTTAGGATTGACTGCAGGATTGATCTGTACTAGTCTGGCTTGTTTAGTTTTACAATGGGTGTATTGATGTAGTTATTTTTTGTTTTTGTTCGTACTGCGAGTTTCTATTTTGTTCATTGCTTGGGGTATCCCGTCCTTGGGCTGTAGTCTTAAAAAAGATTCAGGTAGAGCATTCAAATCTTTGTATGAGGACTCCTTCTGCTGTTGGTGTGTTATTGCATTGTCATCAGATGAAGAAGAGTTGCTGGTGGATAAATTAAACATTATTTTCTTATTTTTATTATAAGCTGTTCGTTGTCTTCTAGTTTTAATATTACGGTTCATCCAAGGGTAAACGTAACCCTTGGTGAAATCCATTTCGTCTCGACGAAACTTTTTTATCTTCAATTGTCTTTGCTCTTTTTGATATTGTTCCATTTGAGATAAATGTTCTTGATAATTCTGCATAAACCCTTCATCTGGAAGCTGTTGCTTAATTAGTTCTAATTTAGTCCCCAATTCTTTTTGTTGCTGATCGATCAGTGGGGCCAATGCATCAATTGTCAGTAGCATGAGGTCAATTGAACAACGAGTTAGTGTTTCATTCCAGTTTTTAATATACTCAGTGTTGTCCTGAATATGTTTAAAGCCATTTAGGGAGGCCAGGGGATAGGTGAAGGCGATGATGGTCCCCTTGTTAACCTCATTGTAGTGACTTCACTATATTTTGGGTTACATGGTCTGAGCACTTCACTATAATATTTAAAAATAATTTAAAGACAGCAACGATATTAAAATATTATAACTGTGAATATAATATTAGATAGTAATAGTGTCACAGAATTTCCAACTTTATCTCCCTATTAAGTAATCAATCTATAAATCGCAGCCACATCGTCGTCTTGTTGAAAAATGGATTATGAACTATCCAAAGATTTTCAAAATTCTGCATAGTTTTTTGCTCAAAATGCTCATTTTGAGGCGGTGGGAGGGCCTTTTCTGAGGCTTTTTCCTTCTTTTAGAGCGTATCTAGAGCAGTTACTTGCTCCACATTGCCTCTGCAAAATTTTCTCACTATAACATCTTATGACCACATTAGTCTCCAATTGAAAGTGTTGGTTATACATACATTGGTTTTCAATACATCTGAGTTTTTGTAGCTAACTAATTCTAGGTATGCCACTGCAACTGTTCACTGTTAATGTGTGAAAGATTGCAACAATAAGACTGTTTTTTATTGATGTTTGCAGCAAGTATTCTGTAAATTATGTTCATAAGTGTGAGCCCCGCCCATGTCATATCCATGCTTTATCTATCTCCTCTCTATTCTCCGCCCATGTGTTTGTCTTCTTATTTTATGCAGTAGGCCACTTACCCAATCAAATTACAGAATAGTGCTTAGACACCTTGCTGGCACTTTAACAGGTAAGTGCACACTTAATTCTTAAGTGCTAGTATTCTATACATTTATGCATACAAATGACACGTAAATGCCAGGATCTAGATTATAGAATTGTTCTCTATATGAACAGTAGTAGGGTAGCATTCAGAAGAGAGCTATGTGGTCTCCCATCTCTACAACATATTAGACATGCAACATAAAGTTACTTGCTGTATGAGGGGCCGCTGAAAAGTTCTCAGCCCAACCAAGACGAGAATGATGTGGAGCCATGAAAATTAGAAGTTATTCCACACTTTTCTTGACTCTTTTTATTTCAGTGATCATGAAATGAAAAGTGCCAAGAAAAGTGTGAAATAACTTGTAAGTTTCATGGTTCCACATCATTCTCTTCTTGGTGGGGCTGAGAACTTTTCAGCGGCCTCTCGTAGATATTCAACTCCTGCAAGGCCTCTTCAAATATTTCCTTCTTCCTAAAAATGGGACTTAGCCATATTTAATGGTTCTACTTTATTATTCATGATTCTGAAGGGAAAGTAGAGGAAACTATTGGCCATGCTTCTTGATCTCCCAGGATCTACATGAATCCTCAAAAGGGTAAACTCATTAGTTGTCTCTTCACAACAGATAGAAATTCTGTAGTTGAGGTTTGTTCCCATTATTTTCCATTCCCTCTAGCTAATAGTATTGCATTCACACTTAAATTTTTCTTTTATCCTGACATACTTCTGGTTTGTTAATTTGTACCGTGTCTTACTGCCTATTACAATGAGTCTGTTAAGTCACAGTAATATTCCCTTAGAGGGAAGGATTCCAGATGTTAGCGACACATTCCATAGTATTGTAATACTAAGTGAGTGCTACTGTCTATAATGATTGAATTTAATTATTTCTCTCTAATTTTTAAAACCTTTCAATAAACCATTTGCAAAATAATAATATTGCTTTACCGTAGTATAATTAAATTTCATGAAGGACAGAATTAGACTAGTCTAAACCCAAAAGGCCCCAGTGTATGTTTTCTAGAATGTCTTTCCAGGGGCCTCTTATGTAGCACGGAAATATATCCATCACTGATGAGCTAGCTGAGTCACATATTATAGTAGAACTACTTAGGGGTTACTATTCAAAATGAGTTAGCCAAACAGGAAAGGCTCCGGAGTATGCTGAGCAGGTCAGGAAGGGATATTGGACTTTGTAAGAATATGTATTTGGGGTATTTGTATTTATTTATTTATACCCGCCTTTCCTAAGGCGGGTCACATACATTACAACAGTTAGAATATCAATAAAGCATAATAATGATAATGTAAAGCCTCCTAAAATTACAAAGAGGCTACCAGCGCTTCGCATCAAAAAACTATAAATCAAGTCCCATATTTCATCTCATAGAAAAGGTGTTTCTTCAACATTTTCTTAAAACTACTCAAACTTGTTTGTTTGATGTCATAAATATCCTGGAAGCTTATTCCACTCCTGAGGACCCACACACGAAAACATGCTAGCTCTAGACACAGCTAGAGGCAGCTGTTTCACTGTCGGGATATGTAGGTTATTGTGACTCACCGAGTGCAACATGTGCTGCAATTCATATGGCAGAATGCTATCCAAGTGTTTTGGTGCCTTATTGTGAATACAAAGTTGCACCATGACCAATAATTTATATAGGATTCGATATAGAGCCAAGATAGTGACAGCTTCAGTGCACAGTTCCTTAGCTCTTTTCTTACCTCTATTCTTTATGGGCAAAAGAAAAGAGAAAACAGGAAAATATACTTATGAGACCTCCGAAAGTTCCCTTTCTAGCTTAATGGAAAAAATATGGGCATCCCTACTGCCGGCGACGTTAAGTAGGGGTGGGAGAGTTACGGCAGGAGGGATTGGGCATCCCTCCTGCCGGCGATGCTCATGTGGGGGTGGGAGGGATACGGCAAGAGGGATTGGGCATCCCTCCTGCCAGTAGTCTTTGCAGGGGGTGAGGACAGGTTGCCACTAAACTTATCGTGGCAGTGAGATCCCTTGTCGCAATAAGCTCAGCGGCAACCCAATTCTCTAACCAGCACCTGTGACATGGACGTCGGTTAGAGCATCGTGTTCTTAGGCGAGCTTAGGCGCAATTCTCTATAGGACGCCCGTGTGCGATTCTCAAAAGCCGCTTAGGCAGCTTCTGAGACTGGGCGTCCTATACAGAATCCGGGCCAAAATGGCCAACCTCAGACTTAGGCACACATTCAAATTCAATTTTAAAACTCTTTTTAGTGAAATATTTGTAACAATATTTATCATAAAAATGTGAACATAATGATACTTAGATGTTGCAAACAAAATAAAAGGTGGGTGCCACCAAAGAACAAAAAGCACCCATGGAAAGTGAAAGAGAACATAAGACCACAGGATCACAGGCAAGTAAGACCGAAAGGGACACAAAAGGTAAGGAAATGCAAGAAAGGAACAGGCCATAAACTCAAGTGTATGTACACGAACGCAAGGAGCCTAAGGAATAAGATGGGTGAATTAGAAGATAAGTGGATTGTTATCCTCTATCGTTTGCACCGCCGCCCTGCTTTAAGTTCTTTACTACGGGGGGTCGGTCTGGAGGTTTTTTGCCAGTGAGGTGTTACGTCCAACCACCTTGGACCACCATTGTGGTGGTGGAAGGGCTCCTATCTGAGGCTTTTTCCTCCAGTTAGCTGTACCTCCCCTTTAGAACTATAGCAGTGCTGCGTTCCTTTCATGACATTTTCTCATTCCAGTGAAAGTGTTTTCTGTAATATGAATTAGAAGCTATGGCACAAAAAGATAACGTTGACATCATCGGAATCACGGAAACATGGTGGACTGAGGAAAACGTCTGGGACATTGTGCTACCGGGATACAAGCTATACCGCAGAGACAGAGTGGCTCAAAAAGGTAGGGGCATTGCCATATACGTCAAAGAGGGAAATGGATCTACTGGAGAGAACACGCCTGAAATGACAAACAAGTTAGAGTCTCTATGGGTCAAAATTCCGGGAACAAATGGATTGGAAACGACCCCCAGGGCAGTCCGAAGAAATTGATGCAAAAATGACGGACGAGATTAAACGCAAATGCAAGGGAGGCAACACAGTTATCATGGGTGACTTCAACTCTCCGGGAATAGACTGGAACCTAGGCACTTCCGGCTGTGCTAGGGAGACCAAGTTCCTGGATGCTCTAGGCAATTGCTTCCTGGAACAACTTGTCAAGGAAAATACATGAGGAAATTCAATTCTGGACTTAATTCTGAATGGACTGCGAGGACTGGCACAAGGTGTAGAAGTAGAGGGGACGCTGGGAAGCAGCAATCACAATATTATCCACTTCAACCTGGACGCAGGGGAGAAACACTGGTCCAGAACGACGGCCAAGGCACTGAACTTCCGCAAGGGAAATTACGAAGGGATGAGATTCATGGTGGGGAAGAAGATTAAGAAGAGGATAAAACTGTAAAAACACTAGAGCAAGCTTGGTCCCGTTTTAAGCACACAGTCACCGAGGCACAAAATCTACATATACCGCTTATCAACAAAGGATCCAAGAGGAAAAAGAACAAAGAACCGGCGTGGTTCACTGTAGAGGTGAAGGAAGTGATCAGAGACAAGAAAACTTCATTTAAGGAATGGAAAAGGTCAAAAACGGATGAAAACTGGAATAAGCACAAACAACATCAACGCAGGTGCCATAAGATGATAAAAGGGGACAAAAGAGGTCACGAGGAAAAAATAGCTAAGGAGGCAAAAAACTTCAAGCCATTCTTTCGATACATTAAGGGGAAACGACCCGCGAAGGAAGCGGTGGGTCAATTGGATGACCGTGGAATAAAGGGAGTGCTATAGGAAGATAAAGAAATCGCCGACAAACTGAACACATTTTTTGCGTCCGTATTTACTGAAGAGGATATATGCAACATATCAGAACCCACCAGGCTCTATGCTGGAAATGAAGACGGGAAACTGACAGGGCTAATGGTCAGTCTAGAAGAAGTATGCAGGTAGATTGATAGGCTAAAGAGTGATAAATCCCCGGGACCGGATGGCATCCATCCAAGAGTCATCAAGGAACCGTAAGGAACTATAGCTGAACTGCTTCAACAAGTAGCCAACCTGTCGATCAAATCGGGAAAGATTCCGGAAGTCTGGAAGGTGGTGAATGTTACACCAATTTTCAAAAATGGTTCGAGGGGAGATCCAGGAAATTACAGACCGGTGAGTCTAACCTCGGTACCGGGAAAGATGGTATAGGCACTGATAAAGGGCCACATCATTGATCGTCTTGACAGACACGGTCTGATGAGGACCAGCCAGCACGGTTTCAGCAAAGGCAGATCTTGTCTGTCGAACTTGCTGTAGTTTTTCGAGAGAGTAAACAGGCAGATAGACAAGGGCGACCCGGTCGACATTGTTTATCTGGATTTTCAGAAGGCGTTCGACAAGGTTCCGCATGAACGACTACTTCAGAAAATTGCGAGTCATAGATTCGAAGGTGAAATACTCACGTGGATCAAAAACTGGCTGGAGCATAGGAAACAGAGAGTGGGGATAAATGGACAATACTCGGACTGGAAGAGCATCAGCAGTGGGGTGCCACAGGGCTTGGTGTTTGGACCCGTGCTCTTCAACATCTTTATAAACATTCTGGAAATTGGTACGACGAGTGAGGTGATTAAATTTGCGGATGATACGAAGTTATTCAGAGTAGTGAAGACACAGGGGAATGGTGAAGAGTTGCAACGTGACATAATCAAGTTTGAGAAATGGGCATCGACATGGCAAATGAGGTTCAACGTGGATAAGTGTAAAGTGATGCATGTCGGGAACAAAAATCTCATGCACAAATACAGGATGTCCGGGGTGGTACTTGGAGAGACCTCCCAGGAAAGAGACTTGGGAGTTCTGATCAACAAGTCAATGAAGCCGTCTGCACAATGCGCGGTGGTGGCAAAAAGGGTGAACAAAATGCTAGGAATGATTAAGAAGGGGATCACGAACAGATCGGAGAGGGTTATCATGCCACTATACCGGGCCATGGTATGCCCTCACCTGGAATACTGTGTCCAGCACTGGTTGCCGTACATGAAAAAGGGCACGGTACTAATTGAAAGGTTCCATAGAAGAGTGACTAAAATGGTTAAGGGGCTGGAGGAGTTGCCGTACAGTGAGAGATTGGAGAAAATGGGCCGCTTCTCCCTTGAAAAGAGGAGACTGAGAGAGGACTTGATCGAAACGTTCAAAATACTGAAGGGAATAGACTTAGTAGAGAAAGACAGACTGTTCACCCTCTCCAAGGTAGGGAGAACGAGAGGGCACTCTCTAAAGTTGAAAGGGGATAGATTCCGTACAAACGTAAGGAAATTCTTCTCTACCCAGAGAGTGGTGGAAAGCTGGAACGTTCTTCCGGAGTCTGTTATAGGGGAAAACACCCTCCAGGGTTTCAAGACAAAGTTGGACAAGTTCCTGCTAAACTGGAACATACGCAGGTGAGGCTGGACTCATTTAGAGCACTGGTCTTTGACCTGAGGGCCGCCACGTGAGCGGACTGCTGGGAAAGATGGACCACTGGTCTGACCCCGACTCTCCCGCTGCCCCAGATCGCCTGCCTGTCCCGAATGCCTACCTGCCCCGATCGCCTGCCTGCCCCGACTCTCCCACTCTTCCCCGCAGTGCAAGCCTGTGGTTTTAACCCACAGGCTTAAGCGGGTTAAAACCATGGGCTCAATTTTTTTTAAAAAAATCTCTGCCGGGCCTGGAGGTCCAGCACATGCGCAGACCATCTAAACATGGTCTGCACATGCACTGGGATCGCTATAGAGCGATCCCGGCAGGAAGATGGGGGCGTTCCTCCAATCACCCCCATCTGCATATTGGCGTTTTCAGAATTCATTAGGCCTGCTCGGATCAGGCAGGTTCGTGAATCTAGCCCTTACAAGGCTCTAACACAGGTTGTCTTGCTGGTATTGAGATACTGCAAGTTGGACTCCCATAGTAAATGAAGTTGTAATAAAGTGCATTTCTGTGGCTACAATCAAAAGGAAAGGGGAATGGGGACTTGTATACCACCTTTTTGTGGCTTTGTGATTATGAGAATCCAATTAGATGTGGGTAATGTTGTGGAGCCATGAGGTGGTGTAAATGCTGAAGGCTGGATTTTAATTTTGGCCCATCACAGAGCCGGCGTGGGGTTGGAGAGGTTGTAACCCTATACTTCTACTAAGATTAAGGGGTGCTTTTATTAAGGTGTGCATTTAGGGCACGCTATATCGGTTAGCGTACCCTAATAAAAGGACCCCTAATTATATTAATAGAAAATTTGGCCCGCGATTATGTTTTAGATTTCGTCCCCTTATGTGATTGAGTTTGACACCCCTGAACTAGGGGGAGCAAGCACTGGAAAGGTTGTGGGAAGGGAGGTACTTATTTACATATTCATTGGGAATGTTCCAGAATTTGCGAATTATGGGAGGACTGTGCTATGTTAATTTTCAAATATGTTTCCTGTCCCTATCAAAGCAGATCCAGTCTTTCTTGTACTTCATATTCTGCATGACTTGATGCTGCAAGATGTGGGGTAAAGGTATTGTTGCCCTGACTGGCATTTATCTGGCATGCAGTGGCTCTTCCTCAGCTGACCCGACTAAAGAGTGCCATGGGGGATGCATTTTATTTTGAGTAGACTGACTGCCTAAAGAACTCACAGATGTACGTACTATTTCTGCTCATTATACTCAACAATATCTTCCTATTATGGCTTTCCATAATCAAATCTATATTGATTGAGTTGTTTGATGTATAGGCTTTTTCTAGAGGGCGATGGGGGGATGGGTTTTATAGTTGGGTAGTATTATTAATAATAGCAGTAGTAGTTACAGCCTCTTTGAAGTACAGTATGTTTTGTTGTTTTATATAGTGACTATAGAAAATATATAAAAAATAAATTTTAAAAAATTGGTAGTTTTCATTCCCAAATATTGTGAACTTTTGTGGTTAAGAAATAGAACTTTGGGGTGTTTTAGTTTATCCTTTTGAATGTACAAGCAGAATTTGTATTACCAAATCTATTATACCCACAGGAACCAGAGGTCAGAAATAATGCAACACTGTGGAAAATATACCAGTCACTACTTATAACATAACATAAGAACATAAGAAGTGTCTCTGCTGGGTCAGACCAGAGGTCCATACTGCCCAACAGCCCGCTCACGCGGGCTATTAATATAATTAGGGGTCCTTTTATTAGGGTACGCTAACCGATATAGCGTGCCCTAAATGCACACCTTAATAAAAGCACCCCTTAATCTTAGTAGAAGTATAGGGTTACAACCTCTCCAACCCCACGCCGGCTCTGTGATGGGCCAAAATTAAAATCCAGCCTTCAGCATTTACACCACCTCATGGCTCCACAACATTACCCACATCTAATTGGATTCTCATAATCATAAACGGGTCCAAGACCTGTATAGTAACCCTCTATCTATACCAGGGGTGTCCAACCTGCGGCCCCGTGAAGTATTTTGTGCAGCCCCGGTCGAGGGTGATGCAGTGTTTTCCTCTGCTGCCCCTGGGTGTTTACCGTCTTGCCGGCTCCCTCCTCTGTTTTGCTGCAGCATTTGCACGTTTATAACTTCTAATTCCAGTCTACTTAGGTGTAGTAGGAAAAAGCCTCAGATGTGTACAACAGACCCAGCTGTGCTCTTACAATCAAAATGAGCACACAATAGAGATTCACTAAGAAAAATATCCATCATAGGCATAAAAAGCCTCCCACCAACCAATAAATATAGGATGCTTTATCCAATACAGTCAATGGGGCTCACTGTCAAACACTTAGTAGTCCTTTTACTAAGATATGGTAGACGTTTTAGTGCACGCTAAATACTAACGTGCACCATTGCATCCATAGGATATAATGGACGCATTCGCACGTGTTAGTGTTTAGTGCGCGCTAATTTTTAGCGTGTACTAAAACGGCTAGCACGCCTTAGTATAAGGACCCCTTAGTAACCTATGGAATTTTGTAAGTCTAAGGGCCAGATTCTATAAAACGGCTGCCGATCGCGTGTCAATTATGCACCAGCGCTGTTTGTAGAATCATGGCTTCATGAAATGTAGGCACTGGAAATGTAGGCCATAGTTTTCAAGGCCTACATTTCTGGCGTCTATCTTTCACGTGAATCATAGCTATGGTGGCGCTTTACGACACCTAATGCCACTTCTGGCGTTAGCCATGCCTACAGTGGAATTAGGAATCATAAAGTGCCTCCGTAGCCATGATGCAGGCACATTTTTTTGAGTACTTATATTTTTTAACACTTTTATTTTATTTTAAAAGGCATTTTACACTTAGGGCTCCTTTTACTAAGCCGCATTAGTGTTTTTAGCGCACGCAGCATTTTAGCGCACGCTAAACCCTGGCCACGTGGCTAGAACTAACGCCAGCTCAATGCTGGCGTTAAGGTCTAGCAAGGGCGGCAATTTAACACGTTCTATTCTGTGCGTTAAAGCCTTAACGCGGCTTAGTAAAAGGAGCCCTTAAATTAGGTATCTAATCTAAAGCGCCATTTATAGCATACGAACCTAAGTGCTTTGAAAATATGCCTCAAAAAGTTTATCTCAAAGAATGCTTATCTTAAAAAAATGACCCTCCGACAATTCAAAACAGCCACAGTTTCAGCCCCCATGGTTCAGCATTTTTTGAAAAGTAACCATGAATTCCATCAGGACACAGTTCCTCCCCTTTGCACAGGAGGGGATAGAGCTCATCTTTTACTAGAAAGAGAACAATAGTGGATTTTTCAGTTGGGAGCCACCTTGAAGTGGGGACTGAATGATATGATAGAATGGAATTCTATTCTATAATGTATCATGTTGTTCAATTATTTCATTTAGACCCCCTTTTATCAAGCCGCATTAGGGGTTTTTATCGCTGGCCACTCCGATAAAAGTTCAAACACTCATAGAATTCCTCTGAGCATCGGAGCTTTTACCGCAGTGGCCAATGATTAAAAAACAAACAAACCTAACATAGCTTGATAAAGGGGACCTCAATTAACTCATGTTGAACTTTTTTTTTACAAATGATTTTTCATTTAGTATTGAGTGTTTGGGAGGCTGGTAATTTTTTTTTTTAATACAGTGTAGAAATCACCATATGCAGAGCAGTGTTCCCTCCTCTTCTAGTATTACTTTCTAAGAGGATATGTTGTGACATCATATGGTTGAACTTGTGACATCAGGAACGTAGAATATTTTTGTGTCACAAGGCTGGTTTTCAGGAGGGCTATAAGAACTTTTAGGAAGGCGCCTTGTGTAAGTAAGTCAAACAGCATTTTTTGTTTTAATTTGTAGACGCTGAAAACTTTGAGTTCCTGATGAAGTATTAAAACAAGGAACCTTGTCAAGTTCAGAAGCCTCGGTGCCATCATTTTGTGGTAGAGTGAGAACAGATTTTCTTTCTGTCTCAGATAAGTAAAATATTTTTGCAAATTTTGCACAATATGCAAAGTTATGGAGATGAATTAATACCAAGTAGGCTATTACTGAACTGTTATAAATAAGATTTGGTATTTGCACTCGTATATATCAGCTTAAAAAAAAAAGAAGTGAATCCAGGAATGTTATTGAACCTTGCTTGAGATGTCATTAGAGTCTGTTCAGTGTCTCTGGATGCATGGGAATCATGTAATCCCTAAACTGAAGTTAGAGTTATGCCAGGTATCAATGACTGAGGACTCTTAATAATATAAAATAAATGTGGGCCATTGGGCACCCCAACTGAGTGACTGGTGTGAATTGCTATAGCAGTCCGCTGGTCAAATTTTTATTTCCATTGTTTAATTTTATGACTATTGTTTTCCCTACCTTTTGTTTTACTCCCTGATTGTCTTACTTTACTTTAATGATTTTGTATTTCATTCTCCTTTTCCCACGTGTCCATGGTTTGTAATGTCTGTCTTTTAGTCCACTCGGATGTAAAATATTGTAAAGTGTTGTATTGTCCCCCAAATACTGTAATTTTAAAAATGTTCATCGCTTAGAAATATGATTAAGCGATTAATCAAAAATTTTATTAAACTTGAAACTTAAACTACTCTAGGTTTGTATCCATCATTGGCACAATTCAACACCTTCGACAATACAAAGGAATTATATGCCTGCTACACCTGTAACTGGGATTGGAGGTGGATAAATGCCCTTATACTTTCAGAATGGGGAATTTCAAGCGTCTATCTTCTGTTCCTTAAATACAGCGTGATGATGCCAACCCCAGGCCTTTCTGTTCAAAGTTGCTTAATATCTGAAAAAATATAAACAGAATCATCTTGCTCTCTGTTTGAGAAAGTAAACAGCAGCAAGCAGAATGAATGTGCTGTTCCTGGTAAGTTATTTATTTTCAGTGCTTCCAATTTTTTTTTGAGCACCAAATGGTTTAATTCTGTCCACAAAGCAATTAATATGTTCTGCTAAGCAAATTAGAGCTGAAGAACCAAATTAACACCCTTCAAAATGAAAACTAAAAGTGATATATCAGTACCTGAGTTCCCAGAATGTTTTACGACCCTTCCACCCCAATCTAATGGATATGTTTCTAAAATGGGAAGGCCCCAGCTTGTTTAGAACGTTGCCGAGTCTCTCGAACATCAGCAACACCCTCTATTGAGCAAAATATTCCAAAGCAACTTAAGACACAGCTAACAGATATTTTACTGTCTATGGAATAACATGACTGTTCAATCAAATTGCATTCCCCCCTCCCCCCCCCCATTTTGAAAATATGCCAAAGGAATTTGTTGTCCAAATCATGTCATGGAAAGACACATTTTATGTTTTATTACATTGAGAAAAATTATTTTAACTCTATTGACATGACATCATTTTGGTTTTCGTTCTACTGTTAGCTCCTCCCTCCCCATTCATCATATAGCTGAACTTCCTGGCCAGTCAAAACCCAGCCCAAGTTTACTCACCACCCTTTATGGGATAGTTTTTATAAAATATCAAACAACTAAAGGTCTATCCAGTTGAAAATGCATGCCGCTATGGCGCAGATCATAAATGTATATGAAGAAAAGGATCTCAGAAATCCAAAGCATAGACTGCAGTGATGTCCATTGGTTATGTCTGGATTGAATTCTCTTTCATTGATACAAAAAACCTTCAGTGAATCATTTGTAGATGTGTTAGAAACATAGAAACATAGAACATAGAAAAATGACGGCAGAAAAGGGCCACAGCCCATCAAGTCTGCCCATTCAAATGATCCACCCCCCTGACTTTACCCCCCTAGAGATCCTACATGTGTATCCCATTTACTTTTAAAATCTGGCACACTACTGGCTTCAATCACCTGCAGTGATTCCAATGATCAACCACCCTTTCGGTGAAGAAATACTTCCTGGTGTCGCCATGAAATTTCCCGCCCCTGATTTTCAGCAGATGCCCTCTTGTGGCCGAGGGTCCTTTAAGAAAGAAGATATCATCTTCCACCTCGATAGGGCCCATGATATATATAAATGTCTCAATCATGTCTCCTCTCTCTCTACGTTCTTCGAGTGATACAAAAACTATTTAAACTTTGTGGCTTTACTCCTTTTCTTTATCTATTCCTTTTGTCAATAAATGTATTGAAAAAACAAAAATGTTTTTTCAAATTATGTCTCATATGGCACTTAATATAATGAATAATAACTGCTACTGATATCGGAGTAATGAGAAATGTACAACAACTGACAGGAACATGCAAAATGGGCTATTACAAAATTTTGCAAGGCTCTGCCCCTTTAAAAATAGGTGCACTGAAAGAGCTCGATTCTATAAACAGAGTCTTGCGGCGCCTCTCTTGTAAGCGCTGCGCTGCACGGTTGTCAATCAACCGCTAGGCATCTTTTATAGAATGATGCCTAGGGGCGCCTAAGCAAACTCACCCCCTCTTCTACGAAACTGCAATAGCAGTTTCTAGCACGGGGACCCACGCTGAATGGCCCAAGCTGCTCCCAACGCTCATAGGAACTCATTGAGCGTCAGGAGCAGCGTGAGCCATTCAGCACAGCTCTCTGTGCTAGAAACTGCTATCGCAATTTTGTAGAAGCAAGGATTAGTTCTCCAAATATGCTCCAAATAGTTACACCATTAGCAGCACTAATACCTTGTACCAACTATTAAAGTATTCCTCAGAGCCTTGGCGCCCCCCACTCCACTGCTCAATAGACTTTTATTGTGGGAAGCTTTATGGGGTAACTCTTCATTGGCTCACTTTTTCAAATTTTTAATTTATTTCACTTTCACTTAGGCATCGCTAGGCATCCTAGAGGTATGCACCAGTATATTAGGCCGGGTGTTACCTTGCCTAATTTCCCAGCATCTACCTCAGACACTTAGCGAAGCCTAAGTCAAGCACACCTATACTCCACCCCTACTTTTCAGGTAGGCATCACAGGGCACCTCAACTTAGGTATCACTAGGTGCCACGCACAACCCAAATTAACAAAATAATTGGGGGCTTTTCATAGGTTTTTAATGGCATTGTCAATTACCACAACATTTAACCCACTAAAAACCAATTAACCTAGGTGCGGATTTAAGATAGGTGTCGCTAAGCATCCTCAATGTAGAATTAAGCCCAAAGAGCCTAATTTTACATGATAGAGTATAGGCAGACCATGGGTTAAGAACAAGTTATGTTTTTGAAGCTGTTCTTAAGTCAGATTTGTATGTAACTCAGAACTTATAGATTTTAAGATTCTTGCTGCTCCCAGCTGACAAAAGGGTGAACTGTCCCTATCAGTGTTCCCTCTAAGGCAGGAGTGTCAAAGTTCCTCCTCGAAGGCTGCAATCCAGTCGGGTTTTTAGGATTTCCCCAATGAATACGCATGAGATCTATTAGCATACAATGAAAGCAGAGCATTCAAATAGACCTCATGCATATTCATTGGAGAAATCCTGAAAACCCAACTGGATTGCAGCCCTTGAGGAGGGACTTTGATACCCCTACTCTAAGGTATAGCTTGCACAACCACACACTGTTCTTAACATGACCATGCATCATTCCTGAATCTTCTGCAAGAGTCTATGCCACTGGAAATACTGCTCAGTGCAATCAAATGAAGCCACGACCGCGTTCTTCAGTACAAGTCATACTTAAGTCAGGCATCTGTAACTCGTGGACTGCCTGTATATGCATGCATGATTAAATGAGGAAAATGGTTAAAAAGAAGTTAAAAGTATCAGTTGCAAAGGTTAGGACTATAAACCAGGCGTGGATGTTATTTTATAATATCATCATGGAAGTCCAGACCAGATGTATTCCATGTATCAGCAAAGGTGGAAAGAAGAATTGAGAGCCAGCATGGTTAACAGGTGAAGTGAAAGAGGCTATTAGAGCCAAAAGACACATCATTTAAAGAATGTAAAAATGATCTAAATGAAGAAAATAAGAAGAGACACAAGCACTGGCAAGTTAGATGCAAAGCATTGATAAAGAAAGCTAAGAAAGAATATGAAGAGAAACTTGCAAAAGAGGCAAAAACTCATAACAATTTTTTAGGTATATCAGAAACAGAAAACCTGTGAGGGAATCCATGGGACCACTGGATGATCAAGGAGCAAAAGAGACACTCAGGGAGGATAAGGCCATAGTGGAGAAACTGAATGAATTCTTTGCTTGGGTCTTTATGGAAGAAGATGTAAGATCAACCTGAATCAGAAATGGTTTTCAAGGGTGATAATGTGGAGGAATTGAAAGAAATCTTGGTGAATCTGGAAAATGTACTAAGCCAAATCGACAAGTGATAAATCGCCTGTACCAGATGGTATATATCCCAGGGTACTAAAACATGAAATTGCTGACCTGCTGCTAGTGATCTGTAACCTGTCGTTAAAATTGTTTGTAGTACCTGAAGATTGTAGGGTGGCCAATGTTACAACGGGAAATTACAGAGCGGTTATCCTAAGCTCAGTGCAGGGCAGAATTAAGAAAAAGCGATTAATCAAAACCGAATTAAACTTGGAAACTTGGAAACTTGGTGGAAACAATTATAAAAAATAAAATTGTGGATTTAATGAGACAGAGTCATTGGGTTATGAGGAAAGACTGAAAAAGTTAGGGCTCTTTAGCTTGGAAAAAAGACGGCTGAGGAGAGACATGATTGAAGTCTACAAAATCCTGAGTGGAGTAGAACGGGTACAAGTGGATCGATTTCACTCCGTCAAAATTACAAAAACTAGGGGACATTCGATGAAGTTACAGGAAAATACTTTTAAAACAAATAGGAGGAAATATTTTTTCACTCAGAATAGTTAAGCTCTGGAACGCATTGCCAGAGGTTGTGGTAAGAGCGGATAGCATAGCTGGTTTTAAGAAAGGTTTGGAAAATTTCCTGGAGGAAAAATCCATAGTCTGTTATTCAGACAGACATGGGGGAAGCCACTGCTTGCCTTGGATCAGTAGCATGGAACGTTGCTACTCCTTGGGTTTTGGCCGGATACTAGGGACCTGGATTGGCCACCATGAGAACGGGCTACTGGGCTTGATGGGGCTATTCTTATGTTCTTAAACATGTGTGTAGCCACATAGGCTCAGATTATATAAATAGCACAAAGCGCTCAACACGGTTGTCATACAACCGCTAGACACCTCTTATACAATCATACCTAGCAGTGCATAAGCAAACTTAGGTGGCACTAGATGTTCCAGCTTTTCACTTGTATAATTTGGTGGCACCTATGTTGGACGCCTAACCCAACCACGCCTATTCTCCGCCCCCTTAACACATCTACTTTTTAAGATAGGCATTGTTAGACATTCTTAGGCATAGGAGGATGCCTCCATTTAGGCATTGCTAGGTATCCTAAGGGTTTGGTGCGAAATTCTTAAATTGTTTAATTAATCTTTTTTAATTATTATTTTATTGACTGAAACCATGATGGTTAATTACCATGCTAATTAGGCCAATTTAAAAAAATGTGTTTGGTTCCTATACAGCCGGTGTCCTTTATAGAATATGGTCCATAGGGTATATGCACATACTATTTTTATCCGTCATGGAGCAGGTGTAGCTTTGTATGAGAGCATTAGTGCCTATTTTATAAAGGTGCATGTGTTGCCATAACTATTCCACAAAGGTAACACTAGGACATCAAAAAAAACCAGCATCAACTTCTATAAACCCAGAAGTTGTACAGACACAAATACTCAAGTCTCAAGAGACATCAAAAGTGGCTTAGGGCTCCTTTTACAAAGGTGCGCTAAGGTTTTTAGCGCATGCAACAGATTAGCGCGCACTATAGCCCGTACTACCTGAAAAACTACCGCCTGCTCAAGAGGAGGTGGTAGCGGCTAGCGCGTGCGGCAATTTAACGCACGCTATTCTGTGTGTTAAGGCCCTAACGCACCTCTATAAAAGGAGCCCTTAATTAGTTGTGCACAACTCAGCAGAAGCAGAAGCATTGTTTTTGCATCTATTCCAAAAACACTTAAAATTGAACTTATCTGAAACATGCAATCAGTGGTGTAGCGAGGATGGGAGGCACCCGGGGTGGAGGCAGCCCCACTCCTGCTGTACGCATGTCCCTTCCCTTGTACCTCTTTAGGTTTTCCGGCACGAGCAGCATCTCCAACTTGCTGCCCGCACCTGCGTTGGTGCTCCCTCTGACATCACTTCTAGTCATGGGACTCAGAAGTGACATCAGAGGGGAGCTCTGATGCCAGCGCAGGCAGCACGCTGGAGGTGCTGCTCGTGCCGGTGTAGAGCTAGAGGTATGGTTGGAGGAGGGGAAGTGATGGCACTCATGTGGCAGGGGAAGAATGCGAAGGAGTGGGGGCAGAGAGGAGAAGAGGTGCTGGTGCCCCCACCAAGACAGCCCTCAGGGCAGTCCACCCCCACCCCCCCTCCACCTTACAACGCCACTGCATGCAATTATCAAGCAGTTGCCTCGTATTTGTTAATATAATATGACAATAACATTTGAACATAACACTTTTATTCTGCAAAATCTTCCAGTTCTATGCGGATAAAAAAAAAATAAGAAAAACTGCACAAACACAATGAGCTAAAAAACTGTAATCAATATAACAAAGCATATCAACCAGCCATCATTGCTTCAACAAAATGTTTTGAAACAGATAAGACTTCAGTAACTTTCTAAAATGAAAATATGAAACAGAGGTAAGTATTAACTTACCAGCTAGCAGCCTGATAAGAAATTAGTCAGCCATTAAGCAAGGGGAATATAAAAAATGATATGCTGTGAACGTACAGGAGTAAAAAAAATAAAATAAAATGATCCATTAAATAATTCGGTGGTAAACCATATAACACTTTGTAGCAAAAACAAATGAATTTAAAAATAACCCACGCTTCCACTGGAAGCCAGTGTAATTCACGAAGGTAAGGTGTTACATGTTCAATTCTGCCCAAATTAAAAAATAAGAGAACAGCTGCATTCTGAATCAAAG
Organism: Geotrypetes seraphini; assembly: GCF_902459505.1. Lineage (NCBI taxonomy): Eukaryota > Metazoa > Chordata > Amphibia > Gymnophiona > Dermophiidae > Geotrypetes > Geotrypetes seraphini. The sequence goes on along the minus strand of NC_047085.1, from coordinate 106,208,135 downwards.
TGAGCTTTTTAAAATGCTTCTTACAACCCACTAGATAGACTATATTACAATAGTCAAGTGCAGACAGTACCAAAGACTGCACCAAAAGTTGAAAAGCTGGTCTTTCACAACAACTCCAAATGGAATATAAGTTCCATAGAGTATAAAAGCATTTACAAACCACAGCGTTCACTTGATAATGGAGGGTTACATCCCGGAACAACTAAATTGGTACCTCCAACAATTTGATATCCTACAGTCCTCATGATCAGGTTTCAGAAAAAAAATAATATCACCGAGACTGTTGTTTCAGCCCTGATTGCATATGGCAAGGAATCTGAGCAGGACATTTGATCTAGTTGATTTTGAACTAATGATAGAAATCTTTAGTCACTTTAGTATTCAGGGCCAAGTTTTGGCTTGGTTTAGGGGTTTCTTAACTGAACGCTGTTACCCTATAAGAAAGAATGGAACTTAATCAGACAGCTGGTTTCTGCTAAGTGGTGTTTCACAGGGTTCTCCACATTTCCCCACATTTTTTTAATTTGCTTATGAAATCACTGGGAGTAACCCTTAAGCAGATAGGGGTTAAACACTACATCTATGCATATGACATTAGTGTCTTACTGCCTGTCTCTCAATTATGATCTGAAATACTTAACTCATTGCCTTAGATTTAATAAGAGCAAAACAACATTTTTATTGCTTGGTTCTGAAAAAGATCCTAGATACACTGAAACAATTATTCTAGACAGGGATCACTTTTTTTTTAGATCTTCATTCTAAAATTTTGGGTGTGTAAATTGATAATTTACTAACAATGCATTGTCTAGTTTGATCAATATTCAACATGCTTTTATTTTATTAAAGAAAATTGAGAACTATAAGGAAGTATTTTGAATTAGACATTTTTCAGATTCTGGTATGACCTCTAATTAGATTATTATAAACTTACTTAAGCCATTTGCTCTAAATCTCTTATTAATCATTTACAATTAATACAAAATTCAGCTATCAGATTAAGTTTTGGTATATGGAAATTTGGTCCATTTCAGGTATTTTCCCCTCTACTTCATTGGTTACCTATGGGAGCCAGGATTCAGTTCAAGCTAGGTTAACACAGTTTTTACAATTTTAACAGATGATGTACCACTTGTATGTCAAATCTAGCAATTTTGTTATAGGGGTGGAATATAAAATACCAAACTCAAAAATCTCTTTCAATTGAAATTTTCAATGTTTAGGAAACTTAAATTGGCTACACAATTTTCTATTTCTATTCAGTATCGGTTAGCAAAGAGCTTCCACTTAGTTTAAGATTATATGTTTATTATCTTAGAAAGAATTTGAAAGCTTTCCTGTTTCGTAATGCTAGTTTATCTACTGATTATCCCGGAAAGTAATTTTTTTATTTATAATTCCTGGATGAATTAGTCCAGCTTCTTTCTTATATAATCCATCCTTGAATTGAATAGGATAGGCAGAATACAAGACTAGTATAACATAAAATAACACTATCCATTCATCATCTCTCTCACACATTTTAAATAGTGATAACAAGTGTCCATGTATAAACATCTTTATATTGTTGTTAAATATCTATCTTAGTACTACAAGAGGGTGCTGAAAAGTTCTCAGCCCAACCAGCCAACATCCTAAATTCTGAGTGCTAGTTGGCCACTGTAGATGAAAAAAATGTATCTTATTTCGTTAAGTGCCAATTTGCGGAAACAAAATTCTATGTTTTTTGACATTGTTTCAGATCATTGTTTGAACCATATCCACGTCATTCTCTTCTTGGTTGGGCTGAGAACTTTCAGCACCCCCCTCATATGATCACACAGAAATCATCAGTTAAACTTAACATACTTGGCTTATATTTTCTTCTATATAATATATTGAAAAAATAGCTCAATATTCAACTGCACTGAACCATAAGATCACCATAAATCAACTCTTGCTGTGATCCTCAAAGTAATTCAGTATGATCTTCTGAGTGACCTGACATCAATGTTTTGGCCAACAAATTTTCTTGGTGGGAGGGATCTCTGCTTCCTCACTGAAACAATAGAAAAAAATTGATCAGTTGAACTGATCCCAGAATGGCAGATTTTCCAATATAAAGAGGCAAGCCCCACATTACCATGAACGTCAGAAAATACACCAACCAAATAAAATCAGTATTCAAAAAAAAAAAAAAAGCGGTCCATCCTGTTTGCACTGTAAAAGGAAGTAACCTATATTACCACTTCAGACTGGGGAATGAATGCAATCGAAAATGGCAAACTTCAAATGTGTAAAATCATGGTGTAGCTCATGGCAATTAGACATAATAAGTGCAGCGAGAATGTGGTGTGCTATCAACTCTAATGTTCCACTAATAATTGTTGTCTATTGTTTATTTAAGCTTGATATACCTCTTATTCCATGAATGGGTCAAAGCAGTTTATATTTTATAATTTAACATATAAAAAAAAGAATGCCATTACAATTGGATAGGAAAGAGCTACATTCATTCAACTCAGACAATAGAGTTAAATCAAGTCTTATAGCGCCTGCGTCCATTCAAGTCCGGGAATTATGAGCATACATCAAGCATTGTCTAAGTGGAAGGCTGTACAGAAGAGGTGGGCTTTCAGAAGGGACATTTAGGAAAGGTTGGCTCAAGGCGAAGAGGGGAGGGAAGGTCATCCCAGAGTTTTGGGGTGAAGAAATTGAAGGCTGAATATCTGGTGGATTCAAATTGTGCATGTTTAGGGCCTGGGAGGACTAGGCAGTTTGTATCCAGAGAGTGGAGGGCTCTGGATGGGGTATAACTGATGACCAAAGAGGAGAGATCTAGTTATCTAATAAGTTACAGTCTTGTCTGGGTTGAGGACAAAACGATGGTCATGCAACCAAGTGGAGAGAGATGAGAGGCATGATTGAAGGGGAACATCCATTTAGTTTTGCCATTATAAATAAATGGACATGGGCAAATGATTGAACTGATCACTGCCATGGGGAAGATGTTCCAGGCAACCCTCAACATTATTGGCAAAAGATCTGGTAGCATCAATGGATTGTTTATCACTCAGGCAGCTGTGTAGGATGTGCAGAGAAATGGGATTATGTGCAGAGACACATTGCGGTTTCTCATTTACATAAATCAGTAGGTTAGAAATGCAGGGCCATGTATAAAACACAGTTGTTCAATGGTCAGGCCAGCCCTGACATTACCTGTGAACAAATTAAATCCCATAGACACTGACACAAAACGTTGGATCTCAGCTTATCAAAAATTATAATCTCTCTTGAAAGAAAACAGCAGGATCTTGGAAAATCTCCATGTGACTGTAGTTTATACCAGTGTTTCATTGTGATCTGCACTGACAGATAACTCTTATCCATATAAATGATGGCTCTGAGGTGTACGTTTATAAGTTATACATATGCCAAGAGAAGATGGTAGGAATGGAACTAGTATATAGGTTATCCAAAAATGTCAACATTCAGTCACTCTAAGTTACTTAGAGATTTCAATGGTATTCACATAAAATTAGGCACTGGTGCTTAACCTTATGCATTAGATTATCTGGCTAAATATCAGGCCCCCTTATGTGTTATTGGGTTTTGTTTTGTTTCTTTCTTTGTTTTTGTGAGATATAAGTTCAATAATAAAAACTATAACATTGGGACTCATACATCAGCCATTCTGAACTACATCACCATTTCCAATAATAACTCTTACAATGTTCTATTGGGCAAATATTGGCCGCAGCTTTATTTCATATTATTTAAACATTAATTTTCAAACTTTTGAAAATATACCAAACTTAACTCTTAACAATTTATGATTTCCTTCCAAGAGCTATTCGGTATCGACACTAGCTCTCTTATCCAAACTTTCCCTAATCTCTCGGTGACTTACGGTGTCGTCAAGTCACCTCATCTCGTGGCGGTGTCGCACACGAGGACATATTTACTATTCATAGTACTTCAAATTTTATCTGCCTATCATAAGGCTCAGGTCATAGGCCTACCAACATATTAGCTGCGACCTCCCCACCCCCCACCCAATTCCCTACCTTCATCCCCATCATTCACCCTTCACTCTCTTAATACACCCAAAGCGGTGGGAGGGAGGGAAACTAAAAACCCTTTCCTCTCCTCCCTAGCTCTTTCCTCCGTGTTTCCAATTTAGCCCGCCAATTTCTTTCCTACTCTCCTCAGCCCCAGCTACACCCTTTTTCCTTTTTCCTCCAATCCCCTGCTTTTATCACCCACCAATCAAAATTATCTTCCTTGTTGCTAACCCTTTGCTCTTCATTCCAACCCCCAATCCACCCTTTTCTTTAACTGTTTAGGCCTTTGATATCGCCCACTGTTATTGGCCACCCAGATTAACTGTGTGGCCTTTTTAACATTGGGACTCATACATCAGCCATTCTGAACTACATCACCATTTCCAATAATAACTCTTACAATGTTCTATTGGGCAAATATTGGCCGCAGCTTTATTTCATATTATTTAAACATTAATTTTCAAACTTTTGAAAATATACCAAACTTAACTCTTAACAATTTATGATTTCCTTCCAAGAGCTATTCGGTATCGACACTAGCTCTCTTATCCAAACTTTCCCTAATCTCTCGGTGACTTACGGTGTCGTCAAGTCACCTCATCTCGTGGCGGTGTCGCACACGAGGACATATTTACTATTCATAGTACTTCAAATTTTATCTGCCTATCATAAGGCTCAGGTCATAGGCCAAAAGCAGTGACAGAATTTCTTGTCACTGCTCCCCCCACTACTGCAGCCAACTAGCCCAATAAACAAGTCTGTAACAAATCCTGAATGGAACTAAGAAAAATATTTACCCCAATTAAAGATAAATGGACACCATCCAGGCGAAATAAACCCGGACAGTCCACTGAAATGAGGTCATGGACCAAGACCAGACCTCCCATCATAGCTATAAATTTTGACACTTCAGCATTCACTCACCTGCGAAGCCGCTCAATAGCGGCAGGCTTATGTGCACCCTTCCAGCAACGGCGAGGAAGAATGTGAGACCATACCAGGCGCGCTGCAGGGAAGGAGCAGGCAATGGACAATACATCTTGCTTTATTTGGCGAATTAATTCAACCCCTGTGACAGAGCATAAATCATTGCCCCCCAAATGCACTAATATAAGCAGTGGAGAGGAGAAACGATGAGCTTGATGCAAAGTAGGCAACAACTGCTCCCAAATCATTCCTCGAATTCCAAGCCAGCGAATCCGGACACCAGCCTCAGCCCGGCCCAAATTGTGACCCCAGCAGGATTCTCTGGCATGCTTATGGGCCCAAAAGATGTGAGAGTGTCCACAGAGCCAGACGCAGATATCTGGAGACAAAGAGAGCATTGGTCGAGGACCTGAAAAATAAACTAACAAACATCAGTATCACCCAACTCCATCATGCCAACTCTCTCACATAACCCTTATATTGATTGGAACGCCAACGTCCCACTCTCTGAATCAGCGCCGGAGGTGCACCAGCAGCTGCTGCAGAAGTGGCTGCCCCAATTCTAAAAGAATGGGTTCCAAATTCCCGAGGATCATAGCCTAGGGCAGTCACACTCTTCTTCAAGAGAGCTGCAAATTGATAACGAGTTAAAGGTAAGGAATTCATATGCTCCAACCAATAAAGGCCCCCCGAAGGTAGAACACCACTATAGCGGAATGCCAAATGTATCGGGCACACCGCCAAATTATTCAACCTCCGCAACACAGACCAGACTCCTCTACCCTCTTGATCCGTTTTGGACCTACGAAAATGGAGCTTCAGATAAGAGTCCTCCAAAATAACGTCCTGAAAAAGCAAACCAGATTCTCCAACTGCCCGGTGTGATGGCGCTACTAACTCTCCAATCCGACATGCTACAAAGAAAGCCACTACAAAGGCTAATTAGAAACATAGAAACATAGAAAGATGACGGCAGAAAAGGGCTACAGCCCACCAAGTCTGCCCACTCTACTGACCCACCCCATTAAGTCTGAGTGCTAATGACCCAGCTCCTTAACTCAATAGGGTTTCATACTCAGATGAGCAAATACTGGACAGCTGACCATACTGGACAGCAAAACCAACATTTCATAAGTAATAGGACGGCGTCGCAAATGCGGACGGTACTCAACTCCCGACCGCGCATATCCTTTTAAAAGCTGTTTAACTAAAAATGTCCCAGTGACATTCGGCCATTTATATAAACGAGACACAAAAACTAAACTAGCTATTGTTTGAGACACCATCACAAATGACCATCCCTGTTGGGCACAATATCCTATGAATGCCACAAGTGCCGGTTCCGAAATAGGGAAATCACAACCAGAATACTGCTGTTCCAAAAAGAACAGTAAACGCCTCCATCCAAGCGCATAAGATTTCCAAGTATTAGGTGCTAAAGACCGATGCAAGAGCTGCTGACTGCCCGCTGGAAGATCTCCCATAATTCCTCCCTCATGGGTGTCGGGAAGCCATCCGCTGCAGGAGCTAGCGCTCTGAACCGGGACCACTGTGAACGAGAAAGTGCATCAGCTATTTCATTTAAAACCCCTGGCACATGCCTTGCTGACAAACACACATTCAGATGCAAACCTGCTAGCACAATGAGTCTCAGCAGCTCTATCAATCTAGGGCATTTTGCCGACTGGCGATTAAGAGCTGAAACCACCGCTAAATTGTCTGAAAATATGACTACTTTCTTATTAGCCAAACGAGCCCCCCAAGTATCCAAAGCTACCCATACTGGAAACAGCTCCTGCAAGGCAATATTGGTACACAAACTAGCTGATCTCCACCAGTGCGGCCACTGATGAGCACACCAGGCCCCACCAAAAAACACACCAAATCCAATCTCGCCAGACGCATCTGTAAACAATTGAAGATCAGAACTAGAAACCGCAGCAGATTGCCAAATACAGGCACCATTAAAAGACAACAGAAATGAATGCCACAGTCTCAAATCCTGACATACCGCACTTGTCAAACGCACTTTATAATACGGTCTTTTCAGACCCACTGACAACAATGCCAAACGCCTAGAAAATACTCTCCCCATCGGAATAACTCTGGCTGCAAAATTGAAATGGCCAACCAAAGTTTGGATTTCTTTTAAAGTTAATTTTTTCTTGGCACATGCTGACTCAATAGCTGCCACCAAATTTTGCACTTTATGCAAAGGCAGACGGGATTCCATCCAAACTGAGTCCAATTCAATCCCTAAAAATATCAAAGAGGTCACAGGCCCTGCACACTTATCTTGAGCCAACGGGATCCCTAAGGCATCTGCTACCGCTTGAAAGGCGGACATCAAATCAGCACATTCCTGGGAATCAGGAGTCCAACAAACAAGAAATCATCCAAATAATGGACAATGGAACTGCTCCCACTCACTTGTTGCACAACCCAGTGCACAAAAGTAGAAAATGCCTCAAAATATTTGCAAGAAATGGAACATCCCATTGGCATACATTTGTCAAAATAATAATGACCCTCAAAATGGAAACCAAGCAGGTGAAACGCAGTGGGATGCACAGGCAACAAACGGAATGCTGATTCAATGTCAGCCTTAGCCATCATGGACCCTCTACCAAAATTCCGCACCAAAGCAACCGCCTCATCAAACGAGGCATATTGTACAGTACAGAGCTGTGGATCAATAAAATCATTAACACTGGAACCTGCTGGGTAAGACAGATTGTGTATCAACCGAAAAGTACCAGGTTCCTTCTTTGGTATAATACCTAACGGGGATACCACTAAATCTTTAAATGGAGGAACCCGAAATGGCCCCGCAATCCTACCCAAACTGAGCTCCTTCTGTAACTTAACACAGACAACATCCCTATGCAAAGCCACAGATTGAGAATTTCGCGAGCGATGCCGCAAGGGCGGCCCCTCAAACGGTATGGGGAAACCTTCAAAAAATCCAACCCTCAAAAGATTACATCACCCCTATTTGGATACAAATTTAACCAATCTTGTAAAACCTTATTATTAATGGGGGAAGGAGCTTTGCCCACAACTCCTTGTGGCAAAAGACCCTGAATTTCCAAAAAACTGCCCCCGACCGGGTTGCATGCCTCCCGGGCAACAAAAGGCTGGGTGGCCTCCCATACACTGACTGCAACAGTGTCAGAAGCGACATGTGGAGCGAGTACAGCGCCCCGCATTAAATTGAAAACATGCTGGGGGTGCCAAACCCCCTTTGACACCAATTCCCCTCCCTGTTCCATCAGGCCCGAATCCCGCAGACGCGGGAGCCCACCGAGTACCTGTACCTCCCGGTCCCCCTTGCATATTTCCACTCCCAAACTGTCCACCTGCTGAGCCGAGGGTCCGAAAGGACGCCCCCCGGAAAGGAGTCATCTCAGCTAGCCACAGGTCAACATCCCGCACCCCCCAACAATCCGCTTTATCACGCACTAGACTTTTCCTAAACTGTTCGTCATAATTAAGCCAAAAACCATCCCCCATAAGTCCTGTACGCTCTCAAGATGAGATCCGCATAACGTAACAACCCAGGATATAAATCAGGACGAGCCTCACCTAGCACACTAGCAAATACATTAAATCCTAATAACCAATTAAATATATTCTTTGCTATCCGACCACCTTTTTTTTTTTTTTTTTTTAGCATCCTCTTTACTACTATCCTTAGTCTGAGTCCCCGTATTTTCCCGCGCTAAAAGAGTGAAAAAATCAATAAACTTGCCCCTCAAAATCTTCCTTTTCCACTTAGAATAAATATGACAATCCAACGGAGCAATATCACATAATGTATGCCCCTTTCTAGATAAACCCGGCGCACCACCATCACTAGGGCGAAACCCCCCAACAGCCGTCTGGACAGAACTAATCCTCACTTCCTCTTCCGATGAAGAAGATGAAGAAGACTGCGAGGACCCGGATGAGTCTGAGGACTCCCATACTGACAAAGGATCCAACCCAACCATTCGCCGCTGACGCTTCTCACGATCCATGCGCTTTACTACATGGTGCAGGCGCTTCAAAAACTTTTTATCCCGTAAACTGTTACGCAATGCCTTTTTACCAGCATGCTGTAACCCAAGCGATTGTCCCTCTCGTGAGGACTCCCCTAAATCAACCCCCTGCACCTCTCCTAACGCAGAGAGCAAAGAATAAACCAACTCACCAGATGTCCGCGGTATCGCTGCAACACTGGTACTGGCCACAGCAACTTCATCACTCGCAGCCCTGACGGTGCCCGGGACTGGAACTGGCTCCACATCACAGGTCCGAGATTCCTCCGCTGTGCCCCTAGGCTCTGCAGTCACCGGAACAGCCTTCCTGGCAACTTGCCTGGCCGGTCGAGCCCATCCAGCAGCATCCTTGTGCCCTTTAGGCTGCTGTTTACCTGTAGTCAAGGGAACCCTTTTCCCAAGCCCAGACTTACCCTGCTTTCCCCCTTTCACTCTCTTCTGACTACTAGCACCTGTTTTCTTCACCCCACCCATCCTGCTCCTCCAATAACCAAATGAATTAAACCCACACGTGTAAAGCAAAGTTATAACCCTGAATCCACTCACCCACCCACTGGCACTCACACTACGAACACTAAGAATCACAACCCTGTACCCACACAAGCCACTGTCACACAGACTACTGTGCTCTGAACTGAGAACACCCTACCTGGTATCAGCAACACTGCCTCCCAAACCTCAGATCACACAAAAAAGCCCCTTTCCCACTTTGACCCTAGAGAAAACACTGCACACACAAAAACTCTAACAAATGTATCCCCCGACTGCAAACAACCCCCCAACCGGACCCGACCAAACCTCAACCTGCCTGATAACCGCCGTAAAAGACCTGAAAGCCACTGTCCGGATTCCCCCGTCGGCACTACAAAGCTCCCCCTCCGTGTCAGAGATGCGCCGCCGGCCGGAAACTCCACCCACTGAATCGGTCACCCGACCCCGCACAAGAAAGTGCTGGCGGCCCGACTACGACACCCTTCCCTGCACACAGAAAAAACAGCCAGCACGGGCGTAAATCAAAGAAGGCAAGCAGATTGAACTTACCCCGGCGGCACAGAAGGGAGGGGGGGAGTGAAACCTCCACACACTCGAGCTCCGGCCTCTTCACGACGACTCGAATCCTTCCTTTATACCACCACCAATCTAGCAAGTACCAGAGCAAGCCAATACACCCTGACCACTCAAAAATTCCGAATTACAAATACCACGAAACTAAAAACCCTTTCCTCTCCTCCCTAGCTCTTTCCTCCGTGTTTCCAATTTAGCCCGCCAATTTCTTTCCTACTCTCCTCAGCCCCAGCTACACCCTTTTTCCTTTTTCCTCCAATCCCCTGCTTTTATCACCCACCAATCAAAATTATCTTCCTTGTTGCTAACCCTTTGCTCTTCATTCCAACCCCCAATCCACCCTTTTCTTTAACTGTTTAGGCCTTTGATATCGCCCACTGTTATTGGCCACCCAGATTAACTGTGTGGCCTTTTTTATACTTTGTCTATCTTTTATACATGTATATTTGAATTTTAAAATTATAGTTAAACCACCCAACTAGCTCAGCCCTCCTTCACCCCTAAAAAAAAAATCTCAGGATCACGTGATGCCGTCTCGGTGAGCCGACGTGCGTGAGAAGAGCTCCCGGGCCCGCTTGTTTCTTCGATCTCGGCCGGCGTTGCTATCGGCGCGGTCTGCTCTCCCCGACTTCCGGTTTCGGAGGGGAAGTCCCGGCGGCGTTTTACACTCGGTTTGGGGCACTATGGCTGCAAAAGTGACCCGCAAGGAGCGGGAGAAGCCTCGGGCTGCAGATCTCAAGATGGCGGAGCCGGCCCTCGTGTCTCCCTCTTCCCCACGGTCTGAGTGGGTGGCGGATGTTATAACGGAGGTGCGAGCAGCGATACAGGACACCCTTACCTCTCAGCTTCAAAAGCTCTCCGACAAACTGGATGGCTTGGATGCTTCTGTGAGCCATATTAGAGCGGAGTTTGGCTCTTTTCAACAAAGGGTATCTGATTTGGAGGACTCGGCCGGGCAGTCTAGGGAGGCTCAGACAGCGGCGGACTCCAAAATTCGCCAGCTGGAACTTAAGGTGGAGGATCTGGAGAATCGCTCCAGGCGCAGCAATTTGCGACTTGTTGGCGTTCCCGAGTCGGTGTTGGATGGGCAGCTGCACTCCTTTCTGGAATCCTGGCTGGTGCAGTCTCTTCAGCTTCCTTCGACTGCGGGGCCCCTGCGGATTGAAAGAGCGCACCGTCTGGGAGTTCGCCGCCAAGATGCTACCCGTCCGAGGGTGGTAATCTTCAAGGTGTTGAATTATGCCCACAAGGTGGAGATCCTGCGGGCTATTCGGGCAAAAGGCCCCCTCACCTATGAAAATCAGAAGATTTTGTGCTTCCAGGACTTCTCGGTTCAATTGGCTGCCCGGAGAAAGGAGTTTGCCGCTGTCTGTCGTCAACTCCATGAGCGGCGTATCCAGTTCGCGCTTCTCTATCCTGCACGCCTCAAAGTTCAACATGAGGGTCGCTCTCACTTTTTTGACTCTGCGGCTGATGCCTTGGCTTATGTGCAACGTCTGGCGGGAGCGGCGCCTAGCCCCTGATCGTCCTCTGTTTCCTAGTTTCTGGTTTCTGGACTGTACTGGGCTGGCTCTCTTGCTGTTTTGCTGCTGCTAGCAAGCTGCCTTGGACTTTGCCATGGACTGACGGTGGGGCGGTGGTGCTGGAGATTAGGGAGCTGCTGCCATTTTCTCTGCCTGACCCATGTCCGAGGACTCCAGCCCTTTGGTTTTGTTCCTGCTGTTCTTGTTTGCCTGTGTATTGGATTATAGGGCGCTATTCCTCCGTGGGGGATGGCGTGCTTTTCTGCCATGGTGCCACCATCTGCTTTTGACATAGTTCTCGTTTTGTTTTCTCTCAGCATAAGGGGGATTTATTTTATTTTATTTACTGATATGTTGTCTTCTTTGCGACTTATATTGGGAAAGTTTCCCCGCATAACTGCCTGTTCCTCCGCAGTAATTGTGCATTCTTGTTTTATTTGTTGAGATATGTCTTTAGTCTAATTTCCAGTACTTCTTCTTCGTGGGTTTGTGTTTAGTTTCTATGGAAGTTGGGGGGTGGGCTCGGGAGGGCTTTTCAGCGTGATTGGTATCTGGGTTTCTCCCAGATCTGTGCATGAGAATTTGGGGGTTGGAGTTTGGGAGGTTGTTGGGGGGGGGGAGGGCTGCTGGGTGGTTGGGGGCTGGGCTTGGGAGGGGGGTTTGTATGTGTGGAATGTTTGGAAGGGTGTGTTTGGGTGTGACTGGAGGTGGTTGTGTGACCCGGGGTATTGGTGTTTGGCTGTGTTTGTGGTTTTTTTTGGACTATGGGTGACTTTTTGCTCTGGGAAGGAGCCGCTGGCTGGGACGGTTCCCCCGGTAGTCTATTCAGCTATCTTTCTTTTTATCTTAGCTTTTCCTACTCATGGTAATTAAGTTTATCTCCTGGAATGTCCATGGTATCACATCTCCTGTTAAACGCCAAAAAATTCTTAGTGCATTGAATCGACAAAAGGTGGATATAGCATTTTTGCAGGAGACCCACCTCTCTTCTGCGGAACATGCTAAACTCTGCCGGTGGTGGGTTGGTGAGATCTTGGAGTCTTCGGGTCTGCACCGGAAGGCGGGGGTGGTCATTTTATGTCGTAAGGGTCTGCATTTGACTACCCATAAGGTATGGTCTGACCCGCAGGGGCGTTATCTGGTAGCTAAAGTGACACTTAATAGGCAGGATTTGCTCTTGTGTAATATATATGCTCCTAACACTTGGGATGGGTCCTTTATGCGTTCCCTTACCAGACTTCTTCATCAGGACCTTCCAGTGGTGTTGGGTGGGGATTTTAATCAAGCTTTTGATCCCACTATTGACAAATCTAATCCCCTTCCTCACGACAGGTATGCCCCGAATAGAGGCCTTCCCTTGTTTGCCTCTTCTATGTCTTTGATTGATGTGTGGCGGGTGTTACATCCTGGAGACCGCGACTACACTCATACATCTAGTGCCCATGCAACGCAGTCCCGTATTGATTATTGGTTGCTCACGGATTCCCTGTTTTCGCAGGTGAGCTCGGCGGAGATTGGGGGATATGATGTTTCGGATCATGCTATGATTGTTCTTATTTTAGAGTTTCCTGGAGATGCCCCTGGGGGCTTTCATTGGCGGTTTCCTCTCTCGCTCTATTCTGATCAGGAGTTTCATGCTTTCCTGGTAGATAAATGGAAGGACTATGCTTTCCACAATGCGTCTCATAGGGGTGACTCATTTCTTTACTGGGAGGCTGCTAAAGTGGTGTTGCGGGGTGAGATCATTGCTTACTCTAGCCGAAAGAAAAAAAGGCGCGACCGTCAGGTGCTCCGGCTGGAGCGCCAGGTTCAGGATGATCGTCGCCGCTATGGGGCTCACCCCACCGGAATCAATAGAGCGTTATTATTGGCTTCGCAGTTGTCGTTGCGGGAACTATTACATGATCGGGCTATGAAGTCTTTGGCATACTATAAATTTCAACTGTATTTGCATGCTAATAAGAGCGGTAAGCTTCTGGCAAATTTGATTCGACGTGCTAAGGGGTTTTCCCCAATTCTCCATCTCCGCCGGGCAGATGGTGGTTTGGTCCACAAAGATGAGGATATGGCGGCGGTGTTTCACCATTATTTCCAGGAGTTGTATGCTGCTCCACCGGTTTCTTCGTTGGCGGGTGATCTTTATTTGGATCAGGTCTCTCATCCGGTGGTGACAGAAGCTCAGAATGCACGTTTGCAAGCTCCTTTTACAGTTGAAGAGCTATCGCTGGTTCTTGGTAGTTCTCCGCTGCAGAAGGCGGCGGGGCCCGATGGCTTTCGCAGTGAATTCTATAGACTTCTACTTGCGGACGTGGCCCCAGTTCTGGTTGATGTGTTTAACACTGCGGTACGCGAGGGGGCTCTTCCGCCTTCTCTTCGGGTTGCTCAGATTGTGGTTCTGCTTAAGCCCGGCAAGGACCCATTAAAGGCCTCCTCGTATCGCCCCATATCCCTGTTGAATGCTGAAGCTAAATTCTTTGCTAAATTGTTGGCCAACCGGTTGGCGGGTATTTTGCCCTCACTGGTGGCGGAGCCTCAAGTTGGGTTCGTCAAAGGTCGATCGTCCACTCGCAATTTACGTACTATATTGGCTTCGCTGGAGTGGGTGGAGCGGGAGCAGGTTTCTTCTTTGCTGGTCAGTTTTGATGCCCATAAGGCCTTTGATAGGGTTTTGTGGGATTTTTTGTTTTGTACTCTTCAACATTATGGTATGGGAGGTTTCTTTAGTGATGCGGTGGCTGCGTTATATCATGATCCGCTGGCCAGGGTGCTGGTTAATGGAGTTTCTTCGGCGGTGTTTCCAATTCAGCGGGGTACTAGACAGGGTTGCCCCTTGTCTCCTCTTCTTTTCGTGCTCACCTTGGATCCCTTAATTCGCGAAATCTCTGCTAATCCGGCGGTTCGGGGTGTTTCTCTTGGCGGCCGAGAGTTTAAGATTTCGGCATTTGCAGACGATTTGTTGGTTCATTTGACCTCCCCGTGGGAATCCTTTCCTGCTCTTATGTCGCTTTTTACGGAGTATGGCGATTTTTCGGGCTTCCAATTGAATTATGATAAATCTTTGGCATTAGCTACGGCCGAGGCGGTGCGCTTGGAGTGGCCGGGGCAGTTTCCTTTACGGTGGGCGGATGGCGTATTCAAATATTTGGGAGTGCAACTCACGAGCAGTGTGGGACGGTTATATCGTGCTAATGTAGATGTTTTGTTGGCCGCTACGGAGGGTTGTTTTGCAAAGTGGATGTCTCTACCTCTCTCTTTTTATGGTAGGGTTCAGTTGTATAAGATGGTTATTTTTCCCCGCTGGTTGTATGTACTCCAGTTGCTGCCTCTTTGTCTGCGTCGTAGCGATCTTCAACGGCTTCATAGGCAGCTGACCCGATTCCTCTGGCAAGGCAAGAAGTCTCAGATATCGATCTCTTATCTGTTCGGCTCGGGAGGGATCGGTGGTGTGGGGCTCCCGGATATTGGCCTCTATAATCTGGCTTGCTTGTTGCGATTTTTGGGAGACTGGTGCTTACAGAGTGATGACTATCTTTTTCGGGACTTTGAACATGCTCTTTTCTCTCCTTGGCACTTGTTTTCGCTGTCTCAGTTACCTGTTCGCCTCTTGCCTCCCGCGTTCCGATCTAGTTTCATCCTTAGGTCGTGGCGTTTTTCTTGGAAGGCATTGGTAGGGTTACTGGGGGGGGACCATCAAGTTTCGGATCAGTTGTCTATACGGGGGAATCCGCAGTTTCTGCCTGGCTGTGATAACTCGGTCTTTGTGCGATGGACTGGAGAGGGGTTTCTTCTTCTTGAGCATTTATTGGATGAGGATGGGGCGATGAGACCTTGGGGAGATTTTCCCATGCTTCATTCTTTGGGTGTGGGAGGTCTGTTTGCGTACCGGCAAATTCATCATTATGTGGGATCCTTGGCGCGCCCGGGCTTACGGTTTCGATTGGGTAACCAATTTCGTCTATTTTTTGCCCAATTTTATGCTTGTGGCTTGACGGTGTCTGCGTTGCATGGGGCTTTGCGGCGGCTTACTCCTCAGAAGTCTTATACGGCTCTGGAGAGCCGCTGGGGTAGAGATCTGGGCATACCTGGTGAGTCCTTGAACTTTCCTTCCCTTATTGGTCGTATCTCTTCTATTTCTATTAGTGCAGAACTGAGGGAATGCCAATTTCGAGTGGTGTATAGGGCGTATTTTTCCCAAGAGCGGGTCCACAAGGTTGGGGGCATTTCTTCTCCAATCTGCCCTAAGTGTACACTGGGTTGCAACTCCTTTTTTCATGCATTTTGGGGATGCCCTCGAGTGAAAGTCTTTTGGAGAGCCATACTCCGCTTTTTGGAGCGGCTGGTTGGTCACGCTATTCCGATGTCTCCGGTAGGCTTGCTTTTAGATAGATATGAATCTTTGCGAGTGCCTGCTCGGAGACATCGGTTGCTGATCCGGAAGGGTGCTGTTATAGGAAAGAAGATCATTCTTAGCGTTTGGACGCAAGACATAGCGCCTGCTTACTGGGCTTGGAGGAATCGTTTTCATAATTTGATGCTCTTGGAGCAGCGCCATGCTCGATTATCTGTCCGGCGGTCGAAGCTTTTCCTGCAGACCTGGGACCCCTACATTTCCTCGCTTTCCCCTAGGGCCAGAAGTCTGGTCTTGAATTCACTCTGTTGTTGATACCTTATGCTCTCAGCTGTTTTCCCCGGGTTGGTGGGTGGATGTTTGGGAGAGTGTGAAAGGTGGGTATGAGTGGTTGGACGTATGTGGAGTTCAGGGGGTAGGGTGGGATTACACATTGTGGGTGGGAGGATGGGAATTGGTTCTCTTGTTTTGTTTGATCTGTGCTGAGCGGCATAAGCAAACAGCTTGCTCAGCATAATCCTTTCTTGCTGGGGGGGTTTTTTTTTGGGTATGGATTGGGTCTCATGGTGTGGGTTTGGGTTGGGGTGGGGGTTTGGGATTTGGAGTGGGTGGGATTGGGGGGATCCTTTGGTTGGGGTGAAAATGTGTTTGATGGTACATTTGATGTTCGCGACCTTGTTGTATGGTCGTGTTGTCTTGTGTATTTACTGATGATGTGCCAATAAAACATGATTTATACTAAAAAAAAATCTCATCTATGACTTCTGTGATGTCCTGAAAATCTTTGGATGGTTATGGCACAGTAGTGCAGAAAATCAAATTATAATGTCATCACATATCAACAGATTGTTCTATTATGAGAAAATTTGATAGCTTAAAAGAGAATTGCTGCCAATTCAGATAACTCATCTGGCTGGCTTATGGAAAGCATTAGCAGCCTGTTCAATTGAACTAAAAACATTTCCCATTTTCAAGAGTCAGTCTAAAACACTTGAAATAAGAAGGACTAAATTCTCATTCTAGATCATGTTAATTTCTTTGAATGATAAACATACTATAGATAGGGTTGATTCACCCAATCTGGGAGTTTGAAGGTTATTTTTGGCAGCAAGATACCAGCAGAGTGGAATGAATTAAAATAGTCATATCCTAAGCATAAAAAATACAGGAAGAAATTGCTGGTGACTGGTCTTGTGAGCATAATGCAAGTCAGCATGAGGGATCCCGACTGCAGCTGGGGAAGAGCTTGGGAAGCAAGAATTGTGTCATGATACTGGAGAAGCTGTGTCTCTGCCTTTCAGTGTCATCAGCAAAGGTCCCCAGAACAGTGTAAAACCTCACCAACCTACAGTGTGTAGCCACAGGCACGGGCGTAAAAGCACAGTCCACCGAGGACTGCTTAGGTCCTACCTTGGACATAGGGTAAGAGGAAAGCTAAGTTACAATTAACAGTGGCTTTGGCATCTGCCACTGCTATATGATGTCCTATTAGATCGCCACATAAGCTCCATCAAAATTCTTGATTAACTCTGTACTAGGGTCTCTGGAGTAATCTAGTTTCTCTGCAGTTCCCTTAAATTCTGATAACAGGACCTCTGCCTCATCCCAAAAGAATATGGGTTTGGGTACTTCAGTATCAGGCCCTCTTCCCTCCCCCAAAAGGTCATGTGAGTACTGGGGAGTGACTAGTAGCTATGAGTCCCAATCCTACCTCCAAGACCATATCCAGTCTCGTGGATATCCCATTGTCCAGTTTTATGGACTTTCTTAGTTAATGATACCACTAGAGGCATGGTCATGGTTACTTTCTCCCAAGAAATAGATAATAATATGGTTCTCGACAGGGCTGGCTTAAGCGATGAGCCAGTGAGACACTGGTTCAGACCACTCAAGCTTTAAGAGTGATGATAATTATTTTCATCAGACACCAGAGCTACAGTAATTTAGTCTACTTGAAATAGCTAAATACACTTTCATAGCTAAATTGGCTAAAATGAAAGAAGGTAATATGATTTAAAGATAGGTCTCCATATCCTAATCTTCTAGCTAGGCTCCCATTTACTCAGAGAAAACTGAAACATGTTTTTTTTTAAAATGCAGTTCTTGTCACCATCCTCTGTATATATGCAAGGGACCTTGGATCCTTAGCTCCTCAGCTTTCCCTTGATCCAATCCTCTAGGAATAATAATGACAATATCTCTATGCACCATCGAAGATTGCAGATGGTCATTTACAGATACTGAGCCCCTTTCATGCTCTAGTCCATCGACAAGGATCTATATTTGAACTGGTGCTTTTTAAAACATATTTATAACTGACCTGGAAATGGGAATGAGTGAGGTGATCAAATTTGCAGACCAGACAAAAACTATTCAAAGCTGACAAATTGCATGCAGATTGCAAGAAATTGCAGAGGACCTTGGAAGGCTGAAAGAATGGGCATTCAGACTGCAGATGGAATTTAACATGGACAAGTTCAAAGTGATGCACATTGGGAAAAATGACCTAAATTATAGCTATATGATGCTAGTTTCGACATGAAGAGTCACCACTGAGGAAAAGGATGTAGGTGTCATAGGCCAATCCATTGAAATATTCTGCTCGGTGTGCTTTGGCAGACATAAAAGCAAATAGAATGTAGGAATTATTAAGAAAGGAACAGAAAATAAAAAGTATTGCAATGCTTCTGTATTGCTCCATGGTAAGACCACACCTTGAGTATTATGTGCAATTCTAGCCACTGCTTCTTATTCAAAAACAATATAGTGGAACTGGAGAACAGAGAAAGGCAATCAAAATGATTAAAGGAATGGAACAACTCTCATATTAGAAAAGGATAAAAGGTTAGAGCTCTTCAGTTTAGAGAAGAAGCAGCCGAGGGGAGATATGATAAAAGTCTATAAAATACTGAGTGGAGTGGAACAGGA
The DNA here is from genome assembly GCF_902459505.1 of Geotrypetes seraphini. Taxonomy (NCBI): domain Eukaryota; kingdom Metazoa; phylum Chordata; class Amphibia; order Gymnophiona; family Dermophiidae; genus Geotrypetes; species Geotrypetes seraphini. The sequence goes on along the minus strand of NC_047085.1, from coordinate 106,189,261 downwards.
AAACACAAATCGATTAATATTTAGTGACACTCAGTATATCTATCTTTCACTTACAGTGTTCACAATCAAAACAATGTTGGAAATACAGTATACCCCCCGCAAATTCACGGATTGCGTGTCAAAGCAGCTCCTAATTGCTGTAGCCTGACTTTAGTTCCCGGAAGAGGTGGTCGGAAAATACCCACACCTAATTTTCAGCTGCCTTCTTCTGCCTCCAATCCGCTCCTAAACTGCATTCGCAGAAATTCGCAGGTGTTCCTGGAAAGGAAACCCCATGAATTTGGGGGGAGTACTGTATAAGGAACTATAATATAATTGAGATATAGGGGCAGCAAAAGAAAGAAATTGATGAGAATCAGAAAAGACATGCTGTAGGCAGGTGACCCAATCCATGCTACAATCCGGGAAGGAAGGCCAGAAAAAAAAAAGATACGCCTTCAAAGAGGATATAAATTTGGGTTATGATTGCTTAGGCCAAACAGCAGTAGGAGAAAGTTCCAGAGAAAATGAACACAACTGAAGAAAGCTGAATGGCAAGAAGATTTAAGTCAAGAGCAATGGATGGGAAAATGGACAACAGAGTTTAAGGAGATATGTAAGGAGTGATGAGAGAAAAGGGGTACGGCAGAATTCCAGTGTGTAGTACTTTCTGTGCCAGGGTTAATGTTTTATGTTGGATGCTAAAAAAGATGGGGGAATCAGTGAAGATGTGTCACAAATGGGGTATCAAGGTAATAGCGATGGGCATGAGAAAGAAGTCTAATGGAAGTGTTCTGTATTGTCTGTAATCATCTAACATAAAACACATAAAAAGACATAACATAAAATCAATTTCTAGATCGCATTACTTTTAAGTTCTATGTGGTTTACAAAAGATTAACTAAAAATGCAAATAATGATGAAAGAATTTAAGAACCCCCAAAATTTTGAAAATAAGTACGTTTTCAATTGTTTTCTAAAATGAAAATAAGAAACTGAAGAAAATAACAAAGATTTGAAATCCTTATCCAACACTGCAGCCTGATAGGAAAGCCTACAATCATATCTTTTAAGTTTACAACCTTTCACTGTTTGGAAAGTCAAAGACGGAGCTTCACCAGCTACTACTCTATAATAGATGCAGAACAACTTAAAAATGACCCACACCTCAACCAGCAGCCACTGGGAGGAGGGAGGGAAGGAGAGAGAGAGATAGGAAGGGAAGACAAGGAAAAGTAGATTTTGAGAAGAAAGCAGAAAAATGGAAAAAGTTGAATGTTAAACGTAAATGCCAAAGATGGATGCAGATAACGAATAGTACTTGTGAAAGAATAAGAGTCACTAGAGTCACCACTCCTATATCCAATAAATAATACTTATCTATCCTTAATATTAATAATAAGTATATATGTAACCTCAGTGTGATTGTTAAGCTATAGGGGCTACAGCCATTGTGAAATCCCAGCTTCAATCAATCGACAGGCTCTATTGCAAGCCACTCCACACCATCATAGACATACACGTGTGTGATATAACACAAAAGTGTTTTAAGTGCTTCAAGTGATAAATATATAAAAGTCTTGGTGACATTTGGGTAACTTTATTCTTCATTTATATTATATACTAGCTGATGCCCGGGCGTTGCAAGGGTATTTAATTATAGCAATAACACTGTAAATGGATTCAAATAAAGATACTTTATAGTGGTGAATGAAATTATTTTTTTACAGCTTTATAAAAAGTACAATATTCAAATTATAATGTGAAATATTTGACAAAATGAATACAATACAACTAACACAAAACTTGATTATAAACAACATTTTTAGTTTCACCTCCAGGAGCAAGAACATATAAATTCTTGGGTGAAGAGACCCCCAGAACATATCACCCCAGTTAGTGAGGGATCTGCATACCAAGTTTCGTTCAAATCGGTCAAGCCGTTTTAGATTTACTGTGAGAATGGCAGCTGTTTACATTTTTTCCATTGACATGAATGGGTGAAATCTGATGTTCTGTTTGTAGCTCCGACCATGTGTGCAGGTGGGCCGCGAGACCCCCAGGACATATCACCCCAGGTAGTTGGAATTATTGTGAGAATGGCAGCTTTTTACATTTTTTCCATTGACATGAATGGGTGAAATATGATTTTCTGTTTGTAGCTCCGCCCACGTGTGCAGGTGGGCCGCGAGACCCACAGAACATATCACCCCAGGTAGTGAGGGATCTGCATACCAAGTTTCGTTCAAATCGGTCAAGCCGTTTTTGAATTACTGTGAGAATGGCAGCGTTTTACTTTTTTTCCATTGACATGAATGGGTGAAATCTGATGTTCTGTTTGTAGCTCCGCCCACGTGTGCAGGTGGGCCGCGAGACCCCCAGAACATATCACCCCAGGTAGTGAGGGATCAGCATAGCAAGTTTCGTTCAAATCGGTCAAGCCGTTTTTGCGTGATCGCGGCACATACACACATACACACACACATACACACATACATACCTCCGATTTTATATATATAGATTATGTTATATTATGACAATATTATATTTAAGAAACTGATGATTTTGAATGATATATATGTTACCTGTACAGATATTAGTATAACGTATGTAATACCTAATGTTCTTTCATTTATATGACACTGTTTTAGATTAAAAATCAATAAAGATTATTAAAAAAAAAAAGTCTCTCTAGTGAATCTAATCCAAAGTTAATAAATTACCAAATGTTTCCTCAACGTTCATAATAATAAGTACTTAGCTCAACAATGGCATTTAAGTTTCATACAAAATTCTTTCAATCAATGTGTCCAATCCTTGACTGTTTCTTCTTCAATTGAACAATCCTCACTGGAAGAATGTCACAGGCTCAATTAAGCCTAGTTTCGGGCAAATCCCTTCCTCAGGAGCCTTCCATTTTTCGCCATCCAGCCAAGAGCTTAGAAATTCAAAGTGTGAGTGCAGGGCAGAAAGTGAAGAAGGAGTGAAAAAGAGTCAATTGATATGAAGGCCCTGGAAACACTGTTAAGAGCACAGACAGAAGGGAAAGATGATTAGAAAAATAAAATCACCAAAGGTAGGAAAAATTATTTTATTTTCAATATAGTGATTGAAATGTGTCAGCTTTGAGAATTTATATCTGCTGTGTACATTGTGTGTATATGAAAAATGAATGGAAGAAATTGCATTACAATTAGTAATGAGGGCAGGGTCTGGGGCAGAGCTTGGGAAGTCAGCAGTTGGGGGTACTCAGCTGATATTTGTTAGACTTAGGGGGTTCTTGGCTTGAAGAAGTTGAGAAACACTGTTCTACATGATTCCAAAGAAACATGTCTGTCCCTAACCACTGAAAATACACTATTGAACCACCCCCTAAAGGCAGTGCATTTGGAAGACTCCCACTCAACTTAGAGGGAAAAGTGTAAATGGAGCCTCATCAGTACCTTGTATAGTGGCATCTGCACCTCTTTTCTTCTACTGGTTATGAAAGGTCACTTTGGTCAGCCACAAAACCACAGAGACTTGAAGAAAGAAACAGGCAATTTTTATTCAGCAATTGCAGAACAGACTTCCAAGCACAAAGTTGGCAGCTTTCAGAAGTGGAGAAAATAGGGAAGTACAGTGGCATTTATTCATTTCCTGACTAGACATCAGCTTGCTAGCGAAGGCTCATATTTGCTGTTTTCCTTGCATCTCTTACAAGCCTGCATGTACTATTGGGTCATGGGGGTAAAGGGGTTTTGTTCCTGCTGTCCTATGGGGAGCATTTCTACCTTTTTAAGCCTTGCAGTTGCATTATGACATGTCCAGGAGGGCAAAGTACATATAGGGTTCTGGTCTTTCAACAGAAGCAGGAAGCTGCTAGGACACCGAGCCCAGGCAGGCACTGAGCCCAGACAGACTAATATGTGAAAAGTTAGATATGTCAGAAGCTATGCTTAAACACAAATCTATATTATGGTCAAGATCAAACACACAAAACAGCATCATGGTCAAGATCACACAGAAATCAGCATATTCAAGGTCAAACTCAGTTCGAGAACCAGGACAACCAGTCCTTCAGTTATACCTCTTTCTATACACTAGCATCCTTCTGCTTCAGCCATTGCCTTATCACATTGTTTTGCCACCTTGAGATCCTCAGACAGTATCACCTCAAGGTTCTTCTCCTGAGTTGTGTTTATCAGACTCTCACCTCCAATCTAGCACATCTCCTTTGCACTTCTTCACATTAAATTTCAACTACCAGTCCTTTGACCATTCTACATTTTGTAAATCTCATGTTTTCTACTCCCTCCAAATTATTCACTCTGTTTGTAATTTGTGTGTCATCCACAAAAAGGCAGATTTTCCTTCTAGCTCTCTGGCAATGTCACTCACAAATATATTAAATAGAATTGGCCCCAGCACCGATCCATGAGGCACTCCACTACTCACCCTCCTTTCCTCTGAGCAGGTCCCATTTATCACCAACCTCTGTCATCTGTCAATTAACCAATTTCCAGTCCAGTTTACCCTTTGAATCCTGACATCATCATCATCATCATAATAATAGCTTTATTCTTATATACCGCCAGACCATACCAGTTCTAGGCGGTTTACAACAAGAAAAACTGAAACAGTCAGCGAATTGTACAGAATCATAATAGAATACATGACAAACCAAATGAACAAAACAGTAAAAACAGTTTAAAAAAAACTTAGGTTACAAATCTATCAAATAATTGTGTTTTTACTAATTTTCTAAAAGACTAGTAAGATGAAATACATGGAATAATTTTACCTAGCCAGTCATTGATTTTGGCTGCCTGAAAAGCAAGAGTTCTATTGAGGAATTTCTTGAAACGACAAGATTTTATAGTAGGGTATACAAATAGATGTGCTCCATGTGTGGACTTGTTTGAAAGATCCAGGAGAAAATGGGAAACAAGGTAAGCTGGAGACATAGCAAAAATTGATTTAAAACAGATACAGGCAAATTTGAACAGGACTCTAGCCTCATTTGGTAACCAGTGTAATTTTTGGTAGTAGGGACTGATATGCTCCCATTTTTTCAAACCAAAAAATCAATCATACATCTGAATTTTGTACAACTCGCAATCTTTTAAAAGTTTTCTTATAGGGATCCAGATAAATTATGTTACAATAATCAAGAATACTTAAATAGATGATTGGACTAACAAGTGGAACGATGCTGCATCAAAATATTTCTTGATGGTTCAGAGTTTCCATAAAGCCGAGAAACATCTTCTAACAAATCTGTATGTTGCTCCAAGGTGAGGTGACAATCTAATATTACTCCCAGAATTTTTATGGAGTGGTCAATAGGATAGTCAAAACCATTCAACATATTCATAAACCTCCTACAAGGAAGTCTTGGATGAAAGCTGTCATATCTTAATAAGTTATTTGCGTCAGTTTCCTTCCTGTAAATAATAGTGGAAAAAGAACCATGTTCTAAGGCAGGGGTTTCAAAGTCCCTTCTTGAGGGCCACAATCCAGTCAGGTTTTCAGGATTTCCCCAATGAATATGCATGAGCTCTATGCGCATGCACTGCATTCAATGCATATTCATTGGGGGAATCCTGAAAACCCGACTGGATTGCGGCCTTCAAGGAGGGACTTTGAGATCCCTGTTCTAAGGTGTCTAGAAAGGGAAGTTGCTTAGTGTGTGTTTGAGCTGTGAATTGTAAGTTGGCATCACAGGTGTAGATCCAGCATAAGAACACATCCAGTTCGGTCCGTGTGCCCACCCACACTACAAAGATATCATCTATATATCTTTTCCAGCATAGTAAGAATTGGAAATATTCGGATAGGTACAAAAAACATTTTTAAATCTAGATACATATAGGCACGTTATGGATGGGGCCATCTTCATACCCATTGAATTTGTTTAATAAAATGCTGCCCAAACTGGAAGTAATTCATGTTCAAAGCAACTCTACTCTTTCTTTGGATAGATCCAACTTTTCCAAATGGTCTCTTATTATGGTCACTGCAGCTTGCTGGGGAATGTATGTATGATTAGGGTTACCAGAAGTCCAGATTTCCTTTTGAGGACATGTCCAGAGGTCCCGATGACTTTTCAAAACCCGGTACTTTGTCCGAGTTTTGAAAACCCTCTTCAAATCGCGTCGGGGAGGGAGGAAGTCCACTGATGCGCGGACTTCCTCCTTGTCCAACAAGAGCAGGCAGTGGGGGTGGGTCTGGGGGCAGGACTAGGGCATTACAGGGCAGGAATGGGTGGAACTGGGTGGGCCTGGGGGCATGTCTAAGGGGTCCAGATTTTCTGATTGGAAAATCTGGCAACCCTAATCGTGACTAGAATAACATCAGGAGGAATCCCTGGTACATTCTCCAAAAATGTGATCATACTAGTGGTATCTTTCATAAATGATGTTATTTTCGGCACTTCATGCTTGAGGAAGGAATCAGTGAATTCTGACAATGGTTCTAATACTGACCCAATCCCCGACATTATAGGCCTCCCCGGGGGGTTTCCTTTTCTCTTGCTTTTGTTTACTTTCCTAACATATTCCCCTTTTATTAAAGGTTTATAGCACAGACCGGCGAGGTAAGTAGTCCGACACTCATAGGAATTCTATGAGCATCAGAGCATTTACCGCGCCAGCTTACGCTAAAAACCTCTAGCGCAGCTTAATAAAAGGGGCCTATGAAGATCTGTTGGCCAATTAAAATCTGCTTTCAGCTTGGACCACTGCCCTTCACCTCAAGTTTTCAAGTTTCATTTATAATTTCTTGTACCGCTCAATCAGGCTTCTGAGCGGTGTACAATTTAAAAAATTTTATCAACATATAAAAACGGTATTACAGGTTAAAACTTTACAAAAATAGACTACAGGGTAAGTTAGTAAAACTTCTCCTACATCATACATTATAAGCCCCCCTGTTCTAACAAAGGTTATCGTACTTGCAAATTGCCTTAATTATTTATAGTGTAATTCATAAATAAAAGATTAGATTAGATTAGAAAAACATTTATAAACTTTGTCTTGTTTGTTAATATTCATATTTTTATAAGTTATATTTCAGACAAAAGTTTTCATTCTGATGGCTTATGTTCATGTTTTATATTATATTTACTACTACTACTTATAATTTCTATAGCGCTACCAGGCATACTCAGCGCTGTACACCAAAACACAGAAGAGACAGTCCCTGCTTGAAAGAGCTTACAGTCTAATTATGACAGAAAAACTAGACCAAAAGCTGCAGTTATACACAGTGCTCAGGTGGGGGAATTACAGAGGGAATACTAAACCAGATATGAGTGTTTAACAGGTGGGTTGGGGTTAAGAATTGAAATCAGCTTCAAAGAAGTGAGCTTTGAGCCTGGATTTGAATGCTGCCAGAGATGGAGCTTGACGTACCAAATCAGGCAGTTTGTTACATGCATATAGTGCAGCAAAGTAGAAGGGACGGGGACGGAGTCTGGAGTTGGCTGTAGAGAAGAAAGGTACAGGTAAGAGAGACTGACCCAATGAGTGCAGAGTTCCTGGGAAGGAGTAGAGAGCGCGATGAGAGTAGAGAGACACTGAGGAGCTGCGGAGCAAATACACCTGTAGGTCAGTAAGAGGAGTTTGAACTGTATACGTAAATGATTAGGGAGCCAATGAAGTACTGCTACTTATCATTTCTATAGTGCTACTAGACATACACAGTGCTGTACATCAAAACATAGAAGAGACATCACTGCACAACGGCATTATAAAGCTTCTTCGGATACAACCCATCAAAGGCAAGACAAATGATGGGTTGTATCCAAAGAAGCTTTATCAGCCGGAAGCCCGAAGTTATAATGCCGTTGTACAGATCCATGGTGAGGCCTCATCTGGAATATTGTGTACAATTCTGGAGGCCACATTACCAAAAAGATGTGCTGAGAGTTGAGTCGGTTCAAAGAATGGCCACCAGGATGGTCTCGGGACTCAAAGACCTCCCGTATGAGGAAAGGCTGAATAAATTGCAGCTATACTCACTCGAAGAACGTAGAGAGAGAGGAGACATGATAGAGACGTTTAAATATATCACCAGCCGTATTGAGGTGGAGGATGATATCTTCTTTTTTAAAGGTCCCTCAGCCACAAGAGGTCATCCGCTGAAAATCAGGGTTGGGAAATTTCATGGCGACACCAGGAAGTTCTTCTTCACCGAAAGGGTGGTCGATCGTTGGAATGAACTTCCACTTCAGGTGATTCAGGCCAGCAGCGTGCCGGATTTTAAAAGGAAATGGGATACACATGTAGGATCTCTAGGGGGGTAAATTCAAGGGGGTAGGGTTGTTGGAGTGGGCAGACTTGATGGGCTGTGGCCCTTTTCTGCCGTCATCTTCTATGTTTCTATGTTTAAATGATCTTACAATCTAATCAACTGGCCAAGAAGGTACATCTATACACTGTGCTCACGTGGGGGAATTACAAATATTGGTGCTTAGCAGATGGGTTGAAGTTTGGAATTGAAAGCAACTTCAAAGAAGTGGGCTTTGAGTCTGGTTTTGAGTATTGCCAGATATGGAGCTTGAAGTACCAAATCAGGCAGTTTGTTCCAGGCATACAAAGTAGAAGGAACAGAGTCTGGATTTAGCTGTAGAGAAAGGTACAGACAAGAGAGACTTATCCATTGAGCGAAGTGCCCAAGGGGTAGTGTGGGGAGAGATGAGAGAGGAGAGATACTGAAGAGTTGTGGAGCGAATGCACTTGTAGTTCAGTAAGAGGAGTATAAACTATATGTAGAAATGGATAGGGAGACAATGAAGTGACTTGAGGAGAGGGGTGATGTGGGCACAGCGACAGTAGTGGAATATGAAGCGTGCAGAGCTGTTCTGAACAGACTGAAGGGGTGAAAGATGGTTTAGTAGAAGGCCATTGAGAAGCAGGTTGCAGTAGTCTAGGTGAGTGGTGATAAGGGTATGATTGAGGGTCTTAGCAGTGCGCTCAGAAAGAAAGGGTCTAATTTTAGTGATATTGTAGCGAAAGAAATGACAGGTTTTGGTGGTCTTTTGGATTTTTGAAGAGAAGGAGATGAGTCAAAGATTACCCCAAGGTTGTGAGTTGACAAGACAAGGAGGATGAGGATGTTATCCACAGAATTAGAGAAATGGGGAAAAGGAGAAGTGGGTTTAAAAAGAAAGTTAAGGAGCTCGGTCTTATGAGTTTTATAGACCCCTGACACAGGCAACTTGCTGAAACATGGTTCATGTCAGACCTGTGAATAAAGATTGTTCCTTATACCAATTATTGAAACCCTTTGTGCTTTACTTCTGTTTGGCTGCCTTGTTGCACTATCAATTTCCCTCTCCTTTGATTGGTTTCCTGTTCTGAAATTTTAGTAAAATCTCTGCCACATGTACCTTTTGGAGTTATAATTCCACAGAGAATTGTGTTGATTGTTCCAATATCATATTCCTTGCAGCATCTACCAGAGGAGTCAGGGTATTTTTTTTATTAATCATAGCTAATGACAAGTAATATAAAGAGAGGTCAAATTATTTTATGCTGAATTGTTAATTGTACTGAATTCAGGAATATGGCATGCTCTAAATGTCAGGAAAAAAATGGATAAGTACATCCATCAGTTGGCGAATTAAATACAGAGAAGTAGTGTATATATACTATGACCCTCTTCCACTTGATGGCTGAAGGCAGCCTGAACAAGAAAATGTCAGCTGGAGAGATTTTTCTGATGGCCAGTCCAGCTTGAACAAAAGAAATATTTAAGTGGAGCTAATCAAGTGATAGCAGAAGCCATCTCTAACAAAGGATTACTAGTGGGAGATGATAATGGCTCAAGAAAGAAATTGGTCTCATTCTTCCCAGGCAGAGGGGCCTATGCCGAAAAGCTGATGGTAGAGACAGTTCAGCGTGCCGATCCAGGAGTTTGGATCCGGGCATTCCGCCAGATCCAGAAGTTGTATAGAGCCGTTTCTGGGTTCTGTTCTGGCTACCAGAGGTTTGGGCCAGATCAGGGCCGCAGGACAATGTTGGTGCAGCATGTTTGTGCCGCTGCTGGCTGAAGGTCTTGCGGCCCTGTTGTTTTTTTTCGGGGGTAGGAGGAACCGCATCGGGGACCGGAAGCCTGGCGGATTGGTGCCATGTGTGCGTCTGACGTCACCACACATGGGCATGATGACATTACGTAAGTCACTCTTGCGCAGTGGGCCAGTTTTCGGCCCAAAGAGAAGCAGAGACCCAGAGGCCCAGAGCATTAAAATAATGCTCCAGAGGTTTGTTATGGCAGCCGGTTGGGCTGCGGGAAGATCTTGGGACTGTGAAGCCCTCGGGGAGAGTGCTGGCAGTGGGTTGCTGGATCACAGGTACGCTGCACATGCAGGTGATGACATCACTTGTATTGGTGCATGTGCGGTACAGTTGCTGGCTTGTGCTGCCCGTCCAGTTTATTTTTTTATTTATATATATATAAAAGTTTTAGCAGCACTGTTTTGCCACTGAAGATGCAAAGAGGAGTTTCGGGACAGCTGGGGAGAAGCTCTGGAGAGCCTCCCCTGAAGATGCATTCAGGCTTTGTACATATTTTTTTATTTTAATCGTGGGTCTAGCTTTGTGTGAGTTCTGACAGCGTCTATGCTGTCATGGAGACGGCACAAGACAGGCTGTCAGCACGAGAGGTTCCTGGCTCGTGCCGTACTATAAATAAAGTTTTTAAAAAGATTTTAAAAGTTTTAAAGATTAAAGTAAATCTTATTTAAGGTAAGAAGCCTGTTGTTTTATTTATTTTGTGAAAGTTTGGGTGTTTTAAGTTTGTATGCTTGCTGTTTAGTGATTTTCTGTTGCTGATCTCTGCACAGTACCTGTGTCCTCGTGCAGGGATCAGCAACAGCTGTCAAGATTCCGTCAATTTTTGACAGTTGGGTGGGCAATTTTGTTAGGACAGCTGTGTGAGAGCTGCTTCTTCAGAGGAATATTGCTAAAGTAAGTTTTGGTTTCTGGAGTAAATTGCTTGGTTTATTTGTGAAGTTGGTTTTCTGGTTAATGATTTTTGGTGGTCTGGATGTTAAATTTTTTTGACTGGTTGGTATTATGGTTTGATGGTTCTGTTATGTAAATTTTGGAGTTAAGTTCTCATGTTTGGTTTTACTGTTAGAACTCTTAGATACAAAATTTTATGGTGAACAATAAATTTATAGAACATTTCTTTAGTATCTGAAGCTGTTTTTTGTCATAGAATTCCGTGTGTCTATGGGATTTTCTTTAGTGCTTCAGTAAATTTCGGAGAAAAAGATCTTCTTGCTGGTAGTCACCTTAGTGAAAGGTGCGCTAAAAAATAATCTTAAACTCTGTCAACTGTTGTTGATAGGTATTTGATTGCTGGTGAATTTGAGATTTGTTTGAAGTGCTGGTGCATAGAGGAAATTTTACAGGTCTGTAACTCTAAAGAAGATTCTGTATCTATGGTTTAAGTGACTTTGGCTCTGAAGTGAATGCTGTACTTTTGTCTTATGTGACTTTTGGCAAATCAGAATATTTTCCTGTGTCAGAACCTTGTTGGATAATGACATTTGTAAATTTTGGTTTAAGATATTTGTCATTTTGGGAAAGTTGTTAAAATGTGGGAGGGAATTAGCAAAGGGCATTTTCAATTATCTTTTGTTTTGCATTAGCTAGAAAAGTTTAGTTGTTAATATTGTGGGTTTAAAAATGATTGCAGGATTTTCTTATTTATTTTTTTTAAGTCAGAGTAGTAAGTTTTCCTGTGATCTTCAAGCAACAGCACGCCAAGCTGGTACCCACCTTAAAGGAAAGAAAACAAGAGATACTTACCCAAGAGATGTGGAGCTTCTGAAAACAGGAACCTGTAAGAAAAAATATACACACAAAGAATCAGTTCTTAGAGACATTAGATAGACAGTATTGAAACAGTATATATTCATTAACAATGAAGGAGCAATAACTTATCTGATAGATTTCTTTGCCTGCAGTCATCTGTGCTTGAAGAGTCCTATTCAAAATACCAGGTATTAGGTATTAGGTATTTTGATTAGGCATTAAAGGAACTTTTCTGGACTGAAACTGTGATAATTGTGAGGCTTACATTATATTGTCAATTTTGAGTGCATATTCATAGTAGTATTATTATCTACAGTATCCCCCTCTTCTATTAAACTGCGCTAGCAGTTTTTAGCGCAGAGAGCCGCACTGAATGGCCTGCGCTGCTCCCGATGCTCATAGGAACTCTATGAGTGTCGGGAACAGCGCAGGCCATTCAGCGTGGCTCCCCGCGCTAGAAACTGCTAGCTCAGTTTAATAGAAGAGGCCCTATATGTTCATTAAACTATTTTACTGCTTCAAAGCTTAGTCAAAATTATTTATTTTTAATTTACCAGGTTAAAAAAAAAAATATAGAGATAGATAGATATATAGGTAAAGGAAATTTTCAAAGTGTAACTCTGTTTTTTCTTTCTTTGGTAAAATCCCAGTGAGTTCCTCGGCTACTTCTTTAAAATTTATGCCTCAAGGAATACCTCTAAAAGGGGCAGACAAAAGTACACATATACAGGGGAGAGGGTGTATCAGGGTGGCAATTTTATAAAAACTGTTTTACGCATTGAAATGCCTTTTTAAATAATATTAAATAGTCTTCTGGTGTTACATGTAGACAAGGGGCCCTTGATAAATCCTGTCTGACCTGGCCTAATTAACAGAGACAGCAAATCTTCTAGCTTTAGCTGCAGGATTTTTGAAAGCATTTTGATGTCAGAACTGATTAGAGGAACAAGGCAGTGTGATTTGCCATTTGTGTTATCTTTCCCTTTTCTTTGTATCAATGATATTACACTCACCTGCAAGATATTTGCTTGAGAAACCAGTTTATTCCACCCAAATAATATACAGAACATTATGGAGAAAGTTCTGTTAATAGTTTATCTAATAGACTTATAGAAATATATGTTTCTCCTTCAACTATAACTGTATTTAAATTCCTTGAAAGAAATGAAGTGACTCTCCTTACGCATCTGAATGCCCAAAATCATTTTAACCACAGTGGCCAGCATTTTAGCTAACCACTGGCCACTGTGATTAAATATTAGGCCTAAAGTATTTACACAATACTATATGGCAAAAGTTACTGTATTCCTGTCATAAGATCAAGATTATCATAGATATACAGAGCCAAGTTTAGCATACAATTTGATCATTTTAAGTTAACATACAGTTACTATTTCCATCTTCAGTTAACAAACAGAGTGGATTTAGTTCAGCATAGATTAGAATACATATAATGGACGGTCCCAGCTCAGAAGAGCTTACAATCTAGTTTAGACAAACAAACAGGACATCTAAGAGTTGGGGCATTTCTCTCAGAGAAGAGGAGATGCTGGGATTGGCGGCAGGGTAGCTCTGTGAATCGCTACCATCGCCTTGTAAATTTTACAACAAATTAAAGGTAAATCTAGGGGGGGAAGAGAAGGGTGAAAGGATTAGATTGCAGGAAGGGGAGCGGTAGAGAGATCCAACCAGCAGGTAGGCTGGCTAGCAGAAGTTGCTGCACCCTCAAGAGTACCACCTGAAGCCGCTGCCTCAGTTGGCCTCATTATAGGGAGCTTTAAGCATCTGAGCCAATCAGGGCCTTAGGCCCCTTCACTGTGCATCCCAGAATGCCCAGGAAGTAGAAAGTCTGCTGTTTTGAAATGAAGGGCCTGCCTACAGAGATACAGGAGGTGGGGGTGTCGGGGGGCACATAGGTTTGGGAGAGTGGGGGGGGGGGTCAGGGAGGATCTTGAGGGAGGGTGTCACAAGTTGGGGGGGGTTGGGAACTTCCAGGGAGCAGGAGGGAGTGGGCATCCCTCCTGCCAGGGACTTCTAGGAGAGGGTCAGCGGTTCCAGCAGGAGGGAGTGGGCATCCCTCTTGCTGGGGGACTTCTCGGGGGGGCGAGGGGGTGTTCGGCGGCAGTTCCGTCAGGAGGGAGCAGGAATTCCTCCTGCCAGGGGACTAAGCGGGGTGGTGTTCCCTGCCCCAGACACTCAGCTGATCACGTTAGGGGTATTTTCCTCCGATCAGCTGAGCAGACACGATTTTGTATAGTATACTGGTGTGTGATTCTCAGCGTTTCTTAGACGGCTGCTGAGACCGGCGTCCTATACAGAATCAGGCCCTCACTGTATTTATCAGACATCTATATGGAATCATGTCAAAGGTTTTGCTAAAATCTAACTACACCACATCTATCACTTCCCCTAAATCCAACTGTTTGATCTTCCAGTCAAACATATTAATTGGAATTGTTGGAGAAGACCTACTTCTATTAAAACCATGCTACCTCAGGTTCAGCAAATTGTTTGATTCCAGAAACATCACTATCCTCTGTTTTAGATTCATTCCATTAATTTAATCACAAAAGAGTTCAGACTAACCTAGCCTGTAGTTCTCAACTTTCTTCTTATTTCCATTTTTCTGGAGGGACAACATTCAACCTTCTCCAGTCCCCGAGGAACACTCCTAAATCTAAAGTAGTATTGAAAAGATCAGAAAATAAAGCTGCCAGAACTTAAGAACATAAGAATAGCCTTACTGGATCAGACCAATGGTCCATCTGGTTTCATCTACCATTTGGACACCCAGTCTTCCAATTTCCTAAGGTCTTCCTGAAGTTTTTCTCAGTCCGCGTGCATTTTAACAACTTTGAACAGTTTAGTGTCATCTGTAAATTTAATCACTTCACTCGTAGTTCCACCAATCCAGATCACTAGTACCTGGCAAAAACCCAAATAGTAGCAGCATTCCATGCCACCGATCCAGGGCAAGCAGTGGTTTCTTCCATGTCTGTCTCAACAGTAGTTTATTGACTTTTCCTCCAGGAACTTGTCAAAATCCTTTTAAAAACCAGCTACATTAACCGCTTTTACCACATTCTCTGGCAACGCATTCCAAAGCTGAACTATTCTCTGAGTGAAAAAATATTTCCTCCTATTGGTTTTAAAAGTATTACTCTGTAACTTCATTGAGTGTCCCCCCCTAGTCTTTGTATATCCTGAAGCAGTAAAAAAAATCGATCCACTTGTACCCGTTCTACATCACTCAGGATTTTGTGGATTTCAATCATTTCTCCCCTCAACCGTCTCTTTTCCAAGCTGAAGAGCCCTAAATTCTCGAGTCTTTCCTTTAACAAGTTCTATCTCCTTTATCATCTTGGTCGCTCTTCTTTGAACCTTTTCTAGAGCTGTTATATCTTTTTTAAATAAGGAGACCAGAACTGAAAGCAATACTCAAGGTGAGGTTGCACCACTGACTCTGAGCGATACAGAAGTATTATAACATTCTTAGGGCTCCTTTTACTAAGCTGCACTAGCGATTTTAGAACACGCTGCATTACCGCACACGCTAGATGCTAATGCCAGCATTGAGCTGGCATTAGTTCTTGGCACGTAGCGCGGGGTTAGCGTGCACGGCAATGCAGCGCATGCTAAAAATGCTAGCGCACCTTAGTAAAAGGAGCCCTTAGTTTTGTTTACCATCCCTTTTCTAATAATTCCTAGCATCTCGTTTGCTGTCGCCGCACATTGGGAGGAAGGTTTCAGCGTAGTGTCCACGACACCCAGATCTTTTTCTTGAGCGCAGACCCCCAAGGTGGACCCTAGCGTCGGATAACTATGATTTAGATTATTCTTCTCAATGTGCATCACTTTGCATTTGTCCACATTAAATTCCATCTACCATTTGGACACCCAGTCTTCCAATTTCCTAAGGTCTTCCTGAAGTTTTTCTCAGTCCGCATGCATTTTAACAACTTTGAACAGTTTAGTGTCATCAGTAAATTTAATCACTTCACTCGTAGTTCCAATTTCCAGATCATTTATAAATAATTTAAATAGCACTGATCCCAGTACAGATCCCTGTGGCACACCACTATTTACCCTCCTTCATTGAGAAAAATGGCCATTTAACCCTACCCTTTGTTTTCTATCTGATAACCAATTCTTAATCCACAATTGAATATTTGCTCCTATCCCATGCCTCTTTAATTTTCTCAGGAGCCTCTCATGAGGAACTTTGTCAAAAGATTTACGAAAATCTAGATACACTACATCAACCGGCTCACCTTTATCCACATGTTTTTTCACACCTTCAAAGAAATCAAGCAAATTGGTGAGGTAAGACCTCCCTCAGCTGAACCCATGCTGACTGTCTCATTAAATCATGTTTGGCTACATGTTCCACAATTATTTTTTTTTTTTTAATTGTTTCCACTATTTTTCCCAGCACTGAGGTCAGGCTTACCAGTCTGTAATTCCCTGTTTCTCCCCGGAAACCTTTTTAAAAATCAGTGTAACATTGGTCACCCTCCAATCTTCATGTACTACAGACAATTTTAGTGACAGGTTACAAATCACTAACAACAGATCAGCAATTTCATGTTTCAGTTCTTTCAGTATACTGGGATGTATATATCACTTTTAACTTGTTGATTTGGCAGATCAAGAGCATCAGCCACGAGTTTCAAACATCATTCATCAGTTGTTGATTTCGGCCTTCCTGATCTTGCATCATCATCTAAGCTCACACGACCACTCTGAAAATGAGTTGCCCACCGAGATACAGTACTACGGTCCACTGTTATCTCACCACAAACTTCACGTAACGCACTGTGGATTTCCGTTGGGTTTTTGCCACATGGAGTTTCAATCTTAATATACGACCCCTGATCGTCAACAGACACAGTACCCAAGACACCTGCAGCTTCCATTTCCCACACTTGTCACAGCCACACTATGTACATTACAGAGCTCTTAAGCACACGTCCTGCTGCTTCAAGCACTAAAGTGAAAGTGAAAAAAGGTTTACTGCAATTGCATCATCCACTCCACAATGTTGCCAACCTGTGCATTATTTATGAAATGACCCTCTTATCTTCCAGAAGATTCTGGGGCTTTCCATGACAGCTTTCTCCAGGCTCCCTTCATCTCCTGCCAGCTTGGAACACCAGCAAGTGAACTATCTGTAGCTACTTTCATCGCAACCACCCAGGGTTTTTCCTAGTTTTGGGACACTCCCCCTCCCATTATAACCTATTTCTTTGTTCCCCTTTGGCCACTGTTGCTGTTACTTCTTCAAACGAGCCAAAAAACAACCTGAAGAAGTCTTGGGGCTGCAGTCTACCCATATATGCTGTTGGCTCTGCCAGTCCTCTGCCCTAGAACAGGAAGTTGATGTTAGAGAGGATGGGAGACCGGCAGAGCTGAAAGTGGACAAATGAGAACTGTGGCCACAAGAATGTTTCAGGTTATTTTATTGCTGGTCTTGGGGTACAGATACTACATGATGAGAACCTCTGGTTTAGACTGTGAGCATTTGTTGTTACTATTTGTGCTTTTGCCAGGTACTAGTGACCTGGATTGGACACTGAGTACGGGCCACTGGGGTCAGTAGCACAGAATGTTGCTACTTTGGGGGGTTTTGCCATGAGGATGGGCTACTAGACTAGATGGACTATTGGTCTGACCCAGTAAAGCTAACTCTTATGTTCTTAAGGGGGGGGGGGGGGTCTAAGATGATTTTTTTGCATTATTAAACTTTATCTTCCCCACTGCTTTCACCCTTTTGTTTTAGCTGGGGAGGTGACTGTGAACTTGCCTGCATCCAATCAAAACTTACTCGCAATCCCATATTTAAGTCATGTCAACTTCATGAGAAATAACATCTTAACATAACATAACATCATGCTTCTTAACCACATAACCATAAGTTCTATGCGGTTTACAAAAGATTATAAACTAAAGACAATTTAAGAATGACAGAAAGAAATTAGTTTACCAAGTATTTTGAAAAGAGATAAGTTTTCAGTTGAGTTCTGAAATGTTATAAGGCCAGACTCCAAGCAATAACAATCGAAATTCTCTTTCATGTGAAGCTGCTTAGAATGCTAAAGTATGGTCCAGAAATTTCTTGCTTTTACAGCCCTGTACTGATGGGAAGGTAAACAGGGCATGAGATTTTCTACTATTTTTATACGATGCTAGAGAGAATCCCTGCCCTCTCGTATTTCCCTTTTTGTTCTTTCCTATCAACAATTGTAGTTCTTTCCTTTCCTCACGTGCCTGTTTGTTTAGTTCATGTTAGTCACGTCAGTCTTGAAAGTTTGTCGCTTGAAGTTTCCTTGATGTAATGTATCCGATGTTTATTTGTTCCCCGCACCCTACAATTTTTATTATGTAACATAGAAACATAGAAGATGACGGCAGATAAGGGCCATAGCCCATCAGGTCTGCCCACTCTACTGACCCACCCCCAAGTCTACTATCTTAGGGATCCCACACCTGATGGCAGGTTTCCTTAGCTTAACCCTCTAAGGGATCCCACATGGGCATTAGAGAATGACACGGTGACGGTTTACCCGCGGCCACCGCATTTAAGCCGCGGGTCACCGCCGAAAACGGGGAAGAAAACTAGCAGTCGCTGCGGTGACGGGGACAAGGCCATTCACCGACCGCGGAAACGGTGAACAGGTTTGTCCCCGCGGGCCAATGTACCCCCTTCTAGGAACCGCTATTTACCGCCCGACGCCCGATTCACCCCCCTAGCAGGACCGCTCGCACCCCCACCCCGAACGACCGCTCGCACGCGCTCCCACCCGCACCCGCGATCGGAGCAAGAGGGAGCCCAAGCCCTCTTGCCCGGCCGACTCCCCGACGTCCGATACATCCCCCCCCCGGCAGGACAACTCGCACCCCCACCCCGAAGGACCGCCGACTTCCCGACAATATCGGGCCAGAAGGGAGCCCAAACCCTCCTGGCCACGGCGACCCCCTAACCCCAGGTGGGACCTAAGGCTCCAGGGCCTATTCTGATTGGCCCACGCGCCTTAGGCCCCACCAGTAGGCGGAGCTTTAGGATGGATGGGCCAATCCGGCCTCATTCCTTCGTTGGCTGCCTGCCGGACAGGCGGTTTTGGCTCCCGTCTGTCCGGCCAACTACCAAAGGTACGGGGAAGGGGGGTGGGGGGGTCGTGGGGGTCGCCAGGGGGGTCGCGGGTCGGCTGGGGGGGCGGTCGTTGGGGGGAGGGGGGTTTGCGTCGAGGGCAGGAGGGCTGCAGTGCAGAACATAAGCCTTTCATTAAGACAATCCTGGTTCGCTTTTCCAAGTTAAAACAATTAGAAAAATATTTCTGGAGTGCTGTAATAAATTAAAATTAATAGTGCTCAGAACCCCCAAGGTAACTTCAGGCATCATTTTGAAGCTGGGGGGGGCGGTCGTTGGGGGGAGGGGGGTTTGCGTCGAGGGCAGGAGGGCCTGGGATCCCTCCTGCCCGTAATGTAGTGCGGGGTGGGGTTAGGGGGTCGCCGTGGCCAGGAGGATTTGGGCTCCCTCCTGGCCCGATATTGTTGGGGAGTCGGCGGTCCTTCGGGGGGAGGGATGTATCGGACATCGGGGGGGGGGGCATCAGGCTTTCAGGATGGGGACAGACCTTCAAGGGGGGACAGTGCAGGGAAGTCAGGGAATTTATATTAATTAATTTTTTCTCTGCGTGTTTTGTTTTTGTATAGTTATTAACTAATATTTAACTAAGTTTTAAAGTTTTAAAGAATGTTTCCTTTATACCTAAATAAAGAAAAGTGAATGGGATTGCAGTGGCGGTGACGGGGCGGTGAATGGGGTGGCAGTGGCGGTGACGGGGCGGTGAAGAGGATGGTGAGACGGGGACGGGGCGGTGACGGGGATGGTGAGACGGGGACGGGGCGGTGACGGGGATGGTGAGACGGGGACGGGGCGGTGACGGGGACCAATTTTTTCACCGTGTCATTCTCTAATGGGCATCCCATTTGCTCTTAAATTCTTGCACGCTGTTTGCCTCGACAACCGTCACCGGGAGCTCGTTCCAAGGATCGACCATTCTCTCGGTGAAGAAATATTTCCTGGTGTCGCCATGAAATTTCCCACCCCTGAGTTTGAGCGGATGCCCTCTTGTGGCCGAGGGTCCCTTGAGAAAGAGAATCTCTTCTTCCATCTCGATACGGCCAGTGATATACTTAAACGTCTTGATCATGTCTCCTCTCTTCCTACGTTCCTCGAGTGAGTAGAGCCGCAAAGTTTTCAGCCTTTCCTCGTACGTAAGATCCTTGAGCCCCGAGACCATCCTGGTGGCCATCCGTTGCACCGACTCTATTCTCAGCACATCTTTTCAGTAGTGTGGCCTCCAGAATTGCA
Organism: Geotrypetes seraphini; assembly: GCF_902459505.1. Lineage (NCBI taxonomy): Eukaryota > Metazoa > Chordata > Amphibia > Gymnophiona > Dermophiidae > Geotrypetes > Geotrypetes seraphini. The sequence goes on along the minus strand of NC_047085.1, from coordinate 106,169,101 downwards.
CACAGTATTCCAAATGAGGTCTCACCATGGTTCTGTACAATGGCATTATGACTTCAGGCTTCCTGCTGACGAAACTCCTGCGGATGCAGCCTAATGACTGTCTTGCCTTAGATGAAGCCTTCTCCACATGATCAGCAGTTTTCATGTCTGCGCTGATGATCACTCCCAAGTCTCGTTCTGTTGAAGTTCTAGCTATGATCTCACCATTTAAGGTGTAGGTTCTGCACGGATTTCTGCTGCTGAGGTGCATGATCTTGCATTTCTTAGCGTTGAAGCCCAGCTGCCATGTCGAGGACCAAAGCTCCAACAAATGTAGATCCTGCGTCATACTGTTGGGTGAATAGCCGTCGCTCACTATATTGCATAGTTTGGCATCGTCTACGAATAACGTTATCTTACCTTGAAGCCCCTGAGTTAGGTCCCCTATGAATATGTTGAAAAGGAGCGGGCCCAAGACTGAGCCCTGCGGTACTCCACTGGTTACCTCCGATGTTTTAGAGAGGATTCCGTTAACCACCACCCTCTGAAGTCTGCCACTCAGCCAGTCATTGACCCATGTAGTTAGTGTTTCTTCCAACCCCATTGATTTCATCTTGCTCAACAGCCTGCGATGCGGGACACTATCGAAAGCTTTTCTGAAGTCCAGGTATGCAACGTCCAGGGATTCTCTCAAGTCCAGCTGTTTTGTTACCCAGTCAAAGAAGCTGATGAGATTGGATTGGCAGGACCTACCCTTGGTGAATCCATTTTGACTGGGATCCCGTAGACTCTCCTCATCCAATACTGCGTCTAATTTACGTTTGATTAGTGTTTCCATGAGCTTGCATACTATTGATGTGAGACTCACCGGTCTGTAGTTTGCAGCCTCTGCCTTGCAACCCTTTTTGTGCAGTGGAACGACGTTAGCTGTTTTCCAGTCTATGGGGACTCTCCCCGAACCTAGGGAGAGATTGAAGAGTCCTGATAGCGGTTCTGCCAGGACATCACGCAGCTCACTGAGCACCCTGGGGTGTAGATTGTCTGGTCCCATGGCTTTGTTCACCTTGAGTTTCACCAGTTCGTGGTAGACGTCGCCAGGTGTGAACTCGAAATTCTGAAACGGGTCATCCACGCTGGCCCTTGCCTGCAACTGCGGACCGCGCCCCGGTGCCTCGCAGGTGAAGACTGAGCAGAAGTATTCATGCAGTAGTTCTGCGGTCCGATTCTGCGTAGTTCCCATCTGGTTTTCTAAGGCGTACTATCCCGTCTGTGTTCTTTTTCCTATCACTAATATACCTGAAGAAGGATTTGTCCCCCTTCTTCATGTTCTTTGCCAGAGTCTCTTCCACTCGAAGTTTGGCCTCCCTGACTGCCGTTTTGACCGCTGCAGACTTCGCCCTATGTTCTAGTTTAGCTTCCCTATTCTCCGTTTGTTTGTAGGAAATAAATGCTTTTTTCTTCTCCTTGACGAAGTGCGAGATTTCTGCGGAGTACCATTGGGGTTTGTTGTTTCTCCGCCGCTTGTTGCCTCATGTATGGTAGATTTCAGGGATGACCACATAGCTTCCACATCATCGGTCGTAGCTTGGTTCTGCAGTGTCCGGTGGACGAAATCTCCCATGCGTTCGAAGTCAGTGCCTCGGAAGTTGAGTACAGTGGTGCCTCGCATAACGAACGCCTCGCACAGCGAACGCTGCGCACAACGAACTTCATGTCTTGCTTCCTACAACGAACTTCGTTTCACACAACGAAGTCGCCCGAGCTGCATCCTTCCGCGCAGGCACTGCGCTTAACTGCCCTCTCTCCGCCTGGCTCCCTGTGCAGTGGCGGACCGTCGGCTCGCAGGGGCCCGGCGCCTACTGCTGATGCGTTGGGGGGGCGGAGCTACTCTCGCCGCTTCCCCGATGCTAGGAAAAAAAAAATGAACAGTTAAGTCCCAGTTTTTGCCGCTGAGACTCTGCCCTCTCTCACTGTAAAATTAGACTCTACTTAGTCTGTCTTTAAATTTAAAAAATGTGTGTTGTTTTAAAAAACAATTATGTTTTTAGATGTATCTAAATAAAAATAATAACAAAAAATTTATCTTTTTTTATGTCATCTTAGCATATTTTATGCTACAGAACGAATTATTTTTTTTAACATGTATTGTTATGGGAAAACGCGTTTCACATAACGAACTTTTCGCATAACAAACTTGCTCCTGGAACCAATTAAGTTCATTGTGTGAGGCACCACTGTACTTTTGTTTTCGTGTTTGATCTAGGGAAACCTTTCCTGTGGTAGAACCACACCATGTTGTGGTCGCTGGAGGCTAGCATAGCTTCTACTGAGACCTTCGAGACGCTATCCCCGTTGGTGAGTACCAAGTCCAGGATCGCCTGGGCCCTAGTGGGCTCCAATACCATTTGTTTGAGTCGTGCTCCCTTTATGGATGTTAACAGCCTCCTGCTGCTTCTGGTTGCTGCTGAGTACGAGTTCCAATCTGCGTCAAGCATGTTGAAATCCCCTAGCAGAACAGCGTCTCCCCGTAGAGTGATATTCTCTATGTCTTCAATTAATTCGGAGTCTTTGTCTTCCAGTTGTCTTGGAGGTCTGTATACTACAGGCATTTTTCCCTGCCTCTGGCCAGGTTCATCCAGAGGCATTCCCCTGTGTACTTGATGTCTGTGATTCTGGTAGTTTTGATGTTTTCTTTAATGTATAGTGCCACCCCTCCCCCTGACTTTCCCTCTCTGTCCTGGCGAAATAAGTTGTATCCCGGTATGGTCATATCCCACCCATGAGAATCCGTGAACCAAGTTTCGGATATTGCTACCATGTCTAGGTCGGCATTCATTATTTCAGTCTCTAATTCTAGAATCTTATTGCCTAAACTGTGTGCATTAACATACATAGCCCTCCATACCCCGTGATGGCTAAGTCCCTGTGAGGAGTTTCTCACCTGGGGTAGTGTGACTCCTAGAGAATTTTTTGCAATGGGGTCACTTACCTTGAACGTAGAATCAGAGTGTCAACTCACCTTGTCAGGATCGTTCCTTACTGCACTTGTATCTGAGTGGGTACCCTCCCCCGACTTACCTAGTTTAAAGCCCTACGAAGCAGGCGGGCTAGTCGGTGTCCAAAGACGTGCTTACCCCTACTGGTCAGATGGAGTCCATCTGGTCCCTGAAGTCCTTGCAACGCCTCTCCATGGTTCAGGAATCCGAAGTTCATTTCCCGGCACCATCCTTGAAGCCACTCGTTAGTCCTCAGTATACGCTCATCCTTGGCGCTTCCTTTGCCTCTAACTGGGAGGATCGAGGAGAAGACCACCTGTGCTCCTGTCTGCTTCAGCCTCTCACCCAGGGCTCAAAGTCTCTGGTTATGTTATCCGTGGAGTTCTTAGCAGTATCGTTTGTTCCGATGTGGATGAGGACCATGGGGAAGTGATCTTGGGGCTTAAGAAGCCTATCAAGACAGGCGGTGACATCTCGGACCCTGGCTCCAGGCAGACAGCAAACCTCCCTTGACTGTATATCCGGTCTGCAGATTGGTCCTTCGGTGCCCCTCAGCATGGAGTCCCCAATGAGTATTACTCTGCGCTGCTTTGGGGGGAGCCTGTCAGTTGTCCCCGGAGTTGGAGCCGTGCCCTGGACTACCTCCTGCTCCTTGTCGGCATCCTTCTGCTCTTTTTCAACATCTTCCTCCTGTAGGACCTGGAATCTGTTCCTCAGGGTGAGTTGTGGGGTGGATGTAAAGCTGCCCTGTTGGTGAGAAAAAGAAAAAGAAGAAGAGGGTGAAGAGATTGAAAGAGGGGGTTGAGGTCTCCGGTGTTTGCCCGTGGAGGAGGTCACCAGCTGCCAGGAGTCAGCGTCTCCAGCCATCTCCTGTACCCCAATTGATGGGATAACAGATTTTAATAAACTTGATAAGCTTGCATTCACACCACCTCCTTCTACTTTAAATGGCTAGAAACAGAAAGATGTAGCCCATTCTTACAGTATAGCCTTTTATGGTCCCATCCACCTATGTATTGAAAGTGGCTCACGACTGGTGTCAAAAAGAAGATTTTAGATACCATAGGGAAATGGAGACAAAACCAGTGATGGAATTAAAAAATGCTATGGAGAGAGGATTAGGACAAATCAAAACTTAAATGACTTCAAGGTTGATCTGTTATGATGGGCAGGAGTGATGTTTAGACAGTTACCTCAACAGCTGGGAGGCAAGGTCAGTGCTGTATCCTGAAACTGTCAAAAGATAAGCATATGTGAGCATGACCTATTTTATATCACATTTATACCATATGCTATGAGTATGGGTGTTATATATCTCTGTAGGGTGGGGGAAGGCATCTTACAGATTAAATTAGAGAAAAATGTTGTTAATTAATAATATGGTTGGATTGTTGGTTTAATTGTTATCATAATGAATGTGACTATACTGAGGCCATAATAAACAAACCATTCTTCAATCTATTGGCATGGTGGTGAGATACTGCAGCATCATATAGAACTGCTTATATGTGTTAGACATGGTAACAAATTGCTAATTACCCTAGCTGTCATGCCAATATTCAATTGTGAAGGAGTGTAATATGCACAATGTGGCTGCTCGAGCTGCCTTGTTGGGCAGCCAGGATGGACTATGCAAATCTTTCTCTGATACCATTTAATGTGTTACGTCGATCTTCTGGAACTCTGAGCAATATTGTGCTCCCACGAGTGTTCACTCATTTTCTCCAAAATCGATCAGTATTAGTTCAGATAAATAACTAGGTTGCTATGTCTTATATCAATAAGCAGGGAGACCTGATCCCTCCATCTGCTCTGGGAAATATTAAGGAGTTCAGATTTTGATATTATCAATCACATCCAAATTCAAGTTACATATCTGCCCAGATTCAGAACCAAATAGCTGATAGGCTAAGTAGAGTTCTTCAGTTTCATGAGTCGTCCCTGGACCAAGACATTTCCCTCAAGTAGAAACAAGTGCAAAATTTGATCAATATGTTCATCCTCCTATTGACTAGCAAGGCATGCATTAGCCATACCATGGCTTCTTTTTTACAGTTATACCCCCCATCTTCAAAACTAGTTTTCTCTGCTCAAGAGACGCATAGTTCAACCTCTGTGCAGATTCCAACTATTTCCATCTTTGCCTGTCTTCATTTCAATCTTAAATGCTAGCCCTCATGGCATGGAAATTAAGCAGAGTTTAGTTTCCAATCTAGAACTTCTAATGCCTATTTATAGGTGTCGCTATAGTGTGGCAATGACTTGTCACTCCAGACAATGCATTTATTTTTGGTGCTTCCATCCTACCCCTGTCAACTCCTAAGAAAGGATGGATTCTCCAGAGCAGTTACAGTAATTGAAAAGACCATAGCAATGGATAACCTCCCTATATTCACTGGGCATCCTCCGTCTTGCTACTTATGTTATTAGTGACCCTGTGCAGGGATAGGAGAGGCAGAGACCCAACCGATTCACTTTCAGTACTGCAACATCCTTTCCTGCTGTATCAAGGCAGATAATAGTTGGTGCCAGAAAGGTAGAAGCAGGAGCCTGAAGGATTCCACAGATGCAGAAACATGGTGCAGGAGAATGGCATCCCATGGTGTGGAGAAAGGGGTGTGGCAGTATCTGGGGGGGATGCAACAAAGTGATGGAGACTTGCAGGAGAGGGAATAGAGTGACAGAGAAAAAGTGAAGATGAAAAAGTGGAGCAAAATGAGAGCTAGCTGTAGGAAAATGGAATGGGGGAAAGAGTGGGCGAGGTGAGCTGGGGAAAGGAGAAAGGTGCAGGAAACCTGCAGAGCAGGGAAGGTGGAATAGAGGACAAAAACATGCAGATAGGCAAAAAAGTGTGACATACTGAATAGGGAGAAATGGGGAAAGAACGAAAGAAGCAGCTGAGGGGAGATGGATGGAAGCAGAAAGACATTTGTGGGGGGACAGAAGGGAAAAGACAAAGGGAGAACAGTAAGGTTGTGGAGCAGATGTGTAGGAAATGGAAAGGTAGGTTAGAATTGAAAAGGGGGAGACAAGGACTAGAGGGTGAGACAAGGTAGAATGGATGAAATATGATTGGATGGAAAGGCAATGGAGAGAAATGGAGAAAATGGAGATAAAAGGGAAATATTTATATCAGATACAGAGGTAAGGAATGAAAAGAAGAAAGGCGAGACAGTGGCTTAGTGAGCGTAGGAGGCATTCGGAGTGGTGGCATCCCCCATGCGCCCTCTTCTCCACACCCTCTGTGCCCTCCTCACCACACACACCCTGCACCCTCCTTTCCCACCCCATACCTTCTCCAGCGTGAGCAGCTTCTCTGGCCTGCTGCTCACGCTTGCTTTCCCTCTGACATCACTTCCTGGCCCCGCAACCCTGAAGTGATTTCAGAGGGAGGCAGGCCAGTGCGAGCAACAGGCTAGAGTAGTTGTTTGCGCTGGCAAAGATTTTAAAGAGGTAGGAGGTGGGGAAAGGAGGGCGTGAGTGTGGGGAGGGGAGGAAGAGAGGTGCCGGTGTCCCCACCTGGGGTGGTCCTTCCCACCCCCTTACTACACCACTGGAGAGAGAAGAAATGGGAATAAGTCTTTAGAAAAGAACTTAGAGAGAGTAACCAACTCGACTAGGAAAAAACAAGGCCAGAAAGCAAAGCTAGAAAAACACATTTCATTATTTTACTTATTGGACTATGTCAGCTATGGAGATGTACAGTACTTATATCTTTGTATTGTTCACTGATAAGGCAGAAATATATTCAGTTGCAATTTTCCCAGTGCTAGATTGTATGTAGTAGTCTTGTATCTTGGTGTTTCCATTTCAGTTTGTCTGCATGCATTTCTAATTTGTAGTTCCTTAGTCTATATTAGGTGAAAGCTGCATTGCATGTGACACTGGTACAAAGTATTTTACTAATGTTTTTCCCAATCTGTGCATAAATGTGTGTATGTATAGCACTTTCTGTGAAGTAATTTTTGAAAAGTGAATTGGTGTAACTTATGATCATATCTGCTGCAGAAGTTTGGGGGTTTGTAATAAAAATTTCCATCAGTGCATGGCAGTGTAGATTAATACCCTTTTGGAGGTCACAACAGAATTTGAGTATATATTTTTTTTCTGCCCTGGCTAAATCCCACTGAGTTGGTTATCTGACTACATTCAGTGGCATTTAAGAGGTTAGTGTCATTGAATATTGCCTGTACCCATCCAGGCACTGTCTGGTTAGTGCTGGGGCTGTCTGGTGATGAAACCAGAACTTAAGCAGTTAGCATGCTTCTAGGTCCACTAATCAGCTAAGTAAGCAGATACAATTAAGCTGGCAAAAAGACTGTCCTAACTAGGGTTACCAAATTTCCTTTTTAAGAAAAAGGACACCTGGCTCTGCCCCATTCTGCCTGAACCCTGCCCTACTCCGCCCTCAGCCTCCCCCACACAAACCATATGTCTCCTTCTCCATGCTCAGGACCATGTCTGAATTTATTCTGTGCATCAACACATTGACGTCCGTGCAAGCGCAGAGGACATCCAGACATGACCCTGAGCTTGGGGGCCTTCCAAAACCCAAACAAACTGCCGGGTTTTGAAAATCCCTTTGAGCACCCAGACAGTCCTCTAAAAAGAGGACATGTTCTGGTTTTTTCCAGACTTCTGGCAACGTTGGTCCTATCCACGGAGCTTAGTGCATGGTAAAGTCCCACGTTAGATGTTAAGCCTAGGTTTCACCACACCTGAGTAAAAGAGTCCCTAAGTTAATTTAGTCCCTTAGTGGAATTTTAGGAGGCAGTGCTGCATTTTATTGAGCCAACATTAAAACATGATGTAGGAAAGGTTCCTAGGCTGTACGTGTTTATTTTTCTAGTAACCCCCTGAAGAAGAAACCTAGTGATCATGCAAAGCAGCATCTTATGTATAATGGTATAACAAAAAGGTATTGCAGCCTATTAAGACTCCTATTTTCTCCAGGACCAATGCTGCCACTAGTAAGCTTGCATTTAGTAAATTAATTGTTGTTATTGAACATTAGATAATATAGTAAAGTAATTTAAAAAATAAATCAGCAGCATCAAATTAATAGATCTGTTATAAACTTACTGTTCGGCTCCATTAGTTTCTGTCTGTAATTAAGCGCAATGCAATTACTCTTAGAAACCAGATAGGTCTAAATTCTGAACTTTGTATGAAATATTTTGCCCTAACACATTAAGACTATGATAAGTCTCATTAGTATATCTATTACTGGTGTTCACTTTTTATTGAACACCATTATAAGTCATGGTGCTTAAGGCACATATTTCATTATCTAATGGAAAACTTTTTCTTAATCTTTGGTTGCAGAGATAAGTAACACAATATCACAGTGAAATCAAGAACACAAACGACTCCCCCCCCTTTACAAAAGCATAGCAAGGTTTTCAGCGCCAGCTGTGGCGGTAACAGTTCCTATGCTCAAAGGACTATTCTATGAGCGTCGGAGCTGTTACCACTGCGGCTGGCGCTACAAACCGCACTACGCTTTTGTATAAAAAAAAAAAGGAGGGGGGGGGTAAATGCACCATGAACTGTTAATTGTTATCCTCCTCTTCTTTTTTTGCTTTGCTTGAAAAGTGTTGCTGCCGTGTAATGTCTTTTTTCATCCAGTGAGAATGAATAACAGTCCCCGGTCGTTCCGGAAGTATTAGGTTTAACATGGCAGTATTTTAGCACACGATTGTCAGAACGCTCGCCATGGTCTTTTCTGAGCTTCCTAGCACCCTCCGACTCTGCCAAGCAAATGTATTACAATGAGTTCATAAAAATGAAAATGGTAATAGGATGGATTCATTAATATTTAAATGAACACTCCGGGTAATTTTCCATCAGTGTCGAGTGATTCTCCAAGCACGGTGCTGGCTTTTGATGACCAAAAATTACCAGCTGGTCCGGAGGTGCTGGTACTGTGAAAAGCACGTCTCAGGCATGTGTTTCTGGCTGTGGCTCATGATAAAATTAAAAAAGAAAAAAATACCATTCACATAAATTATAGTTGTATAATATTTCGGGGAATAAAATCTCAAAAGCATGCATTTCGTGTGCGTGTACTAAAGGTGTGTCTTATGGGCGCTTATTGAAAGCTGACGCTTGCACCCTCCCTCCCTTCCCCGCCATTCAATAGCACCTATGATGTGTGCATATATTGCATTCCAATAAGGCACACCCATGATATGCGTGCCTACAGCGTAGCTTTTACCCGGCACATGCGCACATTTACGCCTCTTTCTGTGGATTATTCTGCACATGTGACATTCACTATCACCAGCGACTCATCCCATGTAAATTTGACTACCCTCCGTGAACCTCCACGAACCTCATTTGCATGTGTGGTTCTTCGAGAATGACGTGTCTTTTTGAAATCATTACATTTACAGCTGCAAGAGCAGACTTGGATTTTATCAGAGAATCCGGCCCACTCTCCTTTTTACCCAAGTTTGATTGTAGCTAGGCAGTGCAGCTCTCGAAAGTAGAAGATATCTTTAAGCAAGTATATTTGACAGTTGATGTGATATTCAAATAGAAAACACAAACCTGAAAATGAAGCAAAATAGGCTACTTAGATATGCAATACAGAGTGCAGCACATTAAGAACAACCAAATAATGAAGAAAACTTCAGCCTTACAGCTGTGTAAAAATGAAGTTCTAAAAAAAAAACCCCAAAAGGTAAGCAACTGAAAATGATTCCAGAAGATGTGCTTATAATGTCTTTTGTAAAACATAAAAGGCCCAATCCAGGAAGTGTGCAATCTCTAAGTCCATCCTCTTACCCTGCCCTTCCATTCTACCACAGCACATTTCTAACATAATAGCATGGATATATGTGCAAAAACTGTAAGAATTCTTTAGTGCGCTTAAAATCCATTGGCTCACATATAAAAATGTGCAACAGGGCAACCGCACTACTTTATTCATTGACTCATAGCTAGTATGCTAGAGAAACTCTGCAATTATATTTCTATACTACCATCTAGTGTAATATTCAGGTAGGGCATGCTAGATAACATGAACATCAAAGGCAAATCTATTTCTCTTGCACTATGGATTACAGATGAATTCTGACTTTAGTGAACAGTTTTTTAATAAGTCATATTAGACACATTTGGAGGGCTCTTGGGTAGTTTAGATGTCCTCAGTATACTTTAGTATTGTATGCAAGCCTGTCCCTTGTAAAATATTTTCTGAATACATTTTTTTAAAGGCTTTGAAGCTGGTTTAATAGGGGGTTTTTGGCACTGCTTCTATAGTTTGTTTGTTTTTCAGTATATTTCTTTTTTTATTATAACCTTACTGGGTCAGACCAATGGTCCATCAAGCCTAGTAGCCCGTTCTCACGGTGGCCAATCCAGGTCACTAGTACCTGGCCAAAACCCAAGGAGTAGCAATATTCCAAGCTACCAATACAGGGCAAACAGTGGCTTCCCCCATGTCTTTCTCAATAACAGACTATGGACTTGTCCAAACCTTTCTTAAAACCAGCTATGCTATCCGCTCTTACCACAAACTCTGGCAATGCATTCCAGAGCTTAACTATTCTCCAAGTGAAAAAATATTTACTCCTATTGGTTTTAAAAGTATTTCCCTGTTACTTCATCGAGTGTCCCCCTAGTCTTTGTAATTTTTGACGGAGTGAAAAATCGATCCACTTCTACTCCGCTCAGGATTTTGTAGACTTCAATCATATCTCCCCTCAGCTGTCTCTTTTTCAAGCTGAAGAGCCCTAACCATTTTAGTCTTTCCTCATACGATAGAATTCCATCCCCTTTACCATCTTGGTTGCTCTTCTTTGAACCTTTTCTAGCACCACTGTATTTTTCTTGAGATAAGGAGACCAGAACTGAACGCAATACTCCAGATGAGGTCGCACCATGGAGTGATACAGGGGCATGATAACATTCTTAGTCTTGTTAACCATCCCTTTTTTAATAATTCCTGGCATCCTGTTTGCTTTTTTGACCACCACCGCCACACATTGGGCGGTGGATTTCATCGTAGTGTCTACAATGATACCCAGATCCTTTTTTGGGTGCTAATCCCCAAGGTGGACCCTAGCATCCGGTAACTGTGATTCAGGTTATTCTTCCTAATGTGCATCACTTTGCTTTTGGCCACATTACATTTCATCTACCATTTGTATGCCCAGTGCTCTTCACTGCAAGGCCAATAAGCTAGTGGTTATCCCCTATGTACAATCCCCAGGCTTTTCCCCCCAGCTTTCTCCTGATACTACATCAATTATGCAAGATCATAGGCATTGTGTTTTCTATTTCCAAGTTTATTAAAAGTTTGTTACCCACCTTATCAGGATTCAAGGTGGCTTTACAAAAAATATAAGCTAAAACAGGTAAACAACTAAAGACATTAAAATACAACATCAAAAGATATTAAAAAAACAAACAGGACTGACCTAAACAGATTGGCACAAGAGGAAGTGATTGAATTATAATTGAGTGAAAAGAAAGAACAAAAAAGGGAAAAACAAAAGGACGGGGGAACAGAGGCTTCAGCCAGAACGGCTGGACTAGCCAGAGGAGCTAGTCTAGTATAAGATTAAAACATACTTAAAAGGACGGTCACACAGCAAAAACATCTTTAAAAAGAAAAGTTTTTAAGCTAGACTTAAAATTATTTAATGTTGTAATCTCTCATAGATAAGTTGGTGCCGAGTTCCAGAGTGAAGGGGCGAGGATGGAAAAATATTATTTCTCATGGTGTTAATATGTCTTAAAAAAGGGATTGCAAGCAAATTTTGGTTAGATGATTGAAGAGTACGCTGAGGAGTGGGGGTATAAAAAGTCTATTGATGAATTTGGGCTGCCCTGCTTTCCTAGTTTTGAATGTCAGCAGCATAATTTTGTAAGTGATACGGTATTCAATAGGAAGCCAGTGTGCTTTGACTAGAAGTGGCGTGACGTGATCGAATGTTTTTGCATTAAAAATGATTTTGCACCACACAACTCTTAAGTTTGAACCGCATGCTATCCAACCTTCTGCATTATTCTCGTGAGACAACAGAAGTGTGAGAGCTGGCACCATGCAGTTCAAACTCAAGAGCTCTTCCAGAGGCAGCATTGTCCAACAAGCCTCCAGAGAAAATATAGCAGGGACTAAAAACTGAGGAAAGGAACCAGCTTGGAGGGGGCAAGAGTGGAGATCAGATAGTGAAAGTCAACCTATGGGGATGAGACTGCATGGCAAAGGGTTGAAGGAGAATATGTGAGGGAGATACTGTGGGAGATGGTCTTAGGAAAAGAGTAAATGTTCCTTTCATGACATCAGTCACTTTAAATATCTGAGCAGTCAAGCCAACTGTATCTTCAAAGGGAGGTGGGGGATTCACTAGACCAGCGGTCTCCAAACTTTTCAACACAAGGGCCACATTGGGTACTTCAGCACTTTTCAGCCGGCCATAGTAAAAACAAACAAACCGATAAATAACTCTAGATATATGATATAAAGCAGAAAATTTTATAAACTAATTACAGAGTATGTGTGATTTAAGAACATAAGATTGCCGCTGTTGGGTCATGTCAGTGGTCCATCGTGCCCAGCAGTCTGCTCACGCGGCGGCCCTTGGTCAAAGACCAGTGCCCTAACTGAGACTAGCCCTACCTGCGTACGTCCTTGTTCAGTAGGAACTTGTCTAACTTAGTCTTGAAACCCTGGAGGGTGTTTTCCCCTACAACAGACTCCGGAAGAGCGTCCCAGTTTTCTACCACTCTCTGAGTGAAGAGGAACTTCCTTAATTATCATATATTAATGATGACGAACACTACCAGCAAATTCTCATATTTTCATCACAAATTATAATAAAACCATTAATGTGAATGATGGAACTGTCTTTTCTTTTTCCCAACCATGTTAAAAACTGTAAAAGAGAATATATTTATAAATGATTATGAAAGTATTAAAATCAAGAGAGCTCCATACAAGCAAATATGTGAATAAGTGAATACACATCTTTAAATATAAATTTATGCAATTACAAATGGAGTATTACACTGCACCACTGCAAGTATTCTTATGGACAATTAACTGTAACAACTAGTAACGAACTTCCAGATTCAATTTAAAAATTAGTCACAGCGCCAGAGCTATCTACAACACCGTGATTTGACACTGTTGATCAAGGCCAAACAAGTACGAAGAAATCCCACAACGTATACAATTACGATTCAGTATTAAATAAAGTTGTGAATAATATTAACATAATATGGACTATATTTTGAACACAATTTTAATTAATGCATTTGAAATCTATCACCACCTCGTGGGTTGGTTTGGGTTTTTTTGTTGTTGTTGTTGTTTTTTTGCAGATTCTCATTGGAAAATTAGTCCAATTGGTGCATTTCCGCACCATTCTTCTGCGGGCCACATATACTCATATCCAGCCCACAGGCCATACTTTCGAGACCCCTGCACTAGACTGACTAAGTGGATAATAGATGTAGCCTAATGGTTAGCGCAGTTACTAGAGAACTAGGGAAAAAGGTTCAATTCCCCCTGCAGCTCCTTCTGACTCTGGGCAAGTCATTTATCCCATTACTACCCCAAGTACAAAATAAGTATCTGTTTATAATATGTAAATCACTTTGATTGCAACCACAGAAAGGCAGTATATCAAAACCTGTCCCCTTCCCTTGGAAGGGAGACTCCCACTTGCAGAGTGCTGTCTACTTTGTTTAGCCATCATCTTGACTCTCACGTTGAATCATTTTGCCAAAGAAGCCCCTACTGGGGGGAAAAAAAAAGTGAGATCACTGGTATAATACCTAGTGTTTCTTTAGTCAAGACACAGATATTTGCTACATGTGAAGGCCCTTTTTAGATAAATTAGAAATCATTGAACTTGATAATTTAGAAAGAATTGGAATTGATAAGTCCAGTTTGGGATGTGTACAGCTACATTAGTATTTTAGAAAACATAAGAACATAAGAAGTTGCCTCCACTGGGTCAGACCGAGGTCCATCTCGACCAGCGGTCCACTCCCGCGGCGGCCCATCAGGTCCGCGACCTGTGAAGTGGTTTCTGACCACTTCTATAACCTATCTCAAGTTCTATCTGTACCCCTCTATCCCTTTATCCTCCAGGAACCTATCCAAACCCTCCTTGAACCCCTGTACAGAGTTCTGGCCTATCACATCCTCGGGAAGCGCGTTCCATGTGTCCACCACCCTCTGGGTAAAAAAGAATTTTCTAGCATTTGTTCTAAACCTGTCCCCTTTCAATTTCTCCGAGTGACCCCTAGTGCTTGTGGCTCCCCACAGTTTGAAGAATCTGTCCTTATTCACTTTCTCTATGCCCTTAAGGATTTTGAAGGTTTCTATCATGTCCCCTCTAAGTCTCCTCTTCTCCAGGGAGAACAGCCCCAGCATTTTTAACCTGTCAGCGTATGGAAAATTTTCCATACCTTTTATCAGCTTAGTCGCCCTCCTCTGCACTCCCTCGAGTACCGCCATGTCCTTCTTGAGGTACGGCGACCAGTATTGAACACAGTACTCCAGGTGCGGGCGCACCATTGCGCGATACAGCGGCATGATGACTTCCTTCGTCCAGGTTGTGATACCCTTTTTGATGATGCCCAGCATTCTGTTTGCTTTCTTTGAGGCTGTCGCACATTGCGCCGATGGTTTCAGTGATGTGTCGACCATCACCCCGAGGTCCCTTTCCAGGTTACTCATCCCTAGCAGTGTTCCCCCCATTTTGTAGTTGAACATCGGGTTCTTTTTCCCTACATGCATGACCTTGCATTTCTCTACGTTAAAACTCATTTGCCACTTTTTTGCCCAGTCTTCCAGTCTCGTTAGGTCCCTTTGCAGGTCTTCACAGTCTTCCGTGTTTCTAACCCTGTTGCAGAGTTTGGTGTCATCAGCAAATTTGATAACCTCACATTTTGTCCCTGTCTCCAGATCGTTAATAAATATATTGAACAGTAGAGGTCCCAGCACCGACCCCTGCGGAACTCCGCTCGTGACCCATTGCCAATCTGAGTATTGGCCCTTGACTCCAACCCTCTGTTTCCTGCCCGCTAGCCAGTGTTTGATCCATCGGTAGATATCCCCTTGCACCCCGTGGTTCCACAGCTTTTTAAGTAGCCGTTCATGAGATACCTTGTCGAAGGCTTTTTGGAAGTCAAGGTAAATGATATCTATGGATTCTCCCTTATCCAACTGAATGTTTATTCCCTCAAAGAAGTACAGCAAGTTCGTGAGGCATGACCTTCCCTTGCAGAAGCCATGCTGGCTCGCCTTCAGTTGTCCATTGTTTTCTATGTGTTCGCAGATTTTGTCCTTTACCATTGCTTCCATCATCTTTCCTGGAACCGAGGTCAAGCTCACAGGCCTGTAGTTTCCCGGGTCACCCCTTGATCCCTTCTTAAAGATGGGCATGACATTTGCTATTTTCCAGTCCTCTGGGATCTCCCCAGTTTTTAGGGAGAGGTTACATATTTGGCGAAGTGTCTCTGCTATTTCGTTTCTCAGTTCTTTTAGTACCCTTGGGTGGATGCCGTCCGGGCCTGGTGATTTGTCGCTCTTTAGTCTGTCTATCTGTCTGAGGACATCCTCTTTGCTTACCTCTAGTTGTACCAGCCTTTCGTCGTGTTCTCCGTTTATAATCACCTCGGGTTCTGGGATATTGGATGTGTCCTCTCTGGTGAAGACTGACGAGAAGAATTTGTTTAACCTTTCAGCTATCTCTTTTTCCTCCTTTATCGCTCCTTTCCTGTCTCCGTCGTCCAGTGGTCCCACTTCCTCTCTGGCTGGTTGTTTTCCTTTCACATACCTGAAGAAGGGTTTGAAGTTTCTTGCTTCTCCTGCCCTTCTTCAGTGGATGTAAAACAGTGTATTGCAAACTATATGCTGCGGCACACTAGTGTGCCTCCTGAGATTTCAAGTGTGCCACGACACATTGGGGAGGAGGAGAGGTGCCGGCTGACTGCCTATGGGATGTGCCTCTTGCAGCGAAAGGCACATCCTATAAGCAATCAGCCGGCACCAGCGCCTCTCCTTTTCAGGGCCCATCTGGAGGGCCTTTGCATATGCGGACGTTGACGTGATGACATCACCATGTGTGTGACATCATCACAGCAATGTCCGCACACTTCCAGAGACCTCGAGTCATGGCCACTACGTTTAGTGTGCCACGGGTCGAAAAATTTTATGGGACACTGATGTTGAGTCTTTTCTAAAACAGAAGCAGAAAGGCATTTGTATGTGGCAGTACGTGTGGCATAAGCATACATTTCAGTTATAACCTTTGTAACTTACACATGCAACTGTCTGCACTAACCCCCTAATTATGTAAGCTTGAGCACACTATTTTGCAACTACTAGACCAGTGTATTGCAAACTGTGTGCTGCAAGACGCCGGGTGTGCCACAAGACGCCGGCGAGAAGGAGAGACACCGTCGCTGGCTGACTGCCTACAGGTCGTGCCTCTTGCCCGAGGGCTGCATCAGAGGAAAAACTAGAGAAAAAACAGCAAGCTTTTTCTCTAGTATAACAGCTTACCAAACAATGCAGAGCATACAAAAAATGCTTGAGTACATGAATAAATTCATGTAAACCGTTCTGAGCTCTCCTGGAAGAACGGTATACTGTAGAAAAATGAATGAATAAATAAATTAAAAATACACTTCTCACTGTTGCAAAAATACAGCACTGCAGGAGCTGGTTGAATGAGTATTGCATCAGTTTTCCCTTTCTGCGATCTTTTGTAGTTTATGAAAGCTAACCTCTTTTTCCTTACCTTTTCAACTACTACTTGAGAACCAACAAGGCCTTTCTTCCTCTTACTTTTACTTACCTTCCTTACAAAATGGTTTGTTGCCCTTACAATAGTTCCTTTCAGTTTTGCCCACTGATTTCTTACTTCTTCCATCTATTCTAGACAATTCCTTGATGTACTCTCCCTTCTGAACAAAGTTAGTTTTTTTTTAAAGTCTAGAATCTTTGCTTTTGCATCAGTCTTAATACTAAACCACAGCATGTGGTGATCACCGGATGCCAGATCACCCACTGTAACATCAGAAACACTTTCCCCGTTTGTAAGCACTAACTCGGGGATGCACAAAACTTACCAATCGTTGCTAAATTGATTTGATCAGTTTAGCGATCGATCGGCTCGATTCCCCGATGCACAAAACTGCTATCCGCCCATTATCCGATCCATGCAAATTAGTAAAACCCCCATGCAAAATAGCAAAATACACAAACATCGCTGGGCTATTTAGCATCGGATTTACCGATTGTAAAATCCAATTGCTCTCCAATCGGTAACTGGGTTACTGACATGTCTGCCTGCTTGTTTTTTTCATTTTTTTTTCCAATGGCACAGATATTTTGTGTGTATTACACATGCAAAATATCTGCCTCATAAAAAAAAAAAAAGAAAAATGTCTCCCACCGCTGTCACAGCCCTCCCCAATGACCCCCCTCCCTCCTGCCACCATTGGCCCCCTCCTCCCCAGTACCTTTAAGCCGGGAGCAGCAGGGGTGCTCAGTCATTCCCTCCTGGTCCTCTTCCATCTGCAATGCGGACCTTAGGCCCCCTCCCCAGTGCATCATCTGATGCATGGGGAGGGGCCTAATGCCTTGATTGGCTCAGATGTCACAGGCTCCTTCCTTTGAGAGGGATCTTAGGCGTCTGAGCCAATCAGGGACTCCCTTAGGCTCTCTCTGTATCCCGGATACAAGGGGGGTGGGGAGCCTTAGAGATAGAGGGAGCCTAAGAGAGTCTCTGATTGATTCACACACTGGGGAAGGGCCTAAGGCCCTGATTGGTATCATCTGATGCTCGGGAAGGGGCCTAAGACCTTGATTGGCTCAGAAGTCACAGGCTCCTTCCCTTGAGAGGGGTCTTAGGCATCTGAGCCAATCCAGGACTCCCTTAGGCTCCCTCTGTATTCCAGATACAAGGGTGAGGAACCTTAGGGATACAGAGGGAGTCTAAGGGAGTCCTGGATTGGCTCAGGCGCCTAAGATCACTCCCAAGGGGAAGGGCCTGAGGTATCTGAACCAATCAGGGCCTTGGGCTCCCTCCCCGTACATCAGATGATGCATTGGGGAGGGACCTAAAACCCGCATTGCAGACAGCGGCTGGTGGAGTGGGAGGGACTGACTGAGCATCCTTCCTGCTCCCAACTTAAAGGTACCTGGGCGGAAGGGGGCATCACTCCTGCCATATTGCAGTTCAGCAGGGGAGGGGGGAGCGTCTGGTGGCAGGAGGGAGTGGGCATCCCTCCTGCCATATTTTTGTGGGTTGGGAGGGGGCTTTTTCCTCTTTTTTTGTGGGAGTTTAACACACGCACATCTGTGCCTTTAAAAACAAACAAACCAAAAGCCCTTAACAGCAGTGACAGGAGACTGCTTTCCCCGTCACTGCTGTTAGGGCTGAGCAATTGAATCAGTCAAATTTGCATGCAAACTTATTAGTGCATCAATCGCTGTTGGAAGAATCGGCCAACAGCAATCAAGTCGCTATCTTTGTGCATCTAGCCCTAAGTCCAGTAGGGCCCTATCTCATGTGGATTCCATTACCAACTGCTGGAACAGTTCTCATAGAGAATCCAGGATCTTCCAACTTCTAGAAGACCCCACTATAGGGATAACCCAAATCAATATCTGACATGTTAAAATCACCTATTACTAATACTTTCCCTTTTACAGTTATATTCTGAATGTCTGCTAAATCTCTGTCCACTTCTGTCTGCTATTAAATCTCTGTCCACTTACCTGAGAGCTTACACTAACCCTGCCCCAATTCTAGTTTAAAGCCCTCCTGAGTAGGTTAGACAGTTTGCTGCTGAAGACACTTCTTCCCTTCTTTGATAGATGCACACCATCCCTGCTCAGCAACCCTTGGAAAATCATCCCTTGGCCCAGGAAGCCAAAATGCTCTCAACAACACCATCCACACAGCCATGCATTCATCTCCAGGATGCGAACTTCTCTGCTTGGGCCTTTACCCTCAATAGGGAGGATCGATATGAATGCCACCTGCACTCCTGCTTCACCTTCTCAGATCCATGCCACTTTTGATACGTTCAGAGGTTACCTAGCAGTATCATTAGTGCCAACATGGATGTGCAGTATTGGATAATAGTCATTAGCCTTGATGAGTCTTGGCATGCAAAACTTTGTCATATTTATTGAGATTTCAGAGGTCGAGAATTGGGTGTATACCTCCCTTCTTCTTTGGAATTAGAAAATATCTTGAATAAAATCCCTGATTTGGGGGGCAAGAGGAACTTCCTCTATAGTATTTAGTTGAAGTAAAACTTCTATTTCCTGAAGAAGAAGAAGGGACATCTGTTGAGATGTAAGAGAGAACTCTCTTGGAGGGAAATTTGGCAGAATAGAAACAAAATGAAGAGAATAAACTTACTTTATGATTTTTAAAACCCAAGTATCTGTGGTGATGAGAGTCCAACGTGGATAAAATGCCAGTAGACAACCTCCAATGGGAAGAGGCTTTAAGGTTAATTTGACTATGCTCTCTAGAAGCAGGTCAAAAAGACTGTGCTGGATTTTGAGATGTCGGTTGATGTTTCTGTGGTTTTTGTTGTCCCTGCCTCTTTTGAAGTGGTGGTCTTGCTGATGCTGAAGAAGAAGAGTATCTTCTCTTATAAGTAAATTATTTCTGAGATGGCTTTTTTATATTGAGGTCTTTTGGTTTTATTGAGTGTGTTCCAGCTCTGCTCATGGAGCGTTAATTTTTGTGTAGCATACTACATTTTCACCAAATAGCTCTTCCCTAACACATGGAATGTTTGCAAAGCGATCCTGATGGTTGATATCCATATCAGAGGCTCACAACTAAGCTAAGCGCCTTATAGCTATAGCCATTGCTGAAGCCCTAGCTGTTAGTTCAAAGGCATCAAATGAGGTGCGAGCCAAATATTTTCTTGTTTGGGTTAGAGCATGAGCTACAGCCATTGCTGAAGCCCTAGCTGTTAGTTCAAAGGCATCAAATGAGGTGCGAGCCAAATATTTTCTTGTTTGGGTTAAAGCATGAGCTACATGTTTAAAATTTGAAAATTGAACTGGTGGGATATATTGTTCAAACTAAAAAACCTTGTTTGCCAATTGTTTCAAATAAAAAGACATGAACAAAAATTGTAATTTAAAACTGTTGGCTAACAGAGTTCTGATATAAACGTCCAAACTTATCCATGTTTCTGCCTTCATGACCTGATGGAGCTGAAGCATAGACCCTAGTACTAGATGTTTTCTTCAGAGTAGATTCTACCAATTGATTTTGAAGTTGTGGTTTATCAAAGCCTGGCTATGAAATAATTCTATACAAAGAACTCAACTTTCTAGGAATGATGATTACTGTCATTGGAGTCTCCCAATTTTTTTTAATAAGGATTCTTTTAATAATGGATGAAGAGGCAACTTCAAAAGTTCTTGTGGTGGCTCATCAAAATCTAAAGCTTCTAAAAGCTTAGCTCTTGGTTCCAAACTGCTTCTAATTTTACTGTAAGTTCTTTCCCCAATTGTCTTATGTATTTAGTGAAAGAAAGACTTTCTGGAGGAGATCTTCTCCCATGTGGTGGTTGTGAGGGCTCAGAAGGTATACCATATGATTCAGGAGTTGATAACCCCCCTCCCCCCCCACACACTCTGAACCAGATTAGTCTGACATTAAACCTGAGTCTTGATCCAGGTCCATGATATCTTTATGATGATGGTATCAATCTAAAGATATGGAGCCAGAGCATCTGTATCTAAAATATTTTGATTGGGAACGTTGACGTTTAGATGGGGAGTGCCGATGCTTAAAGAATGTTGACGCTTTGAAGAATTTTCCCGATTAGAAGATGAACGTTGATGCAGAATCTTGATGCTTCGATGATGCTAGATGCTCTGAAGAACTTAAATGCCTACGCTTTGGATAAGAATGTTGATGACTCCTGAAAGTTGATCTATGTTCTGAAGACAAACATCGACTGTGGCTTACAGAACATTGATGAGAAACAAAGCGACACTTGGAAGCTGGCTCCGAGAAAGTACTTTGTGCCATATAAGAACTACGCTCAGGCTGGGTTGGTATTGATGAGGTCACTGCTGAGAGTGGTACAGAAAATAACTTGAATATACTGATAAAACTCTCTTCGCTAAAAATAATCGACCTGAGATTTAAAATCCTGTACCGATACCTGAGTGGGTATCAATGGTACTGCCGGTTGTCTGGGGGTGAGAGACCTTGAAGAGGATGCACGCCCCCTAGGAGACAATTCCGGCACCGATGGTAAGCGTCAATGTTGGAGTTTGGCATGCATCGAGGGACTTGATGTTGAAGAGGCCTGCGACGCTGGTTTGGAGATGGAGGGCTTCTTAGCAGGTTTTGTGGATGCAAGGTCTGAAGTTGATGCTGATGTTTAAGATTTATCTGGCATAGCTGAACCGAACAATTTTTACTGTTGGATCTTCCGTGCTTTGAGGGAGCGCTTCTGGAGGGTAGAGCAACGAATGGAGTAATCCACTTGGTGCTCAGGTCCCAAACACTGAAATATATCTCCGACGCTGGCAATACTTTTTAAAACCCGTTGATGGTTTTGACATAGATGGGAACAATTATTGTGCTAGATCGAACTCAATTTTTAAAGAAAACCCGTTAACTGCCTAAGCAATGGTTGATATATGCTCAAAGGGAGATAAGAAGTAAAATCATCTTTCCTTCCTCTATTTTTTTTTTGTGTTAAAGAAAAATATGAACTAGAAAACTAAATGAAAGAAAATAAGATAAAAATGATTCACAATGAAGGGACGGCAACGCAACAGCAAAAAATATAGTTTCTTTGCTCTGCAGAAAACAAAGAACTGGGGTACCATAAATTTACATTGGGAGGGAAGGCATTCATGCATGTGCGGTAGCGGGCAGTTTAAAAGCTTTGGATTTCTTAAAGTGTCGTTGCACTATTTACTGTCTGTGCCGTGGGCTTAGTGATGTCACCCACATGTGAGAATATGCTGCCTGCTTGTCTGAGGATAACATCATGTCTGGTCTGTAGATGGATGCCTCTGAACCCCTCAGAAGGGAATCACCAACCACTACTACCTTGCACCTCCTAGTGGAGTCGGATCCAGCAACTTTGGGGATTTTGAGCTTTGGCCTTCCTCTCTCTGGCATTCTGTCTTCTCCTTCATGCTGCATACCAGTTCTTCAGTTCAATGGCATGTGGAATCACAGTATCAATCCTGCAGGGTCCTGTAATCTG
This sequence comes from Geotrypetes seraphini, assembly GCF_902459505.1. Classification (NCBI taxonomy): domain Eukaryota; kingdom Metazoa; phylum Chordata; class Amphibia; order Gymnophiona; family Dermophiidae; genus Geotrypetes; species Geotrypetes seraphini. The sequence goes on along the minus strand of NC_047085.1, from coordinate 106,146,881 downwards.
AGTCTATCTTTCCTCTCTCAGCACGACCTTATTCCCCACTGCTGGAAATCTTTGATGACTCATGAAGCATTTCATCAATGTACCTCACATTCTCACAGATGCTTCTCAGTCTTGCCACCTCTTCTCTCAATTCATTTACTTCATTCATGAGGGATTCAAGCTGAAATCAGAAACTGTGGCTTTTGGGGACCTCTTGAGAGTTATCTTGATCTTTCTCTAAATCCTGTTTTGATAAACTGTTTTTTTTTGTTTTTTTTTAATGACAGGCCTTAGACATTAGTAACACAAGTTCAGAGGAAAACTCCTGCATGTGTTCTAGCACAGGCAAATGGCTTGAGAAATCCTTCCCACCATCTGCTGCTATTAATACCTCAGTTCAATTTGAAGGATGGGCTATCCACATTCAGCACAGGTCCCAACTTGGCAACAATTCCTGCCAAAACCAAGCTGAGGACTGCAGCTTGATTCCATCACTTGTGGCCCGTGCTGAGGGAATTACACCAGCACTCTAAATGAGGCATACTTGGAACTTACTGCTTGCAGCTCTGGAGCAACAATTGCCACAAGAATCAAAGAAGTGTGCTTTCACTGCATATTGTATGAACCTTTCTGCTGACTCCTAGCTAACAGGAAGGGCCCCCACCCTCTAAAGCCCTGAAGTAAAAATTTGCACCTTACAACCCTACTATTGCAGAAAGTATCTAAAGTGAAGAAGAAATGCACAAAAACCTTTGGTTCTAGGAATCTAATTTAAAAGCTTTCATCAGTTAGCAGTGCTCCTGGAGGATCTTGAGGGTGCCCTTCCATTAGTAGAGGAAGACTGAGCCACAACCAGTCAAACATCCAGAGGCCTGAGTCAGCACCTCCAAAATATGATACCCCAAGGCTGACGGGATTTGCAAAATCAGATCTATCCCAGATTACATCCCTACATATATTTTTTTAATATCCGTCATCATCCCTTTTTTTTTTCCTCTCAAATTCAATTAACTAAGAAGTCTTTTTGCTGTTCAGAAGTGCTCAAATGTGCCCGACCTCAAATTTTTCAAACCAATTTGGGGTCACAACCTGCAGTTTAGGAACTGCTGCTATAATTTTCACAAATGTACTGCATCTGCCATTCTCCAATGACAATGACTGTAAATGCATTAGAACCAAAAACATGTTTAGAAATGAGCTCCTGACAAAACCTACAAAGTCAAGGATAGAGGATTATTGTTTCTCTCTATGCTTACTTCAAATAAAGGATCGATGGCCTGCTTATGTAAATGCATTCACTTTTAGTGAAGGAATACCAAAATCAGAAGTTAATGTACATGACAAAAAAAACAAACCCCTCAGATTAATTTTAGATCTATTTTTATTTTACAGAAAACTCAAAAAACATTTACAGATGTTAATTGTTCCATATGAGCTGTAATCAGCATGAATGCACACTCCAAGTATGAATACACGGAAATGTCTACAACACTTGGCATATACTGAACCTTAACTACCCAAAGAGGTGTAGTTATTATATAAGGTTAATGTGCAATAATGAAAACAAATCTTATCACAGAAGTAGTAAACTCTGCATTTGTTATAGTTATACAAAGGACCTTTTAAACACTTTTTGATAATAAAATTTCAGACAGCTGTAAGGAGAAAAACCTTTGCATTTTCAAAACAAAAAAGAAATGCTTTTTAGATTTTTTTTTTTTTTTAAGCAACTCAAATTAGAAATTAAGTACAAAAAAGAAAAAAAAAACAACAACCCAGAAAATGTTTGTCTTAATATCCTAAAATGATGTTGGAGGAGTGAACAGTTTTCAACTCCTTTGCAACTTAACACTGCACAGACATACCAATCTATAACAAGACCGAGATGTTATTCTCTAATTTCAAACAGGATACAAAGGTACCCTCCTTCATGAAGACTTACCTCAATTCCCAAAATGTAACATTTTCAGCAGCCTCAGATACCCCAAAAAATAAGTTGAGCTTTATTTAGTAATGAATACTGTTTAGTTGTTTGACAGTAGTACAATCAATAAAATGTAGCTGTGATTTAATTAAAAACTTAAATGAAACTCCAATAGTTTTGTAACAGTAGAAAGAGCTGGCTCAACACATCTTCACATTACTTTTATTCTCTATTAATGCTCTTGAGATTCCAGCTCAATATCAATTACTGCACTTTGAAGAGAAATGAGTAGAATAAGGTCAATATAGGAGACCACAAAATAACTGAGGTTCAAATTTCCTCCAATATGTAGCAATTAAAGTTCAAGTATTTAGTGGAACTATGTCATTAGAGGATTTGCTTTCTTATTCCTTTTTAAATAAATGTTTCAGCTAAGGCAAAGGTTGCGTAAAGCAGGAAAAATGCCATAACTCTCACGTAGGACTGTCATATCTTGGCCTGATTAAATAATGGGAATTGTAACCAGAATGCACAAATTATCAGATAATCAAGAATCTGGCTAGATGTTTTCCTTTACAGCCACTTACTAACGGCATGAAATACAATTGCTTTCTTCCTAATTACTCCTTAAATACCTTTAAGTCTCCGATAGGCCAATACTCACAACTTAACACCAGCGCTAGTGCTGAACTAGTGCCGGCATTAATCTCTGCAGCATGTTCAGAGGGCTGCAGCACAGGAAACAATGGCCACACCAAAGATTAGTGCAAATTGTATTTAAATGTAGTCAAATGGATGTAAATGAGTATAATGGCATTGGGAGAAAAATGTACATACTGGGGCATATCCTTTTACCTCCAAGTTTATGAGGCTATTGCAATGTGTAACCTTTCACTTCTGTGGTTTTCAACAGAACAGAGATGTACTATACCCAAATATTTCAGGTTCTTAGCAGTGGTCATTTTGCTCACCCCAGGGACACACATTCAAAATGCTATATAAAATGTAGATGATATAACCAGAAGAATTGTCAAATTAAATATATTTTATTCTTGAAAACCACGCAGGCTTGAAAACTAACGGCCTCTTTTACAACGCTGCGCTAGTGGCTGCCGCGTGGCAACAGCCCCGAAGCCCTTTAAATCTCTATGGGCTTCGGGGCCATTAGCGCGGCTTTGTAAAAGAGGCTTTAAATTAAATTACCTGTAAAATGAACTCAAGCAAAAAAAACAAAAATCAAGTCAAAGGCATCTTGATCCATATACATTACTCATAGGTCCTGAGGAAAAGTGAAAATGGGTTATCAATAACGTTCTCTTGACCTTAAAATTAAAGCTCTATGTATGTTTTGGTTTTTGATCCTTAAGCTGTCACAAAGGGACTTTAGTGTCTCCTATTATATTAAATTGCTAGCAAATGGAAAATTCCTAACAAGACAAGAGCCAAACATGAACCCTTTCAAAGAAATAAAACACACACACACGGTGAGTCACTAAAAAGTTTATGAAAACAAATAAGCAATTTCATTTCAGGCTTTAATCCTTTAAACAACCTGGCAGGCTAGGATGTAAAATGCAGCATAAATGTGTATGATCTAAAAAATATTTTCTGTGATCCTTTATTGCAAATTGCACCTGGCAGTTTACCACACATTGGAAAACTGGCCCCCTTTTGGTTTACAGTCATTTAACCTCAAGCACTAGTCACCAGTAGAAAGACCGTGACAGAAAGTTTGTAGCAGTACTGAACCAGTTGGTTCCCATCTCCATGTGTGACCCTACACGGGACATGGCTTTATCTTGTTCTTTTGAAGGACTTTCTTCTTCTGGCAAATAATCAGGCAAATCTGTATTCAGTTCAACCTCTACCGGTGTATCTTGGAATGGAACCAATGACTAATGAAACAGAAAGAGTTAATGTTGCAATAAAACAGTAAGATGCAAAATATATTAAGAAATGGTTAAATATGTGATACAAAATCCATGCTATATCTGATTTACATTTAGAATAAAAGCTTTAAAAAACTTCCATTAGCAGAATCCCTTAATCAGGTTGTTTTTGCTATATACCATGAAAATTTTAGAGAAAGTGGCTTCTTCAAAATATACTTTTATTGCTTCAACTTTAGTCTCATTTTCAGGTCTCTTTCCTTGCTTACACCTCCTCCCACCTTGCACATTTAATACTTTTTTTTTTTTAAAGAGTAAAGGGTATTTATTTTACAAAAGCCAACCATATCAAAATGTTTACCACAGAACCCTCCTTTTCATTGCCTGTACTGTACAAAACTGGGTTATCAGTGTGATGATGCCTGTGCTAGATTCATCAGTAAGTAAGCTAAAAGTGCTGTCATCTTACTACAGGTGCTTTCAATACCACAATACTGACTACATAAATGTTATATTAACAAATGCTAGGGAGGTAAATTTTTGTAGATAAAATAAATGACAGCTTCCTATACAATTTGCGGCCATATTAATTAGCAAAATGCCGGAACCAACTACCAATTACACTACGATTTTGTGACCGCTATCTCAGGTTCTAAAAACTTTTAAAAGCATTTCTGTACCTGAAGTAACTGAAATGGTTAATTGTAAAAGCCCATTTCTAAACTGTCTAATGCAACTCCTGGGACATAACAATGAGCCAATGATGACTTACTTGAACTTGTAACTATGACCTAACTGTATGAATAACTGTTAAAAAGTTTTGGACAAGTTCCTGGAGGAAAAGTCCATAGTCTGCTATTGAGACAAACATGGAGGGGGAAGCCACTGCTTGCCCTGGGATCAGTAGAATGGAATGTTACTACTATTTGGGATTTTACTAGGTATTTGTAACCTGGATTGGCCACTGCAAAAACAGGATACTGAGCTAGATGGACCATTGGTCTGACCCAGTATGGATATTATATTCTTAACGTATCTGATGATCTGTTTTCCTTTTTACATCAGAAATGAATTAAAGTCATGTTTTTCAGGAGGAAGAAGCAGACCTCCTCCTTTGTTAGTATACTTTACACTAGTGCTGCCCGATTCATGATTCACCGATTCATTTTGGGTGAATCGATTCAAATCTATTAAAAAATAAAAATAAAATAAAAATCAGCCTCCCGATTCATTGTCTGACCTTCCCCCCTCACCCCCTAAAGCAGGATCGGCAGCGCTGCCTCTTACTGGCCGGCTGGCCGCTGCTGCTCCTCATTTAGAGGGCGAGGGTCAGGCGTAAAGTGCTGCAGTGTCCGGCTTCCCTCCGGCCTCCTGCGCCGCCATTTACCTGATTCCAGCAGGGAGCAGCCTGCAGAGAGGATCGCTGGTACGTTAACGATCATTGCAGGTTGCTACAGGCCTCAAGAGCTGTCTTCCCTCTGCCACGATTCTGCCTCTGACATCAGAGGTGGGGACGTGACCGCGGCAGAGGGAAGACAGCTCCAAAGGCCTATAGCAACCTGCAATAATCGCTAAAGTACCGGCGATCCTCTCTGCAGGCTGCTCCCTGCAGGAATCAGGTAAATGGAGACGTGGGAGGTCAGGGAGAAACACACAGGCCTTCTGGGAGGGAAGTCCTTCAGGAGTGGGGTGCAGGCCTTCAGGTGGGTAGTGCAGGCCTTCAGGGGTGGGGTGCAGGCCTTCAGGGGAAGGGTTTAGGCCTTCAGGGGTGGTGGTACAGGCCTTCAGGGGGGACAGGCAGGCCTTCAGGGGTCGGTTTAGGCCTTCAGGGGGGGACAGACTTTTAGGGGGGGAGGGAGGGAAGGGGGATTCAAAGAGATGTGCATACGCTGGACTTTGGAGGGGAAGAAATAATGGGTCTAAAAACAGAGGAGAAGGAGAGAGATGGTGGACAATGGGACTTAGGGATGAAAGCAACAGAAAGGGAGAGATGATGGACCCTGGGGTGGTGGGGAAGGAGGGAGAGATGTTAGATGAAAGGGTAGTTGAGAAAAGGCGAATCTGTGGATGGAGACAAAAAAAAAGGAAAGATGCCAGACCTCCAGGGGAGGGAAGGGAAACGGAAGGAGAGGACAGAGATAGAAGATTGATGGTTAGCATGGAGAAAGAAGAAAGGAGACCCTGGCAAGCAAGTTATCAGAAGACAACCAGAGCTTGGGATCAATAAGATTTGAATAATGACCAGACAACAAAAGGTAGAAAAAAATTTTTATTTTCTGTTTTGTGATTACAATATGTCAGATTTGAAAAGTGTATCCTGCCAGAGCTAGTGTTAGACCGCAAACGTGAGCTAGGATTAAACAGAGAGAGGAAAAGTCTTTTTTGTTTATTTTGTTTACCCCACAGTGCCAGTGTGGTTAGGAGAAGGCAAAGGGGATGAAGAGGCTATACAATAAACCCACCAGGATGTTTTTTAAAAAACACCCAATTGGGCAGGAAAATCGAATCGAAAAATCAATTCAATAGACTGAATCGAATCAAATTTTTTTTTCCCTGAGTCGGGCAGCACTACTTTATACACATTGTCTCAAAAACAGCCAAGAAGCTGTGTAGGAAATGAGCACATCGTTCCGGAAAACTTCCTAAGGTGTTCATGTGTGTTAACATTTCTCCCAGGGTTACAAAGGATTGTACATTTTTAGTCTATATGGGAGTGGATTCAACTATCACACAGTGGTGCTCCAGTTGCTACTTCTCGAAATCTTTCTAGTCAGTCTTCCCTCTTATTCACAGGAGGCACAGAGGAAGGATTTCTCATACTTTTATCTCTGTTTCCTTAATGTCATCCTGGATAGACACTAACTATCACAGCTTCTTTGGAGGACTGAGAAGTTAAAAGATGCCCAACATATGTGCTCTGGGGCTCATCTTCTTCCTCCAACAGAAATGATCACTGCCTGTAGATTCTCCCTGTAATCCATGCATATCACCAGGATTGGGCAGACTACAGCAAAATGTTCTACAGCAGTGGTCTTAAACTTTGCAGGACCACATTTTGGATTTGTAGGTACTTGGAGGGCCGCAAAAAAAAGTTAATGTCTTATTAAGGAAATTACAATTTTGCATGAGATAAAACTCTTTATAGTTTATAAAATCTTTCCTTTAACTGTTAAAGGAAAAATTTATAAACTCCATTGTACTGGGACAAGTGCTATTTAACTTATTTATAAATGATCTGGAAATTGGAACGACGAGTGAGGTGATTAAATTTGCAGATGACACTAAACTGTTCAAAGTTGTTAAAACGCATACGGATTGTGAAAAATTGCAGGCGTACCTTGGGAAATTGGAAGACTGGGCATCGAAATGGCAGATGAAATTTAATGTGGACAAATGCAAAGTGATGCACATTGGGAAGAATAACCTGAATCACAGTTACCGAATGTTAGGGTCCACCTTGGGGGTCAGCATCCAAGAAAAGGATCCGGGTATCATTGTAGACACTATGATGAAACCTTCTGCCCAATGTGGAGCGGCAGTGGCCAAAAAAGCAAACAGGATGCTAGGAATTATTAAAAAAGAGATGGCTAACAAGACTAAGAATGTTATAATGCCCCTGTATCACTCCATAGTGCGACCACATCTGGAGTATTGCGTTCAATTCTGGTCTCCTTATCTCAAGAAAGATATAGTGGCGCTAGAAAAGGTTCAAAGAATAGCAACCAAGATGATAAAGGGGATGGAACTCCTCTTGTATGAGGAAAGACTAAAATGGTTAGGGCTCTTCAGCTTGGAAAAGAGATGGCTGAGGGGAGATATGATTGAAGTCTACAAAATCCTGAGTGGAGTAGAACGGGTACAAGTAGATCAATTTTTCAGTCTGTCAAAAATTACAAAGATTAGGGGGACACTCAAATTTACAGGGAAATACTTTTAAAACCAATAGGAGGAATTTTTTTTTCACTCAGAGAATAGTTAAGCTCTGGAACGCATTGCCAGAGGTTATGGTAAAAGCGGATAGCATAGTTGGTTTTAAGAAAGGTTTGGACAAGTTCCTGGAGGAAAAGTCCATAGCCTGTTATTGAGAAAGATATGGGAGAAGCCACTTCTTGCCCTAGATCAGTTGCATAGAATATTGCTACTCCTTGGGTTTTGGCCAGGTACTAGTGACCTGGATTGGGGCTTTATTGGTCTGACCCAGTAAGGCTATTCTTATGCTCTGTGTACAGCTTTAATTCTTGCAGAGATTCAGAGATTAAATCCACAAGGTGAACTGGTTTGAAGAATCTGCACACTGTAGAGTCCTCCCCCAAATCACAGGCTCCACATAGGTCTGGATCCTGGAGATCCACCATATCAATGCCCGTCCGAAGTGCCACCCTGTGAAAGCAAAGGAATGGAAAGAGTGTCTGGCGCAACTGCGGGCACAGCCGACGTACTTCCTGGTACTCCCGCAGGAAGGCAAGAAGAAAGACCCTGGTTCCTTGGAGCAGGGGGTCCCTGTGAGTTGCACAGAGGCCGATGGAAGAGAAACAAGCAGACTTTTTAACTAAGTATGCCTGATAAAGCATATTCACAAATTCTGGGGAAAATCATCCCCCGTGGCAGGAGCCAACTTCTGTGCCTCAGATTTGGAATGCTTGGAAGATTTATGAGGTTTATCACCGGAGCTGCGCTTGTATGTCACCAAAACTCTGCCACCAGGGCCCCCTGATCCCAATTTTGCGGGAGTCAGGGCAAAAGGTACTTGAAGATCCTCCCCAGAGGTTGAAGAAACCGAATGCGAGCAAACCTTGCCCCCTTCACGGGCCACAGCACACATGGATCACGGCTGCACATCTGACTGCCATCCACTGCAAATGAGGCATGAATCCACCCCATCCTGCCCTGGGGAGGTCATCTATGTGGTTTTCTTTCAAAAATGAAGTCTGACAAGTATAAAAAATAACTTTAAAATCAAATCTGGAAAAATCAAAGATGGCCACTGGGGGCCTGTTTTGACTAAAAATTAGCCCAGGAAAATCAGAGAACCCTCAAAAACAGATTTTAGGATTTTAGGAGTGGGGGTGGGACAAAGAGCATGCAGGGAAACCACCTAAAAAAACCCTTTTTAAAGACTCCCCAAATCTGATTCAAGCTACTAGCTTGCTCTCAGAGAAACGTGTTGACCGAACACTGCTGCTGGTACTCACTGTGAAATGTGCTGAATGAGAGAAACTACAGGCAGAGCTGAAACAGCTGACAAGGAGATCCTGTGCCTCAGGGAACTTGGAAAACTGGATTTCAAGTCTTCCGACTGCCCCACCAGCCTGACCACCACGGCCAGAGACCTCCACCACCCATGGACACATCGCATTAACGCCTGGTGGAGGAATGCAGTCTGGCTCCGTTCCTGGTCGCGCCGCCACAGAACCACTCAGCTCCACCCAACTAGCGGACTAACCTGGGGTGAGCAAGCTCCCAAGAGAACGGTCCCCAAGCCCCAAACTGATGTGCAGGCTGTCCAGGGGGCTTACTGCTAGGCAGGGAATCCCCCAGAAGCAGACGTTCTCCAAGGGTCTCCAATCTCCCAGGGTCAAGGATGTCCCCGCAGGGAACCTCCACGAGGGCAAAAACCGCGAACAAAAAATACTGAAATATCACAAAAGTAAACACAAGCAGAAAAGATTGATTTATTTTCAAAATATATGGTTGTGTACAACACATACATACACAATTATAAACATAGACAAAACATCATAAAATACTACAATTGAATCAACTTAATCTTTCTAATTTCGCCTTAATTCCAAAATTTACTGACATATAGAAAAAGCAAAACCCACTGAGTTTAGATAAGCTCCTACAGCCTGGCTTGTAGGAAGAAAGACTGGTGAGAACAGGAGCATGTTCAGTGATGAGGTATGAGGGTAAGTGAGTAAAAGCCTCTGAAATTTTAAGGCATCCTACAGATCCTGGTGGGTTGAGGGAAATAACTCACTGGTCCTGGAATAAAGTAGGATTGTACAAGAATGATGTGTTACAGTCAGAGTTTCAGGAACTCATTCAATCTGTGTCTGTATAATTTATCAAAATGTAAAATTTGTGCTTTCTGCTTTTTCACTTCCAGATGACTACAAATTGCTTTTGAGCAAAACTGTTTGTGATATTAACTCAAAAGACTATGCTGCAGTAGTGTGAAAAATGCCCAGGGAGGATTCCTCTGGAGGAATATCTTGACGATTATGTGACCCTGATGATATTATTGCAATTAAGCTATGGATTCACACAGATCGAGATACTTTAGAAACTCGGCAATTTTCCTCAGATGATTTTACTTCAGAATTAGTTGGCAAAATTTGTAACCTGGCCAAAGTGCCTATCTGAAAGAAATGAATGAGGGTCATGCCATCATTTTGATGGACTTTGCTGAGAATTATTCCTTTATTATTCAGGACACAGTGCAGGAGTTTCATTGGGAAAATAGGAAACACTTGTTACTGCAACCCTGATATCCAGTGTCTCTGTACATGCATGAACTGTTCACATATTTTTGAGAAAGCTCATTGAGCATTTGAAGGACATTTTACCATAGCTTTAGAGGAGGAATCACCCGCCCACTGCCTGATCCAGAGCATTATGCATGCAGAAATGGAATATGCCAACACCTTACACATGACCCTAAAAATGTTATACAGCGCATCTGCAACAATCAACCTCTGCTAACATCAAGTGAGGGACAGGGTCCTCTTCCAACAGAAGAGAGCAACGCTGTCCAGTATGACAGGTGTGAGCAACAAAGGATGATTTGCTGCTGCTTTCAGTCCCAATGCTAAGACCTCAAATTGCCTTTTGAGAACGGAATCCAACCTACGATTCTGCACATCTTTTGGAACTACACCTCCTTTGCTGGAGAGGGAAGTCCACTTGGTAACTTGCACTACCAAGAAGTCCATCTTCAGAGTGATAAACATCTGCTGAAAATCCACCACCATCGGTGGCTTTTGCCACCCTCAATGACCCCTCCGGGGACTCCCATTGCTCTGTCAGGAGCACCATAATATCCGTATGCAAAGGAAAACATGTGGACTGCGCCTTCACTCATCACAGAAGTCTGTGTAGCCGAAGTCTGAAGCGGTTCCAATTTCAATTCCTGTTAACACCTTAGCGACAATATCTAACAGACTCGCCGGCTTCAAAAGCCTGCGCACTGTCGGGTCGCCTCCCTGGTCCAGAGCCACCATGGCCTTCTGGCCACCAGACTCCGTCTGAGCATTTAAACCCTGGAAAATGGAAGGTTCACTTTGGGAGCAAAGAGGCACCGAGTCTAAGCTCTATTCATCACAGTCCTGCTAGGACTGGATTTCCTGGTCTGCGATAGCGCAATCCACGTTTACCATTGTCCTTACTGGGCTCTGTGGATAACATCACCCACATGTGAGAATAAGCTGACTGCTTGTCCAAGAATAACAGTAAGATTCTTAAGCAGCTGGGCACATGATGGAAGGACATTGCTTATGGCAGACAAGACACAAATGATGTAATTTAACTGGATTTCCATGAACTACTAAAGCAGCTTCTGCAGTTTTTTTTAAACATTGAATTCAGTTGCCTATTGTCTAAGATATGTTAAGTTTTTACATATTGATACTAGTCTCAAGCTTTTATAGAATGACATGGGGACAAATGTTGTCCCTGTCCCTGCAGGCTCTGTCCTTGTTCCTGTCTCATAGGCTCTGTCATCATCACTGCTCTGTCCCCATCCCCACCCCATGGGTACCCATCCAGCATCCACTGAAATCATCCCAGGTCTATCCTTCCTGGGCTAAAATCTTCATTTCAAAGACTAATTTAAGTAGGGGAAGTGTCTGGCATGTATTCTTGTAAGGCGTGTTACTTTAAAGGTGTGCTACTTTATGTCATACTGGCAATACTGGACTAACTAATGGATGAATTTCCAACCTAAGGGAAACTTCCTCTCCTAGTATACAGCTATGTTCTGTTCAGTTCAGTTTAGTTTAGTTTAGGTTAATTAATGTCTATGTTGGAAGAGATTAAAACCTTAGATTGCTATATTTAATAGCTGAAACTATTTCAGTATGCTAGTAGATATACTAAATGTACTAGGATACAGGATGTGGAGAAATAGGATGCAGACTATACTATGCTACAAAAAAAACCCAAAAAAACAAACTATGCTGCATGGCATTATTGGTCTGCTTAACTACGGATAGTCTATCCTTGTTATCCTCAAATTCAATTTGATCAATATTATTAAGTGCTAAAAATGCACACAAAAAAAGCTGTCACAAAAGCTTACCTCTTCTCCATTATCATTTTTCACAACCTGTTGTGCTTTCATAACTTTGGTTGATGCTATTGCTGAAGCCAAAGCCTGAAATAAAAGTAAAATAATATTTTTTCTTTTTAGTGTGAGAAAGTTGAGTTATTTAGTGACATGAAAAAGTATTTACCCCATCCTGATTTTCCCCTATTATTGATTTCTGATCTTTAAACCAAATGTAATATTAGACAAAGGGAACTTGAGTAAAAACAGAACAGAGTTTTAAAATTATTACTTCATTTAAGGAGCAAAGTTATCCAACACCTATATCTCTCATGTGAAAAAGTCAATGCTCCCTAAACTTCATAATTGCCATACCACCTTTTACCATAAATAATTGCAACTAAATGCTTCCTATAATTCGATATCAGTTTTTCACATCGCTGTTGAAGAGTCTTAGCTCACTCTTCTTTACATAACTGCCTACAATAAAAACCTGCCGATACAAAAGATTCCTTGACAGAACTCTTGCCTTCCAAGCAAGTCAACAGAACGACTGGCTAAGCAGCAGCATCAAGCACTCCTCATCCTACCTCAACTTCAGAAAACTAGTTAAAACCAACCTGTTTAACCGATTTGTGACCAAGAATTCCTAAAGACTTTCCCTGCATCCCACTTACTTGTACTAGATGCCCCTACAATGTGACTTTACTCTGCCTCCCTTTCCCCTACCAATATTCATGTACTCAAAGACTTCACTGCTTTTCTCTCACTGAATATCTAGCCCTTCTTATTGTAAACCGCCTCGACCTACTTCTTATTGTAAACCACTCCTACAATGTGACTTTACTCCATCTCCCTTCCTCCCTACAAATATTCATGCACTCAAAGACTTCATTGTTTTTTCCGCTGAATGTCCAGCTCTTTTTATTGTAAACCGCCTCGAATTATTTTGGCTTTGGCGGTATATAAACAATAAATTATTATTATTAATTCTGACACACATAGCCTTTTCATGCATGAACTGAATATTTCAAATCCTGCCACAGCATCTCTTATTGTGTTAAAGTCAGGATTTTTACTAGGCCATTCAAAAACTTGGATTCTGTTTATCCTCAGCCATTAAGATGTAGACTTGCTTTTGTGTTTCAGATCATTGCCTTGCTACATAACCCAATTAAGCTTTGGCTTCAGCTGAAAGAGACAGATGACCAGACATTCTCCTTAAGAATTTTCTGGTACAGTGCAGAATTCATGGTTCCATCAATGGCAAGTTTTCAAGGTGATGAGGTAGAAGAGAAAAGTGACAAAAAATGGTATGGGGTTTGCACCACAGCCACCACAAGATGTAAAAGAAGAGGCTTGATGAACAAAAGTGTATACAGTGGTACCTTGGATTATGAGCATAATCCGTTCCAGGAGCATGCTCGTAATCCAAAATGCTCGTTTATCAAAGCGAGTTTCCCCATAGGAAATAATGGAAACTCGCTTTGATGCATTCCCCCCCCCCCGAGAACCGGCATTGCTCCCCTCGAAGGCCCCCCCTGCGATCAGGCGCACCCCCCCTGCCTCGAACCGGCACCCCCCCCGCCACGATCCGACCCCCCCCGCCACGATTGGGCACCCCCCCGACACTATCCGACCCCCCCCGACACAATTGGGCACCCCCCCGCCGCTTCTTACCCTCATCTGGGCACTCTAGAAGATCGGACTCCTCATCTACTGGGCCTTGAGCATCTGAGCATGCTCAAGGCCCAGCAGACGAGGGCCGATCTTCAAGAGTGCCCAGATGAGGGTAAGAAGCGGCGGGTGGGTGCCCAATTGTGTCGGGGGGGGGGGGGGGTTGGATCGTGTCGGGGGGGTGCCCAATCGTGTCGGGGGGGGGTTGGATCGTGGCGGGGGGGGGGTGCCGGTTCGAGGCAGGGGGGGTGCCGGATCGCAAGGGGGGGGGCCGGATTGCGGGGGCGGAGGGGGTTGCTCGTAAATCGAGCCATGCTCGGTTTCTGAGGCACCGATTTTGCCAATGTTTTACTCGTCTTGCAAAACACTCGCAAACCGGTGCACTCATAAACCGAGGTACCACTGTACCTTGAAAAAGGAGAGACTGAGTGATATGATACAGACATTCACATGATTGAAAGTATTAATATACAATCAAATCTTTCTAGAGACAGGAAGGTGGTAGAACTAGAGGATATGAATTTAGGTTGCAAGGGGGCCAACTCAGGAATTCGTCAGGAAGAACTGTTTCACAGAGAGGATGGTAAATACTTGGAATGCTCTCCTGTGGGAGGTAGTGGAAATGAAAAAGGTAATTTTAAAATGTGTGGGATAAATACAAAAAAATCCTATATAACAAGAATGGAATTAACTCCACCCCCCCCCAAAAAAAAAACAAAAAAAAAAGGAGACCACACTCCAAGGGAATTCAAACAATATCCAGTAAATTCTCACTAAAAAAATCCCTATCTAAATAAATTCAAAACAAAATTCTAAGTGAATTTGGGTTGCTGAAAACAACCCAAAAGTGAAAATCAGTGTCCAAAATCAACCACACAAAATTGTGTTTCACTCCTGTTTTGGAAGTTGGAATTTTGAACTGTGTATTGTTTGGATTCTGGGTAGTTTATTTTGGACACTGATTTTCACTTTTGTTTTATTTTCCAGCAACTAAATCTACTGCTCATGACGTTTGCGCTCCCATTGAATTACAGAGAGAAGATCATACAAAGGTAAGTGCTTTTTCTTTTCTCTTTTTTGCTTTCAACTGTTTTGAACATTTTTTGAGGTAGGAAGGGAATGCCATGATGAATTAAATAACACCACTTTGATTCACTGTTGCTGGTGTTAAGAATGGAACCAAACTTAGCAGTAATTACATGGCAACTCCAGCAATGGGAAAGGAAAACCAGTGCCGAGCAGACTTCTACATCTGTGCCCTGAAAAACAGCAAGGGCAAATCAAGATCAAGTACAGTGGTACCTCGGTTTACGAGTGCACCGGTTTGCGAGTGTTTTGCAAGACGAGCAAAACATTTGCAAACTTGGTGCCTCGTAAACCGAGCGTGCATCGATTTGCGAGCGCCCCCCCTGCGAACCGGCACCCTCCCCCCCGCAATCCGGCACCAACCCCCGCCGCCATCAGGCACCCCCCCCCCGCTACCATTGGGCACCCCCCCCGCCGCGATCTAAGGTCCCCCCAACCCACACGAACCCTCTTCTTACTTTGATGTAGCCTCCGCACCTGCACCAGCATGTCCTGTGCTGTGCTGTGCAGGTGTCCAAAAATCTGCCTCTGGTGCTGGGCCTTGAGCATGTGCGCATGCTCAAGGCCTGAGAGTTCACGTCCAACGTGAACTCTCACGTCCAACGTGAACTCTCAGGTCTTGAGCATGCGCACATGCTCAAGGCCCAGCACCGGAGGCAAATTTTCGGGCACCGGCACAGCACAGCACAGGATATGCTGGTGCAGGTGCGGAGGCTACATCAAAGTAAGAAGAGGGTGCGGATGGGTTGGGGGGACCTCAGGTTGCAGCGGGGGGGTGCCCGATGGTGGTGGGGGGGGTGCCCGATGGCGGCGGGGGGGGGGGGGGTGCCGGTTCGCGGGGGGGCCTTCGGGGGGAGCAATGCCGATTCTCGTGGGGGGGGGGAGCAGCACTGCTGGCCTCAGGAGGGGGGGTGGATGGGGGGAACCTATCAAAGCGAGTTTCCATTATTTCCTATGGGGAACTCGCTTTGATAAACAAGCATTTTGGATTACGAGCATGCTCCTGGAACGGATTATGCTCACTTTGCAAAGGTGTGCTGCTACCACTATCATCACCTTGGTAAAGGTGTGAGATGCAGTGGCCAGACCAAAGGGAAGCATGAAGAAAAGGAAATGCTGCTCTAGAATAGTGTTTCTCAACCTTTTCAAACCAAGTACCCCCTAAACCTAACAAATACCAACCGAGTACCCCCGCCCATTTTTCATATACACACAATATAATCTTATTAATACATAATGGTAACCACAAAATAAAAAAAACAAAAAATCCACAAAGCACACTGAACATGGAGAAAATGTTAATTATCATTTGTATTCAGAGTTTTTTCAAAGAGGTCAAGGCAGATGACTTTAAAATATGCAATATTACCTCAACTATCGAAAAATAGACAAATATAGTGCAAAATATAGACAGCAGATTTAAATTCTCAAAACTGACACATTTTGATCACTAAATTGAAAATAAAATCATTTTTCCTACCTTTGTTGTCTGGTGATTTCATGAGTCTCTGGTTGCACTTCCTTCTGAAGGTGTATCCAATATTTCTTTCTTTCTTTTGTTCTGCCTCCTGCATGCTTCCTCTCCTCCAGACCTCATTACATTCCCCAACCAACATCTCTCTCTGTCCCTCCATGAATCCAACTTTTTCTTCCTCTCTCTCTGCCTGCCGCTCCACTGAAATCACTACCACCGATTTCTCCCTGCCCCACCCCCGAAGCCGACACTGCCACCTGAGATACTCCATTTACCCCACCACTGAAGCCACCACCGTGGCCAATTCCTCCCTGTCCCACCACTCTGAAGCTGACCCTGCCACCCGACGTGCTCCATTGCTACCCCCCTCTCTGCCGCCGCAGCAGCAACAGGGATGGAACAGGCACGTGTAGCAACTGCATGCGGCCAGCCCACAAGCCTTCCCCCCCCACGTCAATTCTGAAGTTGGCGAGTAGGTTCCGGGCTGGCCTGGAACCTTCTCGCCAACTTCAGAATTGACGTTGTGGGGAAGGCTTGTGGGCTGACCTGTCCCTGTTGCGGAGGTGTATGTGTGGGAATGGTGCATGTCGGGTGGCAGGGTTGGCTTCAGGGGTGGGACAGCGAGGAATCGGCTGCAGAGGCTTCAGCTGGGGGGAAGGGGGCAGGCAGGAGTGATCCCAGGCGGCAGAACGCATACTCCCAACAGGTGGCCCATGTACAGTACCGCAGGTTGAGAAACACTGAATTAGAGGATCAATGAGAAACAACAAAGGCAGCAATCCCACCAGCCGAACCCAGCCAGAAACCCAAAGGTAGAGCAGCTGTGGAAACTCATCAGGACAGAGAGAGGCATGTATCAAACCAACCAGTACAGTGGCCTTCCACCCTTTTGTTTTGTCTAATTGTGACCTTTCTCACTTTCAATAAACATATATTTAAAAAAAAAAAAAAAAAAAAAAAGGATCAATGAATGAAACTTTGAACCTGTCAGTCTTGGCTAAAGGTTTATTTACCAACTCCTAAGCAGGTTTCCGAGATCCTGATTCTCCCTTTACCACATTCCATACATTGTATAGTAGGTTCCTTTTGTATTGCTGGGGAGACAATCCCAAACGATTTTGAGTCAAATCGAGGGTTTTTTGAGGCAGAAATAAAAATTAGAGAATAAAAAGATTGTTTTTAAAATCCAAGATGGCCGCCGTCATGAATTTGCGCCACAATTGCCAAAAATAAACAAATAACGAAAATAAAAATAGTGACTAGGGGTCTGTGGAAGTTGGGGACCTAAACCCTACCCATAGAAACTGAAAAACGAAGTTTAAATTGATCCACAAGCCACCCCTGAAGTTCTCACAGGAAATAATGGAGGTACTCAGTTTCTGTAGTGCCTTTGTCTGTCAGCGTTTTTAAAGCAGCCGAGGGGAGTAAAGGGACTTTCTACCTCAAAAACAGCTCCAAATGCACAGGAATAAAGATATTTGGACTAGTGCTGCCCGATTCAAGAAAAAAATATTTTGATTCGATTTTCCTGCCCAATTGGGTGTTTTTTTTCCAAACATCCTGGTGGGTTTATTTTATAGCCTCTTCATCCCCTTTGCCCTCTCCTACCCATACTGGCACTGTGGTGTAAACAAATTAAACAAACAAAAAAGACTTTTCCTCTCTCTGTTAAATCCTAGCTCACGTTCGCAGTCTAATACCAGCTCTGGCAGGATACAAGTTTCAAATCTGACACATTGTTATCACAAAACAGAAAATAAAATTATTTTTTCTACCTTTTGTTGTCTGGTCATTTTTCAAATCATGTTCGTCCCAGGCTCTGCAACAAACATTTTCTGATAACTCGCTAGTCAGGGTCTCTTGCCTATTTGTCGTTTTCTTCTTTTTCCATGGTAACCATCCATCTTCCATCTCTGTCCTCCCCTTCCATTTCCCTTCCCTCCCCCAGAGGTCTGGCATCTTTCTTTTTTTTTTTTCATCTCTATTCCCGTAGCTGCAGTGATGGACCCCACCATCCCCAGATCCACCATCTCTCCTTTTTTTCAACTATCCTTTCTTCCATCATCTCTCCCTCCTTCCCCACCAGCTCTCCCTTTCTAACTACCCTCCTATCCAGTATCTCTATCCCCTTACATCATCCCTTGTGTCCAACATCTCTCCCTTTCTGTTCCTTCCCTCCCTAAATCCCATTGTCTACCATCTCTCTCCCTCTCCTGTTTTTAAATCCATTATTTCTTCTATCCCTCTCCCATCTCCCCTCTCTATGATCTCCCCCAAGTCCATCTCCCCTCACCACCATCCATCTTCTCCCCTCCACCAAGTTCACCTTTTCCATCTATCTTCTCCTCATCTCTCTCTCTCTCCAGTCCTCCAACTCCCCCAAGTTCATTTCTCCCTCTCCATGATTTCCCCCAAGTCCATCTTCCCCCTTCCACCAAGTTCATCTCTCCCTCTCCAGTCCACCAACTCCCCCATCTCTCCCTCTCTCCAAGTCCATCTTCCCCCCTCCACCAAATTCATCTCTCCCATCCATCTTCTCCCCATCTCTCCTCCAGTCCACCAACTCTCCCAAGTCCACCAACTCCCCCATATCCCCTCTCCCCATCTACCTTTATTCTGATGTTACAACATGTTGCTGTTGGCAGTAGTGATTTAGCGATCCACTCCTGCCACCACTCTTTGTGTTTTCTCTCCACTGCAGCCCGCCCTCAGTGAAAACTTCCTGATTCCGCTTGGGCGGCCGAATGGAGAGAAGACGCCCAGAGTAGCGGCAGGGTAGTGAATCACATTCGCTACCACCGCTTTTGCCTGGCCGGGGAGGAGAGGAGAAATACTTCCGGGAGGAGAGAGCCTTGCTGCTGCCGATCTGCCCGCAGAGGTCCATTTGGGCTTTCCCTCTGCCACCGGAGTCCTTGCTTCTGATGTAACGTCTGGTTTTGCATAACCAGAAGTTACATTAGATGGAAGGACTCCGGTGGCAGAGGGAAAACCCGAACGGGTCTCTAGCAAGGGGGCCGTCAAATCGGTAAATTTGATTTTTTTCCCCAAAACAAAGCATTTTGAATCGATTCACCCGAAGTGAATCGGTGAATCGATTCAAATCGTAAATTGGACAGCACTACTTTGGACTGCTAGCTGACAGACTACAACTTCCGTCCCCAAGGATCCTCTGCCATGCGGTCGGGGGCGAGAAAGGCAGCCTGCATTTTGAAACCCGGGTGGGTTTCTATCCAGACGCAAACAGCCTGCGCTAGAAACCTGTGATAGTCAACTTTAAGTGAAAAAATAAGAAACAGAAGCAGAGCAACAGCAAAAGACTTTTGCTCGGACTGCTTGCAGAAATTGAAAACTAAGGTTTGCCGACTCTCAGCCTAGGGGGGTGGAGCATGTGTTCAGAAAAGATGTGGATTTCTGCAACACCCAGACTGCGTGTTGGGATGGAACACCTAGTGTATGGAATCTGGAAGGGATGTAACAGAGCATAGATTAATGAGACAAAGCCAACATGGATTTCACCAATTTACTACCTTTCTTTGAAGGGGTGAATAAACATGTGGATTAAGGTTAGCTGGTCAATATGGTGTATCTGGATTTTCAAAAGACATGAGAAAGTACCTAGAGAAAGTACCAAAGATTCTTAGAAAAAATTAGAATGTCATTAGATAGGAGGTAAATTTAAATTTGATAAATTGCAAGAGGACTGTGCAGAAGTGCAAGAGGAGACTGGGCAACAAAATGGCACACAATGTTTAATATAACCAAACGCAAAGTGATGCATGTGGGAAAGAGGAACCCAAACTATAGCTATATGATGCAGAATTCCATATTAGGGGTCACTGTCCAAGAAAAGGATCTAGGTGTCATCACTGATAATATGTTAAAACTCTCTGCTTAGTGTGCAGTGGTGGCTAAGAAAGCAAATAGAATTTTAGGAGTTAACAGGAAAGAAATGGTCACTATATCTGAAAAAAAAGATATAGCAGAACTAGAAGAGATATAGAGAAGGGTGACAAAAATGATAAAAGGGATAGGATAATTTTTCTGAGGAAAAAGATAAAATGGCTAGGGCTCTTCAGCTTGAAGAAGAGATGGCTTAGGGGAGATATGATAGAGATTTTTAAAATACTGACTGAGTGGAATAAAATGAGTAGACATGAATCACTTGTTTACTCTTTCCAAAAAAGCAATGTTACTTACCGTAACAGTTGTTATCCAGGGACAGCAGGCAGCTATTCTCACTAGTGGGTGATGTCATCCGACAGAGCCCCGATACGGACATCTTGCAAGCATGTCTTGCTTGAAGAAACTTAGAAGTTTCAAGATGCCCGCACCGCGCATGCGCCAGTGCCTTCCCGCCCGATGCTCCGGGCGTGTCTCCTCAGTTCAGATAGCTAGCAGAGAAGCCAACCCAGGGGAGGTGGGTGGGACGTGAGAATAGCTGCCTGCTGTCCCTGGATAACAACTGTTACGGTAAGTAACATTGCTTTATCCCAGGACAAGCAGGCAGGTATTCTCACTAGTGGGTGACCTCCAAGCTAACCTCAATGGGATGGAGGGAGAGTTGGCAACTTAGGAGAACAAATTTTGTAACACAGTTTGGACAAACTGTCCATCCCGTCTGGAGAAAGTATCCAGACAATAATGAGAGGTGAATGTATGAACCGAGGACCAAGTGGCAGCCTTACAAATCTCCTCAATCGGTGTCGATCTGAGGAAGGCTACAGAGGCCGCCATTGCTTTGACCCTATGGGCTGTGACCTTACAGGGAAGGGGTAATCCAGCCTGGGCATAGCAGAAAGAGATACAAGCCGCCATCCAATTGGAGATGGTGCGCTTCGATACAGGTCGTCCCAACTTGTTTGGATCAAAGGAGACGAAAAGTTGAGGAGCAGTTCTGTGTGGTTTGGTGCGATCCAAGTAGAAAGCCAAAGCACGTTTACAGTCCAGAGTGTGTAGAGCTGATTCTCCAGGATGAGAA
The DNA here is from genome assembly GCF_902459505.1 of Geotrypetes seraphini. NCBI lineage: Eukaryota > Metazoa > Chordata > Amphibia > Gymnophiona > Dermophiidae > Geotrypetes > Geotrypetes seraphini. The sequence goes on along the minus strand of NC_047085.1, from coordinate 106,125,608 downwards.
TGAGGCTTTGGAAAAAACACTGGAAGCACGATGGATTGGTTGAGATGAAATTCAGAGACCACCTTAGGTAGGAATTTCGGATGAGTGCGGAGGACCACCTTGTCATGATGGAAAACTGTGAAAGGAGGGTCCGCCACCAAGGCCTGAAGCTCAATGACCCTGCGAGCAGATGTGAGGGCCACCAGAAAAACCACTTTCCAAGTGAGAAACTTTCGGGGAGCCTTGCTCAGAGGCTCAAAAGGAGGTTTCACAAGCTGAGAAAGGACAACATTTAGATCCCAAACCACTGGAGGCGGTTTGAGAGGAGGATTAACATGAAAAAGTCCTTTCATAAATCTGGAAACCACAGGATGAGAAGAGAGAGGTTTCCCTTGTAGAGGCTGATGGAAAGCCGCAATAGCACTCAGGTGGACTCGTATAGATGTTGACTTGAGGCCAGACTGAGATAGGTGTAGAAGATAGTCCAATACAGAGGAAAGAGAGGCTCGTTGAGGCTCCTTAGAATTGGAAACACACCAATAAGAAAATCTAGACCACTTCTGGAAGTAGCATTGACGAGTAGCAGGCTTCCTAGAAGCTTCCAAGACCTCCCTCACCGCCTGGGAAAACTGGTGAGGGGTTATGTTGAGAGGAACCAAGCTGTCAGGTGGAGAGACTGCAGGTTGGGATGAAGCAGTGAACCCTGATGTTGAGTAAGCAGTGAAGGAAACACTGGAAGAAGGACCGGCTCCCTGCTGCTGAGTTGAAGTAGAAGGGAGAACCAAGGTTGTCTGGGCCACCGAGGAGCAATCAGAATCATGGTGGCATGGTCCGATCTCATCTTGACCAGAGTCTTTTGAATGAGAGGAAATGGTGGGAACGCATACAGGAAGCGATTCCCCCAATCCAGTAGAAAGGCATCTGCCTCGAGACGATGAGGAGTGTAGATCTTGGAGCAAAAAAGGGGCAGTTTGAAGTTGTGGGGAGCCGCAAAGAGGTCTATCTGAGGCGTTCCCCACTGAGCAAAGATCTGATGAAGGGGCCTGGAATGGAGGGTCCATTCGTGAGGCTGGAGAAGCCGACTCAGCTTGTCTGCCAAGACATTGTCCTTCCCCTGAATGTAGACAACTTTGAGGAAGGTGTTGTGGCGAACTGCCCAATCCCAGACTCTGAGAGCTTCCTGGCAGAGGAAGGCCAAGCCCGTGCCCCCTTGCTTGTTGACATAATACATGGCGACCTGATTGTCGGTGCGAATGAGGACCACCATGTCGTGCAGTAAATGTTGAAAAGTTTGAAGAGCACTGAAGATGGCTCTGAGCTCCAGAAGATTGATTTGATGGAGTCGGTCCGCACAGGTCCAGAATCCCTGAGTGCGGAGCCCATCCAGATGCCCTCCCCAGGCATAGGTCGAGGAATCGGTTGTGAGAACCTTCTGGTGGGGAGGAGACTGAAACAGCAAACCTCTGGATAGATTCGAAGAGGTCATCCACCAGAGCAGAGACTGCCGAAGAGCAGGAGTGACTGTGATGTGTCGAGACAACGGATCCGACACCTGAGTCCACTGAGATGCCAGGGTCCACTGAGGAATCCTGAGGTGAAGTCTGGCAAACGGCGTCACATGAACTGTAGAGGCCATGTGGCCCAGGAGGACCATCATGTGTCTCGCTGAGATGGTCTGTCGAGAAGACACAGACTGGCAGAGATAAAGAAGAGCAGCCATGCGCTGAGAAGGAAGGAATGCTCTGAGACGAATGGTATCCAGGACATACCCGATGAAGGGCAGAGACTGGGTCGGCTGTAGATGAGACTTGGGAAAGTTGATCTCGAATCCCAAACTCTGCAGAAGCAGAACCGTGGACAGGGTCGCCGAGAGGACCCCCGAGGCCGAGGGAGCCTTGATCAGCCAGTCGTCGAGGTAGGGGAATACCTGAAGACCCTGGTTTCTGAGTGCTGCGGCCACCACCATCAGACACTTCGTGAAGACTCTGGGAGACGAAGACAGGCCGAATGGAAGCACTCGGTACTGCAGATGGAGATGTCCCACCCGAAATCTGAGGAACTTGCGAGAGGCCGGATGAATTGGGATATGAGTGTAGGCCTCCTTGAGATCCAGAGAGCACAACCAGTCGTTCTGCTCGAGGAGGGGGTAGAGAGAAGCAAGTGTCAGCATGCGAAACCTCTCTTTGACAAGGAATTTGTTGAGGACCCTGAGGTCCAGAATGGGTCGCAGGCAGTGTTCCCGCTAAGCTGCGCTGGGGTGCGCTGACGCACAAAATATTACCTCGCAGCGCACAAGTTTCTCGTCACAGCGCACACAGTGTAGAGCACAGTTCTTCAACCGCCGGTCCGCAAACAAAATCTTGCCGGTCCGCGAAGGATTCGGTCCCCGCCGCAACGAAAGGCCGGCGTCAGCTGACTTGCAACTTCCTGTTGCAGTCGCTGTGCCGGGACTCCTGCCTTCGCCGGGACTCCTGCCTTCCACCGCGTTTGCCTCCTGCCTTGTCTCCGCACCTCCAGACCAGCAGCGGCAGCTGTGTATGCTTTTAACTTCGGCACAGAGCTGCCCCTAATCAATAGTTTAGCGCGGTTTCATAAGGCAGCCTCGGGGCCTTTGCTAGGCCGGCCCACATCGCATCATCGAAGCGGGCCGGCTATCAAAGGCCCCGAGGCTGCCTCATGAAACCGCGCTAAACTATTGATTAGGGGCAGCTCTGTGCCGAAGTTAAAAGCATACACAGCTGCCGCTGCTGGTCTGAACTCTTGGGCCGCTGAAGGAGGGCAAAAAGCAGCTGTCCTGGAGGTTTCCCTTCCTCTCGCCTTTACAGGTTCCTTTTTTCCACCTTTTTTTTTTTTCCTTCAAACGGCAACGGGCCCCAGCATCGACATCAATCAAGTAAGTTCCACTGTCAATCAAGCGGTTCTGCTCGGCCAAAGCTTCCCCTGTGACATGAGCCACCCTCAGGGGAAAGAAAGTGACCCACAAAGGTGAGGGGAAGGGGGGCAGATGATGGAAGTTGGGGGGGGGGGGAGAGAGAGAGAGAGAGAGAAGGGGCAGATGATGGAAGGGAGGAGATGAGAGAGAGAGAGAAGGGGACAGATGATGGAAGTGAGAAGAAGGGAGAGAGAGCAGAAGGCAGATGGATGTCAGTTGAGAAGGGATAGCAGATGCTGAATGGAAGTGGGGAAAGAACACATACTGGATGGAAGGAGGAGATAAATAAAGGGGGAAGAAAATAGTAAGATAATGGAGGGGTGAGGGAAAGGGGTGACAAGCTGTGTGTAGACACAGTGAAAAGAGGGAAACGGGACTAAATAGTAAGAAAGAATTTAATTTAGATGGAGGCAGAAAATAGAGAAGGAAGACCAGAGAAGAAAAGGGAAGAGAGAGCAGAGAATGATCAGATCTGAGTGGAGGAAATGAGAAGAGAGATATGCTAAAAACCACAGGGGGGAGGGAAGGATAGAGATGCAGTTATTTTGAAGCTACACTGTTAAGTTAATATGCTGTTGGTAGAGTTGCAGTGGCATCCTAAACATATTTCTGGCAAGCCAACTGTATATGGTGACATTATTAGAAGATGACTGTGTGAAACTTTAGGGAACTTGGATGCCAATCAGTTTTTGGAAGCCAAAGGAAAACATACATTTTTTGTATGCTATACTGTATGTTTGGCTCGTTTCTACTTCAGTTTTGTTCTTGCCTTTTCGTTTTGTCTTCCTTCCACCATCTCTTATCTGCCTTCCTTATCATCCTTTTCAATGTGATTTGGCAGCTCCTGTCAATCATAGGCTGGCTGTGCAAGATTGCTAATTCTAGATGCCTGGGTGACCTAATGCCTGTGCATGTGATTTTCTGTTTTTGTGTTTAAAACATTTTGCTGAAAGCACAACAGTGCAAAAGAGTAAAACAGATTTTATGCTGTTTATTCTAGGAATAAGCAGTGGGCTTTCCTAAGTCCATCTTAATAATGTCATGCAGATTTTTTAAGGAAATTATCCAAATCTTTTTTTAATTACATGTTGAATGAAAAATATTTTCCCAGGTTTGTTTTAAATCTACTACTTAAAAGCTTTATTGCATGCCCCTTTACTCCTAGTATATATTTATTTTTATTTTTTATTTTTTAGTATATATATATTTATCTTTTGGCATGGCCCATCAGTTATAGCATTTGCTACATGATGGGCCATGCCAAAAGATAAATGTAGCATTTGCTACATGAATTGATTTTTTGTCACGTATGGTTAAGGGGCTGGAGGAGTTGCCGTACAGCGAAAGATTAGAGAAACTGGGCCTCTTCTCCCTTGAGCAGAGGAGATTGAGAGGGGACATGATAGAAACATTCAAGGTACTGAAGGGAATAGACTTAGTAGCTAAGGCAGGGAGAACGAGAGGGCACTCTCTAAAGTTGAAAGGGGATAGATTCCATACAAACGTAAGGAAGTTCTGTGGTAGAAAGCAACATATTTATTTGGCTCATAACTTGCTGGCGCCCGATATTTTTAGCTCACAGTGAAAAAAGTTTGCTCACAACACCCGCCCGCTTAGAGGGAACACTGGTCGCAGGTCGCCCGTCTTCTTCGGGACAAGGAAGTACCGGGAGTAAAATCCCTGGTTCAGTTGGTCCGTTGGAACCGGCTCCACGGCACGAAGCCGGAGCAAAGCCTGAGCCTCCTGAAGAAGAAGGGCGGTCTGAGTCAAGTTGGAAGGATACTCTCTTGGAATGTGGTCCGGAGGGACCCGATGGAAATGAAGAGAGTATCCCTCCTTGATGATAGTAAGGACCCAGAGGTCGGTTGTTATGGCCTCCCAGCGATGATAAAAATGATGGAGGCGCCCTCCGATGGGAAAAACAGGGGGAGGCAGAACGAGGTTGGTTATGCCCTCGACGAGACAGTCAAAAAGGCTGTGTGGTCTTAGGGACAGCCGGCGACTGAGACTTAGGCTGACCCTTCTGGGGAGGCTGACGCTTCGCCGGTTGTCTCGCAGGAGGAGTTTGCCTCGGCTGATAACGCCTCTGATAAATCAACGGTGGACGAGAAGGTCGAGACTGCTGAGGCTTGGGCTTCGGCCGAAGGATAGATTGGAAGGACTTTTCGTGGTCAGACAACTTCTTCGTGACAGTCTCGATGGATTCGTCAAAAAGATCCGCCCCAGCACACGGGACATTCGCCAGGCGGTCCTGAAGATTCGGGTCCATATCAATGGTCCGCAACCAGGCCAACCGGCGCATCGCCACCGAGCAAGCCGCCGCTCGGGCAGAGAGCTCGAACGCATCATAGGCAGATTGCATCAACTGAAGTCGGAGTTGGGACAACGAAGCAACCACTTCCTCAAACTCAAACCTAGCCTGGGACTCGATGTATGGTGGTTCTGCCCTCGCGGCCCAGAGGTACGGAAGCGTAGACCTGGCCAGGATGAGACCGCTTGAGCGAGGATTCGACCAGGAGGGACTGGTGCGAAAGCTGAGGACCCTCGAAGCCTTTATGATGTACCGTGCGGTACCGCGAATCCAACTTGCCAGGGACCGCAGGGATAGAGTAAGGAGACTCGAAGCAGCGCATGAAGGTCTGGTCGAGGAGCTTGTGCAAGGGAAGCCGCAAGGACTCCGCCGGAGGCCGAGGCAAGTGCATGGTATCGAGATACTCTTTGGAATATCGAGACCCCGCATCTAGAGTAATGTCCAAGTCATCCGCCATCTGCCTGAGGAACGATGAAAAAGACAATTGGTCCGCCGTCGCCGGTCCGCGAGACGGACTAGAAGAAGACGAAGCCTCAGGCTCCAAAGAGGCCTGTGAGCAACAGGACGAGTAGAAAACTTCGGGGTCCTCGAACTCCGGGCCCGGAGGAGGAGACCCAGTCGAAGCAGCATACCCCAACCGAGGCAATTTCTTCTGAGGCGAGACGGTCGAGTGTCGAGAGGAATGCTTCGAAGAATGCCTGGACCGATGCCCCTCCCGATGCCTGGAAGGGGATCGAGTCCTTCTGTGCGAGACTGGGTCAGACGCTTCCAAGGAGCAGATCGGACTCGATGCCGTCGATCGCAAAGGTGGAAGAGTCGGTGCTTCTCTGGGCGTCGCCCAGGCTTGATAGGGAGTTCGGAAGAACTCGTCCTGCTTCCTGCTATGCCCCGGACTGGATGGCCCCGAAGGTGGACGCCACACTGAATCATGGGGCGGAGTAATCGGTTCCAAGGGAGGCAGGTCACTAAACGAGGGTTTCCTCGAGGGAATGGGCTCCAAAGGAGGCATATCACTAAGAGAAGCCCTCCTCGAGGGAATCGTTTCCAAAGGAGGCATAGCACTCTCGGAGGACCTCCTCGAGGACCCGGACACCACTCGCCGCTCCTCCTCGCCGAGCAACGAGGTCGTGCGGCGAGGAGGAGGAGGAGGGGGCGGTCCGCCCCTCGAAGCCGAAGCAGTGAGGTCACCCTGGATGGTGGCAATCAGACGAGGCCCCATGGTTTGCATGAGCTCAACGAACTGAGCCTCCAGAATGGACCGCAGCGAAGCCGATATGGAGGGATCCGCACCAAAAGGGGGCCCTTCCGCATGGTCTCCGCGCTCCTTAGGTGCAGTGTGCTTCTGCTTGCCAGCTTTCGGCACCTTGAGCACCACTGGTGGAACTGTAGGGGTCGATACCTGCTCCGAGGAAATGGAGGAAGGCACCGGCGCCGAAGCCTGGGCCGAAACCGGGGTGAATGATGCCGGTTTCAGGAGGCCCGAAGCAGCTAGGAAGGCAGCGGGCTTCGCTGAAGGAGTCGAAGCCCCCGTCGATGTTGAGGTCGAAGCTGCAGGATCTGACGAAGCTTCCATCTTGAACATGGACTCCCAGAGCAGACAGCGGCGCTTAAACGCTCTCGCCGTCAGAGTGGAGCAAGGCCGGCTCGATTTCGGAAAGTGATCCGGTCCCAGACACTGTAAGCAGCGTCGATGAGGGTCCGTGAGCGAAATCGCGCGCTGGCACTTGCTACACTTTTTGAAACCGGTAATTGGCTGGGACATAGGCCGGAAAAGCTCCGCCGCAAGGTCGAAGGCGCGGGGCCTCAGCCACGCGGCCGACCCGGAGGGAAAAATTATTATTATTTTTTTTTTTAAAAAAGAAATCAAAGAAAGAAATAAACGTACAGGAGAGCCCAAAAGAACTCAACCCGCGGCAAAAAGAAGGCAAAAAAGATATTCAATGGGCGCAAATTGAAGATAGACTTCTCAGCTCCGCGGAAGAAAAAGAACTGAGGAGACACGCCCGGAGCATCGGGCGGGAAGGCACTGGCGCATGCGCGGTGCGGGCATCTCGAAACTTCTAAGTTTCTTCAAGCAAGACATGCTTGCAAGATGTCCGTATCGGGGCTCTGTCGGATGACATCACCCACTAGTGAGAATACCTGCCTGCTTGTCCTGGGATAATACTAGAACTAGGGGGCATGCAATGAGGCTACTAAGTAGTAGATTTAGAACAAACCTAAGAAATTATTTCTTTACTCAATGTGTAATTAAACTTTAGAATTCGTTGCCAAAAAATGTGGTGAAAACAGTTAGTTTGACAGGGTCTAAAAGTTTATAAGCCATTATTAAGATGGACTCTGGAATATCCACTACTTATTCCTAGGATAAGTAGCATAAAATATGCTTTATTCTTTGGGATCTTGCCAGGTTATTGGGATCTGGGTTGGCCACTGTTGGAAAAAGGATACTGAGCTTGATGGGCCTTCAGTCTGTCCCAGTATGGCAATTCCTTAGTTCTTATTTACCAAGATAACTGCTATGTATTGGAATAGCCAAGCGTACTTAGAACTTTACCTTAGTTCAGAGTTCTGGGAGAGCAATTCCATCCAGCCCCATACAATGACATCCACTAGTGTGCCTGAATATATCCTGCTTATTAATAGAAAACTTGAGAGCTAAAACTAGAAGTACACAGGTTTAACCACTTACCTCAGCTTTTAAATCTGACCTAATTCGTACCACACATCTCTGAACTGCCATTTGAAAAGTAAAGCTTATAACACCTTTAATTTTCAATAATGCATCCTCACAAAGGCTTCGACGGGTCTGAAAACAAAAAACAAAATAAAAATGAAAATATTTATTACTAAAGGTCACAGAAATGTGTGAGCAATGTCACCTGTTACATCTTTCTTGGTGGGGGAGAGTTCAAACGATAAAGATGATGATTCTGCCTGTGGTTTGTTACCAAATGGGTATGTTACCAGTTCTTTTTCAGGGGTCCTTTTATAAAAAAATTAAATAGTATGCTGGCAAAATTCATTTGGCAGGTAAAATTGCAAGAATTGCTTTAGTATCATTATAAAGACCAATTGTGGAGGGTGGGGTAAATTTTCCTAAGTTTTATAGATATCATCAATCCTATATTATGCCTCAAGGTATGTATTGGATCCTCCCAGAGCTCATGGAAAAGTTCCCAGATTGGTTGACGTTGGAATGGCAACTCATGTTTCCTCTGAGATTAAGCCATATTCTCAGTATCAAAATGCCTAAATTATATAAAGAAAATAGAATATTAGTAGATACATGGAAAACCCAAAGATATGTTAATAACTTAACACCTATTTCAATACTTAAATCAACGTATCAGACCCTATGGCTAAACTCCAAGATTCATATTGGTGGATTTAAGGTCATCTGGAAATATTGGATGAAGGCAGGTATACACACTTTAGATGATGTTATTTCTAATGGTAAGCTGCTTGACTTTTCACAATTGCAACACAAATATGGTCTTAATAAATCACAAAATTATAAGTGGTTGCAATTGAAGCAGACCATTCAGGTAGGGTTCCCTGGATGGAAAAATCTTAGTAATCAGTATAGTTTGCCGTTCTTGTGTTTTCAGGCTGCTCAGTGGTACAAATGAATATTTGGATTTATGAATAAGAAACCAAAGACTGGTCTTCTGGACATTTGGAGCATTGAGATTAAGCATCAAATTACTGCATCTCAATGGCCATGAATTTGGTCTTGGAGGATGAGATGTACAGTATCTACATCTATGAGACAAACTTGTTTTTTTCTGTTACACAGAGCATTTTGGACCCCAGTTCGTTTACAGAAGTTAAATAGCTCTAAGTCAAATAGATGCTGGCACTGTCATCTCGAAGCTGGGACATTAGATCATTTGTGTATTCTATTGTCCATTGATTCTTGCTTTTTGGAAATCAATATTGGGTCAAATAAATTGTATGTTGGAAAATCCAGTGGCATTATCGTATGATACTGTGCTGTTTGGCATGTCAATGAGGGCTAAGAGCTAAATATCATCTAAGAATAACAGGCTTCTACTTATTATGACAGGGGTTGCCATACAACAGATTATGAGTAAATGGAAAAACTGGAAAAGACTTAATTACAGTTTCTGGTGGAACTCTTTATGTCACATTTATAAAATGGAAAGGACAATAGCCACACAGCAGGGGAATTTTAGAAAATATCAGGAGATTTGGGAGCCATTAACAAAATATTGTAATGATTGAATATTATTTTTCCCCTTAAAAATGCACATCTAGGATGGGGGGAGGGGGGGAAGGGTTTTTTGATTCGAATATTAAATAAGGTATATAGGAATGGGGTTTAAGGTAGGTTTTCTTGAATTTAAAGAATGTTATTGATTAGGGGGGATAAATTCCGATATGGATTTTAACAGAATATTAAGTGTCGTATTTGAGTTTAAAATGTTATAAATGCTGTTACACTTATTGTAATTTTTTTAAAAATGAATAAAAAATTGGGAAAAAAACTAAAAATGACAGTTCAAAAGTACAGCTAATAGACAATGGTAGCTATATTAACTTATACACTTTGCTACAAATGTAATGATTTTTTTTTTTTAGGAAAAATTATTTTATTTTAAATGTGTCCAAATTGATATCTGCTGTCTTTAATAATAAAACTTAAAAATGATTGACATATTTCTCTTTTTTTATTATTAGTCAAACCTCGGTTTGCGAGTAACCCGGTTTGCAAGTGTTTTGCAAGACGAGCAAAACATTCTCGCAAAACTTGTCTCACAAACCGAGTGTTGACTCGATTTGCGAGCACACCCCTCCCCCCCCCCGCTCAAACCGGCACCCCCCCCCTCACGCAAACAACTTGAAACTTACCCATCTGGCACCGGCACACAGAACGTGCCGGTGCCGCTTGAAGAACTTCCTGCCTCTGCCGGGCCTTGAGCATGCATCTGCACATGCTCAAGGCCTTCTAATTCTCCCTCTCACCGAGAATCTCGGAGGATCACTGCCTGATTGACATGAAAAGGAGAAACTACCTTTGTAAGAAAAGAAGGAACAGGCCGCAACACAACCCGCTCCCTAGAAAACTCCAGAAAGGGAGCCCTACAAGAGAAAGCCTAAAGCTCAGAAACACGTCTAGCAGAAGTAATGGCAACCAAACTTTAAGAGTAAGGTCCTTCAAAGATCAGTCGCCCAACGGTTCAAAAGATGGGCACACCAGAACAGACAGAGCCAGATTCAGATCCCAAGATGGAAAAGAGTATCGCAAGGGAGATTTGAGCAATTTGGCCACCTGCAAGAAGCGAATCACATCAGGAATGGCAGTCAAATGCTGACCTTTAAACAACCCAAGAAAGGCTGACAAGGTTGCAAACTGAACCCGGAGAGAAGACCAAGCCAGTCCCCTGTCCAGGCCATCCTGCAAAAACTCTAAGATATGAGGCAGAGAAGCACGAAAAGGGACCACTCCATGCGCAGCACACCACTCCTCAAATATAGAAAGCCTCCGGGACCCCAAGAGAGTCGAGATCACTTTATCTGAATACTCCTACTTACCTAAGCGATCCCTTTCAAGAGTCAAGCAGTAAAACAGAAGGGACCCGGATCAAACATTGAAATGGAACCCTGAGTCAGAAGGTCATCCAAGAGAGGCAGAGGAAGGGGATCCGCCCCCAGATGCCTCACCAGATCTGGGTACCACGGTCACCTGGGCCAATCCGGAGCCACCAGAACCACAAGGCCTGGATGACGAACAATGCGGAGAACTCTGTCCACTAACGGCCACGGAGGGAACACATACAACAGCCCCTCAATTGGCCATGGTTGAAACAGAGCATCTGGCCCTCAGCCTGACCGTCTCTGCGATGACTGAAAAAGTGGGGTGTTTTGGTGTTGACACTTGTGGCCATCAGGTCCATGAGTGGCTGACCCCAAGACTGCACTATCAACTGAAAGGCCACTGGGCTTAGACACCACTCTCCAGGATCTAGCACATGATGTCTGAGGAAGTCCGCTTGAATATTCTCCACTCCGGCTATGTGGGAGACCGAGATGTCCTGAAGATGAGACTCTGCCCAGGCCATGAGAAGAGCCGCCTCCTGTGCCACCAAAGTGTTCCTGGTGCCCCTCTGATGTTTTTTTTTTTTTTTATTCCTAATTTAATTTATTCACTGAATACTTGTTGGGATGTTCATATCTTGTCTCTATCTCTGTTTTTTCTTTTCTATCTTTACCATTTTAATAATTGTTTTCTCAGGGACTTTAACTAGATTGTGAGCCTTCGGGACAGTTAGAGTACTTCCAAGTACCTATCTTTATTTATTTTTTTATTTTATTGTATCTGTAAACCGCTTTGAACCTCACGGTATAGCGGTATACAAGAAATAAAATAAAATTAAATTAAATTGACATAGGCCAAGCTCCATCCGGCACAAAAGGGGAACCTAGGATTCCAAAACAAATTCCAACAGTACTAAGAGGGGAACCGAATTAGTCTTACCACCTGCTGCTGGAGAGATAGACTGGATTGCTAGGGGGGAGTCTATCCTAATATACAAGTTTGTTCTCAGTCTCCACCTGCTGGGAGCAGTGAGGTATATAACCCATTCGTAAGGACTATACCAGTCTACCAGGCGCTACAGAATTTTCCTTTTCTATTCCCTTCCTCCCTCCATTCTGTGTCCCATGTTTATGTCCCCTCTCTTCCTTCTGTGTCCTGAGTTTGTGCCCTCATCACTGCTTTTCAGTCTTTGTTCCAAATTTGTGCCCCTCCTATGTCCCAATGCGCTCCTCCTCCCCCCCTTTGTCCCACGATCATGTCTCCGCTCTCCCTTACTTGCTCACTCCAGGACCGTACTTGCTCCCTTCAGGGCCATCCAGCTGGGCTGCTCCTTCCTGCCTTGTTTTCAGGGACGTTGGCAACATCTCTTACATGCTGCATATGGCTGACCCACAAGCCTTCCCCTCTAGTCAGCTCTGAGGTCGTAGAGAAGGCTTCCGGGTCAGCCATGTGCAGCGTGCAAGAGCCACTTCCTGCATCCCTGCAACAAATGCCACTGAAGGCAGGAAGGAGCAGCTCACCTAGAAAGAGGTAACTGGGATCCTCCGCTGACCCGGAAGGCTTCCCTCAGATGTCATCTCTGACATCAGAGGGAAGCCAGGATGGCTTCAGCGGATGGGGGCATGCAGCTGGTAGGGAAGAAAGGAGGGCATGGGACCCATTAAGGAGGAAGGGGCGGGAGACCCATGCAGTGCCGTGTACCCTCAACAAGCAGCTCACGTTCCCTTACACGTGTTCAGAAACTGTGCTTTAGAACATTGCATAGAGTGTATTAACACCATTGCAGTGATATAGGATGGGATATTTCTTGACTGATATATGTTTAAAATGTATTCTTAGCAGTGTCAGTTACATTCACCCTTTTTGGACATTTCCCCATTCACGTTTTTTGGACATTTCCCATTATTCAATCTTTCTGGAGGAAAATTACATAAAATTGGAAAATTTGATAAAATTGTTTAAACTTAAAAAAACCCCCATACATCAGTTTATCAAAAACATCAAAAGAAAATGACAGAATTTACCAGTCTTTCATGCTCTATCTTCACTGTGGAACTAGAAACCTTAATTTTCACTAAGCCTAATCAATGTTGTTTCCCCCATTCTAGAGAAAAGTACCATATATACTCGAATATAAACCGAGATTTTGGGGCTAAAAAATGGGGGGGTCTCAGCTTATATTTGGGTCATCGTCCACTCACCCACCCAACTCCCCCTCCTCCTGGACTTCTTGCAGGCCTCTGCCATATGGCTTGCTGGGGTGGGCCAAGACAGGAGGGATCCCTCTTGTCTCCTGTCCCGGCTGACTCTGGCAATTTATTTTTTACCTTCCTCCGCATACCAGGGTGGAGAGCCTGGCAGGGCAGTGAGAGAAGGGGGCTAGGTATAGAGCCTGGCAGGGAGTGAAGGGGGATGAATGTAAAGCCTGGTATGGGAGGGAGGGAGGGAGGGAGGGAGGGGGAGGGCAGGGCGCAGAGCCTGGCAGTGCACATGAATATTAACACACATCTCCATCTTATATTCGAGTCAACCTCGTCTTATACTCTGATTAACTTATATTCAAGGATATATGGTATCACCTACTTTGAAAATGATATTGCTCAACTGTCTATTTAACAATTTTTTCTTACCGTATCATCAAGGCCATCTATATGTAAAACCACTGTTTTGGCACGTTTATTTGTACTACCCAAGAAAAACTGGGCTTTTCGCCGTCGGGAATTTATCTCATTTGCACTGTCGGCATCCATGGTACTAGAAGATTGAAGGATGTCATATACCTCAGAGGCTAAATGTTTTGTGTCTCCTGGTGTGGTGGACCTGAAAGAAAATGAGGATTTAAAGTTGCAAAAGTAGCAAACTTTTCAGTTCAAAACATTTTCTATATTTGTTTCTCATCTTTTGCTTGGCTGATATGCTGCATCTGTTCAGAAGAAAATGATTAGTGTGCAGGAAATGCTCTAATAAGGAGCAATGAATCTTCCACTTAAATAATTCTTTAGTTGCACATCCTTTTTACACAAACTGAAATAACTAGCTCACACCAAAGTTCCTCAGTATCCCACACTCCCGCTATGAAATAGCAGATATGTGGAGTGGTCTTCCTCAATGGAACTATTTGATTCGGTGTTATATCTATTACCGTATATACTCGAATATAAACTGGGATTTTGGGGCCAAAAAAATTGGCCCAAAAATGGGGGTCCCGGTTTATATTCAGGTCATCCTCCAGTGACCACCCAAAACCCTCCCGGACTTCCTGCAGGTCTGCCTTAGGCTGGGACAGGAAGGATCCCTCCGTCTCCTGCTCCAGCCGACACTAACATTTACCGCCCTCGCTCCTTCCCCCCTTGCGTACCTGTTTATTCCCTGGTGGTCCAGCATGTATCTCGCGCTGAAATCCTCAAGAAGATTGTCAAGGTAAGCAGCCAGCGGCACACCCAAGCCAGCACGCAGCGAGCTTTTCATATTGCCAGCTGGCCCTGCACCGTTCCTTGATAGGCTGCCACAAGTTTTCGCGGGATTCGCAGTTGTCGCTGTAGCCTATCAAGGAACGGTGCAGGGCCGGCCTGCAGCACGAAAAGCTCGCTTATGCGTGCCGGCCTGGGTGCGCCGCTAGCTGCTTACCTTGACAATCTTCTTGAGGATTTCAGCGCGGGATACATGCTGGACCACCAGGGTATGATTTTGTAAGGAGTAAGCTAAATGCTATCAGCTTGAACATTCTGTCTATGTACCATCCCTGACCCTGATGAAGAATGAAACGTGTCGGTGAGGAATGAGACAGTAATTGTTCAAAGCGAAATCTCTTTATTTATATATACACATTTAAAGAAAAATCTTTTAAGTATAAGCACTGGCACTTTAATAATGAAATACACAAAAGGTTAATCAACCAGGAGATTAAATTAATTAAATGACGGAAAGAATCTCAGATTTGCCACTCCAAGAATCATAATGTTATTATCCATATAAGGAATTGTGGCATGTGTATCTGATTATTTTTGGTTAATCTTTTTCATTTTTGTATTATTTTGATTGATCAACTTTAATAATGAAAAAATATATAAAGCAGAAAAGTATAAAAGTATAAAAAGCATAAAAGATATAATAGATTTAACACCGAATCAAATAGTTCCGGTGAGGAAGACCACCCCACATATCTGCTATTTCATAGCAGGAGTGTGGTAAACTGAGGAACTTCGGTGTGAGCTAATTATTTCAGTTTGTGTAAGAAGGATGTGCAACTAAAGAATTATTTAAGTGGAAGATTCATTGTTCGTATGTGCTAGTAATTGTTCTTGAAGAGTCACTAATAAGGAGCAAACGTCTCCTAATCACAAACAATGGACTCCTTCACTTTATCTTTTCATGGAAGTGCAGGACATGTCTATTGTACCATATTACTACCAGTATTTTTTGTCTGAGATTAAAATACAACTACAAACATGCACACATAGTCTTTCTACAATAACTGACAATTTAAGGCCTATAGGAGAAAAGTCCTTCCTAAATTTAGTTCTAGAATTACATATACCTGTATCTGACATTTTACTCACTAGAATGGTTACACAACCTACTTATCAAAGAAAAAACTGCATTGCTCAACATCAGTACCTCAAAAGAAGCCAACCTTTTTACACATGGATCACTTCCAAATATTATGTGACTGAATGTGACCTTAACTTATCCCTTCACAATTCAAATTTGTGACTAACAAACATTCCTGCCAAGATTCAAATTCACGACCAACAGATTTTCCTGCCTCAATCACTTCAAATCCCAGCCAATCAGGTTAGAGCAAGTTCTCAACATGCAGTGTGTGTACTCTAGGGGGTACATGGTGCTGCTAATCTCCCATCCTCCTTCCTCTGCTGCTGCCTTCACATCTCCCATCCTCCTTCCACCGCCACAGCAGTTTTTCCTCTCTTCCTCCCCAGACTAGAGCAGCTAGATTTTCCTCCCTTCTTCCCCAGACCAGAGCAGCTCACTGTACATCTGCTTCACTACACAGCTTCCGGTAGTATTAGCAATTCCATCCAACAACCCTGGGGCCTTTGTTAGGCTGGGCCGCCTCTGATGATGTAACTTCCTTATCCTTCAGAGGCAAAGGTCCCGAGACTGCTTGATGGAATTGCTAACGCTGTTGGCAGTTGTGCAGGGAAGTAAACGTGCACAATGAACTGCTGCAGGGAGATTGGGGTGGATAGGTGCTGCTGGACCGGAGGGGAGGAGGAAGAGATAGAAATGCTACTGGCCCTAGGGAGGGGGAGAGAAGTGCTGCAGGCCCTAGGGAGGGGGAGGGGAAAAGAGGTGCTGCTAGACCTGGGTGGTGGGGAGAGATGAGAGGGAGAGGTGCTGCTGGACCTGGGGGAGGATGGACCTGGAGGCAGGGGGGGTGGGTGGGAGAGATGAGAGGGAGGTGCTGCTGGACTGGGAGCAGAGGACAGAGAGGGAGAGTGCTGCTGGACCTGGCTGGTGGGGGAAAAAGATAGGGAGAGTTGTTGCTGGACTGGGGGCAAAGAAGGGAGATGGAGAAGTGCTTTGGGACTTTGTGAGGGCAGTGGAGAAGGAGAGACTGGATGGGGTGATACTACACTCAGGGAGATAGAGATTTGGACCAAGGGGGGGGGGGATCAAGGAAAGATAGGGGGACATGTAAGCCACAGGGTGGGGGATGTGGGCAGAAAAGAATAAGAGAGGCGATGTACAGAGAAGAGATGCTAGGCATGGAGGGAGGAGAGTAATGAGAGAGGGAGAAATGGACATGGGGTGGAGGGGAGAGAGATATAGTGCATGGGGAGAGAGCGGGTAGAGGGGAGGTAGAAGTGGTGAATGGGGAGAGAGTATGTCGGGAGTTGGGTTGAGGAGAGATGTCGCACTCTAGAGAAGGGACAAAGAGAGAGAAAATGTGGAGGCAGAAAAAAAGTGTTGGACTCATGGAGAAAGAGGGACAGAGAGATCAGAAAAGGGTGATGGAAGGAGAGAGAGAGAGAAAAAGCAAGAGAGATGTCAGATCCAGGGTGATGGAAGGAGGGAGAGAGAGCGAGGGAGAGATGTCAGATCCAGAAGAGAGAGAGAGAGAGAGCAAGGGAGAGATGTCAGATCCAGAAGAGAGAGAGAACGAGGGAGAGATGTCAGATCCAGAAGAGAGAGAGAGAGAGAGAGAGAGACAGAATCAACTTATCCAAATCATCTCCAAACAAAAAAGACCCCCGAAAGGGAAATTTTGTGAGTTTAGTCTTGTACGCTGCATCCGTCGACCATGATCAAAGCCACAACGTACGATGTGTGGTCACCCCAAAAGCCACAGACTTGGCGAACATCTCCACCAAATCATAGAGGGTGTCCGAGAGGAAAAAGGCTGCCATCTCAATCTTTGCCACCTCCTGCTCCACCAAGAACCAGTTATCAGACTCACAGTCAAGAACACGTTCGGCCCACTGAAACACAGCCCGAGCCACCCACAAATAGCTGCCGGCCCACCCAAGGCAGAGACATCAAAATTCTGCTTAAGGATGGACTCCAACTTACACTCCTCAGAGTCCCGTAAGCCACTTAGCAATAGCTGAGACCACCGCGTCCACCACTGGCGACTTCAAGGTAGCCCTATCCCCCTCTGGGATGGGATACAACAAGCCATGGCGCACGAAACCAAAACAGCACCTCTGGTGTGTTCCACTGCACCTGGATAATATCCCAAATATCCTGATGCATAGGAAAAAAGTGGGACGCAGATCAGATCCCGCGAAGAAGAGGGTCCCCCACAGAGGGTCTCAAGAGGTGCCTCCTCAAAATGCAACACAGAGGAGACCTGCTGAATCAAAACCGGGAACTAGTCTCTCTGAAAAAGGCCTCCTCACCAGCAGATGGGAAAGCCGTCCCCTCAAGAGGATCCAAGGGTCCAGGTCATCAAGGTCAACATGCTCCTCATACCACAAATCTTTGTCCCAGGCCATCCGCGGACACTTGGACGAGGAAGGAGAAGGAAGGAGTGCTAAAGGAATAGAGGGGGCAGAGCCTCAGGGGAGTGGAGGGAACGAGCCGGCCAGACACGCTGCTGTTCCATTGGCGTACCAATGGGGAGGCTGCCTGGCTGCCCGGAACGTCCTTTCTGACGTTAGAATTGACGTCGGGCAGCGAGAGTTGGTCGGCCCCGTGGAGAAGAGAAGGGTGGAGATCTCGGCCTGTTCCCGATGGCGGCAGCAGCAGCAGCAGCCTATTCCCCAGTGGCGGTGGCATGGGGGAGGGCAGGAAGGAAGGAAGAAAGAAAGAAGGGGGGGACAGGGAGCCAGAAACAAAGCAAAAAATGGGACACGGAATCAGAGAAAGACAGACATAGAGAAAGAAAGAAAAAGTTGGGGGAGGGAATGAGGTCTGGAGGAGAGGAAGCATACAGGAGGGAAAGAAGGGAAGAAATATTGGATGCACAGTCAGAAGAATAAAGTGCAACCAGAGACTGATGAAATTACCAAACAAAGGTAGGAAAATGATTTTATTTTCAATTTAGTGATTGAAATGTGCCAGTTTTGAGAAAGAAAAGATATTAAACTTTAAATGTGAGTGCTGCAGAAAAAATAAAGAACTTGGAGGGCCGCAGAAAAAATAGTTAATGTCTTATTAAAGAAATGACAATTTTGCATAAGGTAAAACTGTTAAAGGAAAGTTTTATAAACTATAAAGAGTTTAACCTCATGAAAAATTATCATTTCTTTAATATGACATTAACTATTTTTTTCTGCGGCCCTCCAAGTACCTACAAATCCAAAATGTGGCCCCGCAAAGAGTTTGAGTTTGAGACCACTGCTCTACATAAAGCAAAAAGCAAATGTGGGGGAAAAAACCCCAGCAGCCCCATGGGACTCCCTGCCACAACAGGGGACTTGGCAGAAACCTGCCCCTGTTTTTCCAATACAGGGGGAAGGTCACCTGAGGCTCTAGACAAGATGGAGAGGCTTCCCGACAAAACCAGCAAAGATCCCGCCAAAAATGAGGCCTCCACGCCTGTAGCAGCTGGGAAGCCTGAACTGACCCAGCCGCTAAAGAAGGCAAGCCAGCATCAGCTTCGATGGTAAGGGAATCCTTTTTAACCTTACCATCGGTGGCTGAAGAAATCCCTCCATGGGTGGCAGGGGAAGCCCAGGCTGCCCCGCTGTCAGCTGCCGACTCGTAAGGCACTTTCGGTGGGGAGCCCTGGCTGCCGGCACCCGCTGCCGATGAGGCTGCTCCATCGCTCTGGGCTGCACAGCGTCTGCACAAGCCGGCCACGAGTGCTTCACATCTGGAGAACAATGAGCACTTTTTCCCTTGTAAAGTGCTCATTGCTCCATACGCTAAACAAAAAGTGCCGATTAGTTAAAAAGTACAGTAATTTATAGCAAATTTAAAGGGAAAGCAACCCTTCAGACTGGCACTGCCTCAGGATTTTTTTTTCACAGAACAAACTCCACTGGCTCTCAAAGTAGTATGTCTTACTTGAATCTGGGGCAAGGCTTACTGCTGAGGCACCTCTAAAAAAGTTGGAAAGGTGGAGGAAGGACCCAGGCAAGAGACCTGCCGGGTGTGACACCCCCGAAGTCGGACGGACCCCCAAACAGGGCTCATCCAAGCTCAATCCAGCACCAAAACAGGGACTAGGAGCGCTAAACAAGGGAGATGGATACAACTCACTCACACTTTTTGGAGACTGAGAGAAGACTGATGGAATAAGGAAAAGCACTTATAGTAGACTCTTCTATTAACTGGAACTCAATTAACCAGAACTCTCAAGCAACCAGAAAAAAAATCTAAGAAATATTGTAATACTTTAAATAAAAATGAACATAAAATCAATTTATTTAGCAACTCTCCAGAACGGTATAGCTATAGATCTTACAGATGGGTTATATCTCATCATGACTAGCAGGTGGAGACTGAGACAAAACTTTGGAATAGTACATAATATGTGACTCTTCCTTATTCCATCCAGTTGAGTCCCAAAGCCAAGCAACATACCTGAACAAATCCTGGACAAGGGGAGTATGGGGGAAGATCCTCAGCAACATAAAACAATTTCTGAACTGGTTTGCTACATGAAACAAATAATAAACAGGCAGAAAGGCAATCCAGCAAAACATTGAGGAACAATGTAGAACTAACCTGCTGTGTGCAATGAGCAACCACATGAGACAGACTTCAGTTAAGCAGGAGTGTGATACAGCTTTCAGCACCTCCCACATTCAGTTTTGTCCCAAAGCAATTGATCACCACTGGAATAAAAAAGAAGGGGTAGGGGGAACTTCCCCACCAAAATTATACAGTTCTGTTTTGCTCTGAAGCTTATAAAAGAATAAGCACTTATAGTAGACTCTTCTATTAACTGGAACTCAATTAACCAGAACTCTCAAGCAACCAGAAAAAAAATCTAAGAAATATTGTAATACTTTAAATAAAAATGAACATAAAATCAATTTATTTAGCAACTCTCCAGAACGGTATAGCTATAGATCTTACAGATGGGTTATATCTCATCATGACTAGCAGGTGGAGACTGAGACAAAACTTTGGAATAGTACATAATATGTGACTCATTCTTTTATAAGCTTCAGAGCAAAACAGAACTGTATAATTTTGGTGGGGAAGTTCCCCCTACCCCTTCTTTTTTATTCCAGTGGTGATCAATTGCTTTGGGACAAAACTGAATGTGGGAGGTGCTGAAAGCTGTATCACACTCCTGCTTAACTGAAGTCTGTCTCATGTGGTTGCTCATTGCACACAGCAAGTTAGTTCTACATTGTTCCTCAATGTTTTGCTGGATTGCCTTTCTGCCTGTTTATTATTTGTTTCATGTAGCAAACCAGTTCAGAAATTGTTTTATGTTGCTGAGGATCTTCCCCCATACTCCCCTTGTCCAGGATTTGTTCAGGTATGTTGCTTGGCTTTGGGACTCAACTGGATATGGCTCTAGCTCTCAGTCTAAGGGGGAGGAGCATGTGTTCAGAAAAGTGTTGGATTTCTGCAACTCCCGGATTGTGGGTTGGGATTGAACACCTAGCATATATAATCCGGAATGGACGTAACAGAAAGACATTTATAAGATTGAAATTTGACTATACATTTATACAAGATACTCAGAAAAAAGTAAATCCTAACTGAAGAACCCCTGATCTCAACAAAAGAAACTGTCTTCTACATTTTTGAGTACCGTAACTCGCAAGACATCAGGAAAAATATGAATTTTTAAAACCATAAAAAAAAAGTTTCTCTCTATCCCCCCCTTTTACTAAGCTGCGATAGATGTTTCTACCTTGGCCAGAGCACTAAATGCTCCGACACTGCTCTGATGCTCATAGAATTCCTATGAGAGTTGGAGCAACGTCAGAGAATTTAGTACCCTGGGCTGAAGTAGACACCTCTACTGTGGCTTAGGAAAAGAAGGTCTATGTCTGAAAAGCAAGTTCAATAACATTGTTTGTCTGGTGCAAATGCAAGTAGAACTAATCACTAATTCAGTTTCAAATGTCTCTAAAATTAATGAGACAACTAAAGGACCTTCCAACTCCTGCGATCTTCTTAATTTGCTTCAGAACTCTTAGATAAGGGTAAATAACACTGGTCAACAAGCATTTTGCTACTGGAGTTCTGTCACCTTTACCTTAACAAGGGCCAAAGGCTGACACTAAATCTGAAAACAGTTTTCGTCTATCACATCCTGTTTTTAAGTTATGTGTCAGTTTTGTGTTTATACCATTTTCGTCAATAACGCTACTGTGAAGCGTCTGTATTTTACTGTTTCTGTAACACAATATTGCATTTTAAGACAGCTCAGTAATCACATATACCAGTAATTTGAAAGTTTATACTAAAAAGTGATTGTGCTGCTTTTTCTACCTGTGAATTTTTATATTTTGTTTGTTTTTGTCTAAGATATTATAATTAGGAACAGATGAGGTTGTGTTAACCATCCTGATAATTTCTGTTATGTCTGCGCACAATTTACTGCACAATTAGCACCTAAGAAGTTTCGAGAAAAGTGAAGCCAAAATCAACAAAAGCGGGGTTTTTTTGGGGTTGGACTCAAAATTCGTGAACTGATCCTTGATGATGCGTTCAAACAGAAGCTGAACCCAGCAGCATTGGAAGCATTCGTGCTGGTTGTTCAGAATTTTCTTGGTAATCACAGATCAGAGAATTATGCTGAGCTTGTGGAGAACATGCCGACAGCATATCAGCTAATGAGTGCCTGAATGTCACTTACATTCACTTACTTTTTACATTCTCACCTCGACTTCTTCCCACCCAATCTTGGTGATGTCAGCGATGAGCATGGGGAAAGATTTCATCAAGATATCAAGGTGATGGAAAGCAGATATCAGGAAAAGTTCAATCCCAGTACGATGGGAAACTATTGTTGGTTCTTGCAAAGAGAGACAAATGTACAGTAGAAGCGTAAAAGCAAGTGTCTCAAACATGTCTGAACATGCTGACATCACTTTTGTGTGAGTTAAGAGAGGTGTAAATATATGCTGTAACATGTCTCCTTATTGTCTTTGTGTTTATTTTCAGAGTAAACGCCGTAACACAAGTTTGGTGGGACACAGTTCATACTCGCAATATTATTCCAATATTGGCAAACTGTCTAAAATATCAGTAATGTGCATCTCAGAAACCTGACGTGCTAGCTGAATTTCAATTAAAGATCTGAAATCAGCGTCATTCAATTAACTAAGAACACTTCTTAAGTTCTCAGTAGCAAAGAAAACCTTTTTTTGTTGTTGACCAGTGTAATAAACCTGAGTTAAATGTGGAACTTGCAACACTTCCATAATATATCTCTTTTAACATATCTCTAGGTCAGTGTATCGCAAACTGTGTGCCTCCTGAGATTTCAGGTGTGCCACAGCAGACTGGGGAGGAGAGGTGCCAGCTGACTGAATCAGGATGTGCCCTCTTCCCTGCTGGCACCTCCCACTGGCGTCTTAGGGCCCATCTGGAGGGCCTTCACTAATGCATGTGACATCATCACAGAGACATCAGTGCACTTCCGAGTGCCTTGAGCCGCGACCATTAACTTTAGTGTGCCGTGGCTCGACAAAGTTTGCGGGGCACTGCTCTAGGTGATACAAGCAACCACCACAAAGTCCACAGTGCATGTCTCCCAAAACTGTTTCCAAAGTCACATAGGCTTTGTCACACAAGGGGCAGAGAGTCGGCAGCTGTGTTTAGCTGCCAGCTCCCACAGGTCATGCAGCACCAACTTACCTGGGGCAAACTGCAGCCTGGGAGTCCACTGAGTCCACCTCCCCCCTACCTGGTTCTCATGATTTTGAATGTGTTTGTTTTCTGTTGCAGGAAGAAACCACTTCCTTTTTATTTGTCTTTTAATTCAGTTTTGTTTCTTAATTAGATTTATTCCCCTGTAGAAGGCAGATCAGCTAATTGTTTGTTTGTTTTAACTGCCTGGAGCCAGGAAACTCACATCTCCTGCAGAAAGAACCCCACAGGAATGGACCACATCAAGCTATTGTCCATGGCCAATGTTTTGGGATTGCAGAGCCATACTGCACGCTCAACCAGGTCCAGTCCATGACCCAAGAAGCTAGGCTATTAGGATCAACCAAGCAGTGTAGCCTTAACCTGCATGGCTGGGAGCTAGGCCAGAACACTAGCCCGAACAACCTATCATCTGTTGAAGGTAGAGAAAATACTGTAGAGTACCAGCCCTTAAACTGGTGATTCACTAGTAGGTGGGGAATGCAACCCAATGAGGACGGTACAGCCTGAACACTAAGAATGTTATTTTAACTTAAATTACCATTACCAAGTCATACTTTTTTTGCAGGGACGCATACTTCCTGCAGACTAGCATTTTCCAGCATTTTGCTCTTCAGTGGATTTATATGCCTGTAAGCAAATTTGAATCAGGTCCAGATGGTAATTTTTCTTTTTAGCACTGCAATTTAGAGGAGCATGAAAAATTGTACTTGGAATAGAAATAATCACCACATTGTAAACTAGAAGGCTCATTAAAGAAAACCTTTTTTATTTACTGTATATACTCGAATATAGGACATTTTTGGGCCAAAAAAATGGCCCAAAAATTGGGGTCTCGCCTTTATTCGGGTCATCACACAATGAAGACCCGACCCCCCTCCCGGACATTCTTGCAGGATGAGAACTGGCAGCAGCCATTCAGAGAGCAGCGCGGGGCCAAGCAGGAAGCACGAAAAGCTTGGCCCTGTCAAGTGCGCCACTGGCCGCGAAATGGGAACCAGGGACGGAGAGGTTCAGCACGGGGCAGGGCATGGAAAAATCACTGATGTCCCATACACCGCTGGACCACCAGGGATTAAAAACGGCGCAAAAGGTAAGCATGGAGGGGGTTAAAAAAATTTCTAGTCAGCCTGGACGGGAGACATCCCTCCTGTCCTGGCCTTAGGGGAGGGGGTGGTTTTAAAAAAATTGTTAGTCGGCCGGGACAGGAGACAGGAGGCATCCCTCCTGTTCCGGCCTACCACTAGACCACCAAAGGGGGTACAGGGTAGGACGGTGAGACAGGATGCAAAGCCTGGCAGGGAGTGAGGGGGACTGGGTACAGAGCCTGATAGGGCAGGGAGGGAATAGGGCTATGTGCAGAGCCTGATAGGACAGGGAGGTAAGAGGGCTGGGTGCAGAACTTGGCAGTGAGTGAGGGGGGGGCTGGGTACAGAGCCTCATAGGACAGGGAGGGAAGAGGGCTGGGTGCAGAGCATGGCAAGGAATGAAGGGGCTGGGTACAGAACCTGGCAAGGAGAGAGGGGGGCTGGGTACAGAGCCTGGGTGCACAGCCTGGTAAGGAAGGGATGAGGGCTGGGTGCAGAGCCTGGAAGGGAAGGGGGCTAGGTGCAGAGCCTGGCAGGGGAGGGCGTGAGGGAGGGGGCACTGGGTGCAGATTGTGGCAGGGAATGGCACTTGAATATTAAGCCCCCGTTTTATATTAGAGTCAACCATTTTTTCCTCCTTTTGGGGGGAAAATGGGGGTCTCAACATATTCGGATCGACTTATATTTGAGTATATATGGTACTTATATTAGGATACATTTCAATAACTTAATATTCTAATGATAACATCTCAACCTATAACATACTGTTCTTCAACCGCCGGTTTGCGGATCGGTGACGGCCCGCAGAAGATTTCTACCGGTCCGCGCAGGGCCGGTAAGATCGAGTCGGCAGTTAAATTTCCTGCTGACTGCGGTTCCTCCCAGACTCGGGCGATCAAGACAGGCTGCTGACTTCGGGGCCTTCCCTCTATGAGTCTCGCCTGTTCGGAAACAGGAAGTTGAAACAAAATAGGCAAGACTCAGAGAGGGAAGGTCCCGACGTCGGCAGCCTGTTTTGATCACCGCCCCTGCCGAGTTTTTGATCACCGCCCCTGCCGAGTTGCTGAAGAGGGCCGTGGGGAAGGTGCAAGTGGAAGGGAGAGAGCTGCAGGTACAAGGGAGATAGTCAGCATGTGCGGGAGCAAGATCCTGGGGAGCCTTCGACAGTGGCTTTCTCCCTTCCCAGCAGTTCTCCTACTTGCCAGGGCAGTGATTCACCGGCAACTTCCTCTTTCCTCAGAGGCGGCAACGGACCCAAGGCTGCCTAAGTAAATCACTGCTGCAGGCAAGTACTGAGAACTGTTGAAAGGGGAGGAAGCCACTGTAGGAGGCTGGGAAGCTGCTGAATAAAGGGAGAGCAGCTACTAGACCTGGAGGGAGACAGAAGGAGAGATGATGCTGGGAGGGGAGGAGGGAAAGGGATGGGAAGAGAGTTAATGTTGGATAGGGGGAGGAGGGAAGGGAGAAGGAAAAAAGGAAGGAAACAGCTGGCAGGGAGATTACAGGAGGGGAAGGGGGTCAGGGTGGAATGGAGAGATCAGATGAGGGAAAGGGGGGTCAGCAGAGAAATGAGAGAGATAAAGATGCTAGAGCTGGTGTAAGAGAGATAAAAAATGAAGAAAGCAGTGAAGCTGGAATGAATGACGTAAAAAGAAGAGAGGAGGCACAGGCTGGATGGACAGGGGAGAGAGGCATAGAAAGAAGTCAGATACATATGGAAGGGGGAGAGGGCAGACAGTCGATGGAACGGGCAGATGCTGGATTGAAGAGACAGAGCAGACGCTGGAAGGAAAAGAAGATGAAAGCAGAAACCAGAGACAACAAAAGGTAGAAAAAAAATAATTTTATTTCTATTTTGTCATTAGAATATATCAGATTTGAAATATATATCCTGCTAGAGACATAACTGGTGTCTGCAGTATTCTGTTAGCATGATATTTCTGTGTAGCATTCTATAATAACTTGGTTTGTTCAGTTTTCTTGATAGTAGAGGGGATATATATAAAGGGGAGGGGAGCAGGGGTTTTGTTGGTTCGTGCTCTGTATATTTGTATTTATAAAATCACAATTATTCAGAATACTAGTATTTTAGCCCGTTACATTAACGGATGCTAGAATATATGTCTGTGTGTCTTTATTTCTGTGTCTCTCTCCCTCCCGCTGTCTGTCTCTCTCCCTGGCTCCCTTTGTTGGTCTGTCTTTCTGTGTCTTTCCGTGCCCCTGTGTCTTCTTTTCTTTCTAACTATCTGTCTCTATCCCTGCCTCCTATGCAGCAGCATTTCTCTCCCACCACTTCCCTGTGCAGCAGCTACAGCAGCATTCCCTTCCCCTCCATTTCCCTTCCCCCACCCCACTTCCCTATTCTTACCTCCCCTATTTCAAGAAAGAAGATTACAGAAAAGCTCAACAGCCCCAACGAAGCTAATGCTGCGGGAGAAGGGAGACCAGACATGGCAGGGAGAGAGACTGAAGTTCCTTATTTCTTTTGCCTATGCTCCCCTAACTTTAAAGTCTTGGCATACTTTCTGCGCTACTGCGGCTCCTCAGCAGCCTAGTGCACATGCAGCCCTGAATACATAAACAGAGCCACTCTAGGAACGGGCAGTCTGCTCCTGCTGTAGATGCGGCAAAGGTTTGATTGGCATAGCCTTATACCAGGGTGGGCAGCAGCCTGCAACTAATGTATGCAACATTAGTCACTGCAGGACCGTAAGTAGCAGTTGGTTTACTGCAGGTTTTCATCTGTCCGCAGCTCGTGACGTTGTCCTGCTGGTGCACATGCGCAGAAGAATGCTGCACCCTCCCTTTTCCTCCCACTTCTCTCGGTAGCAACGGGAGCAAGTAGGGGGAACGGTGGCCCTTTCAGAACAGCAGCGCGAGTGCGGTGAAACATATATCCAGCCCATAACTTTTAGAAGGGATCCTAATTTGGCGGGAAAACCGCCCACTTGCCAATGCTGCTATGCTCTGTCGCTGATATCGCAGTCTCTATCTTTCTCTCTAGGTAAGTGCCAGATCGCAGGTGTCGGTTCGTCGTGTCTGCGTCTTCTCTGGGCGGAGGTGGCGGCAACTTACTTGGCTTTATCCTTAAGATGGCAAGAGCCGCTGCGGCCGACAGGTTCTGCGCCGCCGTGCGCATGCGCACTCCTACCTGCGGGTCCCTACAGCTCACGGAAAATGGGAGCACGCAGGTGGGAGTGCGCATGTGTGCTTAGGGCTTTATTATATTAGATTGTTTCTTTTTATACTTTAATAAAATATGTTCAATATAAAATCATAACTGCGGCTTGTGCAGATGGAATCAGATGGTTTGCGGGGACCGAGCTCGTGGAGACGGGGCGGAAATGTTATTTTTTTTAATGTAAGTCTTAATAGTTTGCCGGTCCACAAAATAATTCTTTTATTTCTTTTTTAATTCTTTATTCATTTTTAAACTTTCATCAAGTGTACAAAATTCATAATAAACACTATTAATTAAACCACTTGAACATCTTATCAGTGTATCTTATAAATATAAATGCAACACTCCCCCCACCCTCCTTCTAAGCCCATTATTCATTATAAGATCATAAACCCCTCCCCATTAATTATTTTATGTCTGCCGATCAATGGGTGTAAAAAGGTTGGAGAACACTGCTATAACATAACTGAATTTCAAATTAAAAAAACATTATATACTTACTTCTGAACAACATTCTGTAAACTAAGCATCATACCCAATTCACTTTTCATCCTCTCCCTGTTGGCACGGCATTCTGCTAAATAGCGAAGAGCCTACAGAGAAAAACAATTATAATGTTATACAAAAAAAAACCCCAAAACTGGAAACAATTGCATTCTTTGAATGTAGATACAAATGTAATATGAATTTGTCATTCAATGCTGACATAGCCATTACATCGATAATTATATCCAAAAGGTAAACTGTATAAAAAAATTAAGGGAGCAGGAAGCTCATTATAAAAAAAAAAATTTCTATTTTGTACTACCTGATTTTTTTTTTTAATATTATTTTGTTAAATGTTGTATACTGTTGGGTTAGATTATTTGTGTTACTTCAATAGAAACATGATGGCAGATAAAGGCCAAATGGCCCATCTAGTCTGCCCATCCGCAGTAACCATTATCTCTTTCTCTCTCTGAGAGATCCCTATCCCAGGCCCTCTTGAATTCAGACACAGTCTCTGTCTCCACCGCCTTTTCTGTGAAATTGTTCCACGCATCTACCACCCTTTCTGTATAGAAGTATTTCCTTAGATTACTCCAGAGACTATCACCTCTTAACTTCATCATATGCCCTTTCATTGCAGAGATTCCTTTCAAATGAAAGAGACTCGACTCACTTGCATTACATAGGTGTTTAAATGTCTCTATCATCTCTCTCCTCTCCCGCCTTTCTTCCAAAGTATACAGATTGAGATCTTTAAGTCTGTCCCCATACGCCTCATGATGAAGATCACACACCATTTTAGTAGCCTTCCTCTGGACCGACTCCATCCTTTTTATATCTTTTTGAAGGTGCAGCCTTCAGAATTGTACACAATATTTTAAATGAGGTCTCACCAAAGTCTTATACAGAGGCATAAATACCTCCTTTTCCCTACTGGTCATACCTCTCCCTATGCAACCTAGCATCCTTCTAGCATTTGCCATCACCTTTTCAACCTGTTTGGCCACCTTAAGATCATCAAATACAATTACACCCAAGTCCTGACCTTCTGTCGTGCACATAAGTTCTTCACCCCCTAAACTGTACCGTTCTCTTGGGTTTTTGCAGCCCAAATGCATGATCTTGCATTTGTTAGCATTAAAATTTTAGCTGCCAAATTTCAGACCATTCTTCAAGCTTCACCAAATTTCAGACCATTCTTCAAGCTTCGCCAGGTCTTTCTTCATGTTATTCACACCATCTGGCGTGTCTACTCTATTGCAGATTTTGGTATCATCCGTAAAGAAGCAAATCTTACTCGACAACCCTTCAGCAATATCGTTTATATAAGTTTTAAAAAGAACAGGTTCAAGAACAGAATCTTGAGGCACACCACTGGTAACATCCCTTTCCTCAGAGTGATCTCCATTGATCATTATCCTCTGTCGCCTTCCACTCAACCAGTTCTTGACCCAGCTCGTCACTTTGGTACCCATCCCGAGGGCACTCAGTTTATTTATTAGACGACTGTGTGGAATACTGTCAAAGGCTTTGCTAAAATCTAAATACACCACATCTAGCGCACATCCTCTATCCAAATCTCTGGTCACCCAGTCAAAGAAATTGATCAGATTTGTCTGAAAAGATTTACCTGTCGTGAATCCATATTGCCTCCGGTCCTGTAATTCACAGGATTCCAGAAACTTGACAATTCTCTGTTTTAAAAGTATTTCCATTAATTTGCTTACCACAGAAGTCAGACTTACTGGCCTGTAATTCCCTACTTCTTCCTTACTTCCACTTTTGAAGGGAAGATTAGGTTCTTACCTCGATAATCTTCTTTCTGGGGCAAAAATAAGGTGATTTGAAGGTTCTGGAGAACTAAAAAAAAAAAAAAAAAAGGAATTCTAAGATGGTCAAAAATAGCAGTGATTTGGTACCAAAACACCTTAACCAAAAAACAAACAAATCTGCAATTTGGGAGGTGGGCAAACCTAAGGGAAGGGACAGAAACCTGAAAAAAAATGGTTTTAAAGACCATCCCCCCTCCCCAGATTTTCCTCATGGGCAGTAACAGCCTTACTGACTAATCAGTGCTGGAAATGTGCTGCAGCCTATTTCAGCTCCTAAGATAGTTGGATCTTGGAACAGAAAATCACTGCCTCAAACGAACCGCTCCTCCAATTCTGAATCTTTGGGCTGTGAGTCAATTCTGTGTCTGACAGCCTCAAACCCTCACGGACCCACAGACATAAGAGGGGGGAAGGCAAAATGTAGCCAGGCGTCTATTGGGGGCTTCACAAGGTGCTAATAAGACTGCGCTCAAACCCCTGCATCGCAGGAAGCAACCAATGCTACAAGGGGAAAGGAGCTCCAAGCTTTCAAGCTCCAGAAAGTTTTCTGCAGGTTGGCCAACAAGTACTACAGAGGGATTGGTCCGTCAATTACAGACCTCACACTGCTTCCCCATCATGCAGGCAGAGCTGAAACCTTGATGAGGGGAATTCTGAGCACTGAAGGCAATCAAACATTTGCAGAAAATAAATGGAAAAAAAAAAAAGAAAAAGAAATATACTGAGAATATCATAAAGACGCCTTCTGGCTCACAAGCAAAATGAAAAACTGAAGGGGGCAGCAGAGACCTCTAATGAAGGAGAAGGGATTCAAAAGCTGAAGCGGATTCCTTCTGCACAGCTCGAATGCATAGGGCTATTACCTGTCCATCTACAATGACACACCTATTACAATGTTGGGAAATTCTTTTTCACGGAGAGGGTGGTGGATACCTGGAATGCCCTCTCGAAGGAAGTAGTGCAGAGGAAAATGATGATGGAATTCAAAAAAGCATGGGATAAAAATAGAGGATCTCTAATTAGAAAATGAAGGATGTAAAGTAAAAAACTAAGGCCGATATTGGACAGACCTGCACGGTCTGTGTTCCATATATGGTGATTCGGTATAGGATGGGCTGGGGTGGGCTGGGGTAGGCATCAATCTGAAACAGGAGGATGTTACTGGCTAGACTTTACGGTAGATGTCCTGCAAACAAAGGGATGGTTGGATAGGCTGGAGTGAGCTTGGCGGCAACTTCAGCATTTGAAACCAAGGACAAACCAGACTTTACAGTCTACGGCCCATAAATATCAAAGAAGAGACAAGTTAATCTAGCTATGTATTTTTTAATGAGCATAATTTAAGGGCAGACTGGATGGACCATTCAGGTCTTTATCTGTCGTCATTTACTATGTTACTAGAAAAGCACAGTTACTTACCGTAACAGGTGTTATCCAGGGACAGCAGGCATATATTCTCACATGTGGGTGACGTCATCTACGGAGCCCCAGCGCGGACAGCTTTTCAAGCAAACTTGATTGAAGTTTCAAGTTTGCTACACTGCACCACGCATGTGCATGCCTTCTTGCCCACTAGAGGGCGCATCCCCACCTCGTGGTCCTCAGTTCCATAACCAGCAAAGAAGCCATCCCCGGGGAGGAGGGCGGGTTGTGAGAATATATGCCTGCTGTCCCTGGATAACACCTGTTACGGTAAGTAACTGTGCTTTATCCCAGGACAAGCAGGCATGATATTCTCACATGTGGGTGACCTCCAAGCCAACCAAAAAAGGGCAGGTGGGAGGATGGCAATTTAGGAAAACAGGTTACGTAACACCGACTGGCCAAACCGGCCGTCGCTTCTGGACAAAGTGTCCAGACAATAGTGGGAGGTGAACGTATGAACCGAAGACCAAGTGGCAGCTTTACATATGTCCTCCACAGGAGTAGACCGGAGGAAAGCAACAGAAGCTGCCATAGCCCGGACCTTATGCCCCGTGACTCGACCATGGAGCGTGAGACCAGCCTGAGCGTAGCAAAAAGAAATACAAGCAGCCAACCAGTTGGACAAGGTGCGCTTGGAAACAGGATGTCCCAACCGATTAGGATCAAAGGACAAAAACAATTGAGGAACCTTCCGATGAGACTTGGTACGTTGGAGATAAAAGGCCAATGCCCTCTTACAGTCAAGCGTGTGAAGCACCGCCTCACCAGGATGAGAGTGGGGCATCGGGAAGAACACCGGAAGAAAAATGGACTGATTGATGTGGAAATCAGACACAACCTTAGGCAAAAATTTAGGATGGGTCCGAAGAACCACCTTGTCATGATGAAACACAATAAAAGGTGGATCCACAACCAAAGCCTGCAACTCACTAATCCGACGAGCAGATGTGAGCGCAAGCAAAAAGACCACCTTCCAAGTGAGAAACTTAAGATGAGATTTGTCGATAGGCTCAAAAGGAGGCTTCATCAGTTGAGCTAAGACCACATTAAGATCCCAAACTACAGGAGGAGGTTTCAGAGGAGGATGAACATTCACGAGACCCCTCATGAAACGAGTTACCAGAGGATGAAGAGAAAGAGACCGACCCTCGAGATGCCGATGGAACGCCGCAATGGCACTAAGATGCACCCGAATGGAAGTCGACTTCAGCCCAGACTTAGACAGATGCAACAAATATTCTAGCACCGAAGACACTGGAACTGAACTCGGGTCCAGATGGTTCAAGGAACACCAGGATGAAAATCTGGTCCACTTCTGGGAATAACAAAGCCTAGTCGAGACCTTGCGCGAGGCTTCCAAAACCTCCCTCACAGACTGAGAAACAGGAACCGAAGTCAAGGGGAAAGGAACCAAGCGGTCAGATGTAAAGACTGAAGATTGGGATGTAACAGCGAACCCCGACTCTGAGACAGCAGAGAGGGAAAAACAGGCAGAAGCAGAGGCTCCCTGACACTGAGTTGAAGGAGCAGGGAGAACCAGTGCTACCGCGGCCAACGAGGCGCAATGAGAATCATAGTGGCTCTGGTCGATTTGAGATGTACCAACGTTCTCAAGATCAGAGGAAAAGGAGGGAACGCATAAAGGAACCTCCCCCCCCCAGTCGAGAAGGAAGGCATCGGCCTCGAGACGGTCCCGGGAGTACATCCGAGAACAATAGAGGGGCAGTTTGCGAGTCTCCGGGGAGGCAAACAGATCCACCTGAGGAGTTCCCCAGCGGTCGAAGACCTCGCGCAGAACCCGGGAGTTCAGCGACCACTCGTGCGGCTGGAGAAGACGACTGAGTTTGTCTGCCAGACAGTTCCTCTCTCCCTGAATGTAAACCGCACGTAGGAAGATGTTCCGGGAGACCGCCCATTCCCAAAGGCGCAGGGCTTCCCGGCACAGGGACCAAGAGCCCGTTCCCCCGTGCTTGTTCACATAATACATCACCACCTGGTTGTCCATCCGCACGAGGACGACTTGATCGTGTAGCAAGTGGCAGAACGCTCGAGCTGCCAGAAAAATGGCACGAAGCTCCAACACATTGATGTGACAAAGACGGTCCTCTGCCGACCATAGACCCTGAGTCCGCAGACCGAGATGAGCCCCCCACGCGTATTCCGAGGAGTCCGTGGTCAGGACCTTGCAATGCGGAGGAACGAGAAAGAGCAAACCCCCGGAAAGATTGGAAGAGTTGGTCCACCAACGGAGCGAGCGTCTCAAAGAAGGAGTCACCGTTATCGGACAAGAGACTGGGTCGCGATCCTGACGCCACTGCGAGGCCAAGGTCCACTGAGGAAGCCTCAGATGCAAGCGGGCGAACGGAGTAACGTGGACCGTCGATGCCATGTGGCCCAGAAGAATCATCATGCGCTGAGCCGATACTACGGGCAACAGCGAAACCTGGCGACTCAATCGAAGCAGGGCCTCCAACCGAGGGGGGGGGGGAGGAACGAACGGAGGCGAACCGTGTCCAGCACGGCACCGATAAACTGAAGGGATTGAGTCGGGCACAATTGAGACTTGGGAAAGTTCACTTTGAACCCCAGACGTTGAAGGAAGACGATAGTCTGTTGGGTTGCTGAAATAACCCCCTCCCTGGTCGATGCCTTGATCAGCCAATCGTCCAGGTAGGGAAAGACCTGTAGCCCCCGAGATCTCAGGGCTGCAGCGACTACTACCATACACTTCGTGAAGACTCGAGGGGACGAAGCCAGTCCGAAGGGGAGGACCCGATATTGAAGGTGCAACTCCCCAACCTGAAACCGTAGGAACTTGCGGAAGGCGGGATGCACCGGAACATGAGTATATGCTTCCTTCAAGTCCAGGGAGCACATCCAGTCCCCTTCCTCCAAAAGAGGGTATAAAACCGGAAGCAGCGGCTTGGAAGCAGGGAGCCGGGACAGGAGAGGTGCGGCGGTGAGGAGCGGGTAGCGGCGAGAGTTAGCTCCGCCCACCCGCGTCACCAGCCGCGACACCAGTGCCGGACTCCCCCTTAAGAGAAGGGAGCCGGCGCGAAGGCAGACACAGCAGCCGCCGCGTGGCTGAAGCAGCGGCTTGGAAGCAGGGAGCCGGGACAGGAGAGGTGCGGCGGTGAGGAGCGGGTAGCGGCGAGAGTTAGCTCCGCCCACCCGCGTCACCAGCCGCGACACCAGCGCCGGACTCCCCCTTAAGAGAAGGGAGCCGGCGCGAAGGCAGACACAGCAGCCGCCGCGTGGCTGAAGCAGCGGCTTGGAAGCAGGGAGCCGGGACAGGAGAGGTGCGGCGGTGAGGAGCGGGTAGCGGCGAGAGTTAGCTCCGCCCACCCGCGTCACCAGCCGCGACACTAGCGCCGGACTCCCCCTTAAGAGGGGGGTGCCAACGGCTCGCGGCCGTTCGGCGCGCGGCGAAGGCGAGCGGCAAAGGCGCTCACCTTAGCGAGAGCGCCTTTGCGAAGGAGCCTTAGAAGGAGCACAGGCAGCCCAGCAGCGAATTCTAAACTTCTAACTAAAAAAAAAAAAAAAAAAATATACCTTTTCTTTTCTTCTGTTCCCATTCTTCTCTTCTCTCTCTATTCTTTCATCCAGCATTCCAGTCACCATGGAGACCCTGGAGGAGATCACGGACGGCGAACGAAGGGAGGAGGACTCAGGGCGGTGGACAGAGGTCTCCATGCAGACCGAATCCATCCCCCGACACTACACTACAGTCTCCACGCAGACAGAGGAGGCTGCTCAGCTGGATGGAGCCCTCATGCAAGAACTACGGAGCCTCAGGGAGGAGGTGGTTCGCCTGAGAAGCATCCGAGAGGATGAAGCCTACATCGACGGAGTCGTTCAGGAGTTGTCCCAAATTACAGAGCAGACCGACAAGTCCATTCTTGAGACACCCAAATCATCAGTTTTGAAGCCAACATTTGGGTTACAGGAAATGGCTGGCGGCAATGACACCTGGCAGTTGGTGACCTCATCCACAGGTAAACATAGAAGATCCCCCCTCCTTTTTTCAATCTCTTCATCCTCTTCTTTTTCTCCCCAACAGGCTGACCCTACATCAACCCCTCATCTCGTCCTGAAGAATAGATTCCAGATTCTTCAGGAAGAAGCTGCCGACAAGGTACAGGAGCAGGCCCAGCACGAAGAACTCGAAGAACAGGCCCAACACGCAACCCCATCTGCTGACCGACTTCCTCCTCCTCCACAACGGAAGAAGCGCAGAGTTATAGTCATCGGGGACTCCATGCTGAGGGGCACCGAGGGACCAATCTGCAGACCGGATGCACAATCAAGAGAGGTTTGCTGTCTGCCTGGTGCCAAAATACGGGACATCACCACCAGCCTAGGGAAATTACTTACACCTCATGACCATTTTCCTATGCTTCTTATCCATATAGGTACGAATGACACTGCCAGGAACACCCCAGAAACCATCGCCAGAGACTTCGGAGCCTTGGGTGAGAGGCTGAAGCAGACGAGTGCGCAGGTAGTCTTCTCATCAATCCTACCAGTTAGAGGCAAGGGAAGAGCCAGAGATGAATGCATCCTGAGAACGAACGAATGGCTACGAGGATGGTGTCGAGATATGAACTTCGGATTCCTGGATCATAGAGAGGTGCTGCAAGGACTACAGGGACCAGACGGACTCCATTTAACCAGCAGAGGTAAGAACATCTTCGGACACCGACTAGCCCGCCTACTTCGCAGGGCTTTAAACTAGGTAAGTTGGGGGAGGGGACCTACTCATATACTGGGGTGGAAAGGAACTATCCTGATGGGACGAGTCGACACTCAAATTCCGAGGTAAGGACCCAATATGCAAACAGTTCTCTTGGAGCCACACAGACTCGGTCAGGAATAGCCTTACAGGGACTCAGCAAACACAAAGTGTGGAGGGCCATGTATGTTAATGCACACAGTTTAGGCAATAAAATTCTAGAACTAGAAACTGAAATAAGGGATGCCAACCTAGACGTGGTGGCAATATCCGAGACTTGGTTCACTGACGCACATGGGTGGGATATGGCTATACCGGGGTACAATCTACTTCGTCAGGACAGAGAGGGCAGGTTAGGTGGAGGGGTAGCACTATACATTAAGGAAGACATCAAAACTACCAGGATCACTGATGTCAAGTATACCGGGGAGTCCCTCTGGGTTAATCTGGCACGAGGTAGTAAAAAATGCCTGTATCTTGGTGTGGTATACAGACCTCCAAGACAACTGGAAAACATGGATGCAGAATTAATTGAAGACATAGAGAATATAACTCTACGGGGTGACACTGTGCTGCTAGGGGACTTCAACATGCCTGACGCAGACTGGAACACATTTTCAGCAGCAACCAGCAGCAGCAGGAGGCTTCTGAACTCCATAAAAGGAGTACATCTCAGACAGATGGTAACGGAGCCCACTAGGGCCCAGACGATCCTAGACCTGGTACTCACAAACGGGGAAAGCATCTCAGAGGTCTCAGTAGGAGATACGCTAGCCTCCAGCGACCATAACATGGTATGGTTCAACATTGGGAAAGGATCCCCTAAATCAATTTCAAAAACAAAGGTGCTCAACTTTCGGGGCGCCGACTTCGCACGTATGGGAGATCACGTTCATCAGACGTTACAGGACCAAGCAGAGACCGGCAATGTGGAAACTATGTGGTCGTACCTGAAATCATCCATACACGAAGCAACTAATCGCTACATAAAATCAGTAGATAAACGGCAAAGAAACAACAAACCCCAATGGTTCACTGAAGAGATCTCACTCCTCATTAAGGAGAAGAAAAAAGCATTTCTTTCCTACAAACGCACCCAGAGAAGAGAAACTAAAGTAGAATATAAGACCAGATCGGCAGCGGTCAAAACAGCAGTTAGGGAGGCCAAACGTCAAGTGGAAGAAACTCTGGCAAAAAACATTAAAAAAGGGGACAAATCCTTCTTTAGGTATATCAGCGATAGGAAAAGGAACACAGACGGTATAGTACGCCTTAGACAACCGGACGGAAACTACGCGGTGGCGGATTCAGAAAAAGCAGAACTACTAAATGAATATTTCTGCTCAGTCTTCACCTGCGAAGCACCAGGACACGGACCACAGTTGATGATAATACAAGACGTGGATGACCCGTTTCAGAACTTTGAGTTCACTCCTGGGGACGTCTACAACGAACTGGCAAGGCTAAAGGTAAACAAGGCCATGGGACCGGACAATTTACACCCAAGAGTGCTCAGAGAATTGAGAGATGTCCTGGCAGAACCGTTGGCGGTGCTCTTCAATCTCTCACTAAGTACGGGGAAAGTTCCGTTGGACTGGAAAACAGCCAACGTCGTTCCTCTACATAAAAAGGGTTGCAAGGCTGAAGCTGCGAACTATAGACCGGTAAGCCTCACCTCTATAGTGTGCAAACTCATGGAAACACTAATTAAGTATAAATTAGATACGATCCTGAACGAGGGAAATCTCCGGGATCCCAGCCAACATGGATTCACCAAAGGTAGGTCATGCCAGTCCAATCTAATAAGCTTCTTTGACTGGGTAACAAGAAGACTGGACTCAGGAGAGTCCCTGGACGTCGTGTACCTGGACTTCAGCAAAGCGTTTGACAGCGTCCCACACCGCAGGCTGCTGAACAAGATGAAATCTATGGGATTAGGAGAGACTCTAACTGCATGGGTTAAAGATTGGCTTAGTGGCAGACTTCAGAGGGTGGTGGTCAACGGTACCCTTTCTAAAATGTCAGAGGTGACCAGCGGAGTGCCACAGGGTTCGGTCCTGGGCCCACTCCTCTTCAACATATTCATTAGGGATCTGACTCAAGGGCTCCAAGGCAAGGTAACCTTATTCGCTGATGACGCCAAACTATGCAATGTAGTAAACGGCTATAATCTTCAGGATGCTATGGAGCACGACCTGCGTACTTTAGAAAGTTGGTCCTTGATCTGGCAGCTGGGCTTCAATGCCAAGAAATGTAAGGTCATGCATCTCGGCAACGGAAATCCTTGCAGAACTTACACCCTGAATGGAGAAACTTTAGCCAAGACTACGGCAGAACGAGACTTAGGAGTAATCATCAGTGCTGACATGAAAGCATCCACTCAAGTGGAGAAGGCTTCATCTAAAGCACGGCAAATGATAGGCTGTATCAAGAGAAGCTTCGTCAACAGGAAACCTGAAGTCATGATGCCACTGTACAGAGCCATGGTGAGACCGCATCTGGAATACTGTGTTCAATTCTGGAGGCCACATTACCGTAAGGATGTGCTCAGAGTTGAATCGGTTCAGCGGATGGCCACCAGGATGGTCTCGGGGCTAAAGGGTCTCCCGTACGAAGAAAGACTGAGCAAATTGCAGCTCTACACTCTCGAGGAGCGTAGGGAGAGGGGAGACATGATTGAGACATTTAAGTACATCACGGGACGGATAGAGGTGGAAGATGATATCTTTCTTCTCAGGGGACCCTCGACCACAAGAGGACATCCGCTCAAGCTCAGGGGAGGGAAGTTCCGTGGAGACACCAGGAAATACTTCTTCACGGAGAGAGTGATTGAGCATTGGAACGAGCTTCCAGTGCAGGTGGTCGAGGCACGCAGCATCTCAGACTTCAAGAACAAATGGGATACCTATGTGGGATCCCTACGAGGTCATGCCAAGGGATAGGGTCACTAGGACTGAATGAGCGGGTCAGTAGATTATTCTTTAGGGGGTCAGTAGATTTAAGAGGGTGGGTAAATGGTGTGGGCAGACTTGATGGGCTATGGCCCTTATCTGCCGTCATCTTTCTATGTTTCTATGTTTCTATGTTTCTAACATACGGAACTTCTCCCGGACCAGGAACTTGTTGAGCTTCCGGAGGTCCAAAATGGGGCGCAAGTCCCCGGTCTTCTTTGGAACCAAAAAGTAAAGGGAGTAAAAACCCCGCCCCCGCTGGTCGGGGGGTACCCGCTCTACCGCCCAAAGGCTCAACAAGGCCCTGGCTTCCGCGAGGAGTAGAGGAAGCTAGGCTCGATTGCACGGAGAAGCCCCCGGCGGATGTTCCAGCGGCGAGCCTAAGAAATTTAGCGAGTAGCCCTCGGAGATGATCCGAAGCACCCAAGCATCTGAGGTGATCCCAGTCCAGGCCGCATGAAAGGCCCGCAGCCGACCCCCGATGGGAAGGGGGTCCGGCGAGAGTGCGGAGGGGGCCCGCCCCCATCCACACATCACGTCAAAAAGACGGCGCCGGCTTGGACGCCCCCTGTGCCTGAGGTTTTGGTTGGCCCGCTCTACCCTGTTGCTGGGGGTGCCGGGCCGGAGGCCTCGAGAATGACGGCGTGGACTTTTGCGGGTATCGCCGCAGGGGAGGTCTGAATGGCTTCTGCGGCGGGGCCCGAGGTTTAGGACGGACCAAGGAGGCGATGGAGCGCTCATGTTCCGACAGTCGTTTGGTTGCCGCCTCCAGGGACTCGTCGAATAATTCTGATCCAACACACGGTAGATTGGCCAGACGCTCCTGCAAGTTCGGGTCCATATCAACCGTACGGAGCCATGCCAGCCAGCGCATCGCCACTGCAAAGGCGGAGACCCTCGAGGCCAGTTCAAATGCGTCGTAAACTGCGTGGAACAAGTACAGACGCAATTGGGACAAGGTGGCCATGAAAGTAGCAAAACCCTCCTTATGGGAATCTGGAATGACCCCATAATAGCGGGGCAAGTCTTTTACCATGTGTCGAAGATAGGAGGAAAATGTAAAGGTATAATTGAGGACTCTAGCAGCCATCAATGAATTGGAATAGAGGCGGCGACCAAACTTGTCCAGGGTCCGCCCTTCCCGTCCGGGAGGGACGGCCGCCGAGACCTTTGAGGGCTGTGATTTCTTCAGCGCCGACTCGACGAGCAGCGACTGATGAGACAGTTGTGCTTTCTCGAAGCCCTTACATGGGATGGTCCGGTACTTGGACTCCATCTTAGACGGCACCGCTGTGACTGTAAGAGGGGAGTCCAAATTTCTCAGGAAGGTCTGGTGTAGGACCTTATTGAGAGGCAGATGAGGAGTTTCCCTCGGGGGAGAGGGCAAGTCCTGCTCCTCCAAAAACTCCTTCGTATACTGAGAACCTGCGAGTAAGTCCAGGTCCAAAGCACGTCCCATATCCTGCACGAATATTGAAAAGGAAGAGGGCTTGGAAGGCGGGGAAGGAGTTCGTGAAACCCGTGCCGCCAAGAAAGAGGGGGAGGCCTCGCGGGAATAACGAGGCTCCCTACCAGACCCCGATCCCCAGGAGGCCACACCCAGCGACCTGGAGGGGGTCGGGGATTGCCTATGCCCCGAGGAGCCCTTGGGGGAAGTCCCCGGGGTACGAGGCACCGAGGCACGCCCCCTCCGTCTCGGCGAGGAGTCTCCTGAACCCCTTCCCTCGGAGGACCGAAAAAGCCTCGGATTGTCGAGGCGGAGCTCCGAGACACGCAATGTCTCACCCCCGGTCGGCGAGGAGCGACCGCGTCTTCGAGGAGAACCCCGAGAACGCTTGGGCTTCCTCGGCCGGCGCCTCGCCCAAGGCCGATCCGAGGGCGAGGAGCCCTGGGAGGACCTCGACGAAGATGAAGAGGAAGAGATCCTCCTAACCCGACGCACCTTGTCCCGAGGCCGCACGCTCTTCTCAGGTTGGTCGACCGAGGCCGAGGTCGAGGGCAAGGTCAGGGTCGAGGCCGGGAGCACCCCGGGGGCCGAAGCTGAGGGCACCGAGACCGAGGCCGCCGACGCCGGGGCAGCCGAGGTCGACACCGGGGCAGCCGAGGCCGAAGCCTGCTGCAGGTGCGAGAGGGCCCCGGACAGCTCCGAGGCAATCAGCACTCGGAGCAGGTCCTGGAAGACCGGAACCCCCATCATGGCGGGTAGGTCCGGGGCCGTCGGGTGCTCCCTGGAGGGCGACCTCGGTCTCGAGTATTCCCTCGGGGCACCCGACTTCGGCACTCGGGGCGGCGCCGAGGACGACCCACCCGCCGTCGAGGAGCCCGAGGATGGCTTCTTCGCAGACCCTGGAGTCGAGGACGGAAGCGAGGACTTACCCTGGGCAGGCTTCATCGAGGTAGCAGGCTTGGACGAAGTCGAAACGCGCGGCGAGGTCGAGGGACCCGAGGCCGAGGTCAAGGCCGGGGCCGAAGCCGAGGCCGACGTCGAGGCCTTCCCCGCCGCGGGGTCCACAGCGAAGAGCTCCGCCATTCGGGCACGGCGGCAGCGGAGCGCTCTAGACTGAAAAGTCGAGCACCTATCACAAGTGTCCGTAGGGTGCTCAGGACCAAGACAAATCAAGCACCACCGGTGTGGATCGGTAATCGAGAGCAACCGATCACACCGGGAGCACTTTTTAAAGCCCGTCAAGGGACGGGACATGAAACCAAAAAAAGGCCGGGAACGAACGAGGTCCCACGGCCGCGGCTACCGGGAGCCCCCGGAGCCGAACGAAACAAAATGTTTGGGTTTTTTTGACAAAAAAACAACCGACAACTAATAAAAACAACAAAACAAGCACAGCGACCGAGCAAATACACTCCGCCGCGGTGTCAGAAGGCAAATTGCTAAGAGCACAATTTCCACAGGGCTTCTGGCTCCGCGGAAAAAACTGAACTGAGGACCACGAGGTGGGGATGCGCCCTCTAGTGGGCAAGAAGGCATGCACATGCGTGGTGCAGTGTAGCAAACTTGAAACTTCAATCAAGTTTGCTTGAAAAGCTGTCCGCGCTGGGGCTCCGTAGATGACGTCACCCACATGTGAGAATATCATGCCTTCTTGTCCTGGGATAATCTCTTTTACTCTTTTGGATCTTGCCAGGTACTTGTGACCTGGATTGACCATTGCTATAACCTAGATAGTGGGCTTGATGGACCTTCAGTCTGTCCTAGTGTGGCAGCTTTTACATTATAAGGGAATGTAGGAATAAGGTGAGGTAGTGGCGTAGAGAGGGCAGCGACGTCCCCCACACCCCGCCTCCCTGCACTCCTACCCCGCCTCCCGCCACACTTGTGCCCTCCTTTCCCCCTTGTACCTCTTTAAATCTTTGCCAGCGTGAGCTGCTTCTCCCGCCTGCTGCTTGCACCAGCGTTGGTTTTTCCTCTGACGTTACTTCCTAGCCCCATTACCAGGAAGTAATTTCAGAGGGGAGCCATATTGGTGTAGGCAGCAGGCCAGAGAAGTTGCGCACGCTGGTGAAGATTTAAAGAGGTATGGGGAGGGAAGGGAGGGCACTAGGGTGACGTGGGGGGCAGAGATGTGCTGTCGCCCCCACCAAGACGGCACCTGGGATGGACGCACTGCCCCCCCCACACACACACACTGAAGTGAGGATCCACACCACAACAAACCAGAGAATCCCAGAAGAAATCAGTCAACACTAATTGAAAGTCCAAAACTGTTCTATTGAAGACATGTGAAATGTTTAAATTGTATTAATATTCAAGCATTTTTAAGAACACAAGAACAGCCTTTATTGGATCAGATCAATGGTTCATCTAACAAGTATCCCATCTCCATGGAGACCAATCCTAGTCACAATTACCTGGCAAAAACCCAAATAGTAGCAGGGATTTATGCTGAACAAAACTGATCAAGACTATACCATTTTTAAAAGCAGGGAGTAAAGTTTTACCCTCTTGTTGTTTTAATAGCCATGGGCAGTGTTCTCCCCAGAAATTTTTTCCAGCCGAGTGGCATAAAAAGTAGCCAGGTGGGGCGGGACGGGGAAATTTGGTGGCTCAATGCTGGCGTTATCGTCTAGCACGTGCGGCAATTCTGCGTGAGCTAAGCACGCAGTAAAACCACTATCGCAGCTTAGTAAAAGGAGCCCTAAATGTGTACTATTTGTATTAGTTAATTATTATTAGTTATTTTCCAATGCTCAATATGGCTGCCTTTCTTAAGGTTTGACACTTGTTTCATAATATTTTTATTCAATTTAAGAAGTATCCAATTCTAGAAGTGAATAATTAGATATTTGCCCTCTTTCAAATGGTATACAGCAGCGTCTCTCAAACTTTTTTAACTCTGGCACACTAAACAGAGCAAATTTTTTTCATGGCTGGAAAAAATTTCTGGGGAGAGCACTGTTGCCATTAGTTTTCAAGGTCCAATCACGTCAAAGAATGATGCTTATCTGGGCAGTTCTATAATAAAAAGAATGGATAAGATAACACGAGAAGTGAAATTGTCATGAATCAGAGGGATACATACCCTGTAGGTCCTAAAAGCAGGCTTGTGGATTAGATATAAACTATGAAGGCAGTGGTGTACCTAGCTTATGTGACACCAGAGGCCCATCATTTTTTTGA
Organism: Geotrypetes seraphini; assembly: GCF_902459505.1. Classification (NCBI taxonomy): domain Eukaryota; kingdom Metazoa; phylum Chordata; class Amphibia; order Gymnophiona; family Dermophiidae; genus Geotrypetes; species Geotrypetes seraphini. The sequence goes on along the minus strand of NC_047085.1, from coordinate 106,082,240 downwards.
CCCCTCCCCCCATCTGTATGAAAAACATGATTTTTAGTAACAATCCACACATCACACAAGAGTGTACCTAGGAAAAGGCAGCATCTTACATACTGCAGTGAGCAGTACATCAATACACTCATTGTAAAACTAAACAAGCCAGACTAGTACAGATCAATCCTACACAGTCAATCCTAACTGAAAACCATGTCTTTCGAACACACAGAACACAGAAAACACCTTCGCCTAGTATGGAATATGTAATCACAAACTAACCCCTCTCCCTTTTACAAAACTGTAATGTGGTTTTTAGCCATGGTGGTAACAGCTCAGACTCTCATAGAATTCTGAGCAATTACCACCATGGCCGGTGCTAAAAAACGCTCTACAGTTTTGTAAAAGGGGGGATAAAATAGAAAAACGTAGACAAAGGTTAAATTGAACCACCAAGAAGCTGGACTCTGCATACAATGCAACACCACAGAAACAGTAATGCAAAAAAATAAATAAATATAATTTTTTTCTACATTGTCTTCTCTGGTTTCTGCTTTCCTCATAGTCTTGTCACTCTCTTCCTTTCATCCACTGTCTACCCTCTCTCTGTCCCTTCTATATGGCATCTTCTCTCCTTGTATACCCCTTCCATCTCTCCCTTCACCCCTATTATTCTGGCATCCATCTTCTTCCTTTCCCTCCTCCAATGGTCTGGCATCTCTCGTCTCTTCCCTCTCCCACATCCCCATGGTCTGGCATTTCACTCTCTCTTCCCCCTTCCCCCCACTAACATCAGCATCTGCCCCCTTTCTTTCCCTCCAACCCAATTCCATCCAGTATCTTTCCCCCTTATGTCTCTCTCTCCTTTCCCTGCACACCAATTCCATCAGCATCAGCCCCCTTTCTCTCCCTCCACCACCCTTCCAAACCACCCTGACTCCCTTTTTCTCCCTCCACCACCCTTCCATGCTCCTCTCTCCCTCCAAACCAGCAAGGCCCCATGATGACTTCTTCTCTTGCCTCTGTCTCTGGAAGATGTAAGTGACATTGGAGGGGGTGGGCCGGCAGACGCATGGAGTTGCGGCAAGGTTCGGCAATGACTGCAGATGCCGGTCCACCCCTTCCGACGTCACTTACGTCTTCCAGGACCTTCCTGCACTTCAGTGCGGCTGCCAACTCTGCTTCGGAATAAGTACGGCAGCCGCGCTGAGGTGCAGGTGCCATTTAGAGTAGCTCAGAAGGTTCTGGATCCAGCCGGCTGTGTATCCCCCTAGGGCTGGTCACTTACATCCCCCCGGGGCGGTTTGCCACTGTATGAGGGGACAAAAAATAATAAAAAGAATGGATAACTTGACCGATTTAGACATGTCATACAATTATAACCACAAAAATATGTCATAAAATGTAATTCTAAACTCAAGACTCCAGACGAAAAGCAGACTATAGAAAGGAAACCAGAAAAGACCAAACCCATTGTACTAAGATTCAAATGCTAAAATCGGACATGTCCATAATGAAGAGACATGTGGATCACCGCTAATTATAACGAGTGAGTCTTTAAAATATGAGACGGTAATGGATAGCCAGACCTGGTAGACGGAAGTGAAAAATACTAGAGCTAAAACCAGAGCACCATGATGAAACTTGAATGGAAATATGGATACCTATTTATACTTTTGAGTAAAATTGCGATGCAAATATGTCATAGAAAAGAATAAATAATGTGTAAACTAAAAACCAAGAACAACATATTGTAACACCGAACTCAGAATTAATGAAATAACATGCTAAAAGAACTTAACTCCCCCCCCCCTAAAATAGGGCATATACATACTTAAAATGATGGCTGGTTACAAACAGTATGCCTAGACCAGTGTTTTTCAACCTTTTTTGGGCAAAGGCACACTTGTTTCATGAAAAAAATCACGAGGCACACCACCATTAGAAAATGTTAAAAAATTTAACTCTGTGCCTATATTGACTATATATAAAGTAATTCTCTTGAATAGGAATCAAATAAACACAAAGAAAGTATTTTATAATGCTGCCACCGCCAACAAAACCGTTGGCGGCGGTGGCACTCAAGTGGCTAAAGAGCCGCAGTTTGCCGGCCTAGGGACAACACTGGAGGGTGGCCAGCTGTGCACCCCCTTGGGACGTAAACCCGGGGTGGGGCAGACCGCCCCCCCCCCACCCTGGTATGCCACTATCTGTACCTCACTCCCTCCCTATGACCAAAAATTCTCCTTTCTTCTATTCCCCGTGTACACAACCATCTCTTTCCCTCCCTTCCTCTCTCCAAAGTCCATGCCTTCTGTGTCCAAACACTCATTCCCTCCCCCACCTCAGCATCTTTCCCTCCCTTCCTCTCTCCCAAGTCCATTTCTTCTGTGTCCAAAAACGCATTCCCTCCCCCACCTCAGCATCTCTTTCCCTCCCTTCCTCTCTCCCAAGTTCATGCCTTGTGTCCAAAACGCACTCCCTCCCCCCTTTTGTGTTCCGTGTTTGCCTACCAGCCCATCTTTGCAACTTTCTCAGCAAAACGAAGCTCAAGCCGCGAGGCTTGTCTTCTGCTTCCTGCCTGACCTGCCGCACACAAATAGCCGAACGGAAGTATTCTCCGACGCTTTGCTTAAGCCCTCCCTCCGACGTCAGCGCTGACATCGGGGAACGCTTGCGATCGGCTATATGTTAGCTGCAGGGCAGGCAGGAACAGAAGACGAGCCTCGCGGCTCGAGATGTATTGAACTCCGCGGGTCCCCCGTCCAGCTCTCTCCTGTCCACGTGGGGCGGACCGCCCCTCTCCCTAGACTGGTGGTACTGCCCTGATGGCGGCCCTGACCGTACGGCACACCAGGCAACATCTCGCGGCACACTAGTGTGCCGCGGAACTGCGGTTGAAAAACACTGGCCTAGACTAAATAGGGCAAAAGTAAACGTATGGGAAATGAACAACTGATAATACAGAGCGTATCTTGAAAACATAAGCTGATAGTAGCTAAAAGACAAGCCGACCGGGTAGATGAAAAGTGAAACCTGGGAAAGATCTAAATTATTGTTCAAATGAGCTTCTATTAAAACCAAAGAATAAAATCACAGCACTCGGGGAAAGTAAAAAAGGGAGAGTAAAATGGACTTACCGAAAAGGTCTCTGCACTGATGAGATAAACTCGTACACAGAATAAATGTGAACATGCGACAGTGGTGCTATGATATTTGATCCGTTGAAAGAGGCGCCAAAAAAAGTGTCGGCAGTGGATTGAATGCACACTGATAGGGGAGGGGCATCGGGCTGTTAAAAAAGGCTGCTTTAATAAATAAATGAAAATACTGGTGAAAAACTAAATAAATAACCAAAACCATGATAAAATGCCAAACCTGACTTCAAGTGGTAGTGAAAGTAGCATAAGGCACCTGCAGTACTGTTAGTGCTAGAGCTGCTTAGAATAAAGAACCGTGCTGTACATGAGGAGAAAAAAGAAAGAAGGAGGTGATAAGATGTAAAGTGCTGGCCCCTCGCTGCACCACTTGATAAAACTAAGGAGCGATGTTATAGAACAGGGGTGCCCACACTTTTTGGGCTATTGAGCTACTTTTAAAATGACCAAGTCAAAATGATCTACCAACAATAAAATTTTTTAAAAACACAAAGCGCACTGTACGCATAGAAAATGTTAATTATCATTCCTATTCCGGGGTTTTTTCAAAGAGGTCAAAGCAGATGACTCTATGCACTGTCACCTCAGTAACAACCATACAAAAATAGACAAATACCCCCCTCCCTTTTTACTAAACCATGATAGCAGTTTTTAGCGCAGGGAGCTGCACTGAATGCCCAGCACTGCTCTTGACGCTCATAGGCTCCCTGTGTTAAAAACCGCTATGGCGATTTATTAAAAGGGGACCTTAGTGTAAAATATAGACAGCAGATATAAATTCAGACACATTTTGATCACTAAATCCTTTATAATAAAAGCTTACCGGCGCATGCGCTGTTAAAACAGCGTGATCCCTGCCGCTGTGGTGTGTGATCCGTGGCCGTGTTCCATTTTAGAACCCGGCAGCAGGGAACATTCTGCCCACTCCCCTCCTCCCGCCCTCACTCACCAACTGCTGCTGCAAGGAAGCGCAGGCAAGCTCTCTCCCTGACCGCGTCCTCGGCAGGGAACACACCTCCCGCCCTCGCCTACCACTGCCGCCACCGCCGCTGATCCTCCTCTTCAGAGCAGCCTGCGATCGTGGCTGGCTTTAAAGAACCTCGCAGGCCGCTCTCCAACCTCAGTAGCACGTTCCCTCTGATGCACGGGATCGCATCAGAGGGAATGTGCTACCGAGTTGGAGAGCGGCCTGCGAGATTCGCTAAAGCCGGCCACCACGATCACAGGCTGCTTTGAAGAGGAGCAGGCCAGAAGACACCGAGATGGAGGGAGAGTAAGAAGGGGATCAATACAGGGGGCCAGGGGGAGAGGGAAAGGGGGCTGCTTTGGGGGGAGGGGTGTGCTGTGGGGAGACAGAAGGGGTCATGGAGAGACAGGGAGAGGGAAAGGGGCTGCTTTGGGGGGAGGGGTGTGCTTGGGACAAACAGCTTTGCTCTGGGGGGGAAGACAGAAGGGGCCATGGAGAGACAGGGAGAGGGAAAGGGGGCTGCTTTGGGGGAGGTGTGTGCTGGGGGCAGACAGTTTTGCTCGGAGGGAGGGCGGGGGAAGACAGGACACAGTCAGCGGCTAAGGAGAGAGAGATAAAGAAACACAGACAGACAGACACATCTATTCTAGCACCCGTTAATGTAACAGTCTTAAAGACTAGTTTAAAATAAAATAATTTTTCCTATCTTGTTGTCTGGTGATTTCATGAATCTCTGGTTGCACTTTCTTCTTCTGACTGTGCATCCAATCTTTCTTCCCTTCTTTCAGCCTGTATGCTTCTTCTCCTCCAGACCTCATTCCCTCCCCCAACTTTTTCTTCCTCTCTCCCTGCCCTTTCTTTCTTTCTCTCTTCATGCCCTCTTTCTTTTTTTCTGTTTCTCTTCTTTCCTTTTGTCTCCCTGCCTTCCCCCAAGCCACTGCCATAGGGGAACAGGCCCCCAAGCCGCCGCCACCATCAGATAACAGGCCCCAAAACTACCGCCCCAAGCTCTCCCTGCTTCGAGCCGACCAGCATTCCTCTCCCCGACGTCAATTCTGCCATCGGAGAGGAAGTTCCAGCCTAGCCAGGCAGCGATTGGCTGGCCAGAACTTCCTCTCCAACGGCAGAATTGATGTCGGGGAGAGGAAGGCTGATCGGCCCAAGATCGCGATTGACCTATTGGGAGAAATGCTGCCGGGTCCTGCCTTTGCAGAAACAGAAAGTAGGCAGGACCCGGCAGCAAGAACAGCAAATTGTAAGCTTCACTGACCTGTCTCCCGCCTTAGCCCATAGCACGCATGCTTCGGGGCTCTACCATGTGCGTACCAGCTTCCCTTCTCTTTTCTTCCCACCACCCCCCCGGACATAACTTCCGGTTTCGGAAGGAAGAGAAGGGAAGCTGGCACGCACACGTTAGAGCCCCGGAGCATAAGTTCGCTACGGGCTAAGGCATGAAATCTCCAAGCCGGGTTTTTTCTTTAATGTTGAGCAGCGGCGGCAGCAGCAGAATTCACGAGCAGACGATAGCCGGGCGGTCATCTAAATTAGCCGGCGGAGCACCCAGCTAAAAGGCCCTAGGGAGAACACTGCATGGGGATCAGATGTTCACATCACTGTTAGATAATTGATTATTAACCTATTAACTCTTCTTATCATGAGCCCAGCGATAAAGCAGATTTCAAAATTTTAGCATACACTAGGAGGTTGATATTCATTGGTGAACACTAATCTCTAAATTAAATCACAACATTAAGAATATTTGAAGGCATTTCTTACTGTGAGTGAGCTGAAACTACTGCGTGTTACACAAAAAGAGAGCCTTAAACATGGAATAGCTCTAAAATATATGAAAGATAATACTTACCAATAAAGCAGAATAGACAACCTGAGGATTGGGGTGATCCAAAAACAAAATAAGGCCTGGCAGACATCCCTGATCCTGTACAATGGCTCGTCTATTTAAAGGGTCGGCTGCTAGATCCCGCAGCTGGTTAACAACTGATAGTGCATCAGGCTCCCCGCTCATGGTAAAACCACCTTTTTTTTATCTATGCCATATGCAGAAATGTTTCTATAAAGAAAAGAAAAAAAAAATCATGTTAGCAGTATTATCTCCAAGATAAAAATTCTTCACAACTGGAGGGCTCTTTTTAGTATACATCTTCATTCTGAAAAGAGTAGACAATAAGTCACCTTGAAAAATAGAAATCAAAACTTAAAAATGGTCAATTAAATTAAACTGAGAAGGGATGGAAGAGCATTGTTGCTCACCAGTAACAGATGTTTTCTACAGTAAAGCAGGATTGGTCAGGCACATAAGTGGATAATATCATTGCACATCTCCAGAGCTCAGAGTCAGAACTTTATACTACAGCTCTGAGTACACTTCTCCCTCCGAATCCGCGGATTCAGTTATTCGTGATTTTTTTTACAAAAAAACTATTTTCATTTTGGGGCTATTTTTAAGCCGTCCAAACCTCCGTGTAACTTTACCTGGTGGTCAAGCAGTGAAGCGGAGCAGGAGCAATCTTCCTATGCTCCTGCCCCATGCAGAGCCATCATCAGAATGGCTGCCGTGAGTTCCCGCAACGGGAACTCACGGCAGCCATTCTGATGATGGCTCTGCACAGGGCAGGAGCATAGGAAGATCGCTCCTGCCCTGCTTCACTGCTAGACCATCAGGTAAGGTTCCGGGGACGCAGGAGAGAGACGGGGGTGGGTCAGAGCTGGCCGAGAAGTTATTTGCAATTTTTCACACTTCGCGGTCCGGCTCTGCACCTAACCCCCGCGAGTACCAAGGGAGACGTGTATGTGTGACCCTTCAGCCCTCAGAAAGCTAAGAAGGAAAAGTCCGTAGTTTGTTATTGAGACAGACATGGGAGAAGTCACTGCATGTAACGTTACTACTCAGTACTTGGGTTTTTGCCAAGTACTGGTGACCTGGATTGGCCACCATGAGGACAGGCTACTGGGCTAGATGGACCATTGGTCTGAACCAGTAAGGCTATTCTTATGTTCTTAGATCTAAAATTACCATAACTCTTAGTGAGACAAGAGGGACTGTGTGCCTGATCAATCAATAGCAATATTCAACATAATTACTCAGATCATCATCCAGATAACACAGAACCCTTCTACCGTCCTAAATTACCTGGGTATCATCAGCAAACAAATATTGCTTGTCTTTAGATAGCTCAAAGCTCTGACTCAACAGCCCTAACACTATGCAGATAGTACAGAGGCAATCTGCTGCAATTTTCAACAGCATTATCTAGTGGACGTTGCTGTTGCCCAAAGGACAAGGTCTGTGGCTAGCGGCAGCAAATTAAACCTGTGTCACCAAATCTTTGAACTTGTCCAGAGCTCTCTGCGGGCTACTACTATTAATTATTTCTATAGCACTACAAGACTATGCAGCACTGTACAGAGTCACAAAGAAAAAGACAGTCCCTGCTCAAAAGAGCTTACAATCAAGACAGACATACAAACAGGATGTCATCAATACACTTCTCTCTCCGGATTCGCGGGAGATAGGGGCAGAGCTGGACCGCGAATGGCGAAAAACCACGAATATCCGGCTCTGACCCACCCCCGCCTCCCTCCCACCTTCTCGGCCTTACCTGGTGGTCTAGCGGGCTTTCAGGGCAGGAGTGATCTTCCTACACTCCTGCCCCGTGCAGATCGCCATTAGGAAATGGCTGCTTTGAGTTCCCTTAGTCACTCAAGACTACGACGGGAACTCCCTACAGCTATTTCCTAATGGCGATCTGCATGGGGCAGGAGCGTAGGAAGATCGCTCCTGCCCCGAAAGCCCGCTAGACCACCAGATAAGGCCAGGATGCCGGGGGGAAGACTTAACGATGGGTTGTTTTTTTTTCTTTTTTCCCCCTCCCCAAAAAATCGCGAATATGTGAAATCATGATTGTCGAAACCGTGAATGGGGAGGGAGAAGTGTACAGTTAAGTGGAACGATTAATCAGCTGGCTGGGATGGTGGGCAGAGCAGTAGGGTTATGGGCTGAGATCGAATAAGCCAAAACTTTGCTTATGACTCTGATGATGTTGTAGAGAGCACTGGCAATGTAATTAACTCCAGCTAATATGTATTTATTTATTTATTTATTCATTCTATTTTTTAGCCCATCCTCCCAAAGGAGCTCAGAATGGGTTACAAAGTGCATCCATAATAATGACATCTAATATAATAAAATGGTAGGACGCGCATGCGCACTAAAAAAATCGTGTTCCCTGATCTGTCGCGTTTTTTTTAGTGCGCATGCGCGGGTTGTACGTCACCGATGTTCCTCCTCCACCATGCAACGCAAGCCATGTCCGCCGCCGGCCTCGAGCTACTGGGGGCCGGCGGCGCGAGCCGCCCGGCCGGTGCTGAGGCCCCGCCTCCCTATTCCGCCCTACACGGCGACGCCAGACCCGGACCTACAAAACGCTGAGGCCCGTCTTCCAACCTACACGGCGCCACCAGATCCGGCACCACAAAACGGCCCTCACATCCGCGAACATGCTTGCCATGGAAACAGAGGGGATCAGGAACTAAACATAGATTTAAAAAAAAAAAAAAACAACAGTGCACAACGACAGAGACACACAGACACTCACAGAAGGACAGGGGGCTAAAGAGACAGATTGAAAAAAAATAACAAAACACTAAGGAGAAAGAGAGACACAGGTAAGGAGTGCTGCTGGGCAGGGGGAGCAGGGAAGAGGGCCAGGGGGAGAAAAGAAGGAGTGCTGCTGGACAGAAAGAGCAGGGAAGAGGAACAGGGGAGCAGGTTAAGAAGTGCTGCTGGACAGGGTGAGCAGGAAATAATGACTGCGGAGCAGGGAAGAAGTGCTGCTGGACAGGGGGAGCAGGGAAGAGGGACAGGGGGAGCAGGTAAGGAGTGCTGCTGTTCAGGGGGAGGTAAAAGGAAGGGAGAAGGCCTACTGCTGGACAGGTGGAACAGGCAAGGGGTGATGGTTGACAGCCGAGGAAAGAGAGAGACAGAAAGCGGTCAAGAGGAGAGAGAGAAAAAGAAATAAAGATACACACATCTATTCTAGCACCCGTTAATGTAACGGGCTTAAAGACTAGTAATTTACATAAATTACAATATAGACACGACAATAAAACATATGTACTAAGTAGCATCTGGTGAGATTAGGTGGCGTATGTGTGTTGACTGAGTGGCATTTCTGGGTGAATGACTTTAAGGCGCTGGGTTAGTAAAGAGGAAGGTTTTCACGGCCTTCCTGAAGTTTCAGAGTTCATCTAGTGATCTGACAGATGGGGGGATTGGGTGCCAAAGTTTGGGTATGAAATGCAAGTATGAGCGTTTGCGGGCTGTTTCAGTTTTGAGGGAGTGGCCAGGAGGTATGGTCAGTCGTTTTTCTCCTTGGGACCTCAGTGGTCGCTTTGGGAAGTAGATTTGTAGTTTGGTTTTCATGTAGTACGGAATCGTTTCATGGAAGGTTTTGAAAGCGAGGACCAGGGCCTTGAAGGTGCAGCGTTTTTGAATGGGCAGCCAGTGCATGGAAGCTAATGCAGGTGTAACATGGTCATGGATGCCTAGGTTTTTCAGAAGGCGGATTGCAGCGTTTTGCACCCTTTGGAGGTGGGAGAGAGTTTTGGTAGGCAGGCCCGCTAGTAGAGTGTTACAATAGTCTAGGTGGGATAGTACAAAAGCCTAGAGTAGTTGGGCAAATTCAGGTTCTGAGAAGTATGCATGTATGATCTTTATCTGGCGGAGGTAGTAGAAGGAGGATGATACTAGTTTTGATATGTGATCTGTCATTGATAAGTTAGAGTCAAGAGTTACTTCTAGACTGCGAACATTGTCTTTGGGTGTAAGGGTGTTTGTGGCCCAGGAAAAGGAGCTGGGGTACAGACTCGCTCTCTGCCAGCTCAAGCTCCCGCAACATGGTATGACAAGGGGATGTCATCAAGGAAACTGTTTCAGCTACTTTGATTTCCAAAGCCAGTACTTTGAACTGTCTTAAGAATCACATCCACTTTGCGATCCTGCATATCCTTTAATACCATGCCTTCCTCACTTGGTAGGGATGTGCATTTGGTTACCTATACTACCAAGGAATCTACCTTGGGCTCAGCAAACAGAAGCTGGCACTCCTGTACGATAGGATAAAGCTAAGCCATTGTCTTAGCTACTTTAAGCGACCCTTCAGAAGCATCCCAATGCTCCAAGACCAGTACACTGATATCAGGATGCCAGAAAAATGAAAAAGACTGGTCTCTCACTATGTTCATTGTAGAGCAGAAAGAAGGGAGGACCTGCTGGGAGTCCAAGTTTAACTCCCACAAAGAGTCAGCAATAAGCTCTAACAGAGCCAAGGGTCTGAACAGTTGGCGGTCCATGGGATTATCTCCTTCAAGGGTCACCACTGTATCCTGTGCACTCGTACCTGCTTGTGACCCTGCATCACCTGAAAGGGAGGGCTCACTCTGCGACAATAAAGGCATACAAATAGACCCCTTATTCTGAGTCTCCATTGGAAAAGCCCTGGACCAGATCCTGGCTAGCCTCACATAGGCAGATGTGCCCTGGGAGCCCCAGACCCCTCCTGGTATGCTGCCAGACATCCTTTGGGGATCTCAGGCATTCAGATAAGCTCTCCATATTAGATTGACAAATTCCAAAGAAAATGCCATATTAGGCAGCATGGAATCTCATTTAGATGACTCCAGCATGCGTCTCTTGGGCTCTGTGGCCTCCACGCCCCAGCGTTTAGGATAACCACCATTCCACGTCTCTGGAAAGGATTTACTCCCAACCGATGGACCTCCCAACTGTTCCTCAGCTTGAGAGAGCAAAGGTGCTAAGGTAACCGCTCCCGCCCCCTTCATATACTGCGTGGCACATGGTGCAAGGGCGCTCTTCGGGTATCCATCCTGCACAAACCTGACATGAATTAGGGGTAGAGGAACCTAAGGACTCCATTCCTGTAAGTTTTGAGGCAAAATGAGATGATCTGAAGGTTCTGGAGAACTTTAAAAAAAAAAGAAATCTGGAAATCCAAGATGGCTTACCAGGGTGGCATTTTGGCACCAAAAAATGGCTCCAAAATGCCTTAAGTTAAACAAAAACAAAGAAAAACCCAGCGATTTTGTGATTTTGGAGGTGGGGAAACTTAAGGGAAAGGGCAAAAGCCTGAAAAAATGGTTTCAAAGACTTCCCACCACTCCGATTTTCTTTATAGGCTGTAACAGCCTTACTCACTGTGCTGTAGCCTGCCTCAGCTCCTAAGCTGGATCTGGGAGAAGACATCCCTCAAATGCTCCTCCAAAGCTGAATCTTTGTGCTGCCAGTTGGACCAGTATCTGATTGAGCCTCAAACCCCCACTGACCTGAAGAAATGAAAAGGGGGGAAGCAAAACAAAGCCGGAACCCTGCAAAGCCATGCTGAGCTCCTTACGGATGGATGCCTGACAGCCTGCGCTCGAGCCCCTGTGACACAGTAGGCAAGCAATGCTACAAGGAAAATGGACCCTGAGCTCCAGTAAGGTTCCTGCATGCTGACCAACAGGCTTCTCCACCACACAGGCAGAGCTGAACCCTCGATGAAGGGAGCTCTGATCACTGAAAGCCTTCAAAAATTTGCAAAAAAACACAAAACAAAACCCTGAAAAGACCAAAATAAATAAATATACAGAGCAGATCAGATTCCTTCCGGTTGGTGTAGAGAAGGAAAAACTGAAGAGGAGGGATCTAGTGAAGGAGGAGGGATTCAAAAGCTGGAATGGATTCCTTCTGCATGGCTCACAAGCATGGGGATATTACCTGCCCATCCAGAATGACACACCTATTGCACTAGAAGAAATGTTAAAGTCTAAAATGATGAACTTTTTATTTACACCTGTTTCAGTCATGTTCAGAGTACAAAAAGGTGCTCTAATTGAGGCATGACATCTTATGAATTCCCCGGTGGTTATTGTCTCCCTCCTGTTACCCCTGAAAGTGAAACTAGAAAGGAATACCAAGCTCTATGACAGCATCAGGTATCAAGGGCATTCTCAACAAAGCAGGTCTGTTGATAGCAGGTCTGATGATAGTGAGTGGACCAGGGAACAAAGGTACAGCTCTCTTTTTTCTCCTCTAAATTGTGAGTCCTCCAGAAACAGATAAATACCTACTATATACCTAAATATTTATAACACCTGCAAGCCTAAGGCTACTGAGGTGGTGTACAGTCAGGTACAGAAGGTATTTCCCTGTTCCTTGAAGACAGCATTTAAACTAAAAGAGTTGTAAGGGGATATGAACCTGGATGCCCAGGTTTAGTCCATTGCACAGACCACTAAGCTGCTCCTCTGCAAGGACGTTTGTGTGGCCATTTCTGTAAAAATGCTTCATTTTTGATGTTCTCACTTAGTTTTGAACAAGAAATCTAAGCATATTTCCTGTTCAAAAATGGCTGCAAGATGGACAATTTTGGGGGACTTTATGAGCAGGATATCCCAATTCTGACTTGGACTTTCTTTTGAAAAAAAGCCCTCATTGTCTTTGTGTTTATTTGATTGATTCTGATTTTAGTTGTAGGATGCAGACTTATATTTTCACTATCCTAATATGCTGAATGCTGTTCTGTGAATATAATTGATAGCTGAATGCTTTTCTGTGAATACAATTGTTTCTGTATCTTCCAGTTTCCATTCTTAAAACACTACAATTGGCTCAAAATACTGCTGCTCAAATCTTTAACAGACTTTTCTCATTTTGATCATATTAAACCTGCTCTTCTTCTTTGCAATGGTTACTAATAATAATAATAACAGTTTATATACCGCAGGACCGTGAAGTTCTATGCAGTTTACAATGATTAAAGAGGTTACAGGTTGAGTGGAATAAACAAAGTTCAAAATTAGTGATTAATAGTACTAGAGATCATTTGTCGAGGACTAAGGTTGTATATAGGTCGGTTACCTAAGTATTTCAGGAACAGATGTGTTTTTAGGCGCTTCCTGAAGTCCCTATAAGTAGTAGGCACAAGCAGTTGTTCTAAATCTTTACCCCATAATGCTGCTTGATGTGAGAAGAGATGTTGGTGATGACTTTTAAATTTACAACCTCAAACTATCAGGTTTGTAGGTACAGTAGAATACCGATTATCTGGATGTCCAATTATCCCGATTGCTTCAGGGGGTTTCAGTTTATATTTGAGTTTCCCCCCTCGAAGTACCATTCCTATAACTCCCCCTCCCACTAGTGTTCCTTCTCTGCTTCTGACACTGTTGGCATCAGCCCAGTCCTCCCCCTGAACTGGGAAACTTTCCCCCACCATCAGCACACACCCTCCCCATAAAAAAAGCATTCCCCCCTCCCTCCCCAGACAGACATCAACCCCCCTCCCAGACCCAGAGGAAGGACCCCAGGCCTACCTCATTTCCTTAGTGGTCTAGTAGTGTGCTGGGGCAGGAGCAATCCTACTTTCTCCTCCCATGCTCTTTCAGCGACTAAATAGCTGCTGAGACTTCCAGCAGCAGTCTCGCTAGGCGAAGTCCCAGTAGCTATTTTCATCACTTAAAGAGAATAATAATAATAATAGCTTATATACTGCAATACCGTGAAGTTCTATGCGGAATGGGCAGGAGAGAGTAGGAATAGCTCCTACTCTTTTGACATTGTATAATGATGTCTACCAGAGTTTCAATCACCATATTCAACAACCAACACACCTCATCCACATCAATGCCACGGTCACTGGAGGCTTCAACTTGACATCTTAGTCATTACAATGTTATAATAATTGTTTTCTATATTTACAAGTTAAAGTGCGAATATCAAACTAAAGCATCCACCTCTTGTAAAAGTCAGGAAAACCAAAACCCCTAACTAGACTAACCCTCTGCCAGCAGCGGCTTCACAGGAGCAACAGACCGCTTCAGTCAAACTCGATCCCATTCTCCAACCTAAAATGTTAAACCCCATTTCTCTTACAACTAAAGGGTATCAGCACAGAAGGGGGTGCTGAAAGTTCTCAACCCAACCAAGAGGAAAACGACGTCGATAAGGTTCAATCAATGATCTGAGACAATGTCAAAACACAGAATTTCGTTTCTGCAGATTGGCATTTAACGAAATAATATAGCATTCCTTTCAGCTACAGTGGCAAAATAACGCTCTAAATTTAGGAAGTTAGTTGGTTGGGCTGAGATCTTTTCAGCGGCCTCTCGTAGAATCCGGGCCACATACATGAGCATCAGGAAAATATACTAGAGAAACCAACAGGCAGTGAAGGAGTTAAAATACGAGAACACAAAACACGACACGAGCAGGCCCCTACTGCTTCATCCGTTCCCTCCCACCACAGGCCCACGAGCCTCTGCTGATCTTAACCGTGGATCCGCTGCACTCTCTCCTAGCTCCGGCCCGTAACTCACCGTTCTCCCGTTGCGCCGCGTGCAACCACAAGGGGAGGGTCTGCGCGAGCAACTCCCACAGCGCTTCCCGGTCCCTCCTCCAACAGCCACTCTCAACCCTCCAATACCCGTCGCCACTCTCGGAACAAAGAAGCGAGTTGAACGTCACTATCAGTCTACCAATCCAGAGCCGGCGCACTTACTGACACCTTCCTTATCACACGGTACGCCGTACATCCAAGAAGCGATTCTTCCGGGAACAGATAACAATGACCTCCACCTATCAACTTGGCGGCCAACTGCCATCTTGGGGCTGGCAAAAGCCGCTTAAAGGTTTAGCGGCTTCTAGTTTATTAATTCAAAGAAGGCTGTTGGACTCTTCTTATCTTATTTTCTGATTAAAAAGGAAAGAATAAAAATAAAAAGGACTGTTTTTTATTTTTGATTAATTAGTTTGTCATAAGTTTAGATCTGTAATACCTCAAAACATGACTTTTCCCATCATCTCTCTCGCTCTCATTCCTCTCTGGACCTTTTTCTCCAGACTGTAATTGTTATGTTTCTATATATCTTTTGATCACATAGTGAATGTTAGACTGGGGGCACGTAAGAAAGAATACACCGGGTGGGGGGGACTCATTCATGGGCCAAGTTCAATCTCACTCATTTGAGTTGTAGATACATCTCGCTGTTTGGGATGGACCCCTCATGGCATCTCTAAAGGAGAGAGGCAAGAGCATCATACTCCAATTTATCTTTATTATGTTAGTGCTTGGAAGAAATATTTGGATTAAAAAATAAATCAGGGGAAAATATTAAAATTTCTGATTTTATCAAATAATTAATGACTTTGGATTAAAAAATGCAATAGCTCTAGACTCCTCGCCAAGAAACATTGGCGCGTCTACCTTATTGATATACAGTACTTCTGTCCCCATGGCAAAATTTCGCGGTCAAAAACAGCGACTTTCTAGTATGAAAAACAGCCTGCCCAATCAGCGTAAGAGGAATGGAGGTTAACTGTTTTACCATTCTAAAGATGGCAACTCTCTCCTAGAGGTCGTTTTTAAATCTTTCCGGGAAAAATACTTCCTTGCCGGCTCGCGCTTAGCAGGATTGGCCTGTTGTCAGTGGGCGCGCTGGCTCCGGATTGGTGGACCGAGAGTGACGTTCCTCTCTCCTTTCTGTTCCGAGTGTGGCAACCGGTGTTGGAGGGTGTTGAGGGCGATTGTTAAGAGGAGGAACCGGGAAAAGCTGTGAAAGTTGTTTACGGATTCCCGGCCCGTGTGGCTGCACGAGGCGCGACGGGAAAATGGTGAGTTACGGGCCCGGGGGCACGCGGCTAATCCGCAATTGGAAGCAGCAGATCTCGTGCGGCTGTGGTGGGAGGGAGAGAAAGAAATAGGGGCCTGCTGCTGTAGAGCTCGTATTTTAACTCATTTGCTGTCTCTTTTCCGTGTTGGTTTCTCCGTTACGTTTTCCTCTTGCAAATGTGGCACGGAAACGGATGCCGTTGGCCTGTTACCCTTCAGTTATAAATACAGCTTCATATTTTTGTAATGGAGAGAGATGTCCGAAGAGATGCGAGTAGCTGTAGTTTCTGTGATCTTGCTGATCGAGGCACCTGTCGAACTTGGGTTAGACAGATCAGGGATTTTAGAGAAATTGTCTTATAACCAGAGGTGGATCATAGATTTGTGGGCCTTGGGCCAGCTAGCACATAGCCCTCTCCCTTCCCAGGCGTAGCTGCCAAGTACTATCCATAAGGATAACAACAGACAAAATGCCAGTGACAAATTATTTAAGTGGAAGTAGGGTGCATAAGAGTATGAAACATAGTCTATTGACATTGGTCATGACTGGACAAACTTGCATGGGCTGGAGTTGGGATTTGATGACAGCCTCAGTAGTTGGGGACTTATATGGTTTGTGCCCCGAAAATGGCAAGGACAAATCAAGGTTAACTGTGTATGCAGTATTTCATCATTCCTTATCTTGTTGAGCAGAGTGGATGGAGAGTACAACTGCATTGGCTACCCATCTTATCTCAAATAAATTTCAAAACATCTTGCATTATGTACCATATACTTAACGGAAACTCCGCTGCACCACTTATTCTCTTTGGCTTTGTCCTTTTCACCCAGAAATCTTGATTGGATACAATTGAACCTCCCCCTCAACAAAAAACACATATTCAACATAATGTTCGCACTTACTAGCATGGAAACATGGAACAATCAAAACATCTGAACCAAACTACCTCATGCTTCAAGACCTATTGCTTCAATGCCATATACTCTACCAACAACTAAATCCCAACAACCATCAGAACCGAACCTGACTTTGACATAAGATTCCCCCATGGAAACTGACCCACATAACCACATTTCACCCCATCACCACCATGGCACCAAGCAACCTATTAGCCACCAGTTAATGACAGCAACAGACTATCTACCTCATGACTTTTTCATGAAATTGTATTGGCTCATTTCATTGTATTATACCTCTTCCCTAAACACTTATGTAATGTACTTCCTGCATCATCCATGAACTGTATCAAAATTATCTCATATTGCACAGTATAATTATCTCTACCTCATAGACTCTCAAAGAATCTATAATACGAGTATATCTCTCTATTGTATCCTTGCACTGTACTAAGCTGTACCTCCATAAATTGTAATTTAAGTTGCCTTGAACCTTTTTAGGCATAGCGCAACTCATAAGTCATCTATACTACGTGAAAATATTTTGCTTGGTCAAGTTACAGTTATAAGGCATTGATGGGAGCATTAATAAATGGTAAATATTAGGCTTTCAACAGAGTTTATTTTATCATGTTCCTGAAAAACACAACTACTGAATTGTACAGGAAGGTTGCTATGCAAAGCCCACCTTGATAATGAGAAGGAGGCCTGGGTGGGATTCATCACTGTTTATAACAAGTGGTGAATGTGGTTGAATCTTGGCACTGTAATATGTAAATGCACAAAAGTTAAATTATTGTAACTTTATTGTACTGGTTAAGATTACAAGCGAGAGTACTTGGTTAGTGCAATTTTCCCACCGAGTGTTGGGAGGGCATATGGAGAAAGTTAGGACTTTGAGTATACAGTTCATGTACTTCAAGATTTCCTTTGATTATATTTTTCTTGATTCGTTAATGTGTATCTTTGCCTATTTTCACAATATGGTGGTGAACTGACGCGGTGACATAATTTGTCACTGTCTCCGCAGATAACATCTCTATGTTCTTTAAGGAGAGAGAGAAAATTCAGATTATGAATGGGCAAAACCACTGACCCTTAAGCCTTGCATTGAAGAATGCTGGTGAAGAACTGAGGTTGATATAGACACTAAAGTATCCACGGGGGACTCGCAATTATCCACGGGGACGGTGATAGATTCTGCCACTGTGTCATTCTCTAGCTTGGACACTTCTGATTCTGTTCATAGTTGGAGAAGTTTTGAGAAATTGACACATAAATCTTCCAATAACAAGTCACACCCAGGGAAGGTGTTTCCTTTCTCCATTAATTACTCTGAAACTAAATGCTAAATGAAATGTGTACAGTTGTACTTTGTGTTCACCACAGTTTTGTTTTTCTTTATTTATTTATGTTTCCAAATTTCCAATTCAAGATTAAGCTTGTACAGAAAGCGATTTAAAGCAAAGAAAAATTGTACGAATAAATAAAAAGTAAGTATTGCTTAATCGACTCAAGTTCACAATAAGATCCAAGATGTAATATAAACGGAATAATAAGGAAAAATTAACATAAGAAGCGTGATACACGATTAACTGATATATAGGCATCTAAAACATTCTATAGCCCTCATTTCTTTTCCTTCTCCAGGCGGGATAAAGAGAGAAAAGCCATCAGCTGGTATGGCTCAAAGAAAACATATTTCTGAGAATTATACTGAATTATGCACTTGCATGGGTGACGAAGATAAAAAGTCGTCCCAAGGGCTAGAACTCCAGGTTTTAGTAAGAGAAATTCTTTTCTACGCTTTTGCGTGTCTTTTGCCAAATCAGGAAACATTTGTAGCTTGAAATCCAAAAACTTTTTTTCTTTATTTTTGAAGAAAAGTCTCAAGCCAATTTTTTCCAAAGTAAGGGCAAATTTAATGTTGCTAGTATAGCAATTTCCTTATCTGATAACTCAAGTAAAGCTGATGCATTGATTGGTCCTTGGCTTCTTTCCTGTTGTTGATTCTGATTTTTTTTGACAAGTAATAAACCTGCGTAAATGAATCTTCAGGCACTTCTAATATCTCCAGCAGGTAACGCTTTAACATTTCTCATGGGGTAACTGTTGTAATTCGAGGAAAATTAATCAATCTAAGATTGTTACTCCTGGAGAAATTCTCGAATGTCTCTATCTTCCTTCTTAGATTGACATTATCCTTCATTAATGTCTCTTGAATTTGTTTAGAAGATTTAACTTCATCTTTAATATTCTGGATATTTATTTTTGATTCACCAAAGTCCTGTTTTATTTGAACAATTTTCTTTTCTTGCTCTTTTACCTTTCCTTCAATCTGCAAGTGATTAGTATTCACAGTTCTGACTAAATTGGCAACCAGATCCCACAAAGCGTCCAAAGTTACTTCTTGGGGTTTAACAATATTAAGAGATTGTAAGTCTAATGATGTAAGGTTCTGCTCACCAACCGAAGATTCCCCTCCTCTTCCTCTCTCCTGGGTTGGCTCTGACCCCAATGTTGCTCAGGCTCTGTTGGAAACCTTGGAAGCCCGAATCGGTATCTGCCACACCATCTCCGGCAACCTCCAGGGTAGACCGCAAGTCAACTTCCGGCTACCTCTCAACCCCCGGGGAGCTGGTGGCCCGAGGATTAGGGGGAGGTGCTCTCACGTTTGGACTTAGAGTGGTCTCAAAAGCCCACCATTCCATTCTCCAGAAGCATCCCAGGCAAGGGCATCACCGATGGCACTGAGGTGCTTTGCATCCGCCTCAGCAAGTCCTCAATATTACCGAAGGCAGCTGCTCTGGAACGTCGCGAGTTTCCAGCGGCGCTCTTACCTCTTCTTTTTGGCATAGCTGGGTATGTATTCCAACGATACAATGTCGAAATGAAATTTTAAAGGAAAAACTTCTAAGGGCGGTCACTCGGTGAATCGCAACTGCGGCTATCTTGGATCTCCTGTTTCGTCCACTACAGTTTTAAGTGTGAAGAACACATGAAATGAATCACAAGTAATTCTCCTGTAGTTTGTAATGTAAATTTAATGGGGACCCCCAAAGTCAAATCAATTTATCCTAAATGTAATATTCCATTACTAATCCAAGAGCATAAGTAGAGGTTTGAAAGCAGTATTAATGAATCATACACTGGCTGCCCTCCAGGTTCTCTCAGGTCTTCCTGTACTCTTCTGCAGGATAATTATAAATTATATCGTTCTGGGCATGCCAGATACTGTATAATTAGTTGTTGACATCTGGCTTTAGCATTCCGTTATTTGTTTATTTGTCCTGTCCTTAAACTATAGTTAGTTAGTTCTGTTGTGTTGGGGGTGGATTCAGTAAGCTTGCACTAGAGCTGTATGCTAACAGCTTGGTGCACATCTTCCTAATGCAAATGTAATGCTGACTTAGTTGAATAAGGGAAGTAGGCTTCCTGGGTGCATATTTCAGGGTGTCAGTTCCCTACCCCTTCTCTGTACCTTCCTTTAATCTTTGCCTTTGCCCTACACTTTTACTCCCTCCTCACAAAAAAAGAGAGAGAACTCGGTCAACCCAAAGGGGTGCAGTGGTCTGGGGTATTCTTCAAAACAAAACAAAAACAATGGCTGCCAGATGTACCATATATACTCAAATATAAACTGAGGTAACCTTTTTTCCCCCCAAAAAAAGAAGGATAAAAGGTTGACTCGAAAATAAACTGGGGGATTAATATTCAAATGCAGTGCCCTGCCATGCCAGACTTTGCACTCTGTTCTCCCTCCCTCCCTGCTTTACCAGGCTCTGCATCCAGTCCCCTCCTTTCCTGCCAGGTTCTGTACCCTGTCACCCCTTCCTTCCAATGCCTTGCAGGCCTCCACTGGGCCTGTTGTTAGTCCTGATGGGCTGGGACAGGAAAGATCCCTCCCGCCTCCTATCCCGGCTGACTGTAAGAACTTGTGCCTCCCCCGTGTACCTTTTGAATCCCTGGTGGTCCAGCAGTTTATATTCGAGTATATACAGTATGCGTGTGTGTGTGCAGTGTTTCCAGCGCTGTCTCCTTCTTTTGGGCTGGGGAGGGGGTGGTATTGCCTGTTATCTTCTTGGCTGCGGAGAACCAGTCTGGCCATTCCCTTCTGTCCTGCCCATGTTCCATCTTAAAAAACAACAAGCAAACAGGCCAGCATAATGCTAGAATTAGCTGCTTCTCGGTGCTCTCAGAGAGTGCTGTGCTTTCCCCTTCCTCTGAGTGGTGGCCCTCTGATTTCAATTGGTGGCTCAGGTTTTGGCAGGAAGCAGGGTTGCTAGCTGTTTCAATTCCCAACAGTAGGCCTCATTCAAATTG
This sequence comes from Geotrypetes seraphini, assembly GCF_902459505.1. Lineage (NCBI taxonomy): Eukaryota > Metazoa > Chordata > Amphibia > Gymnophiona > Dermophiidae > Geotrypetes > Geotrypetes seraphini. The sequence continues at coordinate 106,061,235 of NC_047085.1, read as the reverse complement.
CTCCTGCCTCTCTGTGAACCAGGGACGGGGGGAAGGAGTGTTGGCATTTTTGGTCTTCTGGCTGTGGCCTTGGTGGGCCTGTCTGTCAGGCCCGGGGGTAGAGCAATGGATCATCTGCATTTTTGTCTGTCTGGCTCTCGGTTCCCACTGCTTGGTTTGGCGGGTGTTAGTCCACCGCCAGCTTCTTAGGTCCTGAACACACACACAAAAAGTTTTGGCACCATAGTTGGCCTATGTGGTATTTTTGGACATCATTCCTTCACATGCAGGGATGGTGAATGGGAGGGACAGCATCCAGGCTGCAGGAAAAAAAAAATCCCAACAGTTGCTGGTGGTGAGTGGCTTTCCAGCAAGAACTGATTTCTCGTCTCTCATTTTGTGCTGTTCCTCGGTGTCTTTGGGGGGTTCCTTTTGACACGTAACAGAAGAACCTCATGGGTCTCTTCATGCACTTGTGTGCCTGGCGTCCTGTTCCTCCCAGGCCTGTCTTCTTCCCTGGGAGTTCCTTTGGCCTTAGGGATATTTGTGCACTGCCTTCGCAGTCTACTCTCCTGACTGTGCGCTCAAGGGAGCTTCTTACCTAGGAGTCTCTCTGGAGATTTCCGGGTTTGCCATGTGCTTACAGTCCCGTCGCTGGATGTGCTGAGCATCAGCTCTGATGGCATCTGTGCCATGGTTACCTCACTGAATATAGAGAGTAGCAGTTGCAGCCACTTTTCTGCCAAAGCTCCATCACTTGATGTTGAGCACAGCTACAGCTGCATGTGGTCCCATGATTTATCTCTGGATGTATAGTGCGGCCTTGTCTGCCGGGTTGACATTGGCTCCTGGTCTTGGCACTGATTTGTTTCTGGCGCTGCGCCATCTGTGGCACTACTTTCATCTGGCATGGCACCATCTCTGGATGTACAGGGCAGCTTCAGCTGCCTGCCTGATACTGCTTGCTTTCTGGAAATACAACACAGCTTTGGCTGCCCATCTAGTTTTGCTTCTTCTCTGACCATACTGAGCGGCTTTGATTATCTGCTGGCACTTCTGCAGTTTTAATTATACTCTGACACTACTCTCTTTCTAGCTTGGCGAATTGGCTTCGGCTACCTATCTGATACTGCCCCAGCTCTGAAGATACAGAAAAGTGTGGAATACCTGTCTAGCACCGATACATCTCTAGTTGTACATAGAGGCTTTGGCTGCCAATTTGTCATGGCTCCATGTGCTCAGGGCCTTGGCTTCCTGTCTGGCACTGCCCCAGCTCTGGATGTGCAGAGAAGGCTTCAGTTCCCTGTCTAAGACTGGCTACTGGGTTGACATGGCTCTATCATCTGCTAATTCATCCACCCATGTAGTGCTCCTCCATTTCGGGATGTAGGGTGCTACCTGCTTTGGCATGAGTTTCTCTGCAGGGCTCAATATCCAGATGTACTGAGTGGCCCAGCCAAGCTGATCCATATGCCTCCCTCTCCCATACCGTTCGAGGGTCCATGCAGAGCATGTTTCAAGTTCAAGTTTCAAGTTTAATATTCATTTGATTAATCGCTTATAACAGTATCTAAGCGATGTACAATTTAAAAGCCATCAGAATGTGGTAATACATTTAATTTACAAATAAGAAACAAAAGACAGACAAATTTGGACAAACAGGAAAGGGTGGGGAGGAGGGGGGAAAGTTACAATTTTGTTATGTATTAGAATTTAACATCAAAAGGAAAGCACATTGGGTAGTAATGGGTTAAGAAGAAGAATGCGGGAACCATGAAATGTTGTGTTTTATGAATCAAATGCATCTTGAAATAAATATGTTTTTAAAATTTTCTTAAAAGAGACAAGATCTGTTTCGTTTTTAATAAAATTTGGAAGGGAGTTCCACAATGTGGGGGCTTTCACGGAGAACATATCATTACGTCTTGTGCCTATGGTTCTTAGTGAAGGGTTTGAGAGCAATTGTGATGAGGAAGATCTTAAAGAACGAGGAGATTTATATGGGACAATCATTTTAGCTATAAATTGGGATTCATTGAAGCTCAATGTTTTGTATACCAAAAATAAAATTTTGAAAGTAATTCGATGAGTTATAGGGAGCCAATGTGATTTAATAAGTAAAGGGGTAACGTGGTCGAATTTTTTTGCATTGTGAATTAATTTAACTGATGTGTTTTGGATGATTTGGAGACGTCTATTTTCTTTCTGGGTTATGTTGATTAGAAGAGAATTACAATAGTCCAATTTAGAGATAATAAGAGAATGAACTAAGATATTGAGTGATTTAGAATCTAAAAAAGTAGAAATTGAACGTAGGAGCCGTAATCTGTAAAAGCATGATTTAACTATTTCGCTAATATGGTTATGAAATGAAAGATCTACATCGACTATTACACCGAGAATTTTCAGCTTAGAGACCGATTCTATAGAAGTGTTATCAAGTATGAATGGTATTTTTTGAACTATGTCTCCTTTCCAAGTGAAAAGCATTGTTTTTGTTTTTTGAGTATTTAGAACCAGTTTGTTTTCGTTTAGCCAGTTTTTTATTAATTCTAATTTGTCATTGATAATTTTTATTTCTTCTGTATTTTCTGGGTTGAGAGGGTGCATGAGTTGAATGTGCCATTGATTCCTTTCACTGTGACTCCATGGATGCTCGCCTGAGGCGTCTCCTTGGCCCTCAGTTGCACATGCCTCCGATGTCTCTCTGCTATATGCAGGTCACATATCTAGCGTTGGCTGTCCATTGAGTCTTCATGCTTTGCCTGCTTGCTTGCAAGTTGTCTTCCTGGGCTGTTGAGTGCCTATCCTTAGTGCAGTTCCTTGGATCCTGCGTGTCTTCGGATATGTTGGTTCGGCATTAACCCTTTCCAGTGTACAGCCCCACAGCTACTTGGGGGTCCCAGTTGGTTACCTAGTCTCTCTTTTTTTCTTACCTCTGTTCCATATACCATCCATATACCATCCCACTGAGGACTGCTTTGCTACATGCCCTCATCTCTGGATTCATCTGCTGCTGATGACAAGAAAGGAAAAATTATGTTCTTACCTGATGATAATTTTCGTTCCTTTAGTCACAGCAGATGAATCTAGAGTCCCGCCCGTTCTGCTGTTTTCAGTTTTGCCTTTGTTCTGTAGGGATTGGCCAGATGGGTGGCCGCGATGGAAATTTCACGGCTATGAGAAGAGAGTTCTGTGCCATTAGACCTGTTCATTGATCCTGCTGCTGCTTTGTTAAGAGAGAAATGCTGAAGTTCCAGTAAGCAGACTATCGCATATATATATATTATTGTCTACTGTAACCTATTTGTTGTCATGACTAGTCTGTTTTCAAATGATTGTGAATGTCTACTTGTAACCCGTTCTGAGCTTCTGGGAGAACGGGATAGAAATGGAAATAAATAAATATATGACAGAGTTCAGCTTTGAATTCTCTATCTCCACCTGCTGGTATGTGGACTTAACCCATTCGACTCTGGATTTATCTGCTGTGACTAAAGGAACAAAAATTATCAGGTAAGAACATAATTTTTCCTTTCCATGCCAGTCATGAGATTCTAAGTTACTTCCTTTTTAAATCTGCTTTTCCGTTGATAGTGTTACCAGAAAACAGTCTGGATGATTAAAGTAAGTCATTGTCCAATTTCAAGGAGGGTCCCCATTCAACATCTTCCATGGATACAAAAAAGTGGCCCAAATAAAGGGGCCCTTAACTATGGACATAGTTGAGACCATGCCCCCAAACTTTGGATACCTTCATTAGAGATCCCTGAAAAAATTTCATCAATTTCTGAAATGGTCTGGAATCTGAACCACTTGACATGGAATGACCCTAAACTAAAATTTAATTTGCGTTGGGCAGTTGTATTGTCTGCCAAATAGAGTATAAAGTGATATTTTAATATACTGCTTGTCTTAGTGCATGACAAAATTGATTGACAATTTTTAAAAAGGACAGTTTGAAATGTTTACATACCTTTATTTCAGAAAAACTATGGAAGAACAACAATTTTCTCAAGCTGGAATGTTCGGTTGCTGCTCTAGGAAGATTATTTACTGTACCTGATGGTCCATTGGATTATACGTTTAATTAGAATGGCTTTAGAACAAGCTGAATCAGCAATGGGATCTGTAAGTTTGTTTATTTAGTTTTTTCTTCTTCAGTTACTGATGCCTGAAATCACCTACAAGTAGAAATGGTAAGGAACCAAACTGACAATGTTCAAGCATGTTTTGAGACAGAATAAAAAGTGTAGTGTTAAAGATGTCTGGATAAATGATTCCTTAATTGAAACTTGAAGAGAGGAACTGGGGAACGGTTTGAATTGATGCCAGGTAGGTGAATTTTATATGTGGGGAACATGGAGGGAAAGGTGTGGAGACAAGGAGTTGTTGAGAAATGATAGTTGAGAATTAAGAAATCAGAATGAAGGACATTAAGGATTACAGTGAGATAGGACAGTAGAGCAAAAGTTGGAATTAATACAAAAATGAATAGGTAGCCAATGAAAAGATTCAATGAAGTAAAAGCAAAGACAGATTTGCAAGAAAATGATCTGTACTACTTTTATTCTGATGTATTGTAAAGGTGTAATAATATGAGAGATGGAATAAGAAAAAAAAGGTTATAGTCAAGATGAGCAACAAAACTAGGGATTAGAATTTTGCATTTAAAAAGAGAGAGCCAAGTTTTATCCTTTCCTATTCTGAGAGATGAAATAACCAAATTGAGTAAAGGAGCAGGAGGAGGAGTTGAATATATATTTATGTATTCAATGTATTATCAATTTATTCATTCACTAGTGTTTAAGCCCGTTACATTAACGGGTGCTAGAATATATGCCTGTCTGTCTTTCTTTATTTATGTCTCTCTCCCTTCTCCTGTCTCTTTCTTCCTTTCTTTCTGTCTCTCTCCCTCCTGCTATTTTTCTCTCTCTCTCCCTGGCACACTTTGTCTGTCTGTCTTTCTTTCTGTCTGTCTCTCTGGTCCCCTGTCTGTCTTTATTTCTGTCTGTCTCACTCCCCGGCCTCCTTTGTGTGTCTGTATTTCTTTCTGTCTCTCTCCCTCCCCCACTTTCCTTTGCAGAAGCAGCAGCGGTATTTCCCTTCCCCTCCAGGTCCCTGTGAAGTAGTAGCAACATTTTCCCCCACCCCCCATTCCCTTCTCTCCCCCCCCACTTTCCTTTGCAGAAGCAGCAATGATATTTCCCTTCCCTTCCAGATCCCTGTGAAGTAGTAGCAGCATTTTCCCCCATCCCCCCCATTCCCTTCTCTCCCCCCCACACTTTCCTTTGCAGAAGCAGCAGCAGTATTTCCCTTCCCCTCCAGGTCCCTGTGAAGTAGTAGTAGCATTTTCCCCCACTCCCCATTCCCTTATCTCCCCTCCCCCCCACTTTCCTTTGCATAAGCAGCAGTGATATTTCCCTTCCCCTCCAGATCCCTGTGAAGTAGTAGCAGCATTTTCCCCCACCCCACCCCCATTCCCTTCTCTCCCCCCCACTTTCCTTTGCAGAAGCAGCAGTGATATTTCCCTTCCCCTCCAGATCCCTGTGAAGTAGTAGCAGCATTTTCCCCCACCCCACCCCCATTCCCTTCTCTCCCCCTCCCCCCACTTTCCTTTGCAGAAGCAGCAGCGGTATGTCCCTTCCCCTCCAGGTTCCTGTGAAGTAGTAGCAGCATTTTCCCCCACACCCCATTCCCTTCTCTCCCCCCCCACTTTCTTTTGCAGAAGCAGCAATGATATTTCCCTTCCCCTCCAGATCCCTGTGAAGTAGTAGCAGCATTTTCCCCCATCCCCCCCATTCCCTTCTCTCCCCCCCCACACTTTCCTTTGCAGAAGCAGCAGTGATATTTCCCTTCCCCTCCAGGTCCCTGTGAAGTAGCAGCAGCATTCCCCCCCCCATTCCCTTCTCTCCCCCCCCCCACTTTCTTTTGCAGAAGCAGCAGCGGTATTTCCCTTCCCCTCCAGGTCCCTGTGAAGTAGTAGCAGCATTCCCCCCCCACTTTCCTTTGCAGAAGCAGCAGTGATATTTCCCTTCCCCCTCCAGGTCCCTGTGAAGCAATTCCCTTCTCTTACTTGAGCTGTCCTGCTCCTTTCGGTCCCTCCCCCTTCCCTTCCCCTGGGCTGGCCTGCTGCGGCCGAAGGTTTTTGTTTTAAGCTTTAAAAGTGCCGGCGGCGGCTCCTCTCACACTGCTGATCCTCCTGTAAAGAGCAGCCTGCGATGGTGGTCGGCTTTAGCGAACCTCACAGGCCGCTCTCCAGCCTTGGTAGTACGTTCCCTCTGACGCACGGGATCGCGTCAGAGGGAACGTGCTACCGAGTTGGAGAGCGGCCTGCGAGGTTTGCTAAAGCCGGCCACTATCGCAGGCTGCTCTTTACAGGAGGATCAGCAGCAGCAGTGGCGGCGGCGAGTGAGGGCCGAGATGTGTTCCCTGCCGAGGACGCGGGCAGGGAGAAAGCTTGCCTGGCTTCCAGGGTGAGTGAGGGCGGGAGGAGGGGACTGGCCAGAATGTTACCTGCCGCTGGGTTTGCTGCCACGGATCACACACCACAGCGGCAGGCAACACGAAATCCTAAGTGCGCATGTGCGCTTAGTCTTTTATTATATAGGATATAAGGCAGAATAGTTGGAAGGCTGGTGATACTATGCATTTGTATTTATTGCAGGGGGGATTTGCAAAGAAGGGTGAAAGAGGAAATATGTTTGAAGATCACTTGTGAAGTGAGCAGTAGAAGAATTGGACTAGTCTGATGTGAAAACTCAAATGGGTTTAATAGCTTTAGTGCTTTGGTGTCCTTTGTAGTACATATGTTTTATAACATCTGTATTTCTGTGTATGTATTCGGGTCCATGTTCAATAAATGCTGGTAGGCACCCTACCGGCGCCTAAGTTAAGTGCAAAACAGGGTTAAAAAAAAAATTCAAAGTGCCTAAAAAATGACACCTGCATTGTATCTACAGAGGCAATTTACACCTAACGCCACTGTAAGTGTGGAAGTAGAGTTAGGCATCGTAAAACACTTCCGTAAGTGTGATTCACATGAAAGGTAGGTGCAGGAAATGTATGCTTTGAAAACCCTGGTCTACGTTTCTGGTGCCTACCTTTCCTGAAGGCTTGATTTCTATAAATGACACCATCGCATGATACGCGATCAGCTGCTGTTTTTAAGGCAGCTGCCACCAATGGCACTGTTTATAGAATCCGGGCCTCACTGTATATAATTTTTAGATTTTATCTGATTTGAGAGATAATTTTTTTTTCCTTTTTTTGTTCCATCAGTTTCTTCCAGATGGAACAAAAAAAGGAAAAAAAAATACTCTCTCAAATCAGATAAAATCTAAAAATTATATACAGTGAGGCCCGGTTTCTTCCAGATCTGTCTTGACTTCCAAGTAAATGGAACCGGATGTCTTCTGGGGCCTCCCAGAGTTTTCTTTACACAAAACCATGTCTGACCCTGTCAAACACAGCCATCATGGTGATTGTCCTTGTGCAGATCTTCAGAAACTGGGTTGCTTGTATTTTCAGTTCAGTTGTTAGGGGTCACCGTAGGGTGGATTTGATTTAAATCAAATCTATTTAAATCAGTAGTCAGAAAGACTTGATTTAAATCGTTTTCTCATTGTATTCACTACCACTCAGTACTGCTCAAAAAAGGAATATTTGCTTGCTTGTTTCAACTCTTTATTTCTTCATAACAATGGTAACAAGTTTTTAAGAAATATGATGAAATCAAAACATTTACTAACTTGAAGATCCTACCTGTTCAAACATGTTCCTTTTGTCATCTTCATCAAAACATTTCTCATGATGTTGCTTATTCAGGCCATCAGGCATTTCTTTGTTGCAGTGTTGACATTTTGTACACATGCCTGCCTTACCCATAGGTAGAGGAATTTCATTAAAATATTCCCAAACTGGGTCTCTTACTTTATAGTCCAAAAGTTATTGCAGTGTCTTAAATTCACAGTTTTGAGAAATACAAAACCAAGCATCTGTGATAACATCTTCTAGACAGAAAAATTGCCTGTGACATTATGAATGGATTAATGGAATTCATTTACCAAAAAATGTAAACATTGAATGAATATACAGCCTCATGCTACATAATTAAAAATGAATCCTTATTTCATGATACATTATAGTCCTGAACGCTAAGGTATTGCATCTGAACCCGCAAGTTGCTTTCAAAATGAAATCATATCTTTCAACTCCGCCTCATTCCCAGAAGGCTTGCTCCTGCCCCCTCAGTTTTTCTTCTGCAAGCAAGTTGCTCAGATGTGTTTCAGATCTTCTCTGCGATTTTATTATTTACAGGGTTTTTCCTGTCGTTTTTAAGTTGGAGACACAGTTTTTGGGACTTCTGCCTGGGAGAAGACACAGACTCCCATGGCAGAAATGTGCTGCTAGCAAGATCAGCCCTTGGGGACACTTGTCTAGCCAGTCTGCTGTAATATTTTTGAAGCTCAGGGGCCGTCCCCTGAGTAGCTGCTCGCATCCCTGATTTATCAGGGGCTTGAGTGCAGGCTGTTTGGCTCCTACCCTGCTTAGCTGGGATTAATAGTGGCTACATGGTCCTCCCCCCTTCGCAGTGAGAATGTGTCTGGGGGTTGAGACTCGATCAGACGTCAGTCTGACTGGCAACCCGAAGACCAAGAGGGGCATAATCGAAAGGGACGTCTAAGTCCGTTTACGTCCATCTCGCAAGTCGTCCAAAGTAAAAAAACAGCTTAAGACACATTTTCAAAAGATACGTCCAACTTTTTTTTCGTTTCGAAAATCGTCTAATTATACGTCCTGCCGATCTGATCGTCCAAGCCACTAAATCGTCTGTCTTGATACCACATTTTCGTCCAACTTTCCATCCAAATCCAAAACGCCTAGAACAAGCCCAGTTGGACATGGGAGGGGTCTGCAAAGTGATGGACTACACACCCAGACATGCCACCTAAATAGTGGGGTACCTTACAGGGCACTGCTGTGAACTTCACAAAAAGGGTGCCATGTCTTCTCCTCCCTACAGCTCCCTTATAGGTTACGGTGAGCCCCCCAAACCACCTCCAGAATCCCCTAGACCCACTTATCTGCCACCCGAATAGCCCTTATGGCTGCCAGTACAAAAGGGTTTTGGGGGTGTATAGGGGAGTGCACATGTTTAAGCATCAATGCAGTGATTACAGGGGCTTATGGGCATGGGTCCTCCTCTCCATGAGTCCCTAACCCACCCCCAAGATGACTTAAGCTGCCTCTGGGCTGGACGACTTAGCTTTCCTATGCCAGGCGGCCAGGTGATGATGGTCTGGAGGCTGAATTTTAAAGTTATGATTAAAATTTTTATGGGGGTGGTGGGGTTGGTGATCACTGGGGTAGTATGTGAGGGTCTGTTTTATGTGTTTGCAGTGCTTATCTGGTGACTTTAGGTGGGTTTTTGTGACTTAGACCATGTTTTACATGGTCTAAGTCACAACGTCCAAGTTCCGTCTAGGCTCTGTTGTAAAACTTTCAGTTATACATGCTGTACGACTGAGTCTAAGCTGGCCCATGTCCCGCCCAACTTCCGCCCTTGACACGCCTCCCGAAATGCCCCGTTTAGCTTTGGTCATTCAGCGGCAATATGAAGGCCTAGGTCGTTTAGAAATACGTCCAAAACCCGTTTTTATTATCGGCACTTGGACGTTTTTGAGAAATGTTTGTCCAAGTGCCGACTTAGGCCGGTTTTTGGACGTTTTTCTCTTTCGATTATGAGCCCTCAAGTTCATAGTTCGAGCTTGTGAAGCAGAGTTCTCTATTTGTTCCAGCTGCACTTCTGAGCTGAGGCAGGCACCACAGGATAAAGTGAATAAGGTTATTATAGCCTTTGGGGGAACATCAAGGGGGGTTGAGGGTTTCTGGGGCTAGAGCTAGAGTCCCCCTCCTCTAAAACTGCTTTCTCTGTTGTTTTTGAACTTCAAGGAAGCCCCCCAGGCTGTTTTGACATAAATTTGCTGGTGGTAACCATTTTGATTTAAGAATATAAGAATAGCCTTACTGGGTCAGACCAGTGGTCCATCAAGCCCAGTAGCCTGTTCTCACGGTGGCGAATCCAGGTCAGTAGTACCTGGCCAAAACCCAAAGAATAGCAACATTCTATGCTACCGATCCAGGGCAAGCAGTGGCTTCCCCCATGTCTTTCTCAATAACAGACTATGGACTTTTCTTCTAGAAAATTGTCCAAACCCTTCTTAAAACCAGCTACACTAGCTTTCCAGAGCTTAACTATTCTCTGAGTAAAAAAAATATTTCCTCCTATTTCTCTTTAACTTCATCGAAGCCTCCATCTGCCTCATAATCCCTTGACTAGATTCTAGAACTCTGCAAGATGGCAGCATCAGCTTAAGCTCTGTGTAAGCCTATCATAAAAAGTTTCTTTTTTAAGATTGTCCAATGCATCTTCGGTGGTATTTCTTCCAGTGCCAAGCTTTGTGAATGAGAACTTGGAGTGGATACTTCCAGTGATCGCCTGAAGGTGTGACTTTGTTTGCTAAACATCATCTGACAGGAATGATATAACAGTGGAATTCTGCTTCTTGTTTACTTTACTGTTTTATCTGATATTGGCAGCTAGAATCAGTTCTTCAGGCAGTTACCATAGAAGTCACTGGTCTACCAGTAGAAGTCAAGCCCTCCTGATCAAAAAGGATAGATCTGGAAAATATCACAGCAAACAGCACTTTACAGGCTTTATTAACTTGCTGATTTCCACGCTGGAGAAAGAAGAGCAGTTGGTCTTATGACAGGTTGAGTTGATGCTACAAGCCTCTCATTGTCACTTGTCACCTGAATTAATGGTTGGTTACATGGATATGGAACATCATTTCTCAGAGTTGGAATCTATCAGAGTTTTGGGGTTTTTTAAAAACTTTTTATTTATTGAAGTTTTAACATACCATATTTTTCGCTCAATAAGACGTACTTTTTTCCCTCCAAAAGTGGTTGGAAATAAGGGTGCGTCTTATGCAGCAAATATCGAGTCCCCATCTGCCACAGCAGTGAGAGGCAGGTGTGAGCTTTGAGCACGCCTGCCTGGTCCTGCGCTACCGCCCAAATGGTACCGTCAGCTCGGTCCAGCGCTGCTTCGGCAGGCTCCCCCATCTGCCGCGGAAGTGAAAGGCAGGTGTGAGCCCCGAGTGCACCTGCCTGGTCCTACGCCGCTGCCCAAATGGTGCCGTTGGTTCTTGTGAGACTCACGAGAGCTGACTGCACCATTCGAGCAGTGGTGCAGGACCAGGCAGGCGTGCTTGGGGCTCGTGCCTGCCATTCACTTCCGTGGCAGATGGGGGGAGCCTGCTGATGCAGCGCTGGACCGAGCTGACAGCGCCTGCTTCTCACTGCCGTGGCAGACAGGGACTCGGGCGGCCATCCAGCAGGGCAGGCTGCCGATGCAGCGCTGGACTGCCAGAATTGCATAAAGGTGTTGGGAGGGAGGGAGGGGGTCGGGGGATCTTTCAGAAAGGTACTGGGGAAAGGGGCCCTCCTGCTGGAATTAAATTAATCAGGAGGCTTCCCAGCCCTGCAGAAAAGTAGCCTGCAGAAAAGCACCCTGCAGAAAGATACCAGCGAAGGGGGCCCTCCTGCTGGAATTACAGTAAATTAATCACTAATTTAAATTTACAACAAATATACAGCTGAGGCAAGAGGCCTTGTGCTGGACATGTGAATTGCTTTTAAAAAAATTAAAAAAGAGGAAATAAAAATGTAAAGATATTAGAGATGTACATTTTCCAAAGCTGAGCAGGAAACGGAAAGACTTCCCTGCCTGCCTGCCAGCCACTAGGCACTGCCCTGTGCCCTGTCTCGGCCTACCACTAAACTACAAGAGGGGGGACTGGGTCCAGAGCCTGGCAAGGAGTGTGGGGTTGGGTGCAGAGCCTGGCAGGGAGAATTTGATTCAGAATGTTTTTCTATTCTTGTTTTCCTCCTCTAAATCTAGGGTGCGTCTTATGGAATGAAAAATACGGTATATTTTTGTTCTCTTACTAATATGTTAGGTCAATTTTGGTTTTATTTAGTTCTTTTTCTTTTATTAATAGAATGGCTTTCTGTGTGAATAACATTTTCAAAATTAGATTTACTTCTGATTTATGATCTGATTGTTAATGCCAAACATAATGGGGAAAAAAAATTTATCTTTCTTAGACCACAAACTCAGAAGGAGTTGCACTATAAATTTTTTTAAAAAAGGATATCCACTATAGATAATTAAAAAAATACATTAAGTTGTCCCCTGTTCACATCTTGACTCTCCTGAATATGTACAACTATGATGTTATTGCATTAATATCGGATCACTGAGTAATAAAAACTGGTTAAATGGAAGGAAACCAGATACTCTGTTCCTAACTGAGATATGGTTAAAATCTAATTATAATCTGATTGTTAATTAAATTTGTCCTCTTAATTACAAAATTTTAACTCTGAATAGAATAGGTAAAAAAGGAGGTTGAGTTGCCATGATATATAGAAAAAATTACCTAGTCAGAGAAGTGGATTCTTTTAACTCCCCAAATTTATAAATATTGACATGTCGAATAAAGGATACTAAACTGGGTGATTCCTTAACTTGTATGCTAGTTTACGCCCCTCCTAATAACTGAAAGCAAGCTAAAGACGATTTTCAAGAATTTACTCTTAAAACTTCAATATCTACTGATTATAATGGAGATATAAATCTTTACCTCAATCAACTTCATGATAAGAGAGTATTGGATTTTTATTCTTTTTTACATGCATTACATTATTTTAACCCACCATCTCATCAGATTCACATTAAAGGTCATCATTTAGATTGAGTCTCTTTCAAATAAGGCTCTGAACTTAATATTTGGTTTAGTTCCACAAATGGGAGGCAAATCTTTGATCTGATCACTTTATGTTAGACTTTACTGTGTATTGGAAAAAAAGCAAGCATACCCCCAAGATTAACAAAAAAGAAATTCAGGAATTCAGAAAAAAAATAGATCCAATGTTATTTTGGAAACATTTAAATTATGATCATAATGTAATTCCTATAATCTTTATGGAACAATGGAATGTTATAACAAAAAACAAACTGCAGGCAGCTATGTACGAGATGCAGGCAATGTTTATTATACCAAATATTTATGCAGTTAAAAATACCACCTTATAACAAACCAAAGGACCTGACACCGTCCGTGTTTCGGAAAACACTCCTTCCTCAGAGGTCCAAGGTATAAAATCGATTCACGATTCGAATCAGTTCGGTAAAAAAAAACAGACTCATCGATTCAGCCCCTATTCAAGTTAATTCTTTTTTTCACCACCAGCTGCCTGACTCATTCCCATCTAATGTAACTTCCGGTTTTGCGAAACCGGAAGTTACATCAGAAGAAACGAAAGGACATGGGAGCGTCGAGGGGGGAGCGAGCAGAACTCGGAAGCAAAGGGTAACCGGCAGGAGGACTGAGAATCGACGGTGGGGGTGGGCTGAGAATCTGCGGCTGCGGCAGGGGGGGGGCTGAGAATCGGCAGGGGGGCTGGTGAGTTTTGGGGGCTGGGGATGGAAGCTGGGAATCGGCAGGGGGCTGGTGAGTCTTGGGGGCTGGGGATGGAAGCTGGGAATCGGCAGGGGGGCTGGTGAGTCTTGGGGGCTGGGGATGGAAGCTGGGAATCGGCAGGGGGGCTGGGGATGGAAGTTGAGAATCAGCAGGGGGCTGGGGATGGAAGCTGAGAATCGGCAGGGGGGCTGGTGAGACTTGGGGGTTGAGGTTGGAAGCTGGGAATCAGCAGGGGAGCTGGTGAGTCTTGGGGGCTGGGGATGGAAGCTGAGAATCGGGCAGGGGGGCTGGGGCAGCTGAGAATCGGGCAGGGGGCTGGGGAAAATTAGAATCGGGCTGGGGAAGCTGCGAATCGGGCTGCCCGATTCACGATTCGAATCGATTTACCACGACAAAAAATCGGCCTCCCAATTCGTTGACTGACCCTCGCCCCTAAAGCAGGAGCGGCAGCGCTGCCTCTTGCTGGCCTGCCGCTCCTGCTTTAGAGGGCGAGTTGGGAGGGTCAGTCGGTTAGTGGCTTCCCCGCTGGTGTCTGGCTTCCCCGCAGCAATTTACCTAATTTCAGCAGCCTGCTGGCTCTAGCGATCTTTGCAAGCTGCTATACTTCGTCCAAGTTGTCTTCTCTCTTCCGCGGTCCCGCCCCTTCTCTGACATCAGAGGAGGGGCGGGACCGCAGCAGAGAGAAGACAACTCAGACGACGTATGGCAGTTTGCAAAGATCGCTAGAGCCAGCGATCTTCTGCAGGGCAGGCTGCTGAAATTAGGTAACTTGAATACACAGGCCTTCAGGGGGGTGCAGATGTTCAGGAGAGGGGGCTCTGGTGTAGAAGTACACAGAGGGAAGGGGGGTTCAAAGAGACGTGCATATGCCGGACTTTGTGGGGAAGAAATAAGGGGTCTAAAAACAGAGGAGAGGGAGAGAGATGGTGGACAATGGGATTTAGGGATGAAAGTTGCAGAAAGGGAGAGATGCTGGATGAAAGGGTAGTTGAGATGGAGATGAAAAAAAGGAAAGATGCCAGACCTCCATAGGAGGGAAGGGAAACGGAAGGGGAGGACAGAGATGGCAGATGGATGGTTAGCAAGAAGAAAGAAGGATACCCTGGCAAGCAAGCTATCAGAAGACAACCAGAGCCTGGGACCAACAAGATTTGAACAATGACCATACAACAAAAGGTAGAAAAAATATTAGAAAACTGATAATTGTGGATAAAAACTGTAGTGTTTTTCGCCCATTTTGAAGATAATCATTGCAGGATCACTACCCTGATGTTTCTTTCCTCTTGATGATATGCTAATGGGGTAGATATATAACAGTTTGTTCTCTATGAATCTGCTAATTAATGTCCATAGCATTTTTGACAGGTTTGAGCAACAGAAGTCATACTTAATCAAACTTGAATGTTCTGCATGTTAGTGTGTAGTACAGCTACTTAGCTATCAAGTCTGCTTTCAAAATTGAGTTTTGCTTCTAATTGAACATTAAACAATCACATTTCCTTTTCAGGTCCTTTGGTCTGGCAAATCCTATGGGTCATCTCGCAGTATTGTAAGAAAAATTGGCACAAATCTTTCACTTATACAGTCTCCAAGAGTCCATTTTCAGGTATGACTTTTCCACAGTGATTAAAAGCTGCTGAAGATTTTTCATATTAGTATCCAAGTTTATTCAAGACTTTCTATCCCACCCATCAAACAAGCTGTCTGAGCAGCTTACAAACTATAAAAATGGAATAACAACATATGATTAAACTCTGAAATTTGCTATCAAAGAAAGTGGTGAAAAACATAAGAAGAGCCTTACTGGGTCAGACCAATGGTCTATCTAGCCCAGTATCCTGTCTTTATGAAGGCCAATTCAAGTCACAAGTATACATCCCCCTCCATATTTACAGGTTCGGAACTCATGACTTCAGCTGTTCGTGATTTTCTTCTGGGTGACCCACCCCCACCTCCTGGACCTCTCCACTTACTTACTTTTTAAAACCTAGTGGTCTAGCAGTGAAGCAGGGCAGGAGCAATCATCCTACTCTCCTGCCCCGTGCATAACTGGGAACAAAAATGGCTGCCCTGAGTTCCTGTGGTCTTGCAGGAACTCATGGCAGCCATTTTTGTTCCCAGTTCTGCATGGGGTAGGAGTGTAGGAAGATCGCTCTTGCTATACTTCACCGCTAGACCATCAGGCTTTATAAAATAAGTACAGTGGAGAGGTCCGGGAGGCAGGGGTGGCTTAGAGTCGGCCCTAAAGTTATTTGCAATTTTTTTGTATTCGTGGACTGACTTTGCCCCGTAAATATGGAGGGGGGATGTGTACTTGGCAAAAACCCAGATAGCAGCAGCATTCCATGGTACCGATCCAGGGCAAGCAGTGGCTTTCCCCAGGTCTGTCTCAACAGCAGACTATGGACTTTTCCTCTAGGAACTTGTCCAAACCTTTTTTAAAACTAGCTACATTAACCACTCTTACCATAACCTCTGGCAACGCGTTCCAGAGCTTAACTATTCTCTGAGTGAAAAAATATTTCCTCCTATTTTCAGTTAGCTTTGAGTTTGGCAGATTTTGAAACCCTGGTGTGAGCAGGTAGATGGATGTATGTTCCGTTGATTGCTATGATTCTGGCCTTTCTTCAAAAGGATTTTGAGTGCGAGCCATCCCTCAGGTTCCTGATGGTTTGGATTGTGGGGCTAGCATGCTACCAGAGTCAAGTATAGCATTACTCTTTGGCAACACATCTAAAGGGGCTAAAATAGTTGTGTCTGTCTCGCTGGATATTGGTTGGTCTGAAAAAGTACTTGGGTACACTGTTCAAGCCTCTGAGGAGAGGAGGAAGATAAGGTGAAATTTTTGTTCTTATGTACTTTTGTTCTTATGTACTTTTGTTTTCTTTGACTTAGGCTAGACCAGTCAGTCTCTCCCAGGTTGTATTGTATCATGTATCTTCTTCCTGTAGGGCTTGAGACTCCTTTGGTACTATTGTAGTTGGTCTTAGTATCTGGAAAATTTTGAGACTGTGCCACGATCTACTTGTTTGTTGTTTGTCTCTGTAATTTGTTGTTTATTAACTTCAGACAATGTTTGATGTCAACTTTCACAAAAATATGCTTGTGAGTTCCAGGACTACACTAATCTTTGAAATGGTGGTGATGCCACTTAGTCAATGTTCTGAAGTATGAAAATGCATGGAAATTGTGTTCTGGTCCAGAAAATTCCTGATGTAGCGGTAACCAAACTACAAAATGCTGGCCATCATTGGAAGAATCTCAACATTTGTTTTTGAGCACTGAAAATTAAGCTTGGAATTTAACATCTATAAATGGAGTTTTGAGTTGAATTTCCACTTTGAAATAATACAGGAAGCTTTTTGCTGATGATGGTGCAAATAACAATTCTGAGGCTTTCCTTTAGAATTCAAGAATACAGTCAAACCTTGGATAATGAGTAACTTGGTTTATGAGTGTTTTGCAAGATGAGCAAAACATTAAATTAAATTTTAACTCGATAAACGAGCATTGTCTTGCAGTACGAGCACATATACGTGCGTCACGTCAAATACGCACAATATATGCGTGTCACATCACTGATCGCGGCTGAACGTAATACATGCACCCGTAGTTCAAGCGCGTACAACATAAGCACATCTCACGCTGAGCGCGGCTGAACGTAATAAAAGCATCACACCCAATTCACCCGCAGTTTAGTGACTGTTCGAAATGAGTGAGATCTTGCAATACAAGTATGTACAATACTGTATTTTCTATTAAAGTTTTTGGAATGCGGAACGAATCGTCTGAGTTTCCATTATTTCCTATGGGGAAATTTGCTTTGATATATGAGCGCTTTGGATTACGAGCATGCTTCTTGGAACGAATTATGCTCGCAAACCAAGGTACCACTGTATTAGAAGAGTTTTTCCATAATTAAGAATAAATTAAGAAATAACTATTTATTAAGTCAATATAGTATTTAAAATTAAAAATGAATTGATCCAGGGAAGATTTTGCACATCAAGCTTAACGTGATGAAATGGTTTGAACGTGGAATGGTGTATCTGAGGATCAAAGTTAGCATTCAGTTGGCTTGATTCTAAGAAGGATTGCATCTGTCTAAGGTCTTTAATGAATGAATGCTTACGAAGTAAAAATATGTTTTGAATAGTGCAGTATTATTGATTGTTAAAATAAAAGAGCATATCCTCTACTAATTGTGTGTAGTCTGCCTTGTTGCCAAGAAAGTTTTTCACAACAAAAACAAATGAAGACCAGGCACATGATTCGTTTTCATTCATTGATGCTATGAAATGTGAGTCATTTATAAGTCAGCTTAAAACTGATTCCTTCCTACTGTTTTACTTAACTAATCTTTTGTGAACCACATAGAACTTTCTTGGTTATGCGGTCTAGAAATTGATCTTATGTTATGTTTTATATGTTATGTTTTATGTTATGATCTGTGGACCATCGAAAATTCCTGCCTTCAGTTTCCATATTAAGTCCAGGTAACACATGCGCTATGTATTCAATGCACAAACCGTTTTTATTCAAAACCATTACAAATTGTTTCATCAGGCCTAGCTTTATATGTAGCAGTGGCAGTATGATTCTTATCTCGTGCTATCAAAGGTTCATTGATTACATTTTGTCCTCCAACCACCATATATTCCCTCGTAGGCCAATCTTTTTTTTGCCCAGTGTTCATGTTTGACTCTACTATCCCAAAGGCATAAAAAGCAAGGATACTTTGTATTACCACTTTGTTGACCAAGAAGAAAATTTACCATTTTCAAAGCCTACACAAATCACCCATTGATGATCTTGATAATTTATTTTTTCCAAGACTAAAAAGATGCCTTGTACTCTTCTTTCATCTTGGTGGAGTGTCTGATTGGAATAGAACCATAAAAGAACACATTTCAAACTACGTTTTGAACTATCGATGAAAAGATGCCTCTCACTTGGGTTATATTCTGAAAGACTCATTTTCTTCAGAAGGTTTTTGATGTCATTGCAGAATACTAAGTTATTGTCTTCAGTAAAGAATGACAGCAACTCCTTTTCTCTCCTTCAATAAAATGTAATTTTCATTCCAGACTGAAGTACATTCTTTTCCTTTAGTCTGGAAGCAAGCAATTCAGAAAATTCCTTATTTAAGTCCCTGAACAGATCACTCAATTAATTCTGGTCAAAACATTCACTATGGGGGTCTTTTACTAAGGCACTAGCCGATTTAACATAAGAACTGCCATCTCCGGATCAGACCTTCGGTCCATCAAGTCCGGCGATCAGCACACGCGGAGGCCCTGCCAGGTGTACACCTGGCGTAATTTATAGTCCACCATATCCTTATATGCCTCTCTTAAGGAGATATGCATCTAGTTTGCTCTTGAAGCCTAGGACGGTTGATTCCGCAATAATCTCCTCTGGGAGGGCATTCCAGGTGTCAACCACTCTCTGAGTGAAGCAGAACTTCCTGACATTAGTCCTGAACCTGTCCCCCCATAGCTTCATTACATGTCCTCTAGTCCGTGTCAAATTGGACAATGTAAATAATCTTCTCTGCTCTATTTTGTCGATTCCTTTCAGTATTTTGAAGGTCTCGATCATATCCCCACGCAGTCTCCTTTTCTCAAGGGAGAACAATCCTAGTGTTATAAGTCTGTCCTCGTATTCCAGTTTCTCCATACCCTTCACCAGTTTTGTTGCTCGTCTCTGCACCCTCTCCAGCAGTTTTATATCCTTCTTTAGGTAAGGAGACCAATGTTGGACGCAGTATTCCAAGTGTGGTCTGACCATTGCCCTATAAAGCGGCATTATAACTTTCTCCGATCTACTCGAGATTCCTTTCTTTATCATGCCCAACATTCTATTTAGCGCGTGCTAAATGCTAACGCATCCATAGAATATAATGGTATGCTAATTCGGCTAGAGTGCCTTGGGAATCACTGCCCCCACTTTCTTTACCTTGTGCGATTATCAGACATGCAAGACTCATCCTCTGAGAGCTGTAGTAGTTCACAGAAATGTAAAATGGGTACAAGATCTGAGTGCAGAACGGGTCTCCTGGCTGAAGGTATATCAGGGTAAGATCACTTGTCATGATTATTTCAATTGATGCCTTTGATATTAACAATACAAAAATACAGTGTTTCCCCAAAAATAAGATGTACCCTGAAAATAAGCCCTAGCATGATTTTTAAAGATGCTCCTAATATAAGCCCTACCCCAAAAATAAGCCCAAGTTAAGATTGGCCCCCGAAGCCAGCCCAACTCCATTCCTGACACTAGTGCTGCCCAAATTGCCAATCATCTCTCCCTTCCTCTCCTCCACCCCAATTCTTCTTCTTTCCTTTCTTCCCCCCACCCCCCATGTGCAGCATCTTTCCTCATCTCTCACCAATCCCCTTGTGCAGCAGCTCTGAATGGGCTGTTTTGCAGCCTTCCCCGCTGGGGCCGGGCCTTCCCTCTGCAGCGTTTTTCTATCCCTCCCTCCCATCCTTCTGAGCAGCGTAAACCCACCAACCCTCCCACCGTGAGCCTGACATACCTCCATTCCAAAGCCTCTAAAACAGCGGCAGCTCTCTGAATGGGCTGCTTCATGGCCTTCCCCGCCAGGGCCTTCCCTCTGCCACATCACTGATGACATCATTAGTGACATGGCAGAGGGAAGGTCCTAGCAGGGGAGACCGCAAAGCAGCCCGTTCAGAGCGCTGCCACTGCTGCTGTTTTGGAGGGAGGGTTTTGGTGGGGTTCTGCTACACAGAGGGATGGGAGGAAGGGATAGAAAGATGCTGCAGAGGGAATGCCTGGCCCCGGCAGGGAAGGCTACAAAACGGCCCGTTCAGAGCGCTGCCGCTGTTTTTGGAGACCTCAGAGCTGCTGCACAAGGGAATGGGTGAGAGAAAAGGAAAAATGCTGCACATGGGGAGGTGAAAGATGAGGAAAGATGCTGCACATTGTGGGGGAGGAGAGGAAGGGAGAGTTGATTGTTGTACATGGAAAAAAATAAGACATTCCCTGAAAATAAACCCTAGTACTGTTTTTTGAGCACAAATTAATATAAGACCTGTCTTATTTTCGGGGAAACACAGTAACAGTCATCGAAGTGGTTTTTCGGATCCATCCAAACCATTGGTACTCCAAATTTCAGGCAGCTTCTCTTTCCATTTGTCCATTTGCACAAATGCTCCCTATAAGTTTTGCATGCAATATGAGGAGCCCATGGCTTATCTTGATCTCCAAGCTTGATACTAAAATAACCTACTTATGCTCTTTTTACAAACTTAGAAATAGGTTTCCTACTTGCTTTCAAATATAGCAAAATACGTCGGGATGATTCAGATAGCTCCATCTTGAAATAGCCATAACCTCTATGGTGGTCAATCTGCATAAATGAAATGATAATGAGTGGGAATATACACACACCTCCTATACAATCATAACTATTATACAGTTAAGTTACTTGTAAACCTTTTACAATCCAATGTTTTGGATATAAAACTACAGTTGGAAATATGTAAACACCCGCACTATATCTGCTAACTTGTATTCAAAAACACAAACCAGGTAACAGAAGACAAAATTGAAAAACCCTTTAGAATTTAAATCTATGTGCAATTGTTTTAAACAGATCAGGTTGAGAAAGCTGTGAAATACAAATTTATGTAGTCTAAGGAAAACATTTACCATCAAAATTTTTTGCACATAATTATGTAATATAACAGAACAAAGGTGATTTTGTCATTTGAGCTTTACATTTTTATGCCAGTGTGCATTATAGGAAAGGAAGTAGACGAATAGTTGTGAAACAAAGGTCATTATACACAAAAAATATGGGTAATTTAAATACATAAATTTCCCATTCAAAAATGAAAGCTTGTTATGATATCCTGTTGCTACTGATTTCTGTTAATGTTCACCATGAAGTTACCTCTCTGGCTTCTCTCTCTCTTACTCTCTCTATGTTTTAATAGCACTCATTGTGCAAATTCTCTCTCCCCCAAGGTACTTGGCTTCAACAGTAATAGTGTGATTTGCTCTGGCCTTAGAATTCCCGTATTGGTGTGTACTAGAAATTATTCTTCTAAAAAACCTTTCCGGGATGTCAATTATGCCTCTCTAAATTACTAACTTACCTAGTCTAGCCTCTGACAATCATGAATATTAACAAGTTATTGGGCTTTATTCTCATTTGAGAAATTTTGCTTTCTTCTTGGCTACTGATATTACTTAATCTCAAAATGTTGCTGTATGTCTACTTTTTTTTCTTAATCTCTCCAGCTTTACTATGAAAGGAACATGCATTGAGCCTGGTGTAAGTCCGTTCTGTCTTTTCATATGATAATACCTGCATGTAGTTGGATATGTTTGTTAAAAAGACTAGTTTGTATTAGAAGTACAGTGGTTAGGATTATAACAGCACTATTTTCAGTTGAGCATAAGATGTGAAAGAGCATGTACTATAAGAGAATGTTTGAAGGCTGTTAACCTCTATCTTCTAAAACAAAACTGAGATTTCATCACTTTCATGCAACAAATTAGTGATATCCTGGTGCTAGTCAACTATCTGGCAGTAATTTTGTGAAATCATATAACACAATTTAATTTGGGCTTGCTTTGTATATGTGTGGTTTGTTTGGTTTATATTCTGTTTGTTATTGTGAGTTAAGTGGAAGAGTATATCATGGTTTCTTGATTGATTGTAAAATGTAAATGGTCATTAAATACTTCTGAAAGTACCTTAGTCTTTAAATTGAATCCATAGTATTAGGTGTTTTTTCTTCTTTTGTGAGTGTGTTTAATGATCTTTTACCTTGCTTTCTTTACATCAGTGGATGTATGTAAAACCAGAGACTGAAAGGAAGTCCCCCTTGGACACTGGCCCATTTCATTCACATTCGCAATACCAATTATTCCTGCTGCCTAGGTGCTGATTACGTTTCTGATCTTGGAGTGGTGAAGTATTTGCAAGGGGAGGGTTGAGACTGAGTTGAGATCAGGGAGAGAGAGTTCAAAAGAACGAATTCCCTAATAGATTTATGCACAAAAGATTTGCAGAAAAAATGAAACTCTACCACAAATCCAGCATTGAAAAATCAGTGCGGTTTGCTCAGAATAATGAGTATTCAAATTTATGGCGCATTAAAATCACAGCAGTAATTTGCTGCTTATTATTTTGCGCTAATTTCCTTTCATTGCTTAAGTGCTGATTTGGCATAGGCACTGACAGGAAAGTTGATATTTATTAAAAAAAATAAAAATCAAACCCATTGGACAACCTACTTCTGCCCTCCCACCCTTAAAAAAAAATGTCCCTGGTGGTCCAGTGGACACTGACCCCCTAAAACCCTAGCCCTGATGATCCAGTGGGACCCCGACCCTGGCCCCAGGGCAGACCAGACCCTGACACTCCCTCCCAAGGCAGGCCCAGAGATACCAAGCACCCACCACAAGGTATTGGGCAGGGCATAACTACCAAATAAGGGAAAAATTCCTTTATTTGGATGCACCGGATAGAGCTAGTTACCGCCATTTTGACAATACCCCAGAAGAAGGAGGGACAAACCTTTTTGTGAGGCAAGTAAGAGGAAGAAGAAAAGAAGGCCGCTTTGGTTCTCAAAAATAGTAGCTGAGAAATAAGAGGTTAACTTTACAAAAGATCACAGAAAGAGAAAGACAGGCAAAAATATCTGGAAAAGTTAAGAGAGGCTGATCGAATAGTCAGGAAAGCAAAGATGCAAATGGAAGAAAAAATAGCTGACACGGTAAAATGGGGAGGCAAGACATTTTTTAGATAGGAAGAAGTGCCAAAGTGGCATTGTGAGACTCAAAGGTGAAGGGGAGAAATATGTAGAAGCTGATAAAGAAAAGTCTGGATTGCTTAACAAATATTTCTGTTCTGTGGTCACGGCTGAAGCACCGGGAGTGGGACCACAGAAGACGAAAATGAATAGGGATGGAAGAGTGGTAGACCCTTATCAATTTTCAGAGCGTTGTGTTCATGAGAAGCTAGCTAAAATAAAAGTAGACAAAGCGATGGGGCCAGATGATGTACATCCGAGGGGCTGAAGGAACTTAGGAAAGTTCTGGTGTCTCCTCTGACTGTCCTTTTCAATGAGTCTCTAGAGTCGGAAGGGGTACCGGAGGACTGGAGAAGGTCGGGATGTGGTCTCTCTACACAAAAATGGAAGTAAGGAAGAAGTAGGGAATTGCAGGCCGATAAGTCTGACTTCTGTGATTAGTAAATTAATGGAAACACTTTTAAAACAGAGAATGGTGAAGTTTCTGGAATCCAGTGGATTACAGATCCAGAGGCAACATGTGTTCACTAGAGGTGGGTCTTGTCAGACAAATCTGATCAATTTTTTTGGGTGACCAGTGAATTGGATAGAGGGAGTGCGCTAGATGTGGTGTATTTAGTTTTTTTCAAAGCCTTTGCCAGTGTTCCACACAGACGTCTAATAAATAAACTGAGTGCCCTTGGGATGGGTCCCAAAGTGATGGGCTGGGTCAAGAACTAGTTGAGTGGAAGGCAACAGAGGATCATGATCAATGGAGATCGCTCTGAGGAAAGGGATGTAACCAGTGGTGTGTCTCAAGGTTCTGTTCTTGGGCATATTCTTTTTTTTTTTTTTTTTTTGTAATATCATTTTTATTGAGGCAGAGAAGAACCGGGTGCAGTACAAATAAATAAAATACAGGAGCATAAAGATACACAAGGAGCAAAAGCACAAAAATACATAGCCATGAAGAACGAAGGAACAGATCCAACACAGAGTGCCCATCAGGAGATCAAATACATATAGTCTTACAACTCAGTAACTAAGGGTGGGAAGATCCGTACAGGAGAGAAAGCCACAAAAGGCCAGTAACAAAATGGGTCAACATACGAATGAAGCAGTACAGTACAGGCATCACCGGTATCTCTGTCATTTTATCAGAAATCTGAACAGAATCCCCAAACGTTTCAAGACATCCAGGCTCCCATGCACGCAAAAGGCACGCCGCACATACACAAACCTACAGTCACACACAACACACTTCAATCAAAACCTCAGGAATAGGTAAGAGAAAGATAAGGTAAGGGAGACAGCTCCGCTGGACATATAGTCAAAGTCGAAAACAAAAGAAGAAACATGGAATCCCAGCTCTCCTCAGTCAAGGAGGCATGGCATAGCCTCAGAGTAACAAACAAGCATCCCAAAGCCCACAGTACACTTTCCATGGGTCTTGTGGTCGGGACGAGTAAGAATCCAGTTCATAGCGGGCCTGTTGTTTCAGCATAACAAGCCATCTGACATAGGTGGGAGCTTCTGCAGAGGCCCACTGTTGTAAGATAAGGTTTTTTTCCCCAACAAAATGGCATGTAGAGCAAATTTCAAAGAGGGCAGGTCCAGGCCATGCTGGGTCCACTCCTGTACATCCCCCAACAATAAAGCAGGAGCATTCCAGGGGAGATCACAGGCAAGGACAGTTTGTAAACATGCTTGCACCGGGATCCAAAACTGCAATGTGGTGCACTCGAAAAAGGAGTGCAAATAGGTGCCCCGCTGGAGCTTGCATTTAAGACAGAGATTGGTATCCCAGAGGCCCATAATGTGCCCCCTAGAACGAGTGAGGTATGCCCTGTGCAGTATTTTAAATTGGGTCTCCTAAAGGGACACCGCTTTTATGTGAAGGTAGAGGGGGGGTCCCACTGGATCACCAGGGCCAGGTCTTTTGTGGAAGCAGTTTGAGGCAAGTGTTTGGGTTGGTTGTAGAGAATGGGTGTCATTAGAAAGGGTTGGTTTAGAAAAGAGGTGTCTAACGCTGTCCCAGACCTGGCAGT
Organism: Geotrypetes seraphini; assembly: GCF_902459505.1. Classification (NCBI taxonomy): domain Eukaryota; kingdom Metazoa; phylum Chordata; class Amphibia; order Gymnophiona; family Dermophiidae; genus Geotrypetes; species Geotrypetes seraphini. The sequence continues at coordinate 106,035,879 of NC_047085.1, read as the reverse complement.
TGTTTTTCCTGGAGCTCTTTTTTTGAGCATGCAGTGGGAGTATGAAATGATCTCATTTAAATGCGGTCTTCGATGAAACCATTAGAGTGTTGGGCAGCACACCAACACTGGCGCTAATCTCCTTTAGCACCATTGTTAGGTTTTGAGCATCTACCCATAAGTACTGTGTTTCACTATATGTAAATATCTGTACTACATAATTTCTCTCAGAAATGCATTGGACCTTTTTTCAGAGGAGTGACTTATTTCTCTTAAACCCTAGTCCAGTTAGGCTTTTTTTTTTTAACAGTTTTCCCATGTGCCAAGTTTTCCATCCCATTCCATTACATTTTTGAGAGGTATTTTGTTCATGGGCAGATATTTCTTGACCCCCCTATGTGTAATGCTTTCCAGTTTCCACTAGGTTGGAAAGAATAACCATAGTAACAGTAAATGACAGCTGCTGAAAACCTGCACAGTCCATCCAGTCTGTCTAACACCAGTCATTCATGCTTAACACTGGTTGGCAATTTGTCATCATTCCAATCACATAAGTAATTAAATATGATGGAGTTTTGGGACAGTATATGTCAGTGGTCTCAAACTCGCGGCCCGAGGGCCACATGCGGCCCGCCAGGTACTATTTTGAGGCCCTCAGTATGTTTAACATAATCACAAAAGTAAAATAAAACAGTTTCTTGATCATATCTCTTTAGCTATAAATTACAATATTATTATTAAAACTTAGCCAAAAGGAAATATTTATAAACTATAAAGTTTTACCTCATGCAAAATTGTCATTTCTTTAATAAGACATTAACTATTTTTTTCTGCGGCCCTCCAAGTACTGCCAAATCCAAAATGTGGCCCTGCAAAGGGTTTGAGTTTGAGACCACTGGTATATGTTATATCCAAAATATTGCTAACAGTTTTTAACTTACTATTTAAGGCGTCTGTCACCTCTCCTTTGAGTTGTATAACACCCTCATTCAAAGCATATGATAATAAAGTGATACACAGTACTGGAATTACTGAATCTTCATCTATCTGTCTTTTGTGGGATACAGACCATAAAAGTCAATGGCAAACAGGAAAAATTTGCAGCACATAGTTCATGAAAATCTCTCCATCTTCATGTGTGTGCATGCTTTTCTCTTTGGTTTTTATTTTTTTGTTTTGTGTGTGATGGCAGATGTGGGCATGCTTCTGTGTATCTGTACATACATGTTTGCATGTGTTGAAATATGCATGCTTGCATGTGTGTGTATCTATATTTGTGTTGATTTTTTGTGTGTTCAGGAGGACATGGGAAAGGGGAAGTTTGAAAAGTTCAATTCTTGAATCACTATCTGCTAAATGTATTCTTGAGCTGCTAAAACCGATTCTCTCATGGAAATGGGGCATTCTGGGGGGTCCTTCATTTCTCTTCAGTCTCCCATCTAAAGTTACCATCTGAATCCAGATTTGCCCAACAGGGTAATCCAGTTCTGGCTTTACTCCATTGCGTGGTTTAGTTTGGGAGGTGATATTGCAGTTGGGTGCAAATTGTGTGACTTTAGCTGTTGAGGGTGACAGGAGAGTTGTGGGGGTTGTAGCTTTGGGACAGATGCAGGGAGCAAAGATTTGACAGGAGCAATTTTCTAACACTGGGAAGAGTTATTTCACTGAGACTGCTTCTCATAGCTTTAACTCAGTGGTCTTCACTGCAAGGCCTGTGAGCCTTGACCTTCTTGGTGGCCTATGCTACAGTACAGTTATATCCCTCAACCCCTTCCCCCAAAGGATCCAACTCTTCTCCTTCCTGGCAGTTACCCTTGCACTGTTTGGGCTGCCAGCAGCATGAGTGAGATAAACACGCTGTCTTCAGTGGCCTGGAAGCTTTCCCTCTGCTACTACTTCCTGTCCCCGCATAGGTGGGAAGTAGTAGCATAAGAAAAGCTTCCGGGCTGCCAAAGGCAGTGTGTTTACTTCACTCACGGTGTTAGCGGCCCAAAGAGTGCTAGAGTAACTGCTGGGAAGAAAAAAGGTGAGGAACCACTGGATCCTGTGAAGGGGGGGAGGGAATGCAGGGACTGTGTTACTAGAGAGATGCTGGACCATGGGGATGTGGAGGGAAAACAAGAGATGCCAGACCTCCAGGGAATAGGAAGGGAAGGACAGATGCCAGACCATGGTAAGGAAGAGGAGAGGAGAGAGATACCAGGTCATAGGAAGGGGAAAGAGAAGGAGAGAGATAATGGACTACTAGAGGGGGAGAAGTCAGATCATGAAGGGGAGAAGCCAGACCATGAAAGGAAGGAGGAGAGAGAGAAACCAGACTAAGGGGAGAGGGGGAAGAGAAGGACAGAGAGATGCCAGACCACAAAGAGGGTGGGGGGTGGGGAGGAGAGAAGGGAAAGAGGGAAGAGAGATGCCAGACTGTGGGAAGGAGATGAGAAAGATGTCAGATCACTAGAGGGAGGGAGAAAGGGAGGAGATGGTGCACAGAGATGGAAGGTATGGGGAAGAGAGATGGAAAAAATGCTTCTTAAGATGGGACTAGGGGAGAAGAAAGAGAAAGGAGATGGTACTTATTGATGGAGGGGAAGGGCAGAGAGATGGAGTAGATGAAGCACATGGGTAGAAGGGAATGAAAGGGAAGACATGGAAAAGTAGATAGATTTGAGAAGGATACAGAAAAATTGAAGAAAGCTGAATATTTATTAAAAGTTGATGCCAAAGACAAATGTAAATACAAATGAAAACAATCAGCTCAGTTGTATTCTCTGGACTCCACTTTACATTAGCACAATATAACACATATAGAGTCCTAGTTGGCTTGTTATGTCTTATTTATCTTATAGACCTCAGTGGTACCACCTGTATGCCACTAAACTTTTAGATCATACAGCGTTCAGGCACGCATAGTCATTATCGGCCTCAATAGATGTATACTTTAAATATTTTTTAAAATACTTTATTTAAATAATTAAATAGATAAATATAGATACTCATCTTCATCTACGCGGATGGGAGTAGGCACTCCGACATAGATCTATGTTTCGCCCCAAAGGGCTTTATCAAGGAAATCCCCCTTAAATCAAGCGGCTCATGTTCCCCGCTGGTTAAATCTGCAAACGCGGGGAACATGAGCCGCTTGATTTAAGGGGGATTTCCTTGATAAAGCCCTTTGGGGCGAAACATAGATCTATGTCGGAGTGCCTACCCCCACCCGCGTAGATGAAGATGAGTATCTATATTTATCTATTTAATTATTTAAAATAAAGTATTTAATTATTTAAAATAAAATACAGAGCTAAGTAATCTGTGGTGGCAGTTTATACTGTAAAAAAGTGGAGATATTCATTTCAAAGTAGAAAGACTATAAAACCTTGAGCTTTTATTGCATTCTTGAGTTTTTTTGAATGTGCCCTAAGAACTTGTTGAGTTGCTATGACTGGAAGGTGAACTCTTCTCTCAGGGAGGTTTAAAAACCTTCCCTTCAGAGTTTCATATCTCTGAGCTTTTTTACAAGCCACATAAGACCACATTTCATTGACTCATTTATTATTGAAACCAGTTGCTTTACTATATATATAAAGACAAATGTAAGGCAGAAAGTGAAGGAGAGAAAATTAGCAAATGGATAAGAAGGCCCTGGAAACACAAGAGTACAGACAGAAGGAAGTACAACCAGACAAATAAAATCACAAGGCAGCAAAGGTAGGAAAATTGATTTTATTTTCAATTTAGGGGTCCTTTTATCAAGCCGCGCTAGCGAGGTTAGCGCATCGGACATTTCATCACAAGCTAAACCCCGCAAACAGCTAAAAAACTAACGTCTGCTTAAAAATTAGTGACCACTGTTTTAGCTCATTTGAATGGGTCCACTTTTCAAATGTCTATTCACTAATTTTTCTCCCTATGCCAAATTCCATCCCATTCCATTAAAATTTCAGTTATTTTGCCCCAAGACATGTTCTCAAGCCCTTTTGTATAATTCTTTCTAGTTCGACAGATACATTATTTCTGAACCTTCAAGTAGTCAGTCTATTCCCATGAGAATTATTGTAAAGAGCCTCATTAGCATTCTTTTGCTCCACCTTCCATCCCTTTAGGCTATGTCTTCCAATTCTTCAGTTGTCTTTCTACAAGCAAGCTTGTAAGAGCCTGTCTTTTTTCTGCTCGTGTTTCTTTTTCTTTTAAATTTGGTTTTAACTTACCATTCGTAAGGCTTTTTGGTTCTGCAAAGGATCCCAATCTGGGGACATCTCTGGCTGCAGGAGAGCACAGACTCTAAGATCAGAGGTCTGCATCCAAGAGGCAGACTGCCCTGTATTACACCCATTTGGACAGCCTGCACTATTGGTTTAGGGGCTCAGGGATCGTTCCCTTGGGAGCAAAGCTCGCCCCAGTTTCGTCACCCGAGCTTTTAGCTCTAAGTTGCACCATGATCCAGACACTATTGTGGACAAAGATCTACAATTTTTAATGATGGGGTAGATTATTTGGCTGATGCTCTGTATGACCTTTTCAGAGTCATGAGCAAGATGTCAGCTTACTTTATTTCTGCCCGCAGGATGCTATGGATCAGACAGTATGTGGGGGATTCCTTCTCAAAGGCGACCCTTAGTAGACTGCTATTCCAGGGACAGTTACTTTTTGGGAAAGGCCTGGATGATCTTATGGCCAGTGTGCAGGACCGTAAGCTAAAATCCTTGCCAGACAGCAGACCTCGAGCCCCTAGGGGGTCTGGTCGGTATAATTTTTGAACCTTTCGAACCTCCAGGCGATAATGCCAGTTCTTGGGAGGGTCTTTGAGTCAGAGATCATTTCAGGCCTCTGGACAAAGATTTCTAGGGGCCAGGCACCCCCTGTCTTCAGGATCCCTCTCCACCCCAGCTCCAAAGAAGCAATTATGTCACCAAGTCGTCAGCTGAGCCTCCATGCATCGGAGGGAAGTTATTGGCCTATTTGGGAACATGGGTGGAGATCACCACAGATCATTGGGTGCTGGAAAAAATACGAGAAGGGTACAAACTTGAGTTCTTTCGTCCCCTCCTGGACCTTTTTATATACTTCCTGGTAGGAAAGACAGAAAAAGTGGCCAAAGCGACAAGTGTCTCCAAGAACGAGAATGCAAAGATTGCGAGATCTGGAAGCTATAGAGTTCTGGGCTCCGGCAGATACTCGGTATACTTCATCATGTCCAAGAGAGGCTCTGAAGACTGGAGGCCAATTCTTGACCTCAAAGCAGTAAATGCAGCCCTCAAGATACCATGTTTCCAAATGGAAATACAGTGGTATCTCGGTTTACGAGTGCACCGGTTTGTGAGTGTTTTGCAAGACAAGCAAAACATTTGCAAACTTGGTGCCTCGTAAACCGAGCGCGCCTCGATTTGCGAGCGCCCCCCCCTGCGAACTGGCACCCTCCCCCCTGCAATCCGGCCCCCCCCCCGCCACCATCGGGCACCCCCCGCCGCGATCTGAGGTCCCCCCAACCCACCCGAACCCTCTTCTTACTTTGATGTAGCCTCCGCACCTGCACCAGCATGTCCTGTGCTGTGCTGTGCCGGTGCCCGAAAATCTGCCTCTGGTGCTGGGCCTTGAGCATGTGCACATGCTTAAGACCTGAGAGTTCACGTCCAAAGTGAACTCTCACGTCCAACGTGAACTCTCAGGCCTTGAGCATGCGCACATGCTCAAGGCCCAGCACCGGAGGCAAATTTTCGGGCACAGCACAGGACATGCTGGTGCAGGTGCGGAGGCTACATCAAAGTAAGAAGAGGGTTCGGGTGGGTTGGGGGGACCTCAGGTCGCAGCAGGGGGGTGCCCGATGGAGGCGGGGGGGAGGGGTGCCGGATCATGGGGGGGAGGGTGCCGGTTCACGGGGGGGCCTTCGGGGGGAGCAATGCCGATTCTCATAGGGGGGAGCAGCGCTTCTGGCCTCGGGGGGGGGGGGTGGAGGGTGGGAACCTATCAAAGCGAGTTTCCATTATTTCCTATGGGGAAACTCGCTTTGATAAACGAGCATTTTGGATTACGAGCATGCTCCTGGAACGGATTATGCTCGTAATTCAAGGTACCACAGTAGTGAGATCGGTGATTGCATCAGTGGCACCAAGGGAATTTCTTGCCTCCTTGGATTTGGCGGAGGCCTATCTGCAAATTCCCATTTTTCCAGACCACAGGAAATATTTGCAATTCCATGTTTTGGAGCAACACTTCTAGTTTGCAGCTTTTATCTTTGTGCTGGCCATGGCGCCACAGACTTTCACCAAGGTGATGGTGATGGTTGCACTACACCTATGCAGGATGGGCATATAGAGCCATCCATACTTGGATGATTGGCTCATCAGATCCTAGTCCGAGGGCAGACTAGTGGTTCACCGAGTGATCCACTTGCTGCAGAAGCTATGCTGGGTGGTCAACTTCAAGAAGAGCCACCTAGAGCCAAAGCAGAGCCTGGGAGTCCAGTTCAAGACAGGGAGAAAAAAATTATTCCTTCCGGAAGCCCACTGGGGAAAAATTTCTGCATCAGATACGGGAGTTTCAGAGCAAGCCCCTTACGACGGGCTGGCAGTACTTGCAGGTTCTGGAGTTGATGATTGCAACAATGGACGTTGTTCCTTGGGAAAGGGTGCACTTACATCCGCTCCAAGAGGCATTCCTTTCCCAATAGTGCCCACAGAGGGATCCACTGCATCAGCAGCTTCTTTGGAAGGCGGAAGCCCGTTGCATTCTCTCTTTCTCTCACCAGAGGGTTTCCCTTCTGTATTTCTTCATGGGTGATTCTAATGACTGATGCCAGCTTTTATGACGGGGGACATTACAAAGGATGTTCAGTTTGGGGACATTCGTCCTCTTCCCAGAGGAAGTGGTTGATCAACTTCTTGGAACTTCGGGTCATCCGCTTGGCACTCCTGGAGTTTGAGAGCGCCTTACAGAACAAAGCGGTTCGAGTTTTCTTGGACAATGCAATGGCGGTGGCTTATGTCAATTGCCAAGGGGGCACCAAGAGTGCCCCTCTATGCTTGAAAGCTCAAATGCTGTTTTGATGGGCAGAAGTCCATCTTCTAGCGCTCTCAGCGGCACGGCGCATGTAGCAGGAGTGGACAATGTACAAGTGGATTTCCTCAGCCGAAAGACCTTGGATCATGGGGAATGGTTACTGTTCCAAGAAGCCTTCACCTGCATAGTGAATCAGTGGGAACATCTGACATTCAACCTGATGATGTTGGCCACCACCAAGAAGGCGGATTGTTTCTTCAGTCGATGACGCGAACGGGGAAGCGAAGGTCTGGACGTTCAGATTCAAACCTGCCAAAAGCAAGTCTTATGTATGCCTTCTCTCCATGGGCCATAGGCTGACTTCTGCGCAGGATCATGGTGCACCAGGGAAGGGTGATTCTAGTGGCGCCAGACTGGCCGAGATGCCTGTGGTATGTAGACCTGGTACGTCTGCAACAGGATCAGAGTCTCAAATTTCCCAGTCATACCCGGGTTCTCATTCAGGGCCCAAGTGCCCTCCAGGATCCGGAACACTTTGGTCTTACGGTATGGCTCTTGAGCGCATAGCGCTAATGTGCAAAGGCTATTCAGATGGAGTGGTCTTCACCATTCTGAGGTATTGGAAAAATCTAAAAGACCTGGAAGTATTGCCAAACTTGGTGTGCTCAGAGGAGCAAAGACTGGATCTTGGCTTTGATCTCAGTGATATTTACCTTTCTCCAGAAAGGTCTAGTAAAGGGCCTAGTGGTTGGCTCCTTGAGAGTTCAGATAGCTGGGCTCTCCTACTTTGAACCCTTGCTGCTCATCCTGATGTAGCCAGATTTTTGAAGGATGTGTTACAGCTCTGTCCTCCAGTGTGACAGCCTTTTCCAACGTGGAATCTTAATCTGGTTCTCCGGGTGCTAAGCAAGTCTGCCCTATGAGCCTCTGGAGGCGATCTTCCTTGATGGATTTTTTTATCAAGACAGTGTTTTTGGTGGCGATTATCTCTGCCTGGAGAGTGTTATAACTTCAGATTTTGTCCTCCAGAGATCCTTTTCTAAGGATTACGGATTCAGGCGTGACCTTGCACGCAGTCCGATTTCCTGCTTCCTGCCTACACACCCTCTGGTTTGAGAAAACATGATAGGGTGTTGAAATCTTTGGATGTGCACTGACTCTTACTGCTTTACCTAGAAGTTACAAACAAATATCTGTTATCAGATCATCTGTTTGTTCTGGCTGGAGGAGCCTGTAAAGTTTAGCCAGCATCGAAATCAACAATTTCATGGTGGATCTGTATGGCCATTTCTTCTGCCTATATCGGAAGTGGAAAGTGTCCACCCGTATCTATGAAGGCACATAGAACGCAAGGCGTTGCTTCCTTGTGGGTGGAATCCAAAAGAGATCTGTAGAGCCGCCACTTGGTCTTTTCTGTATTTATTCACAAGGTTTTACAGAGTAGATGTGGCAGCCAAGCAGAACTCTGCATTTGGATCTTCAGTTCTGGCGGCAAGCTCATCTGTCTCATTCTTAGCTTGAGGGACTGCTCTGTTACATTTAGATTTAGGTCTGTCGAAGGAAAGATTAGGTTCTTACCTCGATACACTCTATTCCTGGATGCCCTCATTCAGCTCTGGCCCACCAAGCTTCTCTGTGTTTCTACCATGGGCCATGATGGGCTGGATCATCTGCAGAATAGCAAACCACCAGGGGCTAGTGATGTTAGTAGCTCCAGACTGGCATTGTTGGCCATGGTTTGCAAATCTGGTATGCCTCCAAAGACATGGATCTCTCAGATTGCAGTTCATCCCAGTCTCCTTAACCAGCCTCCTCAGTTCCTATGGAGAGCACTTTGGTTTTATGGCATGGCTGTTGAGTGCACTGCCCTAACTCATTAGGGTTACTCGGAGGTGGTTGTTACAGCTCTTCTTAGAGCAAAGAAGTCTGTGATGTTTGTGGCTTATGCGAAGACTTGGAAGGCTTTCCAGTTATGGTGTGCCAAGGAGCAGGTGGAGCCTGAGAAGGTGATTCTAGCATTCCTGCAAGCCAGACTTGAAAAGGGAGCCAGCCTATCGTGCTTAAGGGCTTGGAGAGACATGCACTCTTTGGCATCTCGCCCAGATGTCACTCAGTTTTTGAGGGGAACACTCAGATTGTGTCCATTGCATAGGCTATTCCCGTCTTGGGACCTTAATGTTGTTCTGGGTCTATCTCGGTCTATATAAGCCCCTGCCAGATGCCTTCCTATTGGATCTTATGGTTAAAACTCTGTTTTTGGTTGCCATAGTCTCAGCAAGGTGGATCTCTGAGTTACACACTCTCTCCTGTAGAGAACCTGTCTTCAGGTTTACAGAGTCTAGTATTTCTCTGTGGATGGTACCATCCTTTTTACCAAAGGTGGTTTCTGCCTTCCATATCAATCTGGAGATTAGTTTGCCCACCTTTCATCAAAACAGGATAGAATTTTGCAGATGCTGGATATGCGTAGAGTCCTACTTCACTATCTGGAGAGGACTAATGATTCCTGGCTATCCAACCACCTTTTTGTGCTGACCAGCCCCTCAAATTGAGGCAAGATAGCTTCCAAGGCTTTGATTGCCAGATAAATTTGTATGGCAATTTTGTCTTTCTACATTACCTGCAGTAAACAGCCCCCTATCTCAATCGCAGCACATTTAACTAGAAGTGTAGCTGCTTCCTGGCCAGAGTCCCGGGCTTTTTCGCTTGATGAAATTTGTAGATCAGTTACTTGGTCTACTTTCCACACCTTTATGAGGTTCTACAGAATGGGTGTGGCAGTTTGTGAAGATGCCGCTTTTGGATCCTCAGTACTGCAGGCAGGCTCATCTGTTCCTCCCTAGACGTCTAACACTGCTTTGGTATGTCAGCTATGGTACAAAATCCTATGTCTTTGCTACAGAATGGAAGATTAGGTTCTTATCTTGTTAATCTTCTTTCTGTTATAAGACATAGGATTCTATATGGCTCACCCTGTGCAGACTTTTGATTCGCCTGATTTTTCTTCGGACATTGCTGTTGTCTGTCTTGGGACCTCTTCTCCAGTTTCTAAGATTTAGCAGAGACAAAACTACAGGAATATGAGGGCTTCTATTCCCTTTCTTCTTTGGGGGAGTGGGAGTATGGATCCTACTACCTGTAGTTGCACTTAGCAGGCTGGTTCCTAACTACTTGTGCTTAATTTGATATTCACTGTTGATTGTTAATCATTGCAGAACAGAATTTGGTTTGTCACTGGGGTAGTTCCCCGTGCCCCTCCTTCTCTTTCAGTGGCGTTCAATTGCTTTGGTACTAACTAAAGAGGGAGCTTTTCTCCACTGCAGAAGGGGAGGAGTCCAGAGTTTTGAGTGACACCCTTCTGCAGATTCGCAACTAATGGGAAGCAACAGCTATGGTACAGAATCCTGGCTTATAACTGAAAGATTAGCAAGGTAAGAGCCTAATCTTCCAATAACTTTTTACTATTTAAACCAGGTATAACTGTACTGTTTCTTCATTTACCTGATAGAGATGATAGCTTTCAAAAGTATGTCAGGGGTACATTGTTAGTCCAATGAAAAGGTATCGACTGCAGCTTGGTTAGTTATCCCTGTTTATACATATCCAAATAGACTACCACAGCAATCACAATTCTCTTCTTCAGAATGCAGATAGCTAGCAGAAGCCGAGTCTCAGATAATCTTTGTATGTAAACGAATCACTATGATTCACTGAGTAATTACAACCTGGCAAAAACTGAGAACACACACATCAGAGAGCTCAGGAGATAAGGTGGGGGCAATATCCCACTTTTTTACACTCTTTTCATTAAATATAAATATTTTTGAATGAAGACGTGCCAAATTTTTCTGATAACATCTAATGGCTGCAGATAACAAAAATCTGAGATTTTTACTTTGAATCAGGTTCATAAGTTGCAGGAGCTTTTTATGTTTGAAAAAAAAAATTAATATGATCTAATTTTCTCTTTCTTTTTTTGTCCATGGCTTATTCCTCATTGTTTTTTCTTGCACTTCTCCTTGCTGTTAAAATTTGTTTCAAAGTAAAAGTTATGAGAAACAGTTACAGCTTTTATCAATTTGTAATACTGTTCTTGTGCATTTTATGAACCATCAGACTCGCTTTGGCACTCATGCTCATATTTAATGCATTGTTGTTTCCAGCTTATTCCTTATCCTGCAGACTTAAGTGTTGCTAACCACCAAAGAGATGAAGGAATAGTAGCTTCTCTTGCAGATGTGGGATGGTTATCCAGAGAAGAAGGGGAAGTCTCTACAAGATTCAGGTATGTTCTCAGTATACATGAAACGACTTTCAGATAATCATTTTGGATATTTTAAGGTATCCTGGAAAATGTTGGTGGAGTAAGTCAAGGTTTGATCTTACATTTTTCAATTTTTTTTTTGTCACTTTGTAGCTTTTAATTAATAAGAGCTGCTTGATACTCATACTTCTTAACTATTCACACAGTTTTGCAGGGATAATGCAAAAACAGTACAAGATTTCAGGCATCACATGGTTCAATCTCAGTGGAAGCTTCATAGCAACAAGAAGACAGAGTACTTGTTTATGCAGGGTGTATACCTCCAGAGAGAAGGAGAAAACATTAAGGATGGAATCAAGGAGCCACATGGAGGGCTAGTTGGAGGACCCCACTCCTTTCAAAGTACACCAGTGTGGATCTTTTTCTAACAACAGTCTCTTAGTATTTATAGGGCTCATTGAAAGTAGTGTTTATAATAATGGAACCTCCTTTTAAATACAAGGTAGGAATAAAGAGATTAAATCAATATGAGATTTTGCCCTGTGGTAGTATATTAATGTATTACAAAAGTCAATGCTAAAGAAAAATTTTATGTACCAGCTTTTCATTTTTTTAATTTTTAAATCAAAAAGGATTGAAAAATTTAAGCTCATAAAAGGTAAAAATGTGTGATCAGATGTCTTCATTCTCTGGTGAATTAAGAATTCTGTCATTAGACCAGTGGCATAGCAAGGGTAGAAGGTGCCCAGGTTGATGGTGGCACGAACAGCATCTCCAACCTGCTTCCCGTGTCGGCCTCTGTTCTCCCTCTGATGTCATTTCCCGGTCACACAACCAGGAAGTAACTTCAGAAGGAGAGCCGAGGTCATTGCGAGCAGCAGGTTGGAGATGCTGCTCGTGCCGGCAAAGAGTTAGGGGCACGGGAGAGGGGAAGGAAGGTGCATACAGCAGGGGAGGAGGAGAGGTTCTACTGCCCCCACCAAGACGGCACCTTAGGCGGTTCATCCCCCTTGCCCCCCTTTACTATGCCACTGCACTAGACATCCCTATTTCAATCATTGCACACAAAAAAGCATATAAGAGGGTCAGCTGAAACCGGCCTAATCAAGAAAACAGCATTTTTTAATTTTTTTTTTTGGAGGAGGGGATATTTATCCCAGGACAAGCAAGCACCATATTCTCACATATGGAACCTGGCATGGACTGTCTAAAGTCTGTCATTTTAAGACTGCCTGTACTGCACATGCACGGGTGTCTTCCTGCCTGCTGCCAGCTTATGGAACCATCAGTTCTTTGTTTTCCACAGAGCGGAGATGCCATACTTTGGTTTTCTTTTCACACGCCTTTCTTAGGCTTGTTTTGTATGCATTTTTAACATATGCCTTTTACCCGCATGTATTTTCTGCCTATATTAATTGCGTATGTTTTGTGCCTTTCCATATTATTTTTCTTTAATACTTAAATTTATTTTATTTGCCAGTATTTCTAAATAGAGTGCTGTTCCCTGTTAGGCCTTTGCCTCTTGTAAGAAAAATCAAAAAGTGGAAAACAAAAAAACACACATGTAACTATGGAGGAGGACTATTAAAAATTACCACTGTATCCAAAATAATAGAATTTAAACAAAACAAAGGGAGACAGGCATCAAACTCAGTAATCAGATTGGATCATTGGGCTTCAACATCAGTCATTATTGGTGAAATCTGCCTTGAAAAAAGTTAACAGCTCCAGAACGTATGTCAGCACTCCACCTGACTAAGAAGGACGGACTCTGGACAACTTTGTCAGGAGAGTTTTCCAGAGTACCTTCCTCACAAGTAGAGGCCTAAGTTATAACTTTTATGGAATTGGCAGTGGAGGAGAAGGGTACAGCTAAGAGCAGCTAATCTGAGGAACGGAGTTCTCGGGGAGGCGTATAAGGAGAGATACTGAGGGACTGCGGCATGAACACACATGTAGGTTAGTAATAGGAGTTTGAACTGTATGTGGTTCATTGCATGTCAGGTGTTGTGTTGTCCAGAAGTTAGACTTGGATCTATTTGGGGAATATAGATAAATAATCTTATCCCAGGGCACTAATATCATACCATTTCACATATATCCATGTTCCCCTGCACTCTGGTTCTTAGACCAGAAGCAATGTTAGCACCCCCTGACGCTGGTAATTCGCTTACATGTGGAGCTTTCATGTGAGATATAATATTCATATTTAAATTTATTTAATATAGTCAATTAAAATTGACAAGTTTGTATTATATTCTTTTCATTCACAGCACACAATTTTAAAATGATTTCTGTATGTTTGTTTTATTAAACATATTACAGATCTAGGTGGTTTATAATACAACACAGATAAATTAGGAAAGGAACTCCATTACTGATAGGATATACTGTATTTTTCTCTCCATAAGACGCACCCTAGATTTAGAGGAGGAAAACAAGAAAAAAAAAACATTCTGAACCAAATTCTCCCTGCCAAGCTCTGCACCCAACCCCACACTCATTGCCAAGCTCTGCACCCTGTCCCCCCCTCCCTGCCAGGCTCTATACCCTGTTCCCCCTCTGGTGGTCTAGTGGTAGGCCGGGACGAGGAATTCCTCCCAGCTGACTAACTAACAACACCCCCCAGTACCTTTTTTAATCATCCCCCGTACCCCCCAGTACTTTTAAATCATCACCCCATAACCCCCAGTACTTTTAAGTTTAAATCTCTTTTGATTAAAAATTCAAAATCATACAATACAAAAAATGCAAGAATATATTAAATCATCCTGCAGAGGTTAGAGGAAATACCCCAATCTCAATTCAACCCCCCCCCCCCCCGCGCCCATGTCAACAACACATCCATATGGCATCAGTGCTGGAATCAGCCAAGGCTCTGGTTCCTAAGAGACCCCAGCCCTCGGGGGAGGAAACGAGAGGCATTGAAACCCTAGACACAAACAAAGAAGGAAAAAAGGAAGAAAGGTTCATCTTTCACACTGGCAGCCCCGTAGGACGGGCAGAAAAATCTTTCATCTCCGGTTCTCAGGTGTCAGCCCGAAAAATCTTTCATCTCCGGCTCCCTGATCCTTTTTTTAAATAGACGGCTGTCTTGTCCTATTTCCGCAGCGCACAGGTCAGGAGCGAGCTTGGCCCAGAACTTCCTCTCCGACGTCAGAATTGACGTCGGGGAACGGAATGCTGGTCAGTCTGACACTTCTGCAGGGATGGTGGTGGGGGACGTCGGGGAGAGGAAGGCTGATCGGCCCGGTAGATCGGGACGGCAATACAAGTCTATCATGGAGCCCGGGATGGGCTCTGCGGTCGACTCATGTACCCTTCCCGATCTACTGGTCAATCGTGATTGACTTATTGGGCACCCCTGCCCTAGAGGAAAGGAGGGACAGGGGAGATATGATTCAGATGTTCAAATATTTGAAGGGTATTAAAAAAATCTTTTCCAGAGAAAGGAAAATGGTAAAACCAGAGGACATAATTTGAGGTTGAAGGGTGCTAGATTCAAGAACAATATTAGGAAATTCTGCTTTACGGAAAGGGTGGTAGATGCCTGGAATACACTCCCGAGAGAGGTGGTGGAGAGGAAAAGTTGATAGGAGACAGATTCAAAACGAATACTAGGAAGTTCTTTTTTACCCAACGTGTGGTGGACACCTGGAATGCGCTTCCAGAGGACGTGATAGGGCAGAGTATGGTACAGGGGTTTAAGAAAGGACTGGACAATTTCCTACTGGAAAAGGGGATAGAGGGGTATAGATAGAAGATTAC
The DNA here is from genome assembly GCF_902459505.1 of Geotrypetes seraphini. Taxonomy (NCBI): domain Eukaryota; kingdom Metazoa; phylum Chordata; class Amphibia; order Gymnophiona; family Dermophiidae; genus Geotrypetes; species Geotrypetes seraphini. The sequence continues at coordinate 106,020,878 of NC_047085.1, read as the reverse complement.
TGCACAGGTCCTGGACCTGTTGGGCCACTGCGTGAGCGGACTGCTGGGCACAATGGACCTCTGGTTTGACCCAGCAGAGGCATTTCTTATGTTCTTATGACGTAGTTCAAAGAAGCATGGGATGAACACAGAGGATAGTGAGGAACTCCAGAGCGATTTGTGTCGGTTAGAAAAATGGGCGGAGAAATGGCAGATGAAGTTCAACGTGGAGAAATGCAAGGTAATGCATTTAGGCAGTAAGAATAAGGAATATGAGTACAGAATGTCAGGTGCAAGTCTGGGAAAAAGTGTACAAGAAAGGGATCTGGGTGTACTGATAGATAGGACCCTGAAGCCGTCGGCACAATGCGCGGCAGCGGCAAAGAAGGCAAATAGAATGTTGGGCATGATAAAGAAAGGAATCTCGAGTAGATCGGAGAAAGTTATAATGCCGCTTTATAGGGCAATGGTCAGACCACACTTGGAATACTGCGTCCAACATTGGTCTCCCTACCTAAAGAAGGATATAAAACTGCTGGAGAGGGTGCAGAGACGAGCAACAAAACTGGTGAAGGGTATGGAAAAACTGGAATACGAGGACAGACTTATAACACTAGGATTGTTCTCCCTTGAGAAAAGGAGAATGCGTGGGGATATGATCGAGACCTTCAAAATACTGAAAGGAATCGACAAAATAGAGCAGAGAAGATTATTTACACTGTCCAATTTGACACGGACTAGAGGACATGTAATGAAGCTAAGGGGGGACAGGTTCAGGACTAATGTCAGGAAGTTCTGCTTCACTCAGAGAGTGGTTGACATCTGGAATACTCTCCCAGGGGAGATTATTGCGGAATCGACAGTCCTAGGCTTCAAAAGCAAACTAGATGCATATCTCCTTGAGAGAGGCATATAAAGTATGGTTGGCTATAAAATAAACCAGGTGTATACCTGGCAGGGCCTCCGCGTGTGCGGATCGCCGGACTTGATGGACCGAAGGTCTGATCCGGAGATGGCGCTTCTTATGTTCTTATGTTCTTAGGATCTAGAATCAGAAAATAATATTAAATATTGAACTAAGGCCAGTACTGGGCAGACTTGCACGGTCTGTGTCTGTCTGTATATGGCCGTTTGGGAGAGGATGGGCTGGGGAGGGCTTCAACGGCTGGGAGGGTGTAGATGGACTGGAGTCAGTTTTGACGGAGATTTCGGCAGTTGGAACCCAAGCACAGTACTATGTAGAGCTTTGGATTCTTGCCCAGAAATAGCTAAGAAGGAAGAATTTAAAAAATTTAAATTGAATCAAGTTGGGCAGACTGGATGGACCATTCGGGTCTTTATCTGCCGTTGTCTACTATGTTACTATGTCTCCTTTGCTTTTTGATATTGTTCTGGAACCCTTGTTGTTGGCTATACAGAAGGCAAAGGAGGTACAGGAGATTCCTTATGCAGGTCAGGAATATAAGATCTCTGCTTAAGCAGATGATATCTTGCTTCATTTGAAGAATCCCGAACCATTCCGCATTTACTGGAATTGATTGATAGGTTTGGTAAATTCTCTGGATACAAAATAAATTGGAGCAAATTGGAGGCTCTTCTGTTAAACGTGCATTGTGCAAAAGGATTATTTGATCCATTCCCTTTCCTTTGGAAGGAAGAGGGTATAAAATATTTAGGTATTATGATTCAGAAAACATTGGAAGACACGATAACAGTAAATGAAAAATCTTTATTGCTGAAAGTCAGAGAAATGTGTGAGCATTGGAATCCCTTATATCTTTCTTGGTGAGGGAGAGTCCAAACTGTCAAAATGATGATTTTGCTTGTAGTTTGTTACCAAATGAGTATGTTGCCGGTTTATTTTCAGGGGTCTTTCTATAAAAAATTGAATGGTATTCTTACTAAATTTATTTGGCTGGGTAAAATTGCTAGAATAGCTTTAGTATCTGTGCAAAAAACAATTGCAGCAGGTGGGGTAAATTTTCCAAATTTTTATACATACCATCAAGCATTTATTCTGCATCAGGGTATGTATTGGATCCTTCCTGAAGTCTTGGAGCATCTTCCAGATTGGCTTTATTTAGAATGGCAACTCATGTCCCCATTATGATTATGTCATGTGTTGAGTATCAAATTACCCAGAATTTATAAGGACAATAGCATTCTTTTTTACCACCTGGAAAACTTTAAAATTTATTGATAATTTAACATCCGTACCAGTTCAACAGTCCACATGTCAATCCTTATGGTTGAACTCCAAGATTCAAATTGGCGAGTCTAAGATCCTCTGGAAGCATTGGCTGCAGGCAGGCATAAGCATATTAGATGATGTACTATCACATGGAAAAATGCTTGATTTTTCACGACTGCAACAGACATTTGGTATCTCAAAGTCTCAAGCATATAAATGGTTGCAGTTGAAGCAGGCCATTCAGAAGGAGTTCCCTGAGTGGCGTAATTTAAAAAAAAAATCAGTATAGCTTGCCATACCTATGCTTCCAGACAGATTTCCTAGGGCATCAGGCCGCCAAGTGGTATAAATTAATATTGGAATATTTGAACAAAAAAAACAAAAACTAGTCTGAGAGACATTTGGAGCATTGAGATTAAGCAGCAGATTTCTGCTTCTCAATGGCCACGGATTTGGACTTGGAGGATGAGATGTACAGCGTCATCATCTATGAGACAAACATGGGGTTTTTTTGTTACATAGAAGTTTCTGGACCCCTGTTCGTTTGGATAAATTAGATAGTTTTAAATCTAATAGATGCTGGCACTGTCATCTAGACATAGGGACACTGAATCATTTGGTGTTCTATTGTCCTTTGATACTCAACTTTTGGAGGTCAGTATGGGGACAGATTAGTAAAGCTATCTATTTAAAATGTAAATCTAGCTATCCTCTTCATAACCTCTAATTTCTTATTATGTCCTTCCCTTATTTATTGAATTTACCTTAGTGTAAACCGTGCCGAGCTCTATCTTTATAGAGATGATGCGTTATACAAACTTAAGGTTTAGTTTAGTTTACTACCTTACTGGAGTCATTGATTTCGGTGAAATATGATATAGTCGTATGTGGGATGATATTGCATCTTAAACCCCCATTAGACAGATATAAATGTCAGCTTTTCCTTATTATGACCGGGATAGCCATGCAAATGGTTACTCGCAATTGGAAAAATTGGAATCGCCTTAGTTTTACTTTTTAGTGGGCGAATTTATGCTTATGTTAAAAGTATGAGAAGATGAACGCTGACATGCTGGGGCATAATAAATTATTCAAATTAGTTTGGGGTCCATTGATGACTTTGTGGCTTCGTTATAGTTGTCTTTGATCTTTATTTTCTGTTGTTTTAGCACACACATCCAGGGGAGGGGAGGATATCTCTTTTGTTTGGTTTTATTCCATGATTGAAAACGCTGGAAGGGAGAGGGTTTTTTATTATTTCTGTATTGTTACTGATTGGTTATAAGTGCTTATTATGATTATTAACATATGTATGTATATTGTTTGCACATTTTGTTAGCTTTGTAAACTTAATAAAGGTTTAAAAAAAAATTTAGACTAACCTTGGAAAAGAAGATTCACAGGTGGCAATGGCAGTTGAAATGATTTGTTTATTTGCCATCAACTAATCGGCACAGGGCAAAAACAGCCGTAAAAAATCCAATAGCGCGCTGTTAATTCACTCTTGCAAGGACACACAAACATATAATCATCCAGAACACAGTGTTAAATTATAAGCACATAAACGTGGAGAAAAGCAGATCTCATGCACAGACCGCCGGGACTGCACTGCACCCTAAGCAGCCTGCATCATCATTGGTCTGAAAAAATGCCACACATAAATAGGTTGAAACTTTTCATACATTCATAGATTTGAAATATTCAAAAAACGTGTTCACAAAAATATCAGGTAAGTGTGTTCATTGCAAAAAACGTATAACACATGGCAACTGCTGAGAGAATTTTAGACTAATTTAAAGTCCACTATATTATCAACCAAACTGGAGGCGTGAAAGTAAAACTTATCTGAATCCGTGGCAGCACTTAGTTCCTTCTTCAATCGCCAAGAACAAAGTCCAAAGTCCGACAGAAAGTACTTCTGTTTCGCAGCCTCCACGCTGCTACTTCAGGGAAACCATTAATTCCTTCTTATATTTATAATTAGATTTCAGCACATTCTCCACACCACTGAAAAGTAGAACCCAGGCAGATCAGAAATGGGCCATTTCTGAGGAGCCTTGTGTGTTGAAGGTTTATCTCTCAGGGTTGTTAACCTCTCAATAACTTTTAGATTTAGAAACAGTGTTGAGGATTACCAGTTCCGATGTTGAGGCTCCTTTTCACTGCCCTACACCAGGGCAGTCGACTTCAACATCCAGCTCTACCTCAGCTACTTTGGTGCTGCCGCCTTCAGGGGAACCACGTAAGAAAGCTAAGAAGCACAAGCACTGTTCCCCTTCAAATGCTGGGGATCTTTTGCTATTGTGCCCCACACTGTGCAGGTTGCATCTCCTTGTTCTGATTTTATGATTTATAATGTTTATGAAACCTGTTTGATTGGTCATGGTTGTTATCCAGTTTTATAATATGAGCAGATTAGACTTGTTTCTCGGGGAGGATCCCTTCCCATTCTGTGTCCTATACAGGTATGACTGTTTGCTTTTGTACCAACTGGAAGTCAGTGAGTAGTTCTGAGGTAAGAGGGGAGGATCAAAAATAGTAAATGAAGCTTCCTATAGGAGATCTCGTGAGATGGGATGCATAGCCACTTGTTCAGGAATAGAGTGTGGATTTATAGGAAAGAAGAATAGCAAAAGTAAGAACCTAATCTTTCCTTAATGGGTTTTCCATTTTCCGGATAGTCAATAAAAACTATCCTGTGGAAATCCCAAAAGACGGTCACCATCACCTTACCAGTTAATGGAGCTTTTTTCACTTTCTTCGGAGTCTATTCATAAGAACATAAGAATTGCCATACTGAGACACTGAAGGTCCATCAAGCCCAGTATCCTGTTTCCAACAGTGGCTAACCCAGGTCCCAAGTACCTAGCTAGATCCCATAGTTTGGATTGTTGTTTTGTTCAGGAGTATAGTGATGAACCCCAGTCTCATCCACAGTCACAAAATGCTGCACAAAGGCATTCTCTTTATGCATAAAATGCTCAAGACATGTTTTCAAAATGTTCAATCTAACTCGTTTTTGGTCAACAGTTAGCAAATATGCACTCAACGCCCTCATGCCTATTCATGTAGGATGGTGTGTACACGTTCTGATGAAATGCCAGCAGCCTCTGCTATCTCATTTAGAGTCAATCGGTGAACTTCAACCATTTCGTCAGTTATTGCTGTTTTTGGACATCTGTAGCATTCTTCATCAACAATGCTCGTCTAGCCACATTTAACCTCAGCAGCCCACACTTTCACTGTTGAAAATGAAGGAGATGCATTACCATACACTGTATCTAACTCAGATTTACATTACATTACATTAGGGATTTCTATTCTGCCATTACCTTGCAGTTCAAGGCGGATTACAAAAGAATTATCAAGGAAGTATAACAAAAAGATCTTACCAAAAAAGAGATTTGGTCATTTTCAAATAGAGTAAGAAATGAGTATGGTTATTTGTTTAGAGTAGTTGGTTTTAATGAGGGGCGGTGTTTTTGATACTTGCGGTGTTATTTCTTTTCCAGGGATTTCTTGAATAGTATGGTCTTTGTCTTTTCTAAAAGTTTTGTAGTCTAGGGATGCTGTCAGGAGATTGGTGATTTGGTTGTCTAGTTTGGCTGCTTGAGTGGCTAGTAGACCATCATATAATTTTTTCCTTTTGATCTCCTTAATTGGGGGGGTATGAGAATGGAGTGTGAGTTTTCCTATGTCTGGTTGAGGTGTTGTGGATGAGGCGGTTGTTCAGGTAGTTTGGACTGTCTCCGTATAAAGTCTTAAATAGTAGACAGTAGAATTTAAATTGTATTCTTGCTGGGATTGGAAACCAGTGCAATTTGAGATATGCTTCTGTAATGTGGTCACGTTTCTTCAATGAGTAGATGATTCTTAGTGCTGTGTTTTGGATTGTTTGTAGTTGTTTTGTTATTGTTGCAGGGCAGGGTAGATAGAGGAAATTACAGTAGTCTAGTAGGCCTAGTATTAGGGACTGTACTATGAGCTGGAATTGTGATTTTTTGAAGAATTTCCGAACTTGTCTTAATTTTCTCATGATTGAGAATGATTTTTGTATTGTTTTATTGATTTGCGGTTGCATGGTGCAGCATCTGTCAATTGTTATTCCTAGTAATTTTAGAGTGGGTTGTATTGGGTAGTTGATTGCATTGATTTCAATGTTGGTTATGGTTGGTATTTTGTTGTTTTCGAGGAGGATGAATTTAGTTTTGTCTGGGTTCAATTTCAGTTTGTGATCTTTCATCCCGGTCGCTACTGATTTTAGTGTTTGGTGTATTGTATCTGTCATGGAAGGTTTTGGTTGATCGAAGGGTACTAGAATGGTGATGTCATCTACATAGCTGTTTGCCCAGGTGGGAGCTGAGGGAGGCAGTATAGAGGTTGAAGAGTGTAGGAGATAGAGGGGATCCCTGGGGAACTCCGCAGGGGTTTGACCAAGGTTCAGATTTTTCTTTGTCTGATTTTACTCTATAGGTTCTTCATTTTAGGAATCCTTCAAACCACGAAAAAAATTTATCTGTGATACCTATTGTATCTAGGATTTGTAGTAGGATGCTCTGGTCCACCAGGTCGAATGCAGCAGTCAGGTCTAGTTGTTATGAGCATCATTTTTTTTCCTGTGCTGAGATGTTGTCTGGCTGTGTCTAAGAGAGATCCTAGTAGTGTTTCTGTTCTAAAGTTGGTTCTGAAGCCGGATTGCGTGGGATGGAGTATGTTTTGGTTTTCTAGGTAATTGGTAAGGAATTTGGCAACTATATTTTGGCAACTATTATTTTGACCTAGAGTGGAATAGAGGCAATGGGTCTGTAGTTGGATGTTTGGTCTATTGGTCCTTTAGGGTCTTTGAGGATCGGGGGATGATGATTTTGCTAAGGTTAGTTGGGTAGTGGCTGCTTCTGAACGTGATTTGTATCCATTTTAGAAGAAAAAAACGGAATTTTGTGCTGGATGTTTTTAGGAGATATGGTGGACAGTTGTTGAGGTCACAGGATGCATGGCTGTATTTTTTGTAGTATTTGTTGAATTCGGACCATTGAATGTTGGGGAATTGAGACCATATTCTGTCTGCTGCAGTTGAATCTATCTGTGGGGAGAATTGAGATTTCAATAAGAGGGGTAGGGGTGTCTTGCATTTGTGATTTTATTTTGGAAGTGTTCTGCTAATAGAGTGGCTGAGGGGGGAGTGGTATTGTTAGTGGTTAGGTAAGGTTTGGTGTCAGTTAGGTTTTTTAGAATTTGGAATAGTTTTTTGGAGTCTTGGGTTTCAGTGCCTGACTCCCGCACCACCTTTTAACTCTACCTTTAACTACGCCTTGTACCTCCTACCTAACTGCCTCCTACCTACCTGCACCCGACTTCCTAAGCTAAGCTGATTGACTTGTTTGTAACTTCGCTATCTCCTTCTTACCTGCTCCCGACTTGCTAAGCTATTTTGATTGACTTGTTTGTAACTTCGCTGTCGATGTACAGTCTCTTGCCATGTAAACCGCTTTGAACTATTCTGGTACTGCGGTTATTATTATTATTATTATTAGGTTTGTGTAGTGTGCTTTTCTCTTGTCCTTTAATTGTGATTTGTATTGTTGATTTTTTTCCAGGTGGATTTTGTATGATTAGAGTTCGATTTTCTCCATTTTCTTTCTAGTCGTCTACATTGGCTTTTGAGTTGTAGCAGTTCAGAGTCGAACCATTGATCTGATCTGCTGGTTTTGGTTTTGGTTTGCAATGGGGCTAGTTCATGAAGGGTGTTGATGCATAATCTTTCCCATTGTGAGATGAAGTCCTCGGGGTTGTTTTCTTGAATTGTTTCACCTATTTTAGTCCAGAATTTGGAGGGTTCGATGTGTTTGCGTGAGGTGTATGTTACTTTATTGAGTTTTGTTATGGTTTTTTGTTTTTGGTCCAATTGATGTTGAAGGTGTAAGTGTAGTGTAGTAGTCTGACCAGATGGATCTGGACCATGTTCCGTTAGATCAGCGGTAGGGAACTCCGGTCCTCGAGAACCGTATTCCAGTCGGGTTTTCAGGATTTCCCCAATGAATATGCATGAGATCTATTTGCATGCACTGCTTTCAATGCATATTCATTGGGGAAATCCTGAAAACCCGACTGGAATACGGCTCTCGAGGACCGGAGTTCCCTACCCCTGCGTTAGATGTATAAATTTCAGTTAGGGATGGTTGGTGGGCCATAAAGGCTGCGATATCAAGTTGGTGGCCTTTTTCATGAGTTGTTTGTGGATTTAGCATTTGGAAGGATAAGGCTTTGAGAAATGAGAGAAAGTTGTCTACTTGTTTGGATGATTGGTCTCCTAGGAGTAGGTTGTAGGTTGGTTATTAGTGAGTTTTGGTATATGAAGTCTTCTACTTCAGTTCTTGCTATAGACCAGTTTCCCGGCACTATGTAACAGAGCATGCAGTTTAGTGTGTCTTTTAGTGTGGTGCTTGAGAGTTGGCAGGCTAGATGGGCTAGATGTTTTTTCAATTATATTAAGGGTTAGGTCTTGTTTGATTAAGATTGCTAGTCCTCCGCCTCTTTTTTTCTCTCTGCAGACCACTGTTATTTTGTATCCATGTGGGCAGACTTCGATTATTCTGGGATCTGTGTCAGAAGTTAGCCATGTTTCAGTGAGGAAAAGACAGTGCAGGTTTTCATGTGTTATCCAGGTTTTTATAAGTTCTGTTTTTGGGCCTAGCGCTCTGATGTTTAAGTAGGCGCATTTGAGTGTGGTTTTCTCTGTGTGATAGTTATGAGTTGTATTTGGGTAGATAAGTGATTTAGGGTGCTGGCGTGGTTTAGTCTTAGTGTATGTTGGTCTTCTTCCCCATGCTGTGGTAATGGAATGTTGAGTGTTAGATTGTAGGTTTGAATTTCTGTCAATTGAAGTTCTCCTATTTGGGAGGAGAGTTTTGTTTATATCTGTAGTGGGTGTTAGGAGGAGGTTATTTGCTCTTGTCTTCCAGCAGATTAAAAGAAGGATTATCAGAAGGAAGTGCTGGGCACTTGATGTTAGCTTCATTTTTGGTGATTGGAGGTAGGTAATAGTTGGTGGGGGATCTTTGTTGATTTGTCTGCTGTTTTAAAGTTGGTTTTACTTTTGGTAGTGTTGTAGGGGTGGGTCGCTTCTTGGTCGCTTTGCAAAGGTGTGCGCTAACGCACCGAACAGCTGCGTCATTAGGCGCTGAGCCTTTTATTGGCTCAGCAAAGTCATGTCGGATTGGGGGAGGGGCGGAGTGCGCTCTCACGCTGGCAAGCCTCCCTGTCTGCTCCTGGGTCCAAGTGGCAGGGCCAATGGAAGAAAAAAAATTAAATTAAATTAACAAAAGGTGCTGGGAGACTCGCTGAGCCTTCCAACTGGCTCAGCAAAGTCACGTCGGGTGGGGGAGGGGCAGAGTGCGCTCCCACGCTGGCAAGCCTCCCTGTCTGCTCCTGGTTCCATTTCGGTAGGTGATTTTCCCTTCAAATGAAGTAATTTTATTATGGTGTAATACTCAGTTTTATCCATTTTTTATAAAGTGGAGCAGTTGTCACTTCAGAATGCTGACAAGACAAAACTAGACGTCAGACTGACTTGAAAATCTAGCTGTAGATGTTTGTCTATGCCATCTGCTGGATAGCTATAGAATTGTGATACTAATCTTGCTCTTTCTTGGTCAGGCTGGAAACCTTTCAATTAACCTTTGTATATATATTCAACAAAATGGCTAATTGCAGCAAAGAACAACTTAAAATGAAAGTGCAGAAATTTAAGCAGTACTTAATACTACTGATAACTGTTGATTTTACTAGAAGGGAGAGCAGGACTCCACTTAACATACAAAATATTAACAAGTTTTGTAGTCCCACATGAGAATATAGCTGCTCCAACTGTTTCAAATGTACTATAAAGCTGTCCCACATTAATGTAATATAATTATATTTTATTTGTCTGGCTATACTATGAGAATATAGAATGTCTAAGGTTATTATTGCAAGACCTTTAGCATGCAACTGGTATTGCATGCTATAGGTCTTGTAGTAATAATATTAGACATTCTATTCTCTTGTGGTGAAATCAGGCTTACAATAGAATATGATTATATTATTTGAAATGATGTCTGTAGCATTTCAAGTTTGACCTAATAAGAAACTGTAGCACTAGCTATTTCAAGAAATATCTGATATCAAACATTGATGATTTTGCTGTATTAGGAAAATGCAAGCTTGCTATATACTACATAACATTGTCGCTTCTTTCACAGGTCAGAGATGCGGCCAGAACAAACAGCTCTTGTCGAAGAGCCATATAATTTTGGTGTACCCCTAACTAGGCAGGTATCCTTACCCAACCTGCTTAAAGAGGAACCAGAGGCAAAGCTTCCAGTGGTGGCCAATGATGAGGCTCTGCAGAAGATCAATGCTCTGGAAAATGAACTTGCCAGTTTAAGAGCACAGATAGCAAAAATTGTAACTTTTCAAGAGCAGCAAAGTTTGACAGCAGGTATTTAATTTATGAGGTCTCTTTTTTTTTTTTTTTTTTTTTTTTTTAATTCTGCTCCAATGGAAGTAATGAAATGGTACTTGGCATTTATAAAATTGCTGGGTTAGTATGGTAGTCTAATGGTTGTACCTGTGTGTTGCAGTTCAAAGGAACTGGCTGGGGTCTTATGCTTCATGGGCTGGCCAGAGCTGTAGAAGTAATAGAGGAAAGAAGTCTATCATTGTGTAGTAGTTGGATTTAGAGCCTGTGAATGCTGATTTTTGGAAGGGAGCTGAGGACTGCACTAAGTTTGTTAGCAACGGATATAAAACAAAGAAAAAATCCTGAATGGTTACAGATGAAGGCTGATGGTAGCAAATCCCATCCCTAGAAGTGCAGAGGAGTGTGAAGAAACTGCTGGTCCAAAAATGGAAGTGTGGCAAGACCATGCTGTCAAGGTTGGCATTAAACATTTACCTCCTCAAAGAATATTTGTAAAACTTATGGCAAGTTCTGTCAACAGGTTAACCATATGTCAGATACTGCCTCCCAACAGGATACTAGGGTTGAACTGTCCTTCCTTCAAGGTCTGTTTCTAGAAAAGAGTCAATCTTCCTGTCCCTTTTAATGATTTTGGACAGTCTGCCTTGTTTTTTTTTTATTTCCTACTGGCAACCATTTTCATTTTATCTGAGGATATCTCTTAATTAAATAGATCTGTTTGTCTTCAACAAATGCAAAATTCTTTATCCTGCTAAACTAGTCCAGATCTATGGGCTATGTTCCCTCACCAGCAGATGGAAGCAGAGAGTTTGAAGATTCCTATCACTTCTGTATGAGAGGTGCAGCCAGGAACCTTCCAGTATTTCTTGCTTCCAGCTGGTGGCCTGGTATAGCAGGATCTTTTATTAGTTGTTTGTTTTCTAAAGGCTAGACTTTCCTAGTGTGGACTACAGCCCTTAGTTTTCTGGTTGACATTAGGTTCCTCCTAGGGTCTGGGCTATGGTCAGACTCCTACTTGAGGAGGAGTGTTCTGTTCTGCAGTGTCCGGAGCCTAGACCTACAAGTACTTGCTTTCAGGTCCGAGCTGCTGAAGGATAACTTCCCCTTCTTCTCCCAGGAATCTTAAAACACAAGAAAAAAAAATCAGAGGGTTTCAGCCTGGTTTTGTCCTGTAAAACCAACAGTATTAAAAAAAAGCAAAGTGTTTGTTGTGGCAGGTACAGTTTTTAGGGGCAAGTGAGCAGGCTTTCATTCTTCTCCAAGGGTGCAGAGGGAGAGCCGCACAACTGTTATCGTGTTGAAGCGCAACAGGCTTAGTTTTTCATCATGCTGGCTAGTCAACACATAGCCTATACTGCCTATTGCACAAGCACAGCAGCAGGCTCATTCTGTCCTGTTTATGATGGGTCTCTGCTCCTGCTGCTAGGAAAGCAATGAAGACCTTGTAAAATGCCCTGCTGATGTAAGATAAATCTTGGCAATATTTGACTGTATTTGGGGGGAAAATTTTTTTTTATTTTTTGCAGTTTGCTTGATATTCTGTGAAATTATTCTACTGCAGAAAATTTTTTTTTTTGTGCAGAGAGGTTTTATTTCTCTGTTAAATGGGAAGTACCCTTAAAATGTTTCATATCTCCCAACATTCCTACATATTATTTCTTTTAAAATAATTTAACTGTTTTTATTACAAAACCACACATTTTTAAATCACCTGCCACAGTTTTCTTGATTGTCTCTGCATGTCTGAGCATCATATTATTTGAGTTTGAGCTTTGCAGCTGTATGGTGTTCACTGGGCTGCAGGGCTTGCATCCTTGGAGTTCAGCTTACAAGATAGCAGACAGCTCTATCCGTAGGATGGAAACTTGAAAATTCTACATTTTGCAGCAGGGCAAGAAGTGGCAGAAGAGGAGCTGGTCTAAACTTAACCACTGCATCAGCATGTTCTTTTGTTATTCCTTTTCAGTTTGAGCTGGTGGGGGGTGATGTTGCCTACCCTGAACTATTTTTCTGATGCTTTCTCCATCTCAGGCAGAGCAACATAGCTGGTGGGGATTGTCCAGCCCTGCATTAAGGAAATCTGGAGCTACTTTTATGCACCATGATGTGAGCCTCTTTCTTCACTCTGCACTGCTCTGCCTCTTCCTTCGAAGTATGATACTGTGAGCATGTTAGGTATCTGTGCATGCATTTCACTTGCTGATCGTGCTAGCACTATAATGGAAGAAGCAGAGTAGTGTAGGATGAAGGGGATAGGCTGTTGATCTAGGGCATAATGAGTCAAGTGGTAGATGCTGGAGGAGTGGGAAAAGGGCAGATATTATGGAGCAGGGGAGGAGGCAAGGGTAAAGAAGGATGGGCTAAAGAGAGGGTGAAAGAGAAATGATTCTTGGTGGAAATTAAGAGGAGGAGGATTAAGTCTGGGGAGCAGAGGGAATGAGCTTGGAAATAAGAATGAGGAGATGAGCCTGACAAAGTGAATCTGGGAAAGTAAGATATAGAGGGTTATCTGAGAGCAGTGAATGAGAGGCTGAATTGTAGTTTATCCCAGAACAAGCAGGCAGCATATTCTCACATGTGGGTGACGTCATCCATGGAGCCCAGAAGCGGACAGCTTCGCAAACAGACTTACTTGTAGAACTTTAGAAAGTTTGCAACTGCCGGGCCACACCACCCAGTGCAGGGTGCCTTCCCACCCAATGCAGGGCGCGCCTCTCCTCAGTTCTCAGTTTTCTGCAGAGCCGAGAAGTCCTATTTCGATGCTCTGCGCTAGACTTGGTTCTACTTCGTGCCTTCTCTCACTGTGGCTCGTGTTTTGTTTCTTTTCAGGGTCGCTGTGTTTTTCTTGTGTGTTTTATTTTATTTTATTTTTTTAATTTACTTTGTTTTTTCTTTCGGTCACGGCGGAGCCTGCCTCGCAGCCTCAGCCTCTGGGCTTTGACTTAACTGCGGCTATTTTCCCGTTTATGTCCCGGCTGGTTACAGGCTTCAAGAAGTGTAGCCATTGCCAGAGCGCGATCTCCCTCACTGACCCACATCAGTGGTGTATTCAGTGTTGAGACCTGGCCATCGTCCAGAGTCGTGTGCCCACTGCGTTACCCTTCAACCTTGTGCCTGCAAACGTCGTCGAGTTCAGGTGGAAAAACTCTTTGGAGGTATGGATCCACTTGCCCTGGTTTTGACCTCGACTCCGGTCAAGCTTCTCACCGGGGTTCTGCCTTCTGCCTCAACTTCGACTTTAATCAAGCCATCCTTGTTTGGCAGGTCCTCGTCCTTGATCAAATCTGCTAAGTCTTCTCCTGACGAGACACTTGCCTCGCTGCCTCCGTCAGGTCAGGTACCAGCAGTAGTTATCAAGCTGCCCAAGAAGCATGTCTCCAGGTTGAAGAGTCATTCTTCCTCCTCTTCCTCGGAGACTTTAGCCACACCAAATGTACCAGACCCTCAAATCTCGGTGTCACATTTGGAGGCTATGATCCAGACCATCTTGGATCATCCGTTTGGTAACATGCTTGCCAAATATACTCCTGACTCGACTCTGCTTCCTGCAGTCCAGCCTGAGCACTTAGCAGTATCACAAGGAGTTGAGTCCTTGTGAGTGCCTCAAGAGGACTCTACACACTGTATGCAAGGAGTCGAATCTATGCGAGTTTCTTGTCTGGAGCATAAGCACACTACTCAAGGAGCCAAGTCCTCGTCAGTGCCTCGAGACACCTCAACACCAGGCGTTCAATCCCTTTTGGTGCCTTGATCTCGATCTCCAGCCCTCCCTCCTCATGTAAGGCATCGCCCTTCCCAAGGCATAGGTCAAAGACTCCTCAACTTTCTTCTCAGCGAGACCTGCCTGGTTCGAGACACAGTTCTCCGCATCAGTCGAGGCATCCATCGAGGCACAGATCCTCTTCTCGAGACAAGCCTCATGTCTCCAGAACTCGAGACTCTTTGAGGCCTCCAACTCTGAAGTTGAGGACACCACCTCCAGATACCTCTGCTTCTTCTCCTGCGAGGGATTCTATCCATTCTCTCAGTGAGTCGTCTATACCTGCATATTCAGGCCTCAGGTATCAATACTCCAGAGAAGCTTCACCTTTGTTTTCTGCCTTGCGAGGCACCTCGAGGTCACCTTCTTCTCCTTGAGATCAACCTTCCTTGGAGCAGATATCTTTTTCTTCTTTCCTACGTCAAATGAGTAAGGACCTCAGTATTACTTTGGACTCTGATTCCAAATACTCTCAGGAATATTTAGAAGAAATGGGTATGTCTTGTCCTCCTGCAGAGTCTCTCAAATTGCCCATTAATAGATTTCTTTCTCAAACCTTTAAGAGAAATCTTGAGACCCCTTACTCCATTCCTGCTGTCCCAGGAAAATTGGAATCTCGTTAGAGGATGGTCCACTGCAAGGACTTCGAGAAATCTCAGTTATCCCATCAGTCCCTTCTTGTGGAGTCTTCTCTGAAAAAGACCAACCCTGCCAAAGTTTATGCCACTGTCCCTCCTGGAAGAGAGGGCAGGACCATGGACAAGTTTGGTCGCCGTTTGTATCAAAATTCTCTCATGGCAACTAGAATTTTGAATTACAATTTTGTTTATAGTTCTTACTTCAAGCATTTGGTTGCCACACTACCTGAATATTTCAAATATATTCCTCAACACCGTCTTCCAGGGTTTCAGCAGACAATCACCACTCTGATTTAACTCCACTTGCATCTCCTTCAATCTTCCTAAGATGCATTTTTACTTTCCTCGAGGATCGTTGCCTTTTCAGTGGTGATGCGCAGGCTTGCCTGGCTCCGCACTATAGGCATGGACCCTAATCTTCAAGATCATCTAGCCAACATTCCTTGTCAAGGCAATGAATTGTTTGGTGACTCTATCGAGGCAGCTACCAAACATTTGTCTGAACATGAGAAATCGTTTGCTTCCATCACTCGGCCTAAGCCTAAGCCTTCTACCTCCAAAGGCTTCAGACCTCTTCCATCTTACCAGAGGTGTTTTCCACAGAGAGCAGCTCCTTATACAAGAGCGCCTCCTAAAAAACAACCACAACAGACTCCTGCTGCGCCTAAGTCCTCTCAGCCTTTTTGACCATTTAATACAGAGCATAACCTCCATCGTTCTGCCTCTGTCATCTCCATCATTTTTACCACCGCTGAGAGATCATTACATCAGACCTATGGGTGCTGTCCATCAGGGAAGGATGCTCTCTTCATTTCATTCAGGTTCCTCCAAATCTGCCTCCAAAAGAGTATCCTTCCAATCCATCTCAGACAACCCTTCTTCTTCAGGAAGCTCAAGCTCTGCTTTGTCTCCGTGCCATTGAGGAAATTCCCCCGGAACAGCAGAAGGGTTTTACTACCATTACATCCTAGTTCCGAAGAAGACAAGCGATCTGTGACCCATTTTGGATCTCAGAACCCTCAACAAATTTCTTGTCAGAGAGAAATTTTGGATGCTGTCTCTGGCATCTTTATACCCCCTTCTAGATCAGAACAATTGGTTATGTTCTCTAGATCTCAAAGAGGCTTAAACTCACATTCCCATTCATCCAGCCTCTTGACAGTTCCTCAGAGTTCGGGTGGGGAATCTGCTTTTCAGTACAGAGTGCTACCTTTCGGCTTGATTTCATCTCCAAGAGTGTTCACCAAGTGCCTAGTTGTAGTAGCAGCAGCTCTGTGGAACCATGGGCTCCAGGTGTTCCCGTATCTGAATGACTGGCTCCGCCTTCCGACACCCTCTGCAGCGTCCACTTTAAACTTTTCTGCCTCTTCAGGGCAGCTCTACTGCTACTGGAAGCTACCCCAAAGAAAACCCGGCATTCCGCCACAGGATAAAGAGGTCGGGTCAGTATGGGAGACGCCCATAAGGATACAACATACTTCAATTCCCCAGGAAACACAAGGGAGGTGGCGACCTAGCAATAATATACAAAAACTTATATACCATCACTGAATTAGACTCGGCTACCCACCCAGATCTAGAATATATTGTCTGCAAACTGAAAGACAAACCCAACTCCACACTCAACAACATTGGAATTCTAATCTATAGACCCCCCAACTCTCAATCAAGCTCCATCCTCAAAATGACAGAACTAATATCCAACCTGACATGCCAGCATATGAAACTGATTATACTCGGCGATATCAAGCTCCCTCTTGAATCCACAGTGAACAAAGATGTTCATAAGCTCAAAACACTACTCGACGACTACAAAATCACTGTAATGATTTCAGGACCCACACACAAAAAAGGTCACACCCTAGATATACTTGCAACCACTCCAGCCAATCTCACTACAGACATCAAATGGTCCCCTGTACCATGGACTGACCATTACCGCCTAAACTTTCACCTAAACCTTTCTACAGAGAATCAGAGTGACAAAGCCACCAGTAAAGAAAAATTAGTTTGAGGAAGGACACAACCAAACCTCTTCTGGAACATAGTAACAAAATCCCTAATTACCCCTTCTAACTGCACTACAACAATGCTAGCAAGCTGGAACCATACCATAACCAACACTCTAGACATCCTTACCCCCCTCCACTCCTGAAAAATAAAGCAACATCAAACTTCCTCCTGGTTCACCAAATCACTGAGAACAGATAAACAGCTATGCAGACGACTGGAAAGGAAATAGAAAAAGCAGAATGCAAGAACACAGAATACTTTGGCGCAAAGCAATAAATAAATACAAACTCAACTTATCGGAGGCCAAGAAAAACTATTACACCTCCAAACTAGGCACCAAAGCATTAAACACAAAAAATTTATTCCTCCTGGTACGACAGCTCAATGCCCCGCCGAACCAAGACTCCACGGATCACCCCAACAAATTACTGCACAAGAACTAGCAGACTTCTTTCTAAATAAAATTAAGACAGTTCAATCCAATGTAGACAAAGCGATTAACACGGAACATTGTTCTCTTGACACTCCAAGACATTCCACAGAACCTGCAAATGCAGACCAAATCTGGACTTCATTCTCCGGCTTGTCCATCTCGGAAACAATAAAACTACTATCCAAACTGTCAGCATGTTGCCCCACCTACCTCCTTGCAACCACGCCCGAGGAAATCATTCTCAGTACCTCCCTAAACCAAGGCCAGAAACAATGGGAAAAATATCACTTACTCCCATACCAAAAAATTCAAAGGCAGATCTCTCCATGACCTCCAACTATAGACCCATCACTGGCATACCTATTCTAACAAAAATCATCGAGACCCACGTAAATAAACAACTTGCAATCTACATCGAACAACATTCATGTCTCCACCCAACCCAATTCGGATTCTGTCAACAACACAGCACTGAACTTCTCATCCTCACTTTAATCACAAAAACCAAACAACTACTCAGTACGGGACGTCAGGCAATACTCCTGCAATTTGACATTTCAGCTGCCTTTGACTCCGTGGATCATCACCTTCTATTAACAAAACTGTCAGAAATTGGTATAACTGGAACAGTTCTAAAATGGTTTTCTGACTTCCTACAAAACAGAGAATATATTGTTAAATAGAATGAAGAGATCTCCAAACCCTGGAAGGCCTTCTGTGGGATGCTTCAAGGTTCTCCACTTTCCCCCATCCTGTTTAACCTTTTCATGAGTTCCCTCAGAAACATCAAATTCAATGATGAAAGCAAGTGTCCTATGCTGATGACATTCTACTCCTCATCCCCACAAACAACAACCAGTCAGATGTCACCAACAAAGTATCAACCAATATTGAAAGAATCCAAAATTGGGCAATAATCAACAAGCTAAAACCAAACCAAACCAAAATCTTATTCTTCCACACAGCCCAACAGACAGCACTGACAAGCATCACTCTCCGAACGGGCCACACCCTCACAGTCGATAAAACCTCCAAAATCCTAGGCTGCATTCTTGACTCCACACTAACCATGGAAGCCCAAATCTCTAATATTCAGAAAAAGTCCCTCTTCACCATGAGCCAACTAAAACTCATCAGGCTGTACTTTCATCAACATCACTTTGCTCTGATTGTACAGTCGATGATCCTAACACAGCTGGACTATTGTAACTCTGCCTACATGGGTATCAACAGCGCACTGACCCACAAAATGCAACTCATACAAAACACAGCTGTAAGACTAATTTTCAACCTGAAAAAAGTCAACTCAATATCAGCCTTCATCAGGCAACTACACTGGTACCCATCTCATCACAAATAAAATTAAAACTTCATGCATCATATACCAAATAATTCACAGAAACTCAGCAGCTCCACTCATCCAACTTTTCTCAAAAGCATGGTCTACCTCCCACAGAACCTTTAACAGGATACTACTGAACCTCCCTTCAACAAAGAATCTTCAATGCAAGCAAATCTTTCACTCCATGCTCACCTTCCTTGGAGTGAAAACCTGGAATGACCTCGCTGAAATGACCAGAACAGAACCCAACTACACCACATTCCGGGAAAAAATTGAAACCAGCCTCTTTGATACTTAAACTTCTCAGATCTTCCCTTGCCCCATCTTTCCCCTTTTGTCCTTCCCTACTCTCTTCACTCCTCTCACTTCTCTTTGTAAGTCGCCTTGAGCCTGCATAAATATGTGCGACGCAAAAATAGAAGATTAGATTAGATCTCCCGGGGTTATTGTAGCGACCCAACAGACTACGTGGTTCCTACAAAGCTTGGGATTCAAAATCAATTTTCCCAAGTCCCAGCTACAGCGCTCTCAAACTTTGCAGTTCATCATAGCTGTTCTAGAAACTATCCAACTAAGAGCATTCCTTCCTCAACATCATCAGGATGTTCTCATTTATCTTTGCCATAAAGTGTCTTCCTTGACTACAATTTCAGCAAGACACATGATGGTCTCTGTATTCAAGGCCATTGGTTCAGCACGGATCGTCAGTATCACATAAATCTGTTGGAACTCAGAGCAATTTTCAATGCTCTCAAAGCTTTTCAGCGATTGGCTGGCCCGGAACTTCCTCTCTGATGTCAGAATTGACATCGGGGAGAGGAAGGCTGGTCGGCCCGGAGCTTCTCCATCCTGTTTACGGCGTCGGGATGCAGGTAGAATGCGAAGGCAATGCAAGTGTATCACGGAACCTGGGATCAACCTTTTGGGCACCCCTGCTCTAGTACAATCATGACCAAAGAGAAACCTGTTGTACATGTTTTTCCCCTATGGCCCATGACAGACTGGGTCATTTGCAGAATAGCGACTCATCTGGGATTTGTTATCCTGGTTGCTCCAGATTGGCCACATTGGTCGTGGTACATGTATCTGGTTCGCCTACAGAAGGATAAGTTTCTAAAACTGCCTCTCCATCCGACTCTTCTTTCACAGGGTCTAGTTTCCCTGGAAAATCTGGAATGCTTATGGCTTATGGCATGGTTCTTGAACATCTAGCCTTAGCGTTCAAGAGCTAATCGGAAGTGCTCATGGCTGCCCTCCTAAGAAACCAGCGAATGTGGCAGTCTGTGCTAAGACTTGGAAAACCTTTTAGAGCTAGTGTGCTAAGCAGGATGTGCAGCCTATCAAGGCTCTGCTGTTGGTGGTCCTAGCATTTCTTCAGGACGGTCTAAAAAAGAGCCTAGTGGTTGCTTCCCTCAAAGTACAGGTGGCAGGCCTCTTGTGCTTTAGAACTCAAGTGGAAAAAGTTTATTTGGCTTCTCATCCTGATGTAGCCAAATTTTTGAAGGGAGCTGTGCGACGACCGTTTCCATCTTGAAACCTTAATATTGTGTTGCATGCTTTCACCAAGGCATCATACAAGCCCTTGTAAGAGGCATCGCTGATGGATTTTACCATTAAGATGGTTTTTCTGATACCTATCACCTCGGTAATAAGGGTCTCCAGAGCTGCAAGCTCTATCGTTTAGAAAATATTTCCTTTGGTTTACGGAAGCAGGGGTCTCGTTATACACAGTACCTTCCTTTCTGCCAAAAGTGGTCTCTGTCTTCCACTTAAATAAGGAAGTCCAGCTTCCCGTGTTCCATTGCACAGGTTTAAAAAAAAGGACAAGGTCTTCGCATTGCTAGATGTTAGGTGAGTTCTTTGTTACCTCAAGGTGATGAATGATTTTCTTCTCTCAGATCATCTTCATGGGTAGAGTCAGTAGCAGTTCCATCTGAAGAGATTTGCAGGGCAGCTACTTGGTTCATCTTCTATACTTTCACAAAATTTTACAGGGTGGATGTGGCGGCACAACAGGATATCCCTTTTGGGTCCTTGGTGCTAGCAGCAGGCTTGTCTGTCCTGCCCTTGACTCAGGGGACTGCTTTGGTTCGTCCCACTGGTTCAAGACTCGTATGCCTTTTGCACTAGAAGGAAAGATTAGGTTCTTACCTCGATAATCTTTCTAGTAGAAAGGCATATAAGTCTTGAAGGCCTGCCCTGTCATATTTCACTTAGCTTCTTACTGCCTTGGACAAGTTTGTATTTCTAGATGTTTGGGTCTCTACTGTCAGACATGTTTGAAAAGTGATGAGGCAACTGAGAGGCTGTAAGTATTCCATAAATGTTGGTGCTAGTTGAAGTCAGGTAGGTGGCTTGTTCGTTTCTACCTTGTCTTAAGCAATGTTCCTAATGATACTGATTTGTTTATTGTAATCATTGCAAAGCAGAACAGATTTGGCGTTGTCGGGGAATCACCCGTATCCCTTCTGTTTTTCTTGCTTCAGTTATAGTAGTTTTAAACTGCTTTGGTACAAACTGAGGAGCTGCGGCACAGCCCAGGGATGCAGGAGGCGGAGCTGAAAAATGTACATGATGCTTTCTACCCAACTTATGATTAAAAGAGAATAACCCACTGGTTCAAGATTCATATGCCTTTCTACTTGAAAGATTATCGAGATAAGAATCTAATCTTCCCTTTCTAAAGCCAATTTCAAATTATTGTCACATCTGTAAACAATTTTTCTATCTTTGATCTGAAGTTTTATACAAAAGATGTAATACCAAGATCCAATATCATTACAATGTAAAGAATTACCCCAACCCCTACCCCCTCAAACACTACTGGGCGTAAATTTGAAATCTTGAAACGGGTCTATTCGGTTATCTCCCGTCTGCAGCTGTGGACCAGCTCCCGGCGCTTCGCGGGTGAACACTGAACAGAAGTATTGGTTTAATAATTCTGCCTTCACAGAGTCTGATTCTGCAAAGTTACTGTCCGATTGCTTCAGGCGTACTATCCCATCTTTGTTTCTTTTCCTGTCACTAATATAGCTGAAGAAAGATTTATCCCCTTTCTTAATTTTCCGTGCTAGCTCTTCCTCCATTCGGAGTTTGGCCTCTCTGACTGCTGTTTTGACAGCTTTGGATATGTCTAGATAGTCCTCTTTTGCCCCCTCTCTGCCTAAATGTTTGCAGGCGATAAAAGCGTCTCTTTTCTGTTTAACTAGGTCTGAAATTTCTTTACTGAACCATTGGGGTCTTTTGTTTCTCCTGTGTTTACTTACTGTCTTTATGTATCGGTCTGTTGCTACGTGTAGTATGGACTTCAGAGACGACCACATATCCTCTACATTGTCAGTTTTTGCTTGTTTATGTAGCTCTTGATGGACGAAATCTCCCATGCAGTTGAAGTCTGTGCCTCTAAAGTTGAGAACCCTTGTTGCTGTGTTTGTTTTTGGGAAACCTTTCTTGAGGTTGAGCAAAACCATATTATGGTCGCTGGAGGCCAGTGTGTCTCCTACTGAGACTTCCGTGACGCTATCTCCGTTGGTGAGAATCAGGTCTAGTAACGCCTGGTCCCTGGTGGGCTCCAATACCAATTGCTTGAGACGTGCACCCTTTATGGAGTTTAATATTCTTCTGGTGCTACTTGTAGTCGCGGAGAGTGTGTTCCAATCTGCATCTGGCATGTTGAAGTCTCCTAGTATTACTGAGTCCCCGCGCAGTGTGATGTTCTCTATGTCCTCGATTAATTCCATGTCTTTGTCCTCCTGTTGCCTGGGAGGTCTATATATGACACCAAGGTATAGGCATTTTTCATTCCCTCTGGCCAGGTTCACCCAGAGGGATTCCCCAGTGTATCTAACATCTGTGATTCTGGTGGTTTTGATGCTTTCCTTAATGTATAGCGCTACTCCTCCTCCCAATTTACCCACTCGGTCGCAACGAAGTAGGTTGTACCCTGGTATAACCATATCCCACCCATGCGATTCTGTGAACCAGGTTTTGGATATCACTATTACGTCAAGATCGGCGTTTGTTATCTCAGTCTCCAATTCTAGAATTTTATTGCCCAAGCTGTGTGCATTAACACACATAGCCCTCCATATCTGTGAAGAGATCCCCTTATGAGTTGGTGTGACTTTTAAATCATCATTGATAATTCTCCCTGAATTATTGTGGATATCATTTGTACTTACCTTAGACTTGGTAGTGTGAGTGCAACTTTCCTTCTCAGGGTGATTTCTTACTGCTCTGTGATATAAGTATGTACCCTCCCCCAACTTACCTAGTTTAAAGCCCTATGGAGTAGGCGGGCCAATCGATGTCCAAATATGTTTCTACCTCTTCTGGTTAGGTGGAGTCCGTCTGGTCCTTGTAGTCCCTGGAGCGTCTCGCCGTGGTTTAGGAATCCAAAGTTCATTTCTATGCACCATTCTCGGAGCCATTCGTTAGTCCGTTGAATACGCTCTTCTCTAGCTCTGCCTTTGTTTCTTACTGGAAGGATTGATGAAAAGATCACCTGTGCTCCTATCTGCTTCAACTTCTTTCCCAGTGCTCCAAAATCTCTGGGGATGTTCTCTGTGGCATTCCTAGCAGTGTTGTTTGTGCCTACATGGATGAGAAACATGGGAAAATGATCATTAGGTTTTAGAATTTTGTCTAGGTTAGTGGTAATATCCTGGATCTTGGCTCCAGGGAGACAGCAGACCTCACTTGACTGCAGATTAGGCCTGCAAATTGGTCCCTCGATGCCCCTTAGCATGGAGTCGCCAATGACTACCACTCTTCGTTCCTTCCGAGGGGGCCGGTCTGCGTGCTCTGGATTTGACGTTGTGAGCTGGGTATCCTCATGAGCCTCTTCCGCTATTTCCTCAGTGGTTCCATCCTGTAAGACCTGAAATCTATTTTTTAGAGTTAGCTGTGGTATTGCTGAACGGTTATCCTGTTGAAGAGAAAAAGAAGAAGAAGAAGAGAGTGAGAATGAGGTGGGTTTATTTCGCTTGAGGATCGAGTCGGTTCAGCGAACGGCCACCAGGATGGTCATGGGGCTCAAGGATCTCACGTATGAAGAAAGACTAAAGAAGTTGCGGCTGTATTCACTTGAGGAAAGAAGAGAACGGGGAGATATGATTGAAACGTATAAGTACATCACGGGACGCATCAAGTCAGAAGATGATATCTTCTGGCTCATGGGACCCTCAACCACCAGAGGGCATCCGCTGAAAATCAGGGGAGGGAAGTTTCATGGCGATCCCAGGAAGTACTTCTTCACCGAAAGAGTGGTCGATCATTGGAACAGACTCCCACCCCAGGTGATAAAGGCCAGCAGCATAACGGATTTTAAGAAAAAATGGGATACTCACGTGGGATCTTTAAGGGAGTAAATTCAGGGGGGGGATACTTGGAATGGGCAGACTTGGTGGGCTATAGCCCTTTTCTGCCGCTTTTTCTATGTTTCTATGTTTCTAAACACCAAATAGAAAACTGCAAATAGTGCCTAACAGAGATTCTTCATTAAACACAAACATTGTCCTACCTACCCACCCCTCCCATACCCACCCAAAAGCAAAGTCTTAGATACTAGATAATAAACTGGATAAAGAAGTTCATTCCTCCTGGTTAGGATCAAAACAACCATGATGACGGTCAAATAGTTGCTCCAAGTCACGAATGTAAGTACAGTAATTGTTTTTATTGTTTTAGGTGGGTTGAATTATGTTCCCACACCTACAGTACCTGGTGTAGCACCACCACCACCACCACCACCTCCTCCTCCTCCCCCTCTGCCTCCACCTTCTGGTCTTCAGAGGAGCATCTCTGCCATTGATCTCATTAGAGAGCGAAAAGCGAAAAAAGACACCTTGGGAGAGAATTTGACTGACAGTGCTCCAAAAAAGCCAGAAGTTCCTAACATGCTTGAAATCCTTAAAGATATGAACAGAGTAAAGTTGCGGTCGGTGAAAAAGTAAGTTTGTATGCCAAAACTGTTTTGTATACTTTCAGTAGCACAATTTTAATATAAATTTGAATGGAAGTGACTGTAATTTTTGTTTTCTTTACTTTCTGGATGGATGATTAGCATAATGGAGCAGTGGCCTGAAAACCAGAGTTTTAATACCAATTATCACACTAGTATTCCTTGAAACCTTGGAAAAGTCACTTATCTTTTGTTGCTTCAGATAACATATTTAAACTGTAGGCTCTGTAGGACTAGACGATATTTCACCATTCTTCAGTGCTGCATGCATTCAGGAAAACTATAGCATTTTTTTTCTGTTTATCAAATATTTCATTATGTTTTTGTTTCTGGGATAAGTATAGACACATTAAATATGTTGACTAGAAGATGAAGGATTAACAACTCATCATTGTATGCCTTTTTAGTTTGGATGTGATTCCTTTAGAACTGAAATCTAACTTTTGTTTGCAATGTATTTCTTTGTAGATCACCAGAGGAAACGAAATCAAAACTGACTTATCCTGCTGATCCAGCAACACTAATTGCAGAAGCTTTGAAAAAGAAATTTGCATACCGTTACCGAAGTGACAACTACGATGAAATTGAAAGCGATATTCAAAAGTCCAGTTTTAAGGCCATTTCAGAAACTCCGCTGGTGAGCATCATTGCATTTAGTTGTATAACATCTACACAGTTTGGGCTTTGGGGTTTTAAATCTTTATTTTGGATGCAGCATCCACAAATGTTGAATTCTTAGTCATCCTACATGAAAGTTTTGTAATTGAAGTCACCCTTCATTCTCCCCTTCCCCCTCCCCATTATGCCTGGACCTTAACCCTAACGGTCTCTTTTACAAAGCCGCGCTAGTGGCTGCCGCGTGGCAACAGCCCCGAAGCCCTTTAAATCTCTATGGGCTTCGGGGCCATTAGCACAGCGCAGCCGCTAGCGCGGCTTTGTAAAAGAGACCGTAAATGTTGTTTCTTGTGCAATCCCACTTTATTCCGGGACCAGTGGGTTATTTCTGTCTACCTGCCAGGAGCTGTAGGAAGCCTGTCACGATCCTGGCGCTGCCCACCCAAAGGGTTAGGCAGAGTGTCTTATCACCACCTATAGGGGAATAGGCCAAGTGTCCTTTTCACCGGAGTTCTGTCACGATCCCTGCACCGCCTACCCAAAGGGTTAGGCCGAGTGTCCGTTCACCACCTATCGGGGAATAGGCCGAGTGTCCGTTCCCCCCAGAGCTCTTATGCTCCAAGAGGGTTTTTGGGCTTACCAAGGGTTAATCACTAGGCCCGCATTCCTCCCCTCGAAGGTCACCCAGGAGTTCTAGACACAATAGTTTCTGCATATCCTCTCTGATGAAACTTCTCCATCAATGTTACTGACTGGTGCCTATATTCGGCATTGGAGCTACAAATCCGTCGATAGCGGAGAAACTGGGCAAAAGATATACTGGTCTTAGACGGGTACAGGTACATGTTGCTAAATTCTAGAAGGGAATTGCGATCCGTATCCTTCACAAAGATAGTAGTGTTAAAATGTCCATCCAGGATCTCCAATCTCACAACTAGGAACAAGATTTGTGTCCGATATGTCATCTCAAAACGCAAAGCAGTATGACAAGAATTCACATATTCTCTAAATTTGAACAATTCCTCCAGGGACCCCTTCCACAGACAAGAAATGTTGTCTATGAAACGGGCCCACTCCATAATCTCTCTGAAAAAACAAGAGGGATATATGAATTGTTGATCAAAATGTCCCATGAATAAATTTGCAACCATCGGGGCAAAGGTCGCCCCCATAGCCACCCCAGACAGTTGAATGAAGAATTGATTCTCAAACAAAAAATAATCCTTCATAGCTAAAGCACACAACTCAATCAAAAAATCTGGTGGCATCAACCAAGAGCGTGGGAGATGGCATAATGCTTGATGTAATATCTCAAGAGCCTCATCTTGAGGGATTGAAGTATACAGGGCAGTGACATCAAATGTCACCAAAAAGGTGATCTCTAATGCCCTACAGTCCCACTCCTCCAATAATTTAAAAAAATGGGTGGTATCCTTTAGAAGAGATCTCACATTCGACAAGCAAGGCTGCAAATTGATGTCAACTTACTTGCATACTCTCTCAATCATAGAAACGATGGGCCTACCAGGGGAATTCACAAGATTTTTGTGAATTTTAGGGAGCAAATAAAAAACAGGCACCTTGAATAACCTGTGTGTAAGACAACTATATTTAGCAGTGGTAACAAAGCCTGATTGTTTGCCCCTATTCACTATGCTCAATAGCAAACTAAAAAATTTTGTCGGATGGGTCCTGATCTAAGGCAAGGTAGTGTTGCCCCTGTCCCAACTGGGCATTAGCCTCAGACAAATATTGACTCCGTCCCCAAATAACTATAGCACCCCCCTTGTCCGCCCGCCTGATGACTACCGAGGTAGCAGAGCATAATTTAGTCACGAAAGGCAGTCAAAACAGGATCAAGCGGACCGGGGGGGGGGAGGGGTTCAAGCAGATTTATTCCTCACCACTGAACGGTCCAAACAAGAACCATCAGATTGTGAGAAAAACATATGCAACTGAAGTTTCCGGATGAAAATTTCCAAGTCCACCCGGAACTGAAATGGAGAATATTTCTCCATCGGGACAAAAGATAATCCTTTGGCCAAAATAATTTCCTCAGCCTTAGACAGGACATAATCAGAAATGTTTACCACAATTGATCGGCATGGGACTGGGACCTGGTTTGATATTTCCTGCCCCATCCTCTGCGGTGATTCCTGCGTCCCCTGGGCTGTCTCTGCTCCCTGTCCTGATCTCCACTCTGAGATGTATCCTCACTACCACTCGATCCCCCCCGATGATAATTGGAACCTGGTCACTTTTTTCTTATGGCCCCCTTGTTCAGGGGTACCAGTCTCTCGTTTCATCCATACATATACAAAACCCGAGGTGTAATCCCTCTGGTCTCTGAAATTTTTTAATTTTCTGCTGGCGCAATTCACTTCTAAATCTATCAGATTTGATGCGCATGTCACATAATTTTGCTTCATATGACTCAGAATTTTTTAAAGCCTCAGTCTGAATCTGTTGTTCACCCTGGATTTTAACCTGAGCTGTTTTGATCAAAAGCAGCATCAGATCCAGGGAACAACGATTCAGGATCTTATTCCACTGGTCGACAAAATTAGGATCATCTTCAAACAACCGTGGAGCCCGAGTCATCCGGAGTCCAGGGGGAATGATTTCTAATTTACAATAGTCAACCAAAGAGGCACTGTGTAGTTCTAACTGAATCAAATCCTTCTGTTTATTAAACAGCTCTCCCCACCTGTCATTTTGCACTAAAGTGGAGCTATAAACTTCCCCAGATACTGATCACACTTAAATTTGGCAAATAATTTTATTTGTGTTTTATGTAAATTAAAAGTCATTTTTTGATTTATTATCATTGCCAGTACCTAAATTTTGTTGTGCTGTCTTGCCATGGAATTAAATTTTAACTATTGTTTGTTTGTTTTTTCTAGTTTGGACAACATATGCTAAAATCTACAGGACAAATGAAGACTTTGATTGAAAAATCTTCAGATTCCTAAGACCATGATTTTAGATGATGTCACATTGGTTTTTATAAGCACATATTCTGTAGCTAATGAGACAGTATTGCAGTATTCTTCATTGCAAGGCCTAGAGGCCAGTATTGTCCCCTGTTGACGCTGTATGGCTCCCTTTCTTCCCTCAAAAATATGTACTCCCCTCCCCCTTTCACTTACATTGTCCAGAAGCTTTCTGCTGGCACTTTCTCCAGAACAGCTGCCCTATTTTCTTTCAGGACTGTGCAGCTCTCACTGAGTTTGAGTTTTATAGCATGTGAAACTGCAAAGAAGTTTGGATGACATGCAGATCACGCTCACCAAGAGTCACAGGATGCTGGAAGAAATGTAGTGAATGTGCCAAAGGCTCTGGGAAAGGTCAAAGGTATAAACAAACCAGAGGGAGACCCAGCTTGGAGGGACTGGGGACAAGATGATGGTAGCTGATTGAGAGGAGAGAATAGTGGGAGTTGAGACAGATAGGACTGGGAAGAGTGAGTATTGGGAGAAATTTGGTTTGGGGAAGCAAGATGACTGAGGGAAAAAATCTGGTAAATTAAACTTTATTTATTTATTTAAATAAGTCCCTCTGAGTGTGCCTGAGCATCTGTACTAGATGTAGCATTGGAGAGAATCTGGGCATCATCAGTTTTGTCCAATACTGGTCCTGGCTTTCTCATTGAAGTCTTTTTGCTAATGTGGCCTCCACTTCAAAAATAGTGACAATTACTGTATTAAGACTTTGTTAAACAGGACTTTAAATGCAAGTCATTGCCAGTATTTATTTATTCATTTAGCTCCCCTTCTCATAAATAAAGATATTTTATAAAGTAGGTTGATTTTATGGCAAGAACAGTTTCTTTATTTTTTTTTTTTAAAAAAGGAAGTATTGTAGTATATAGTATGCCATGCAGTTTAGTGACAATAGCTTTGGTCACTGGTTCCCAATCCTTTCCTGGAGGACCACCAGGCCAATCGGGTTTTCAGGCTAGCCCTAATGAATATGCATGAGAGAGATTTGCATATAATGGACGTGACAGGCATGCAAATCTGCTCCATGCATATTCATTAGGGCTAGTCTGAAAACCCGATTGGCCTGGTGGTCCTCCAGGACAGGGTTGGGAACCACTGGCTTAGGATATTTGAATTGTGTGAGTTCTATGAAAAAGCTGGAGGTTTTCATAAGTTTATACTAAGTGGTAGTGTAGATCCAGGGTTGGAATAAGCTTCATTACTTAAAAAAAAGCAGTGGTAAATTCATGTGTACTGGTTCAGAATCCAAAGTCACACATTCAGTGGAGGGCTTAAAATGTTTATGGGAGGATATTTATCATCATAGTCTCAGAGAATGATTTTGTAAAGGAATTATACACATTTCTTGCTGAAGATTGATTTTCATAATATTTGAATGCAGAAGATTTTTATTATTTTTTTTTTTTACCCCTTTCATATTTACAAATTTGAAAAGTACAATTAAGCTGTATGGGATTTTTTTTGGGGGGCGGGGTTAAATCTGACCAGATATAATTACTAGTATTGGGCCTTATTTTCAAATGCAGTTTCTGCTGCTCCTATTTTTTTAGATAAATTCTTTTGTGAATTGACAGTGAGGTAGAAATTGATGTTTTTATACATGTAATAATTTTAAGTAACACTACATAGTAATTTACAATATTAAGTGATAGAATTCATTGGTCTATTTAATTTTTTTTTAATATCCAACACAAAATAGAATAAAACAATACAGTGGTTCCAAACACTAGTTATGCAGATACAGATCAGAGAGACATTCACTGAATAATTCTTTGACTTAAAATGTAAATGTCATCTCTCTTGTTCTGAGTTATTTGAAGGAAAAGCTACACACAAAGATCCTAAAGAAGTATGGATTGTCAGCTTCAGATGAAGTGTTAATGTATTCTATACATGACCCATTAGGTGCCAAAAAAATGGTGCTGTTGTGAAAGTTGCTTGTTTGTTTAGTGGTCAGTAGTTTGAGAAGGATGTGGTGTTCTAAATGCTGCATACTCATTTTAATTCAGAATGGAAACTTGAAATCGCATAATACTTGATTCATTGTATTTTCCATGAAAATGTTTTGCTAATAGGGTTTATTAGACTGTCTTACCAAAGCATGTTTTGAGATGAGGGCTTGAAATGCATAGTGTGTATATGGGTTAGAAAATAACCAGATGCTGTTTTTTACAAATGTAATAGAATTGAAAGTTTAAAAGGAGATGAAAAAGCTGAGATTTTTTGCGGAGCAAACACACACTTCAGCTGTATACCGTATATACTCGAATATAAACCGGGATTTTGGCCCAAAAATGAGGGTCCCGGTTTATATTCGGGCTGGCATCCTTCTAATTCTTTCACAGACTTATTGCAGGCCTCGGCTGGGCCACCAGGCTCTGAACCCTGTGTCCCCCCCCCCTTCCCTACCCTGTCCATCTTACCTCCTTTGCTGCTGGAATCCCTGGTGGTCCAGAAGTGTAGCAGGCAGAAGTGAGATTTCTGCTCTCCTGCTCTGCTGCTATCCTGGTCGGTCACTGCCGCGAGTTCCGGCTTCAGCCACTGAGTCGTACTGAGCGGGAGTGCGCTTTTGCACTGCTTTTCGGCACTCAGCAGCTTCCTGAATGGCTCCTGCAAATTCACAGCTGGAGTAATTTAAATACAATAAGTAGAGTTCAAAAACATCACATTGTCATATTTGATTATTAAGATTCTGGCACGCACACAGTTGGATATTTAATATTGGTTTGTTTCACATAGACCCAAAGACAGAACCCAAAGGGTTTATGATTGCTGTGGTGAGATCATTTCTCTCCAAAAGCACTTCATACATTTTAAACAGATAATCATTAAAGTCCAAACAGAGAAAGCTTGATCTACAGAGTTTTAAAACAACCAGAAATCTTAATTTCAGAATGTCCCTAGGGTGGTGTCTTTTGTTATCTGTTGTTAAGTTTACTGACAAGCATAGTAGTTGTGTGACATGGAAAGACAATGTGTTTTTTAGCTGGTCAGTTATCAAGTGTAGAAAGAACTTTGAAGTAGGAGTCTCAAAGGATAACCAACAGAAATTTTACTTGCCATGCTCTACCATTAATAACAGAAAATAAGGCTCACTTTATTTGTCACCTTTTTTGGTGTTTTGCTCCTTTGAGTAGGTAACCATAAATCCCCACTCCACCCCAAACTTCTACTCAACCTGTTTCTACTATACTCATATCTTTCAAAATCTTATTTAAATTATATTATTTAGCAACTCTCTAGACCTGTATAGGTTAATCTTACAAGCGGGTATATATCTCATCATGACCAGCAGGTGGAGACTGAGACAAAATTTTGGAACAGTACATATCATGTGACCCCTCCCTAATTACCTCAGTCTTCTCTGTCTCCAGCAGGTATGATGAGCTGTAATTATCTCCCTTGGTAGGGCTGTTGGAATTTGTTTAGGAATTTTTTGTCCCTTTTTGTTGCCGGATTGAGCTTGGGTGGACCCTATTTGGGGGTTCGTCCGACTTCGGGGGTGTCAAACCCAGCGGGTCTCGAGCGGGGTCCCTCCCCCCACTTTCCTTCACCTCCCCACATTTTTGTAGAGGTGCCTCAACAGTAAGCTTTACCCCCTGGTGGTAAGGCATATTGTTTAGGAGTCTGTACTGAAGGGGAAAAAAAATCCTGAGGTGGTGCCAGTCTGAAGGGTTGCTTTCCCTTTAAATTTGCTGTATTTTTCAACTAACCGGCACTTTTTTCTAGCTAGGTTACTTATGGAGCAATCAGCACTTCTCAGGGGAAGAAGTGCTCATTTTGCTCCAGACACGAAACACTCGTGGCCGGCCTGTGCAAGCGGTGTACAGGCCGGTGCAATGCAGGAGCTCCGTTGGCAGCGGCTGCATGCATCCAGAGCTCCCCGCCGCTGGTGCCTCGCAAGTTGGCTGAGTGCAGTGGGGAAGTCCGGTCTTCCCTCACCGCCCACAGAGGGTTTTACTCAGCCGCCGACAGTGAAGGTAAAAAAGGATTCCCTTACCGCCAGTTTGGCTGGGGACTCCCTCTCAGCTGTTTCTAAATCAGTTGATACCGGCTTGCCTGTTTTAGTGGCTGGGACTGTTCAGGCTTCCCAGCCGCTACAGGCCCTGGAGAGTTTATTTTTGGTGGGAACTTCACCATTTTTGAACAATAAACCCTCCATTAGCTCTGCACCTCAGGTGACCTTCCCCCTGTCTTGCAAAACGAGCAGGTTTATGCTGGAACCCCTGCTCGGGTATGCAGTCCCATGGGGCCGCCGGGGAGTTTTCCCTCTATTTTATTTTTTAATTTATGCAGAGCTTATTTTCAGGCAGCCTGGGGGTTTCCAGTTGGCCCGGGGGGTTTCAGGGGAAGTTGTGCCCTTTGCCCCCTTCTAATTCTTTCACGTCCCCGCCTCCTCCTCCCTCATCCAAGTGCCCGTGGGTGGTTTGGGACGAAGACTTGTGGTCTGAGGAGCGTACAGATTTCGATGAGGACCTGGACCCTCGGGGGGACCTCCAGGATCCTCTTGAGGGGATGGCCGCTGGTAGTGGGACCTTGTTTTTTTCGTCTACCGGCAAGGAGGCGTTCGCGGTGCGCCTTTTTCACAGAGACGAGCTCCCACTTTTGATTCAGCAAGTCTCCTTGGTTTTAAGGAGATGCCACCTGAGACCCCGCAGGTGGGGGACCCTCTTTTCCTATGCATCAGGATATTCGGGATATTGTTCTGGTGCAATGGAATATGCCAGAGGAGCCGTTTCAGTTTTCCTGCTCCATGGCTTGTTGTATCCCATCCCGGAGGTGGATAGGGCTACTTTGAAGTCGCCAGTGGTAGATGCAGTGATCTCAGCTATTTCAAAGCAGCATACAGTGCCCGTAGAGGTTGGTTCTGCCTTACGTGATTCTGAAGAGCGTAAATTGGAGGATCTCCTTAAACAGAATTTTAATGTCTCTGCCTTGGGAGTCCAGGCAGCTATTTGTGGGGGCTCGTATCTCACGCAGTGTTTCAGTGGACTGAGTGTATTCTTGACTGTGAGTCTAATGATTGGTCCGTGGTGGATCAAGAGGTCATGAAGATTGAAATGGCAGCCTCCTTCCTTTCCGACGCCCTCTATGACTTGGTACGGTCCTCTGCCAAGTCTATGGCTTTTGAGTTGGCTGCACGTCATACCTTGTGACTGTGCACTTGGTCGGCGGATGCGGCATCAAAGACTAAACTCACAATTTTCCTTTCAGGGGTCTTTTTTGTTTGGAGAGGATTTAGATAAGTTGGTTCAGACTTTGACAGACTCTAAGATGCCCTGCCTGCCTGAGGATCGTGCCTGTCAGGTGGTTAGAGGGGCCACTGCTAGAGGGCGTCTGCAGGGTTTCTGCAGATTTCGCTCTAGCCATGGGGCTGCTTCTTTCCCATCTTCTGGGTTTTCCCAGGGGCGTTTCTTTCACCGCATGCAGTCCTTTCAGGGAGCCTGTCAGGGGCTGGAAATCCTACTGCCACTTCCCTTGCAGCCCATCCTGTCCAATGACTCCTTGCCGGCGCCACCACTGGTTCCGGTGAGCACCCGGCTCTGTAAATTTTCTCACAAATGGGCAGAGATCACATCCGATCAGTGGGTCTTGGAGGTGATTCGGGACGGCTATGCTTTAGAGTTTGCTCATTCCTTGCCAGATCATTTTCTAACTTCTTGTGCCAAGTGGAAGAAGCAGGCTTTTCTCCAGACCCTTCAAAGATTGCTAGATCTCAGAGCTGTGATTCCAGTGCCCCCTCAGGAGTCGGGCACCGGCAGGTACTCGATTTACTTTGTGGTGCCCAAGAAAGAGGGGACTTTCTGGCCCATCTTAGATTTGAAAGGGGTTAACAGAGCTCTCAGAGTTCCGTTTTTTCATAAGGAGACATTGCGATCGGTCATTCTGGCGGTTCAGCTGGGGGAATTTCTAACCTCTCTCGATCTGGCAGAGGCCTATTTGCACATTCTAATCCAGACCTCTCATCAGCACCTCCTTCATTTTGCAATCTTGGGCCAGCACTTTCATTTCTGTGCTTTCCCTTTTGGTCTGGCAACAACTCCCCAGACGTTCACCAAGGTTATGGTGCCCTTCTCTGTCCATCATAATAGTGAAAGTAAAAAGTGGGCAGATGGGATGAGCCAATAGTTTCTTATTAGCCAGTGTGTACTGAATCACTATATGCAAAGGTAAAGGGGATGAGACTTGCCTTTCAGTGTGGGTACAATCAAAGCAGTTTACATATTTTAGATAGGTACTTATTTTGTAACTGGGACAATGAAGTGTTAATTGACTTGCCCAGAGTTACAAGGAACTGCAGTGGGAATCAAATTCACAACCTCAGGTTATTGAGGTCACAGCTCTAACCATTAGGCCACTCCTCAGCTCAAAGTGTGTGCTGCTGATTGGAAGTACAGGTTTTTTTCAGTGAGAGGGGAAGCAAGTAACACATTGATTTCCAGTCTTCACTATGGCCTGAGGCCCGGATTTTATAAATGGTGCCGTGATTAGCAACTGCCCACAAAAGCGGCACTAATCATGTGTAGTCATGAATTCACCCAAAACTTTGGTCCGGTCCAGTCCTAGTGAACCAGCAATAGCACTAACGTCCCTCCCTGACGAAGAGACGATACCTGGGTCGGGGGGACAGCGACCATAGTTAGAACAACACCAGCTGAGAAAAATTTTAAAGTCACATCACATGGTTTACTGGTCTAAACGAGGATTAGCATCACTAATAACCACCTGACTAAGATAAGTACATCTCCTTTCTATTGCTAAATACAGGTGGTTTGGGGACTGTGAAGGCAATGATGGTCCCCTTGTTAACCTCGTTTTGGTCATTGCACTAAAACACATTGGTTATAAGGTCTGAGCACTTCACTTTTCATTTAATTTATGATTTAGCGTTTATAATAGCTGTGATTATAGAAAATATTTGCTGACTTTCATCACAGAATTAAACTGATTATTCCTCCTGATATAATCTAGTCATGTGATGGTACCATTTATAGAATTGCGTTTGCATCACAGATGGGTGTTACATAGGCCTACATTTCCAGTGCCTATCAATGATGAGAATCGCAACTACAGAGGCGCCTACTGACACATAAGGGTACTTCCGGTAATAACCACGCCTATTTTATACTTAGGTGCCAGTAGGTTCCTCTGTGGTTGTGGTTCCTGCACCGTTTTTTTGTAATGACGTTTTAATTGCTTTTAAACAATGCAATCAATTTTTGTGTGAATTAAAAGCAATTAGACCAATTACTTTAGACGGCAGTAGGGCAGACCCCGCTGCCTAACTTTCGGCGATTGTTGTAGAATCCGGGCCTTAGGCTTTGTTTGGGATTAGGAGTAACCAAGTGGTGAAGTCCTGGAAATTAGCTAATGCTTATTCTGTGTGTGTCAGTATGCCATCAGATTTCTGCCTCAGGTTGAATAAATACTTTTTCTTGTTCTAAATGTCATTATTTCCTTGAAAACCAAAGACTGGCAGGCTTTGGGGAAGAAGGTAGTCACAAATTTTATTCAAATCTCAGTCCAGATTCACTTTATTTTCAGCAAGTCCTTGTATATGATTGGAGGCCCATATAGCCATCTGTGGTTGGGTATGAAGAAGATGGTGTTTGTAGATGATTACATTAATATCCAATATATTTTCACATTCTGTTACATGTTCATAGGAGTCCATACATTCCATGCTTGCAAACTACTTGCAAAAGGGTGTCAATCACGTCTTTCAGCTCCTCCACCAGCGGAGTATAACTCCCGCTTCAATTTTTCCTTCTGCTAGTGAACCAAGAAGAGGTGTTTGAATCTGCTTTGTTTTTTGTTTTTTATTTTCAGGCCTTTTTACTCCATTTTTAGGAGACTTTGGTGCCAGAGGACCCCATATTTGGGGCTACTCTGCCTGGGAGAAAACACAGACTCCACCAGGGCAGAGTGCAACTCCAGGGCAACCCTTGGGTGTACCTGATGAGCCAGCCTGCTTTGTGTTACTTCAGGGCTGGGGGTCTGATGCCCTGGAAGCCTGTTTACCACCTTATTTATTAGAGATTTGAGTGCAGACTGTGGGGGCCCTGTGTGAATATCTTTGGGTTTCAGGGAGCCGGCTGCATTTTATTCTCCCCCTGATTGCACCACAAGGATTTATGGGGGTTGAGCTATCAGTTGCTTCCAGTCTGACTGGCAGCCCAAAGATTTCCAGGTCTGGACTGTACCACAAGGATTTGAGGCAAAAAGTTATTTCCACTTCAATCAGGTTGAAGCAAAGCTTACACAGGCAGGCACCAGCAGCACTGTGAGTACAGCCCATTATTTCCAAAGAGGAAAATGTGTGTATGGGGTAGTGTGTTTGAAAAGGTTGCATTTAAGGGTTTCTAGGGCCAGAGATAGAGTTCCCCACCTCCAAAATCCCTTTCCCTGAGTTGTTGGGGTTTTTTTTTAACTTTCAGGGGAGCCCCCACGGGCTGTTTTTGGTGTGATTGTTCTGATGGTGACTTTTCTTCTGGACCTCATAGTGAAGTCTGTATTCCTGATGGCAAAAGTCTCAGTGAGACTGATATCGGAACTGCAGGCTATTTCTTGTAGAGCCTGGGATTTTCTCTGTGCACAGTATCTTCTTTCCTCCCGAAGGTTGTTTCAGATTTTCATGTCAACCAAGAGGTTTGTTTACCCACTTTTTATCCTATGGGTTCGAACAAGCAAGATGAGATATTGCAGAGGCTAGATGTGCGAAGAGTTCTACTCCACTACCTGGAAAGGACAAATGAGACTCACCTTTCCAACCATCTTTTTGTGCTAACTAGTCAGTCTAGACTAAACAGACCAGCTTCCAAGGCTTCTATCGCTAGACTTGGGAGTTCTGATCGACAAGTCGATGAAGCCATCCACACAATGTGCGGCGGCAGCAAAAAGTGCTAACAGAATGCAAGGAATGATAAGGGGATCATGAATAGATCAGAGAAGGTTATCATGCCGCTGTACCGGGCCATGGTACGCCATCACCTGGTGTACTGCGTCCAGCACTGGTCTCCATATATGAAGAAGGACACGGTACTACTCGAAAGGGTCCAGAGAAGAGCAACTAATACGGTTAAGGGGCTGGAGGAGCTGCCGTACAGCAAAAGATTAGAGAAACTGGGCCTCTTCTCCCTCGAACAGAGGAGATTGAGAGGGGACATGATCGAAACATTCAAGGTACTGAAGGGGATAGACTTAGTAGATACGAACAGGTTGTTCACCCTCTCCAAGGTAGGGAGAACAAGAGGGCACTCTCTAAAGTTGAAAGGGGATAGATTCCGTACAAACGTAAGGAAGTTCTTCTTCACCCAGAGAGTGGTAGAAAGCTGGAACGCTCTTCCAGAGGCTGTTATAGGGGAAAACACCCTCCAAGGATTCAAGACAAAGTTAGACAAGTTTCTGCTGAACGGGAACATGCGCTGGTGGGGCTAGTCTCAGGGTGCTGGTCTTGGACCTGAGGGCTGCCGCGTGAGCGGACTGCTGGGCATGAAGGACCACTGGTCTGACTCAGCAGTGGCAATTCTTATGTTCTTATGGATTTGCTTGGATCTCTCATATAAACAAGCAGTATAACAAAACATGACAATTTTGTCGGTGTATATTGGCTGTGGCAAACAGCCACCTATTTCTATCAAAGCTCATTCAACCAGAAGTTTGGCATCTTTATAGGCAGAGTCCCAAGCATTTCCACCCAAAGAGATCTGTAGAGCAACTACTTGCTCTACTCTCCATCCCTTTTACAAAGTTCTACAGATTGGAAGTGGCAGCTAGAGAGAATGCCACTTTTGGGTCCTCAGTCTTGGAGGCAGGCTCATCTGTCCTCTCTAGATGTCTGGCACCACTTTGGTTCATCACCTAATGTACAGATTCCTGTGTATATGTAACGGAATGAAAGATTAGGGAGAAGATTCTCAAAACCCACTGGTCGCTAAACTGGTTCCAGCCAGTTTAGGATGGAAGTATTCTACCAGCCAATTCTTAAAACGTCTCCCCCATGGTCTTTTCCAAACTTCCTGGCAGACTCCGACTTTGCCATGCAAATGTATTGCAATGAGGTCATTAATATTTAAACAAGCACTATTATTGCCAGGTGATTCCCTATCCTTGCTGTCCTACATTTGCAAGCAAAATTTTCTGGCAGGTCAGCTGTTGTAGTCTTACTTTCTGGTTAGTGCCTGAATGCTGATTAGCTCAGGCATTGACAGAAAAGTAAGGCTTCACAATTCAGACCTGCCAGAAAATATTGCCCCTCCCCCCAGCAGGAGGGATGCCCACTCCCTCCCACCACCATCAAGCAAGCTCCCCTCCCCTGACACACACACACAGTAATAGGAGGGCTTATTCTGTTCATGTGTTGATCGCTATGACCAGTGATCGGCACATGCTAATTTAGTGACCCTCCACAACTCTCCGTGAACCTCATTTGCTTGTGCGTTTTTTTTAAAGAATGACTTGCATTTTTGAGATCATTACAATAGCAACTGTAACAGCAGCCCGTCGGATTTTACCGTGAACATTTGAGAATCTTCCCCTAATATCTTACTTGGATAATCTTGCTGTTAATAGACACAGGCGTCTGTACAGTCTACCCTGTGCTTTTTGTAATTTGCCTACTTTCTGCCTCGGGCAACTCTATGGCCTGGAATTTGAGTTCTTATCCTGTCAGTTGGATGAACGTGTATGACTAACTTACTAATAAATTACTGAGTTATTGAGCTTTGCAGTTCCTTGTGTTAGTGCTAGTTGCACACAGCAGGTTGGTTCATTGAAACATCCATGTTGCAAATTCATGCTAATTCTTTTTCATGAGTAACAGCGCAGAACAGAAATGTATGCTGTTTCCCGGGAAGTTCCCCATGGCCCTCCTCTTTTCTCCTATTACAGTGGAGCACAATTGATCTGGTTCAGACTGAAGAAAGAGCTATACTCCACTGGTGAAGGAAGAGGAGCTGAAAGATGTGATTGACACCCTTCTGCAAGTGGTTTGCAAGCATGGATTGACCACCTAATGAAAATTAACAGAAACAAGATTATCCAGATGAGAATCTAATCTTTCATTAGAATCATATCTATGCTTTGACCTATGGTATGTTCAGAAGGGTGTAACTGGTATATGATTTTTAACCTTTAATTGGCAGATGGTGAAACAGCTGCTTTAAGTAACTTGATGTTGAATGAAAGCAACTTTGCCAAGTAAGAAGAGGAAGAGGCAGATCTCCCATAAGAGCCATAGAAACGCATGTTTCTACAACAATGCCAAATAAAGGCTAAAACTAAATATGTAAATAAGCTCAAAGAAGCCCAGCCTGCTATCTTCATTCCCATTGCTTGGGCACATTAGACTAGTGATACCAACGTTGCTTCATCCAAACTGCTATTAATCTTTCTCAACAGAAGAACAGGACCTAAAGCTGTGTCTGTATGTTGAACCCCATGAACTAAGCATTTTCCCCATTGACTACATAGGGCCTGTTCAAATTATTAAATTAAGGGACATAAAAAGTATATAAATTGATATTAAAACCACATTTTCTTAATGAGCAGTGAGGATATCTTTGTGTGACTTTATTTTTCCTGGTATAAAACTTGACTTTTGGTGACTGAATATTTTACATAATATATATTATTTAAAAACCTATGTATTTTATATAAGGTAAAACATTTAATTTGCTTTTATTAAAATTTGCAGAAGTTGTTTAATGTTCTTAAACAACAGTTTCTAATATTTTATATAATTGCAAAGGAAGTTATAAAATGAAAATTATATTTGAGAAAACTTATCAAATTAAGTATCATGTTCATTCATTATTCATGTTAAGGAATCTACTTGATGGTTGGTTGCAGATTTAGCACTATATAGAAACAGTTCTTTTAACTTAAATATTTTGACAAGTCCATTGCACTTTAAATAATGGATTGTACACCTTTTAATGAGAATGTCATGTATGGCAAAACAGTTCTTACTTTGTAAGAATGTTGAAGTGTTTCCCTGTATAAGTATGAATACTAATTCCATTCTTGAAACTATTTTAATAAAATATGTATCTGTTTTATATGTCCTGGCCTCTTTCATTTGCACAGATATCTAGACTTGCATTTTCTTAATTTGTAGGGCATTTTCCAATAATTTTTATGAAGAGTTTCATTTATGTACAGAAACACTCAACAGCACACTATTATATCTCAATTTTTTTATAGTATAGGAAGGATTATTGACTGAAAAATATCACATTCCACATATTTTCAAGATACAAAATCACTGATAATTCTATTTTGTGCTTGAGTCAAACTGGTAAAGTTTTGCAGACCCACTCTATAGAGACAGTTTACTATTTGGTAGTAAATACAGTCAAACCTCGGTTTGCGAGTAACACGGTTTGAGAGTGTTTTGCAAGACAAGAAAACAATCTTGCAAATCTTGCCTTGGAAACAGCGTTGATTCGATATGTGAGGCATCGCCCCTGAGAACCGGCATTGCCCGCCCGCATCCTTACCGTGATCGGGCACCGGCACACAGCACCAACAAACAGGATATGCTGGTGCCCAAAGAGCCTGCCACTTGCCGTTGATTCTGCTGGGCCTTGAGCATCTGCACATGCTCAAGGCATTCTGGCTCCTGCTCTCTCCAAGATTCTAATGAGATTCTTGGAGACACCGAGAATCATTAGAATCTCGGAGGGAGCGTGAGCCGGAAGGCCTTGAGCATGCACAGATGCTCAAGGCCCAGCAGAATCAGTGGCAGGCTCTTTGGGCACCGGCATGTCCTGTAGGTTGGTGCTGCATGCCGGTGCCAGTTCGTGGTAGGGTGGGGGAGGGGGCGATGCCGGTTCTTGGGGGTGGGGTGGGAGAAGCCGGTTTGCCGGGGGTAGGGTGGAAGCATGCCAGGTGCCTCGGGGGTAGGGGGTGAGATGGAAGCACGCCAGTGGCCTCAGGAGGGGGAGGGGGGTCTTTTGGGATATGGAACAAATCAAGCAAGTTTCCCTTACTTTTTATGGGGAAACTCACTTTGATATACGAGCACTTTGGTTTACAAGCATGCTTATGGAACGAATTATGCTCGCAAACCAAGGTTCCACTGTATGTATCACGAGCCAGTCAATACTGAACCTGACTTCCTTGAATCGTGGATCCAGCACCTTTCTTTGAGTTTGCCTGTCAAAAAGCAGTAAAAAAAAAATTTTGAGAGTAGACAGTTAATTTCACTTTAACAGCCACCAAACAACATTAGACTTCATCTTCTCTGTTCATTGGTCAACAGCACACGGATCTTTTGAAGAGAATTTGTCACATTAAAAATTACACTATAAAACCTGAAATCTTGCCAAACATTCATTCAATCTTATGGGCAACTCCGTCAATAAATTTTATTTAGTATCAATAGTTTCTGGTGCTATCAGACTAGTAGTTGAATGAAAAAAACAAGGTTAAGTATTAGTCCATTAGCTTACAAATACAGAACCTTCATCTATTCTTCATGAATAATTAATTTGTAAATGCTTGTCATATGATCAAATTATGCCTATTATGACTATTAGGTCATATGATCAGATAGGTCCTGGAGAATTCTAATATTTTTAGATTGTAATCACCTTATATTCTATCTAGTGTTTACAAGACCTTCCATCGCAGCCACTAATCACTTCTAAAACTATGAAACTTCTCTCTCACTCAGGATTGCTCATCAGTTTAGAATGGGAAAAAGCTCTTAATTACATTTTAATGTTACTGCTTTCATTGTTTTCTAAAGAAAGTTTAAAAAAAAATGAATTGGTAATTTATATCACTGCTAAATGTTTGAGCTAAAATTTATCAAGCTAGAAAACCCCAATTGTAAGAACACTCCAAAAACAAAATTCAAAATGAGTTCTAAAGAGAATTATGTCTAAGAGAAGATAAGTGCCAGCTCCTTTTAATATAATTTATAAACAATTTTTTATGGGAGACTTCAGTGTGGATTGGTAAGTCAGATGAACACGGGAAGGGGTAAAACGCAGACCTCACGGACCTGACGGACCACACGGATCTAAAACCGCATGTCCTTAAAAATCTGAGGTCCATGCCACTTGTTAGTTTCTGACTCTGACAGACCTAGATGACAATTTAGCATTGACAGATCCATCTCAGCATAGGGAGGTAAAAGTATTAGGATCCGTCAGCGCTAAAATGTCATTGAGGTCTGTCAGAGACTAGTGCTGGAGCAGCTCTAAAACGAATCCTTTAAACCAGTTTCCTGCAGCCCCAGTAAATTTAAAAATCTGAGGTCTGCGGATCTGACAGACCTCGATGACATTTTAGCGCTGACGGATCCTAATACTTTTCCCTCCCTATGCTGAGATGGATCCGTCAGCGCTAAATTGTCATCGAGGTCTGTCAGAGCCAGAAACTAACTACAAGTGGCACGGACCTCAGATTTTTAAGGACGTGCGGTTTTAGATCCGCGAGGTCCATGAGGTCCGCGTTTTACCCCTTCCCGATGAACGCAAAAAGCGAACAATGCTTCAACCCGTGCTACACACCATCATAATGTCTACCCATGTGTGTAATTAGTGAATTAGTGCCAAACACACAAACTTACTGTGCACATAAAGCACATATAATCTCTTAAACAAAAAGTACTGCACAGCCCTAAAAAAAAATGTAAAAGGAATTTGTCTTAAATAGTATTAAAAAGCCAATAAGGCTGACTTAGCTCCAGTTCATGCCATATAGGCTAATGAATTCCTCAGCATGTCCTAATGTAGCGATAGCAAATTTGAAGCACTACTATGCTCCATTGTTTTGGGTGCTACAGGCCTCATTAAAAATAATTTCCAAGTACACGTAGACAATTGCCTATATACAGTCTGTTACATCTTATGAACTTCAGAAGGAAGTTCTGTTTGGCACAATGCAAATACTATAGCAAGTATTAGCAATAATTATGAGACAGTGAGATCGTACTCCACATACTCTGGCTTGGGAATAAGGTTCATTATTGTGATGGTTTGCATAAAAATAAACCAACACCAAAAACTTCACTCAGTTCATGTCACAAGTCATACTGACATTAAAAGTAACCAAATATTCTGATAATGGCCTCCACACATCCTGAAATTTATTAAAGTTCCTTTTTTGAATGGCTAATGTTCTTTCCATTTTAAAAATATGACATACCGAATTCCACCAAAAACTAAAGTTCAGTCTATTCCAACTTTTCCAATTAAGTGTTATTTGTTGTATGGCAGCTCCTATCAGAATATTGTAAAGAATGAGTATATATTTTTCTTCCCTTATTAGTACAAATGAAAATAGGGTGGGTGGGGGGGGAATTTATTATTGGAAAATGTTTTTATGAAATATAAAAGGATGGGAGGGAAGGGGATAATTCAATTTGATAAGATTAATTGTAGAATTTCAAGTGATATTTCTATGTTAAAATGATTAATACCAATGTTGATGTACTCGATGAAAGTTATAAAATGAATAAATAATTTTTTTAAAAAAAGTAACCAAATATTTAATACTATCAGCAAAAACAGGAAGGAAAAAGCCTCAGAGCATAAATCACTACTACTTTACATAAGAATAGCCTTACTGGGTTAGACTAAAGGCCTGTCTAGTCTAGTAGCCTGTCACGGTGAACAATCCAGGTCACCTGGCAAAACCCCAAAAAGTAGCAACATTTCATGCTACTACTGATCCAGGTCAAGCAGTGGCTTCCCCAATTCAATTCTTAACGCTTTAATAAATGTCATCTAATAAAGTACTCCAGCTGCAAATGCTAAAACAAGGAGGAAAAAGCCTCATAACCTTGTCTTCAGACAGATGAAATCTAGCTGAGAGACTAGATAGGGTAAGCACCTCATTGGCTTGTAAAAAACCTCCTTGAGCAGCATTGTTAAATGCTTGTTAAGTTATAAATTGAAGTGATTGATACAGGCTTTAATAACCTTAAAGCTGTAACTATTGCACAGCTCAGCAGCCACAATTTTAATCGGCTTACAGCTACTTATCTTTGCAAAGTTGTGCTGAGCCAGTTGAGTTGTGTGGTTCATAGACAACGGCGCGAAAGACAAAGGCGCGCCTGGACAATTGAGCGCAGCGTGGAGGCGTGCACCGCTCTAAATTACTGTTTTTAG
The DNA here is from genome assembly GCF_902459505.1 of Geotrypetes seraphini. NCBI lineage: Eukaryota > Metazoa > Chordata > Amphibia > Gymnophiona > Dermophiidae > Geotrypetes > Geotrypetes seraphini. The sequence continues at coordinate 105,976,358 of NC_047085.1, read as the reverse complement.
GGCTCCGACGGGGGTGTGTGGGGGGAACCCCCCCCCCCCCACTTTACTTAATAGACATCACGCCGGCTTTATGGGGGGTTTGGGGGGTTGTAACCCTCCACATTTTACTGTAAACTTAACTTTTTCCCTAAAAACAGGAAAAAAGTGAAGTTTTCAGTAAAATGTGGGGGGTTACAACCCCCCACAACGTCCCCACAATGCGGCGCGATGTCTATTAAGTAAAGTGGGGGGGTTCCCCTGCACGCACGCACCCCCTGTCGGAGCCCTAAAATCAGTAATTTAGAGCGGCTGCGCTCAATTGTCTGGGTGCGCCTTTGTCCCGGCGCACTTTTGACCTGACACCGAGTTGTGTTGCCGCCGGTTGAGCATTCAGTTTGATGCCAATTTGCAGTAAGTTACTTTTGTACTGTCTGCTGTGAAAGTGGTACAATGCTTACTATGATTTTTTTCAATGTCTTTCAGAAGATCATGTCCTGCCCCCCTGACGCAGCTTTGAGCGAAACGCTAGTTACCCTTGTCGGAGGAGGAAGACAAAAGGGACGCTGCACACAGCTCCGCACAAGCGGCTCAGCACAACTTTGCTAACATAAGTAGCTGTAGCTGTAAGCCGATTAAAATTGTGGCTGCTGAGCTGTGCAATAGTTACAGCTTTAAGGTTATTAAAGCCTGTATCAATCACTTCAATTTATAACTTAACAAGCATTTAACAACGCTGCTCAATGAGGTTTTTTACAAGCCAATGAGGTGCTTACCCTATCTAGTCTCTCAGCTAGATTTCATCTGTCTGAAGACGGGGTTCTGGGGGTTTTCCTCCTTGTCTCCCATGTCTTTCTCAATAACAGACTATGGACGTTTCCTCCAGGAACTTGTCCAAACCTTCCTTAAAACCAGCTACACTATCTGCTCTTACCACATCCTCTGGCAACGCATTCCAGAGCTTAACTATTCTCTGAGTGAAAAAAAAATTCCTCCAATTGGTTTTAAAAGTATTTCCCTCTAGCTTCATCGAGTGTCCCCTAGTCTTTGTAATTTTTGACAGAGTTAAAAATCGATCCACTTGTACCCGTTCTACTCCACAAAGGATTTTGTAGACTTCAAGTATATCGTCCCTTAGCCGTCTCTTTTCCAAGTTGAAGAGCCCTAACCGTTTTAGTCTTTCCTCATACGAGAGGAGTTCCATCCCCTTTACCTCCTTTTTCCTACTGGCCATATCTCTCCCAATGCAACCTAGCATCCTTCTAGCTTTCACTGTCAACTTTTCAGTCTGTTTGGCCACCTTAAATACAATCAACCCAAGTCCTGCTCTTCTGTCGTGCACATAAGTTCTTCATCCTTAAACTGTACTGTTCCCTCAGGTTTTTGCAACCCAAATGCATGACCTTGCATTTCTTTGCATTAAATTTTAGCTGCCAAATTCAAGCAATTGATTACCGGTATTAATGCAGAAAAAAAAAACCCAATTGCCTGTTAGTTCACTGGTGTTCTTTCAGCTCCAAAGTCAGGTTTAAAGTTGTTCAATACTACTATTAAACTGGTTAATTTGTTCTAGTATTTAAGTATTATATTGGACTTAAAGTTATCTTTTGCAAACTAGATATCCTCTCTTTCAAAAAACTGTTTCTTTATTCTACATCAACTCCATTTGGAAAGATGATAGTTCAATATAGATATTTTTCATACACCTATTCATTCTTTGGTAATTATAAGATTAAATAATATTACAGTAGTTCATCTAGATGGCACACAAATGCAAAAAAAAAAAAAAAATTACAATCAATTCAAAATATAGCCATCAAACTACTCTGCCATGCTTGAAGATTTGATCATGTTTCCTTTTTTTTTTTTCAAAAATTTCACTGGCTTCCAATAAAGCAACGCATATTATTTAAGCTTTTAACCCTAACTTTTAAAGTACTCCATATGGATCTTCCACTTTACCTCTTCTCTCTAATAATTCCTTACTCTCCAGCATACTTGTTAAGATCAATGACCATTGCTTTGAACTCCCAAATGCTAATCTGGCTCATCTGGAGATGACTAGACATTCGGCTTTTTTCTTTGTGGCCCCTTCATCCTGGAATGTATTGCCATCCTCGTTGAGAACAGAGCTTAATTTAAAAACATTGAACGCCAACCTAAAAACTTGGCCTGATACAAGCAGGCATTTAACCTTGAACAATGTTGTCTTTTTGAAATTTCACTGTAACTTTAGTTAACTTTTCAGAAAAGCTTATTTCATATGAGAATGTATCTTTTCTATTTAAAAAAACTAAACCTGTATTCTTTTCTTAACTTCATTGGACGTTATAGTGTTGTAAACTGTTTTGACGTGTCAGTTAGATAAGGTGGTATAGTAAGAATAATAGTGTTGCCATATAGCCCAATACATTTGCCATGTTCCATGCTTGTGTCTGAAATAGAGAATGACATGGGGACAAATTTGTCCCTACCCCTGTGGGATCTATCTCCATCCCCATCTTGCCCCCTCCCCCCCCCCCACCAAATTCTGTCCCTGTTCATCCCTGCAAACTCTGTCCTCTTCTGCACAAGATTTGAACACTTTACAATCATAAGCGTTTGAGGCTTGTGCAGATGAGGACAGAGCTTGCGGGGAGAGGGACAGGGATGGAGATAGATCCCAAGGGGACATATTTGTTCCCATGTCATTCTCTAGTCTGAAGTCATTATGGGGTCCTTTTACTAAGGTGTGCTAGCCGTTTTAGCGCGTGCTAAACACTAATGTGTCCATGGAAGTGTTAGCATTTAGCACGCACTAAAATAGCTTGCGCACCTTAGTAAAAGGACCCCTATATTATCCTGACCCATGGACGTTAGAAATTGTTCCTTGCAGGTGAAAGGCTTTTGATAACAAAGGGTTCCTTTTTCTAAGCTGTGGTAAAAAAGTGGCCTTAGCTTGCCCTTATGCAGGTCTTTCCAGTGTGGTAAGTCCATTTTTACCATAGCCATAAAAACAAGATTTCTTTTTTTTTTTTTTCTATTTTCTGCATTGTCATGCACTAATTTTGCCGTTAGTGTATAACCATTTTATCACTTCAGCACTTATCACTGTAGGAATAATCAACAATCACAACGACCTATACTAGACAGTGTAGGTCAAATTGTGCAAATAGTTATTGTGGTCATGTGGTTGAAATACTCAGGTCACCAACTCCCCAAAGCAATGTCTTTTCTTGTAAAGTACTCCGAAATGTTAGCTGATCTGCATTTTGAACTCCTTTACATTATGTACTGTTTAACAAATTCTATATTCCCATACCCAACTCTTTCTCGCCATGACCCTTCCACCTCGCCCCCTAATTCCAAGGCCCGAAACTAATTATACTTTCCACCTTGAATCTCATGTTCTGACATAATGTATCTTTATTGTAACCCACCTGCACCCCATGTACTGACAAAACGTATCTTTATTGTAACCTATGTACTGACTAAATGTATCTTTATGGTAACCCACCTGTATCCCATACACCCATACACTGACAAAATGTACCTTGATAGTAAACCACTTGTATTGTAACCCACTTGTATCCCATGTACTGACAAAATTAATCTTTAATGTAAACCACTTGCATCCCATGTACTGTCAAATGTATCTTTATTGTAAACCGCTTTGAACTTCACGGTATAGCAGTATATAAGAAATAAATTATTATTATTATGTACTGTTGGCAATAATGAAATATAAACTAATGTAACTAATAGCAAAGAATGCATTTACATGTGTGACTTACACTAAAGTGATAACAGTAATAAGATTCAGAATAAAAGATCTTTAAATACTAGAATGCACACTGATCTAATATTAGTTGGAACAAACATGCATCTCCCTAGACACAATATGTTACCTGCTTGTTACCTCAGTGTGATTATAGAGCTTGGCTCATCAAAGAGCTGGACACTTTCCTGAGGAGCCACAGTGATAACAATTAGTGTTTGGGGATAGTCCAATACTGATTAGTCAATGATAATGTAGAGAGGACAGCTGATAAAGTAGGGATAGATAGGTTTGGATGAGCTGAATTGATGCCTTTTTTTTATAGCACTTTCTTATCAGCACCCGTGACTGATTGGTTTCCTTTGTTGTGACTTGAAAAGCCACGGAATGTATTGTAACATTTCCTGGTATTTTCCCCAAAAGTCAGTAGTCATGCTGGAGGTTGAGCTGCCCCAAGAGTCTTTGTTGCATTGTTCACATTTCTTCATCCTTATATCAGCCAGAAAACAGAGTCACAGATCCTTTTCATACAGGGATTGCTGGACATGCTTTCAGAAAAAGAGAGCAGAGATGACCAAAGAAATCAAACAAGAGTGCCAATGCACACAAATAATTACTTGTGTGCATGGACACCCCTCACAGTTTGATTTCTTTGGTCATCTCAGCTCTTTTTCTGGTAATTTGTGTAGAGACCTTTCTCTCTCCCTTCTTTATGTGTGGATGGATATGTTTTCAATCACAGCATATTTGAGTGAACCCTACTAAAGAATAAAGAGACAGTCATTGGAGGCTTCAGAAGGGGATAAGTTAAAATCACCAAATATTAAGAGGGGAGCACAAGCAAGAGAGAGTTCAGAAAGGATAGAATAAAACATCCCTAGAGCAGGGTTAAAGAAGGGTACCTCTCTTAACTAAACTTATGGAATCAATTGTTGCCAACTCTCAAGTTATCTGGAGAAATTTTCTATTCTTTTGCCTTTTTAGCATGGGTTCCGCCCAAATTTCAGTACAGAAACTCTTCTGGTTTCACTTCTTTCTAAGATTCAACAGCTACAGTGTAGTAAGAAGAATGCTATTTTACTTCAGTTCGATATCTCTGCAGCTTTTGATGTAGTTATTCTGCATTACCTGCTTTCAGAAATCGGCCTTGTTAAGAGTAAAAAAATCCACTGTTCATGCTGATAAAGTATACGGTTTTCAGGAGACCAGCGAGAATCTATCCTTCAGGCTTCAGCCCTCTCATTGGGTAATACTATTTAGAATGCTAAATGGGTGGATTTGTTTAATCAAGCTAAAAATGCAGCTTAGATAGAAATTCAATGCTGCAATGGTGGACTACTGTAGAAAAGAAATTATACTATGAGGGCTTCGTATGAATAAAGCCCCTAAATTATTTTGTGAGGATAAGGTCTTTTTAGAACGCTGGAATAGTATCCTTAATCAGTGCTCGTTAGACCTGATGTTATTAATTATACAAACATTTCAAGAAAAACTCACAGAAGAGTCTCAAGCTATGAATACTCAATTAGAGCCGTTAAAAACTGAAGAGGACTATCAGGTACAATTTCAGGAATTACAATCAAAAATAGATAACTTTAAAGAAGAATTACGTGTTAAGAAATGTAAAAAATATCAAAGAGACAAGAGAGATGATACTGAAGGTTTTGTTTACAGGTGGATGTAGACTGATGATGAGAGCAGTAATGAAAATAAAACACATTGGTTTCACTTCTGAGTCTGGGGCAAGTAGTTAAGATGGGTCAGTTAAGTCTACGAAGGTGTGGACAAAATCGCAGGGGACGAAGACAACAAAATCGATATCAACAGGGAGGGCTAATAACCAGATCCACTCAGAATATACGGAGGGAGTGATAAATTTATTCTCTAAACAGTTTTCTTTTCAAGAACTTAAGGTGTTAATAAGGGCTTGTCCTTTATTCCCACTAAACGTTATGATCCCTTTCAGCTCTGTGCAGATTTAGAGAAATTCTTTCGGTCTTTATAGTTGAAACTGTTTTTTCAAGAATTTGAACCTAAATATGACCGGTCTGTAGTAAAAGAAAAAAGCATTAAGGGCATTAAGTCTCAAGGAACCAAATCGTTCGAAGCTCCGGTAGATTGATGTGACAAAGGCGGTCAGCAATGGACCAAAGGCCCTGAGTGCGAAGACTATCCAGATGAGCCCAAGTGTAGGTCGACGATTCCGTCATGAGGACCTTCTGTGGAGGAGGAGAATGAAACAGAAAACCTCTGGAAAGATTGGAAGAGAGCATCGACCAATGGAGAGACCTCTTCAACAAAGGAGTCACGACAATGAGTCGAGAGACAGGATCCTGATCTTGGTTCCATTGGGACGCTAGAGTCCATTGAGGAATACGGAGATGAAGTCTGGCAAAAGGAGTCACGTGAACCGTGGAGGCCATGTGACCTAGGAGGACCATCATGAGCCGAGCCGGGGCTGAGGACAGATGGGCAACCCTCCGGCATAAGCGGACAAGGGCCTCCTGCCGAGGCAAGATGGAGCGGAGACAAGCCGTGTCCAGGACTGCTCCAATAAATTCCAGAGGCTGGGATGGACAGAGCTGAGACTTGGGAAAGTTCACCTCGAAGCCGAGGCTCTGAAGGAGCAAGATGGTTTGATTCATCGCTCGCACTTTGTGGCGAGAGGACGCCTTGATCAACCAGTCGTCGAGGTAGGGAAACATCTGCAGGCCACGGAGACACAGGGCTGCAGCAACCACAACTAGACATTTTGTGAAGACCCTTGGCGAGGCCGCCAGGCCGAAGGTAAGAACACGATACTGGAGATGGAGATCCCCCACCCAGAATCTCAGATACCGGTGAGAGGCTGGGTGTATCGGAATGTGTGTTTAAGCCTCTTTGAGGTCCAGCGAGCACAGCCAATCCCCCTCGTCCAAGAGGGGGTACAACGTAGGAAGGGTGAGCATTCTGAACTGTTCCCTGACCAGAAACTTGTTGAACACGGAGGTCCAGGATCGGACGCAGATCCCCCGTCTTCTTGGGTACCAGAAAATACAGGGAATAAAATCCAGTGTTCCACTGGTCTGGGGGAACTTCTTCGACCGCCCGAAGGCGAAGAAGGGCCTGAGCTTCCTGCAGAAGGAGAGGCAGCTGAAGCCGAGCAGAAGGAAACTCTCTTGGAGGCAAGCCCGGGGGTACGAGACTGAAATGAAGGGAGTGCCCTTCCCGGATGATAGAAAGAACCCAACTGTCGGTGGTAAGACTTTCCCACTGGGCATAGAAATGATGGAGATTACCCCAGATGGGGAGGGGGGAAGGCTCCAGGAGGAAGGGAGCCCGAAGGCTCGGACCGGAATTGTCAAAAGACGGCCAAGTCTTCTCCGGAGCCGGCAACTGGGCCTTAGTCTGACGCTGCTGCTGTTGCTGCAGCCGCTTCGAAGGAAGCCGAGAGAAGGCAGGAGTAGATTTCTGGGCGTACCTCCGGAGAAGAATTTTGTATTGTCAAGCTGGAGGGGCATTTGGTTTAAGTTTCACCAGACAGGCGAAGGACCATTCATGGTCCGAGAGGCGCTTGGTGGCCGCTTTGATGGAATCATCGAAGAGCTCATGACCCACACATGGGAGATTGGCAAGACGATCCTTTAGATTCGGATCCATATCCACAATCCCAAGTCAAGCGAGGTGACGCATGGCAATTGCAAAGGCCGTGACCCTAGAGGACAACTCGAAGGCGTCATAGGTCGCCTGAAACATATAAAGGCAGAGTTGGGAGAGGGTCTCCTTGAGGAGACAAAACTCCTGATGCCAAGAATCTGGCACAGCTTCCTGGAACGAGCAGAGGGCATCCACACAGAACTGGAGGTAGGACGTGAAGATAAAATTATAGTTGAGGACACGATTTGCCATCATTGAGTTTTGATAAAGACGGTGACCAAATTTGTCCATCGTATGGCCCTCCCTGCCTGGAGGGACAGCAGCATAAACCTTCGAGTGGTTAGACTTCTTCAAGACAACAACCAAGGATTGGTGAGAAAGCCGAGAACTTTCAAACCCCTTAACCGGGATCGTCCGGTAACGGGACTCCAACTTGGAGGGAATGGCTGTGACTGCATTCGGGGTCTCCAGGTTCCGTAGAAAAGTCTGCCGGAGAACCTGGTACAATGGTAATCGTAGTGCCTCACGGGGCGGATGATCAACACCCATTTCCGCCAGATATTCCTGGGTATAATGAGACTCAGACTGGAGGTCCATGTTCAAGGCCCTACCCATGTCAGAGATGAAACGAGTAAAGGAGGAGTTTTGAGAAGACATATCCTCCTGAGGAGACCTCGAGCGAGATCTGAAGGCAGCTGAGAAAGAGGGAGAAATTTCCCTCGAGTAGTAAGTCGGGGCCTCGGAGTCCCGCGAACGGGAGACCGAAGAGGCTCAACTAAAGGGCTGGGGGGCGTTGAGGAACGACCCCGTGCAAGGTGGACCGGGGAAGACCGTGGTCCGAGGAAACAGCTGGCAAAGCCTGGGAGAAGGCGGGACAAAGGAAAATTCCTCCACCGGTTTTGAAGAAGACCCCTTAAAGGCTGGCAGTTGCCTCGATGGGGAACACACACTAGAGTCCAACTCGAGGACAAGTGTGTGCTTGGAAGGTTTCGTGGTCGGAGACCTGCCCCAAAGGGGTGGAAAAGACCGGGGCTTTTTAGGAGGGACAAGCCGCGACATAGTAGCGGGGGAAAAAACGGGCCCCTGGCCTGGACCCCCAAAAAGTCACAGGTGATTTGGGGGATGAAGAATCGCTCGAGGGAACCCGACGAGTCTTGCGGGCATGGCCTTGAGACTGGGTAGAGACCGAGGTCAGAGGCGTCGAAGTCGGGACCAGTTGGCTCACCACCGAGGAAAGCTGCGTGGTAAGCATGTCCTTGAACATAGGCACCGAGACCAAAGGGGTTGGGTCTTAGGTGCAGCAGTGCGCTCCTTTGGGGGTGACCTTGAGGAAGAGTATTCCCTACGTGAGGAGGCACGCTTAGAGTGATGTTTCGAATACACCGACGAGGTGGCACTGACATGAGACTCCGAGGCAGGCTTCTTTGCTGGCACACCTGAGGAGGAAAGAGGAGACTTACCCGAGGCCGGAGTAGCAGGAGGAGCCGAGGCTGGAGCCTTCGAGGCCAACGGGGATTTCGAGGCCGCGGCACCCAATGAGGGTGCCGAGGCCAAGCTTGAGGCCTGTCCCGCAGGATCCATGGGGCCAAAGAGTTGGAGAATCTTCACCACCCTCCTACGAAGAGCCCACAGTTGCAAAGTCGCACAACGGGGACACGACTCAGCGCGGTGCTCTGCACCCAGGCATTCCACACACCAACGATGAGGGTCGGTGATGGAGATAACCCGGTTGCACTTAGTACAGTTTTTAAACCCGGAACAAGGCCGGGACATAAGAAAATATGGCCGCGGCCCTGCAAGGCCAGGCGGCCAGAGTAAGACCAGGAACCCGGTCAAAAAACAAAAAAGAAAGGAAAACAAAGACGTGGGCACAGTGACTCAACTGAAACTAAAAGAGGGACGAGATCGCGCTAAGCAAGGGAGCAGTGCTTCTGGCTCTGCGGAAAACAGAGAACTGAGGCCACGCTGAGGAGACGCATGCCCTAGACCGGGCGGGAGGGGCACGCGCACATGTGCAGGCCAATCGCAAGCTTGAAGGTCTTCAAGCAAGTCTGCTTGCAAAAACGTTCGCTAGGTGGCTCTGTCGGTGACGTCACCCACATGTAGAGAATATGCTGCCTGCTTGTCCTGGGATAATTGCCTACCCCTGACTTAGACTATGAGTGGTATATAAATGCTTAAATACATTACATTAGAGATTTCTATTCCACCATTACCTTGTAGTTCAAGGCGGATTACAAAAGAGTTATAGAAGGTGGGTTACAAAAGAAGATCTCTGGTCATTTCCCGAGTAAGTAAAGAGTAGATCAGGTTGATTCAGGGGGTCAGGAAGAAGATGGGAGGAGGGAAGGTACTCGTAGTGTTAAAACTTTTTCAAGGATTTCTTGAAGCGTATAGTCTTTATTTCTTTTCTGAATGTCTTATAGTCTGGGGTTGTTATCAGTAGATTGGAGATTTGGTTGTCTAGGTTTGCTGCTTGAGTGGCTAGGAGGCAGTCATATAGTTTTTTAACTTCTTTGATTGGAGGGTGTGTGAATGGGATGTGAGTTTTTCTATGCCTGGTTGAAATAGTTTGGATGAGGCGGTTGTTCAGGTAGGTTGGGCTGTCTTTGTTTATAGTTTTGAATAGTATACAGTAGAATTTAAATAGTATTCTTTCTGGAATTGGAAGCCAGTGTCAGTTGAGGTATGCCCCTGTAATGTGGTCATTTTTCCTCAATCAGTAGACGAGTCTCAGGGCTGTGTTTTGAATTGTTTGTAGTTGTTTTGTCATTGTTGCAGGGCAGGGGAGGTATAGGATGTTGCAATAGTCTAGTAGACCTAGGATTAGGGATTGTACTATGAGCTGGAATTGTGTTCTTTTGAAGAATTTTCAGACTTGTCTAAGGTTTCTCATAACTGCGAATGATTTCTGTATTGTTTTATTTATTTGTGGTTGCATGGTGCATCTGTCTATCGTCATTCCTAGTAGTTTTAGGGTGGTTTGAATGGGGTAGTTGATTGAGTTTATTTCTATATTGGTTATGGTTGGAACTTTGTTATTTTCGAGGAGGATGAATAAATGTGGAGTTTTTTGTGCCGATGAAGAAGTAATAATGATCAGCTTATAATCCTATGAGATTGTCAAAGTTTCCAGTATTGAGGCTTTTTCTCCACAATTTATAAATATTAAAAAAATAACTACAGTTCTCTCTGGACGTGTCCTGCCACTGGCTGGTAACATTAGTCTTTATATATTTATTTCAAAATTGTTGCTATCTAATATCTATAGCAGCTTCCAGGAAGGTATCTCTGACTGCCCTGTGATATGATATCACATCACAGGGCAGTCAGAGACACCTACCTGGAAGTTGCTGTAGCTCAATAAGTAAAAGCCCTGTGGCTCCTTTTCCAGAGGTGATAAATTCAGATCCCAACCAGCTCCCCCAGCACATATTTTAATTGTAGCTTTCTACCTTGCAGGTGCACCTTGATGATCTCACAATGAGGTCACCATTATGCAGCTGCAAGCCTCCATTTGTAATGGAGTAGAAGCTATGCTAAGATCTGTATCTGGTTTTTTCTGTTTTTAACCTTTGGAAATGAAATTATGTATGCATTCTATATATTTTTGTCATGTGCTTTATTTGCTGAATCCACCTGTTTCAAGAATGACTTCATTGGAGCAATCTTTAGTGAGAAAAAAAGGGTAGCAAGAAACATAAAGCTGGGATTTTTAATGTGCTGTGCTTCAGTTAATGGATCTTTCCCTCTAATTAGCAAATAGCATTACTGTTTGGCCAGAAAAATAGAAGGTTTTGCAAGCAATATCTTTGTATTGATGTGCCCTGTTTATGTGGTGGCTTATTAAATGTATTTTGTGCTTAATAAAGCAATTTAGCCGATCGCATTAAGCACGTCCAAACTGTGCCTAAGTTCTGTCCTTAGAACTCGGGTCTATCTGAAGCCTAAATTATGCTCAAAAGTAGACTTCTTTACAATGCCTATAAGACCTAGTTTTACAATTGCTATGCAGCTTGCTAGCTCACTCTAGCACTCTGGTTAAACCTACAGCCTTCTCTACCCTAATGTTGATGGTTTGAATCCCAATCACTCTGTCTGATGGAAAATAAATAAATAAAAGCATTAAACAGATCTAACACCCAGTATTACAATTATAATGAAAAACAGCATAAAATTGCCATTCTAATAACATAATAATAAAATAACATTAAGGACTTTGTTTGGATGTCTAAATCTCACCTAAGACCTAATTCTCTAAAGGACGCCTAAAAAGTTAGACACCTAAACAGTGCTGAACTCCACTGAGTGCGATTCTACAAAGGGCACCTAAACTGCGTCTAACTTTAGACACATTTTGCAGAATCATGGCCATGGAGTCTACTTCTTAGTGGTGGGAAAATTTAGACAACCAAGAGCATTTAAAGGTACTGTTCCTTTACCCACTGAATAGAAGGCACAACATAATACAAATATCATTTGTTTTTTTTTTTTTTTTCATTATATTTTTATTTTCAAATTTCACAAAAAGTGTACACAATAATAAAATACATTGGATACATGTATGGTATCACTTTTATGTCTAACACAATGTATATCTGAATTTGATTTTCCCCTTCACCCTCCCCCCACCCCTTCATCACTTTAATATAGTATTTTCAAATTTTATAAAAGTATACAATATATTAGAATACAATTGATAATTATTTAATAACATATTTATATCTAATACAATATATTCTGGATAAATTTCCCTCCCCCCACCCTTCTATTATTTTTTAATCATTTGTTACATTTTGTATCATATATTATAGTATATTATATATAAATTATTTTCCTTATCCCCCCTATATGTGTGTCATAAAAAAAAAAAAAAATCTCTAAAAGAAGAAAAGAAGAAAAAGTATTCTATTATTTAATCATTGCAGTATTTTGTCAATGGCCCCCATATTTTTATAAATTTATTATATGTCCCCTTTTGTACTGCTATTGTTCTTTCCATTTTAAAAACATGGCATATTGTATTCCACCAAAATGTGTAGTTTAGGTTGTTGTAATTTTTCCAATTATTAGTTATATGTTGAATGGCAACCCCTGTCATAATTAATAAAAGTTTATTATTTTCTGGTGAAATTTGACTTTTTTTTCTCATCATTGTTCCAAATAAAATTGTATCATATGATATTGCAATATGATTTTCCATTAATTTATTAATTTGTGGCCAAATTGAATTCCAAAATATTTTAATATAAGGACAATGATATAATAAATGATCTAATGTCCCTGGTTCTAGATTACAGTGCCAGCATCTATTAGACTTAGAACTGTCTAATTTTTGTAAACGAGTAGGGGTCCAAAAAGCTCTATGTAATAAAAAGAACCATGTTTGTCTCATAGACGCTGACACTGTACATCCCATTCTCCAAGACCAAATTAGTGGCCATTGAGATGCATTAATTTGATGTCCAATCTCAATGCTCCAAATGTCTCTTAGACCATTTTTTGGTTTTTTATTCAAATATCCAGATATTAATTTATACCACAATGCGGCTTGATGTCCTAGGAAGTCTGCTTTAAAGCATAAGAACTTTAAACTATATTGATTGTTTAATGATTTCCATTCAGGGAACCCAACCTGAATGGCCTGCTTCAATTGCAACCATTTAAAACTTTGTGTTTTATTAAGACCAAATCTATGTTGCAATTGTGAAAAATCCAGCAGTTTACCTTCTGAAATAATATCATCTAGAGATCTAATTCCTGCAATAATCCAGTTCTTCCAAAGGATTTGAGCTCCGCCAATTTTGATCTTGGAGTTTATCCATATGGATTGATTAGTTGATTTATATATTGGGATGGGTGTTAATTTATCAATAAATCTCAATGTTTTCCAAGTATCCATTATTATTTTGTTTTCTCTGTATCTTTTAGGTATATTAATACTTGGTAAATGAACTAAATTTAGGGGAAACATAAGGCGCCATTCCAAATATAACCAATCTGGTGCATTATCTATAAGTTCTGGGAGGATCCAATACATACCCTGACGTAGTATATAGGCTTGATGGTACCTATAGAAATTTGGAAAATTTACCCCTCCCTCCTTAATTGATTTTTGTAAGGTTACTAAAGCTATTCTAGGTGTTTTACCAAGCCAAAGAAATTTTGTTAAAATTCTATTAAGCTTCTTATAAAAGGACCCCTGAAAATAAATAGGTATCATACTCATTTGGTAGCAAACCACAGGCAACATCATCATTTTAATAGTTTGAACTCTTCCCCACCAAGAAATATGTAATGGGTTCCATTGCTCACATAACTCTGTAACTCTTTTCAATACAAATTTTTCATTTTCTTTTACTGTATCTTCAATTGTTTTTTTAACTTGAATGCCTAGATATTTAAATCCTTCTTCTTTCCATATGAATGGAAAAGTATCAAATAATCCTTTTACACAGTAAACATTCAAGGGTATAATTTCAGATTTATTCCAATTAATTTTATAACCTGAAAATTTGCCAAACTTATCAATTAATTCCAATAAAGAAGATAAGGTAGACTCTGGATTTCTCAAATAAAGTAAAATATCATCAGCATAAGCCGAAATTTTATATTCCATATCTGAATATGGAATTCCTTGTATCTCCCTCGTTTGCTGTATTGCTAACAATAAGGGTTCTAATACAACATCAAATAACAAAGGAGATAAAGGACAACCTTGTCTAACTCCCCTCTGCAATTGAAAACCATCAGATATCTTATTATTAATATTTAATCTTGCAATCGGGAAGCTATACAGTGTTTTTACCATTTGTATAAATCCAGAACCTATACCAAACCATTCTAAAGCCTGATACATAAAATTCCATTCTACCCTATCAAATGCTTTCTCGGCATCTAATGAAACTGTAAATGTCGGTTCATCCATTTTTTTTGATAAGTTTAGCATGTGAAATAATAGTCTAGAGTTATTGGAGGAATGTCTTTTAGCAACGAAACCCGTTTGATGCATATCTATAATATGTGGGAGAGCTTTGGCTAATCTTAAAGCCAAAATTTTCGCCAAAAGTTTATTATCAACGTTTATCAAAGATATAGGCCTGTAGTTTGAAACCAAAGTAGGATCTTTATTTGGCTTAGGTAAAACAATTATTATTGATTCAGCCATAGTACCTTTTATATTACCTTTTATAAGTTGTGTCTGATATAATTTTAATAAATGTGGGGAGAGGATATTTTGAAATGTTTTATAAAATTCTACTGTGTAACCATCACCACCTGGAGCGGATCCAACTCTAAGAGATCTCAATGCTGTTTCTAATTCTTTTAATGATATAGGTTCTTCTAAACTTCGTTTTATATGATCAGGAATCTTAGGTCCATTTATTAAATCTAAAAATTTTTTTCCATCTTTTTGTCTCTCCAAATAAGGTTCGGAAGAATATAGATCCTTATAAAAATTTAAAAATTGTTTTAATATTATATTTGTTTGATTTGTTATTATACCATTATCATCTTTTATTCCATTAATATTAGTTCTTCTTTTTTTTGCCTTAAGATAATTTGCTAATAATTTTCCCGCCTTATTAGAACTTCCATAATACACCGTTTGCTTGGAAAACAAATCTTTTCTTATCATTTTTGAAGTTAATTCATTATATTTACCTTTTACTTTCAAAAGAGCTTGCAAAACTTCATGTTCCCATTTACTTATCAATTTAGCTTCTAATATTTTTATTTCTTTTTCTAATTCTATATATTGTTTTTTAATTTGTTTCCTAATAAAAGCTGAATATGATATGATATTACCCCTCATAGTTGCTTTAAATGCATCCCATACATTCTCTATAGATGTATCTTCCACTAAATTTATTTGAAAAAATTCATTAATTTGTGTTTTAAAATTTTCTAAAAATTTGTCATCCACAAGCAATGTATTATCAAATCTCCAAAGAGGTCTATTATTTTCTAATTGATCTAATTGTAATTCTATCCATATTCCCGCATGATCCGAAATGATAATAGGATCAATGGAGGCTTTAATCACTTGTTGCACTTTATTTGTTGAAACAAAAATATAATCTATTCTTGAAAATGATTTATGAACCTGTGAACAAAATGAATACTCCTGATCATTAAAATGAAGAATACGCCATATATCTTTCAAATCACATGATTGAACTAAGTTGTCTAGACCTAAAGATTTAATATTTTTACCTGGTTTTTTATCCAATAATGGATCCATTACAGCATTAAAATCTCCAGCCACCACTAAATTAGAGGCAGCCAGTGGTAATAACATATTTTGTAGCTTTTTGAAAAATTCTGATTGATTCGAATTAGGGGCATATATATTAAATAACGTCAGGGTATCATTTCCCATACCTATATCGATATGTATCCATCTTCCATGTGGATCTGAATTTTTTACCTTTATATTGGCCATACATTTTTTATTTATAAGGATTGCAACCCCTGCTTTTTTACCCACTGCTGGAGCAAAAAAACATTCTTTTATCCATCCACCTGATAATTTCTGTGATTCCTTCATATTAAGATGGGTCTCTTGCAGACAGTAAATATCTGCATTTTGTTTTTTTAAAAATGTTAATATTTTTTTCCTTTTAATTACGTGATTCAGGCCATTGACGTTGATTGAATATATTTTAAAAGACATTATATATTTTTATATTTTTCATTATCTTATTCTTCCTCTCCTCTTTCATATTTAATAACCAAAAAATTTTCTTCATGACACACATATTTAACCCTAATGTATCTCCCTTAATTATTCTAATAAATTTTCTTCTTATCCCTCCCTTTCCCACCCAATACATTGGCTGCTTAAGGATACACATTGGAACTATAATCCTAACATTCTCCCCATTCCAGGCAATCAATATTTAATTGTTTAAACAAATTTCCCTTCTATCTATCTATATTGATCTTTTATATTTATTTAATCATTTTCCATAACATTTTATTAATGTATCATTTTCCATTTAACAATATGTTAATTTGTATTTCCTTAGTATTATGATTTCAACATATAATTATTTTAAACTTATATGCAGTGTATTATTTAATAATTTTCATATATTCTGTTCTTTCTTTCATATAATTATTATTGTCTTTTCTTTGTATTGTTTTCCTCCATTTCTTCAAATGTTTCGATATGTTATATTTCCTAATTTTTCATAGAGTCTTCAAAACCTTCTTAATATATTATGTTAATATATCATAGGTTCAGGTTTAGAAAGAAACTCTTTTAGTTTTTCAGGATCCTCAAAATATAACGATTTGTCTCCAGATGACACTCTCATTTTCGCTGGATAGTATAGACCATATTTAAATCCTTTTTCTTTGAGTAGAGGTCTCATATCTAGTAGTCTTTTCCTTTTAGTTGCTGTGTTTTTGGCGAAATCTGGTAAAAACCATAATCTTGATCCTTTATAATTTAAGTTTTTATCTTTTTTTGCAGCATTTAGTATCTCTAGCGCTTGTTGGTATCTCAACATTTTGAAGATGATTGGTCTTGGTCTGTTTTTATTTTCTAAATTTTTTATTGGGATTCTATGCGCCCTTTCAATTTCAATTGTTTGTTTCAAGTCTAATTGTAGAATTTTTGGAATTAAATTTTCAAGGAAAAGGATAGTATTTTTTCCCTCTAAATTTTCTTGTATTCCGAAGAGTTTGATGTTCTTTCTTCTTCCTCTATTCTCGTAATCCTCCAGTTGATCTTTTAATTTATTTAATTCCAGGTTGTCGTTTTTACATCTTTTTGATTCACATTCTATAGTTTCCATTTTTGATTCTAGTTCAGTTGTTCTTTTGTTGTTAACTTCCATTTGTCTATGTATATTTAAAATTTCTTCTTTCATTTCAGACATATTAGTAATAGTTTCTTTCAGCATTTGTTTGATTTGTTTTAATTCTTCCATGACTTCAGCTTTGCTTAATGTGTCTGATTCTTCGATAGGAAGTGGTATCTTGCTTGGTGTTATTTGTTCTTGTTTCTGTCTTTTTGCAGATGTACCAGCCTCATTTTTGCTTTGTCTGGTACTTGCCATGTTATTGTTCTCTTTTTCTTTTTCTTGGTTATTATTATTTCTTGTATTTAAATCTTTTAGATTTGGTATTCTTAGGTTTTTAATCTCTTTTCTTCCAAGATTTTGTTATATATTTGAATTAGAAATTTTTCTTTTTATGCTCTTTTCTTTTTCCTTTATCTATGTTAGTTTGAAAATTCTTTTCTCACTTTTTCAATGATATAGGGGAACTCTTTTTTTCCCTCCTCTTACAAGCCCAATCGCAGCTCCGATTAAGGAGAGTAACACTTTTTTAGAGTTATTTTTCCTATTTTGACCAACTTTAAGCAATTTTCTTCTGTTTTTTCTCAGTGTCTCTCAAATTCCTCAATGTCTTGCTGTTTCAGTTTTTTTTAAAAGTTCCGTTGAACCTTTTCTCTGGCTCCTCTCTCACAAGCCCAATCGCAGCTTTGCCAGAGGAAAGTGATATTCAGTATTTATTTATTTATTATTAGTAAGCTGACATTTATTTGTCTTCAGTGCTTCAGCACCCGATTTCTGAGAGAAAATGCAAGTCCTTCTCTCTCTTTTTTTTAATCCCCTTTTTTTTTTTTTTTCAATATAGCTGGTCAGAACACAAATTCCTTTTTCACAATTTTTCCAATCAATCTGATCTTTCACTTGTACTTCGCGGTTTCAACGCTGTATTCAAGTTCAATGAAACCGTCAAAATCACAAATGGTTCTCTTCCTTCCCTTTTCTTGTCTGCACTTATCTCACTTCAACTGCCGCATTTCAGGTTATCTTTTTTTTTTTTTTGTCTATTTTTAATCGGATCACAATCTGATTATCTGGTCTTTCACATTCATCAGCATCAGTACTGCTCCAAAGTCTCCCGAATCAGTTGAAATACAGACAGTTCTCAGCTTTCCTGACTTTTCACAGCTTCCTCTTTTTTTTCTGTTTCAGTATATATTTGTTCAGAATAAAAACTTTTCTCCTCTTTTTTTTCTATTTCGCCAAACTGTTCAATCCCATCTACCATGCTGTTTCAGCATTCAAACTTCAATAAACCGCCAGCACAAACGGTTCTATGCCTTCCCGACTCTCATCAGCACAAATCGCGCTTCAAATATATCAATTCAGCTTTTTTTTTTTCTTTAGTTATATTTTATCAGAACATATCCATTCTTTACATTTTCTCAATCAAACTTATATCTCATAGTCTCTTGAAATCGCCGACACTGACAGCTCTTTGCTTACCAACTTCCTTCAGCTTTTTTTTTTTTTAATTTCAGTTCACGTTCGTCTCTCAGTCTCAGCACTGCTTTCAAGCCACTCTAAAACCTCCGAAAACACAGACTGCTTTCCCAATTCTCTTCAGCTTCTTGTTATATCTGGTCAGAATATAAAATATACCTCAGCGCTGTATTCAATTCTTTGTAACCGTCAGCTCAAACGGCACTCCGCTTTTCCGTCTCCTGTCTGCACATATCCTTCTTCAAATACCGCAATTTAGGATTTTGTTTTGTATCTTTTATTCAGCTTTCCGTTTATATATTTTTTATACAATTATTTGAAGGAAAAATAATTTTTTTCTTTATTTCATTGCCTGGATGGTGAGGAGCTTCAGGATCACACCTCCATCCGTGCTCGCGCTAAGCCACGCCCCCCTACAAATATCATTTGGATTTTAAAATATACACGCTCAAGTAGGATTGATCAGGCTCACAATTAGGTAATATCATCACATGTCATCAGGACACAACAACTTTCAGAGTTCAGAATTAGTGTAAAGTTCTGAACATATGTGGCTGTTCCGGCAAGTAGCAATCTCCTCAGCTTTTCAGTATCAAACCTCAAAACACTTAGGTAACACTTGTGGAGGTGGGAGGAATTGTGCTTCTGATCAATCTTGTCTACAGAAAACACCTGTTACACGTAAGAAACAATATATTTTCTTTGACAAGAAGGCACATAAGAGGGCAACTCCTAAGCTTAGGACTGCTCATGTCTTTATGCAATGCCCCAAAATCTGGAGCAGTCTACATTGTAAAATGTCAGTTACTACATCACTCAGAGAGCTTGGCTAGCATAACTTCACCAAATCACTATCTTTTATTGTGGCCTGGTCCAGGCAATCATACATTGTAGTGATGAAACAAAGACATGTTTCCAATGGAGTAGACTTTATGAGATCTAGTGTAGCTCTTGTGACTAATTTGGTAAGGTTTACTTAAAAGCTCAGAGGAATACCTGCTTGCTCATAATAGAACTGGATGCCAGCCAATTGCTAAACTTTTGACAGAATGCCAATCCTGTTGGTCAAAGGAGACAAAAAGTGTATATATAGATCCAAGATGGCAGTGTCCTGTTGACCTCTGAAAAGCACTAGCTTTTGCTCTTAACAAACAAACAAAAAAAAAAACCAAACCCTTTATGGGGAAGCATAAGGCACACCACCCAACTCACTCTTTTCAGCCTATTGCGTCTCCCTCGATATGCCCTATAGATGCTTTTATGGTGAAACCCAATTTGGTCAGCTCATGGGAAGCTTGGCTCAAGATGACATTGGTGGGGTGTAAGGGCAGACTGGAGTTAAAGCAACAGGAACCTCAACTGCCATAACAATTAGGGTTCTGATTGGGATCTTAAATGTGCAAACGCCTGAGGACATTTCAAGTTTGTCTGTATCCAGTTATCTATCAGTTATAAAAGTGGAAGCAGTTTTGGAGGCCATTTCTGAATTTAGTAAAATGTTACTACCTCATATGGATGATTTTACACAGGTAAAGATTTTGGAAGATATATTAGCATTCTGTAAAAACTGTTCATAGTAAGTTACAAATTGTTAATACTGAACAGTCTCTAGGTTCAGTTAAGGGCTTACAAATAATTTTAATTAAAGATGGCTCCGTACACTATGATTTAAGGTTGAAAGCATGGAGAATACTGTAAAAAGTTGTATCTTTGCTTATATTTTTTCATGATTGCCTTAAACAGAAATGTTTAAGAAATATTGGATAAAGGTGTTGGATATTTCACAAGCTGATCTTCCAACTGTATATGTGTATATTATTTGACTCTTAAAAAAGGCTCACACATGCATGAATGTAGAACTGTACGTGTGAAGATGGTTACTTTAGAAATTAACAAAATTCTTAAAATCTCAGATTCTGAGGACTGTCTCCCTGTGACATTAATAGTTATGAAAGGGAACAGCAGCAACTTAACTAATTTTTTCCATCTTCCTTCCTGTAAATGTAGCCTCACTTATAGAAACTATCAGAAAATTACATATGATAATTACAGATAATGATTTTTTTCAGTTGGATCTTCTGCTAAAGCATTTCAAAGCTTCAATGTTAAAGAACCCCCCCCCTAAAGTTGCAATACTCATTTTAGACACCATAAAGGGGCATAATTTGCACCAATTCTATACTTGCTTAATGGCAAGCCTAAGCTGTTATAGAATATTAATACAAAGCCACAGTAAAGCACCAAAAGTTAGATGTCTGCTTATGACAGGATAAAAGCGAGTGTGAATGGGCGTACCTTGGTGTGCTATGCAATATATGCAACCGATAGTAACATAGTAAATGACGGCAGATACAGACCTGAACGGTCCATCCAGCCTGCCCTAAGTTATACCCATTAAAAAATACATGATTAGATTAACTTGTCTCTTCTTTGATATTTCTGGGCCGTAGTTCCACAGGTTTCTTGGTGACACTTGGTAACACTCCCATGCTCCACCAATGTGTACATCCTTTATAGTTTTGTGATTTAAGTGCATTTATAGAATAGTGCTCAGTATTTATATGTATAATTGCCAATTACTAACACCAATCACACACAAGCGCTACTATTGTACCCAAATTTAGGTATTAGCTTATAGAATTGCCTTTCAAAATTCTTGATGTCTCACAAAATGCTGATCCCACAAACTGTCACTAAAGATAGTGAAGTTGAAATACGGGTTAACACGGATAAAAATCTTAGGGCTCTTTTTACTAAGGTGCACTAATGGATTTAGAACACGCTAAATACTAAGAAGCCAACAGGAATAAAATGGGTTTCTTAGCACATTAAATTCATTAGCACATCTTAGTAAAAGGAGCCCTTAGCGTTACATCAACTCTTAAGACAGAAAACAGAGAAAATGCTTTTGTATGTTTCTAAAGATAGTGGAACTTGCTAGGCACAAACATTGAAGAAACTAATTTGTTTTGGGCTATTACTATACAATGCTTTGAATTATTATTGAATTTGCTGAGCTACAATAAATAATCTTTTGATGTTCAGGTGGTGATAAAATTTCTTTCTTTTGTTTTTCTCTTAAGTTCAGGCAACTCATTTGCAGGAAGGCAGGCATTTGCAAATTGCTTCAAAGAGCTTCTCAAGCTTGTGTTGAGAATCAAAACATATCAACATCATATATTATGAACATTGCTGCTGAAACAATGAATAAGACATGTGGAAGAAAGTAGGAATGAAGATAATATATAGATAGAGGGGTTTAAATAGTGTGGAGAACAAGAGGATAAGCAGTATGTGGAAACCAATGAGTGCTGAAGTGTGACCATTATGTGATCTGGGTGTTCCTAAACTGTTAGTTCCTGTATTTCGATACATACTGTATAAAGGTTTTACAAAATGTAGACTGTCTTCTCTTTCTTTCCTGAAAAGTACTTGAATGAAAAATATTCAGTTAACCCCAATATAGATTAAATGATACTGACTATTCTCCAAACACACTGATTAAGGGAGCTTTTACTTTAAATCCTGCTTTGAAATAAAGAATGGCCAGTTGGCCACATACCATATGTACTCGAATATAAACCAGGATTTTTGGGCCACAAAATTGGCCCAAAAATGGGGTTCCCGGTTTATATTCGGGCCAGTGTCCCCTCCCAGAATTATTGCAGGCTTCTGCCAGGCTCTGCACCGTCCCCGTACCCCCTCTGTTGATCCCTAGTGGTCCAGAGGTGCAGTGGGCAGGAGCGAGCTTTCTGCGTTCCTGCCCCGCTGCTAACTCGGTCAGTGGCGGCTCCAGCGAGATAAAGTTTCTTCAGCCTCTGAGGTGCTTGACACTGAGCAGCATCTTGAATTCGCGTGAGCCTGTCAAGATGCTGCTCAGTGCCGAGCAGGAGCGCCAAAGCACACTCCTGCTCAGTGCCGCTCAGCAGCTGAAGAAAGCCGATCTTGCGGCAGCCACTACTGACCGGGTTAGCAGCAGAAAGCTTGCTCCTGCCTGCTGCAGCTCTGGACCACCAGGAATTGGCAGAGGTATGAGGAAAGGGCAGGGAGGGGGGGCTGGGTGCAGAGCCTGACAAGGGAGGAAGGGAAGAAAGGAAGGGAGCTTGGTACAGAGTCTGACAGGGGTTGGGAGAGAAGAGGGCTGGGTGCAGTACCTGACAGGGCAGGGCACTTGAATATTAAGCCGCCCGACTTATTTTTGAGTCAACCATTTTTCCTCCTTTTTGGGGGGAGGGGGGAAATGGAGGTCTCGATTTATATTTGAGTATATACGGTACATTTGCACTTTCTTTTATGTAACTAGTCAAAAGCACATGTGGTTTTGAAAATCAGATCTGTGATTTTTCTCTCCCACATTAAACCCTATGGGGCTCATAATTGAAAGAGAAAAATGTCCAAAAACGTCCAAAAATCGCCCTATGTCGGCACTTGGACAAACATTTCTCAAAAAAATCCAAGCGCCGATAATAAAACCGGGTGTTGGACGTATTTCTAAATGACCTAGGCCTTCATAGTGCCGCTCAACGTCCAAAGCTAAACGGGGCGTTTCGGGAGGCGTGTCGAGGGCAGGAGTTGGGCTGGCTTAGACTTAGTCGTACAGCATGTATAACCAAAAGTTTAACAACAGAGCCTAGACGGAACTTGGATGTTGTGACTTAGACCATGTAAAACATGGTCTAAGTCACAAAAACCCACCTAAAGTCACCAGATAAGCACTGCAAACACATAACACAGACCCCCACACACTACCCCAGTGATCACCAACCCCTCCCACCCCCATAAACATTTTATTCACAACTTTAAATTTCAGTCTCCAGACCATCATCACCTGGCCACCTGGCACAGGAAAGCCTAGTCGTCCAGCCCAGAGGCAGCTTAAGTCGTCTTGGGGGTGGGTTAGGGACCCATAGAGAGAAGGACCCATGCCCATAAGCCTCTGTAATCACTGCATTGATACTGAAACATGTGCACTGCCCTATACACCTCCACAACCATTTTGTACTGGCATATAAGTGGCTCCTGCAGCCATAAGGGCTATTGGGGTGGTAGATAAGTGGGTCTAGGAGATTCTGGAGGTGGTTTGGGGGGGCTCACCGTCACCTATAAGGGAGCTGTAGTGAGGAGAAGCCATGGCACCCTTTTTGTGAAGTTCACAGCAGTGCCCTGTAAGGTACCCCACTATTTAGGTGGCATGTCTGGGTGTGCAGTCCATCACTTTGCAGACCCCTCCCACGTCCAACAGAGCTTGTTCTAGGCGTTTTGAACTTGGACGGAAGGTTGGACGGAAATGTGGTATAAAGATAGACGATTTAGTGGCTTGGACGATCAGATCGGCAGGACGTATAATTAGAAGATTTTCGAAAGTAAAAAAAAGTTGGATGTATCTTTTGAAAATGTGTCTTAGGCTCTTTTTAACTTTGGACGACTTGCGAGATGGACATAAACGGACTTAGATGTCCCTTTCGATTATGCCCCTCCATTTCTTCTGTAATTTAAATGCATGCATTGATATTGCATCTGTACTGGGAAAGGGGGTGGGGGGTGCGCTTACAGGCAAGGAAATTACCTGGATAATCTCTTTACCCAAATAAATCTCTATGAAACTTACCCTATACCTTTTATAATGCAATTATTCTCCTTTTTTTTTTTTTTTTTAACAAGGTTTTTATAGTTTGGTAGAATAAGGTAACTAAATTGTAGGAACATAATGAAAAGATAGTTTCCTTTATTCATCAAAATTTAACAGCAACAGCCATGTATTAAAATGAGTATGGCAAAGCCTTTATAAATGGCTTTACACTGAAGCCTTCTCCCAAAAAGGCTGTTGCAACAAATTGTAAACAGAATTAATAAACAGTCTTACAGCAATATCAAGGGAAATACAAAGAAAAGAAAAGAAAGCACCAGTTTGTTTTCTGAAACTAAGTAACAGTTCTGCTCACTATACTTAAAACAGATTAAAACAAAATTACGAAAATGGAATGTTTAAAATTAGTCTTTAAATTTCTTCTACAAAACATTTATCCTTTTTCACAACAGAATCCCATGGAAAAGTAATATTTCACTACAGGGAAGACAAAAACAAAACAAAACAAACCAACAACCCAAAAAACAATGCACATTTCAATAAAAATAACACATTTGGTCACTTAGCTTTGTGCATAGTTTAAGGCATCTGTCACAATTTGTTACAGTATCTCCTCCCTCCCCCCAGTGTTGGCTGCTCATTTAAATTGACACATTCTAAAAGAATAAATATATATAGGTAAAAAAAGTTGGCATTCCCTCCCCTTCCCCCACACCACACCACACGCATACATCCACACATACTGCAGCAAAAGGGGCATTTGTACCCTTGTTCTGAAGGACACATTTCCCTTCCCATTTTATTTCAGATTGGCAAATACCCTGA
Source organism: Geotrypetes seraphini (assembly GCF_902459505.1). NCBI lineage: Eukaryota > Metazoa > Chordata > Amphibia > Gymnophiona > Dermophiidae > Geotrypetes > Geotrypetes seraphini. The sequence continues at coordinate 105,951,289 of NC_047085.1, read as the reverse complement.
GCTGATTATGGTGTTTACAGACATTCCACCTCTCTCGCATGTGCAGTTCAAGTGTACAGTAATGAAAACAGCATGCAATGTCTTCACTGCAAAATTGCAATAAAATTAGGACATCATTCTTCCACCCAACCCTCTAGCTCTCCAAATAGTAATAATTAAAAACCAACAAAAAGAGCTGTGTTCCAGTACAGCAATGGCGTGAAGCTTGGCTGTGCTCTACTTTAAAAGCTTGGGTCCCAATGCACAGGGCAATCGGGGGGCTGTCGTGGCAACAGAAGATCCCGCCTTACATTTGTTCTCATTCTCAATGCAATAAAGGGTAAACAAAGTGGCTCCTTCACAACCAGGCAAGTTTAGGATCAATCATTTTAGAGTAGATTTGTAAACAGCTAGTCTTTCCAAGGCAGCAGAAGAGTGGATGCTTCACATTTCCATTTATAAAATTAGGAGAGCATGAAAGGTATGATTCGGTATCTTATCAATCTTATAATGTTCCAACATATGTCTGCTAGAACAAGTCACTTCAAGTCTTAAGAGAAACTTTTATTCCCAACTTTATTACTGTTATGTGGCACGTTACAAATAAATGTTCTTGAAAAAAGTGTAGTCACCGGTGTGTTTTGCATATTCAAGGTTCCACAAAAAAAAAGAAGCCAACTGAGGTATATGCATATTGCTCTATGTTCAGATGTAGTAATTAAAAACAAACGTTCAAATGGTTTGCCAAAAGAAAATTTAGAAATAAATAATGCTGGCACTGTTTATATTGAAACCTTGGCAATCTGGGCAAGTTTGTCTCCACAAAACACCTCTTTCCAATTATCAAAGTGAACCTCCGGGAGACGGTTCTATTATGCTGACTGCACGGTCAGGGTATGCGATCTTTCTGAGGTAAAGTGTCATCTCCACTACTGGACTGTTCTTGTTGCATCCCCTTCCAGCTAGCTTTGTTTAGTCCCACATGACCCAGCATGGTCTGCGACAACCTGGTGTTAGAAAACCGAGCCCACTCCACAAATAAGGGTTCTACCAGGTATGTTATAAAACCTACAGAAGAGAAAAAGAATATTCTCATTATTGCAGTTATATCAACCTTGTTTTCTTATTCATTCTCTTTTACGGCATATTGATATACAGTATAATTACCAACCATTTAAAAAGTGAAGAAAAAAAGCCCCCCAACTGCTTGCATCACTATCACCATCATTTACCTGTCTGTAATATCTAAGCTGAATGACTTTAGAGCAGGGATCTCAAAGTCCCTCCTTGAGGGCCACAATCCAGTCGGGTTTTCAGGATTTCCCCAATGAATATGCATTGAAAGCAGTGCATGCACATAGATCTCATGCATATTCATTGGGGAAATCCTGAAAACCCGACTGGATTGCGGCTCTCAAGGAGGGACTTTGAGACCCCTGCTTTAGCATAACATCCAGGCTTCGCCATAGACTGCTGGAAGGTAATCAGTTGTGACACAATGCAACTTCCTTTACTCCGGTGTCACATTTCTGTTTCCAGTATTGCTGAACCAATAGACAAAATCCTTGGCCCAGACATATCTAGCAGAACAGTGATATTTTACAATGTTTTCTTGCATTGTTGAATCAATAGTCAAAAGATCATTCTTGCTAAATGCAAAAATAATTTATAGAGCCAAAACAGATTTTTCCTTCTTAAAAAGATAACGACCAAAAAAAAAAAAGGTTGTACACTTTCTACTGTGTAGTATCGCAAAACTACTTTATAAAAGTACTGAAGTAACAACTATCAATATATTAGTACCAAATCATTAGTTTTAAAATAAACTTAAAAAAAAAATACACTGAATCTACAGTTGTCAGCTGGAAAAAAGTAGCCCTACAGAGCATATTTTTTGCAATGGTCTTTTCAGTTAGGTAGTTATAAACTGTTTGTTTGTTTAGTTACCTTTCAGTTAAACAATACTCCCTGATTAAAGGGAAAAGTCAAAAGGTCAGAATCAGTGCAGGGTAACTCATCTAGGAGGTGTAGATCTGAGAGGTGTAGTTCCACAGATAGAGAGATCTATCTGGTAAGACTTTGCTAAGACATTGCTTACAAACTTGGGAAAAGGGAATCCTAAAGCTAAATAGATAAGCTTTAACTTATTTTATGTAAAATACTTGGGGCCGGATATACAAAACTCACCGTACATTCAACGATAGCCGTTACACCCATTTTTTTTTTTTTTTAATCTTTATTCATTTTTCAAACTTACAATAAGTGCAACAAGCACAATCATTTGAACTTAGATAAAACACTTAATACTCAGCAATAAATCAAATTATAAAGTTTATCTCCCTCCCCCCAACCCTTTCATATCATGTATTAAACACATATACCATTTAATAAATACTTTCCTACTTTCCTTACTATTAATAAAAGATCATAAACTCCCCCCTCTCCCTATCATGAACTTATAATATTAAGGGAAAAATGGAATCTAATCTAATCATTACAATAATTTGTTAATGGCCCCCAAACATCTTGAAATTTATTAAAATTCCTTTTCTGTGTGGCTATTGTTTTTTTCCATTGTATATGTGTGACACAACGAATTCTACCAAAAACTGTAAAGTCTCTTCCAATTTTTCCAATTACTCGTAATTTGTTGTATGGCAACCCCTGTCATAATAAGTAGAAGCCTATTATTCTTAGATGATATTTGGCTCTTAGCCCTCATTGACATGCCAAATACAGTATCATACAATAATGCAACCGGGTTTGCCAATAAACAATTTATTTGGACCCATATTGATTTCCAAAAGGCCAAGATAAATGGACAATAGAATAATAAATGATCTAGAGTCCCTGATTCGAGATTACAATGCCAACAACTATTAGACTTAGAGCTATCTAACTTTTGTAAACGAACTGGGGTCCAGAATGCTCTATGTAAAAGAAAAAAAACAAGTTTGTCTCATAGATGCAGACACTGTACATCTCATCCTCCAAGTCCAAATTTGTGACCATTGAGATGCACAAATTTGATGCTTAATCTCAATGCTCCAAATTTCCCTTAGACCAGTTTTTGGTTTCTTTTTTAAAAATCCAGCTATCAATTTATACCACTGTGCGGCCTGGTGTCCCAGGAAGTCAACCTGAAAACATAAGAATTCCAAACTATATTGATTATTAAGATTTTTCCATTCAGGGAACCCCGGCTGAATAGCTTGCTAAATTGAACCATCTAAAACTTTGTGATTTATTAAGACCAAATTTATGTTGCAACTGTGAAAAATCAAGCAGTTTATCATTAGAAATAACATCATCCAAAATACGTATACCTGCTATCATCCAATCCTTCCAGATGACCTTAAATCCACCAATTTGAATCTTGGAGTTTAGCTATATAGTCTGATTTGTTGATTTATGTATTGGAATAGGCGTTAAATTCAACTGACATGTCGTAAGGTTTTCCATGTGCATTACATTACATTAGAGATTTCTATTCCACCATTACCTTGCGGTTCAAGGAGGATTACAAGAGATAAAAAAATGGAGGGTTTACAATGGAAGAACATTTGTCCTTTCTAGAGAGGTAAAGAGTAGGTTATGTAGTTTCTATGTGGCGGGAAGAGGGAGAAGGACGGTAAGTTTGAAGTTAGGGCTGTTTCATGAATTTCTTGAAGAGTATAGCTTTTATTTTTTTCTGAATGTCTTGTAGTCTGGTGTCGTTATCAGTTGATTGGAGATTTGGTTATCTAGTTTAGCTGCTTGAGTGGCCAGGAGGCCATCGTATAGTTTTTCCCGTTTTACTTCTTTGATCGAGGGGTGTGTGAATGGGGTGTGTGTTTTTCTATGTCTCATTGAGGTGGTTGCTCAGGTAGGTTGGGCTGTCTCCGTTTAAGGCTTTAAATAACATACAGTAGAATTTAAATAGTATTCTTTCTTGGATTGGTAGTCAATGTGAGTTGATGTATGCTTCTGAAATATGGTCGTGTTTTCTCAATGAGTAGATGAGTCTCAGAGCTGTATTTTGGATTGTTTGTAGTTGTTTAGTCATTGTAGCAGGGCAGGGGAGGTAGAGGATGTTGCAGTAATCTAGTAGACTTAGGATTAGGGATTGTACTATGTTTAAATATATTTATTGAGCTTATCAAGAAAATCAAATAAACAAAGAGAAACACAAACAAGCTCAGATTTTTGTACAATATCCCAGTCAAATCCCCCTTATCCCTTCACATCCTACTCCCCCCACCCCCGGGAAAGAGTGAGTGGAAAAATTGTCAGGATTATCTAGTTAGGCAGATATAAGATTATTGTATGCCATATTCAAATGTGAGGTCAATTAAAGAGACACGTTACTACATATTTTTTCCTGGAAAGGAGCAATTGTTATTACCAATCTGGATATCATATATCTTTTCTTTATGTCGATCACACAAGGGACTCACGTCCAGTCTGTATTTCCTTTCTACATCTCCTAAAGAAAGAATATAGTAATAAAAACAGTCATAATCTACTTTGAGTTGTTAACCTTTTATAATATAGAGTAATCATTTTTGTTTTACTTAGCTCTACAAAAATAAATATTCTTGCCAGTGGATTAGCTCCTATTGGCTCTTAAAAGAGAGAGCAACAACTACAGGTGGTTTTAAATGACATGTTAAAATATAAATTCATAAGTCTCCTCACCTTCAGCAGTAGCGGAAGGAGGAATGGAATTGCTGTTTTCTATCTGCAGCCCCTACTGCTGCCTCTAGTCTCTCCAGAGGCCTAGTTTTAACCCAGGAGTCTGGTGTTTTAGTCCTGGCCCGTTACATCAGCAGCACCCCTAATTTTAGTTGATCCTCATGTCAAAGGAGCCCTTTGAGTGGTTCAATGCTGTTTTTGAACTTTATGAGTAAATCCTTATTTAACGTGGGCTCTTGTTTACCTACCGTATATTTAAAGGTATGAAGATCTTTTCAATTATTTCTTAGCAGAAAGATGAGAGGCATTGAACTGCAAGTGCTGATGCAATGCAGATAGAGAGCAGGCCATGTACATTGAGTGATGAGAGCGGCAGACAACAGAAAAAATAAAACAATGCCCAACATGGCCACATTTCGCTTAATGGTAAGCTGCATCAGTTAAGCTGTGTGGTTTGCCTTTGGCTATTTGCCAGTTTTGTTAGTTCTAGAACAGGGGATCTCAAAGTCCCTCCTTGAGGGCCGCAATCCAGTCGGGTTTTCAGGATTTCTCCAATGAATATGCATGAGATCTATGTGCAAGCACTGCTTTCAATGCATATTCATTGGGGAAATCCTGAAAACCCGACTGGATTGCGGCCCTCGAGGAGGGACTTTGAGATCCCTGTTCTAGAAGGAAGTGTTACATGATGAAGCCTATCCTTAGGCAAAACTTGGCTATGTCGGGCACCATTTTATTTCATCTCTTCTTTTGAAGATCACATCAACGCTCAGGTCAAAAAATGTTTTTTCACTTTATGGAAACTTCGTACCATTAAACATTATTTTGATTTCCTCTCTTGACTGTTGGTTCAATCTTTGAACTTAAGTACCTTAGACTATTGCAATATCATATACTTGGAATCTTTTAAGAAAACCAAACGACTGAGAATCGTCCAGAATGCCGAAGTCCATCTCATTTTTGGCCTCAAGAAATCGGATCATGTAAGCTCGTATTACAAAAACTACACTGGCTGCCTGTGGAAGCAAGGGTCATCTTTAAGTTTGCTTGCCTTTTCTTCAAAACCATAACAGGTTCATCGCCAATCTATCTGTCTCATCATGTCTAATTTCCAGACACAACCTGTACACGTAGTACTTACTTGTTTGCCTTTCCATCCTTGATCGAACACTAACATTCCAAGCAGGCAAATGGAACAAACATTTAACCAATTTCATTTCAAACGCACTTTCTTACCAAACTTTCAAGAAATCAATCAAAATTTATCTCTTTGACAAATTTCTCTGACTCCACTTCTGCCTTGATGCATTCCTAAAATAATCCCAGATAAACTCGATTAATCTGAACATGCTAATGTAATTTTGAAAGTTTTTTGTATTGTTGCTGACTGTATACAGTCTCTTCCTCTATAAACTGCTCTGAACTATTTGTGGTATTGCGGTATATAAAAATAAAGTTATTATTATTATTATTAATAAATAATCTGATGTTCTTATTGCTCAGTGTACTTGGTTTGCTCTCTATCTGCACGACAATTATTTCTTGACCCCTCTGTGGGAGAGGGTGGTTGGGTTAAACTTAATTTGGGGGATGTTTTGAACTTTACTGATATTTTATTTTGCCATATTATGCATTTCTACTGTGTACATATTTTAGGACTACACTTCTCCCTCCGAATCTGCGGTTTCAGTATCTGCAGATTCGGTTATTCACAATTTTTTTTAAAATTTTTTTTTAATTTTTGGGGCTATTTTTAAGCCCTCTGAGACTCCCCGGAACTTTACCTGGTGGTCTAGCGGGCTTTCAGGGCAGGAGCGATCTTCCTATGCTCCTGCCCCGTGCAGATCACTCATAGGAAATGGCTACTGTGAGCTCCCGTAGTCTCTTGAGACTATGATGGGAGCTCACGGCAGCCATTTCCTATGAGTGATCTGCACGGGGCAGGAGCATAGGACGATCTCTCCTGCCCCGAAAGCCTGCTAGACCACCGGGTAAGGTTCCGGGGAGTCTCAGAGGGCTTAAAGTAAGGTCCGGGATTCCAGGAGAAGGCAGGGGGTGGGTCAGAACCGGCCCTAATATTATTCACGTTTTTTTAATATTCGCAGGTCAGCTCTGCCCCTAACCCCCATGAATATTGAGGGAGAAGTGTATTACCTATTTTTACCATTGTAGGCTGTTTAAATGCATTTTTGTAAAAACTGGCAATGAAATGAAAAGAAAAGGAGAAAAGAGTTTTCCTAAATTTTTATTTGTCTTTTATTATGACATACAAATATCTAGATAGAGATAGTTATACACATCTTCATATTTCCTCCTCCTCAAAAAATTTGACTGACAATTTAACTTACCTGAGGTGTGCACCATCACCAATTATGATATATATACCATTAACACCCTACTCAAAAATTTTTATTAGGCTATATGCTGACCAGTTGATCCTTTCCATTCAGTACTTATACAGGTAAGAAACAGAAGTACATTCAGAGTGGCTAAAACTCTAAATTTTGTTTCTCAAATCTATTTCTGTCATTTATTAACCAACCATGCTTCCAGCAAAGCCCCTGAAAGTCCATGACATTTTTGATTTCAGGGCCTACTCATTTTCTACTTGCCTTGATGAAAGAATTCCTCCGTTACTTTTTCACTCCACTGTTTGCTTAATTCCCAAGTTCGGCATGGGTTACAAATATCTGCACACTTCAAGGCCATCTATAAAATAAAATGAACATGAAATAAAACACTATATATATATCTGCTTAAACAATTTCATTTTTTAAATGGTCAGCAACAACAATAGTGTCATGTTTCTCTTTTTTTTTTTAATTCTTTATTCATTTTTAAAACTTTCATCAAGTGTACAAGAATCATAATAAACAGAATTAATCAGAGCACTTGCATATCTTATCATTATAATCTAAACATACAAATGTAACCCTCTCCCCACCCTCCCTCAAAGCCCTTCATTTATAATAAGAAACCTATTTTTGTATCCCTCCCCCCTCCCAATATTATATGATGTATGACTAGTAGAAAAATGGCATTTGATCATGACAAAAAGACGTTAATGGCTCCCAAATTTTAATAAAATTATTATAATTTCCATTTTGTATCGCTATTGATCTTTCCATTCTATATATGTGGCATAATGAATTCCACCAAAAATTAAAGTTCAACCTAGTATGATCTTTCCAGTTATTAGTAATATGTTGGATGGCAACTCCAGTCATGATCATTAAAAGTTTATTATTACTCGATGATATCTGACTCTTTTTTCTCATATACATTCCAAATATAACAGTATCATAAGATAATGCTACATGGTTTTCCAATAAACAATTTATTTGATCCCAGATTGAGTTCCAAAAGGCTAAAATATGGGGACAGTAGAATAAAAGATGATCCAAACTCCCTATCTCCAATTTACAATGCCAGCATCTATTGGACAAGGAACTATTTAACTTTTGTAAAGTGTCATGTTTCTAAGGCAGTGGTTCTCAATCGCTGTGTTGCAATAGGGCTGGCAATATAACTAGACTCTCTCTTTCCTTCCCTGCCTCCCCCCCCATGGAATTAATACCACACCCTTGTCTTACCTCAACCCCAATAAGCCCCACACCACTTAATTTTCTCCCTCCCCTTCCTATGGTCAGTCAAAGCTGCTATTTCTTTAGCAGCCTCTAGAGTGATACCAGGCTGCCTGAGCCAGTGCTGGATCATTCCCTCTGCCACATCCTGCTGGATCGTAAGGATGAAAGAGGGAGAGAGATGGAATTACTGGATCATAAGGGGGAAGGGGGAACTGCTGGACCATGGGGGAGACAGAGAGAATTTCAGGACCATAGGTGAAGGGAAGGGAGAAGGAACAGGGAAATGTTGGACCATAGTGATGGGGCAAGGCAGGGAGATGCTGGGCTACAAAGATGTAAGAAGAGAGAGGGAGGGGAGATATTTGGCATAGTAGAATCATGTGGGAGTTCTCAAGAAGAGTGAGAGAAATATAGAAGTACAGAGGGTAGAATTGTACTTATGGGGAGTAGGTAAAAGAGATGGGAATAGGAGGCCATGGAAGGGGTGAGACAGGAGATGGATGCATGGGTGAGAGGAGGAGATGGAAAATATAGGTAGAAGATTGAAAAGTGAAGGTGAAAAGGTGAGAGAGAATAGAGAGAGAGGAAATACGATTACGATTATCTGAGACAGATATAGTGAGGGACTAGGAAAAGATAAGAGGAAAGTTGAGAAAGGACAAATGGCCCACACTCAATGGTTAAATTATTTCCTTCATCTGGAGGAGTATTGTTTTAATACCTATACCAAAGGCTAGCAGAGGTCTGTAATTATCATCCTGTTGCTTCTATAAAGTGATGGAGGGATTAGTTACAGAAAAACTAGACATCTGTCAACACTTTGATATTTTACATTCCTTACAATCAGGCTTACAGAAATTGTAGTATCAGCTTTGGTAGCCTATGGTAAGGAACTATTATGCAAAAGTCAGTGAGCTATTATTATCCAATTTGATCTTAACAGTGCTTTTGATTTGGTAGAATTTAATTTGATGACAGATCTTGCGGCAGCCACTATTGACCGGGTTAGCAATAAACAGAACTGCACCCACTTACCTCAACAACTGTCTAAATTTCAACCGCACATCCAGAATAAGAAGAACCCAGATCCTATTCTCCTACCCACCGCTCAAGGGAACTTAGCGAAAGAAGATATACGACGGCCTCCTAGCAACGCAGGCAGCGAAACTGGACCCCTGTATCTCCAACCTGTTGTCAACTACAAGTGACTTTAAATCATTACGAATCGAAATCAAAACCCTGCTATTCAAAAAAACTATACATCCTCCCCACCGACCCTAACAAGTAACCCTTAAACTCTTCTTCCCTACTAGTATTCCTCAATTCTCCTCCCTTCCCCAACCTCTCCCCTCTGCCTCCTCTACTTAACCTCCTCATTTCTCCTCCCTTCCCCAACCTCTCCCCTCTGCCTCCTCTATTTAACCTCCCCTAAATAGTAATCCACCTGCTTCTACTATGTAAGCATCCCCCAAATTGTAACTTCCTGGAAATGTCCAGCTATCTTATACTGTAATGCGCTTAGAACTGCAAGGTACAGGCGGAATATAAGTCACTAATGTAATGTAATGTAAAAACTGGAGACTACTTAATGGAGTGTCTCAAGGCTTTCCCCTTTCTCCTTCACTTTTTAAATTGTTACCCCAATCTCTTGGTATCGTTTTCAACCTGCTTGTTTTTAAACATTATATATATATATATGCAGATGACATTGTATCCGGTATCCCAATTATAGTCAGAGACACTAGATAATATCTGAAAATGTGTGAATATGATTAAAGATTGGTTCTGCTCTCATCATTTCAAATTAAAACAAATTTTCCCTTAGTTCTTCAATCTAAAATACAGTACTCCCCCGATATTCGTGGGAGTTCTGTTCCAGGAACCCCCATGAATGTTGAAAAACCGTGAATACGGTTTTTAAGCAGGGGAGACAGGAGAGGGCAGCCGGATCGCCGGCGAGTGAAGGAAATCACTCGCGGTATGCTCCGACCGCCTCTTCCTGTACTAAAGTCGGGCCTCACCAATCAGGAGCTGCTTTGACACGCAGCTCCCCGAACACAGTGTCCTGATGTGCCTGAACATCTACACAGTAGTGCCGTACAAATGAAAAGACCACACTGCCGCTTAACAGATATCCATCGGAGGCACCAAGGAAGACTCAGCCCAAGAAGCAGCCTGACCCCAAGTAGAATGAGCCTTGAGAAATTCTGGAACAGACTTCTTTTGATGATGATACGCTGAAGCGATCGTCTCCTTGAACCAGTGGTCAATGGTAGCCTTGGAAGCACCGTCCCCCTTACGAGAACCTGCTAAGAGGACAAAAAGACGATCCGATTTCCGGAACTCCTGGGTCTGCTGAACATAACAGCGAAGGACCCGGCAGACGCCCAACTGTCTCTGCTCCAAAGAGCACTCCCGACAACCCAAGAATGGGAGTACCACGTATTGATTGACATGAAAAGGTGAAACCACTTTCGGCAGAAAAAAAGGAACTGGCCGCAGCACTGCGCGCTCCCTAGAAAATACCAGGAAGGGAGGCCTACAAGAGAAAGCCTGCAGCTCAGAAATGCATCTGGCAGAAGTAATGGGCTCCAGAAAGACCGCCTTCAGAGTAAGGTACTTCAATGCTCAGGAGCCAAGAGTTTCAAAAGGATGACGCACTAGTACGGACAGGACCAGACTGAGATCCCAGGCTGGAACCAAAGGCCGAAATGGAGGCCAGAGCAATTTGGCCACCCTCAAAAAGTGAATCACATCAGGAGAAGTCAAATGTTGACTATGCAGAAAACCGCGAAATGCAGACAAAACCGCAAGCCGAACCCGGAGGGAAAAGCAGGCAAGGCCCCTGTCCAGGCCATCCTACAAGAACTCCAAGATGTGAGGCAAAGAGGTATGAATAGGAACCACACCACGCACAGCACACCACTCCTCAAAGATATGCCAAACTCGAACATAAACCTGAGAGGTGTAGTCTCTGGGACCCCATGAGAGTGAAGATCACTTTATCTGAATAACTGTTTTTACCTAGGCATTCCCTTTCAAGAGCCAGGCTGTAAGACAAAAGGGACCTGGATCGAACACAGGAATGAGATCCTGCGTCAGAAGGTCGGGCGAGAGGCAGAGGAAGAGGGTCTGCCACGAGAAGATGAATGAGATCCACATACCACGGACGCCTGGGCCTGTCTGGAGCCACCAGGAACACGCGGCCACGGTGCTGAGCAATGTGAAGGACTCTGTCCACCATCGGCCTTGGGGGAAACATGTACAGAAGGTCATCCGATGGCCAAAGCTGCACCAGAGCATCCAGCCCCTTGGCCTGAAGATCCCTGTGCCGACTGAAGAACCAGGGCACTTTGGTGGTGCCACTCATGACCATCAGGTCCATGACAGGCTGGCCCCAAGCCCGCACAACCAACTTGAAGACTGCAGGACCGAGACGCTACTCTCCGGGATCCAACACGTGACGATTGAGGAAATCTGCTTGGACGTTCTCTACTCCCGCTAACAACTGAATAGACCCCCCACTGGCTCTCTAAGCCATATGCCTTGTCGGTATCGGTGGAAAGGCTTACAACTAAGGCACCTCTAGTAAAAAAATTTCAGGGAGGTGGGGGAATGGAGAGAGGGTCTTAACCCGTCAAGTGTGACATCCCCAAGGTCAGATGGACCCCCGAAAGGGTCCCCTAAGCTCAATCTGGCACCACAGATGAGGACAAGAAGGCCTAAACAAAATCCAACAGGCCTACACTAAACCAAGGAAGACTGCACAGGCTTACCACCCCCACCTGCTGGAGATAGAGCTGACCCGGAAGCTTCTCCTCTGCCTCAGGTCTTCCACTCAGTCATCTCTCTCCCCTTCAATCTATTCAAAATTATTCTGCATGACTTAAATTCCACCAGAGCTGCCTTACTCACATTACCCCTCTCCTCAAGCCACTTCAATGGCTCCCCATCCATTTCCAAATACAGTTCCAAACTCCTCTTACTGACTTATAAGTGAATTGACTCTTCAGCCCCTCAATACCTTTCCTCACTTATCTCCCCCCTCCCCATGAATTCTGCTCATTGGGTAAATCCCTTTTATCCATACCCTTCTCCTCCACTGCCAACTCCAGATTCCAACCCTTCTATCTTGCTGCACCATATGCCTGGAACAGATTGCCTGAGTCAATATGTCAAGCTCTGTCTCTAGCAGTATAAAGCTCTCTATTTTGAGGCTGCCTTCAACTCCCATTCACCATAACATACCTATGTCCATCTTATCATTCTCTCTGCAAGAAACTCCCTAACTCCTATCTGGCCCATGTGTTCTGTCTGTCCTAATTAGACTGTAATCTCTTCTGAGCAAGATTGTCTATTACATGTTGAATGTACAGCGCTGCGTATGCCTTTCAGCACTACAGAAATGATAAGTAGTAGTAGAAGATGGGAAAATAAGTAGCTGGGAAAGAAAAGGGATTGAAACAGAAATGAGAGTGTCTCTACAGTCTACAAAACATACAAATACAACACAGTTGGAAAATAAATGTATTTTTAGTTATACTTTTGAATTTCTTTTCTGTGCTAAACTGTCTTTGTTCTAAGAGCCTATCATAACCTGAGCCAATTTAGGAGGGCTCACCTCTGGCTTGATTTACCTAATCAATTTTCTGACTTTACCAGCTGAAGGTTCTCCAGAATGCCTCAATAGTTTAGATTTTAACAAGACATTCACAAAATCCAAAAAAAAAAAAAGAGAATGAAAAACTTTTATTAAGAAAGATAACAGAAATGTGTGAGCAATGGAATCTTTTACATCTCTCTTGGTGGGGAAGAGTTCAAACAATTAAAATGATGATATTGCCTGTGGTTTGTTATCAAATGAGTATGATACCAATATTTTTTCAGGAGTCATTTTATAAAAAGTTAAACAACGTTCTTACAAAATTTGTTTGGTTTGGGAAAAGATCCAGAATTGCTTTAGCATCATTACAAAGACCAATTGTGGAGGGAGGGGTAAATTTTCCAAATTTTTATAGGTACCATCAAGCCTACATTCTAAGACAGGGTATGTATTGGATCCTCCCAGATCTCATGGAGAATGTACCGGATTGGTTATATTTAGAATGGCGGCTCCTGTTTCCATTACATTTAGAACATGTAGTTAGTATAAAATTGCCTAGGAAATACAAGGATAATAGAATTTTACTGGATACTTGGAAGACCTTAAGATATATTAGTAATCTATCACCAGATCCAATTGCTAAATCATTAAATCAATCTATTTGGGTATACTCCAGGATCAAGATTGGCGGATTTAAGATTGTCTGGAAACAATGGATAATTGCAGGTATACGGACATTGAATGATGTTATTTCAGAAGGATCACTGCTTAGTTTTTCACAATTGCAACATAAATTTGGCTTAAATAAAACACAATATTTTAAATGGATGCAATTGAAGCAGGCTATTCAGGCAGGGTTCCCTGAATGGAAAGACCTTAATACTCAATATAGCTTGCAGGTTCTCTGTTTTCAGGCGGATTTTATGGGACACTAAGCCGCAAAATGGTATAAATTGTTATATGGATTTTTAAGTAAAAAAAAGAAAAATGGACTCAGGGATATTTGGAGTATTGAGATTGAACAGACAATTTCTGCGTCTCAATGGCCACGATTTTGGTCCTGGAGATTAAGGTCTACAAGGTCAGCATCTATGAGTCAAACGTGGATGTTTTTGTTACATCGAATTTTATGGACCCCTACGCGTTTACAAAAGATAGATAGCACTAGATCCAATTGATGCTGGCATTGTAGAATAGAAGTTGGGACGTTAGATCATTTCATTTTTTTTTGTCCCTGCGTAAATGCTTTTTGGAAACTAATTTGGCCCCAAATTAATAAATTATTAGAAAACCATGTAGGACTCTCATATGACACTATATTATTTGGTACAGCAATGAGAACTCAGAGTCCGATTTCTGCAAATAATAACAAGTTATTATTAATATTGACAGGGGTCGCCATGCAACAAATTACTCAAAATTGGAAGGATTATACTAAATTAAATTATACATTTTGGTGGAACTCAGTTTGTCATATATATAAAATGGAAAAGGTATTAGCGTTACAACAAGGGAATCTTCATAATTTCAAAAAAATTTGGGAACCATTGACTAATTATTCTAATGATCAGATATCTTAGCACATTGGTAGTAGATATATAGGGGTGGGATGGGGAATGTATATCATATGGAAATAGGAAATTTGACAAAAGGGGGGATTTATTTTATATTATAAGAAGATTTGTTTGTAAATACAAGTGTCATATGATAATTGATTATAATATGTTTAATTCACTTGTAAGAATTCAAAAATGAATAAATAAAATCTAAAAAAAAAAAAATAAAAAAAAATAAGAGACATTCACAAAATACAATATATGACATATAACTACCTGTAAAATGAAGAGCCGGTGATCTGCATTATCCAAATGTAAGTCTCCTTTGTCCAGGTGGATTCTAAATTGAGACAAATATTCATTTTGTCGGCTGATGTCTGTTGCTAGAATGAGACAGCCTAACTGGCTTTCCATTTGCTGCCTGGGATAAGTAACAAACACTATATTAAACACTGCACACAGTTATAAGAAAGTATAACATTTTGAATTTCAACTATGTAGAAAACCATTTATTCAAAAATTTTACCTAAAAAATCTACAGGTGAGCTTTTGGTGGAACAAATTATAACTATTTCCCAATACTGCAGACCAGCTCTAGTTAAGTATTAGGGATATCAACTCCCCCCACAGCTAGATAAGAGTTCCATTTAAAACATTCTACTAGTTCCAGTATGATGGAAGCAAGAACACTGCACACACACACACACACACCAGTCTGTAATTTATTACTTGATTTGTAGAACAAAGTGTATAATCTTCCATTTCTATGTTACTGCACACCATTTTTAGTTTGCAATGCAGAGCAAAGAAAATGCTGGATTTGCAATGCACAGTTATAGAATATAAAACCATTTATCCATTCCAACCCTCATCAAATTCTCCACATTGATGAAATTATTTGAGGTGATACAGAAGACAAGCAGAAATAAACCAAAACGGAACTTTAGTCAACAATGTTACCCAGCTCCTTCTCATACTGACCCAAAGATAATTGAACTGATCCCTGAATTTCCATCTGTACATTATAGAGCATTTCAAGAAAACACCAAAAAATAAGCATGAAAAATATGGGCCCTAAGTACCAATTCTAACATGGCAATTGTGTGCAAAATTACTGTTATGAAATAGAGGGCAAGTCAGCATGTGTTCCCCTAATTTTAGGTGAGAGCGCTTAATGTGAAAGGATAGTGTACATAATCATGCCTAGCACAGGTGGTTGTGTGCATATGTAACAGTATTCTATAACTTACGAGCGCAACTGCAAGACGTGCCCCTTTGTAAATTCACGCTATAGCATTTTGGCACTATGGGGCTCATTTTCAAAAAAGACGTCCAAAAGACAGCATAGCACTTGGTCGTCTTACTAGTCAAATCGTCCAAGTGGGCACTCTCAAAACAGACTTTCTAGACGTCTTTCTGGTCACTTTCTCTCTATTGCATCCAAATCTTAAGGGTGTGTATTAGAGGCATGTTTTAGGTAGGCTTAGGACTTGGACATTCTGCAGGGATAATCAAACTTCAGAAAACGTCCAGGAAGCCATTTAGATCAAAAAGGTACCCAAACTGACCAAATGACCACTGGAGGGATTAAGGCATGACCCCCCCTTATATCCCCAGTAGTCACCGACCCCCTCCCACCACCCAAATGCTTTAAAGCCTGTCTTACAGATTCACCTGGCTCATATACATCTCCACAGCAGAGCAGAGGGGCACATTAAGGGTTACTGCAGTGAATGTCACATTAAAAGTCCCAGCAGATGTCACTGAAACTTGCTTATATTGTATGGTAAGCCCTTCAAACCCTAATGAACCTACATAAAGATGGCACCTACAGGCATAAGGGCTATTGTTGTGGTGTACATGTGGGTACAGTAAGATTTAGGTGGGTTTTGGAGGGATCACCATACATAACATGACCATTTATTTTTTTCCTCATAACAGGACATCTACTAATTTTCAGTCCCGCCCCCAATCTCCCCCTATCCCTGTCCCAGCTCTGCCCCCTGCTGTCTGCTCTGGTCGGACAGAAGGGCATGCGCGCATGCAGTTCAATGACATCACAAGTGATGCTATCACGTGGCATCTGAGCATGCGCAGATGCCCTTCTGCCCGAAGGTGATTTTGAGGGAGGCTTTTTGGGTTGCTCCATAGTGCAAAATATAAGACAGAAGATATAAATTCTCAAAAGGGACATATTTTGATCACTAAATTGAAAATAAAATCATTTTTCCTACCTTTGTTGTCTGGTGATTTCATGAGTCTCTGGTTGCACTTCCTTCTGACTGCATCCAATATTTCTTTCCTTCTTTCTGCCTCCTGCATGCTTGCTCTCCTCCAGACCTCATTTCCTTCCCCAACCAACATCTCTCTCTGTCCCTCTATGAGACCAACTTTTTCTTCCTCTCTCCCTGCCCCCCTTTCTTTCTCTCTCCCTGCCCCCACAAGCCACCCTGCTTCCCCTGCCCCCTTTCTTTCTGTCTTTCTTTCTCTTTCCCTGCTCCCCCTTTCTTTCTTCCTGCCCCAAGCCACCCTGCTTCCCTGACGCAGCCTGCTTCCCCTGCCTGCACGATGCAACCTGCTTCCCTTCTCTCTACTTTCCTGACGCAGCAACAGGCACGTGAAGCGACTGCATTGCACAAGCGCCGGGCCCACAGGCCTTCCCCCCCTACCCATCAAGAGAGGAAGTTCCGGGCCAGCCAATCACTGCCTGGCTGGCCCAGAAGTTCCTCTCCAACATAAGAATTGGCATGGGGGAGGGGAAGGCTTGTGGGCCTGGCGCTTGTTAAGTGCAGTCGCTGCATGTGCCTGTTGCTGCGTCTGGGAAGTAGGGAGAAGCAGGGAGAAATCCTGGACTTCGAAAATGGGACATTTCAGTGTCCCGGAACTGTTCTTGGGGACAACGGGATAGGCAACTTCAAAATGGGATATCCCGTTCAAAACGGGACATACGGTCACGTTAACCATATATTATCTGCTGTGCTCAGCTGTTTGTGAACAGTTTGTTAAGAATGCTGGTTGTTTGGACATCTGAAAGCTTGCTTTTGTGCATTTTTCAGGTGGACGTCTTTATATTCAAGAATGGTCAAAAAAGATAGACATACTAATGGCCAAAATGTCTAGATAAGTCATTAAAAAAAAAAAAAAAAATAAGATAGACATCTTGCAGTTTTGAAAATGAACATTTTCTCTACTGGATTTCTGGACATCTTTCTCAAAACGTCCAAACTCAAGACTTAGGACATCCTACTGAAAATGTCCCTCCACATTTCTAGAATAGTGTCTAAGTGCACTTACAAGTTTAACTATAAATTAGAGCCAATTAGCACCAATTAATGCCACTTAAGGGCTATCACTGGCACTTAAGGCCATTTGGCGCCTAATTTAACAAGTAAATTAGGTACACTACTGGTATTATCCTATAACTTGTACACTCAAATTTATATGCTAGTTGGCAATTTGGGTGCACACCACTTTATGGAATCCAGAGGTATAGACTCCAAAAATATGATACTGAGTGATGCCATGAACTTTAATACTTTTAAAATTAAATAGCATGAGTGTCTAAATAAAATGGCTAAAACTACCTCATTCAACAGCATATACTGTCATCTAGGTAGGGAAACACCTGAAGACCATGGTTCCTTAGAGCTGCTGCTACCAGTACCAGGCATTTGGTGAACACTCTGGGAGATGAAGCTAGGCCAAAGGGTAGCATTCTGTATTGATAATGCAGATTCCCCACCCGAAATCTGAGATATCGACGGGAGGCTGGATGAATGGGAATATGAGTATAAGCCTCCTTGAGATCCAGAGAGCATAACCAGTCGTTCTGATCTAGAAGGGGATAAAGGGACGCTAGGGACAATATGCAAAATTTTTCTTTGACTAAAAATTTGTTGAGAGCCCTGAGATCCAGAATGGGTCGCAGCTCGTCTGTCTTCT
The DNA here is from genome assembly GCF_902459505.1 of Geotrypetes seraphini. Taxonomy (NCBI): domain Eukaryota; kingdom Metazoa; phylum Chordata; class Amphibia; order Gymnophiona; family Dermophiidae; genus Geotrypetes; species Geotrypetes seraphini. Next base: position 105,932,948 of record NC_047085.1, on the reverse strand, counting down.
TCGGAACAAGGAAGTAACGGGAGTAAAACCTCCTGTTCTGCTGTTCCAAAGGAACTGGTTCGATGGCACGGAGACGAAGCAGAGCTTGAGTTTCCTGAAGAAGGGCGGTCTGAGATGGACTGGAAGGATACTCTCTTGGAGGAAGCTATGGTGGAACCTGAGTGAAATGAAGAGAATATCCTTCCCTGATGATTGACAGCACCCAGAGGTCGGATGTAATTATCTCCCATCGGTGATAAAATTTGATGGAGATGACCTCCAATGGGGAGAAGAGAGGACAGAGACAGAATGGTGGAGGTTATGCTCTGTTTTAAACAGTCAAAAAGGCTGCGCAGCCTTAGGTGCAGCAGAAGGTTGAGATTTCTGTTGCTTCTGATTCTGCTGTTTCTTAGGAGGCGGATGAGTGTAAGGAGCCGTTCTCGGAGCAAAACGCCTCTGGAAAATTGGAGGAGGGCGTGCAGGCTTGGCAGGAGCTGGCTTAGGCTTTGGTCTGACAACAGAAGCAAAGGATTTTTCATGTTCAAACAATTTCTTGGTGGCTGCCTCGATAGATTCATCGAAGAGGTCATTGCCTGCACAAGGAATATTAGCCAAGCTGTCCTGAAGATTAGGGTCCAAGTCAATGGTGTGAAGCCAGGCTAGGTGGCGCATTGCTACAGAACAAGCAGTCGCCCTGGCGGACAACTCAAAGGCATCATAAGAAGACTGGAGAAGATGTAATCTGAGTTGTGACAGAGTAGCTAAGACTTCTTGAAATTCGAAGTGCTTTTGTGTATCTAAATAGCTGAGAAATTTAGGAAGAAGATCAATGAAGAACTTGAAATAAGTGACAAAATGAAAATTATAATTGAGGACTTTGGAGGACATCATGGCATTTTGGTAAAGGCGACGTCCAAACTTGTCCATGGTTTTCCCTTCCCTTCCAGGTAGCATTAACTCTGGAAGGATGGGATCTTTTCAAGGAGGACTCCACAAGCAGGGACTGATGAGACAACTGTGAAGGATGGGATCTTTTCAAGGAGGACTCCACAAGCAGGGACTGATGAGACAACTGTGAATTCTCAAAACCTTTGCAATGTAGAGTTTTATACCTGGAGTCCAACTTGCCTGGAACAGCAGGAATTGCATAAGGAGTCTCCAGGCATTGTGTAAAAGTCTGAGACAAAAGCTTATGAAGGGGAAGCTTAAGTGACTCTGCAGGAGGTTGAGGAAGATGCATGACCTCGAGGTACTCCTTAGAGTATTTAGAACCAGCATCTAACTGACGGTCCAAGTCAGCAGCTATCTGACAAAGAAAAGAAGAGAAAGATAGCTGATCTGCTAATGCCTTACATCGAGAGAGACTCGAGGACCTTGAGGCAGCCTGGGTCAAAGATGAAGCTTCGGCAGGAAAATAATTATCAAAAAGAATAAGGAGACTTGGACGAAGCAATAGAAGCCGCTGAGTCCTCGAGGTCTGGAAGTGGAGTCCTTGATTGAGGAGTCAGAGGTCTAGTAGAGCTGGAAGGTGTAGATCGAGGCTTAGTTGAAGAAGGATGCTCCTTAGAAGAAGAGCTATGCTTGCAGGTATGCCTCGAGGTAGGTCTTGATCGACGACGAGAGTGGTGTCTGGAAGCAGGTCTCGAGGATCGAGGAGACTTGGCTTCGGAGATGGAAGCTGACGTTGCCAAAGAATGGATGGGGCTAGAAGCTGTAGATCGAAGCTCGGGAGGCTTGGTGTAGGAATCTCGAGGCACTCCCAAAGACTCTGCTCCTTGTATGGAGTGTGAGGATTCCTGTCGAGGCACTTGCAAAGAATCTACTCCTTGCTTAGAGTGCATAGATGCCAGACCAGACATTCGCAAAGACTCTACTCCCTGCATAGAGTGTGAAGGCTCAGCCCGAGGTATAGGAAGAGGCTCGACCTCGCGGGAGTCTGCACAATGCCCAGGCTGGATTAGAGTAGCTAGCTTCGGTCCTATTTTGGTTAGGAACTGAATAAATTGCTGCTCTAACATGGTCTGGAAGGAAGCCGGCAAGGATGGATCCGCGTCTGAAACTGGACCACCTGCTACGGCTGGAGGTTCCAAAGAAGCAGTGGAAATGTGCTTCGATTTGGAAGTCTTAGCAGGCTTGAGGACCACCGCTGGAACTTTCTGCTGAGCTATCTAACCTGAGGAACCAGGGGAAGATACAGCAGGTGTACTTGAAGCAAGAACCGCCACAAACGAGGAAGGTTTGATGATGCTCGAGGTCGGAGTCGTGGAGGCAGGAGGACCCTTGGTAGAGGGTGGACCTGAGGCCGCTTTCGAAGGCGAGGGAGTGACTGAAGAGTCCATCCCAAAAAGCTTCTCCACTAAAATTTGATGTTTACGGGCACGAGGCTGAAGAGTAGCACAGCGCTCGCAAGACTTTGGTTGATGGCCCGGCCCGAGGCAGTTGAGGCACCGACGTTGTGGGTCCGTGAGGGAAATCGCATGCTGGCACTGGCTACACTTCTTGAAAGCCGTTGCTGGCTGGGACATAGGAGGAAAAATAGCCACCACAAAGTCAAAGCCCCTGGGCTGCGGCCGAGCGGCCTGCCCCTCCAGTCGACCGGAAGAAAATAAAATATTTTTTTTAACTAGAAATAAAAGAAAACAGAAATTTGTGAAGAAAAAAACACAAACCGCGGTGGGAGAAGGCACAAAGTAACAAAGTTGAACGCAGAGAGTCAAACATGGACTTCTCGGCTACGCGGAAAACTGATGAGACTCGCCCTGCGCTGGGCGGGAAGGCACTCGCGCATGCGCGGTGCGGCTGTCTCGAAACTTCTAAGTTTCTACAAGCAAGTCTGCTTGCGAGGCTTCCACATCCGGGCTCCGTCGGTGACATTACCCATATGTGAGAATAGGCTGCCTGCTTGTCCTAGGATAAATGTTGGATATGGCCGTGGAAGAAAAGATATAGAGATAAAAGATGAATAGTGAGCATGGAAGAAGAAAACCTCTAATGGGCAATAGACCCTGGTGAGCAATTAACAGAAGACAAACAGAAACTATAGCCTGGGACCAATGCCTAAATTACACTTTCACACAGACAGTACAAGGTACGGAGAAAGCTATTGCACAAGCCAGAAACTGTGGACCCAGGGAAGGAAAAAAGCCTCAGAAATAAAGTCTACCACCCACAGTGGTGGTTCAAGGCGTTCAGGCAATAACCTCATTGACATTAAAAAAAACCTCCCCTGGAGTGCAGAAAAAGCTCTGTGCGGTACAATAAAAGCTTAATATAAACAAGACAGATGAAAAAAATTTCAACTTATCTCAAACTGATGATTGGTACACCAACAGTGGCCAGCATTTCACAATTCTGTTGCCTCAGGAAAGTGGGTAGGAGAGAGAGTGGAACAGACGCTGAAGGAACATGGGGAGAGGAGCGAGTGGAACAGACGTTGAAGGAAAGTGGGAAGGGGAGAGGGTGGAACAGATGCTGAAGGAAAGTGGGGAGGGGAGAGAGTGGAACAGACTCTGAATGGAACTGATGGAAGGAGGGGATAAAGAAAAAAAAGGGCAAATTCTGGATTGGGGAGACAGATACCAGATCTGAGGGGAGGAAAGGAGAGATGCTAAAAACTATCTGGGGGAGGGAAGGGAAGATAGAAGGAAAGAATACAGAGATGCCAGACTATGGGGAGAGCAGAGGGAAAACAATGGGTGTCAGACCAATGGGGGGAGGGGGGAGGGAAAGATGGAAGGGAGAGGAACAGTAACTGAGCAGATGTCATATGGAAGAGGTAGCGAGAAGGCAGACAGTGGATGGAAGGAATAGAATGACGAGAAGATGAGTAAAGCAGAAACCAGACAACAAACGTAGAAAAAAATATTCTATTTCTTTTCTTTTGGATAAAGTAGTATATTAGCTGTATTGATAAACATTTATAAACAAAGCCCTGCCAAATTTTTTCCCCGGGTCATTCTCTTGTGTGGAACCATCTTAATGTGCAGGGAGGCGCGTTCTTCAAGTCCCATTTAAAAAGTATGCTTCATCCTGTTTGAAGCTTTTTTGAACTCACGATGGGAGGTTTTTATTAAATATTTCTGTATTCTCATAATAACATAAGAATAGCCTTACTAGGTCAGACGAATGGTCCATCAAGCCCAGTAGCCCATTCTCATTGTGGCCAATCCAGGTCCCTAGTATCTGGCCAAAACCCAAAGTGTAGCAATATTCCATGCTACCAATACAGGGCAATCAGATTGGTCACACCCTGAGACATCAGAATTGTGAAACGCTGGCCATTGGTGTACTGATTGTCAGTTGTAGAGAAGTCCCACCTCCAGTCTGGAAGCCCCTATGCTGCTTTGGAGGAGAGAGGTCAGAAAGTCAAGTCACATGCAGGATACTCCAAACACACCAAACAACTGGAACTCTCAAGAGTTTGGATGTGTGGTGGTAAGATTCAATCCCCAACACAGCTTGGAGAAATGGCAATTTCACTGTTGGGTGCTAGTAGCTGCAGTGCTTCGGGTGTGCAAGATGAGGCTTTGAATTGATCCAGGAGACCTGGAGGCCATATACCTGCAGCTAAGTTTGATGTTTCTTACTTTTTTCCACATGCCTTGGAAGTCCATAGAACTTGTATAAGGATAGACTCTGCACATGCTGTTGCTAGCGTGCTTTTGTTTCAATGAAGGAGGTTAACTATTTGACTGCTATAGAGCCTAACTATTCTTTGCAAACGTACCATTGGAAGAGATATTATGGTTTGGAAACATCAATTAGAAGTGGAGTTTTTTACCTATGAGGTTTTTCTCCATTTCACTTTAATTGTCCTATTACTGATTAGGTGTGGTGGTATGTGTGTTGTTTAATAGGCCTTGTCGTCATAGGGTGGCCCCTTCAGTTCCCATATAGGGCATATTATTTGTTGGTTTGTGTGATTTCAATTATTCTAACATTGATTGGTTAAAATCTTACATCAGATAGTGCTAGGGAGGTAAAATTCCTAGACATCATAAATGACTGCTTCTTGGAGCAACTGGTCCAGGAACTGACAAAAGGAGGAACTATTTTAGATTTGGTCCTTAGTGGAATGCAAGGCATAGTACAGGAGTTAACTGTGTTCGGTCTGCTGAGAAACAGTAATCATAACATGATCAAATTTTAATTGATACCTAGAGTAGAGAATGACACGGCGACTGTTACCCACGGGTAGCCTGCAGGAATGTTGGGGGGGGGGGGAAGAGACTTGTTGCCGTGGGTACAGGGACAAGGCCATTCACTGCCCCATGGAGCGGTGAATGGCCTTGTCCCGTAGTAAAGTATCTGCCGCGAGTTGCCTCCCTTTCCCACTCTTCCTGGTCAGCAGCCTTCTTCGCGATCACTTGTCCAGCAGCCCCCTCTCGCGATCACAGGTGCAGCAGCAGCCCCCCTCGTGAGTCCAGCAGCCCTCTCCCTCCCTATCGCTGGTCCAACAGTCCTCCACCCTCCCTTCCTCTCGATGGCAGGCAACAAAAAACAAAACAACAACAAACCTGCGACTCTCCTGGGTCAGCCCCTTCACGCCTCCCGGGGGAGGCCTACCAGCCTGTTAGAAGCTTCCTGCATACAGGGATGCTCCTACCAGAACCTTCTTGCCATCAAGACCCTCCTTTCAATGTAATTTCCGGCAAGAGGTTTGTCTAAGGTCAAATGGTAGCTTGTTCAGCAAATAGAGCCCTATACAGAAACTATCATCTTACGGTCTTTCCCCTCTTAAAATTATTTCCAAAAGAGTTTCCTCTAGACTTAGTTCTCCTTTAGCTCTTATGAGAATGTAGTCTCTTAATTGCCTGTACTGAAAGATCTTGTGCAAGGAGAGACCATAATCCTCGTGCAATTCAGCAAATGATAGCATGGCTCCATCTTCCCACACCTGATCAAGAGCAACAATATGGGCCCTTGCTGTTACCAGGGTTCATGCAACCTGGCAAAAAACCAGGAACATGGTCATCTCTAGAAGAAAATAGTGTCTCTTCGAGAAAAAAAATTGTTGATGCAATTTATATCAGATCTATAAAAGGAACCCCATTCCTAAGGAGCTACCTTAGCTATTTTTAACAGTTATATTTCTGGGACCCAGTCCAGTGCCTGAAAAGGCACTGCTTACATCTAAGAAGAGTAGGACATCCACTCAGATAATATACGAAGATGAGCTGCATGAAAATTAAGTTTAAAGTTGGGGGACCCCTACACCACCTCATAGTTTAGGTTGATATAAAACAGATCATCTGACCCCAGGAGGGCATCTCCTCTAAATGTAGGCAAAAGCCTGTTTGCGAAGTCTGAGAAAAACACAACCAGGGATCGGCAGCAGGAGTGCATAAAAAAAAGATATACGGTAACAACTTGGGGAGAATCGTTATTTTAGGAACCTGGCCAAACCAAGACAAAGACTCTCTCATCGCTCTAAATCTTCAAATATTCATTCAGACCCGGGGGGGAGGTAGGGGTGGGGGATTAGTGGTGTATAAACCCTCTATAGTATGGTAAGATTGACTCAAATAGCAGATCTGGTGGTGGTTCCTAGTGAAAGGGAATATGTTGTAATGACTGTGCCTAAATGCAGAAGTAATCATGAGGAAGCTGGAATTAGATGATTCAAGTGTTGGAGTAAAAATAGGCAGAAGAACCATCAGCAATCTCAGATACGCAGATGATAGTATCCTGCTGGCAGAGAGTGAGAAAGACCTCAAGAAGTTGATCCTGAACCTGAAAGAAAAGTGAGAAGATGTGACTTTAAATGAACATTAAGACGACCAAAATCATGACTACTACCGACAATAAAGTCCACATAAAGATCAACAATGAAGAAATAGAAGTGGTTGACAGCTTCATTTTCCTTGGGTTCCTCACTGATCACAGTGGCGGTTTGGTAGTAGAGATCAAGCATCAATTAGCACTGAGGTGTGCAGCCATGGTGAGTATGGACCAAATATGGAAGTGCAAGGATGTCAGGGCGTGGCTTGGAAGCGCATTAAACGGTCAAGTGAAAGACGAGCTCCGTGCTGACAGGCTTATTAAAGTAAAAATAAGCTATTAAGAATAATTTTTCTTTACTTAAAAGGGTGATACTGATTGTATTATGGCCTCGGGAAAGCAAATAAAAATGGATGTGGCTGGGACTGGATCAGGAAGTATAAAACGATCTAAGCCTGAACCGGCAACTCCTTCAAAGGTCCCGCTGCCAAAGGAAGATAACATAGATATTTTAAATGAACTTCGGCATATAAAACAAATAATTTCTGACAATGCAAAAAAACTGCAGGAGGTCAAAGAAGAAGTTGCAAACCTTACACAACGAATGCAGCTGGTAGATATTAAAATAGAACAGTTGGAAAAACGGACAGAATTAACTGAAACTGAAGTGTCTCACTGTAAGCAAGATCGTAAGAAAATTGAAATGTTATCAAGAGACCTTGAAGATAGTATGAATCATGAGAGGAGGAGTAACCTTACAATAACTGGGTTACCTGAAGGAGTAAAAAAAAAAAACAAACAAACGATCCAACCTCCTTTTTAGAAAACTTTCTTCTAAAAGTTTTACCTCTCAAAACAAAATTTCCGCTGGAATTTAAGAGGGCACACAGGATCCTTACGAGAAGAACCAGCAAACAAACAGGCACCAGCAAGTTATGGAGATCTTCCGTTTGGTGAAAGAAAACAAAAATTTAAGATGTCAAGATGCTAGGATTCATATCGTGCCTGATTTTGCAAGGGCTACAGCATTCAAAAGGAAAAACTACTGGAATTGTGCTCACAACTTAGAAATCCTGGGGCTAAATATGGCTTGGTATATCCCGCAATAATGCGGGTTACATACGTGAATAAAACTTTGAATTTTGATGATCCTGCAAAATTGCTGGAATTTTTAGATCAATGTGATCAGCAGATGACTTCTTAAGAGAAAGGAATTTATTTTAAGATTGCGGCTGTGAATGGAGAGTGATTTGTTTTATATTTATATGAATCTATTGAAAATAATATCTTTTACAAATTTTAAAGTTTTCCATGTAAAAGTGACTTTGGAAGGTGTATTTTAGAATGTTTGGAACTTTTGAATTAACTTGACTGGGGCTCAAGGGTCTCTCATACGAAGAGAGACTGAACAAATTGCAGCTCTACACTCTCGAGGAACGTAGGGAGAGGGGAGACATGATCGAAACATTTAAGTACCTCACGGGACGTGTCAAAGTGGAAGATGATATTTTCTTTCTCAAGGGACCCTCGGCCACAAGAGGGCACCCGCTCAAACTCAGGGGCGGAAAATTTCATGGCGACACCAGAAAGTATTTCTTCACAGAGAGAGTGGTTGATCATTGGAACAAGCTTCCAGTGCAGGTGATCGAGGCAGACAGCGTGCCAGACTTTAAGAATAAATGGGAAAACCCATGTGGGATCCCTACAAGGGTCAAGATAAGGAAATTGGGTCATTAGGGCATAGACAGGGGGTGGGTAAGCAGAGTGGGCAGACTTGATGGGCTGTAGCCCTTTTCTGCCGTCATCTTCTATGCTTCTATGACTTTGACATGTGATACAAGTAACTGGATATTCAAACTGCTTCATACTCAGGAAAAGATCTTAAAGCATAAAATCAATGTAACACCTAATGTATTTTATCAAAAACATTTTAATTAGGTATTATTTGCTACAGTGTCTCCATTCGATAACAACATTACATAAATGGAATGAAAATGGATGAAACTGATCTATTGAGCAGTATTTCTCATTAGAAATCTCCATCCGAAGATTCCTAAACTATTTCCTGCCGCTGATTAAACATAGGAAGTCTGGCAATATAGTCATTTTCTACAAGCCGTGTACTATGTAAACAAGTTGGTATTTAAAGAAGTCTGCGTAGAGGGAGCAAAAAACTAAATCTAATGCCTTGTCTCATCATGCCTTCCTGAATGCCCAGGACCTCGGTGATAGACTATTGAAGAGCTAACAATTCTCAGGTTACCACGAAATCTTTGATGATTATGAGAATCTACCAATGAGCTATGGGTCATTCCATAAGCTGATACACTAGGTTTAGTCAGTTATTGAATCCGAAATGAATAGGATCTGCCCTCCCATGTACTTACTATACTAAAGACTCTTCTCAGATAGTTGAAATACAAGAAGTCTGATAAGATCGTCATTTTAAGTCTGCAGGAGGTCTTCAAGTTGTTCCCTACAAAGCTGTATACTATGTGAACAAGTTGGCATTTAAAAGAGTCTGTTAGAATCTATGTTTTGAATTGCTTCACTTTTGAGTTTGCATCAGCTTATTAGAATGCGGGCGAGAGTATGTTAATTTCTTATAGATTCACATCGTACAGACTAAGAAGACTTTAAATTGCATGAAATGGACTCGGAGTTCAGAATTAATTTCTTATCAAGACAAGAAACTCAGACAGATGATCTTTTGGATTCAGCTCAAGATACAGAGGATTAACAACAGTGAACATTTGACTGCTTCCTCAGGCGGGATTTATCTTCTTGGTCATGAAAAGGGGGTTTAGCGAGGATAGAGCGTACATGGATAAAATTGTAATTGGTTCCAGAACTCAAAATTTCTCTTTTTCACATTCTCTTACTTTAAGTTTAAAATGCAACTTGGCACAAATATGTGTATCATGGGAAAGGTTCATGTTTAGGTCCTATTCAGCACAGTCATCAATGGAGTGGAGAAATTTTCATATATGCGTTAAGAATTATTTTTGAAGAATATATCTTTATTTATTATATGTCAAAATCTATTTATATGAGATAGTTTAGAGGACTGAATAATTCATTATAGGGTTATCAAATTTATGAAATATGATTTTTCCTAAGATAATAAGCATAAGTAATGATTGAATTGGTAGAGGTAAATGAATGCATGATAGCTTAATTAATTAATTTATTATTAATTATATATAGACGTTTGTGGAAGGATTTAATTGGGCATTATTAAATTATAGGATGGGTAAGTTGGATGTGTAGTCCTTATTAACTAAATGATTTAATAGGTAAATTATTAATTCTGTGGGAATTCATTATTTAGGAAGTAAACTAGGTAAGTTGGGGGAGGGTACATACACACATTCCAGAGCAACAAGGATCCACCCTGGGGAAGCAAGTAGCACCCACACTTCTGAGCCTAGGGTAAGTACCCATAGTATACACAAAAAAATAGGAGCCACACTAAAAGGGACAGGCATCTCTTCACAGGTTTGGAGGGCTATGTATGTTAACGCATACAGCTTGGGCAACAAAATCCTGGAACTAGAAACAGAGATAAGGAATGCTGACCTTGACGTAGTAGCGATATCCGAGACCTGGTTCACAGACTCACATGGGTGGGATATGGTTATACCAGGCTACAATCTACTTCGTCGAGACAGAGAGGGCAAGATAGGAGGGGGGGTAGCACTATACACTAAGGATAATATAAAAACTATCAGAATCACAGAGGTTAGATACACAGGGGAATCACTTTGGGTAAACCTGGCCAGAGGGAATGAAAAATGCCTTTACCTGGGTGTGGTATACAGACCCCCAAGACAACAGGAAGAAAAAGACAAGGAATTGATTGAAGACATAGAGAACATCACTTTGCGTGGTGACACAGTACTGTTAGGGGACTTCAATATGCCAGATGCAGATTGGAACACACTCTCCGCGACTACGAGTGGTAGCAGAAGAATATTAACCTCCATTAAGGGTGCACAACTCAAACAAATGGTATTAGAGCCCACAAGGGAACAGACAATATTGGACCTGGTACTAACCAATGGAGACAGTGTCTCAGAGGTATCAGTAGGAGACACGTTGGCCTCCAGTGACCACAACATGGTATGGCTCAACCTCAGGAAAGGCTTCTCTAAATCAAACACAGCAACGAGGGTCCTCAACTTTAGGGGCGCAGACTTCGACCACATGAGAGACTTTGTCCATCAAGAGCTGCAAAACCATGCAGAAACTGACAATCCGGAAACTATGTGGTCAAATCTGAAATCCATCCTGAACGAAGCAACTAATCGCTACATTAATACAGTAAGCAAACGCTGGAGAAACAAAAGGCCACAATGGTTCAGCAAGGAAATTTCGGACCTCATTAAAAAGAAAAAAGAAGCATTTATCACCTACAAACATCTTGGGAAGAGGGAGGCAAAGGAAGACTATCTGGTCAGATCGAAAACTGTTAAAAAGGCAGTCAGGGAGGCCAAACTACGAACAGAAGAAGATCTAGCACGGAACATTAAAAAAGGGGATAAATCCTTCTTCAGGTACATTAGCAATAGGAAGAGAAACAAGGATGGGATAGAGCGCCTTAGGCAGTCAGATGGAAACTACGCGGAATCTGATTCTACCAAGGCAGAACTACTAAACGAATACTTCTGCTCAGTATTTACCTGTGAAGCACCGGGAGCTGGTCCGCAACTACAGACAAGAGACAGCCAAAAAGACCTGTTTCAAGATTTCGAGTTTACACCCAGTAGCGTCTACTACGAACTTTCAAGACTCAAAGTAGACAAAGCCATGGGACCAGACAATCTACACCCCAGGGTGCTCAGAGAACTGTGTGAAGTTCTAGCTGAACCACTATCCGTGCTCTTCAATCTTTCCATGCGCACGGGAAGAGTACCCCTGGACTGGAAAACAGCTAACGTAATTCCACTCCACAAAAAGTGCTGCAGAACAGAAACAGAAAATTACAGACCGGTGAGTCTCACATCCATAGTGTGCAAACTCATGGAAACACTGATCAAACAGAAATTCGACCAAATACTAGACGAAGAAAATCTACGTGATCCACACCAACACGGATTTACCAGGGGAAGGTCCTGCCAATCTAATCTGATTGACTTCTTTGACTGGGTGACTAGTCATCTGGATGCCGGGGAGTCCCTGGACGTGATTTATTTGGACTTCAGCAAAGCTTTTGATAGCATCCCACACCGCAGGCTGTTAAACAAACTAAAATCTATGGGATTAGGAGATACACTCACTACATGGGTTAGGGATTGGCTAAGCGGTAGGCTTCAAAGGGTGATGGTAAACGGTACCCCCTCCAAAACGTCGGCAGTGACAAGTGGAGTACCACAGGGCTCCGTCTTAGGACCGATTCTATTCAATTTATTCATAGGAGATATGACCCAAGGGCTTAGAGGAAAAGTATCACTGTTTGCCGACGACGCCAAACTATGCAACATAGTAGATAAAAGCAGTGTGCCTGACATTATGACGCAGGACCTACGTCAGCTGGAACAGTGGTCGTCAACTTGGCAGCTAAGCTTCAATGCTAAAAAATGTAAAGTGATGCACCTAGGTAAAAAAAATCCACACAGAACTTACACACTAAATGGTGAAACCTTGTCCAGGACCACGGCAGAACGTGATTTAGGAGTGATCATTAGTGATGATATGAAGGCTGCCAATCAGGTGGAGAAGGCTTCGTCCAAGGCAAGACAAATGATGGGCTGCATCCGTAGGGGTTTTGTCAGCAGAAAACCTGAAGTCATAATGCCGCTGTACAGATCCACGGTGAGACCTCATCTGGAGTATTGTGTTCAATTCTGGAGACCGCACTACCGGAAAGATGTGTTGAGAATTGAGTCGGTTCAGCGAATGGCTACCAGGATGGTCTTGGGGCTCAGGGAACTCACGTACGAAGAAAGGCTAAAAAAACTGCGGATGTACTCGCTGGAAGAACGAAGAGAGAGAGGAGACATGATTGAGACCTTTAAGTATATTACGGGACGTATAGAGGTCAAAGATGCTATCTTCTGTCTTACAGGGCCCTCGGTTACAAGAGGGCACTCGCTGAAAGTCAGGGGAGGGAAATTTCATGGTGATACCAGGAAGTACTTCTTCACCGAAAGGGTAATCGATCATTGGAACGAGCTACCTCAGCAGGTGATTGAGGCCAACAACGTGTCAGATTTTAAGAGAAAATGGGATATTCACGTAGGATCTCTAGGGGAATAAAAGTCAGGGAGTGGGTCATTGGTGTGGGCAGACTTGATGGGCTAAGGCCCTTTTCTGCCGTCAATTTCTATGTTTCTATTTTATATTATAATCCTTCTAGACTTATTGTTATAAGATTAACACCTAAGAAATATATTAATTTTGTGATAAATCTTAAATCTATATATTTGTAGGAAACTGATATAATCTAATAATATTTGTTATAGGAATAGGATAATTTATTAAAAATATGCAAAGATATTTTTATTTTAGCTTGTATGGGTTTTTAACTATCTCGTCTTAATTGTGCGTTTACAACTATCAATAGTTTTATTTTAAAGGAAGGATTTAAAAGTTAGATTTGAGATATTGGTAATTTTATAGAGATTGATTGATATAAGGGTATTCTGAAATGGAAAGAAAAGCATTAAATAGGAATATGTTCAAAGGGTATTAAATGGTTGATGATTTATGTAATTTAGGTATTTTAAATTGCATAGTTAAGGGGTAGGGGAAACATAAATATGTTTAACACAAGGAAGTTAAGTTCATATGAAAATTTACATATTAGATATGTATTGGAAAATTTGCAAATTTTTATTTTAAATTTGCACTTAGAATTATATTGTACTCAGAATTATAGTATTATATCTTCTTTAGTGCTTTTGAAATATAAATATAATTTTAAAAGATGTAGTGTTCTGTAAGGATGCATAAATTAATAACTTGAAAGAAATAGATATAGTTTATGATTAACAGTATAGAATTGGATAGCTTATTGTAATTAAATGAGATTTATTAATTTTGTCTGTAGGGAGTTTCTCATTAACTGGTCTCACGAGCGTTTCCAAGTTTTCACTATTAATTTGGGAGGAATGGGTAAGGGTGAGTTGGGGATATGGGAAGATGGGATTAAGAGGGGTGAGGGATTTTATTTCAGATTTTAAATTTGGGGAAAATGAATATTTAGTGAACAATCATTATAATTTGAATTGCTGGATGATGTTTTTATGCTTTATATATAAATTGTATAATGGATTTTAAAATATTTTCATTAAATGTTAATGGTCTCAACTATCCGATTAAAAGGAAAAAAACACTATTAGTTTTGAAACAACAGAATGTGGATATTTGCTATATCCAAGAGACACATTTGTCTGCTATAGAATCTAAAAAATTAGAGGGAAGTTGGGTAAAACATTGGTTTTTTTTTTGCTCCTGCTGTAGGAAAGAAGGCTGGAGTAGCTATTTTAGTGAATAGGAAATGTACTGCAATATTCAAATTGGGTGCTTCAGATCCTTTAGGAAGATGGTTACATGTAGACATGAGCATGGGAAATACTACAATGGCGCTTTTTAATGTATATGCCCCTAATTTGAATCAAAATGAGTTTTTCAAGACTTTACAACAATTAGTACTACCACTAGCTGCTTCTAATTTAGTAGTGGCTGGGGATTTTAACGCTGTTATGGATCCTTTGATGGATAAAAAAAACCTAGTAAAATTATGAAATCATTAGGATTAGATAATTTTGTACAGTCTTGTGACTTGAAAGATATATGGAGAATACTTCATTTTTAATGTTCGGGAATTTTCTTTTTGTTCCCATGTTCACAAATCATGTTCAAGAATAGATTACATTTTTGTTTCAAACCAATTAGTACAACAGATAACGCAAGCCTCCATAGATATAATTATTTTATCTGATCATGGAGGGGTGTGGGTTGAACTCAAAATTGTTGATCAGGATAATAGTAGACCTGTATGGAGATTTGATAATACATTGCTTGCGGATCCAAAATTTTGTGAAGATTTTCAATTAAAAATGAATGAATATTTCCAACTTAATACCACAGAAGAAATCTCTATGGAAATCTTATGGGATGCTTTTAAGGCAACCATGAGAGGACAAATTATTTCATTTTCGGCATATATTAGGAAACAGGTCAAAAGACAATTTTCCAATTTTGAACAAGAAATTAAGGTCTTAGCCAAAATTGATTGACAAATGGGAACACTCTACGTTACAAGCTCTTTTAAAAGCTAAATGTAAATATAATGAGATTTCTTCTAAATTGGTAAGGAAAGATTTATTTTCTCAACAAGATTTATATTATGGAAACTCAAATAAGGCGGGAAGATTATTGGTGAATTATCTTAAAGCAAAAAAAAAAAAAAAAGGAAGACAAAAATAATTGCAATTAAAGATGAGAAAGGTGATACTTATTCTCAAGCTGGACCTATTTTAAAACAATTTTAAAAATTTTTAAAGCTCTTTATTCTTCTGAGCCTTATTTAGACAAAGAAAAAGATGGTTTAGAGTTTTTAAAATTATTAGAGGGACCTAATATTCCTAAACACATAAAAGGAAGTTTATTGAAGCCTATATCATTAAACAAATTACAAACAGCGTTGAAATCCCTTAGAGTAGGATCCGCTTCAGGTGGTGATGGTTTCACGGTAGAGTTTTATAAAACATTTCAAAATACCCTATTGCCATATCTGTTAAATTTATATTAGGCTCAACTGAATAAAGGTTGCAATACAGGCACTATGGCAGAATCTTTAACTATAGTTTTGCCAAAGCCAAATAAAAATCCCACATTGGTTTCAAATTACAGGCCTATTTCTTTAAGTAATGTACGTGGAAAACTTTTGGCTAAACTTTTGGCTTTATGCTTAACCAAGGCTCTCCCTTATATTATTGGTATGCACCAAACAGGGTTTGTTGCTCAGAGATATTCTTTTAACAATACCAGGTTGGCTTTTCATATGTTATATGTAACAAAAGCCATGAAAGATCCGGCCTTTTCTGTATCCTTGGATGCAGAGAAGGCCTTTGATCAAGAATGGACCTTCATGTATCAAGCCATGGAGTGGTTTGGTATAGGTTCAGGATGTATACAAATGATTCAAACTTTATATAGCTCCCCTGCTGCTAGATAGCACAGTTACTTACCGTAACAGGTGTTATCCAGGGACAGCAGGCAGATATTCTTGACTGATGGGTGACAGCACCGACGGAGCCCCGGTAAGGACAATTTTAGAGTGATTGCACTCTAAGAACTTTAGAAAGTTCTAGCTAGGCCGCACCGCGCGTGCGCGAGTGCCTTTCCGCCCGACAGAGGCGCGCGGTCCCCAGTTAAGATAAGCCAGCTAAGAAGCCAACCCGGGGAGGTGGGTGGGACGCAAGAATATCTGCCTGCTGTCCCTGGATAACACCTGTTACGGTAAGTAACTGTGCTTTATCCCAGGACAAGCAGGCAGCATATTCTTGACTGATGGGTGACCTCCAAGCTAACAAAAAGAGGGATGGAGGGAAGGTTGGCCATTAAGAAAACAAATTTTGTAAAACAGATTGGCCGAAGTGTCCATTCCGTCTGGAGAATGCATCAGACAATAATGCGATGTGAAAGTATGAACTGAGGACCAAGTAGCAGCCTTGCAGATTTCCTCAATGGAAGTTGAACGGAGGAAAGCTACAGACGCTGCCATAGCTCTAACCTTGTGGCCCGTTACAGAACCTTCCAGTGTCAGGCCCGACTGAGCATAACAAAATGAAACGCAAGCAGCAAGCCAATTGGATAGGGTGCGTTTAGATACAGGATGACCCAACTTGTTAGGATCAAATGACAAAAACAGTTGAGGAGATGATCTGTGAGGTTTGGTGCGTTCAAGATAGTAAGCCAGAGCACGTTTACAGTCCAAGGTATGCAAAGCCTGTTCACCTGGATGAGAATGAGGCTTTGGAAAAAAAAACAAAACAGGTAGGACGATGGACTGATTAAGATGAAAGTCAGACAAAACCTTAGGGAGAAATTTTGGATGTGTATGTAGAACCACCTTATCATGGTGAAAAACAGTGAAAGGTGGATCAGCCACTAGTGCATGCAACTCACTGACCCTCCTGGCAGAAGTGAGAGCTATGAGGAAGACCACTTTCCAAGTGAGAAATTTGAAATGTGATGTGGCCAAAGGTTCAAAAGGAGGCTTCATTAAAGCGGAAAGAACCACATTGAGATCCCAAACCACAGGAGGGGGCTTGAGAGGTGGTTTCACATTGAAAAGGCCCCTCATAAATCTAGAAACTAAAGGATGAGCCGAGAGGGGTTTTCCATGAACCGGCTCATGAAAAGCAGCAATGGCACTAAGATGAACTCTGATAGAAGTAGATTTAAGGCCAGAGTCAGACAAGGAAAGAAGATAGTCCACCAGTCCCACTGCTAGAGACATGGGATTATGGTGATGTAAGAGGCACCAGGAAGAAAACCGGACACTGAAGAGTGGCCGGTTTCCTGGAAGCATCAATGATAGAACGGACAGGCTGAGAAAGGAGAGAATGAGCCGAAGTCAGCCCGAGAGAAACCAAGCTGTCAGGTGCAGAGACTGCAGGTTGGGATGCAGAAGGGACTGTTGATGCTGAGTAAGCAGAGAAGGAAACAGTGGAAGAGGTATGGGTTCCCTGGAACTGAGTTGAAGCGGAAGGGAGAACCAATGTTGCCTGGGCCACTGTGGAGCGATGAGAATCATGGTGGCTCGTTCCCTCTTGAGCTTGAACAATGTCCGCAGCATGAGCGGTAGAGGGGGAAATGCATATAGGAAGAGACTGGTCCAATCCAGGAGAAATGCATCGGGCGCCAGACGGTGAGGAGAGTAGAGTCTGGAGCAAAACAGGGGCAGCTGATGGTTGTGGGGAGCTGCAAAATGGTCCACTTGAGGAGTGCCCCATTGAGCGAAAATGGACTGAAGGTGCGGAGTTAGCAGAGCCGGGAGCAGGTGTTGTAATTGCTCCTTAAGCTGGACCTGAAGGATGGATGCTATACGCTCATCCAGAGACGGTCCCGATGGCACCGGTACCGCTATTTTCTTGCTCGGTACCTGCGGTGCCGCTCGACGCTCAGGCGAAGTCGATGCCGATGAAGAGGCAGTGACTTCTATGGGAGCGGAGCGTTTGCGGGGCCGGCGCGCAGTCTGCAGGACTTGGCTCACTGCTTGTTCGACTGGCGGGCCGAGAACAGAAGGGGATGGCTTCTTAGCCGGCTTACCTGAAGGGTGCGACACCGAAGAGACCTCTTGCGGTGTCGAAACCACCGGTGCCGATTTGGAGGAAGTCGCTGGAGTCGACGCCGGTGGAACTTCCATAGCGGTACCGAAAAGAATCCGCTGTTGAATTTGGAGGGTCTTCAAAGTTCTCTTTTGAAGAGAACCACAGCGGGTGCACGTTTCTGCCCTATGGTCCGGACCCAAACACTGAAGGCACCACTTGTGCGGGTCGGATAAAGAAATAGGGCGTGCACACCACTGACACTTCTTAAAACCCGGAGAAGGGGGCATGAAAGGAAAAACGGCAGTAGCAAAATCGAAGCCCGAGGCTTCGATGGTGCCAACAGGCCCCGCCGGGGCCGACTGAAAAAAGTCGAAAAATAGACTTTTGTTTTTGTTTGTTTGTTTTTTTAAAGAAAATAACAAAAGAAGAAAAAGTGAATAAATTCACGAGAAAAATTACACGAGCGGGAAGGCAAAAAAGAGAGTCCAACAGCCGTTGGAAACACGCGTCTTCTTAGCTCTGCAGAAACTAAGAAACTGGGGACCGCGCGCCTCTGTCGGGCGGGAAGGCACTCATGCACGGTGCGGCCTAGCTAGAACTTTCTAAAGTTCTTAGAGTGCAATCACTCTAAAATTGTCCATACCGGGACTCCGTCGGTGCCGTCACCCATCAGTCAAGAATATGCTGCCTGCTTGTCCTGGGATAATGTATATTAATAATAATTTTTTGGAATGTTTTAGTTTACAGAGGGGGGTTAGACAAGGCTGTCCCTTGTCTCCTTTACTTTTTGATATTGTATTAGAACCCTTGTTATTAGCTATTCAACAAGTGAAGGAGATACAGGGTATTCCTTATTCAGAACGGGAATACATGGTCTCTGCTTATGCAGATGATATACTGCTTCATTTGAGAAATCCTGAAACAACCATTCCATGCTTACTTGAATTGATAGAGAAATTTGGAAAATTCTCAGGATATAAGATAAATTGGAGTAAATCAGAAGTTCTTCCACTTAATGTGCATTGTACAAAAGGTTTGTTTGATTCATTTCCCTTTCTATGGAAAGAGGATGAATAAAATATTTAGGCATTTGGATAAAAAATACGCTGGAAGAAACAATGAAAGTGAATAAAAGTTTTTTTTATTACAGAAGGTAACAGAAATGTGTGAGCAATGGAATCCTTTACATCTGTCTTGGTGGGGGAGAGTCCAAACTATTAAAATGATAATTTTGTCTGTGGTTTGTTATCAAATGGGTATGATACCAGTTTTTTTTCAGGGGTCATAAGAACATAAGCAATGCCTCTGCTGGGTCAGACCTGGGGGTTCATCGTGCCCAGCAGCCCGCTCACGCGGCGGCCCAACAGGTCCAGGACCTGTGCAGTGATTCTCTATTTATACCCTTCTATCCCCCTTTCCAGCAGGAAATTGTCCAATCCTTTCTTAAACCCCAATACCGTACTCTGCCCTATTATGTCCTCTGGAAGCGCATTCTAGGTGTCCACCACACACTGGGTAAAGAAGAACTTCCTAGCATTTGTTTTGAATCTGTCCCCTTTCAACTTTTCCAAATGCCCTCTTGTTCTTTTATTTTTTGAAAGTTTGAAGAATCTGTCCCTCTCTACTCTCTCTATGCCCCTCATGATCTTATAAGTCTCTATCATATCCCTTCTAAGTCTCCTCTTCTCCAGGGAAAAGAGACCCAGTTTTCTCCAATCTCTCAGCTTATGAAAGGTTTTCCATCCCTTTTATCAGACGCATCGCTCTCCTCTGAACCCTCTCGCTTAACGCCATATCCTTCTTGAGGTACGGTGACCAATATTGGACGCAGTATTCCAGATACGGGCGCACCATCGCCGAATATAATGGCAGGATGACTTCTTTCGTCCTGGTTGTAATACCCTTCTTTATTATACCTAGCATTCTATTCGCTCTCTTAGCAGCCGCTGCGCACTGTGCCGTCGGCTTCATTGTCATGTCCACCATTACTCCCAAGTCTCTTTCTTGGGTACTCTTATTTAATAATATTCCTCCCATCGTATAGCTGTACCTTGAGTTTCTTTTTATAAAAAATTAAATAGTATTCTTACAAAATTTATTTAGCTGGGTAAAATTGCTAGAATTGCTTTAGTGTCTTTACAAAAGCCAATTTTTATAGGTATCATCAATCCTATATTATGCGCCAGGGTATGTATTGGGTCCTCCCAGAGCCCATCGAAAATATCCCAGATTGGTTGTGGTTAGAATGGCGACTCATGTTTCATTTGCGATTAAGCCATGTTATTAGTATCAAAATGCCTAGGATATATAAAGAAAACAGAATATTTTTTGGAGATACATGGAAAAACTTTAAGACATGTGAATAATTTAACACCTATTCCAATACATAAATCAACAAATCAAACTATATGGCTCAACTCCAAGATTCAAATTGGCGGATTAAGATCATCTGGAAGTATTGGGTGATGGCAGGTAAACATATTCTAGACGATGTTATATCTAATGGTAAGCTGCTTGACTAGTTACAACATAAATTTGATCTTAGTAAATCACAAAGTTTTAGATGGTTGCAACTGAAGCAGGCCATTCAAGCGGGGTTCCCTGAATAGAAAAATCTTAATAATCAATATAGTTTGGAGTTCTTATGCTTTCAGGTGGACTTCCTGGGATACCAGGCTGCACCGTGGTATAAATTGATATCTGGATTTATGAATAAAAAACCAAAAACTGGTCTTCGGGACATTTGGAGCATTGAGATTAAGCATCAAATTACTGCGTCTCAATGGCCACGAATTTGGTCTTGGAGGATGAGATGTACAGTATCTGCATCTATGAGACAAACTTGTTTTTTTTTTTGTTACATAGAGCATTCTGGACCCCTGTTCATTTACAAAAATTAGATAGCTGTAAGTCTAATAGATGTTGGCATTGTCATCTCGAAGCAGGGACTTTAGATCATCTATTATTCTATTGTCCATTCATTTTGGCTTTTTGGAAATCAATATGGGGCCAAATAAATTTTGTTAGAAAATCCGGTGGCTTTATCATATGATACTATATTATTTGGCATGTCAATGAGAGTGAAGAGTCAAATTTCTTCAAAAAAATAATAAGCTTTTACTTATTATGACAGGAGTTGCCATACAACAAATTACATTTAATTGGAAAAATTGGAGTAGATTGAACTACAGTTTCTGGTGGAATTCTGTGTCATATATATAAAATGGAAAGAACATTAGCCACACAGAAACGGAATTTTAGTAAATTTCAGGATGTTTGGGGGCCATTAGTAGATTATTGTAATGTATAGATAACATTTTTCCCTTAATAATACAATTGCAAATGAGGGGGGGTCTGATCTTTTATTAAATATTTAGATTAGTAGAAAATAATATATTATATGATATATGTGATTGCATATGTTATGGTAGGGGTGGGAGGGAGGGGGGTTAAATTGCATTAATCTAAGCTGATTATGATAGAAAATCAAGTGATATTTCCAAGTTAAAATGTTATTTCTTGATGAACTTGTTGTAAGTTGTAAAAATGAATAAAGAATTTATTAAAAAAAAAAAAAAAAAGAAGTGCAAGGATGTCTCAGTCACCACCAAACAAAGACTGATCACTGTCATTGTGTTACCAATCGCGACATATGGTTGCGAGACATGGACACTTAACGAAAGCAAATTTGTACCTGAAACAATGGAGGGTTAAAAAACTTGCCCAATATTACAAGGAGCTGCGGTGGTATTTGAACTGGGCACTACACTCAGTCAGGTTTGACAGAAATAACAAAAAAAAAAACAACAAAAAACCAACTATATTATTTGAATACCTTAATATGCAGTACATCATAGTTAGGAAATTGTGTGTGTATGTGTGGTCACTGCATAGTAGATGACGGCAGATAAAGACCCGAATGGTCCATCCAGTCTGCCCAACCTGATTCAATTTAAATTTTTTTATTTTTTTATTTTTTCTTCTTAGCTATTTCTGGGCAAGAATCCAAAGCTTTACCCGGTACTGTGCTTGGGTTCCAACTGCCGAAATCTCTGTTAAGACTTACTCCAGCCCATTTACACCCTCCCAGCCATTGAAGCCCTCCCCTGCCCATCCTCCACCAAACGGCCATACACAGACACAGACCGTGCAAGTCTGCCCAGTAACTGGCCCAGTTCAATATTTAATATTATTTTCTGATTCTAAATCTTCTGTGTTCATCCCACGCTTCTTTGAACTCAGTCACAGTTTTACTCTCCACCACCTCTCTCGGGTGCGCATTCCAGGCATCCACTACCCTCTCCGTAAAGTAGAATTTCTTAACATTGCCCCTGAATCTACCACCCCTCAACCTCAAATTATGTCCTCTGGTTTTACAATTTTCCTTTCTCTGGAAAAGATTTTGGTCTACGTTAATACCCTTCAAGTATTTGAACGTCTGAATCATATCTCCCCTGTCTTCTAGGGTATACATATTCAGGGCTTCCAGTCTCTCCTCATACATCTTCTGGCGCAAGCCTCCTATCATTTTCGTCGCCCTCCTCTGGACCGCCTCAAGTCTTCTTACGTCTTTCGCCAGATACGGTCTCCAAAACTGAACACAATACTCCAAGTGGGGCCTCACCAATGACCTGTACAGGGGCATCAACACCTTCTTCCTTCTACTGACTACGCCTCTCTTTATACAGCCCAGCATCCTTCTGGCAGCAGCCACTGCCTTGTCACACTGTTTTTTCACCTTTAGATCTTCGGACACTATAACCCCAAGGTCTCTCTCCCCGTCCGTGCATATCAGCTTCTCTCCTCCCAGCATATACGGTTCCTTCCTATTATTAATCCCCAAATGCATTACTCTGCATTTCTTTGCATTGAATTTTAGTTGCCAGGCATTAGACCATTCCTCTAACTTTTGCAGATCCTTTTTCATATTTTCCACTCCCTCTTCGGTGTCTACTCTGTTACAAATCTTGGTATCATCTGCAAAAAGGCACACTTTTCCTTCTAACCCTTCAGCAATGTCACTCATACCTTATAACTGTTGAGTGATAGCTGAAGAGAGGAGATGGCAGTTGCAAAGTGATACAGTTTGTGTGTGTATGGGGGAGTTCAGCTAATTGCTGGGGGGGGGAGTTAAGGTGGGACAGTTTGGGGGTGGTAGTTAGGTGGGTTTTTTGGGCTTCTGCATATGATGTTAACTGTTACAGTTGTCCAGACAGCGGATGAATTTCACTACTCATTTTCACGATTTATAAACTGTCCATGGCAGGCCCCAAATCTCAACCAAATTTTAAAAAACGACAAGTTTGGCAGTTTACTGACATTAGTGGCAGTAAAAAGTGTTTGTTTTTTATTCCAACACACAGTGTTGGCTGTATAAGTGCTTAATTTTTAATTCAGAATAGAATCACTTTCAATCTTACTTTCACTTCATAATGTAAAAAATTAGTCATCTAATTTCCTTAGAGCAATCAAACAGCAGCAGAACAGTGCCAGATCAAATACCTCACTTCTGCTAATGCGCCAGTGCATTCCAACCTGCATTTGCCTTCAGCTCATCAATTCTCTATACAGCATTGACATACCTGTCTTGTAGTGGCAGATGTGCAAATAAACCAGACTCTCTCAACAAGCCCACTGCTGACCTCCAGTGGTGATTTTCCAATACTGAGGTATTCTGCAATCAACAATAAATGATACTAAGGCACACAAACGAGTTCAACAATTTTATAAAGAAAACATTTTAAACTTTTATTCAACTGATTACCAATAATGCATTAGAAAATATCAGTCTACTAATTGGTTTTTGATTTAACATTTTTTATTGATTTTTTCATATAACAACAATAGTGTCATAAAGATTCATACAATTACCTTAAGTATACACTTGATATCTCTATAACATATTGTACATACAACATATCTTATATAATCCTTACTATAATTTTAGACATCATATAAAATTTAATAATTTTATCAACTATTATTCAATTATGAATCCCTTTCCCTCCCCTTATTTTGTTAGTTGCACACAATATAACAACTATTATGATAATTTATTTATATTTTCTGATAAAGAGAATAAACCTACCCCCCCTCCCCTCCTTTATCAAGTATCTTATTATGTGAAAAATTATATCAATCATTACAAAAATCTGTTAATGGTCCCCAAATCTTCTTAAACTTATCGATATATCCTTTTCTACTAACTGGGGAAAAAAATCCCCAGATAATTATGCTTGCTGATTGGAGAATCTTTATTTTCCCCTTCAGTTCAGCAGCTTCTTCCTGCTTCTTTCTACTTCCCACCTCAAAGTTTGGATGTAGAACTCTGGAGCCTTTATTCACTATTACCTACATATTTTCCATCATATTCCCAGGTTTTATAACCATTCCACGTTCCTCTCGTTCACAGGCCACTGAATTAAGAATTAGGCTACTCCCTGGAGTTTGTGCCAAAGATATGAGAAGAAACTTAAAGACCTGAATATGTGTACCCTAGAGGAAAGAAGGGCAGGGGAGATAATCCTAGCTAGAATTACTAATATACGAATGCTATTAATGCAATTGTAGTAACTATGTCCTCTTGCATAAAATGAGATCTGCGGTAAAACAGCATATTAACAGTGTTTGTGCACACTGATATAGTAGTGTATGTTAGTAACGCTAGCTATTAGTCTTAGTAGTGACAGGCTGGGCCATGGCACCATGGCTTTTGTAATCCTGCAATGATGAGTCCTGAATCTGACCACCCTTAACTAAGGAGCATGAATTAATAGAGGGGTGGACAACTGTGGAACTGAGGACCACAACCCAGTTTAAGTTTTCAGGATTTCCCCAATGAATATGCATGAGATGTATTTGCAAGCGCTGCCTCTACTGTATGCAAACAGATCTCAGGCATACTGTTCGGGGAAATCCTGAAAACCCATCTGGGCTGTAGCCCTCCAGGATCAAGGATGCCCTGGATTAGCAATATCCCAGCCTTAGCCAACCTGGGAGCAGAAGACTTAATTTAGTGACAAAATAGGGATCTTCTGTGTGGCAGTCACCTCAGTCATTGGGCTACCCCTTATCATTTACATGTAACCTTGTCTTTACACTCAAACTAGAGAAAAGCTATGATAAATTGACCCCACTTACATTATATAAAGATGCTAAGTAATGGTTTGTTTTAATAAGGAACAGCTGATTAACACCTGGATGATCCAAATCATGCGTAGCAGCTGCAATCAAACCTACTAGGACATCCCATTGAGTAAAAGTCTTTGCAAGCTGTTAAAAAAAAAAAAAAAATAAATCAGTACATTAATGACATTCTCCTTGGGAAATAAAGAATAAGCTACAACATTTATATTTAGGATTAACACTACACAAAAACAAAAAATAATTTAAATTTTCTCACCTCCATCTAACACTTTTGCGGGGGGGGGGGGAATTTTCAGTAAGGTACTAATTGCAAAAGGGCCAGGCAAGGCGAGTGCAGCGACTGCACAACAGCCGGCCCAGAAGCCTTCCCCCGACGTCAATTCTGACATCGTAGAGCAAGTTACGGGCCAGCCAATCGCTGCCTGCCTGGCCTGGAACTTCCTCTCCAACGTCAGAATTGACATCGGGAAGAAGGCTTCTGGGCTGGCCATTGTACAGTCGCTGCACTCGCCTTGCCTGGCCCTGTACCGCGGTAGCGAAGCAGGGAGAGAGCCCAGGCTCCGGGATCGCCTGTCCTGTTGTCCCCACACACAGCTTCGGGTTGCTCTCTCTGAAAACGGGAAATTTTGGCGTCCCGAAGCTGTGCATAGGAACAACGGAACAGGGGATCTACAAACAGGACGGTCCCGTTCAAAACAGGACATATGGTCACATTAGTTATACCATAGAGCGATACAAGGGCATTAAAACATTTTCATGTTTGTTTTCCATTCAATTCCTGATAATTCCTAACATTCTATTTACTTTCTTAACCACTACCGCACATTTATTTTATTTTTATTTATTTAAATTAAAAACGTATACCCTGCTTAGAATCTAAGTGGTTCACAAAATACATACACAATTATAAAACAATACTAAAAATAAATGAGCAGAAAACTGAACTTATATATATATTCTGTCATTTTGTTCTTTACAATAGTCTCTACCATTTTGCTTGGTACTGACATAAGAACATAAGAATAGCCTTACTGAGTCAGATCAATATTCCATCAAATAGCCTATTCTCACAGTGGACAATTCAGGTCACTGGTACCTAGCCAAAACCCAAAGAGTAGCAATATAGCAGTTACTTACTGTAACAGGTGTTATCCAGGGACAGCAGGCAGATATTCTCACATACAGGTGACGTCAACCATGGCGCCCCAATGCGGACAGCTTCACAAACAGACTTGCTTGAAGAACTTTTAGAAAGTTTGCGACTGCCGCATCGCGCATGCCTTCCCGCCCGACGTAGGGCGCACGTCTCCTCAGTTCAGATAGCTAGCTAAGAAGGTAACCAGGGGAGGTGGGTGGGTTGTGAGAATATCTTCCTGTTGTCCCTGGATAACACCTGTTATGGTAAGTAACTGTGCTTTATCCTAAGACAAGAAGGCAACATATTCTCACATATGGGTGACCTCCAAGCTAACCAGAATGGGATGGTGGGAGTGTTTTCAATTCAGGAGAATAAATTTTGTAATACTGCCTGACCAAAGTGACCATCCTGACCGAAAAAAGAATCCAGACAATAATGAGAGGTGAAGGTATGAACCGAGGACCATGTGGCAGCTTTGCAGATTTTCTCAATAGGACTGGATCTAAGGAAAGCTACACATGCTGCCATGGCTTTAACTTTATGGGCTGAGACTCGACCCTCTAGATCATGGATCTCAAAGTCCCTCCTTGAGGGCCGCAATCCAGTCGGGTTTTCAGGATTTACCCAATGAATATGCATTGAAAGCAGTGCATGCACATAGATCTCATACATATTCATTGGGGAAATCCTGAAAACCCGATTGGATTACGGCCCTCAAGGAGGGACTTTGAGACCCCTGCTCTAGATGCAGTCAAGCCTGAGCATAGCAGAAAGAGATGCAAGCAGCCAACCAGTTGGAGATGGTTCTCTTTGAAACTTGTTTGGATCGAAGGAGACAAAAAGTTGAGAAGAAGATCTCTGATTAGTCCTTTGTAAGTAGAAAGCCAAAGCACGCTTGCAGTCCAGAGTATGAAGAGTTGTTTCTCCTGGGTGAGAATGAGGCCTTGGAAAAAAACACAGGAAGTACAATGGATTGATTGAGATAAAATACTGAAACAACTTTTGGTAAGAATTTTGGATGAATGCGGAGGACCACCTTGTCGTGATAGAATACTGTTAAAGGTGGGTCCGCTACTAAAGCTTGTAGCTCACTGACTCTGTGAGCAGACATGAGAGCAATGAGAAAAAACACTTTCCAAGTGAGATATTTCAGATGAGCGTTATGGAGGCTTCATCAATTTAGCAAGAACCACATTAAGATCCCAAACCACTGGAGGCGGTTTGAGAGGTGGTTTGACATTGAAAAGTCCTTTCACAAATCTGGAAACCACAGGATGAGCAGATAAAGATTTCCCTTCCAACGGCTGATGGAAAACAGCAATTGCACTGAGATGGGCTCTAATAGAGCTTGATTTGAAGCCTGATTGTGATAAATGAAGCAGGTAATCCAGAACTAAAGACAAGGAGGTAGACTGAGGCTCCTTGTAATGAAGAGCACACCAAGCAGAAAACCTAGTCCATTTCTGGTTGTAACATTGCCTAGTGCCTAGAAACCTCTAAAATGTCCTGAACAGATTGAGAGAACTGTAGATTGTTAGTTATGTTGAAAGGTACCAAGCTGTCAGGTGCAGAGACTGTAGGTTGGGATGGAGAGAACCCTGACTCTGTGTAAACAGAGATTGAAAAACTGGTAGAATTAGTGGCTCCCTGCTGCTGAGTTGAAGTAAAAGGGAGAACCATGGTTGTCTGGGCCACTGAGGAGCTATGAGAATCATAGTGGCATGTTCTTGTTTGAGTTTGATGAGTGTCTTGAGAATTAGAGGGCATGGAGGAAACGCATACAGGAATTGGTTTGTCCATTCCAGGAGAAAAGCATCTGCCTCCAGGCGATGAGGAGAGTAGATCCTGGAGCAAAACTGAGGCAGCTTGTTGTTGTGGGAGATGCAAAGAGATAGATTTGAGGGGTTCCCCACTGAGAAAAAAATGTGATGTAGAGGCGATGAATTGAGTGTCCATTCGTGAGGTTCTAGAAGATGACTCAGTTTGTCCACCAGAAAGTTTTTCTCTCCTTGAATGTAGACCACTTTCAGAAAGGTGTTGTGAAAAAAAATCGCCCAATTCCCAACCTTTGCGGAGGAAGAGATCCTATTCCTCCCTGCTTGTTGACATAGTACATGACTACTTGATTGTCTGTACGAATGAGGACTATGTGATCATGAAGATGCTGAAAAGCTTTGAGAACATTGAAAATCGCTCTTGAGTTTCAACAGATTTATGTGACACTGACGATCTGTGATGGACCAATGCCCTTGAGTATGGAGACCATCAAGATAAGCCCCCCAAGCGTAGGTCGTGGAATATGTCCTGAGGACCTTCTGATGAGGTGGCGTTTGAAACAGTAAACTTCTGGAGATATTGGAAGAAAGCATCCACCAGTGGAGAGACTGTTTGAATGAAGGAGTCAGTGTAATGTGCTGAGAGAGAGAATCGGAAGCCTGCGCCCTTTGAGAAGCCAGAGTCCACTGAGGAATTCTGAAGTGAAGTCTGGCAAAAGGAGTCACGTGAACTGTAGAGGCCATATGACCTAGCAGAACCATCATATGTGTCGCTGAGAGCAAAGTGAGGGGCAACATTTGTGGCAAAGTTGAATGAGAGTATCCTGACGTTGTTGAGGAAGGAATGCTCTGAGTTGCACAGTGTCCAGTACTGCTCCATTAAACTGTAGAGTTTGAGCTGGTTGTAGCTGGGATTTGGGAAAGTTTACTTTGAACCCCAAACTTCGGAGGAACCAAATAGGCCATTGGGTCGCTACAATAACCCCCTGAGATGTAGAATCTTTGATGAGCCAGTCGTCCAGGTATGGGAAAACCTGAAGACCATAGCTGTGCAGAGCTGCTGCTACTACCACGAGGCACTTGGTGAAAACTCTGGGGGATGATGCCAGGCTGAAAGGTAGCACTCTGTATTGAAAATGATAATTTCCCACCCGAAATCTGAGAAACTTGCGAAAGGCTGGATGAATGGGGATGCGAGTGTAAGCCTCTTTGAGATCCAGAGAGCATAACCATCATTGTGATCCAGAAGGGAATACAAGGATGCCAGAGACAGCATCTGAAATTTTTCTGGCAAGAAATTTGTTGAGAGCTCTGAGGTCCAAAATAGGTCATAGATCTCCCGTCGTCTTCGGAACAAGGAAGTGACGGGAGTAAAACCCCTTGCTCTGCTGTTCCAGAAAAACTTCTTCGATGGCACGAAGACGAAGCAGAGCTTGAGCTTCCTGAAGAAGAAGGGTGAGTTGCGACGGATTGGAAGGACACTCTCTGAGAGGGAGATCTGGTGGAATCTGAAGTAATTGAAGAGAGTAACCCTGCCTAATTATGGTGAGACCCAGAGGTCGGTTGTAATCAGTTCCCATCGTTGACAAAAATGATGGAGATGA
Source organism: Geotrypetes seraphini (assembly GCF_902459505.1). NCBI lineage: Eukaryota > Metazoa > Chordata > Amphibia > Gymnophiona > Dermophiidae > Geotrypetes > Geotrypetes seraphini. The sequence goes on along the minus strand of NC_047085.1, from coordinate 105,903,301 downwards.
CCTCTGATTGGAAGAGGGGAAGACAGAGGCAGAAAGATTGATGTTATGCTCTGTGTTAGATGGTCAAAAAGGCTGAGTGGACTTGGGCACAGCAGGAGCCTGAGGTTTACGTTGCCGCTTTTGCTGTTTCTTAGAAGGCGAATAAGACAAAACCAAAGAAAATTGACCCCAAAAAGTCCAGAGAAAAAAATCCAGGAGAAGCAAAGAGAACACTGTGGATAGACGATGTTCCTGAAATGGACTTTATTAAAAAGGTCAAAGTTCCAAAGGTAAAATAAAGCAATCCACATAAAAGTAAAATAATCCACATGAAAAATCCTAAAGTACCTAGTCCGCTGAAAGCGTAGGACCCAACACGGTCTATGTTTTGATAAGATAGTCTTCTTCAGGGGTCCCTGAAAAGTCCTATGATAGTGAATATGTGGAAAGCTATTATGTGGAAACTCGTAACAAAAAACGCTGCTAACAACTCATTTGCTTCGGTTGTTAGCAGCGTTTTTTGTCACGACCATGTAAATGAGAAAATACACGAGCCACGGTGAGAAAAGGCACGAGTAGAACTAATTCTTGCACAGAGCCTTGAAATGAGGGCTTCTCAGTTCCGCGGAAAACTTAGAACTGAGGAGAAGCGCACCCTACGTTGGGCGGGAAGGCACTTGCGCATGCATGGTGCGGCAGTCGTAAATATTTTTAAAAGTTCTTCAAGCAAGTCTGCTTGTGAAGCTGTCCGCATCGGGGCTCCGTGGTTGAAGTCACCCATGAGAGAATATACTGCCTGCTTGTCCTGGGATAATCCATGCTACACACTCACCTAAGGACCAGGGTCTGTAAATACTTCTTGTTACTTTAATCAATACCATATATGGAACTGACAGGGGACTCAACACCACTGAAAGGCCTCACCAAAACACACATTGCAGTCACTCTAACACAAGTGGACAAAACATCAAAACATAAAAGAAAAAGAAGTGGAGAAAAAGCCTCAGTTCTGCTTCATATGGCAAAAAACCATGCTACCAATCCAGGGCAAGCAGGGGTTTCCCCATGTCTTTCTCAATAACAGACTATGGACTTTTCCTCCAGGAAATTCTCCAAACATTTCTTAAAACCAGCTATGCTATCCACTCTTGCAACAACCTTTGGCAATGCGTTCCAGAGCTTAACTATTCTCCAAGTGAAAAAAATATTTCCTCCTATTAACTTTAAAAATATTTCCCTGTAACTTCGAGTGTCCCCCTAGTCTTTGTAATTTTTGACGGAGTAAAAAAAAAAAAAAATCGATCCACTTGTACCCGTTCTACTCCACTCAGGATTTTGTAGACTTCAATCATATCTCCCCTCAATTGTCTCTTTTCCAAGCTGAAGAGCCCTAACCTTTCTAGGGTTTCCTCATATGAGAGGAGTTCCATCCCCTTTATCATCTTTCATCTTGGTCACTCTTCTTTGAACCTTTTCTAGTGCCGCTATATCTTTCTTGAGATAAGGAGACCAGAATTGAACACAATACTCTAAATAAGGTTGCACCAAGGAGCAATACAGGGGCATTATAACATTCTTAGGCTTCCTTTTATGAAACTGCGATAGCAGTTTCTAGCGTGGGAAGCCACGCTGGATGGCCCTTGCTGCTCCTGACACTTAATGAGTTCCTATGAATGTTGGGAACAGCGCGGGCCATTCAGCGTGGCTCCCCGCACTAGAAACTGCTATTGCAGTTTTGTAAAAGAGGGGGTAAGTCTTGTTAACCATCCCTTTTTAAATAATTCCTAGCATCCTGTTTGCTTTTTTGGCTGCCGCCGCACATTGAGCGGAAGGTTTCATCGCATTGTCTAAGACGACACCCAGATCCTTTTCTTGGTCGCTAACCCCCAAGGTGGACCTTAGCATCTGGTAACTGTGATTTGGGTTGTTCTTCACAATATACATCACTTTGCATTTATCCACATTAAATTTCATCTGCCACTTGGACGCCCAGATTTCCAATTTCCTAAGATCTGCCTACAATTTTTCACAATCCGCATGCGTTTTAACAACTTTGAACAGTTTAGTGTCATCTGCAAATTTAATCACCTCACTTGTCGTTCCAATTTCCAGATCTTTAATAAATAAGTTAAATAGCACAGGTCCCAGTACAAATCCCTGCAGCACTCCACTGTTTACTCTCCTCCATTGAGAAAAATGACCATTTAACCCTACCCTCTGTTTTCTATCCGATAACTAATTCCTAATCCACAACTGAACTTTGCCACTTTGCCACTACGGGCTCCTTTTAATAAGCTGTGTTAAGGCATTAACGCGCAGCATAGCGTGTGCTGAATTGCCCTGCGTGCTAGATCTTAATGCCAGCATTGAGCTGGCATTAGTTCTAGCCGTGTAGCACACGGTAATATCCTGTGTGCGCTAAAAACGCTAGTGCACCTTCATAAAAGGAGCCCTATGTCTTTGTAACTATACCTCAAACTTTGCATGTGAAAAATCCCTGAAAATAATTTTAAAAACGCAGAGAAGGAAGACACCTTCTCAACTTGCTTGCAGAAGTGAAAACTTGAGCGAGCAGGCACATAACTCTTGGAAGGAGGCGGAATCAAAAGATGTGCGACATCCTTCTGAAGCAACTTGCAGGTTCAGGCACATTGTATTAGAAGCAATATTAGCAAATATTGCTTCTGTAAAGATGGGTGAAGGAGAAAGAATTGGATGAACATAAGAATCCCTAGTTGTAAAGATGTTAAAGGAGTGCACAGATCTATGGCATTATACCAGGAACAAACTGGTTAGCCTTCTGGCTGATGTCTTTTATATTATGCTTCTAAATTAATTCAGTATAATTTTCCCAAAATACATATTTACATTTTGCAAGTAATTGGCAATATATTACACTACTCATAAAGATGAAATAAAATTGACTTGAAAACATGCTTTCAATATAGTTTATTCCTAAGTGCCTTTTAAAACTTTTTTTTAGAACTTTTTCTTATGTCTAAATAGTATTTCAATTTATTTAATGTTATTATATGTATGGACCTTCGGACTGCATCCGGGCACTTTGCTACCGGTTGCTATACTCTTCATAAGTCCAATCTTTATTCGTTTTAAACTAATTACATAACTAATTTAATAAAGATTGGACTTATGAAGAGTATAGCAACCGGTAGCAAAGTGCCCGGATGCAGTCCGAAAGTCCATACATATAATAACATTAAATGAATTGAAATTCTATTTAGACATATGAAAAAGTTCAAAAAAAAGTTTTAAAAGGCACTTAGGAAATATCTTGATATACTCAAACAACGAGTGACATATCTATATAATTGTTCAATATGGTTTGACATTATTTTTTCATTTTATGATCTTTTATCAATGGTAAGGAAAGTAGGAAAGTATTTATTAAACGGTATATGTGTTTAATACATAATATGAAAGGGTTGGGGGGGAGGGAGATAAACTTTATAATTTGATTTATTGCTGAATATTAAGGGGCTCATAATCGAAAGAGAAAAACGTCCAAAAACCAGCCTAAGTCGGCACTTGGACGAACATTTCTCAAAAATGTCCAAGCGCCGATAATAAAACCGGGTTTTGGACGTATTTCTAAACGACTTAGGCCTTCATAGTGCCGCTCAACGTCCAAAGCTAAACGGGGTGTTTCGGGAGGCGTGTCGAGGGCGGGAGTTGGGCGGGACGTGGGCCGGTTTAGACTTAGTCATACAGCATGTATAACCTAAGTTTAACAACAGAGCCTAGACGGAACTTGGATGTTGTGACTTAGACCATGCAAAACATGGTCTAAGTCACAAAAACTCACCTAAACTCACCAGATAAGCACTGAAAACACATAACACAGACCCCCACACACTACCCCAGTGATCACCAACCCCTACCACCCCCATAAAAATTTTATTCACAACTTTAAATTTCAGTCTCCAGACTATCACCACCTGGCCGCCCTGCATAGGAAAGCCTAGTCGTCCAGCCCAGAGGCAGCTTAAGTCATCTTGGGGGTGGGTTAGGGACCCATAGAGAGGAGGACCCATGTCCATAAGCCCCTGTAATCACTGTACTGATACTGAAACATGTGCACTGCCCTATACACCCCCACAACCCTTTTGTACTGGCATATAAATGGCTCTTGCAGCCATAAGGGCTATTGGGGTGGTAGATAAGTGGTTCTAGGGAATTCTGGAGGTGGTTTAGGGGGCTCACCGTCACCTATAAGGGAGATGTAGTGAGGAGAAGCCATGGCACCCTTTTTGTAAAGTTCACAGCAGTGCCCTGTAAGGAACCCCACTATTTAGGTGGCATGTCTGGGTGTGCAGGCCATCACTTTGCAGACCCCTCTCACATCCAACAGAGCTTGTTCTAGGCGTTTTGGACTTGGACGGAAGGTTGGACGGAAATGTGGTATAAAGATCGGCGATTTAGTGGCTTGGACGATCAGATCGGCAGAATGTATAATTAGACGATTTTCGAAAGTAAAAAAAAGTTGGACATATTTTTCGAAAATGTGTCTTGGGCTCTTTTAATTTTGGACGATTTGCGAGATGGACGTAAATGGACTTAGACGTTCCTTTCGATTATTACACCCTCCAAGGATTCAAGACAAAGTTAGACAAGTTTCTGTTGAACAAGAACGTGCGCTGGTAGGGCTAGTCTCAGTTAGGATGCTGGTCTTAGACCAGAGGGCCGCCGTGTGAGCGGACTGCTGGGCATGATGGACCACTGGTCTGACTCAGCAGTGGCAATTCTTATGTTCTTATACCCCTCTAAGTGTTTTATCTAAGTTCAAATGATTGTAATTGTTGATGCACTTATTGTAAGTTTGAAAAATGAATAAAGATTTAAAAAAAAAATTTTAATGAAATTTTTCTGAAGACTTGAGTGCTTGAGAAATATGGACATCTTTCAATGTCAAAACATTCCGTTTATCTATAAAGCGAGCATAGTGCAAGGAGTTGCAGTGCAAGCTCTTTCACATAAAGATTTTTTTTAATGTTAACAAAGATATCAATTTGTATTTATCTGTAATGGTATATTTTATATATATATATATATATAATATATATATAATATAATATATATATAATTTATAATATATATAATATAATATATATATAATTTTTTTTTAAGCGATATGGACTCCTGGCTACTGGAAACTGGAAGACATCCATCATGCCATTTCACAAAAGAAATCAAATAGCTGTGAGATAGTGATAAGTCACACTTAACCTGTAACCAAGAAGTAAAACATAGCCCTATGCTAATTCCCAGAGCCATTCATTTTACTTAAAAATGATATTTCAACAATGCGTCTTACCTTATGCTCTCTCAAATAACAGTACATGGCCTGAGTCACATCAGCAGCATGAACTGCATTATGGTAAGGATTTTGACTGTGGTAATCTTCTTGAACCATTACTGGAGAACAATAATTTTTTACAATTAATTACAGAACCATTACTGGAGAACAATAATTCTCAATAATTTAGAAAAAATAATGATTTGCTTTAAGGTCCGTTATTTATAAAAGCACATTAAAAACACTCATTTCATGTGTGTGGTGTCATGCTATTAATGCAGCGTTTATTAAAGGTCATTGAGCTCAGAGTCAATGTTAAAGATGTGTACAGACAAGAGAACTTTGAATAGTTTTTGTTTTTCAATGAAGTTTTCCATATTTATAGGTACAGTAGTCTGTTGGTTATATTTCATACATTCGTTTTAATGGGGAATTTTCAGTGCTTGCTAAATTGATTTACCACATATTAAGGTACTCCAAGTTGATTAGTACAAACTAGATCAATTTAGCGTGCACTAAATTTAAGGTACACTATTAAAACTGAATGCATATTAACAAATGCACACCCCTAGTAAATAAAGGCCTCTTATCAAGCCAAATAGCATGGGCTGGTGCAGTAAATGAACCGAAGCCCATAGGGTTTGAATGGGCTTCAGTGCATTTGCCACATGGCACTCGCTACAGCAGCTTGATAAAAGGGACCCTGTCCTGGGGGACCCCCAGCCAGTTGGGTTTTCAAGATATCCCTAATGAATATGCTTCAGGCAGATTTGCATGCCATTCACCTCCATTTTATGCAAATCTGCCTCAAGCATATTCATTAGAGATATCTTGAAAACCTGACTGGCTGGGGATCTTCCAGGAGAGGTTTAAGAGCCACTGCCCTAAGGTTACTTTAGCTTGTAACATACATAACCAGAAATGTTGCCTGAATTACTTTGTAAAAGTAATATATTACACTTTCTATTTACTTGTTTAATAAAGCATAGTTACTCACCTGTAGCAGGTGCTCTCCGAGGACAACAGGCATATACTCCCACATGTAGGTGAAGTCATCCATGGAACCTGGCGCTGTCAAAAATTGTACTGTCACTTTAAAACTACCGCGTGTATCCTGGTGCCTTCCCACCCGTTGGTTTGCGGGACATTCAGTTCAGTAATACAGCTAAGAAGCCAACTAGGGGAGGTGGGAGGGTTGTGAAAATATATATCTGCTGTCCTCAGAGAATTCCTGTTACAGGTGAGTAACTCTGCATTCTCAGAGGACAAGCAAGCATTATATTCTCACATATGGGACTCCCAAGCTGCCAGGGTCATGCCTCTGAGAAGAGGGTTATTGACAACTACCCATGAACCCAGCGAAACCGAAAGGGTTGGAGGTAAGTTGGCATTTAAGTTGAGAATAAATTTTGTAGAACTGCTTGGTCATATCCCATCTGGAATGATACTCCAAACAGTAGTGGGATGTGAAGGTATGAATGGAGGAGCAAGTAGCTGCTTTATATATGTCCTGTATGGGAGTGGAAGGTAGAAGCTGGCAAGTATAAAAATAACTTTAAAATCAAATCTGGAAATATCCAAGATGCCCACTGAGGGCTTATTTTAACTAAAAATAGCATGTGGGAGCTACTTTTTTCTTAAAATTTCCTTGCAAATGTTTTGCAAACTATAAAGCTGATAAATTTGTTTTTGTAGATCCATCGCAATTGGAGAATTTCTTGATTGATAAGGTTACACTGAAAGTTTCAGATACTAATCTAGTTGTTGAAGAAAGTTAAGGACATAATGGATTTGGTCATTTATGTCAAGGATGATTGTAAATTGTTTTCTTTATAATTTTTATTGAACTTTAGATTGTACTGAGTGGCTCTTGTTAAAGTGGACTTGGCATAAGTCTTATTTTGAATTTGAATTTGTTTCTTTTGAATTGTATTCTTCTTGCTTTTCCTGATTTTTGTTATTGATGTAACAAATATTAATTAAAAAAAACATAACAGGGAACCTTCCAAAACAGAGATTTTAGGATTTTTGGGGGAACCACCTAAAAACCCCTTTCAAAAGACCCCCCCCCCAAAATCTCTGATTCAAGCTGTTAGCTGGTATTAACAGAAACATGTGCTGACAGGGAAACACTGCAGAAGAAGCTGAAAACAGCTCACAGGGAGATCCTCTGCCTCAACTTGCTGGAAATCTGAACTTTGAATCTTCTGACTTCCATGGCCATCACCCTCAAACAAGATGTGCAGCACACCTGGCAGATGAACGCAGTCTGGCTCCGATCCCGGGCGCGCCTCTACAAACCACGCTGCCTGCACTTGACCCATTAGTGGACGAACCTGGGGTAAGCTAGCTCCCAAGGGAATAGTCCCTGAGCCCCAATCTAATATGCAGGCTGTCCAGAGGGCTTACTGACAAGCAGGGAACCCTCCAGAAGCAGACTTTTCCCAAAGGTCTGCGATCTCCCACAGACAGAGCTGTATCTACAGGGAATCTCCACAGCACGAGTGAAAACCATGAACGCAAAGACAGAAATTACACAAAATAAAACACAAGCAGAAAAGGCAAGCTCCTATAGTTTAGCTTGTAGGAAGACAGATTGATGTTTATAGAACCAGTGACAGTGATGAGGTATGAAGGGGAGGGGTTTAAGTTTCTGAAATTTGAGGCTTCCTACAAAGTCTTGGCGGGTAGATTGAAATGACCCACTGGCTCCGGAATAAAGTGGTATTGTACACGAAGTCACAAAAGAGAAAGTGTATACACATCAACCTGAGATAAAGTAGAGTTTATCGAGTACAATCAATCATTCAAATACCAAACATGTGTGTGTATTAGCCAATCTATTTTGCAGACCCTTGTAGACCCGACACGGTACATGTTTCGGCTTTGAAATTAAAGCCTGCCTCAGGGGTACAGATGACAATCTGATAGATGGCACTCAAGCACTTCAAAATCTAACTTTCTACAATACTACTTGTCCAATTATAAAATGATCTCTGGTAAAAATATAGCGTCTCACTCACAATCAGGCTTCAGGGCCAACTACAACACAGAGACACTACTAGGTTCTCTACTAGACACAGTCAGGCAACATCTAAGTAAAGGCAAAAAAAATGCTAGTCATATAACTTGATCTCACTGCAGCATTCGACCTGGTAGAACATAACATCCTACTACAAACAATGGAAAAAAATAGGAATCACAGGTAGAGTCTACACACGGTTTCAATCCAGGAGATATAGAGTTAAATCAAACAAAGAAAATTTGGATTCCTGGACCAACCACTATACTATACTATACATTTTTCTTCTATACCGCAAATTTCAGATAGGATTCAGTGCGGTTTACAAAAGATTAAGAACAGGACTGCAAAGTTTTACTCTGCGAATTGATAGTCTGGAGCATTGGTGTCACAGCCCTGAAGCAATGCTTAAAAGACACAAAACGATCATCAGCCTGTCTATTTTCTAACTAGCTTATTTTTTCTAGTTAAGTTTTGACTATTTTTAGGCTCCCACCTGCCAGTAAAGCACAGTTACTTACTGTAACAGGTGTTATCCAGGGACAGCAGGCAGATATTCTTAACGCATGGGTGACGTCACTGACAGAGCCCCGGTACGGACACTTTTAACTAGAAAGTTCTAGTTGGCCGCACCGCGCATGCGCGAGAGCCTTCCCGCCCGACGGAGGAGTGTGTGGTCCCCAGTTAAGATAAGCCAGCTAAGAAGCCAACCCGGGGAGGTGGGTGGGACGTAAGAATATCTGCCTGTTGTCCCTGGATAACATCTGTTACGGTAAGTAACTGTGCTTTATCCCAGGACAAGCAGGCAGAATATTCTTAACGCATGGGTGACCTCCAAGCTAACAGAGAGGGAGGAGGGATGGTTGGCCATTAGGAAAATAAATTTTGTAACACAGATTGGCCAAAGTGTCCATCCCGTCTGGAGAAGGCATCCAGACAGTAGTGGGTAGTGAACGTGTGAACTGAGGACCAAGTGGCAGCCTTGCAGATCTCCTCGATGGGCGTGGAGCGGAGGAAAGCCACAGAAGTAGCCATAGCTCTGACCTTGTGGGCCGTGACAGCACCTTCCAGTGAGAGACCGGCCCGAGCATAACAGAACGCAATGCAGGCAGCAAGCCAGTTGGAAAGCGTCCGTTTAGAAACAGGACGACCTAGACGGTTAGGGTCGAAGGACAGAAAAAGCTGAGGGGACGAGCGGTGAGCCCTGGTACGGTCAAGGTAGTATGCAAGGGCACGCTTACAGTCCAGCGTGTGTAACACCTGTTCCCCAGGATGAGAATGGGGCTTCGGGAAAAAGACAGGCAAGACAATGGACTGGTTGAGGTGGAAGTCCGAGACCACCTTGGGAAGAAATCTAGGATGGGTACGCAGAACCACCTTGTCATGGTGAAAAACCGTGAAAGGTGGGTCTGCAACCAGTGCATGCAGCTCACTAACCCTCCTGGCAGAGGTGATGGCAATGAGGAAAAGCACCTTCCACGTGAGAAATTTGAGAGAATTTGTGGCAAGAGGTTCAAAAGGAGGTTTCATGAGGGCGGATAAAACCACATTCAGGTCCCAGACGACAGGAGGAGGCTTCAGAGGTGGTTTGACATTGAAGAGGCCTCTCATGAGCCGGGAAACCAGTGGATGAGCCGTGAGAGGTTTTCCGAGGATAGGCTCATGAAACGCAGTGATGGCACTGAGGTGGACTCTGATTGAGGTAGACTTGAGGCCAGCGTTGGACAGAGAGAGCAGATAGTCCAGTACAGTTTCCACCGCCAATGAGGTGGGGTCGTGGTGATGTAGTAGACACCAAGAGGAGAACCGGGTCCACTTCTGATGGTAACATTGGAGGGTAGCCGGTTTCCTGGAGGCATCCAAAATACGACGGACAGGCTGAGACAGATTCTCTGGAGAGGTCAGCCCGAGAGAAACCAAGCTGTCAGGTGGAGCGAAGACAGATTGGGATGCAGTAGAGATTGATGCTGCTGTGTAAGTAGAGTAGGAAACACAGGAAGAGGAATGGGTTCTCTGGAGCTGAGCTGGAACAGGAGGGAGAACCAGTGTTGGCGAGGCCACCGAGGGGCGATGAGAATCATGGTGGCTCTGTCCCTGCGGAGTTTGAATAACGTCCGCAACATCAGAGGCAGCGGGGGAAAGGCATAGAGGAATCGATCCGTCCAGTTGAGCAGGAATGCATCCGGTGTCAGACGATGAGGAGAGAAGAGTCTGGAACAGAACTGGGGCAGCTGATGGTTGTGAGGAGCTGCAAAGAGATCCACTTGAGGAGTGCCCCACCGAGCAAAGATGGAGTGGAATGTGGGAGGATCCTGAGTCCACTCGTGAGGTTGAAGGATGCGGCTGAGATTGTCGGCCAGGGAGTTCTGGTCGCCCTTGATATAGACAGCCTTGGGAAAGAGACTGTGGGCCGTGGCCCAAGTCCAGATGCGGATGGCCTCCTGACAGAGGAGGGGAGATCCGGTGCCGCCTTGCTTGTTTATGTAGTACATGGCGACTTGGTTGTCTGTGCACAGGAGAAGAACCTGTGGGTAGAGGAGGTGCTGGAAGGCCCTGAGAGCATAGAACATGGCCCTGAGTTCCAGGAAGTTGATGTGATGTTGACGCTCCTGAGGGGTCCAGAGTCCCTGGGTGCGCAGGTCTCCCATGTGAGCTCCCCATGCATAGGGGGAGGCATCTGTGGTTATGATCAGGGGGTAGATGAAAGAGTAGACCCCTGGAAAGATTGGAGGAGTTCAACCACCATTGAAGAGATAGCTGAAGAGACGATGTCACAGAGATGGGATGCGAAAGAGGATCTGTGGTCTGTGACCATTGGTTGGCTAGAGTCCACTGAAGTGTCCTGAGGTGGAGTCGCGCCAGAGGAAATACATGGACCGTCGATACCATGTGGCCCAGGAGGACCATCATCTGCCGAGCTGGAATGGAGTGATGAAGGAGCACCTGATGGCAGAGGTGGAGCAGAGTCCGTTGGCGGTCGGAGGGGAGAAACGCCCTCATCAGAGTGGTGTCGAGAACTGCACCAATGAACTGAAGTCGCTGTGAGGGAAGTAGGTACTACTTGGGGTAGTTGATCTCGAACCCCAGGAGATGGAGGAAAGAGATGGTGTGTTGAGTGGCTTGTAGCACAAGCGGAGACGTAGGTGCTTTCACCAACCAATCGTCCAAGTAGGGGAACACCTGGAGGTTGTGAGACCTGAGGGAGGCCGCCACCACAATAAGGCACTTGGTGAACACCCTGGGTGATGATGCGAGGCCAAAGGGTAGCACTTTGTACTGATAGTGATGGTGCTGTATCTGAAACCGTAGGTAGCGGCGTGAAGTCGGATTGATTGGGATGTGAGTGTAGGCCTCTTTGAGGTCTAGGGAACATAGCCAGTCGTGTTGAGAGAGAAGAGGGTAAAGCGTGGCAAGGGAGAGCATTCTGAACTTTTCCTTGACCAGACACTTGTTGAGGTCCCGGAGATCGAGGATGGGACGCAGGTCTCCTGTCTTCTTGGGAACCAGGAAGTAGCGGGAGTAGAATCCCTGACCCCTTTGGTCTGAGGGTACCTCTTCGATGGCATTGAGAAGAAGGAGGGATTGGACCTCCCTCAGGAGGAGGAGGGATTGGGAGGAGTGAGAAGCAGACTCTATGGGAGGATTGTCTGATGGAAGAGTCTGGAAGTTGAGAGAGTAGCCGTGGCGAATGATGTTGAGGACCCACTGGTCTGATGTGATGACCTCCCAACGGTTGAGGAAAAATTGTAGGCGTCCTCCGATAGGCTGAGGAAGAGGCAATGATGGTGGGAGACTGGCTATGACCTGGAGAAAGGAGTCAAAAGGGCTGAGATGGTTTTGACGGAGGGAGAGGCTTGGCAGGTTGGTGAGACTGGGAGCGAGCCTGAGGTTGATGCTGCTGACGAGGTCGGCGAGGCTGCTGTTGTGGCGGGTTGAGAGGTCTGGCCGAGAACCTGCGTTGGTAGGAGGACTGCTGTCTGTAGGGTCGAGCAGGCGGAGACTTCTTTTTAGGTTTCACCAGAGTATCCCACCTGGTCTCGTGAGCCGAGAGTTTCTGAGTTGTGGAGTCCAGAGACTCCCCGAAGAGTTCATCACCAAGACAAGGTGCGTTCGCCAGGCGGTCTTGATGGTTGATGTCGAGATCAGAAACTCTCAGCCAGGCCGGACGCCGCATGGCAACAGCCATGGCAGATGCTCGAGAGGTCAGCTCGAAGGAGTCGTAAATGGAGCGAACCATGAATTTGCGTAGTTGAAGTAGGCTGGAAATTTGTTGTTGAAAAAGGGGGACCTTACGCTCAGGGATATATTTTTGCAAGGATGAAAGTTGTTGCACCAAATGCTTCATGTAGAAGGAGAAGTGAAAGGTGTAATTATTAGCCCTGTTGGCAAGCATTGCATTTTGATAAAGTCGCTTGCCAAATTTATCCATAGTTTTGCCCTCTCTGCCAGGAGGGGTGGAGGCATAAACACTGGAGCCCTGGGTCTTCTTTAAAGTGGACTCGACTAGAAGAGATTCATGGGGTAGTTGAGGTTTGTCGAACCACGGGATCGGAATAACCCTGTACAAACTATCCAGTTTTCGAGGGGCTCCCGGTACAGTGAGAGGGTTTTCCCAATTTTTGTAAAAAGTTTCCCGTAAGATGTCGTGGACGGGTAACTTAAGGAATTCTTTGGGGGGTTGTTCAAAGTCCAGGGTATCGAGAAAGGCCTGGGACTTTTTAGAGTCAGATTCTAATGGGATAGAAAGAGCCGCCGACATTTCCCGAAGAAATTTGGTGAATGAGGATTGTTCAGGTTTGGAACCGGTATCAACCATCGAGGGTTCCTCGTCCGTTGACGAAGCCTCATCCTCGGTACCGGGTGGGGATTCTTCCCACAAGTCCGGGTCCCTGACGTCGGGGTGTGCAGGACGGAACGGTGGTGTGGATGGCTCAGTGTGGCGAGTCTTAGTGACAGACTTGCCAGAGCGCATCGAGACGGTACCGGGGGAGGAAGATCGGTGCCGGTCCCGGTCTCGGGGGGACCGGTGTCATTCTTGATGTCGGGGAGGGTCGGCATCAGAGCGTGGTTGCACGGGAGGATTGAGTGGTTCGGCTGCGAGTACCGGCATGGACGTGTTCAACGGTACCGATGGGGTCGACACCGGTGGTATGGTGCGAGGCTCGGGCCGGTCTGGTACCGGAAGGAGTGGGGCCAACATTGCTGGTAACAGGTGTTGGAGTTGCTGCTGTAGTTGCTCCTGCAATTGGCTTTGGAGTATGGCCGCAATGCGGTCATCCAGAGGAGGCACCGGTACTGCTTTTTTCTTTTTCGGTACCATAGGTGCCGCTCCATGCCCCGGCGATGAGGAGGCCGATGACGAGGCACTCACCGAAATCGGGGCGGAGCGTTTGCGGGGTCGGCGTGATGCCGGGAGGACCGGCGTCGCCGCTGTGGCAGGAGGGCGCTCAAGGGAAGTGGAAGGCTTCTTAGCCGGCTTACCTGGTACCAGCGACCCCGAGGAAGGATCAGGCGTCGTCGAAGTAGTCGGTGCAGACTTTTGCGGTGCCGTCGACGGCGCGGCAGATTCCATGGCAGATCCGGTACCGAAAAGGATATTCTGCTGGATCTGCCTATTTTTTAATGTGCGTTTTTTAAGAGTAGCACAGCGGGTGCAGGTGTCAGCCCGATGCTCTGGACCCAAGCACTGTAGACACCAGTTGTGCGGGTCAGTGAGAGAGATCGGGCGTGCACACCGCTGGCACTTCTTAAAGCCCGGCTGAGGGGGCATGAAGGGAAATACGACCTCCGCAAAATCAAAACCGGAGGCCTGTATGGTGGCAACAGGCCCCGCCGGGGCCGGCCTAAAAAATAAGGGAAAAAACGAAAGCAAAGTTTTGTTTTTTTTTGAACGAAAAAGGAACCCGAAGGGAAAAAGAGCAAAAAAGTGGAGAATTTCGCGAGCGGGAAGGCAAAAAGTAGATTTTTCAACGGCCGTTGAAAACACATGCGTCTTCTTCGCTCCGCGGAAATGAAGAAACTGGGGACCACGCACTCCTCCGTCGGGCGGGAAGGCACTTGTGCATGCGCGGTGTGGCCAACTAGAACTTTCTAGTTAAAAGTGTCCGTACCGGGGCTCCGTCGGTGACGTCACCCATGCGTTAAGAATATGCTGCCTGCTTGTCCTGGGATAATAAGTTATATGTGAAAGTTTTTTGCCAGTGATGCTTGGGTGGAAGAGAGTAGGAACACCTCTCCATGTCTGAGGCTTTTCTTTCGCCTTAAAATACTTTTTCTGGCGTTGGTGTATACTGACCAAATGGAGTGATTGTTTTCTAGTATATTCCCTATACAAGCACGCATACTCTTCAAATTTTACTCCATGCTATTCAAAGCCCTGAATGGCGATGTATCAACCTATCTAAACAATCACCTAACCAGGAACAACACATTCAGACCACGGAAAACACAGGCACCCTTCACTCACCCCCCCAATCAAAGGCATACAATGTAAGAAAATGTATGATGGCCTACTAGCCACCCAAGCAGCGAAACTAGACCAGCACATCTCCAACCTGCTGATCATAACATCCAACTACAAAACCTTCAGGAGAGAATTAAAAACCAAGTTATTCATGAAATTTGTCAAGTCAAATTAACCTTCTCAATATATCCCTGGACCCTAATGCTTCTTCTAATTATCTATCATGTAATCTCACTGGGTATGCCCAGACCAATTCTTTTGTAATCTGCCTAGAACTGAAAGGTATTGGCGGAATAGAAGACACTAATGTAATGTAATCTAGTGAGTTGAGATTACATCAGACTGTAAAGCGAGTCCTCTTAAAACAATAACAGTTTTGTGTTGATGGCTTTTTAGATGCTTCAATGATGGCTGACATAGGTGCAGATAGTGTGAAAACATCTACTCAGTGGGCGCGATAGATACCATGCTGTGAGTGCTTGTAGATTGGGATGAAGAAGAGAACCTTCGCTCTGTGTCAGCAATATTAGAAAGATTTGAAGTATGATGGGCTCCTGTACGCTGAGTTGTAGGAGAAGAGGGAACCACAGTTGACGTGGCCATCAAGGTACTAGGAGAACCATGGTGGCTTGCTTTTCGCAAAGTTTAAGAAAAGTTTTCTCGACTACAAAAATTGGAGGGAAAGCATAAAGAAACTCGCCCTACCATTTGAGGAAGAAAGCATCCAACTCCAGACAATTGGACTTGTAGAGTCTAGAACAGAAGAGTGGAAGTTTGTGGTTGTAAGGGAAACAAGGAGGTCTACTTCCTGGATCCCCCAATACGAGAATCCTATATAATAAAATGCTAAGCGCGCATGCGCACTCTTACCCTGTGTTCCCTGATCCCTGATCTGTTGGGCTGTGGCAGGTAAGAGTACGCATGCACGTGTCTAAGGACCGGCAACAGGTAACATGCCGCGACTACCCCACCCCTACCCAGCACACCAGTAACACGCCGCAACTCCCCCCCACCGCCGCTGATACTACCCGGCACAGCAGAAACGCCCGTTGACCCTCCCAGCCGACCCACCGCGAGACGAACACAAACCTCCCGGCTCCAGCAGCGTCCGAGGCACAGTAAACACGCTGTTTCGCGTCCTTCTACTGGCCTAATTTCCTCTGCCGCGTCCCTGATGACATCATCAGAGATGCGGCAGAGGAAATTAGGCCAGTAGAAGACCGCAAAGCAGCGTGTTTACTGTGCCTCGGACGCTGCTGGAGCTGGGAGGATTGTTGGCTGTCTAGCGTGGGAGGGTCGGCTGGGAAGGTCAAAGGGGGTTTCGGGTGTGCCGGGTAGGGTCGGCGCAAGGGGGGGGGGTTTAAATGGATACATGCTGCTCAAGGGGATGGGAGGCAGGCAGACAGGCTACCATCGGGGGGGGGGGGGTTAAATGGAAACATGCTGCTCAGGGGGATGGGAGGCAGGCAGGCATCGGGGGAGGGGTTTAAATGGAAACATGCTGCTCAGGGGGGATGGGAGGCAGGCAGGCAGGCTCGCATCGGGGGGGGGGGTTAAATGGAAACATGCTGCTCAGGGTGATGGGAGGCAGGCAGGCAGGCTAGCATCGGAGGGTGGGGGGATTTAAATGGAAACATGCTGCTCAGGGGGATGGGAGGCAGGCTGGCATCGGGGTGGGGTGGGACAAAGTCTGGAAGATAATGATGGGGACATAGGAAGGAGGCACTGGAGGCACTAAGGACATAGAAAGGGGCACTGAGGGCACTAAGGACATAGGATTCACTGAGGGCACTAAGCAGGTCAGAGGCACTGGGGGCACTAAGGACACGGGAAGGAGGCACTGGGAGCACTAAGGACATAGGAAGGAGGCACTGGGGGCATTAAGGACACAGTACGCTGGCACTGGGGCACTAAGGTAAGGACGTAGGAAGGGGTACTAAGGACATGGGAAGGAGGCACTAGGGGCACTAAGGACATAGGAAGGGGCACTAAGGACATAGGAAGGAGTCACTGAGGGCACTAAGGACATAGGGAGAGACACAGACAGAAAAAATGACAGACAGACAGGCAGTGTGCAAGGAGAGAGAGACAAAGAAAAAAAAACCCCAGACAGACAGACATCTACTCTAGCACCCGTTAATGGCTTAAAAACTAGTATCTGTCATAAGATGGTTGAGTGACCACTCGTGAGTTTGAAGGAGTCTGCTCAACTTGTCTGCTAAGATGCTTTGCTTTCCTGCTAGATAAATTGCCTTGAGGAATATGGTGCAAGGAATTGTTCAGGACTAGATTTATATGGCTTCTTGGCAAAGTGGGCGGGACCATATGCTTTCTTGTTTGTTCATGTAGAATAGTGTATCGCAAACTGTGTGCCTCGGCAGAATGAGGAGGAAGAGAGGCGCAGGCGAGATGACTTGCCTACAGGACGTGCCTCTTGCCACAAGTTGATATTTGTTAGACTTAGGGGGTACTTAGCTTGAAGTAGTTGAGAAACACTGCTGTCGGCAATCAGCCGGCGCCAGCGCATCTCCTTTCCATCCCTCTTCCCTGCTGGAACTCCCTACTGCCTTCTCAGGGCCTGTCTGGAGGGCCCCTGCGCAGACATCGACGTATTGATGTCACACATGCATGTGATGTCATCACGGCGATGTCCGCATACCTGCAGATGCCTCGAGCTGTGGCCACTACCTTTAGTGTGCCCTGGCACAAGAAAGTTTGAGAGACACTGGTGTAGAACATGGCAACTTGGTTGTCTGTTCGAATGAAGAGGAAATGTTGGAATGTGCAGAGTGCATTGCAGATTGCTCGAAACTCCAGATCGATATGGAGAGTTTTTTCATGAGGAGTCCAGCTGCCTTGGGTATGAAGGCCATCGAGATGGGCACCCCAACCAAGCATGGAAGCATCTGTAGTGAGTTTTCCAATATGGTGGAATGTGGTATAGAAGGCCCCTGGAAAGACCAGCCAGCAGCATTCATCACTAGAGGGACTGATGAAAGTCTGAGGTCACCTGCATCTGTTGTGAAAGTGCTCCGGTGGCTTAATACTATTGGGTCACGGACGAGCATTGAGAGCTCCGTCCTAGAGTTGAGCTTTTGAAAAGGTTTTCCTACCTGACATGCCGAAACTGAGGGGCTAAAGCATCGCTACCTCCTTGCGGCACTCTGGGGTGCCCGTTGTCAGCTCTATTGATGGAACGGGGATGATGGGAATCCTGAGGACCCGCGGGTTCCCCCTTCGGGTTGCAGGAATCCCGTGGGGACGCCCCCTAAGGTCGCAAGGATCCCATGGGGACCCCTCTCATGGTCTCAGGGATCCTGCGGGGTTCAATACAAAGCCCTCCCTCCCTCCGACATCAGCGCTGACATTGGGGAGACTTCCGGTCAGCTATGTGTGCTGCGGCAGGGCAGGCAGGAAACAGAAGACGAGCCTCGCGGCTCGAGCTCCATTTGGTTGAGAAAGTTGGTAATTTGTTGGAAGATGAGGGCTACACACGAACGTGGGAGGCAAATGTGGGACAGAAGGAGATCGAACTTGGGAGACAAACGCGGAACACAAAAGGGGGGAGGGAGTGCGTTTTTGGACACAAGGCATGAACTTGGGAGAGAGGATGGAGGAAGGGAGGGAATGCGTTTTTTTACACAGAAGGCATGAACTTGGGAGGGAGGGAGGGAAAGAGATGCTGAGGTGGGGGAGGAAATGCATTTTTGGACACAGAAGGCTTGGACTTGGGAGAGAGGAAGGGAGGGAAAGATGCTGAGGTGGGCGAGGGAATGTGTTTTTGGACACAGAAGGCATGGACTTGGGAGAGGAAGGGATGGAAAGAGATGGTTGTGTACACGGGGAATGGAAGAGGGAGAAATATTGTGGTGGAACGGACAGATTGAAATGGATGCAAGAGGGAGGAATGTTGGACATAGTGGTGAAAGGAATGGAGGGAGAGATGTGGCATGGTGCTAGAGAGGGGTGATAGAAGGAGAAATGGGCATGGGACTGGTGGGCAGGGGCAAAAGATGAGAAAGGGATAAATGCTGGACCATGGTAGGAGGAACCAATGGACAGCAACAGAAGAATTTACAGAAGATGGGAAAGCAGAAAAAAGAAACTGGGACCAACTTTATGGAAAAATAAGTCTCCAGACAACAAAGGTGAAAAACGGAATTTATTGACTAAAATATGTTGGCTTTGGGAAATGTATATAGCAGATGTCTTTGTATTGTGTTCAAAAGAAAAGGAAATGCATTTCTGGTTTTATTTCTACAGTGTTGAAGTACTTGCTG
This sequence comes from Geotrypetes seraphini, assembly GCF_902459505.1. NCBI lineage: Eukaryota > Metazoa > Chordata > Amphibia > Gymnophiona > Dermophiidae > Geotrypetes > Geotrypetes seraphini. The sequence continues at coordinate 105,884,243 of NC_047085.1, read as the reverse complement.
ACTCTTGCTGTGACTGGTGGGGATCCCCAAGCACCGCCAGCAGAGGACCTCCTCTAGAGACGGCCAGAACTCCGCTCCACCAAGCGCAGCAGTCGCTGGCAGCATCCATGAGCCACTGAGATGCCAGCATCTGTGACTTAGGGACGCTTGGCAAAAGGGACCCCCGGCCAACTGCAGAGGAAGTCCTCAGCTGAAAGTTTGGGGGTCCTCATCAGCTGAGTATTTCTATTTTATATTTACATTAGAGGCTCTGGTAGAAACCCGTTTACAAAGTAAGTATTCTTCCCAATTAATATTTCCAAATTAATAGTGTCTTTGCTTATTTGTAAATGTCTCTACCGGAGCCTTTAATTCAGTAGCATAATTAAATGAAATAACTGTTTCTGAAGTTTATAGGGACGGCCTGGACGAAGGGGATTCCTCGCGGGGACGGATGGGGACGGAGGGGGTTCCTTGCGGGGACAGGTGGGGATGGAGAGATTCCTCGCGAGGATGGGTGGAGACGGAGGGATTCCTTACAGGGACGGGTGGGATTTTGGTGGGGACGGGTGGGATTTCTGTCCCCGCGCAACTCTCTAGTCTGCAGCTTCTACCAGGCAGAGCTGTCCCAGGATAACTGGAAACCTCTATAACACCTTTCTCAACTCACTTGCAGAAAGAAAAAAAACTGAGAGAGGGAAGTGCCCGGTGATGCAGGAAGGCGGAGCTGAAAATGTAGATGATGCCTTCTGCATATCTCACGGGTAAAAATGCACTACCCACATATCCAGGACTCATGTGCTTTTTGCACTGGAACCAGACTTTAATTTTCAGCTTTGGTTTAAACCAGGTGATATAGGTTCAACTGCAGTTTGGGTCAAAAATGGTTAGACCAATTTTCCCAAAGTGTTTACTGCGGCGCCCTGGAGCGCTGATGTGAACTCAAAGGGGTGCCATGGAAGAAGACACAAACAAGCTGCGAGCATACTGCTTCCCTTCCTCCAGAGGGAAAACTTCTCTCCCTTCCCCACACTGTAGCTTACAATCTTCAAGCCACCAGCAATTTAAAAACATTGTCTTTGATGACCCGGAAGCTTTCCCTCTGCTGAAGCGCCCTTCCTCTGCAGGGACAGGAAGTTGAAACAGAGAAAGCTTCCAGGTCCGCTGCTAGCAGCCTGAAGATTGCAAGCTGTACAGTGGGAAAGAGAGAGAGAGAGGTATCCTAGCCCGCTTGGGGGGGGGGGGGGGAGAGGGAAAGAGAAAGCCACACCCAATTGAGAGGGAAGGGCAAGAGAGAAAACTGCCAAATTGGGAGGTGGGGGGTAGAAGGAAGGATACAGATTCCAGATCAGAGAATGGAAGAAAAGGAAAGGAAAGGGAAGGGGCAGGTAGAGAAGAAAGGAGAGAGAGATGGCACACCACATTGAAGGGAAGGAGAGAAGAGAAATATCAGACCATGGAGGCAGAGTGGAGAGAAGAGAGATACCAGATTATGGGAGGGGATGATGCCAGATCATGGGTGTAGGGGGAGGGAAGGAAAAATTATGTTCTTACCTGTTAATTTTCTTTCCTCTAGACGCAGCAGATGAATCCAGAGACTAGTGAGGTAGCACACATCTATCAGCAGGTAGAGATAGCGAATAGAGGTCTGCACGGGAACGGGGATCATGGGAATCCCGCGGGTCCCATGGGAATCCCCCTAACCCACGGGACTCTCACGGGGACCACCCTCTGGCCCATGGGACTCCCACAGGGACCCCCCACTAGCCAACGGGACTCCCATGGGGATGGAAGGCTTTGGAAGCAGGGTTCGTCCATATAATATAATGGACACGTCAGCCTTAGTAAAAGAGGGGGTTTATAAGTTAATTATCTGAACAGAAAACAAAAAAGGGTTCTACTAAAGAGATTCCACAAGGAAAACAGCAGCGCAAACACAAAAGAAACTGGAATTGATGATCCTGTCAGAAGTAATTGCTGCTTTTTATGGGGACGGGTGGGGATGGAGGTAATTCCTTGCGGGAATGGAGAGGATCCTGACGGGGATGGGTGGGGACGGAGAGGATCCTGGCGGGAACGGGTGGGGACGGAGAGGATCCTGGCGGGAACAGGTGGGATTTCTGTCCCCGTGCAACTCTCTAATACAGAACTGATTAACAGGTGGTCCTATTGGTTGGCACCCTCCCTGTATCTTCAGTATTGCTCCTTGCCCAAGCAGTCAGAACCAGAATATGGTCAACACGTAAAAAACTTCTTTCCCAAAACAAATTGCAAAGGTAATAATAGAGAGAACTACCAACTATAGCAAAACTGCTGAAAAACGCAAAGCACAAATCCAATAGCCAGAATGGGTGGGGCTCTGGATTCATCCGCTGCGTCTAGAGGAAAGAAAATTAACAGGTAAGAACATAATTTTTCCTTCCTCAGCAACAGCAGCAGATGAATCCAGAGACTAGTGGGATGTAGCAAAGCAATTCTCAATCAGGGTGGAAAGCGAACACCACCTCGGCAATAACCGACACACCAAAGGCAGCCTCCGCCCGCACCGCCACATCCAACCGGTAATGTTTAGAAAAAGTATTCTTGGAAAACCAAGTAGCCGCTCGACAAATCTCCTTCAAAGAAAAACCTGTGGACTCTGCCCAAGAGGTAGCCATCACTCTAGTGGAATGAGCATGAAGCTTGTCCGGCAACCACCTACCAGAAGTCAAGTAAGCGGAAGCAATGGTTTCCTTGACCCATCGAGCAATGGAATAACACAGAGGTGATCTGAATGGCGAAAGTCGTTGGTAAGTTGGAGATAATGCAGAAGTGTCCTATGTACATCTAGGAATCGCAGAGAAGAGAACTTCTCCCCCAATACTTTTTCCGGAAGGCTGGAAGGAACAGAGACTGGTTAACATGAAAGGTTGAGACCACTTTAGGAAGAAACGATGGAACAGTCCTCACAGACACACCCGAATCTGAAAGTGCAAAAAAGGATCTCTACAAGACAACACCTGCAACTCAGACACCCGCCTAGCCGAAGCCATTGCGACAAGAAAAACCGCTTTCAACATCACATCCTGTAGGGGTGTTTCCTTATTCACACCTGAAGGTTAGGCCTCTCTGACTTCATAAAGCCTGAACCATTGTCTGCCAGAAATCTTTCCAGCCTGAACCATGCAAGAAGAGAAAGAAAACATCTTTGCTATTTATGCCTGCTGATGCATTCTGGGTATGTACCAGAACTGTATTCTAGTCAAGGACATCCAGCTATGCCTACATGCTCAGCCTGTGTGAATCTTGGGGGAGGCATTGCTTCTGTGCTGTTCTTATCTAACGAAGACGCCTCTGTTACACAGCCAGTGCGAGACTTTACACAGAAAGACTATTCATCTAAGTTCTGTTTCTGGTTTGGTCCTGAGAGGTCATCTGATGAGAACAAAGTAGAAGGTGCCTAATTGTTGATTAGTCTATGTTAGGATGTAAGGAAGCTTGCATCTTATCATAGGTTCACTGCACATCTTCTATAATAATTAAGACCTGAAAAGTTACCTCTTGTGACTCTCTGCCTGAGAGAGAGAAACCGGACCTTTATACAGATCTGGATTCCATCACATAAAGGAAACCTTTGCTGCCAACGGCTGACAGACTCTTGTTCCTGTACCAAGGGAATTCATTTCTTTCGTGCTGAGAAGAAGACTAATTCCGTCTCCTAATCGGATGGTGAGATAAGGAAATTATCTATCTTATCAGCTGGGGCTAGATAAAAGTATTCCATTGTTGTATAGGATAAGGATTTGTAAAGTTACTCTTGGTGATAAGCTATTTTTAGAGTTGCTGCTAATCAGGAATTATTATTATAAGGAATTATTTAGTGTGTAAGAATTAGTTTTACTCATTTATCTAGCAAGTTTGGTGTGATAATTATGTACTGAGTTTCATATAAGTATTCGGATATTTTGTGAACAATAATTAGTTATTATTTACAGCTGGCTTGTGAATTATATATTTTTATATTTCTATAATAAAGTATTTCACATAGCCTGGGTCTCTGTGTCGTGTAAGTAGGTAAAGCTTGCTGAACCTGGATGAGGTATTATGGTTTTCCCTAGTACCTGACTAAGACAGGCACGTAACTTGTTTATGTAACTGATTAGTCATCCATAAATCTACCTACAATCCTTCAAAGTCGCTCCGGACAAAGGCTCAAAGGGAGGCTTTAGCAACCCACCAAGGACTATTTAAGACTCCATTCCGGACAGATCTTTTTAATAGGAGGATGAATATGTTGCACCCCTTTCAGAAATCGAACCACATCAGGCTGAGACGCCAGGGAAGAACGCTCCATGCGGCCCCTGTAACAAGCAATAGCAGCCACTTGAACTTTAAGAGAATTAAAGGCCAATCCCTTGGCAACTCCATCTTGAAGAAAGGAAAGAATATTAGAGAGCGAAGCCTGGAAGGGCGACAGACCCTGAGCAGCACACCAAGAATCAAAAAACCTCCAGACTCTAGCATATGAGGCAGAGGTAGATCTCTTTTTTGCTTGAAGAATGGAAACAACCGGTTCAGAATAACCCCTACGTCTCAGCCACGACCTTTCAAGAGCCAGGCCGTAAGACCAAAGCAGGATGGATCTTCCATGTTGATGGGACCCTGAGTCAGTAAGTCCAGAGTCACTGGAAAGGGCAACCGATCGCCCATCGAGACACGTACCAGGTCCGCATACCAAGGATGACGCGGCCCATCCGGAGCTACCAGGATCACCGTTCCCGAAAAGTGAGTTATGCAATGCAACACACGTCCTATCAACGGCCAAGGAGGGAACACATAAAGGAGACAACTCGGAGGCCAAGCAAGAGCCAACGCATCTACCCCTTCTGACCCCTGCTCCCTGTGTCTGCTGAAGAACTGAGGAAGTTTTGCATTTGTGGCCGAGGCCATGAGATCTATTTCTGGTAGACCCCCACCGTTGCACAATGAGGTCGAACACCTGAGCGGAGAGTCCCCATTCTCAGGGATCTAGAAGATTTCTGCTGAGGAAGTCCGCTTGAATGTTGGCTTGACCTGCAATATGAGCCGCCGACAGTAGAGGAATGTGAAGTTCCGCCCATTGAAGGAGAAGCATTACTTCTTGCACCAACTGAGGACTGCGGGTACCGCCCTGCCTGTTGATATATGCCAATGCCGTGATGCTGTCCGAAAAAAACCGCGTCGGACGGCCCTGAATCATATGCAGGAATGCTTGCAGGGCGAGCCTGGTCACTCTCAACTCCAGAAGATTGATGGGCCACTGAGCCTCCTCTGCAAACCAGACTCCCTCGCTGACTGAAGGCAATGAGCTCCCCAGCCCAACAGACTGGCATCCGTCGTAACAATCATCCATTCCGGAGTCGCCAAAGGCATGCTTTTGAACAGATTGAGATCGCTGAGCCACCACGACATGCTGAGTGATGCTTGAGGCGTCCATTGCAGATGACGATTGTAATCCTGAGACACTGGGGACCACCAAGAGAGAAGGGACTGTTGCAGCGGTCTCATGTGAAAGTGCGCCCACGGCACCACTTCTAGCGCAGCCACAATTGAGCCGAGAACTTGAGCATAATCCCACACTCTCGGCCTGGGCGACTGTAGGCGAACCTGTGAGCGTAACTTCTCTCCCCGGTCGCAGGGAAGAAACACTTTCCCCACCTCCATGTTCCAATGACTGGGACGGAGTAAGAGAGCTCTTCGGAAAGTTGATCACCCATCTCAAGGATTGAGGAAGAGAAATCACCCTTTGGGTCGCCGACAAACTTTCCTGTCTGGACGACGCCCGGATTAACCAGTTGTCCAAGTAAGGATGCATTCGAATCCCTTCCCGGCGAAGGAAAGCCGCCGCCACAACCATTACCTTTGAGAACATCCGTGCAGCCGTGGCTAGTCCAAACAGCATGGCTCGAAACTGATAGTCCTGACCCATGATCGCAAAGCGAAGATACTTCTGATGTGGTGGCCATATGGGGATGTGCAGATAAGCCTCCTTGAGGTTGAGTGCCGTCAGGAATTCCCCCAGCTGAACCACCGCAATGACTGACATCACTGTTTCCATCCGGAAATGCCGTACCCGCAGAAAGCGATTGACCTTCTTGAATCCAGGACAGGCCTGACCGAACCCCCCTTCTTGGGCACGATGAAGTAAATGGAATACCTCCCCTACCCCCTCTCTGCTGGAGGGACTGGAATAACGGCCCCAATCTCCAAAAGAACTTGAAGAGTGCATCGCACCGAATCTCTCTTGGCAGCCCCTGTACAAGGGGAGACCAAGAAAGAATCTGCGACGGGAAAGGAAAATTCTAACTTGTAACCGTCTTGAATAATGTCCAAAACCCAACGATCGGACGTGATCCGGGCCCACTACGCCAGAAAGGAAGACAGCCGCCCCCCAATGGCCGCGATGGAAGGAGCCGACCTCCCATCATTGGGAATTATGCAAGGCCGGGGTTTGGGCTGGCGGGGCAGTTTGGGGTTTTGTAGGACGAAAGGAATTTTTCGGTGGAAATCAAGGCCTAGAATTATAGGAAGAACTGGAAGATGGGGGAAAGGACGGCTTTCCAGGCCTATATCTCCTAACATCCCAGAAACGATTTCTGGCAGACAAAGCTCTCAAAGGAGCTTTAGGTTTATCTTCCGGTAACCTTTGTGTTTTGGTATCCCCAATTTGTCCAAGTCATCACCGAAAAGCAGAAAACTCTTAAAAGGAAGCTGCATGAGCCGAAGCTTGGATGCCGAATCCGCCGCCCAGTGACGGAGCCACAAGAATCGTCGAGAAACAACAGAAAGAGCCATTTGTTTTGCCGAAGCCAGAATAATATCATAGAGGGCGTCCGCCATATACACTAGACCTGTTTCCATATCTGGAAAGTCGGCCGGCACAGGCACCTCGGTCTCCAACATTTTATCCGACATACCTTGAGCCCATTGCAGGCAAGCCCGTGCCGCATAGGAACTGCACACCGCCACTTGAAATGTAACCGCCGCTACCTCAAAAGACAGCTTAAGGAAAGATTCAATCTTCCTATCCTGGATGCCTTTGAGGGCCATACCACCGGCAAGGTAGTCTTCTTGGTAACTGCAGCCACCAAAGCGTCCACCCTGGGGTTCCTAAATCTGTCCAGCTCTTCCTGAGATATAGGATACAACTGGCACATAGCCTTCGCCACCCAGAGACCAGCCTCCTGCCTGTCCCACTGCGCCGAAATAAGGTCAAGCACGCTTCATGCACCAGAAATGCTTTAGTCGGTTTTTTCGTGCCCATAAGAGGATTAGCAGATCCTGATGCCTGCGTATCCTGCTGAGAAATATTAAGGCCCTGCAACGCTTTGGTAATAAAGGATGGCAATTCTTCTCTATGAAAAAGCCGGAGCACGGAAGGATCATCCACTTCCCTAACCAGCGCCTCCTCGAGCTCTAAATCCACCACTTCACCGTCTTCCAGAAAATCTGGATGAGACACGGAGAATGCAAAGTCTGATGGAGGGTCCCTGCCGTCCATAGGCACCAAGAGGTCCATTGGCCTGAAGGACCGACCCCTGGTCCAAATTACAGTCCTGTCACTAAGCAGGCTGAGAGGTCTGCATCAAAAAGGTCCTGTGGATCAATATGACGAACTCCGGGGAAAACGCCACCGGATTCGATTGAGCCTGCATTGAAAAAGTCTTCTCCGGAGCAGAAATCAGATCCGCAAAAGAAGATGATGAAGAAAAACAACTGACAACTGGTGCAGTCGTCGATATGCAACGAAGCAGAACGGAAGCAGCTACAAGCGCGGGAGAAGTAGAGCCGACATCAACTGTGCGGGAAATGGCTGACACAGCAGGCACGAGCTGCACGTTGTCCCCCACAGCGTCTGCACATCCCGCCGAACAGAGGCCTGACGGTGCTTGCCGCTTCCCACAGCGGGAACACGTCTTAACTGCCTCTGCCGCCATAAATAACAACTGCCGAGCACTGCAGCTGCCCAAACAAAACCTTGTTCAAAAACCCCAGCGACTAAACCGGCAAACCAAGAAACACCAAGAAATAGAAAGAAATAGCACTCTCACCCGAGTCCACCGTTGTTAAGGCTTGTAGTTGCAGACTGGGACAGACAGCAAAGCATCGTCCAGCAACATCACACTGGCCTCATTTTTTTGTTTTTTGCTGGGAAAGAAGAAAACACAGAGGACCAGGAAGAAACCTCAATCCACCGGAGAGTAGGGTGGGGCAGGGACCTAGGGGGCCCAGGTGTGACTCCCAAAGTTGGCACCACTCAGCCAAACACCCCAATCTATCTGAAGAGAAAAATTCTCAACAGAAGAAACAAGAAACCAGCCAGAATCCAGGAGCTCGTGGAACAGCGACCATCACCTGCTGGGAGATAGAGAATACTGAAGATACAGGGAGGGTGCCAACCAATAGGACCACCTGTTAATCAGTTCTCCATCTCTACCTGCTGTTAGATGTGTGCTATCCCACTAGTCTCTGGATTCATCTGCTGCTGAGGAACTATTAGGTATTTCTTTTGGACTTAAGGGTGCAGTGAAAACATTTCTGATACTCTAAAGGTGCCTTGAACCAAAAAAGTTTGGGAACCCCTGGATTAGTTTCAGCAGTTTTGGATTTGGCTGAAAATGGAAAAAAAAAAAAAAAAAAGGGACAGCTTTAGCTGGCCTCTGTACAGTACTGTTCCCAACATAGATGCTTCAAACATTTCAGTGGACTTGTGAGATTAGTTTCAAAATGTTCAGTTAAATTAACCTGAAAACACATTCTTGGTTTCTACGTGCTGAATTGATTACAATTTATCATTAGAATTCTGGAAGCAGTTTTTAATATCTGTGTAATAAAACATTTACATTAAAGGTGCTAGAGCAGCTAATTTGTTATAATTAAATATATCATCAACAATTAATACTCACCTAAAAATCTACGAAGTTTGACCATATCCAAGTTGAAATGTTCTATAAGTCCATGCTGGTTTAAAAGGTGAAAGGTCAAGTTGACTAAACTGTTTCCTAAGAACAAAAATGCATACAAATATCATCACATACTGTTAAAAAAAAACCCTGAAGATTTCTGTAGGTAATCCCTTTGTTAGTAGAGACTCAGTGTAATTTCATTAGTGAATAAAAGAAAGGGACGGAGACCAAAAAGAAGTCATACACCATAGAGTAAATGGGCTTGTCTCCATGATAGAAGGGGAGTTGGAAGAGAAGTTGCATAGGTAGGAAAAAGGTAACAGTCAAAAGACACAATAGAGGATAGAGGATAGAGAATGGGGGACAATTCTTTTGGCAAAATCTATGGTTGAAATTCTAAAAGAATTAAAGTATGTACTATTTTCATATTACAATTAAAATTTGTTCAAAGTATAACTGATTATTTGTAGTGCCTTGCAGAAATCTTCTGACTCAAAATTACAATTAAAAATCCATTAAAATAGGTGTTTTTTTCAAAGATTTACACAACATATTCTTTATTTTCAAATACAGAACACCACATAGAAACATTCAAAAACTAAATTTGTTATTATCTTGATAGATTTATCAAGTGTTGTTAGTAAATCTATGTATTACTTATATTGTACACTTGTTGAAAGTTTAAAAATGAATAAAGAATTTAAAAAAAAACCCAAAAACTAAATAAGAAACCAAGATATCTTGATTGCATAGGATTTCACACTCAAGGACTCATTTAATGAAACTTTTTTTGTCCCACAAGACATTAAAGATAAGAGTCTACCAACTTTGCACAAAGGGTTGGTGTGCTTTTGCCTATTCTTGTTGGCAGAATAGCTCAAGCTCTTTCAAGTTAGCAGGGAATAATTTGATGACTGCATTCTTGTCACAATATTCTATTGGATTCAACACTGGATTTTGACAGACTGGGCCACTTAAGGATATTCACTTTTTTTCTGAGCCACAAAACAGTTTCTTAGGATCCCTGCCTTGTGGTGCATGATCTTCTCAATCCTAGGTCGATAGCATACTGGAATAAGCTTATGTTTATTATGAGTACTTCCTATACCATTTTTTCTGGCACACAGGTCAAAGTGGCTCACAAACAAAATAAAGACAATGAACACAAATAAAATATTGAAAAGGAATGCCATTGGTCAAAGGACAAATTGCTGTCATTCAATAGAAGATACAGTAAGGAGATACTCAGGAATAGGAGCAACATGGTAACTATTACCGTGGCAATTCTGCAATTACTGTGGCAATTCCTATGGTAATGGGAAAAACCTGCCAAATTTGCCTGGTATTACTATGGTAGTGCCACAGGAATGGGAACCGCTGCCATGGTAATATAGAAACATAGACATAGAAACATAGATACAGACGGCAGATAAGGGCCACGGCCCATCTAGTCTGCCCACCCCAATAACCCTCCCCTACCTTTCTCTGTGAAGAGATCCCATGTGACGATCCCATTTTGTCTTAAAATCAGGCACGCTGCTGGCCTCAATTACCTGTAGTAATTAAGAGGAAGGGAGCCGCAGCGCAAGGGCTACACTGCGTGGAAGCAGCGGCAAGAGGCAGGAGAGCGGAGAGAGAGGCAGGAGAACCGGAGGGAGACGCAGGGTAGCAGGAGAGGAGAGCCGGAGACAGTTTTCAGCGGCGGGTAGCGGCGAGACGAGGCTCCGCCCACCCCACTGCGTCAGCGCAGCGTCATCGCCCGGGCTCCCCCTTAAGAGGAAGGGAGCCAACGGCGCTCAGCCGTTCGGCGCGCGGCGAAGGCGAGCGGCAAAGGCGCTCGCCTTAGCGAGAGCGCCTTCGCGAAGGGCCTCAAGAAGGGCATCAAGGAAGGGCTATCAACTTTAGCCGGTCTCTTAAATTCTACAACTAACTAATTAACCAATTGACTTCTATCTTTCTTCAACTTTATTCCAAATCTTTCTACTTTCTACCTTATCACAAAGAACTATAATCTTTCACACTTAACAGGCGGTCCACACCTCTCACCCTATCCCCAAACCCTTTTTAACAGGCAGACCATCCTATCCTCTAACGTTTAATCAGACTGACCTCACTAGCACACTAACAAGCAGGTAACCTTAACTGACAATTAACTAAGTACTCTTTCTCCCAGACCAAGAACTAACTAAATACTTTTATCCCCAACCTCAACACTTTCTGACAACTGCCCCTATCCTATCCTAAACAAATATCTTAAAAAAAATAAATAATAATAACTCTTTTGTAAATGGCAGGTAGAACTAGAAGCAGCAAGACTTCTATCAAGACAGGCAGTTCAGTCACCGAAAGCACCCAGGGGATGGCTATGGTCTTCGTACAGATGGAAGGGAAGTCAGGACGGAGGGCAGAGGTCTCTGTTCAGACCGAGGCCATCCCCTCAAAGACATCAACAGTCTCCACACAGACATCGGGAAGACATCCGTTCTGATCGGCTGTGTGCTGTGATCAGGGGGGGCGGGGAGGGAGGTCTGCCCCGGGTGCAGCCATAGGAGGGGGGGGGTGCATAGCCGGCCAGGTCCCCTTACCTTTGCGGCGCTTCCTCCGACCGACCGACCGACAACAGGCCCGGTCCAACAAACCTCCCTGCCCTGTAGCCGCGAATCTAAATTAATTTCTTACAGCAGCTTCAATACTCCAGCTGCTGTAAGAAGGTAATTTAGATTCACGGCTACAAGGCAGGGAGGTTTGTCGGACTGGGCCTATTCTGTTGTCAGTTGGGCGGGGGAGCGCCACAAAGGTAAGGGGCAGGGAGGGAGAAAGGAAGGAAAGGTGGAATGGAGAGGAAAAGACACTTATGATAAAACTGAGGAGGGAGAAGGACGCTGAAAGCACTGGGGAAGACAAAGGGGTGGAGAAGGATGCTGAAAGGACATGGGGAAGACAAAGGGGTGGAGAAGGATGCTGAAAGGACATGGGGAAGATGGAGGGGTGGAGAAGGACGCTGAAAGCACAGGGGGAAGACAGAGGGGAGAGAAGGACGCTGATAGGACATGGGGAAGATGAAGGGGAGAAGGACGCTGATAGGACATGGGGAAGATGAAGGGGAGAAGGACGCTGAAAGGAAATGGGGAAGAGAGAGTGGGGAGAAGACGCTGGCAGGGAAGAAGAAGAGATGCCAGACTATGGGGGGAGCGGAGGGAAGAAGATGGGTGCCAGACCAATTTGGAAGGGGGGAGAAAGGAAGAGGCACAGGTTTAGAGCAAATGGAAGACGCAGAGAGAAGAGAGATAGTGGATGGAAGGAATTGAATGAGAACATGAGGAAAGCAGAAACCAGGCAACAAAGGTAGGAAAAAAATTATATTTATTTTTTTTTTGCTTTAGGATAAAGTAGTATATTAGTTGTGTTGATAAAAATTTATAAACATTAGAGGCTCTGGTAGAAACCCTTTTACAAACTATATATTCTTCCCAATTAATATTTCCAAATTAATAAAGTCTTTTTGCTTATTTGTAAATGGGTTTCTACCAGAGCCTTTAATTCAGTAGCATAATTAAATGAAATAACTATTTCTGTAGTTTATAGGGACGGGTGGGGATGGAGGGGATTCCTCGCGGGGACAGGTGGGGATGGAGGGATTCCTCATGGGGATGGGTGGGATTCCTCATGGGAATGGGTGGGATTCCTCACGGGGATGGGTGGGGACGGGTGGTACCTTGGCGGGGACAAGTGGGATTTCTGTCCCTGCGCAACTCTCTATCTAGGAGGTGAATCACCCACACTACAGGCGAAGTAGACGCCATCAGATCCCCCTTGAATTCACAGGCCGTGGGCTTCGTGTGTGCGAAGTCCATAATGGACTGCTGTCTCTTCGCCGCCATAGCGTGCCCGACCAGTAGCAGAGGTAGAAATGCTAAAAATCATCCGCTCAGCACGGCTGCGATCACAGGAGGGGTGAAATGCAGGCGAGAGGCAGACAGAGCTCAAAGATTAAGCATCCATCTTGGGTGCTGACATCACTTCCCCCCACCTCAAATTGCCTTTTGAGGACTAAATCCACTCAACAGTTACTCCACCTTCACAAGGCAGCGCAGCAAATCCACTTTAGGCAGGGCAAACAGTTGCTGAAAATCTGTAGTCATCAGATACAGCTTTGTCCTAGTCCTGGCAACCCGCAAAGGGCCTTCAGGAGTTTCCCAATGCTCTGTCAGTATCTTGGTAATATCTATATGCGAAGGGAAAAAAAAGTGGTCTGAGCCTTAGTGCTGAAAGGGAATAGATTCCGTACAAACGTAAGGAAATTCTTCTTCACCCAGAGAGTGGTGGAGAGCTGGAACGCTCTTCCAGAGTCTATTGTAGGGGAAAACACCCTCCAGGGTTTCAAGACTATGCTGGACAAGTTCATGCTAAACTGGGACGTATACAGGTGAGGCTGGACTCATTTTATAGCACTGGTCTTTGACCTGAGGGCCGCCGCATGAGCGGACTGCTGGGCACGATGGGCCACTGGTCTGACCCAGCAGCAGCAATTCTTATGTTCATAACTGAAATCCAATCCTCAGAGCTCTGCAAGGGCTCAAGCTTTAATTCCCACCAGGATTCTGCAATTATCTAGGTACTGGAGCTGAAGGCTTGAGAGATGTGTCAGACCTGCAGTCAGCAGCTGGAGGGAAGGGAAAGGTACAAGATACACAGCTCAGAGCTGGAGCTAGAGGGAAGGGAGAGAGCTCCTGGACCGCAAGGAAGGGGGGGGCTTTATGGAAGGGTAAGCTAGGTGCTGAAGTCATGGGATAAGTGCTGAGGGAAGGGAGGGAGGTGCTGGACCTGCAGGGAGGAGGAAAGAGAAGGGCAGGCAAGAGGGATGCTGAATCAAGGGGATGGAGTGAAACATTTAACAGTGGAGAGAGAGAAGAGATCGAGACACATGTTGATGTAAGGGTGTAATAGGGGAGAAGATGGACACAGGGAGATATACAAAAAGAGGGGAGATGGTGGGCATGGATGGGAGCATAGGGATAGGGACACAAAGGGGAACGCTTTATGGGGGTGGTATATGGACACAGTCAGTGGAGCAATGCTAAACATAGGAGGGTATAGGGACACAGGGAAGATGGCTAGACATGAGGGAGAAGAACGCAGTTAGAGAGATGTTGGACTTGGGGAGGGGCATAGGGACACACAATTGACACTGGGTACGGAAGGGATAGGGACACAGAATAGTGTTGATGATGAAGGCAGGGAGATGGGCACAGGGGAAATACTAGAAAGGGACATATAGGAGACAGAGAAGGGAGATGCTGAACATGGGGATGGGGATGGAAGATGGAAGATGAATGGTGAGCATGGGGAAAGAAGACATCAAATGGTCAGGAGACACTGGCGAGCGAGTTAAGAGTAGGCAGAAGGAAACAGAAACTAGAGCCTAAGACCAAGGTGACTTGAAGAATAAAGTGATCAGACAACAAAAGGTAGAAAACATAAATTTATTATTTTCTATTTTATGATCAGAATATATCAGATTTGAAATATGTATTCTGCTTGAGCTGGTGTTAGACATATTTGGGAACTACAAAGCCCAGGCCGTGCTTCTTTAGCTTCTAGCTGGCTTAGGGCTCTCTCTGACTAGGGGTCAGTTGCCCTAGTCGCACTCTCCTAACACTATTCCTGCCATGTGTGACTAAAGTATTCTGTTAGCTTGATTTTTCTATGTAGATTTCTGTTGCAATTTGGCTTTTTCAATTTTCTCGATAGTGGAGGGGATATTTGTGAGGGGGAGGGGAGAGGAGGTGAGGGGGAGGGGAGAGGAGGTGAGGAGGTTTTGTTGATCCTTGCTTGTTTCATTTTATACTTTAATAAAATAAGTTCTGCATGAAATCATAACTATTCGAGGCTTGTGCGGATGGGATCAAACGATTTGCGGGGATGGGGCAGGGACGGGGACCGAGCTCATAGGGATGAAGCAGGGACAAATTTTTTCACCGCATCATTCTTTACTCAGGAGCACAAACCCCCAAAGAGCTGTTAAAGCTCAAATGAAACTAGTTAGAAACAAGTCAGAAGCAGGGCTGTTGATGCTTGGAAGACAGAGGAAATACTGAACATTCAATGCTGCATAATACCCTTAAAGGGTGAGTCACAAGAACTATTTTGTTCCTCTGTCTCCATCCGCTGATAGAGGGATACAACCATTGGTCTGAACTGGTCTGTTATGATGAAATAGAATAAGAATCCTTAGCAAGTTTCTATAGAATGCTAAAACACAAAATAAAATATAAAAGATTATTTCAAACCTACCAATGGCGCTTTGTTATATTAGAGAATAAATACATTTTTAAAGCTTTCCTGAAAGAATAATAGGAGTCAATTTGCCTAATCCGAAGGGGAAGCTCAAACTTACTTAATCTAAAAATCAATCTTGCAGATGTATTTTGCAGTAACTGTAATGTTTTCCAAAATTTACAATTACTGCAAAATACATCTGCAAGGTTGATTTTTAGATTAGGGGCTCCTTTTACTAAGGTGTGCTAGCGTTTTTAGCGCACGCACAAAATTACCCCGCGCGGTTCTAGAATAATGCCAGCTCAATGCTGGCTTTAAGGTCTAGCACATGCGGCAATTTAGCACGCGCTATTCCACGCATTATTCTAACACACCTTAGTAAAAGGAGCCCTAAGTAAGTTTGAGCTTCCCCTTTGGATTAGGCATATTGGCTGCTATTATTCTTTCAGGAAAGCTTTAAAAATGTATTTAACTGTAACCCCACAATATAGAGAGTTACAGTAATCTAAATAAAAAGGCAAAACTGTGCAACGCTTCTAAACTTTGGAAAATCAGTAATCTGTGAAGCACCTGTAGCTGTCAAAACTTGAAAAATAATTATTTAGTTAAATCATTTATCTGGGTTTCAAATGTAAGTTTCAAATCTACAATGATTCTTAGAATTCTAGACTTATCTTTAATCTTTAAAAATTCTCCAGAAAGTTACTTTCTTTGGTACAGATTCAAAATCAAACCAAATTACCTTTGTTTTTAACCTTTTCAGCCTCAAGAAACTATTATGGACCCATAAATCGATCTTTGAAATAATGTTATTCCAAGGATATAAGATAGAGTGTCTTCAAATTTATTTAGTGTTGGACATAACAGAAAGGTACCATCTGTATATGAAAATATGTAAAACTGTACCTTGGGTGAATCTCAAAGGCAGTTAAATAAACGAACAATCCCTTAATGATGAAATGAACTTTGTTTAGCATATATAAAGAGAAAGATTTAAGTAGAAACTAACTTACCATTTGTTAATCTATCAAACAAAAAGATATCAAAATTCCAGTTGCCAACTTTTTCCAGCATACACTAAAATAAATAAAAATAGATTTCTAAGGACCAGTAGTGATCAGCAGAATATAAATACTTTGTTCCTGTAATGATTTTTATCCTATCTGGAAAATAAGATGCCGTACAATAAGCATGCATAGCTTGTATAATAAATATCCTGTAACACTTCCACAACAAAGTAATTAATTTACATGGAAGTGGTATACTTCATGCAATGGACAATATAACAAAAGTACATATGGTAACAGTAATCCACTCCCTTATCAGTTGCTTTTGAAGTAATTGTTTTTTAATTCTTTTAAGCTGATCCCCTGAAATTGTCTTTAGCCCCAATGGAAGAAAATCTGATGATTTTATGTGGTATGGGTAACGCCATATGTGACACAGCCAGGAAGTCCAAGAACTATTTCATTGCCACTGTCAACGTAATTGATTTAGTATAGTTTCATTCTAACAAACTTCATAAATAGTAACCCTTTCATATTCAAGTGATAGAGAATTAGTATTACTATTTACTTCTGAAATACTGCACAACATTCTCTTCTTTAAAGAGTGCAGTTCTGTCACAAGAATCTTGTGTCACAGAAACAATAGTGGGCACATACACTTCTCCCTCCGTATTCGCGGTTTCAGTAATCGCGATTTCGATTACTCATGGTTTTTAGCTTGCTGGCTCCTCCTCCCAAATTATGTCAGCTTGCATAGAGAAATCACTGACTTCAAGTATTTACAGAGAAAATCGCTGATTCCAAGCACTTTCTTCACCGTGTTTTGCCTCTCCTTCAGGAACAGGCCCAGTCTCCACCATGTTATTCGCGGTTTCATCATATTCACGATGGTTTTTAATAGAAAACAGCGAATAACATATGAAAAAGTTATTTGCGGCTTTTCTGTATTTGCGGTTCTGTTAATCCCCTATCACAGTGAATATAGAGGGAGAAGTGTAAATCCTTCCTGCCTGCTTTTGTGCATTCTGGGGTAATTTTCTGCAAGAGATGTGATCTTAGTCTCATAACTAATGTCACAAGGCATTAATCAGGGAGAATCATTTCAGGTATTATTCAAACTCATGCGCTCACTGTCAAGAGTAACATTTGGGTCTAAGAGAAATCTTAACTTATGGGCCCCTCCTACATCTAACTAAGCATCATTCTGCATTGTTTTTACAAGTTATATCAGAAACTATTTTATGGTATCATCTTGCAGTTATGTTAGATGCAAAAAGATTATAGTTATTTTTAATGTAGAAAAAGGATCCCAGTGGGCTTTGTGAAAGTTTTTAATATTCTTACACTTTGCATTGATTTTATTCTGAAAGAATCATTTTTATACATATAAAACATAACAAGGACTATAAAGGTTTTTAATTAAGATCTTGTCTCTTCCTAGCTACCATTTCACTATAAATATTAACACTAAGGGCTCCTGAATTCGATTATTATAAAATTTATTTGGCTTGGTAAAACTCCTAGAATTGCTATAGCATCTTTGCAAAGACCAATTAGGGAGGGCGGGGTAAATTTTCCAAACTTTTATAGGTACCATCAGGCCTATATTTTACGTCAAGGTATGTATTGGGTCCTCCCGGATCTCATTGAGTATACTCCTGATTGGTTATATTTGGAATGGCGACTCATGTTTCCTTTACATCTTTCTCATGTTCTCAGTATCAAGATGCCCAGATTGTACAAAGAAAATAGAATTCTAATGGATACTTGGAAAACATTAAGATTTGTCAGTAATTTAACAGCAATTTCTATTAATAACTCAACGAATCAATCCATATGGCTAAACTCCAAGATTCAAATTGGCGGTTTCAAGATCTGGAAACATTGGATAATTGCAGGAATCAGAACTTTAAATGATGTAATTACTAATGGTAAGCTGCTGGATTTTACACAATTGCAACATAATTTTGGGCTCCACAAATCACAATATTTTCGTTGGTTGCAATTGAAGCAGGCCATTCAGGCAGGGTTCCCTGAATGGAAAAATTTGAATACTCAACCTAGCATAGAATTTTTTATGTTTTCAGGCGGACTTTCTGGGACATCAGGCCACACACTGGTATAAAACTATTAGTGAATTGGTTAAAAAAAAGCCTAAAAATAATCTTAGGGATATTTGGAGCATTGAGATTAAGCATGATATTTCAGCATCTCAATGGCCACAGATTTGGTCTTGGAGAATGAGATGTACAATGTCAGCGTCTATGAAACAAACTTGTTTTTTTTTGTTATATAGAGCTTTTTGGACCCCAGTTAGATTGCAAAAGTTAAATAGTTCTTTGTCTAATAGATGCTGGCATTGTAATATCGATATAGGGACTTTAGATAATCTTTTGTTCTATTGTCCCCATATCTTAGCCTTTTGGAACTCAATCTGGGATCAAGTAAATTTTTTATTGGAAAATCATGTAGCATTAACTTATGATACTGTACTTTTTGGTATGTCTATGAGAAAAAAAGAGTCAGATATCAATGTGTAATAACAAACTTATATTGATTTTGACCGGAGTAGCCATTCAACATATTACTAATAACTGGAAAGACCATAGTAGGCTTAATTTTAAGTTTTGGTGGAATTCAGTTTGTCACATATATAGAATGGAAAGATCAATAGCGGTGCAAAATGGAAATTATAAAAACTTTATTAAAATTTCGGAACCATTAACGTCCTTTTGTCATGATTGATGCCATTTTTCTAATATTTTTCTATTAACTATGTAAGATAAGGGTGGGGTGGGGGGTGGGTTTTTATTATATGAAAAATAAAAATAACTAGAGGGATTTCAGGATGGGAGAGGGAGGGTTATAGTTCCAATTATAAGTTATAATGATAAGATGTACAAGTGTTTAAATCCAATTTATTTCTTGCAATGTTTGTACACTTGATGAAAGTTTTAAAATGAATAAAGAATTAAAAAAAACAAAAAAAACCACTAAGGGCTCCTTTTACTAAGCTGTGATAGCGTTTTTAGCACGCGCTAAACCAGCGCTACGCAGCTAGAACTAACGCCAGCTCAATGCTGGCATTAGCATCTAGCGTGCGGGGCAATTTAGCGTGCGCTAAGTGCGCGCTAAAACTGCTTTCGCAGTTTAGTGAAAGGTGCCCCTTCCGGCTCACAATTGTTTCCCACGTACTCACCTTTATAGGACCCCCAGGGATCCCTGAAAAAGACTTTTTGTCGAAACGCGAACCGTGTTGGGTCCTGTATCCCTAGCGGACTAGGTCCTTTAAGGCTCTTATGTGGATGATTTACTTTTATGTGGATGGAATTATTTTATGAGGATGATTTTAGTGTACCTTTGGAACTTTGATACTTTCAAATAAAGTCCATTTGGGTCCAGCATGTATCGGCAGGAGTGAGCTTTCTGCGCTCGTGCCTGGGTCCGTGCTGCTTCCTGAATGGCTGCTGTCAGTTCTCTCAGGAAATGGCATGGGACCAGGCAGAAGCATGGAAAGCTCGCTCCTGCTGATACACGCTGGACCACCAGAATATAAGGGGGATTTAAAAAGGTACAAGGGGGGGAGGTGGTTTAAAAAGGTATTTTAAAAAGGTGGGGGTAAAACTTTGTATCTTCGCTGCATAAGACTCACTGACATTTCCACCCACTTTTGGGTGGCAATAAAGTGCGTCTTATGGAGCAAAAAATACAGTACTTTAAGTTTCTTGGGGCAACACTCCTAAAATTTCTTAAGCTTATACAGTATAATTTTGAAATGGAGCATAACACAAGAGAAAGCATTTTGCAAACCTTGGCTTGACCGTTATAATCATCATCCAAAATGTATAGGGAATTCTGAGCAGCAATGCCTCGGAAGAAAAGAGAAGATCTCATGTAGCGCTGGAAGCTTAGTAACCTTCTTATGTTTCTCGCAGATAATGGAACATCAGTTTCTGACTGTGCTGGAAAACAAAATGAGGAAAGCAAATCTCAGCTACCTCAGCTCTATGAAAATATATTGGAAACATGAGGCATTTTATAAAATAAAGCCTTTTGTCTTTGCTGAAAATGAATTTATGATTAAATTTGACACATCTTCATTATAGAAATACTTAATGTAACAAATGCCTGACCATCAAACTATTAAATTTGGCTTTGTCTATATAAAACAGGTATTATGCATTTCTGCACACTACAATCAGCATTATATCTTGAGGGCTTGAGTGAGGTTTTAGTTTTAGGAATGTTTTATGACAAGAAAAAAAATTAATTAAAAAAATGTTTTAGTCATTATGCCAGAAGGATGAGAAAGCTATCTGAAAACATCTGTTCAGCAGAGCAAAAAAAGTAATAAATGTGTCTACTACATGTGTCACACACAGGACAATAAATGCCTGCTTAGAAACTTTTTCTGATTTCTTTGTTCAGAGAGCTATTCTGTCCCAATGCCATCAGATATTACTTGCTTATATCTAAATTATTTTGCTTATCAGAAAATCCTGTTTATCAGGGTCAGTGTTCAAATTAGAGAGTTGCACGGGGACAAAAATCCCACCCATCTCTACCAGAATTCTGCCCATCCTTGCCTGTTCCCGCAGAATCTCATCCGTTCCCCCCCTTCATAAAAATGACCTGTCCCCATAAAAAGCAGCAATTACTTCTGACAGTTTTGAGCTTTACAGAAAATTCTAAACAAAGTCAGACATCTGCCGAACAGGCATAACACCAATACTGTACCCCTTCTCCCTTCATCTCCTCAGTTAGGTGGAGGTTGGCATATCAACAAAATGCTATCCCAAAGAAGTAGATTTAAGGCAGAATTTAATGAACAGAAAGAAGATGCTCAGTGCAGCAATTTTCTCCCCTTCCACTCTTTTTTTTTTTTTTAAGTTACATATTTAATGTTGGAACCTGCTGGGCTGAAGCAGTTTAATGCAAGTTAGTCTGGCTCCGGAGCTGCACAGTTATGCTGCTCAGTCTCTTCCGCGTTCCTCTGCAAAGCCACAGTGAGTGGTGGCAGGCTTGAGCCAATGAAATTCTTGAGGGGAGGTTTCACGCCAAGGCTCACTACTGAGAGAGCTCTGCACATTCTCCAATCTGGGAGAAAGAGCAGGAGCACTTCTTTCTACAAGGCGCAGGACCGTATCGGGGCATGGTGCAGGGGTATTTGGCCAGGCAGGAGAGAATAGGCATCCCTCCTACCATTTTCACTGCCATGGGGGGGGGGGGGTTGCATTGCCAGTTCATGGGGGGAGGGGGTCAGTGGGGAGGCGATCAGCATGGGGGGCATTTTTCTTTTTTATGGGGCAGATTGTGTGTGTGTAACACATACATATCTGTGCCATTAAAAAGAAAGAAGCCTTAACAGCAGTGACAGGAGGCTGCTTCCCCTGTCACTGCTATTGGGGCTCTGCATATGCTAAATAATCTGAAGCTAAAGTAAATGTCAGATCCTTGCCTGGTTTAGGTAAAACCACTACATTGGCACTATACGTAGAGGGAGGCATAGAGCCTCGGAGCATAATATTTGTTAAGGAGCTCTTTTTCAAAGCATTTAGACCAAGGGTGTCCAACCTTTTGGCTTCCCTGAGCCTCACTGGCCGAAATAAAATGTTTCTGGGGCCGCACAAATGCTGCAACAAGACAGAGGAGGGAGCCAGTAAGATGGTAAACACCCGGGGGCAGCAGAGGAAAACACTACATCGCCATCGACCGAGGCCGCACAAAATACTTCACTGCTGCAGGTTGGCCACCCCTGATTTAGACTTAGAAAGTTCTGTGGAACTTTGTAAGTCAAAGTGATTTGAAAATGCGCCTCTAGCCCCCTCTTTTACAAAAGTGTAGAGCGGTTTTTAATGCTGGGAGCAGCAGTAGTAACAGCTCCGACACTCATAGAATTCCTATGAGCATTGCAGCTGTTACTTCCATGGCTGGCGCTAAAAACCCTTTTTGTAAAAGGGGAATAAACGTCTTAGCTAAAGGTCCACTACATCAGTTACCAAAATTTTATATTTACAAGGGAGCCCATCTGTTCTAGGAGACTTGCCTTTAGGGAACATAGCCTTACTGGATCAGACCAATGGTCCATCAAGCCCATTAGCCTGTTCTCACGGTGGCCAATCCAGGTCCCTGGCCAAAACCCAAGGAGTATCAACATTCCGTGCTACTGATCCAGGGCAAGCAGTGGCTTCTCTTATGTCTTTCTCAATAACAGACTATGGACTTTTCTTCCAGGAAATTGTCCAAACCTTTCCGAAAACCAGCTATGCTATCCACTTTTAACATAACTTCTGGCAACGAGTCCCAGAGCTTAACTATTCTCCAAGTGAAAAAAAGTTTCCTCCTACTGGTTTTAAAACTATTTCCCTTTAGCTTCATCAAGTGTCCCCTAGTCTTTTGTACACGTTCTATTCCATTCAGGATTTTGTAGACTTCAATCATATCTCCCCTCAGCCATCTCTTTTCCAAGTTGAAGAGACCTAACCTTTTTAGACTTTCCTCATACGAGAGGAGTTCCATCTCCTTTATCATCTTGGTCACTCTTCTCTGAACCTTTTCTAGTGCTGTTATAGCTTTCTTGAGATAAGAAGACCAGAATTGAATGCAATACTCCAGATGAGGTCATACCATGGAGCGATTCAGAGGCATTATAACATTCTTAGTCTTGTTATCCATCCCTTTTTTTTTATTTATCAAATTTCAAATTTACAATTCAAGTATCCACTTGTACAGAAAGTTGAAGAAAGCAAACAACTAAAGCACAACTAACGCACTGTTATTTCAAACACAAATTATATAAGGAAAATGGAACACTTAGCTTAACTTCAACTCAAGTCCTCAAATTAGATCCAAGATTAAATTAGCGAGTATGAACAGAATGATATAAAACATTATGATTTATCTTTAATCTTATCTATTGTTTTGCCTTTTGTCTTTGTTTTGTTCTATTTCTATCATTTAAATTTCTCCAGAATTCTACTGTTCAACGGCTCCCCCTTCTGCTTCTATTCCTTTCTCTCCTCTCTTCTACCTTCCAAAGTATTTAGATCAATGCTGTCTTGTTAAAATGTTTATTTTATTTTTATTTTTCCTCTAACTCTACTTTTCACTTCTCTATTACCCTCCAGGTACTTTAGTTAGATTGTGAGCCTTCGGGACAGTAAGGGAATTTTTCAAGTACCTTTCTTATTTCTAATCTTAATGTATATTTTCTGTAAACCGCTTAGAACCTAACGGATGTAGCGGTATATAAGAAATAAATTACATTACATTACATTACATAAGGAAAATAAGTTCCCTAGATTGAGAGAGGATGTCCCTTAATATTCAAACTGCACTCAAACTTTTCCTTCATCCATTCGAGCTCCAGCCAAGAAGGTTGTCTGCTGGAGAGGTTCAAAGAAAACATATTTTTTCATACGATAATGTATTATGCATTTGCATGGATGACAAAGAAAAAATGTCCTTCCAAGGGAGATAACCCCTGGCTTTAACATAAGAAATTCACGTCTCCTCTTCTGTGTGTCCCGTGCCAAATCTGGAAACATTAATATTTTACAGCCATGAAAATCTTTCTGTTTGTTCTTAAAGAAGAGCCGAAGCAACCAGTTTTCATCTGGTGCAAGGGCTACTGTGATAAGTAATGTAGCCGCCATTGCGGCTTCTCGATCAGAAAGTTCCAGCATTGCTGATACATTGAGTGGTTTATTGTCATCCTGCCCAGCGAAAAGGACGACCGATCTTCGGGCACCGGCATGTCCTGTGGGTTGGTGCCGGTGCCGGGTGCCAGATGGGGGGTAAGTGATGTGTTCGGGTGGGTGATGGGTACGGGGAGGATGTTGGATCGCGGCGTGGGGGGGGGGGATTCCAGATCACGGGGGGATGGCAGATCACGTGGTGAGGGGCCTTCGTGAGTGGGGGGGAGCGATGCCGGTTCTCGGGGGGGGGGGGAGTAGAGCAGTGCCACTGGCCTCGAGGGGGGGGGGGGAACGAATCAAGCGAGTTTCCCTTACTTTCTATGGGGAAACTCGCTTTGATATACGAGCAATTTGGTTTACGAGCATGCTTCTAGAACAAATTATGCTCGTAAACCAAGGTACCAGTGTATATTAAAAGTAAAACCATTTAACAATATTATTAAATAAACTGAAATGAAAAAAATCATAGTCTTATTATATTTATATAATAATTAAGATCTAAATAGAAAAGAATATCATACTTTAAAAATAAAATTATGAAAGTTGTTATCTCTGAAAGTTAATTAGTCAAACTTTCCGCTTATGTATGAATAATCAATTATAATAAATAAAGTATATCAATAAGAATTTATTGAATCTTACTTGATCAAAAAAAGTGTTTTCAATAATCTAATATAATAAAGCCCTAAGAGTGCATGTGCACTCCCACCTGCGTGCTCCCGTTTTCCGTGCGCTGTAGGGACCCGCAGGTAGGAATGCGCATGTGTGCGGCGGTGCGGAGCCTGTTGGCTGCGACGGCTTTTGCTGTCTGAAGGATGTGAACTGGCCAGGGCGACGTCAGCGGGGCCGGAACGGACTTTAATTCCTGCCTCCCAGGCTTCTCCTCCTGCTCCGTCTGGGCCCGCGTAAAAAATCCAAAATCCCCAGAGCTCGCTTCGGGTCCGGCAACGGCTGCGGGTCCTGAAACCTTCAGAGTCAAGCAGTGTCTGCAGCACTCTACACACGCTGCTTCGGGGCCTTCTACTGCCCTGATTTGCTGGGCAGTAGATGGCCCCGAAGCAGCAGTGTGTAGAGTGCTGCAGACGCTGCTAGAATCGGAAGGTTTGTTGAGACTGCGAGAAGGGAAGGGGGGCAGGGCGGTAAGGGACTAAGGGAGCCGTCCAGACCGCGGGAAGGGAAAGGGGGGATAGGGGAAACGCTGCTGCTGCACAGGGAAGTGGTGTGGGAGGAGGGAAATGGTGGGGGAGGGAATGCTGCTGCACAGGGAAGTGGTGAGAGAGAAATGCTGCTGCATAGGAGGCAGGGAGAGAGACAGATAGAAAGAAAAGAAGAAAGACACAGGGGCAGGGAGAGACACAGAAAGACAGACAGACAAAGGGGGCCAGGGAGAGAGACAGAAATAAAGACACACAGTATATTCTAGCACCAGTTAATGTAACGGGCTAAAATACTAGTCCTATATAAGTCAACAACCTCAAATTTTAACTTAATATCCCTTAAGTAATGACTATTATTATCTTAAAATCTTACAAAAGTGTAATATACCATTTTTGTCAAGTCAAATAAATAAACCTTACACTCTGAATTTAATTACTTGGACACATTTTAACTTCTATTATCTCTTAAAATATTAATTGAACCCTTGAGATAATCAATTTCCCCATTTCCTATTAAAAAAGATCTTAATATATTTCCTTTATACCTATCTTCAAACTAATTTATAAAAAGTTTATTAAACATCTGAGATCAAAATCATTAAGTGTAAACCAATTGGTTAAAAATTTAAATAATAATAGTAATACTAATATATTGATTAAATTGACTCTTTAAACTTACTATATATGTATCTCATATATCTTTGCATCTTATATATTTATATATAGTTAAATGCCCTCATTTTCAAGCTTGAATATTATAATATATTAAAAATCCCAGTGTTATTTAACATTTGCTATCAATTTATAAAAATAGGAATTTCCTATGCAGCATAACCAATTAATCAATTGAAAATTATTACTTATATTAAGATAATCTTTATAAGAAATGAAGAACCCTAACCATTGCCATCTATTTTCCCTTAAGCATTGTATATGATTTGAATTTCCTTTTTAAATGCATAAAACTCAATAAAAATGATATTAGATAATATAACACCGCTGCCTTTCTTGATATTCCATGCTCTCACCAACTTCTATTTTGTGTCTCTCTGAGTTCTCCGATTTCATTCCTATTCTACTGTGTGTTAAAGATGTCATTCATTCCTGTGTGTTAAAGATGAGCAGACATCAGTTTCAGTAGAAGATAACTCCATCCTCATCTTCACTGCGATAAAGCATCAACGATGAAAAGCAGAGGGGAGATCAAAACACTGCAAAGACCTGTGAAATTGTTTTCCATTCAGGAAGATTTGAACAAGTTGCTGAAATGATGATATCTAGCATAAATTCAAACCAAGCTTATTTCCAGATTTACATGTCGTAATCTTGAGAGTTTACTTCTGTCAGAAAAGTAGGCAAGTCGGAAAAAAACGTAACTTCCTTGACAGTGATTCTAACTCCACCTCCGTACCAATCACGCATCAGTTTACAGTTAGTGCAAATCCAATTGGTACAGAACTGACTTAGTTCTGTTTTAATTATATTAACTTGTCTTATGAATGTTTATATCTGTTTTAATAATCCGATGCCTTTCTTGAATATAAACTTTAAAGCCCAGTTTATATAGATAAGGAAATGCTCAGTCCATCAGAATATTATGTGACTATAGATTATTTGTTCTCCTTTCTCATAATGTCAATATAAGTTTGTTGCCGGATGTATAAAATAAGGCGGAAGCAAATAGAACCATCCAATCAGCTTACCGCGCATGAAAGATCCATGTTTCATTCTAGTATTCTAATGTTCAGCTGTTAAACTGTAAAACATTTAACCCTTTCATATCTAGATGACAATGTTTAAAAGATACTCCATCTCCAATTCCAAAAAAGACCAATCTGCAATTCTCAATGTCTGATGGTCCCGAGTCTTTATTTTTCAATCCAGTATTAACAAAACTTTCCAAATGAGAGAAAGACAAACATTCCAGCTTATCACGACTTCATGTTTGATTTAAATATATGCTTCTCATTCCATTGGTGTACCTTGTTGTGCGATATAGTCTTTTAACTTGATTGGATCATCAAAATGCATAGTTTTATTTAAATAAGTTACTCGCACGACAGCTGGAAAAAAAGACCGTACTGAGCCCCCCCAACTGTTTCAATTGGGGCCGCAGTTGGAGAAATAGTTTCCTAGTGTCTGCAGTTCTTTTTGCGAAATCCGGGACCATTAAAATCTTCACATCTTTATAATTTAAGTTATTATTCTGTTTTGCAAACTGAAGGATCTCTAATGTTAGTTGAAATCGTAAGACAGAAAAGATCAACGGCCTGGGACCAGTGAATCCGTTATTTCGTTTTATTGGAATTCTGTGTGCTCTTTCCACTTCAAATGGAAATTTTGAAGACAACGGCACCAGTTTTGGCATAAGCATTTCAATAAAGGCTACAGCATTTTTACCCTCTGAGCCCCAAAAGATGTATATTTTGCCTATGTGCCCTATTTTCCAAATTTTCAATTTGCGCTGCTACACTCTGTTGCATTTTATGATTTTTTTGGACATATTGTAACTGCTGCTTCTGCTTTTTCCAATCTATTTCCTACGTTGTCCATCCTAATAGTAATTGTATCCATTTTGTGAGACAAATTGGCTACTTCTTCAATCACTGTACCGAGTTTATCAGCGTTACCCTGCAGTAATTGTCTGATATTTTTTAACTCCTCCCATATATCGATTTTATCTGACGAATCCTCGGGTAACGGTATCCTGGATGGAGTTGGTGGATTCTGCTTACTTCTTTTTGATTTTCCACCCGAAAACGCCATTTAAATGTTAATCTGCTTAGAAGTAGCCTTATCAAATTTTTAAAAAATTATTTCTTCTAAAGAAATTTTACATTCACACGCAAAAAAAATCAATAAAAAGTGACCTGGGGAGTCGGAGCTATTCAATTAAGCATCCATCAGCCAGCGCTCTCAAGCCACGCCCCCCCATTGATACTTACCCTTAGCAAAAAAGAAAAAAACCATCACAAAGTTTTGCTTTCCCCACTATCTATCCTCATCTCAAATGATCAGCTAGGTACCAGTAAAACAATAGGGCAGAGACACCAAAAATGATGACAACGCTTTCTCATCAGTCAACATATAAAAATTAGTTAATATTCTTCCGCTGATGACCATGAATTTTTCACTTAACCTCCCCTCCCCCCTTTTATAAAACGACAGAAGCGTTTTTTAGTGCAGGCCAGCGCCCTGAATGCTTTGTGCTGCTCCCGAAGCTCTTAGGAACTCTGAGTGTCGAGAGAAGCGCAGAGCATTCAGCGTGCCGGCCTACGCTAAAAACCGCTTCCGCAGTTTTGTAAAAGGGGAGGGGGTTAATGGTGCTTACACATCATACAAAAGAGCAGGCAAATTTAGCAATTGATATCTATTAAGCAGAGACATTCTTGCTGTGAAACTGAATTATCAGGACTTTTTACTACACTACTTTAAAATCATAGTTAAGAACATAAGAACATAAGCAATGCCTCCGCTGGGTCAGACCTGAGGTCCATCGTGCCCAGCAGTCCGCTCACGCGGCAGCCCAACAGGTCCAGGACCTGTGCAGTAATCCTCTATCTATACCCCTCTATCCCTCTATGAATAATATAAAAGCTGCATCCTGGACAAAGCTGAACTCAAAACAAGAATATCCATTTAAAGGCTGTCTTTCATCAAAGTAATTAGTTTTCCATTTTCCTAAACTTTAAAAGCTTAAAAGCATAATACACAAATTCACCCATATCTTTCTTCAAGGATGCTATGGCACAGAGAAGCTAGGTGTCAAAGAAACAGAAATTCAGGAACTGACACTTTTCAAAAAATTCTTTATACACATTCCAAACAGAACACTTGGGACTGACAGTGCATTCTAGAACAGTGTTTCCCAACCCTATCCTGGAGGACCACCAGCCAGTCAGGTTTTCAGGATGGCCCTAATGAATATGAATGGAGCAGATTTGCATGCCTTTCACCTCCATTATATGCAAATCTCTCTCATGCATATTCATTAGTGTTATCCCAAAAACCAGACTGGCTGGTGGTCCTCCAGGACAGAGTTGGGAACCACTTTTCAAGAATACTTCTGTTGCATACTGCTTCATGCACCTGATCTGGTTTATAAAATATTGACTATATTTCTGAACAAAAGGATGGGCAAGGCCAGAGTCTCAAACTGTGGATTTTGACCCCAATTGGAATTTAAAAAACTAAAGATATTTTGCGACACGACCCGAGCAGGCCTTCTAAAAAGACATCTTTGGTCTATGCTTCCAAGGGAGGGGGCACAAATGTTCTGTGGCCACACAAATGTTGTCATAGCCACAGAAAGATGTTACACACTGGGTTAGGATTTTGCTCATGAACAGGGAGGTCAAAGAATCCTCAGGATTTCACATGCACTTACCAGTTCACCATTCACCATCACTCATCTTGCTTCTTGTGCTTTTCATCCTCATCTCATATTTGTTATTCACCTGATAGGTTTTTCTCCATAACATGTGACTTTAGTTATCCCCAATTATTACAATTTTCTTCCCAATTATTATAATTTTCTTCATACAAGTGATCTTTATTTTGTACTAAGGACAAGTGAAAATTCTTTCTGGTTATTAATCTCTTGATCTGAACACCTGCTCATTCAAAAACCCTATAGTCTATAAGACTTCAAGTTATATGAAATTCCAATATTTGGCTCTGTTTTCAGAAACTTGTCTAATACATCCAGGAAAAGATTAACCTCAGAAAAAAATTTGGCTGCACCTTGATTTTACAATAACAACCGCCATAAATGAGTCAGACCAAAGGTCCATCAGGCCAGTAGATTCCTTAGTCCTTCAGTATTACTTTTTATCCCAGGACAAGCAGGCAATAGATCATACCGAGTAGCCAGCGAAGGGAATTACTCTAAACCATGGAAAAACCCCTCAGGGGTTCCCCAAGGCTCCCCACTATCACCCACACTATTCAACATCTACATCTCATCCTTAGGCCATCTATTAAAAAAGTTAAGCTTAAACCATTATATATATGCAGATTATATATCCATCCTAATCCCCTTAAATAACATAACAAACGAAACAATAGATAACCTTACTCACATAATGACCGAAATTGAAAAATGGACAACCAACTTCAAATTGAAACTAAACACAGAAAAGACAAAAGTCTTCTTGGCAAGGACAAAATTACCAGAACATCATTACACTTAAACGGCCACGATTACCAAATCTCTAAAACCATAAAAATACTGGGTTTCACACTGGACACACACCTAACCATGGCAGATCACACGAACTTAGTGATGAAGAAATGCTTTCGTACACTCTGGAAACTAAGGACCATTAAAAAATACTTTGACGCTACGTCCTTTAGACTACTGGTGCAGTCTCTGATCCTATCAACACTGGACTACTGCAACATTGTTTACCTAGGTATAAAAAAAACAAAACAAAAAAAAAACAGTACAAAAATTAAGAATAGTGCAAAACAAAGCAGTTCGTTTGATCTTCGGTTTGAGGAAAAACGACCACATCAGCCCCCTACTACAAAAAGTTGCACTGGTCGCCAATGGAGGCGCGTATTCTGTTCAAATTTGCCTGTATTTGTTTCAAGCAGGTCTGGGGTCTAGCGCCTTCCTACCTGCTACCACACTTCATATTACACAACCCCACACGACCAACCAGAAACCGAAACATCTTTACGTACCCAAAGATCACAGGCTGCAAATACAAATCCTTTTTGGACAGGACTTTCATGTTCCAAACAGGCAGACAGCAATCCTGGATGGATAACTACATAAATAGAGCTAGTCTGACCTAAGGCGTATTCCGAAAATCAATTAAAACCTTTCTGTTTGACAAATTCATCTCCTAAACAGAAGCCTCTCCACTCTTAATGATATTTTCCCCCTCTCTCTACCTCGATGTAATTTGCTGTCCTCAACCTATTTCTTATGTAACCCTCACTTCTTGCTTTCTGTAATTCGACGATTGTCCAGCCTTCTTCGAATGTGAACCACCTAGAAGTCTTTCGACTATGGCGGTATAGAAGAATAAAGTTATTATTATTATATTATTATTATTACATATTGGTGATGTCATCCATGGAGCTCAGATGCAGAGAGCCTCGCAAGCAGACTTGTTTGGAGAACTTTTAGAAAGTTCGGGACTGCTGCCCTGCGCATGCGCGAGTGCCTTCCCGTCTGATGGAGCCGAGAAGCTCTCGTTTCAAAGCTCTGCGCGAGAGTTAGTTCTAAACTCGTGCCTTTTCTCACCGTGGCTCATGCATTTTATTTACAGGGTTGCTGTGCTATATTCACATTTTATTATTATTTTTTTTTAAGTTTTGTTTATTTTTTCGATCGTGTCATAGCGGGGCTTATTCCGTGGCCTCAGCCTGCGGGTTTCGATTTTGCCGCAGCCGTGTTTCATTCCATGTCACAGCCAGTCACAGGGTTCAAGAAGTGTAGCCGGTGTCAACGCGCAATCTCCATCACTGACCCACACAAGTGGTGTGTGCAGTGTTTAGGACCTGATCATTGTCTGGAGTTGTGCAATCGCTGTGCTACACTTAAAAATCGAGCCCTTAAACGTCATCGTGTCCAGATTGAAAAAATATTCGGAGGCACGGATCAGCCTTTACCCCGATTACGGCCCCAGTTTCCAAGAGAACCATCTCCAACTGGTTGTTGGCTTGCATCTATTTCTGCTATGCTCAGGCTGGACTGCATCTAAAGGGTCGAGTCACAGCCCATAAAGTTAGAGCCATGGTGGCATCTGTAACTTTCCTTAGATCTACTCCTATTGAGCAAATCTGATTTTTTTTTTTCAACCTTTGTTGTTTGGTTTCTGCTTTCCTCATCATCTCGTCATTCTATTCCTTCCATTCACTGTATGCTTTCTCTCTGCCTCTTCCATATGGCATCTGAGAACGTAGAAAAGAGCTCCTGAGATGATGTTGGTATTGGTCAGTTGAAGATGATGAAGTTTGATGTTGTAGATCTTGACTTACGTCGAGGTGAAAGAGAATTAGTACCATGAGATGTCGAGGTTCTTTTAGATTTACTAGAAGAGCGAGGATCAGTACCTTGGGACCTCAGTGCTCTTCAAGATGGAGATTTACTAGGAGAGCCAGGTTCAGTACCCTGGGACCTCGATGCACCATGCTCAGGTTGGGCCGTTACTAAGGGAGTCGATGTAAGCACCGGTGCCACATGTGCTTTAAACAGTACAGCTAGCCCAACGTTGGAAAAACTCCTTAAGTTGGTCTTGGAAATATTGCATCGGAACCATTGCCTCAACAGCCAATACCATTGGTGCTGAGGTGTGAGTGACCTCGATGAGGAAGCTTGCCTTAAAGGAGACATAGCCTGCACTGATGGAGATCAATGGTGGAGTCAATGCTGGCATGCATCGAGGGACTCGATGCTGAAGATACCTGCAATGCTGGGTGAGATGAGGATGGCTTCTTAGCAGGTTTACCTGATGCAGAAACAAAGTCCGACATCGAGGGGCACATTGAAGCTGGTACCATTGGTATCGCAGGCACCGATTTGTCCTCGGAGGCCATGGCCGCTCCAAAAAGCTTCTCTTGCTGGATTCGTCGCGCCTTAAGAGAGCTATTTTCAATGTAAGACAGCAGGTAAAAGAGTCCATTTGATGCTCCAGCTCGAGATACTGAATGCACCAGTTGTGTGAATCAGTAGGCGATATGGGCCATTGGCAATGAGGACATTTCTTGAATCCACTAGAAGGCCTCGACAAGAAAGGAAAAATCTCAGTGGCAAGGTCAAAAAGCGCAATGGTTGCAATGCTGAGACTTAAAAACGCAAGTTCAAAGACCAAAAGCTAAATGGGCAGAAGGCCCAACTGAGGAAAGTTTGAATGTCGATAATTCGATGAAAAAAAAATGAAAGAAAAGTAAAATAAAACACTAGTAGAAATAATAAAGAATTCTCCAATTAATAATAGATCCCTGTATTTTATATTTTGGATTATTCCATATGGTAGCCCAAGATGTATCACTATTATCCACTTTATTTATTTATTTAATTTGATTTCTGTTCCATTCTCCCGGGGGCTCAGAACAGGTTACAATTGACATTCATAAAAAATTACAGGACAAAGGGCTAGATTCACTAAAGGATAGTGAATCAATTGCTGTTGGCCGATTCCTGGCCGATTTTAAAACAGCAATTGATTCACTATTAAGTTTGCATGCAAATGATTTGCATGCAAACTCCAACTCAAAAGCGATTGAGTCGGGGAAGACCATGATAGTAGTGATAGGAAAAGCAGCTTCCTGTCACTGCTATCAGGGCTTCTGCGTCGGCACCCCCTCAAAGCCACCGTCTTCCTGTCACAGCCCACCCCACCACCGGTACCCATACATATAGCAGGAGGGATGCCTGGTCCCTCCTGCCATCGGCCCCCTCCTCCCCCGCACGCCTGCGACCGGCCAAACACCCTCCCACACACACACACACATCCCAGCCACCACCGTTTTCCCGGCCCGGTACCTTTACATATGGCAGGAGGGATGCTTAGTGAATCTAGTCCAAAGGCATTCCTAGAAGAGACAGGAGAGTGAGAAAAGGAGATAGAGGAGGGGAAGGGGAGCATGAGAAGGCAGGGAGTCGGAGGCGGGAAGGGGCAGGAGGAGGGAGAGAGGAGGAGAGCAGGGAGTAGGCTAATCTCTCCCTAAGTACAGGGAGAGTCCCCTTGGACTGAAAAACAGCTAATGTCGTTCCTCTGCACAAAAAGGGTTGCAGGGCAGAGGCTGCGAATTACAGACCAGTGAGTCTCACATCAATAGTGTGTAAACTCATGGAAACACTACTTAAACGTAAATTAGACACGATCTTGGATGA
This sequence comes from Geotrypetes seraphini, assembly GCF_902459505.1. Lineage (NCBI taxonomy): Eukaryota > Metazoa > Chordata > Amphibia > Gymnophiona > Dermophiidae > Geotrypetes > Geotrypetes seraphini. The sequence continues at coordinate 105,850,349 of NC_047085.1, read as the reverse complement.
GGGGAATCTACGGGATCCTAGTCAACATGGATTCACCAAGGGTAGGTCCTGCCAATCCAATCTCATCAGCATCTTTGACTGGGTAACAGGAAAGCTATACTCGGGAGAGTCTCTGGACGTCGTGTACCTGAACTTCAGTAAAGCTTTTGATAGCGTCCCACACCGCAGGCTGTTAAACAAGATGAAATCGATGGGGTTAGGGGAGGCACTAACTGCATGGGTCAAAGATTGGCTAAGTGGCAGACTTCAGAGGGTGGTGGTCAACAGCACCCTCTCTGAAACATCGGAGGTGACCAGCGGAGTATCGCAGGGCTCAGTCCTGGGTCCGCTCCTTTTCAACATATTCATAGGGAATTTTGGTGGAATTCTTTATGTCACATTTATAAAATGGAAAGATTCATTGCATTGCAAAGAGGATATTTTAAGAAGTTTCAGGATGTGTGGAAACCATTGACAAGATATTGTACAGAGTAAATGGATACGTTTCCCTTAAATATATCAGTTTAAAAGGGTAGGGTGGGGATTGTGGTATTGATGTGTATTTATATGATTATTAGTTATGTGGTAGGGAGGGATGGGAGGGGGTGGGGTAAGAAGTTATGTAATTAACCAAAGACAGAATGTAAGTGAAATTTGCATTGATTATCTGATTGAATATGTACTTACACTTTATGTAATTTTGAAAATGAATAAAAATTTGGGAAAAAAAACATATTCATAGGGGATTTGACTCGAGGGATTCAAGGTAAAATAACATTATTCGCCGATGACGCCAAACTATGTAATATAGTAAGTGAAAGCAATTTGAAGGATAGTATGGCGCAGGACCTGCTTACGTTGGAAAGCTGGTCCTCGGCCTGGCAGCTGGGCTTCAATGCTAAGAAATGTAAGGTCATGCACCTCGGTAGCGGAAATCCATGCAGAACTTACACCTTGAATGGAGAAACATTAGCTAGGACTTCAGCAGAACGAGATTTAGGAGTAATCATCAGTGCAGACATGAAGACTGCCAAACAAGAAGAGAAGGCCTCATTTAAGGCAAGGCAGATGATGGGTTGTATCAATAAAAGTTTTGTCAGCCGGAAACCTGAAGTCATAATGCCATTGTACAGAACCATGGCGAGACCTCATCTGGAATACTGTGTGCAATTCTGGAGGCCATATTACCGTAAAGACGTAAAGCTAAACCCTTCCGCAGTAAAATATGTATAGTGCTAATTTTATAGTGCTAATCATGCTGTTTCTTGGGTTTAAGCTTTCCCCATGTCGCCTTGACAAAAAATCCGAAACGCGTTAGCGTTCAGGGGAATGATTTCAAGGCTGAAAGCTAAGTATTCAGAATTGATATTCATGAGTAACTGTATGAAATAATAAGACTTAAGCACTAGAAATGACTAAAAGTGATAGTAAATATTGAAAAAAAAGAAGCAGAATTAATACGGAGGAGGAGGTATTGTGGGGCAAATGAGTTTATTCCCTTCAAACATTATTGTTTGTAGGGCTGTCCGATACCCCTTTCGGACCTCATTAAGAACTCATCTTATACGGGTAAATTCTTCACTGGACTCTGTGAATATTTTTGTATTGAGATATCTTCAAACTATTATTGAGAATATATGGTAGTAAGATGATAAAATCCATCGGCAGCTACTTCTAGTCTCTCACAAGTAAAAGGAAACAGTTGCTCTCTGATTTTAACAAGAATACAGTGCCAGCAGCCAGAGCTGGCAAAGGATAAACAGATCCGCGATAGAAGACAGACAGGCTTCCACAGGGATCATTCAAGAGTATTTGGCACCTCAAGTGAACCATCAAACATGCATCCCTCCTCCATCAAGGGGTGGTTCAATGATTGCATCCCCTATTTCCAGCATATCTATTTCCCTTCTCTACCATACAACAGAACAGCATCTCTCTCCTTCAGAATTTTCTCCCCATTAGTTTCCAGCACCTCTCTCCTCCCCCTCTCCTAAACATGAAGTCCAGCATCTGTGTCCTCCCTACCCTACTCCGTGGTCTCCAGCATCTCTCACCTTCATTTTTTCCCTCCATCCCCCCAGCATTTTACCTCCCTTCTTTCTCCAAGGCAAGAGTGCACCAGTTAGCATCTACAAAAAATGAAATAAGGCCTGGATTTGCACATACTCAAGGCCGAATGTCCCATTTCAGAGGGGGTAGAGGCCTTCAGGCCTTGAACATATCTGAATGCTCAAAACCCTGCGGTGATCTTGAGCATGTATGAGTAATTAAAGTTGTGTAAAAGAAAACAAAACAAAACATATTTACAGTTCAGTAGTTTCCAGACATTAAATTAAGTCCTTAGTAAAAATTATTTCAATCTACTTATTAATACTTACAGTGCAAAATACGAAAGTCGATATAAGGATGAGAACCTCTTCTCTCGGACACAAAGCCTGCTCGGCTCCTTACTCGAACATCTCCTAGAAACAGGGTCAAGAATGAAATAACAGCTTGCAAGAATGGCAGAGGCAAAATGCAACTCAACAGGGAATGCAGCTTTAAGAGTAAACATAATATATTCATACAGTACACCCACCCAATGCTTATTTTAGAAATACCTTCTTGAAAATATGTTTGAAGACTGCTGTCAAGCATGCAATTGCATGCTTCTCCTCAAGAATTCTATCCTGCCTGAGCATACGTAGCCAAAAGCATGTGCTAAGCATTAAAAATGAAAACTGTGCTAAAGCGCACCTTACTTGCAACCAAAAACAAGAACATTAAACTCATTCAGTAGTTTATCCTGTACTTATGGCTACAAACAGTGATATCTGCAGTTTATAAAAGACTCAGCTTCTATGAACGGTAACTTTTAGCAGATCAGCTAGTTATGTTTTCATATTAGATAATATAACATTTTCCCACTAGCATTTACTTACTTGTGCTCAGCTGTTTGAATATTACACAAGAGCCTATCAAAATACCAAAATTCAGTATTAACATTTATATAATAAAAGCATGAATTATGTACTGCAGCTACAGCAATGAACACTATCCTGTAGGTTTCTTCCACAAAGAAAAGTTAATGCATTTCTAAACTGGTATGTATTAAGGCCTAGATTCCTAAAGCAGTACCAGCACCTAAGTTGGTTGTTTTGATTGGCTATTAACAAGTGGTAATTGACTGCGCCATTAAAAAACAATTCAAAGAAGAAAAAAAAAAGGAGGTGCCATGAAGCGCCTACAAAACATGGCGCCGGAATCGCATTTATACAGATGCTTAGCAGAGCCAAACGTCAAAAGAGGCATGGTTATGGGCAGGGTTGACATTCGGCGTCACTAAACATGATTCTACATCAAAGGTAGGTGCCAGAAATGTACGCCTGTAAAACCCTGACCTACATTTACGGCGCCTACCTTTGACACAGGCCACAATTCTGAAAACAGTGCTGTAATCGGAGTGACATGGGACAGGTGCCGTTTTTTCAGGTGCCTGACGATCATGGTGCGGCTTTCAGAATCTGGGTCTAAGTGTGAGATTTAATTAGATGTAATTTCATATCACTTGGTAGCAACTCATACAAAAATCGGTTCATCAAATAAGGATATTTACCATATTTTATTAAGTAAAAGACTACACCAGAGGTGTCAAACTCAATCACATTAAGGGACCGAAATCTAAAATAGAGGCTAATTAAACTACACAAAGCACACTGTATGCTTCTCAACATTCGTTCCTACCAGAAATCACAGTTACTTACCGTAACAGGTGTTATCAAGGGACCGCAGGCAGATATTTTCAACATGTTGGTGACGTCATCGACGGAGCCCCGTAGCGGACGTTTTCGCAAGCAGACTTGCTTGAAGACCTTCAAGCTTACGATTGGCCCACGCATGCGCGCGTGCCCCTCCCGCCCGACCTAGGGCATGCGTCTCCTCAGTGGGCCTCAGTTCAGATAACTAGCAAAGAAGCCAACCACGGGGAGGTGGGTGGGTTACGAGAATATCTGCCTGCTGTCCCTGGATAACACCTGTTATGGTAAGTAACTGTGCTTTATCCCAGGACAAGCAGGCAGCATATTCTCAACATCTGGGAGACCTCCAAGCTAACCAGAATGGGATGGAGGGAGAGTTGGCAATTTAGGAGAACAGATTTTGCAAAACGGACTGCCCAAAATGGCATAAGCGAACAAGGGCCTCCTGATGAGCCGTGTTCAGCACCGCTCCGATGAATTCCAGAGAATGGAACAGACAGAGCTGAGACTTGGGGAAGTTCACCTTGAAACCGAGGCTCTGAAGGACAAGATGGTTTGATTCATTGCTCGCAGAACTTCATGGCGAGAGGACGCTTTGATCAACCAGTCGTCGAGGTAGGGAAACACTTGCAGGCCGCGGAGACGCAGGGCCGTAGCTACCACAACTAGACATTTCGTGAAGACCCTAGGAGAGGCCGCCAGGCCAAAGGGAAGGACACGATACTGGAGATGGAGATCCCCCACCCGGATTCTCAGATACCGGCGAGAGGCCGGGTGTATCGGAATGTGCGTGTACGCCTCTTTGAGGTCCAGTGAGCACAGCCAGTCCCCCTCGTCCATGAGGGGGTACAACGTAGGAAGGGTGAGCATTCTTAACTGTTCCCTGACCAGAAACTTGTTCAGAGCACGGAGGTCCAAGATCGAACGCAGATTCCCCGTCTTCTTGGGTACCAGAAAGTACCGGGAATAAAATCCGGTGTTCCACTGGTCCTGGGGAACCTCCTTGACCGCCCGAAGGCAAAGAAGGGCCTGAGCTTCCTGCAGAAGGAGAGGCAGCTGAGACTGGGCAGAAGGAAACTCTCTTGGAGGAAGGTCTAGGGATACGTGACTGAAGTAAAGGGAGTACCCCTTCCGAATGATGGAAAGCACCAACTGTCGGTGGTAAGACTTTCCCACTGGGTATAGAAATGATGGAGACGACCCCCGATGGGGAGGGGGGAAGACTCCAGGAGGAAGGAAGCCCGAAGGATCAGACCGGAATTGTCAAAAAGACGGCTGGGCCTTATTTTGACATTGCTGCTGTTGTTGTGGCCGCTTCGAAGGAGGCCGAGAGAACGCAGGAGTAGATTTCTGCGGGTACCTCCTGAGAGGAATTTGTATTGTCGAGCCAGAGGGGTCTTCGACTTAAGTCTCACCAGAGAGGCGAAGGACCGTTTGTGTTCCGAGAGGCGCTTAGTGGCCGCCTCGATAGAATCATTAAAGAGCTCATGACCCACACACGGGAGATTGGCAAGACGATCCTGTAGACTCGGATCAATATCCACAATCCTGAGCCAAGCGAGGCGATGCATGGCAATCGCAAAGGCCGTGACCCTCGAGGACAACTCGAAGGCATCGTAGGCCGCCTGAAACATGTAGAGACGGAGCTGGGAGAGGGTCTCCTCAAGGAGACGAAACTCCTGACGCCGGGAATCCGGCACAGCCTCCCGGAACGAGCGGAGGGCGTCCACACAGAACCGGAGGTAGGACATGAATATAAAGTTATAGTTGAGGACATGATTCGCCATCATTGAATTTTGGTAAAGACGGCGACCAAATTTGTTCATTGTATGGCCCTCCCTGCCCGGAGGGATGGCAGCATAAACCTTTGAGGGGTTGGACTTCTTCAAGGAAGACTCAACCACCAAGGATTGGTGAGAAAGCTGAGAACTTTCAAACCCCTTAACCGGAATGGTCTGGTAACGGGACTCCAACTTGGAGAGAATGGCCGGGATCGCATTGGGGGTCTCCAGGTTCCGCAGAAATGTTTGCCGAAAAACCTGGTGTAATGGCAAGCGCAGTGCCTCACGGGGCTGATGATCAACACCCATTTCCACCAGGAATTCCTGGGTATAACGGTACCCAGACTGGAAGTCCAGGTTCAAGGCCATGCCCATGGCAGAAATGAAACGAGTAAAGGAGGAGTTTTGAGGAGAAGCCTCATCCTCCTGACCAGACCCCGATCGAGATCTGGGGGCAGCCGAAAAAGAGGGGGAATTTTCCCTTGAATAGTAAGCCAGGGCCTCGGAATCCTGCGAATGGGAGATCGAAGAGGCTCGACTAAAGTGCCTGGGGGGGCGTCGAGGAACGACCCCGTGCAAGGTGGACCGGGGAGGACCCTGGAGTCTGAGGAATCAGCTGGTGGAGCCTCGAAGAAGATGGAGCTAAGGAAAATTCCTCTACCGACTTTGAAGAAGACCCCCGAGAGGCTGGCAGCTGCCTTGATGGGGAATGCAAACTAGAGTCCAACTCGAGGACAAGGGTGTGTCTGGAAGGCTTCGTGGTCGGAGACCTGCCCCAAAGGAGTGGAGAAGACCAGAGCTTTTTAGTAGGGGCAAGCCTCGACATAGTAGTGGGCAAAAAGCGGGCCCCTGTCCTGGACCCCTGAAAAGTCACAGGAGACTCGGGGGATAAAGAATCGCTTGAGGGAACCCGACAAGTCTTGCAGGCATGGCCCCGAGACACGAGAGAAGGACGCTCAGGCTGGTCAGACCGAGGCTGGGTCGAGACCGAGGTCGGGACCAGTTGGCTCACCACCGAGGAAAGCTGCGTGGTAAGGATAGCCTTAAGCATGTCCTCGAACATAGGCACTGAGACCAAAGGCGGTTGGATCATAGGTGCAGCAGTGTGCTCCTTCGGAGGCGACCTCGAGGAAGAGTATTCCCTACGTGAGGAGGCACGCTTAGAATGATGTCTCGAAGATGCCGACGAGGCGGCACTGACATGGGACTCTGAGGTAGGCTTCTTTGCCGGCACACCTGAGGAGGAAAGAGGAGACTTACCCGAGACCAGAGTAGCAGGAGGAGCCGAGGCAGGAGCCTTTGAGGCCGAAGGGGACTTCGAGGCCGAGGCACCCAACGAGGGCACCGAGACCGAGCTCATGGCCTGTCCCGCAGGATCCATGGGGCCAGAGTTGGAGAATCTTGGCCACCCTCTGACGAAGAGCCCGCGGTTGCAAAGTCACACAACGTGAGGGTCGGTGATGGAGATAACCCGGTTGCACTTAGTACAGTTTTTAAACCCAGAACCGGGCAGGGACATAAAAATATGGCCCCGCGAGGTTTGGCGACCAGAGCAAGACCGGTGAATATACTAACGGAAAAAGAGAAAAATAAAGACGCGGGCACAGCGACTTAACTGAAATTAACCAAAGAAGCCGCGGTGGTGCAAGAGGGACAACGAGATCACGCGAAGCAAGAGAGCAGTGCTTCTGGCTCCGGGGAAAACATAGAACTGAGGCCACGCTTAGGAGACGCATGCCCTAGGTCGGGCGGAAGGGGCACGCACGCATGTGCGGGCCAATCGCAAGCTTGAAGGTCTACAAGCAAGTCTGCTTGCGAAAACGTCTGCTAGGGGGCTCCGTCGGTGATGTCACCCACATATTGAGAATATGCTGCCTGCTTGTCCTGGGATAACACAGATAACCCTTATGGAAATACGGGACCAAAAACTAAAAGTACTAATATATACAAACGAAACCCTAAGATTCAACCCCAGAGAAAAAGAAACAAATGCATTTCTTCCTGAACAGTGCAAAATATAGACAGCAGATGTAAATTCTCAAAATTGACACAATTCAATCACTAAACTGAAAATAAAATCATTCCCCCTACCTTTGTTGTCTGGTGATTTTGTTTTACAAACCATCTTTTCCTAGTCTCTGGCTGCACTAACTTCTGCCTGTGCTCTTAACTGTGTAGTATCCAGGGCCATCTTATCCATTTGCTGTTTTTCTCTCCTTTACTTTCTGCATACATCCATCTTTAGTATTAACTATCTACATTTCCATGCCTTCCCTGTGTACCATCTCCTCCCTCTTACATTTCTATGCCTTCCCTTCCTATCTATCCATGTGTACCATCTCCTCCCTCTTTCTTCTCCCCTATTCCCATCTATCCATAATAAGCATAATTTCTTATCTCTTCCCTGCCACATCCATTCCTGTGCACCATCTCCTCCCTCTGTCTCCCCCTTCCCCTCCATCCCTGTGCACCATCTCATCCCTCTCCCATGGTCAGACAACTCTGCCTTCCCCCTTCCCCCCTCATATGGTCTGGCATCTTTCTCCTCTCCTTCCCATAGCCTAGAATCTCTCTTCTCTTCCATGATCTGGCATCTCTCTCTCCTTCCCTCCCTCTTCCCAAGGTCTAACATTTCTCTCCTTCTCTCCTATCTGCGATCTGGCATCTCTCTCCCCCCCTTCCCTTCTAATCCGTGATCCGTCATCTCTCTCCTTCCCATTCTAGTGGTCTGATATCTCTCTCTTCCCCATGCATCTCTCTACCTCACTCCTCTCCCACCACCATGTCCAATAATTCTCTCTCCCTCCTTTTCTCTGCCTAACAATTCTCCTTTATCTTCATCTCCTCATGTGCACCATCTCTCTTTCTCTCTTTCAGACACCCAATTCTCCCTTTCTATTCCCTCCCTCACCTCAGCAATTCTTTCCCTCACTCTCTCCCTCCTTCCATTCTATGGCTCTCCCTCCTTCCATTCTATTGCTCTCTCCTGCCCTTTATTCTATGTCCTAAGTTCATGCCCCCTCCCTCCTATCATTTGTACGAAGTTTGTGCTTTCTCATTCTTGAGTCCCAACACGTCCCGCTCTCTCCCTCCATTCTGTGCCTCCCTCCAGCGGGTGTCTTATGTTTTCATTGCCACCCCCAGGGTGTTTTATCTTCTGGCCGGCTCTCTCCTCACTGCTGCAGTATACACAAAGGCCCGGGCGGCGGCTCCTGTGCATGTCCTGCACCTGAACAGGAAGCCTTTTCTCTGACATTGCAACATCAGAGGGAATGCTTCCGGATGAAGTGCAGGACATGCGAGGATCTGCTGCCCACAACTTTGTGCACACTGTGGAAATGAGGAGGAGGGAGCTGGCCAGAAGATGAAACACCGGAGGGGGCAATGAAAATGCCGCATCACACCACGGGCCGCATAAAACGGCTAGGTGGCCGGATTTGGTCTGCCAGCGTTGAGTTTTGGCACCTATGCTCTACACAGAGTGATGACTAGATAAACTGATTTTGGTAGATTCTAAATATATCAATATGCATAGGCAAATTTAACAAGCAATTTACTATATTTAGTCTTAAAGCAAATGCTCAAAATGAAAAATAGTGTTCCATTTTTTTCTGAAGACCTGTAAACAGTGGCTCAAAATGTGACAACAAATATTTTTAAGGGTAAACTAATTCAAAATATCCAAGGAGTAGGGGGGAGCGGAACAGAATGAGCTCAACTTATTAAAAACTGGTTAATTTATAACAACCCTCATTTTGACTGTTTTCTAGTCCTTGAAAAGATGGTTAGTAACATATGCATTTAATAATACAATTACCCTACATGGGAGAACTATGACTTCTCTGTAAAGGTCAGCCTTGTCTTATTTAATTAAAACCAGTTTATGGCTTGATAAAATATTTTTCAACCCTATAACCTGGATTAATGGATTGTGGTTTGAAATTCTAAAGTGCCTGTGCATTTCACAGCCTTTCTTCATACAAATAAAACACTGTTTAGTTAAGCTTAAAGATAGCATAAATCAATTTCACTTTTACTAAACTGCTATAGCGATTTTTAGCACAGGGGACCGCGTTGAATGCTCTGCGCTGCTCCCGATGCACAGAGTTCCTATTAGCGTCGGAAGCAGCACGCAGCATTCTGCGTTGCTCCCTGCACAAAAAATGCTATTGCAGTTTAGTAAAAGGGGGGGTTAATTTTTTCAAGGTGCAAACATTCTATCAAATTTCAAACTAGGAAATAATGTGCCTTTTTAAAATTGTTTGCAGTTATAAAATCTGTACAATAGTGACAAAGTATAAAGGATCTTTACATGGAAAAGATGCAGCTAGTTCTAGGAAAAATAATAATTCCACCTCCTTTCATAATTCTATTTAAAACTAACATGTGATCTTATAGAAGTCATTCAGTGTTCTCCATGGAATGCTGATAACGCTATGTAACAATTTTTTTTTTTTTTTTTTGTTATTGGTTAATAAGTGTTTTTTCTTAATTACATATGCCACAAAAGTATGGAAAATGGCTATCATTCCCCTCAAACTCTGCTTTTGTGACCAGGATAGCGATAGTTTGAAATTTATCTTGTGTGATGTCTAAAAGGCATGTTTTGGCATGCCTGTTGTGGATCATAACAAACCTTGGACACCTCACTTCACATGTGAGAACTGCCCAAGAAACTCTGGAAGGTAAGACAATTTTGTTTCTCACTAAGATGGTGGAATTTTCTGCTATAACATTTCTTAGAATGTTTAATTTAAAAAAATATTTAAATTTTAAAATTTTCAATGTTATTTGACAATACATGACATATGTTGCGAGAATCTCACACACATTAGTCATAGGTGAAATAAATTTTGTTTTGCTCTTCTACAGGATGGTACAGAAGGGAAAAGAGCCATGAAGTCTGCTATCCCAAGAATTTGGTGAGAACCCACTGACCACTCAAGCAACTGCTACTTCTGCATGATGTACCCTTCCAAACATCAAACTGGCAAGCATGCATTTGCAATCACATATCTGGACATTCCTTCATCCATCGCCCGGGTGCCACATTGCCCTGAGATCGCCATACACACTCCCCCAATCTTCAGAGAAGAGCAACAGGTCAGAGAGAGAGAGACATTGTAGATCCAGTTTACAATGTCCGAGCTGCATCTGATGAGAGAAACCCATGCTATCCAAACCAAAAAAACCTCATATATATATAAGCCATTGAGGTTTTTTTGGTTTGGATAGCATGGGTTTCTCTCATCAGATGCAGCTCGGTCATTGTAAACTGGATCTATTATATATATTATAATACCAGTTTTTAGTGCTTGGATATATATATATATATATCCAAGCACTAAAAACTGGTATTATAATAATAATACAATCCCTAAAGATCTGAACCTACAACGGTAAAGACAAATGCACCACCAGCTAGATCCTTCAATAAGGATAAAATATATATAAAGAAATTCAAAAAAATCAAAAGATCAATCAAGAGGCACTATTCAATACGAGCCTGTATGAGATTCTCAGAATCTCAGAGAGAGCGAGACCAGAAGGCCTTGAGCATGCGCAAATGCTCAAGGCCCAGTCCAGCCCAGCACAGGCAAGAGGGAGAATCTCCGATGCACCGCCAGGGCTGTGGAGTCAGTAGATAAATGTTCCGACTCCTCAGTTTTTTGAACTTCTGACTCAGACTCAGACTCCAGGTACCCGAAATTTCCTCCGACTCCTCGACTCCGACTCCACAGCCCTGCGCACCGCTCAGCCCAGCACAGCCTTGGGGGGAGGAGGAGGTGGAACAAATCAAAGCGAGTTTCCCTTACTTCCTATGGGGAAACTCACTTTGATATACGAGCAATTTGGTTTACGAGCATGCTTCTGGAACAAATTTTGCTCGTAAACCAAGGTTCCACTGTGTGTGTGTATGTATATATGTGTATACACTAGTCTTTAAGCCCGTTACATTAACGGGTGCTAAAATAGATGTGTGTGTCTGTCTTTCTTTCTTTCTCTCTCCCCTTGGCGGCTGTCTGTCTGTCTATGTTTATTTGTTTCTCTCTCCCTGGACACTGGCTGTCTGTCTTCCTTTCTGTCTGTCTCTCTGGCCCCCTGTGTGTCATTCTTCTTGTCTGTGTCCTTGTGTCATTCCCACGCCCCCCCCCCAGAGCAAAGCTGTCTGCCTCCAGCATACCCCTTCCCCCAAAGCAGCCCACTTTCCCTCTCCCTGTCTCTCCATAGCCCCCTTCTGTCTTTCCCCCCACATCAAAGCTGTCTGCCCCCCAGCACACCCCTCCTTCCAAAGCAGTTCCCTTTCCCTCTCCCTGACTGTTTCTCCATGGCCCCCTTCTATCTTCCCCCACAGAGCAAAGCTATCTTCCCCCAGCACACCTCTCCCCCCAAAGTAGCCCCCTTTCACTCTCCCTGACTGTCTTTCCATGGCCCCCTTCTGTCTTCCCTCCCTCCGAGCAAAGCTATCTGCCCCCCCCAGCACACCTCTCAAACAAAAGCAGCCCCCTGTACCTGCAGCACCGGCACGACACCCTTCAGCCAATCATGAGTGCTCAGAGCGCGAGAGGGAGCGGGGCCTGGGTGTATTGGGCACGGCGGGGGAGGCCCCGACTGCCCCAGCTGCAGCTTCTTCGGCGTCGTTGAGGAAGGAGAGGTTGACCCAACTCTCCGCAAGGGCTTTGGGGACAGTCTTCTGCGGCTCGAAGCCCTCCTCCCGGCAGCCACTGCCAGCAGCGCTCTGCACTGCCTTCCTCCCGCCGCTCAGAGTAGATGTCTGTATGTCTGGTTTTTTTTATTTGTCTCTCTCTCCTTGGACACTGTCTGTCTGTCATTCTTTATGTCTGTGTCTATCCCTGGTCCCCTATCTGTCCGTCTTTCTTTCTGTCTGTTTGTCTCTCTGGCCCCCCTGCTTGCCAAAGCAGCCCCCTTTCCCTCTCCCCCTGTTCTGCAATGCCTACCTGCTCCGTGGCTCTCTTCTGTTCCTCCCCCACCTGATTGCTATCTGCCCCCAGCACACCCCTCCCCCCCAAAGCAGCCCCCTTTCCCTATCCCCCTGTTCTGCAATGCCTACCTGCTCCGTGGCCCCTTTCTGTTCCCCCCCCATGATTGCTGTCTGCACTCAGCACAACCCTCCCACCAAAACAGCCCCCTTTCCTGCCTGCTCCATGGCCCTTCTTTTTCCTCTTCCCCTCCCGTTCTTCCCCTCCCTCCATCCATATATATATATATATATATATATATATATAGTGGAGTAACATGATCAGTCAACTGTCCCAATACCCAGATTGCCATATTTAGGAGTGTTTTAAGGGATTTTTCTAAGCATAGCACCAGAAAAGCCAGCCAAGATAGAGTTAGCATAATCTAAAATATACCAAAAATAATGCATGTAGCAAAATCAAGAATAATAATAATAACTTTATTCTTCTATACCGTCACAATCTTGCGACTTCTAGGCGGTTTACAATCAAGAGTGCTGGACATTCAGCGAAATACAATAAGTAGAAATTCAGAGGAAATACAGAGATCAGAGACCTCAGGAGGCAACAGTATAGAAATACAATTTGCTGAGCGAAAATATAATATGTACATTTTAGTAGGTAATGTCCGACAGGACCTGTTGGGGATAAATAGCAACGTAAAGTTACGATAAGATGAAAATAACAGATTATATTTATAACAGTGCTGTAAGTTCAGGTGGAATAGGGAGGGGGAGGGAGAGGGAGAGCGGGTCAATTGTTTAGGTATTTCTGGAACAGGTATATTTTTAGGCGTTTCCTGAATTCCCCGTATGTAGTGGGTGAAAGCAGTTGGTCTAGATCTTTGCCCCATAGGACTGCTTGGTGAGAGAGAAGGTGTTCGTGGTGTTTTTTCATTTTGCAGCCTCTAACTGGAGGGGAAATGAGTTTTGGGTGTGTGTTTCTCTTGAGTTTGTTATTAGAAAATGCGAAAAGGTCCGTTATGTACTTGGGGGTCGTATAGTACTTTGAAGCAGAGGCAGGCAAAATTTAAACCTTACTCGGGCTTCTGTTGGTAGCCAGTGCAGCTGCCGATAGTAGGGTGTCACATGGTCGAATTTCTTCAGAAGACCTTTTTGTCCATATAACCATGGACCACTTGTAATTTGTAAAATGCCATGTAACTGCATTAACCTGTTCAGTAAAAGTGACAAAATTACAGATGCCATTGAAAGTGCAGTGAAACAATAGAAGTTAGAAGGCAAAGATTTTGCAGTTATTACAGATAATGCTGCATCAATTGAAAAAGCTGTTGGGAAATTTATTCAAAAAGGAATCTGCACCCTCACCATAACTGATTTGGACACATTCTGCAGTTGTGTGGAAGATGATCTGCAGCAATCATCCAGGAATCAATGACAGTAATGTTATGTTACATGTGGTCTTATATCCCACAAAATTCTACACATTGGAGTTAAATAAATTCTGCGATATCAACAAGTTTGTGGGCCAGATCATATTCTGCAGGCACAGCTTTTTTTTGTGGTTTTATGAGCGCTGTTCAAAAAGTATCAGATCTTTATTCATAAAAAATACTCGTATTTAGATACAATAATCTTATATTAATCTCCTTCAAAGTAGTCCCCTTAGGCTGCCAAACACTTCTTCCAACGGTTCTGCCGCTGTCAGAAGCAGCACCGGAACACCTCTTTTGAGATTGCTCGCAACTGATCTGTCACATTCTGCATGATCTCTTGACTGAAATCTGGTCCCTTTCAGGGGCATTTTCAGCTTGGGGAATAGCCAGAAGTCACACGGAGCCATGTCGGGAGAGTAGGAAGCCTGAGGAATCATAAGATCAAAGGAAACTATGTATTAAAAGCTTATTATTTCTCACAAGCTTTAACTGAGCTTTAAATCTTCAATGCCGACGTAGCTTCAGTATCAGAAGGGGCAGACATCCTTGATGCTTCCGATGATGAACCAAAGAGTTTTGCATGCTGGAGCTGTCTAATCTTCAGGGATCTTCTTTGAAACTGGTGGCAGTGTTTACATGATTCCATCTGGTGGTCAGGGCTGGATACCTTAAGCCCCTCCTATAGGAGGGGCCTTAGCTACCCAGGCCAATCGGAGTCTTGGGCCCCTCCCCAGTGCATTCCAGGATGCAACAGGAAGAGGATGGTCCAGCCATTTTGAAGAGGTGGGCCTCTTGGAAAGAGGAAGTGGGCATCCCTCTTGCCAGCTTCTACAACAAGGTATTGGGGGGGGCTGCTTGAGCTAGGGAGGTTCTGAGCTGACACCCCCCCCCCCCACACACACACACACACCACTAGGGCTGTCTTTTGTGGTCTTGTTTATGGGGTGGTGGGGATCTTTGTGTAGGGGTGTCGGGGGGAGGGGGAGGGTCTAGGTGGCCCAGATGCACAACTGGGTTGCTGAGGCATGAGGGAGTGGGCATCTCTGGGTGTGTCACTGTCACAAGGGCAGCCATCATCGGGGGCTTTGGGGACTCGCAGTTGTCATTGCTGGGGGGTGGGGGTGTTCAACGACTATGGTTGGGAGGGAGGGCCAGCATGACTTTTTTTTAAAATGGGGACAGATATTGTGCATGGGTAGCACATGCACAACATATGTGTCCATTTAAAAAAACAGGTTTCTTGCCCCAAACAGATGAGAGGCAGGAGGCTGCTGGCTCTGTGCATGTGTGAGAGCGGTTCTCACAGCAATTCATTGGCAGAATCAGACAGGGATTACAACGAACCTCCACTCAAATCATTTGCATGCAAACTTGTTTAAGCATCAATCGTTCTTTTGGAATCGGACCTCAGCTGACCCACATGATCTTACCGACCCTGTTTAGTGAATCTAGCTCTTGAGTGTCAAAATTCAACTCATGCAAATACTCCAAAATGAGATCTAGTAAGGCAGCAGGACTTAAATAAACGCAGAGCCATGGGATCATCCCCAGGTTCAAAAGTCAGTGAAGAATCCGAAGATCCGGCACACGTTCCCGGGCCCCCAGCCATAGGAAAAGCATCTCCAGAAACTAAGGGGTCAGCAAAATGATGACCATCATAAGGATCGCCCAGATCAGTCTGTAAGATCAGAAACAGCAGCCAACAGAGAAGATGTGCCTAAAGAGGCAAAGCTGCTCCAAGGTGGAGCAGGACTAAGCAGATAAAACTCGGCTATCCTGAAATGTTCTCCACAGAAATTTCATAAAGTATGATAAGGCATCCAGTCCTTGGAGTGAAGAATCACCTCTAGATGATTTTACCTTACGTTTCTTGGACTGCGGGGCGTCCACAACTTTCCATGGAAGAACGGTCAGCATTGCCAGGCCCCAAAAAGAGGAAAGGCTAACCCCCCTCCCCGTTTTGTCACCTGCTTGGTCAGGGGAGAGGTTAAGCATTGCACTGCCACCTTTACCAGCCACCCCACATGGCACAAGGACACTCCAGAGGATCTAAATTTGCACAAGTCTGGCATGAATTTGGAGCAGAAGAACCCAAGGGCTCCATCCCAACAAGTTTTGTGGCAAAAATTGTAGTGTTGGAAGTGCAGCAAGGAACTTTAGAAAAAAAGATCACTAAAAATCCAAGATGACCACCACTAAGAAATTTGCACCAAAAATCACAATTTAAACATAAAATTCAAAATCTAAAAATGGCAATTTTAGGATTTTTCAGGTGGGGAACAAAGAGGGACATGCAGAAACCCTCAAAGTTGCAAATTTCAGGCCCCCCTTCTCCCAATTCACCTCACAGACTGTAACAGTCTTACACACTGACTTGTGCTGGAAATTTGCTGCAGTCTGCCTCAACTCTCTTACAGTAGCTGGAAGTAGAAGAATCACTGCCTCATGCTGGGAATGCCTCATCAACGCTGATCTTCCGGCTGCCAGTCAGACACCGTGCCTGACCACATCCCAACCCCTGCATGCTAACAAATGGGTGGAGGTGAGAAATGCAGCTGGCACCCTGCAAGACACCGCTGAGCCTCCTAAGAGTGCCTAACAGGCTGCACTTAAACCACTGCTAAAAAGGAGGTGAGGATAAAGCAGGGATGGCCCCGAGCTCAAAAGAAACAAAATGCAGGCTGGCCAACAGGTACCATCACAGATCGGCCAGTCAACTGCAGAACGTAGTCTGTCTCTTCTGTATGCAGGCAGAGATGAAAAGAATGCTCCGAGCACAACCCCTCCCCTCCAAAAAAAGGGTCGAAAAGCACTGAAGAAAATAAGAAAAAGGGAAGAGCAGAACAGAAACACTGCTTTAGGCTCGCATGCAAAAGGGAAAAACTACAGGTGGCAGTAGAGCTCCCAGTGAAATAGAGGAGGGACATAGAAAAAAATCCGGAGTGGATTCCTTCTGCAGATGGCTTGCAGACATAGGGAGATAACCCACTTGTCTAGAATGACACACCTATTGCACTGGAAGATCAATTAATAGGAATTTCCCAAACCAATTTAATACAGATCCTGTTAGGCCAATCTCAGTCAACCTTTTCAGTAGCAACTGATGATCCACTCAATCAAATACTGCTGAGTTGTCAAACTGGAGTACAGTGGTGCCTCACACAACGAACGCCTCGCACAGCGAACGCTGCACACAACGAACTCCATGTCTTGATTCATACAACGAACTTCGTTTCACACAATGAAGTCGCCCGAGCTGCCGATGTATTGCATCCTTCCGCGCAGGCACTGCACTTAACTGCCCTGTCTCACTGTATACAGTCGTCCTTTTAAGATAAACTCAATATTTTTTATATATCATGAAGCAGGAAGGTGATTTCTGTTGAAATGAAACGGGAAATAATTAGAAGGAGTGAATGTGGGGTAAAACAGTGTGACCTCGTCAAAGAGTTTGGCCTCAGCAAGACCACCATTTTCACCATTTTGACAAATTTATCTTTTTTTATGTCATCTTAGCATATTTTATGCTGCAGAACGAATTATTTTTTTTAACATGTATTGTTATGGGAAAACGCGTTTCACATAACGAACTTTTCGCATAACAAACTTGCTCCTGGAACGAATTAAGTTCGTTGTGTGAGGCACCACTGTAATATGTATTTTTTTCAAATGAGAAATTAAAGGACAAAGCCCAAAGTCACTTGTTTTGGCCATCCGAGAACAGGATTTTGTTCATTCCAGATAGAGCCCAATTCAAGATTTTTCTTTCATACTGTGCCGCTGAGTAGAACCCTTGATGATCAATCAAGCCCATAATTAGGGACCTAGGCTGTTTAAAAAAAACTTGCTGCAATAGAACTACTTAATTTATAAACCACACTTTAATGCACTGGGGGAAAAAACGCATACACATCTAAGAATCGCATAATAATGAGAATTCATATGTCAAAAATGGGAAAACAAACCATTTTTTGAAGATGTGTAATAGATTTTGACAGTATGTTCATTTAAAAATATATAAACCAAAGACTCCATAATGAACAGACTGCTATTAGGGACTATTCCAATGCAAACTGATAAATTACTTGTCTGGGGCCAACTATAGACATTCAGTAGTACTTTTAAGTGGTTAGTGCTACTAAATTTCTATTTCTACTTCTGTGCAAACAGCTTGGCACTTCCTGGCCTTGCAACACACAAACTGTTGCTAACATTATTAATATTATCAGATGTATACTGCTATACTCTTTAATCCATTGTACGAGATGTATACTGCTATACTCTTTAATTCATTGTACGTAAAGTTTCCCTTTATTGTATTGAGATGTACACTGCTATACTCTCTAATTCATTGTACGTAAAGTTTCTCTTTATTGTATTTACATTTCCTTCATTGTATTCACAGTTTCTTTTATTGTAAACCGTCTAGAAGTCGCAAGATAGCTGGCGGTATATAAAAATAAAGTTATTATTATTAAATATCACCGCCTAAGCTGAAGGCGGCTAATTTGTGGCAGTCTGGGCACAAAGTTGATGCTTATGTGATTAAGAGCCAATATTCAGCGCTTAATTACATAAGGTAACTGCATAAATAGAACCGCATAGAACACAGTCCTAACTTTATGCAGTTCAATTTAGTGGTTAAATGCTGGAATATTGCACTTAATCCCAGTAATATACCTAGCTTGCTGGCTACCCTGGGCGAAACACATTCTCCTCCAGGGTTTGTATGCGCATGGCAGTCAGCTCTAGCAGTCCCTAGCCCCAGAACAGTTGATGTCAGAGGGAGTGGGGGCCAGCAGAGTCAACAGCAATGTGTATGTGGATCACGGCTCTGTGACTGCTCCTGGACTCCCCCCAACTCCCTGAACCTGGGGCAAACCAATATGCTAGAGTTTAACCCATTAGTGTTAGCTAGCTGCATAAGAACCCAGTAAGAATAGCCTTACTGGATCAGACCAATGGTCCATCAAGCCCAGTAGCCCATTCTCACGGCAGCCAAACCCAAGGAGTAGCAACATTCCATGCTACCGAATCCGATCCAATATTCAAAGCCAGTGCTCAGACATAGCTAGTGGCAGCCAAAACAACACTGACTGTCGCCAGCTGAATATTACCCTTTTGCAATTAACTCAAAGAGCATGCATAAAATATATACCCCCACTTTTATCAAACCACACTGATGAGAAGTGCGAGCTAAATGCCAAGCTGCCCATTCTAATCCTATGGGCAGCTCAGCATTTAGCTCACGCTGTTTGGCAGTACAGCTTGATAAAAAGGAGAGGATAGTGTTTGCAGAGCTACAAAGCATTCATCTTTTCAACCCAAGGCTAAAAAACAAAACAAAAAACACAGCACTGCATTACTCTACAGAAAAATAAAAGCATTTTGCTTAGCCAAAAATTAGCAATAACAAATTAAAGTGTCTTAACAATTGCAAATTCTTTTCTTTCATTAATTACTACAGGAAAAAATACTGAAATATCTTATTATTTAAATGCCATGCTTACCTAACATACGAATGTACAATGCAGTTTGATCAGAGCTGTCATAAGAAATTGCTCCACGTCTCTGGGAGGAGGAAGAGAAAATGCCATTTAAAATGTAAACTTAACACCCGTTTCAGTGCTAAATCATTTATTTTTCCATACTTTTTATAATCATATACATTGTTATTTTTATAATGCCCTTAATTGCTTGTAACAACTACTGTTCTGAAAAATAAACATGGCAATCAAACATTTTAGCAAAGCAAGAAGACCCAATATTTGAATCGAACATTTTATACAATTCAACAATTTTGTCCAACCTCTGGAAAAGCAGTAGAATATAAGCACCTTTAAGCAGGGGGGGGGGGGGGGAAATCTGTGAACCACAGACATAGGAAGAATTGCAAACTTACCATGATACCCTTGTTTACTTAAAACTATTCTTTTATTAAGAAACAAAAATGATATAAACTCAATAATTATCTGCTTCTTAAGAAATAATGTACAAAAAAAGGAAGAATAAAACTAATTCAGAATCAGTATATGAAATAAGCCCTACTGTCCATAGCACAATTAGCTAATTAAGGGGTTCTTTTACTAACAATTAGAGCAGGGGTGTCCAACCTTTTGGCTTCCCTGGGCCGCATTGGCCAAAAAAAAATTTCTGGGGCCGCACAAACGCTGCAGCAAGACAGAGGAGGGAGCCGGCAAGACAGTAAACACCCAGGGACAGCGGAGGAAAACACTATATCGCCCTTGACCGGGGCCACACAAAATACTTCACAGGGCATGCAGCCCTTGGGCCGCAGGTTGGACACCCCTGAATTAGAGCATGTTATCTGCCAAAGGACCCATAGAAATAAAACAGATCTAGTAGCAGATATGCATTAGCAAAAGACATGCTAAATCAGGTTGTTAAATAAGATACCCAAATAGATATGGTTTGTTGCCATGTACTACATACATACAGGTTCTGAACTTAATCCCAAGTCAGTCCTGGAGTACCTCTTTGCCAGTCAGGTTTTCAGAATATCCACAATGAGCATGCACGAGATTGGTTTGCATATATTGCCTCCATTGTATGCAAATCTCTTTCCTGCTTAATCATTATGGATATCCTGAAAACCTGACTGGCAAAGGAGTACTCCAGAACTGACTTGGGAAACACCAAGTTAGTGGAAACTTTGGATGCAAAAGATACATAGATAGAAATTGAGAGGACCTACACAAACGTAGTATGATTCAAATTCTAATCATTTGGAATCTATTCATCAACTGTCACATAGAGCATCTACAAGTGTATAACGCTGAATATTTTAGCGTCATCCTGCCAAAATCACATGAAGAACAAAATGACAAATCATCCATAATGTCAAAGAGCATCAGAGTAACATCTGCAAGCCTCTCTCCTTGCAGCTGATGTGAATGTGCATCAACCATCAGGAACAAATTGAGGTGTCCTTTTACAAGTACTGTACAAAGCTGCATCAAGCACTAAAGCATACTTACCGCAGCTTAAAATGGCATATCATGGGAACACTGAGGCATCCTTAAACTGAACACAAATATTTTTCCTATATTTTCACAGAGCGGGCATGTCCATGCAAATTAGTTAACACATTGGCTTTGTCACACACTAACCAATTACAGTGTTTTCCCTAGCACTTTTTAGCAGGGCGCTCCGCCTGGCTAACTTAGGTGAGCGCCTGGCTATCATCTCGGTCACGAATCCTGCTGCTGCTAAAACATTTTTTAAAAACCCTCTCACCAGCTTAGGGATTCCCCGGCCTGACTTGGCACAGCCTGAAGAGCCACTGGAAGTTCTGTGTTCGACTCTGGCCTCAGCCTGACTTTTTTTTTTTTGCTTGTGTATTGAATTTAAAAATTAATAAAGAAAGAAAAAAAAGAACCTCCCCCTGAAAAACCAGGCAATTTTCAAACTATTCCCATAACACTAGCCTGCAATTTGTATTTTGTAGGTGTATGCGATGGGCAGTTCCCATCAGGAAGACAGGCCTGAGGAGGTAGAAAATTGTTTCAGGGAAACTTGTTTCAAAGTAAAAGAATGTGAAAACGTCACTTATCAACTCAAGATTATTTCTGTAAAGGAAATTAAACGTTTCCAGTGTGGTGCCAAGCTGATTTGGAGATAGGTGGTTCTCGAATGCCTCTCCTCGGCACTTTTACTTTGGCACACGCCTCCCCCCATGATATAGTTCTTCTTCACCCTGCTTCCCGGTTTATATGTCTTGAGTGGCAAAAAGTTTTTCACCCGCCCCAGCTTTCTTGCGTTTACCTGCTTGTGAAGTAAATCTTAAAAGTAGCGCCCCTTGCATTCCTAGGCAGGGGAAAAATTTAAAAACTAATGATGATGAACTATTTGTATGTTCATTTTTGGTCCGTTAATACAGAGGTTCCCAACATGTGATATGTAGCACCGGCATGCTTCCTGCATTCCTGCTGCCGCTGTCATTTTCTATTCTCTATACCCTGGACTAGCAGCAACACTGGTCTCTCCTTATTATAATTTGCCTTATAGCTGCAGTAGTGTTATTGAATCAATTCCCTTCTGCAGCCTCGGGGATTTTGATAGGCTGCCCTACCTCCGATGATGCAACTTCCTTCTTCCTTGGAGGCGGGACGGCCTAGTAGAGGCCCTGATGCTGCTGGAGGGAATTGACTCACTTGTAGTCAGAGGGGAGGGAAAAGGGGGTGGGGAGACAGAAGGGGACCATAGAGAGAGACAGAAAGACAGGCAGGCACGAAAACGAAAGGCAGACACACAGAAAGACAGCGGGCAGGGAAAGAGACAGACAGACAGACAAAGGGGGCCAGGAAGAGAGAGACAGACAGAAAGAAAGACAGACAGACAGACAGACAAAGGGGGCCAGGAAGAGAGAGACAGACAGAAAGGAAGACAGACAGACAAAGGGGGCCAGGAAGAGAGAGACAGACAGACAAAGGGGGCCAGGAAGAGAGAGACAGACAGACAAAGGGGGTCAGGAAGAGAGAGACAGACAAAGGGTCAGGAAGAGAGAGACAGACAGACAGACAAAGGGTCAGGAAGAGAGAGACAGACAGACAAAGGGGGTCAGGAAGAGAGAGACAGACAGACAAAGGGGGCCAGGGAGAGAGACAGACAGACAAAGGGGGCCAGGGAGAGAGACAGACAGAAAGGAAGACAGACAGCGGGAGGGAGAGAGATAGAAAGAAAGAAAGAAAGATAGACAGCAGGAGGGAGAGAGACAGAAAGAAAGGAAGAAAGAGACAGGGGCAGGGAGAGACACAGAAAGAAAGGAAGACAGACATATATTCTAGCACCCGTTAATGTTAACGGGCTTAAACACTAGTTTCTTTAATAAGTCATTAACTATATTTTCTGAGGCTCTCCAATACCTATAAATCCAAAATGTGGCCCTGCAAAGGGCCAAACTATGTAACATAGTAGGTAAAAGCCCTTTGCCCGACAGCATGACGCAGGACCTACTCTTATTGGAACATTGGTCCTCGACTTGGCAGCTGGGCTTCAATGCTAAAAAATGTAAGGTCATGCACCTTGGCAGCGGAAATCCGTGCAGAACTTACACTCTAAATGGTGAGACCTTAGCTAGGTCTAAGGCAGAACGTGATTTAGGAGTGATCATTAGTGAAGACATGAAAACTGCCAATCAAGTGGAGAAAGCTTCATCTAAGGCTAGACAAATGATGGGTTGTATCTGTAGAGGTTTCATCAGCAGGAAGCCCAAAGTCATTATGCCTTTGTACAGATCCTTGGTAAGACCTCATCTGGAGTATTGTGCACAATTCTGGAGGCCGCATTATCAAAAAGACGTGCTGAGAATTGAGTCGGTTCAGCGAATGGCAACCAGGATGGTCTCAGGGCTCAAGAATCTCCCATATGAGGAAAGGCTGTATAAATTGCAACTATACTCACTCGAGGAACGTAGAGAGAGGGGAGATATGATTGAGACGTTTAAATATATCACAGGCCGTATCGAGGTGAAAGATGATATCTTCTTTCTTAAAGGACCCTCGGCCACAAGAGGGCATCCACTAAAAATCAGGGTCGGGCAATCTCATGGTGACACCAGGAAGTATTTCTTCACCGAAAGGGTGGTTGATCATTGGAATGAACTTCCACTGCAGGTGATTAGGGCCAGCAGCGTGCTAGATTTTAAGAAGAAATGGGATACACATGAAGGCTCTCTGGTAGGGTGAAGTTAGGGGGACGGGTCATTTCGGTGGGCAGACTTGATGGGCCATGACCCTTTTCTGCCATCATTTTCTACGTTTCTATTACCTTCAACTACAGGTGGTTGATCAACCACTCCAACTCCACCCTGTACATTGTATAGAGATAATGCCTCCCCAGTCCAACAGTCTGGCATCCATAACCATAACTATCCAAGATGAGGATGCCAAAGGAATTCCCTAACAAAGAAAGGCTGGGAGCTGGCCCTGGTTGCAGAAATCCAACACAAGATGGATGCTGTAATCCTGCATCATTGTGAAGTACTGAGACAAGACTGAATACTGCAAGGTTCTCATGTGTGCCCTTGTCCACGATAACCTCATCGAGCATTGCTGCCATTGAGCCCAGCACCTGAGCATAATCCAAGTGTACAGCCTGGGATCCTATAACTGGCATATCTGCAACTGAAGCTTGATCCTCCTAGCCTCAAACAAAAGTATAGACCCTCGGGCAGTGCCAAAGATTGCCCCCAAGTACTCCAGGAACTGTGTGGGCTCCAGATGACTCTTGGTGGCATTCAATATCCAGCAAAGAGACGAATGGAAACTACCCTGTCCATGACCCAACAGTTCTCTAATCTAATCTAATCTAATCTAAATCTTGGGTTTATATACCGCATCATCTCCGCAGATGGAGCTCGACACGGTTTACATGGTTAGGGAAGGAACGGAACTCCAGTGGAATTATAAAGTATGAGAGAAGAGAGGTTGGTGTGAGAGTGCCAGGAGCGGGACGGGGTTACGTTCTGGAGAAGAGCCAGGTCTTCAGATGCTTACGGAATGGTAGAAGGGGGCTCAAATTGCGGAGAGGGGAAGGGAGACTGTTCCAGAGCTGAGTGATTCTGAAAGGGAGGGAAGAGCCAAGTTTACCAACAAGGGAGATGCCTTTTAAGGAGGGGTAGGATAGTTTTAATTTTTGAGTGGATCTAGTGGAGGTTGGATTTGAGGAATTCCAGGATAGAGGGATAAAAGGAGGAAGGATACCGTGGAGGATCTTGAAGGTTAGGCAGGCACATTTAAAGTAGACCCTGGAAATAACGGGAAGCCAGTGGAGTTTGGATAGGAGCGGTGTGACATGGTCAAATTTACTTTTTGAGAAGATAAGTTTGGCCGCGGTGTTCTGGATTAGTTGGAGTCTGTGGAGGCTTTTCTTTGTTAAGCTTAGGTAAATGGAATTGCAATAATCCAATCTGGAGAGGATAATGGATTGTACGAGGACGGCAAAGTGTTTTTGGTGGAAGCAGGATCTCACTTTCCTCAGCATGTGAAGGCTGCAAAAGCATTTTTTTATCAGGGAGTTGAGGTGGTCGTTGAAGGATAATGATGAATCTATGGTGATGCCCAGAACTTTGCTAGAGAATTCCAGCTGTAGAGAGGAGCCTGTGGGCAGTGGGATGGAAGTGGGTAATTGATCAAGTTTAGGGCCGAGCCAAAGTAGTTTAGTTTTGGACTCGTTCAATTTCATTTGTACAGTGTGAGCCCAGGATTGAAGTTTGGTTATGCAAGAAGAAATGTTAGCTGCGAGATTGGTGAGGTTCGCGTCGGTCTCGATGAGGACCAGGATATCGTCGGCGTAAGTGTAGAGTGTTTCTAGGGGGGATAGGTGGAGAAGATTCAGGGAGGACATATAAATGTTGAAGAGGATGGGAGAAAGGGGGGAGCCTTGTGGGACTCCACAAGTCGGTTTCCATGGGGAGGAAGAGGAACCATGTTTGGTGACGGTGTAAGAGCGAGAACGTAAGAAGTTCGAGAACCAGTCAAGGACTGTAGAACTAATGCCTATCTCGGAGAGTAGGAAGATTAGAATGTCATGGTGGACAACGTCAAAGGCAGCAGAGAGGTCGAATTGAAGGAGAACGGCAAATTCTCCTGTGCCGAGAATGCCCTGATCCACCAATTATACAGATACAAGTGAATCCTGATTTCCTCCTTGCAGAGGAAGGCTGCCTCTACCACCATGACCTTGGAAAAGGGTCCCGAGTGTGTAGCTAGCCCAAAAAGCATCGCTCTGAACTGGAACTGTTGATCCCACGCGGCAAACTGGAGAAGCCGTCTATGAGGAGGCCAAATGAAAATATGCAGATAAACCTCCAACAGATCTAAAGATATGAGAAATTCCCCTGGCTAGACTGCTGCAATCACAGATCCAAAGTCTCCATCCCAAAAAGTTGGAACTCCAGAAACTTGTTGATCTGTCCATACCAAGCTCAGGTGCCAATACTCTAAAGTGATTGTAATGTTGAAAGTATGGCCTCTCACTTCATGAGAGAGCTGCAGGGGGACTCCAAAAAAGAATATACAATTGGAGAGGCAAATTCTAATTTGTACCCATCTCAAACAATATTCAAGACCTACTGGTCTATGCTAATATTGGCCCACTCCCCGTAGTAGAGGGACAGCTGACTCCCTATAATGGGGGACGGTGGGAAGCAGACTGGCACCCCATCATTGGACGGTATAGGAGGTTGCAGCAGCACAAGAGGGCTGGGAGCTAGGGTGCCTATCTGAATGGGCTGCCTCTGAAAGGCCTGGGAATACCCTGGACGATACTTCTTAGGACTGAGGCTGTCTAGAAGCCCCCTTGGAAACTGCTGCAGTTTGGCATTTCCCAAATCCTTGACCCAACTTCTCAAAATCTTCCTCATAAAAGGAGCTTCCCCCTAAAGGGGAAGCCTTGTCAGATGCTGCTTCAAGGCTGCATCTGCAGCCCAGTGACAAAGCTAAAACAAATGCCATGCCATGATCATCATGGTCATCTGCTCAGCTTATACCAAGACCATAACATATAATGAATCCGCCAGATAAGCTAGATCAGTCTCCATATTGGGAAAATCCAACATCCTGGGGACTTCAGACTCCACCAATAAGTCTACTGCCTGTTGCACCCAGTTAAGGCACTTCCAAGCCGCATTTGAACTGCATATTGCTACTTGAAGAGATAGGGCCATCACCTCAAGGAGAGCTTCAAAGAAGATTGCAGCTTCCAATCTTGTGCATCCTTCAGCGCACTGCCTCCCAACAGCAGTAAACTGCAAACCTGCCTTGGCCACTTTAATTTCTCTAACTAAGGCAGACATCGGCTGCGTCACCTTCATCCCAGAGTCAAGAGAAGTCCACTGCGCTGAAATAAGCTTCTAAATGACCATATGCATTGGAAAGGACTGGGATGATCGCTAAGTGCTGCCTAGGTAGAAACTCCAGTGTGACAATTCAGAACACCTGAACTGCCGTGGTATCATCTGCCAAATCTGGAGTAAGCTCTCCCTCCTCCAACTCCTCTAGCAAGGGAGCAGAGGCTGACAAAACTGAACTCCCTCCATACCTGAAAAGGACCCGGGAAGGGAGGGGAGATAACGGTCTCCAAAGCAGCCTCCTCTAACCTCCTGCACTTGGCAGCCATAGCCACATAGACTCAGTCTCTGCTGGAACCTCTCATGAGGACTGGCCCTGGCAGAGGAGAAAGACCTGAAGCAGTAATAAAACAAATTCTGAGGAGAAGGGCTGGAGATCTCCCAGTCCATCCTGTGGTCCTTGGAGCCCAACAACCTTAGAAACCAGTCCCTGAGCCAAAGGCTGTTATCCAACTGAGTCCTGTAGCAAAAACAGACCTATGGAGCCCCACCTGGAGACACCTCAGTGCCATGTGCACTGGAACTTCAGCAGCTGAGTCAGGCATGGAAGCCAAACACAAGACTAAATGTGCGGCACAGAATGCCTGAGCTACTGCTGATACTCTTGCTCCAGTTCCTCGGCACAAAAAGAACACTTTCCCAAGCTGTTCGCTGCAACAGAACAGTGTTTAACTGACTCAACCGTCATAGTCGATGATCCTGATACTGAAAGTACAGCAGGAAAAGGCTCCCTGCTAGAAAATGGTTACCGCCCCCACTGGATGTGATAACCACAATGCTCACTCCAGCCTACTCAGCACAGCCAATGTTCCAGGGAAGACTTGGTACTCACACTTCTTCATGCTAGGCTGGACACCAGTCCCTACTGCTTCTATGGGGTGTCCCGCTGTCTCTACAAGAGCCTGCTTCTTTCGGGGGTTGTTTTTTATGTTTGTTTGTTTGTTTTTAATTTAACTGGGTTTTCTGGCTCCCTGATTTTCTGCGATTGTTTTCTTTGTAACCCATTCTGAGCTTCTGGGAGGATGGGATAGAAATTGAAATATAGAAATTGAAATATTTTTTTTTTTTAAACCCTTTTATTCTGTTTGACTTTATAACGATGAGGAGGGAGTACAAATAGGACAGCTGTAGAGGGGAGGGGAATCGGGAAGAGGTCAGAGGCTTAGCACCATCAGGTATATCCCACACTAGGTACCCAGACAGCTTAACCCCGAGATCAACTGTGTTGGTAAACCCAAAAGCAGGAAATAATCAGCAGAAAATCCTGGAACACAGGAAAAGTCATCCATCCTCCTGCTGGAGATAGAGAATACTGAGTGACCAAGGAATATGTCATCTTATATCACAAGTCACAAATTAGTGTTCTCTATCTCCGCCTGCTGGTAAACGGACTTAATTCATGTGTCCAGATTCATCTGTTGTTGATGACAGGAAATCTAAGTTTTGCACTTTTAGCCATGGAAGGTTAAGTGACTTGCCTGAAGTTACTAGAAGCCACAGTGGGAATCAACTCTCGTTCCAACTGTGCTATTAAACTGCTACTCCAATTTATTTTTCAGATAAACTTGGGTGTGTGCATTTCATTCTTCTGGATGTCAGTAACAAGAGAATGAACCTGAATTTAGGAAATGCTGAGGTCTTCCAATTGGTCCAGAATGACCACTACCAAAAGACAGGATATAGAGTTCACTGGATTACTGGTCTTTTCTTGGGAGCAATTTCTCTAAGTGGGTTAGTTTTTTGCATACCATGAATGAACCTCACTCCTGATGGCACTACTTGTGTTCTTAATATAAATTAGCAAAATGGAGATTGCTAATGTACACTATACAGAATGCTTACTGGATGCAATAAAACAAATTTTATTACACCCTCAAATATTTCAATACAATAAAAATGGAAATTAATTATTTTAATGCCAAATTCCCCAGAAATAATTAAATAACCAGATTTACATAAACTCACAGCTTCTTAAAACACATATTTTTGCTTTCTGTGGGACCAAGATCAAAGAAAATAAGCTATTTTAAATTGTTCTTCAAAAACTGTTAGAAAAATTCACTGCATCTCATTAACCCCTCTCTCCCTTTTATGAAGCCATATTAAGGTTTTTGGTTTGTTTGTTTTTAAATCATTGGCCGTGGTAGTAAAAGCTCCAATGCTCACACAATTCCTGAGTGTTGTAGCTTTTACCACTGTGGCCGGTGTGGATTCATAAAAGGGAGGGGGGGGGGTAGACGATTTTTCAAAATTATAATCTCTAAAATCAATCCATTTGTATTGTAGATCTCATTTATAAACCAATGAAGAATACATTCTGTTAAAACCAGACTTTAATTCATATAAAAAATTAAGCAATACAATGTAAAATACAGTAGCTTTGAGTTTGCATCATTATAAACATATGCTCTGAAAATGCCAGTCTTAACATTATACTTCTAAAGGCCATTAAAATCAAATGACCACATAAATGGCAAAAATTTTGAAAGGTTATTTCATAATTAATGCATTTAGCAAGTTCCAGATGGAAATCAAAGCTAAATAATAAAATATATATAGCATTAAGTTCAAGCAACTCTTTAAAAAGGTACTTTGCATCTGAATGCATGGTGCATTCAACTTTTTTCTTTTAAGATTCTCCACCAATTGCTTTTCAACAACTCTTCTGTATTGTGACAAAAGTCCAAATCCACTAATCAATCTCATCCTTAAATTGTCTATTTTTTAGGAACATAACCAGTAACATTTATCAGTAATTACTGTTTAAAGTTCTCCTACTCAGAAAAAAAAGAACCCTAAACTAAAGTTAATACCTCTATGTTCTCCAAAACCTGTTTCTTTCAAGCTAAGTGCAGTGGGAATAAATCACTCCAAATAAATTGGTCTCAAATAATAAGAGGTGAATGGCTTACCTTGCATGCAATCCATTTGATAAGGAACAATACTAAAGACCAGATCAATAAAATTCCCATTGGATCATTAAAAACATGGCATCACAAACCTATCCTTGTCCCAGCTAGTATTTAAAAGCAGTTAGGGGCTGATAAATAGAAACATGCCCTTTGACAAAAGACAGAAGAACTGAGCGATTTGAGCCTGAGGCAGCTGCCTCAACACCACTATCATCTGACCACTCTGGGCAATGGCTCTGCATTAAAATGTTTTGCTCTACGCATCTCATTACAAACTGCCAGCTAACTACAGTTCTGAAAAGAAGGTTCTCAAACAAGAGGGAGAGAAAAAAATACAGCAAATATATATGTTTATTCAAATTTTTTAAACCACCTTTACAGGCAAGCAGGCCAAGGCAGTGTACATAATAAAATCAAAAAGTTCAGAAACGGAATGCCAGATATGAGACTGAAAAGTTAAACTTATCATTTACAAGCCGCACGGCATACACTCCGATGTCCATTAATTCCCTATGGATGTTGAAGCAATTACCACAGCAGCAGCCACTAGGGTGTTAATAAAATATAAAATCAAATAAAATTTTACAGTTAACAAGAAATCAAACTGTCATAAAGAACCCTCAAAAGCTAATTGAAAGAAAAGAGTTTTCAATTTGAGTCTTACATTTTTTTCCCAGGCTCTCTTCCAAGCTCTCCTTCATTGCATGGGTGCTTCGGGGGTGGGGTGGGGGGCAGTGGGTCTGCGTGTTGGATTGTGGGTTGTGGTGGTTGGTGAGTCTGTGAATGAGAGCATTGGGTGCGAGTGATGTCTGAGTAATAGGGGGCTTACTTAAAATTAGTGGTTGGGGTCTGGGCTTGTTTGTCATGTGGGCCTTGTATTGCCTGCCACCCCTGTCCCTCGAGGTTCCTCTCTGCTAAGGTTCCTTGCGAGGGCCTTATCCGGGGGCTCGGGTGTTTTTCTGGGTTTTGCCTTTGCTGTACATGACTGTTTCTGTGTTTTCACCTTTGCCTTGTACTGTGCCCTTTGTGGTCCTTCCCACTTTTAATAAACATATGTTTAAAAAATAAAAAAAAAAGATAGATAGATATTTCCTTGCATAAAGTAGTTGGCATGGCATTCCAACTAAAACAGGTATCCAAAAATCGTTTGGATATAAATTAATATTATGTATACAGTGAGCCCTCCAAAACCGCGGTTTCAGTATCTGCGGATTTGGTTATTCACGATTTTTTTTTTTAAATAAAGCTGCATTCCAGACTTTCCCCGCCTCCCTCCCACCTTCCAGACCTTACCTTGTGGTCTAGCAGGCTTTCAGGGCAGGAGCGATTTTCCTACGCTCCTGTCCCGTGCAGATCACTCATAGCAAATGGTTGCGGTGAGTTCCCGTAGTCTCTCGAGACTATGACGGGAATTCCCTGCAGCCATTTGCTATGAGTGATCTGCATGGGGCAGGAGTGTATGGGATGCCGGGAGGAAGGCGGAAGGGAGGCAGGGGTGGGTCAGAGCCGGCCCAAAAGTTATTCGTGAATATTGAATATTCACGGGCTGGCTCTGCCCCTAACCCCCTCGAATACGGAGGAGGAAGTGTACATAACTTTCAAGCATTAATAAAATTAACAACACAGAACAAGCACTGCCAACAATGTGACTAGATCTAAACCAGAAGACATTCCCATTAGTGCTACCTGATTCGCCGATTCACTTCAGTGAATCAATTCGAATTGATTCATTCTGCAAAAAAATAATAATAATAATAATAATAATAATATCAGACTCAGCGAGTCCTGATATACCTCTGGGTCTCCTAAAACAGCAGCAGCAATCGCAGTGGCCAGCCAGCAGAGGCAGCGCTCTGAACAGACTGTTCATGGTCTGCCCTGCTGGGGCCTTACCGCTGCCGCGCCACTGATGATGCGGCAGAGAGAAGCCCTGGTGGGGCAGACAAGCAGTCTGTTCAGAGCACTACTTCTGCCAGCCAGCCTCTGCCACCGCTGCTGCTTTAGGAGGCCTGAAAGTATGTCAGGTCTCATGGTGGTGGTGGTGGTTGGTCAGGAAGTGAGGCATAGTGGGATAGGAGGGTGGGATGGAAAGCTACTGCACGGGGGAGGGGGGAGAGAAAAGAGGAAGAATTGCTGGACATAGGATGGAGGAGATTAAGGGAGAGATGCAATAAGGTAAAAATCCTGCATATGGTGGAGGGGATTGAGACATTCATGGAGAAGAGTCAGAAATGTTGGGACATAAGATGGAGGGCAGGGAGAAAGAATGGAATGCTGCATATGATAATGAAGGGGAACAGAGAGGTTTGACCTAGGGCACAAAGCAGAGAGAGAGAGAGAGAGAGAGAGAAAAATCAGTGGAAAGGAAACAGAAATGTTGGATATGGAAGGGGAAGATACAGAGATGGGAGAAGGATAGTGAGCATGGAGAAAGAAGAAATGTCAAATGAGCAGGAGGCCCTGGCGAGTAAGTTAGCAAAAGACAACAGAAATCAGAGCCTGGGACCAATATAATTTGAATAATAAAATGACCGGACAACAAAGGTAGAAAAAATAATCTTATTTCTATTTTGTGACTACTATAGGTAGAGTTTGAGAGGACAAATGGTGGGTGGGGTCAGTGAAGAGGCTACAAAATAAACCTGCCAGGATGATAAAATGACCCCAAAATCACCTGATTTTGGGAATTCTGTGTAGACAGGGTAAAATTAGATACACCAATCAAGATGCTTTTCTTGAATATGAGTGGGAGTCCCTATGAAGCTACCATCTCACTAGTTTCCTCTACTACAGAGTTTAGGCATCAACTTTCCAGGATGTCAGGCGGGCATGTTGTCTGATTTATCCAGAGATGGAACCATACTTAACCAGCAGTGAAAATGTTGTGATCAACCTCCCCTCACTGCACCCAACATTCAGCATAGGAGCAGTAGTACAGATAGAGATGCAACTGCACCAGATACCTAAGAAATGATTGAAGAAGAGCCAATAATATATATGGCACACTCTCTCAATAATCTCCAGAAGGACACAAGTACCATGTTTGCTTGCAAGCACCGCCCCATGTAGAACAGAAATCAATGAAAAGTCCACATAGGAACAACATACAGTCCCCTGCCTGGGGCTACCAATGGGATGCAACACCCAGAGCCAAGAAGGAATGACAGACGAACCAGTATATGCCAAAAACTAGACCTCAAGATCCTGACCCCAGGAGTCCAAATAACGGCAAAGATGCTGTAAGGGATATCCTGGAAACAATATCCCAGGGCACAGAATAAACAGAAGAAGCTGTGACTACCAAGGCCCAATCTGAGGGAGACTACAAAAAGAGGTGATTGCTACCTACTCTTTTTTCCTTTATTTCAAGTTTGGGGAAGCTGCTCTGGTAAAGCAAATAGAATGAACACACTGGTCAGCAAGATTCTATTTGTTGACTCCTGAGGAAGGTGTATTTTCACCAAAACATGGTACTGTCATGTTACAAATTTATAAAGGATGATATAATAAATTTGGATTGTTGGATACTACCAAGGACTGAAGTCACCTTTTGGACCCTACTCTTCTCTTGTTTTAATGATTTCTGTAAGGCAACCTGATTAGTTTTTCAGGAAGAATTGGCAGTTAATTATATAGGTATGACAGAATTTCTGTAATCTTTAAATATGCTGTCTCAACTGTAGTGGAACATGTGAAGGTACTACTCTCCTATGAATCCCATTTTTGCCCAGTCTGTATCTTATTGTGGAGCTGAGGCTAGAGAGTCCTGCAATCCTCTAGATCAGGGGTCTCAAAGTCCCTCCTTGAGGGCCGCAATCCAGTCGGGTTTTCAGGATTTCTCCAATGACTATGCATTGAAAGCAGTGCATGCACATAGATCTCATGCATAGTCATTGCGGAAATCCTGAAAACCCGACTGAATTGTGGCCCTCAAGGAGGGACTTTGAGATCCCTGCTCTAGATGTTCTGTGATTTCCCAATATGTTGTCCCTTTGTTCTTAAAATAACTTTGCAAAGCCCGCCACTCCTGGGAAGAGTCACCACTGTTCCAAGTCCCCTTCATTTGAAGGTAAAGGTTTAGTAGAGTCCCAGAGCTTTAGAAATGGCTTTGTAATCCATTCTAGATTGATATATATATTTCAACAATATGTAATATTAGACAAAGAGAATATGTAATATTAGATGAAGAGAACTTTTCCTCAACTCTTCAGGAATCATCTTTGATAATGGCACAACATTCTTGTAGAAATTTTGTGGTGGCTACTTGATTCTCATGGTAAGATTCAATATATAGTGAAGTTTAGATGCAACAGGGCTGGCTGAAATCAGGACTGGCTGTGTTCTCTCCTGAATCTTATTATCAATTAAATTTAGTCAATAGGTTAATTAAATAACTGAGGGGGGACGTTACTTTATCACACAGGGAAGTGTGTTAGATAACCTTGCTCCTGAAATAAAAGTTGTAATAATGTTGAAATTGTGTGGCAGTGGGAGCAATGGTGGGCCAAGACAAATTGAAGCCATACTATGGGTGCCAGAAACAGAAAATACTGCTTATAAGTATCAGGTAGGGGAGAGAAAAATAAATATAAAAAAATGTTCCTTTAGATTAACAAGGTTCTCCAGTGACCTGTTCCTGTAGAGCACAGGTGTCAAAGTCGGTCCTCGAGGGCCACAATCCAGTCGGGTTTTCAGGATTTCCCCAATGATTATGCATGAGATCTATTAGCATACAATGAAAGCAGTGCATGCAAATAGATCTCATGCATATTCATTGGGGAAATCCTGAAAACCTGACTGGATTGCAGCCCTCAAGGACCGACTTTGACACCCCTGCTGTAGAGCCACAGCGTACATTACTGTCTCTCAACAAAGCAGTACACTTTACTTATCTCTGGCATAGTTCCTCAGAGTTATCAATATATTCTCTAGTTACTTGGGTCACAATCCAAAGTTGCAAGGTTCCAAGGTAAACTTGATATACCTGACTGTAGCAGTTGCAGTTCACACAAAGGTGCTGGAGGCAAACGAAGCTGTGCATCGTTGTTTGCCTCTGAGGCCACCTTAACCTAGCTGTGCCCTGAGCTTTTATACTTCCTAGTTCTGTTCTCCTAGCTCCACCCCTCCTTTGTCACTTCCCTCTTGGGTGGGACTATGAATATTAAGGTGGTTCTGACAATGTGAGGGAGTCTTAAGGGGGACATAGCAGCATCCTATAGACTCCCTCACACTGTAGTTATGTGCTTACTCAGGTTCTCGTCGTCTAATCCTATATAATAAAAAGCTAGCCGCGCATGCGCACTCAGACCTGCGTGATCTGTCATCCCTGATCTGTAGGTCCGTGGCCAGAGTGCGTATGCGGCGGACAGATCGGGAAAGCACAGCACAGCCGGCGACTCCCCCCCTCCCGTCCTCACTCACTGCCAAAACCACCACCTCCTCCTTCTCGCCGGCTCACCCGCTTCACCCGCTTTTAAAAATAAAGAGAAAAGCGCTGCACTGCGCTAACGCTGGCTTTGCTGTCTTCTGTCCACTGCGTCCTGCCCTCTCTGACTACTTCCTGTTTCCGCTAGGGTTGGCCGCAGTGGATAGAAGACGCCGAAGCCAGCGGCTGTAGCCGCAGATCTCCGTTCCTCCTGGGGGGGGGGGTCTGGGAGGAGAGGGTTCGCGGCCACTCAGCGCCCCCACCGAGGAGCCCTGCAACTTTCCGCTGCCCGGGACCCGAGTCATTTGCCGCCCCCCCTCTTCCCTTACCGCGGGCCCGACTGGCGATTTAAGCAGCATGTCAGCAGTCTTCACATGCTGCTTCGATTTGCTCCGGACGTGCCAGAGTAAATCAGGGCAGTAGAAGGACCCAAAGCAGCGTGTGAAGACTGCTGACACGCTGCTTAAATCGCCAGTCGGGTCCGTGGGAAGGGAGGGGGGGGCGCAAAGGACTCGGGCCCGCGTTTGTAGTCGCAACTGTGGGAAGGGAAAGGGGGTAGAGGAAACGCTACAAGAAGAAAGACACAGGGGAAGGTGCACAGGGAACTGGAGTGGGGGAGGGAAATGGAGGGGGAAGGAATGCTGCTTTGGACAGACAGACAGAGGGAGGAAGGGAGACAGAAAGACAAGAATAAAGACACAGGGGCAGGTGCACAGGGAACTGGTGTGGGGGGAGGGAAATGGAGGGGGAGGGAATGCTGCTTCGGACAGACAGACAGAGGGAGGAAGGGACACAGAAAGAAAAGAAGAAAGTCACAGGGGCAGGGAGATACACAGAAAGACAAACAGACAAAGGGGACCAGGGACAGAGACAGACAGAAAGACAGCGGGAGTCGCATCAGGAGGGGTGTGGGATGCCGCAGAGGGAACTTTTCCAATGGGTGCAACTGGGCGGCTGTCGGGAACCTCTGATCAGGGGCAGAGCAAGTTAAGTGTATCATAGGGATAAGAAGGAGGGGGGGGAGAAAAAGGAAAGGACGCCTACTGCTGGACAGGGGGAGAAGGAAAGAGGTGCTGATGGACAGGGGAGGGGGTGAAGAAAAAGGAACGGAGGCCTAATGTTGGACAGGGGGAGAAGGAAGGTGCTGCTGGACAGGGGGGAGGTAAAACAAGGGAGAAGGGCTGCTGCTGCATAAGGAGAGCTGTGAAGGGGTGGTGGTGGACACAGGGGAGGTAAAAGGAAGGGAGAATGGACAGGGGGAGCAGGTAAGGGGTGGTAATGGACAGCCAAGGAAAAAGAAAGGCAGAAAGAAAGAAAGCGGCTAAGGAGAGAGAGAGAAAGAAATAGAGAGACACACATATATTCTAGCACCCGTTAATGTAACGGGCTATAAGACTAGTATTACATATTGTTTAAAGATCAGAAACCAATGTGATTTCTGTGCGATAACAGGGGAAATCAGGAGGGGGTACATACTTTTTCATATCATGTACTTGAATGAACACCATTTTGATTGCTTTTATGTATCTTATTTCTATACCACCTGCAAGCCTGAGAGCTCATTGGAATCTATTATGCAATTTCTGTGCAGAGGGAACCCTTTTGGGGCCAAAAAGTAAATAAATTTTAATTGTATTACTTTACTCAAAGTCTCTAAGAGTCTTACTCATCTTGTGGGCAGCGCTTTTCTCACAGTTCTTACTTGATCATTTTCCTTTCCTTGTCTCCAAACAAGTGGGCTGTGATCCCCAACCAACAGATGGAACTAGAGAACACTGACTTTCAGTGATGTCACAACAATTTAAGGATTGGTGCAATACAATGGCATTATAACTTCGGGCTTCCGGCTGATAAAACTTCTTCGGATACAACCCATCATTTGTCTTGCCTTTGATGAAGCCTTCTCCACTTGATTGGAAGACATGAAGACTGCCAATCAAGTGGAGAAGGCTTCATCAAAGGCAAGACAAATGATGGGTTGTATCCGAAGAAGTTTTATCAGCCGGAAGCCCGAAGTTATAATGCCATTGTACAGATCCATGGTGAGGCCTCATCTGGAATATTGTGTACAATTCTGGAGGCCACATTACCAAAAAGATGTGCTGAGAGTTGAGTCGGTTCAAAGAATGGCCACCAGAATGGTCTCGGGACTCAAAGACCTCCCGTATGAAGAAAGGCTGAATAAATTCATTCGAAGAACGTAGAGAGAGAGGAGACATGATAGAGACGTTTAAATATATCACTGGCCGTATTGAGGTGGAGGATGATATCTTCTTTTTTAAAGGTCCCTCTGCCACAAGAGGACATCCGCTGAAAATCAGGGGTGGGAAATTTCATGGCGACACCAGGAAGTTCTTCTTCACCGAAAGGGTGGTCGATCGTTGGAATGAACTTCCACTTCAGGTGATTCAGGCCAGCAGGGTGAAGGATTTTAAAAGGAAATGGGATACACATGTGGGATCTCTAGGGGGGTAAATTCAAGGGGGTAGGGTTGTTGGAGTGGGCAGACTTGATGGGCTGTGGCCCTTTTCTGCCATCATCTTCTATGTTTCTATACTCTAACTTGCCAGTATATCTATGCCAAACAAGGTGATCATAATGTGAACCCCTCCAAACAAACAAAAAATTATCCTTCAAGGTTTACTACCACAAGCATGAGAATAAGAAACACTGCATCTCCCTCCAAACTCTAGTTGCACAACTGGATGATTCATCATCATCCAGCTGGGTCCTGGACTGCTTTTCCAGGATTCAGAGAAAAGAAAATTATGAGGTAGAGAAGGCTGGAAGACAGATTGAGATGAAAGGATAAAACCAATTTAAGTAGAAAAAAAAGATGGTAGTAGTAAAAATGCTGAGAAAGAAAAAGGAGGAGATACCTATAAGAACGGGTTTGAAACCGACAGTTGCCTGGCCAAGCAGATAGCCACCAAGAACTCTGCCTTCAAAAACAAATCTTTAATAGTGGCATGCATAAAAGGCATAAACAGTGAACCTTTCAGGGGCATCAACACCAAAGCAAGATCTCATTGCAGCATTACTGCCTGGTAAAGAGGGCATTAGAGGCCGACCAAAGCTGCTACTGAAACTGTCAAACCACTTTCAACTGAAACTGCAGACAAAACTTAATCACCTGGTTTGGCCAAAGCCAAAACCAACGTTTGGTTATATGAATGCAAACCAGTGAGGCTTACTAGGGATCATCAGAACTTGCAGTCAGTAGTCATCTGCTGAACCTACATGAGATTATTACCATCTAGTCCCAGGAAATGCAAGAACAGGCTGACAACTGGAAAAGCTACTTTAACAAGGACTTTTCAACAAGTCTGACACATTTAGTTCCCAAGTCAATGCAAATGTAGTTAAATATCCTGAGGCAGGACCTTTACTGGAACATGTAAACAAACAAAAAAAAATCATGGATTACCCCAAACGGTACACAAATAATAGAAAATAGTACTGAGAGGTTTCCTCATTTTGTATTTAGTTAAAGGACACACATGATATAGATTCTTATAGGGCAGTGTCTCTCAAACTATGTGCCATGGCATAGTAAGTAGTGTACCCCAAAGAGATTCAGGGTGTGCCACGAGAGATTCCACAATTTTACTTTATTTAAAAAAAAAAAAAAAAAAAATCCCTTCATAAGAATACACTAGTATAGATGACATGTATGTTACTTACACAAGAGTCTGTCAACGTTATGAGTGTCTGTGTGTCTAAGGATACAACCATCCAGCTAAGCACCATTCTTTGACATGATTGGTCCTTGAAAACTAACAGCAGGTAAGAATTGCCATATTAGGACACACCGAAGGTCTCAAGTACCTAGCTAGATCCAAAGTAATAAAACAGATTTTATGCTGCTTATTTTTATTTTTTATGCAGTACTTATCCTAACTTGAGCAAAAAAGCAAATCAAGACTTTGATACCGTTTGGATCTTCTTATCTTTGCAAATTTGGATTTTTCAGCTCCGACAGAAATTACATTGAAAAAAAGAGGACTGCAGATGGTGGATGATGAAATGCACGTTTGCTTGTTGACTATCGAGCCATGTTTTGAGTTAATTTGCAGTCAAAAACAAGCACATCCATAATATTGATTAGCAATTCTATTCTATCTACTTTAGTTTCACTGTTACAATTACCCATACATAGCTTAAAGCAGTGTTTTTCAACCGCTGTTCTGCGGCACACTAGTGTGCCGCGAGATGTTGCCTGTTGTGCCGCAGGGCCGCCATCAGGGCAGTACTACCAGTCCTGCATTCAAGGGCCCGGAGCTGACAGGGGGCCCGAGGCAGGGGCGCCAGTAGCTCGCCAAGGCAAAGTGAGTTGATCACCCAGGACTCACTTTGTCTTGGCGATCTAATCTATCGAGCCGATAAGTCTTCTTCTCCCCGACGTCAATTCTGCAGTCAGAGAGGAAGTTCGGGCCAGCCAATCACTGCCTGGCTGGGCGGAACTTCCTCTCCGATTGCAGAATTGACGTCAGGGAGAGCATGCGTCGGCGTCGGCTTTGGGGCCTGTTATCCATTGGTGGGTCCTGTTCCCCGATGGCAGCGGCAGTGGCTTGGGGAACGGCAGGGAGAAAGAAAGAAAGGGGGCAGGCAGGGAAACAGAAGGAAAGAAGAGAAACAGAAAAAAAGAAAGAAAGGTCAGGGAGAGAGGAAGAAAAAGTTGGGGGAGGGAATGAGGTGTGGAGGAGAGAAAGCATACAGGCTGATAGAAGGGAAGAAAGATTGGATGCACAGTCAGAAGATGAAAGTGCAACCAGAAATCACCAGACAAGGTAGGAAAAATGATTTTATTTTAAATTTAGCAAAGTGGAGGCAGTATTACCACAGTTTTCAAAGGAATTTGCCCAAATAACTTAATAGTTAACTGGGTAAATTCCCAGAGATGAAAACTTCCCTTCACTTACTATGCACAGTTCTGAATTTATATCTGCTGTCTATATTTTACAATATGGTCACCTTTTACTAAACCGCAATAGTGGTTTTTAGCGCAGGGAGCCTATGAGCGTCAAGAGCAGCGCTGGGCATTCAGCGCAGCTCCCTGCGCTAAAAACTGCTATTGTGGTTTAATAAAAAGGATGGAGGGTATATTTGTCTATTTTTGTATGCTATAAAAACCAAATACAGAGAGAGACTGAGAGCTGTTGACGAAGAGCTACGTGTGTGTCTTTCTTCCATTCCAGCCAGAATATCAGCTTTGTGTTCAGCCAAACAGGCCCAGGTTTCGCACTGAATAAAGTATTTTATAATTTTTCACTATTCTGTTTACTTAATATTTCATAATAAAGTAATTATAAAATACTTTCTTTGTGTTTATTTGATTCCTATTCAAGAGAATTACTTTATATATAGTCAATATAGGCACAGAGTTAAATTTTTTAACATTTTCTAATGGTGGTGTGCCTTGTGATTTTTTTCATGAAACAAGTGTGCCTTTGCCCAAAAAAGGTTGAAAAACACTGGCTTAAAGAACTATGCCGCAAAAAACATTTACTCCATTTAGTGGGCTGGAGCTAAAAAGGTTTGAGACACTGTTACAGTATACGGTAACAGAGTCTAGACACTTGTCTACACTGCACACATTATACCAGCCTTATGCACAATCCAGAATAAAAAGGCACATTGATGCTACTGAATATAAATCAAGAGCAATACATTTCTCAGATTATTTTCCAAGATATAAACTTCATTTCTTTCTAATATTTTCCTATCAATACTATAACCTTGACCAGTAATTACACTTAAAAACAATCACTGAAGGTTAGAACATAAGAATTGCTATACTGGGACAGCCTGAAGGTCCATCGAGCCTAGTATCCTGTTTCCAACAGTGGCCAAGCCATATTACAAGTACCTGACAAGATCCCAAGATGTAAAACAGATTATGCTGCTTATCCTAAAAATAAGCAGTGGATTTCCCAAAGCCATCTTAATAATGACTTTCAGACTTCTAGACCTCTATCATATCTCCCCTGAGCCACCTCTTCTCCAAACTGAAAAGCCCTAGCTGCTTTAGCCTTTCCTCATAGGGAAGTTATCCCACACCTTATTATCATTTTTGTCACCCTTCTACATACCTTTTCTAATCCCACTATATCTTTTTTGAGATGCGGAAACCAGATCTGCACATAATATTCAAGGAACAGCGCACCATTGAGAGATACAAAAGCATTATAACATTTTCATCTTTGTTTTCCATTCCTTTCCTGATAATTCCCAACATTCTATTTGCTTTTATAGCCACTGCCGCACACTGGGCCGAGGGCTTCAACGTATCCTCAACGATGACACCTAGATCATTTTCCAGGGCGGTGATTCCTAATGTTGAATTCTGCATCACTTAGCTATAGTTCAGGTTCCTCTTTCCCATATGCATCATTTTGCACTTGCTTACATTAAATGCCATCTACCGTTTTGACACCCAGCCTACCACTGTCACAAGGTCCTCTTACAATTTTTCACAATCCTCACTAATTATTTCTATCTCTAGGTCAGGAGTAGGCAATACCGGTCCTCGAGAGCCGGAGCCAGGTCAGGTTTTCAGGATATCCACAATAAATATGCATGAGATAGATTTGCATCTCAAGGAGGCAGTGCATGCAAATCCATCTCATACATATTCATGGTGGAGATCCTGAAAACCTGACCTGGCTCTGGCTCTCGAGGACCGGAATTGCCTACCACTGTTCTAGGTCATTGATGAATATGTTAAAAAGCATAGATTCTGAACGCCACAAGTTTAATTAAAAGGTTGCATCTTTATCATACACAACAGAGCGTAGAAATATTTTAGAATCACGGCTGAGTCCCTCCTTCCGATATAACTTCCGGTTTTGCAATATACAAAAGTCAACCATTGTAAAAGCACTGTATGCTTTCAGTTTGTTTTCATTTATTGAGGTCCATGTGTGTGAAGGCTATTTTGCATGGAGGTAAAATACGGTCGATCTTTATTTAAATTCTGACTTGAACAATTCAGCACATAGCTGTGCGCCTTATCTTCGTACTAAGAAAAACCAACTATGTCACAC
The DNA here is from genome assembly GCF_902459505.1 of Geotrypetes seraphini. Lineage (NCBI taxonomy): Eukaryota > Metazoa > Chordata > Amphibia > Gymnophiona > Dermophiidae > Geotrypetes > Geotrypetes seraphini. Next base: position 105,808,222 of record NC_047085.1, on the reverse strand, counting down.
CTTACTACAAACAACTGCACTGGCTCCCCACCAAGGCCCGTGTACGGTTCAGACTGGGCTGCTTCATGTACAAGGCGCTGTTTGGCTTCCTACTAAACTACTTGAAGGAAGTATTCAAATTCACCTATCCAGCCTGCCCTCTTTGTTCCAACTCCAATTTCTCCTACCCTTCCCTACAAGGAAGGCCTAAAAGATCCTATGTCACAAAACTGTTATCCTACCAGACAGCTCACTTAGGCTGGGAACTACTCCCCATCATAGAGTGCCCTTCATTATACAAGCATTTTAGGCAAAGCTTAAAAACACATCTGTTTAGCGAGTTCCTAGCAGAGCATTAACTTGGTGCTCTCTCCATTATGCTCTCTCACTCATTTCCCCCCCAATGACTGTAACTGCTCCTTTTATGTGTACTGTACTGATTGTATTTGTATTGTACTGATTGAATTTGTACCCTAATCACCTATATACAGTCCCTAGTTAATTGTTGTTAATCGCATTGAACCTCGTGGTGTACTGCGGTATACAAATAAAATTTTATGTTATCTGTGTTAAAACGGCCTTCTCCATGATCTTCCTTACAAAGGACAATATTGTATTCTGTCTATAGTTCTCCAGAACAGTTTCATTCAAATTCTCCCTCTTCAATACAGATTCAAGCTACTAGTTTCAATTGCTAGCGTTTGGCTATTTGGATTATTGTAACATCATTTTCTTGGCCAGAACAAAAAAAAAAGACTATCTATAGGCTGCGAGTTATACAGAATATCGCAGTCAGACTTATTTTTGGTTTGAAGAAATATGACCATCTAACTCCCTTTAATCGTACACTGCATTGGTTGCCAGTTGAGGCATGTATTATTTTTAAGTTGGGTTGTGTCTATTATAAAGTCATGTCGGGTCTATCGCCAGCTTATTTGATTAATTCATTTTCCTTTGCTACTCAAGACATTCACATAAAGCTCATGCTTTTTTTTGTTTATCCATCAGTGAAGGGTTGTTAGTTCAAAAGATTTCATGAACACATGCTTTCATATCAGGCTGCCACTTGGGACAAAGAATACAAACAATTATCTCCTATGTCTTTCTCATATCTGGAATTTAGAAAGCATTTGAAGACTTACTTATTCTCTAGAATTTTGGGTAATTAAATCCGTGATGATCGCTCGGTTGTAAATTGATGTAATTTTTGGTAAACCGCATAGATCTGTAAGGTTATGTGGTCTAGAAGTTGATTTTTATGTTATGTTCTAAACTACAAAAGATCACAGAAAAAAAGATCAGAGAAAGACAGGCAAAAATATCTGGAAAAGTTAAGAGAGGATGATCGTGCAGACAGGAAAGCAAAGATGCAAATGGAAGAAAAAATAGCTGACAACTTAAAACGGGGAGACAAGACATTGTTTAGATATATTAGTGATAGGAAGAAGTGCAAAAGTGGCATTGTGAGACTCAAAGGTGAAGGAGAAAAATATGTAGAAGTTGGCAAAGAAAAGGTTGTATTCGCTTAACAAATATTTCTATTCTGTGTTCACAGGCGTGCACTAGATGTGGTGTTTTTAGATTTTAGCAAAGCCTTTGACAGTGTTCCACACAGTCTAATAAATAAACTGGGTGCCCTCAGGATGGGTCCCAAATTGACGGGTTCGGTCAAGAACTGGTTGAGTGGAAGGCGACAGAGGGTAGTGATCAATAGAGATCGCTCTGAGGAAAGGGATGTTACCAGTGATATGCTTCAAGGTTCGGTTCTTGGACCTTTTCTTTTGAACATTTTTATAAATGATATTGCTGCAGGGCTGTCCGGTATCATCTCTGCGGATGTTACCAAAATCTGCAATAGAGTAGACACCCAGGATGGTTTGAATAACATAAAGACCTGGTGAAGCTTGAAGAATGGTCTATAATTTGGCAGCTAAAATGTAACATAGAAACATAGAATATGACGGCAGAAAAGGGCTATAGCCCATCAAGTCTGCCCACTCTAATGACCCACCCCCCTGACTTTACTCCCTTAGAGATCCCACGTGAATGTCCCATTTTCACTTGAAATCTGACACGCTGCTGGCCTCAATCACCTGCAGAGGTAGACTGTTCCAATGATCGACCATCCTTTCTGTGAAGAAGTATTTCCTGGAATCACCACTAAATTTCCCTCCCCTTATTTTTAGCGGATGCCCTCTGGTGGTCGAAGGACCTATAGGACGGAAGATATCATCTTCCACCTCGATACGGCCCGTAACATATTTGAACGTCTCTATCATGTCCCCCCTCTCTCTTCGTTCCTCTAGCGAGTACAGCTGCAATTTATTTAGCCTTTCTTCATACGTGAGATCCCTGAGCCCCGAGACCATCCTGGTGGCCATTCGCTGAACCGACTCAATTCGCCGCACATCTTTCCGGTAGTGTGGTCTCCAGAATTGAACACAATACTCCAAATGAGGTCTCACCATGGATCTGTACAGTGGCATTATCACTTCAGGTCTCCTGCTGACAAAACCCCTACGGATACAACCCATCATTTGCCTTGCCTTGCCTTGGAGGAAGCCTTCTCCACTTGATTGGCAGCCTTCATGTCATCACTAATGATCACCCCTAAATCACGTTCCGCCGTGGTCCTAGCCAAGGTCTAAGAAATGCAAGGTCATGCATGTGGGTGCAAAATCCTAAGGGAACAGTACAGTTTAGGGGGTGAAGAACTTATGTGAGCAAAAGAAGAGCGAGACTTGAGTGTGATTGTATGTGATGATCTTAAGATGGCCAAACAGGTTGAAAAGGTGATGGCGAAAGTTGGAAAGATGCTAGGGTGCATAGGGAGAGGTATGGCTAGTAGGAAAAAGGAGGTATTGATGCCCCTGTATAAGACTCTGGTGACACCTCATTTAGAATATTGTGGACAATTCTGGAGGCCGCACTTTCAAAAACATGTAAAAACGATGGAATCTGTCCAGAGGAAGGCTACTAAAATGGTATGTGGTCTTCGTTATAAGGCTTATAGGGCCAGACTTAAAGATCTCAATCTGTATACTTTGGAGGAAAGGCTGGAGAGGGGAGATATGATAGAGATGTTTAAATACCTACTTGATGTAAATGTGCATGAGTCAAATCTCTTTCATTTGAAAGGAAGCTCTGGAATGAGAGGGCATAGGATGAAGTTAAGAGGCGATTGGATCCTGAGTAATCTAAGGAAATACTTTTTTACAGAAAGGATGGTAGATGCGTGGAGCAGTCTCCCAGTAGAGTAGGTGGAGACAGACTGTGTCTGAATACAAGAAAGTCTGGGATAGGCATGTGGTATCTCTTAGTGAGAGGAAGAGATAATGGTTACTGCGAATGGGCAGACTGGATGGGCCATTTGGCTATTATATGCCATCATATTTTTATTTTTCTATATAAAAATGGTGATGTTCTTTGGTTAGAGTGTGTGCTGTTCAGTTCTATAATAATGTTATCTTCACCTTGATGTTCAAAGTTTGCAGTGCTGCTGGCTTTTTTTAATCACCAATAAAAGTGTTTAAATTTTTTTTTTAATCATATATAGTCAGTAATATGTAGTATAACACAATGAGGCTCATTTTCAAAAGAGAAAAACATGTTTTGTTTGCTAAAATGTCCAAATTGCCATTTTCAAAACACATTTTTTAGAATGTATTCTTTGCTGTTTGTCTGCAGTGCATCTAAATCTCAAAGGGGTACGTTGGGGTAGGTTTTGGGCAGGATTAGAGTGGAGTTATGCTTTGAACATTTTTTTTGCAATAAAAGAACATTGCAGAAAACATTGAGGGCAAAACACAGATGTTTGAGACAATAATAAAAGTGCCAAAAAGGAAGCCAAACTGACCAGATGATAACTGGAGGTATAAAAGCATGTAATGGGGTTATGGTGAGATGTCCTAGGATCTTTTATGTGAAGTTCTGCTGGGATGTCTATGTGGACAGTGTGCTAAGAATGCTAGCCTCTCCTACATCCCTATGGCTGGATTTTGTGTGTATTTCATTTTGACTTTTTTTTTTTTTTTAATGGTTCACAAAGACACACACCGTTGACAAACACGTCTATGAAATGGCCATCTTCAGAGGAAAAAATGGATATTTTTCTGGTTTGAAAATCAGCATTTTCTCTAATGGTTTTAACCAAAATGTCCAAAATTAGATTTAGATGTCATATTGAAAATGATCCTCCACACAGACAGTGAGAAGGTGGAGTTGGGGCATTTCAGGGCAGGGTCACTAATCAAACTCTATGGCCCTTATTCTGCAAAGTGCATCCCGATTTTAGGCAGCTGTAGGCGTCCTACAGCTGTCTAATCAGCCAATCGGGATGCACGTTTTTTAAAAAAAATGCTCCCCAGGCAGGCCGCCTATATTGAAGGCACCTCCGGGAACCTAGGGAGGCCCGCAAGACGCCTAAGCTCGCCTAAGGGCCTTAGGCGAACCTAGACGGCCCTACGCGTCTCCCTAGTAGAGGAAGAGACGCTTAAAATGTAGGCCAGCAAAATGCTGGTCTACATTGTAAGTAGACGCGGCCGCTATACTTATCGCGGCAAGAAATCTCCCTGCTGCAATAAGTATAGCAGCCGCGGCCGCCTGTCCCATCACTGGCAAGAGGATGCCCAACTCCTCCTGCCGGAAAGCCGGACCCCCTCCGGACACCCCCCAACTAACCTCCCTCCTCCAAATAACCTTTAAATGTTGGTCGGCTGGACAGGTCTCGCTGCCGTCCAGCCGACAGGCCCGCCTCGTGGAAATGAGATGGGCCCGCCCCTTCCCGGCCCATCCCCGCTAAATCTAAGGCCTGATTGGCCCAGGCTCTAGAAGCCTGGACCAATCAGGCCTTAGGCATAGCGGGTCCGCCCATCCCCACTAATCCTAAGGCCTGATTGGCCCAGGTGCCTAGCCTAGATTACGAGTTTGGGGGGGAATGGGGGGTCCGGGGTTCCGGCAGGGGAGTTGGGCATCCTCCTGCCGGTGATGGGACAGGCGGCCGCTATACATATCCCTTGCCGCGATAAGTGTAGCGGCCCATGTCTAATCTAACCCGATTCTCTAACCGGCGTCTGTAACATGGACGCCGGTTACAGAATCGGGGTTTAGTGTAGGCCCAATTCTGTATGGGACACCTCTCCCGGGCGTCCTATACAGAATCAGGGCCTATATTTGCATATTATTTGTTTGACTCCGATATGGAGAAACTAGGTATAACTTGGTATGTACAATGAACTTATAAATGCTTAATAAATTAAAAAAAACACAACTTGGTATGTACAAGGCAAAGATATGCATACAGCACCATAGTCTTCTGTGTAATAAATAAATAAGCTAAATACTCTAATTCTATATATAAGCACATGTATAATTATAGAATGTATACTTTATAGTAGTATATTCACCAACACTAGCTGTACAAGATAGCAGTGCTGAATATAGGAATAATTTGAAATGTAATTTTTCCTAGTTTTTACAGCAAATTGACCGTGTAAATTTGAAAAGTTATTCCTTGGGGAGAGAGTAGTTTTAACATTTTCCTATATGAATAAAAAAAATATGATATTGGTATTTATACAACACTATCAACATGAAAAAGGCATGAACTAAATTCAACATCCCATCCCATGCAGTCTGAGTTTCCAGGGTTTTTTAAACTCTGTTTTTTCACTATTAGTCTATTTTTCCATTCCCTCCCAACTAGATATTTGCAATCAAATTTCCCCAATGTTAGTATAACATTAAGCTCCAGAAAGAAGCAAAGGCAGAATTCCAACACAGCATTTCTTAGACAGTCGTAAATTGTAAACATATCAACAACTAAATCTATCCTCATCAAGGTTCCCTGCCACTGACAAGGACACCTGTCGGTCTTGGCAACAGCCTTTCCCTGTGCATATAGAGAATGGTTAACATAGCATGTCAGGCTCCTGACCAAATTAGGCCAGCCTCATCTACATCAAACATCACTGCCTATAATTCTGTAATCCCAGCGACAAAAATAGAACCATCACAAGTGTTCAGTATAAAGTAACCCGTGAAGAAGTGGCGGGACTTACGGATAACTGATACAGATTTGTGGCAAAAGCTCTTCATGGTTATATTTTCTGAAAGTGACTGAAGTTTGACTAGCTATCACACAGAGAACATGATTGTAAAATACCTCAAGCCCTACTTCCAAAATGAATTCACAAAACATTTATAAATTAGTCTTCCAAAACTTATATAAAAAACAAAGAGGATACGATAGTACCAATCACACTAGGCTCAGCAAAGAAACAGACAAAAACAGGTAACAATAGGACAAAGGAACAGGAGGAAAACAGGAGTTCAGAAATTGACAACAATCATAGACCTGAGGATGCACTGATCAATGTTTTGTTCAAATAACCAAATTTTAACTGCTATTTTAAATATTTTTCAAAAAAGCCTCACCGTGAATAGATAAAGGCATTGAATTCTTCAGTGCTGGAGCAGTGAAAAAAAAGGCAGAATGTCGAATGGATTCTAGGTTGAGGTGCGGCCAAGACCAGCCAATGATCATTTAAGGAACAGAGTGTATGGAGTGGGATGTATGGAATAGTTAAGCAATGGAGGTATGCTAGTAATAATAATAATAACTTTATTCTTATATACCGCCATACCCAGCGAGTTCTAGGCGGTTTACATCAATTAACAAATGATCTGCATTGACAAGCTTATTTACAACAAGTTACAAGCAGATTTACAACAAATTACAATCAGATTTACGATAGATTACAACAATTTACAGCAGTCAGCGAGGAAGTTACAGCAGTTTACAGTAGTCTGCAATGAAGGGAAAATGTACAGCAATTTAACAGAAATTGCAGCTTTGATCGAACTAGACAAGGGAAGTAGAGAGTGGGACAAGGGAGGATCTGGTGAGGGCGAAAGGGGGAGGGGTGGGGCCGGTGTTATGTGGGGTGAAGGGATTAATTAAGGGTCATGTTTGCTGAATAGGTAAGTTTTTAGTAGTTTTCTGAAGGCAAGGTAAGTGGGGGCCTCGAGTATCATCTGGGCTAGCCATGGATTCGACTTGGCTGCTTGGAAGGCGAAAGTTCTATCGAGGAATCTTTTGAGAAGACAGTGTTTTGGCGAAGGGAAGGCGAACAGTTGAATTCTGCGTGATGTCCTGTTGTTGCAATAAAGGTTAAAGTGGGTATTTATGTAACTAGGAGAAGAACCGTTAACCGATTTGTAACAGAAGCATGCAAATTTAAAAAGAACTCTAGATTCAAATGGCAGCCAGTGTAGTTGGTGGTAGAGAGGGGTGACATGTTCCCATTTCTTTAGGCCAAAAATGAGGCGCACTGCGGTATTTTGGATTATTTTTAGTCTCCTGGTATTTTTCTTTGTGGCGTTAAGGAAAATGATGTTGCAGTAGTCGAGAATGCTGAGGATGGAGGATTATACAAGTAGGCGGAATGCAGTGTCATTGAAGTATTTTTTTATGGTGCGAAGTTTCCAGAGCACCGAGAAGCTTTTCCTAAAGATGATGTTGGTATGGTTTTCTAGGGATAGGTTTTTGTCCAGCGTGACTCCCAGAATTTTTATGGTCAGATCAAGGGGGAAGATCAGTACATCAAACCGCAAAGCCTTCAATGTTAAGAAAAGAATTTTAAATGTAATTCTTTGTGTGGTCAGAAGCCAGTGGTGTTCCTTCAACAGCAGTGAAACATGACCCACACTATTCACTCAACAAAGTAGACAAATGGCACACTTTTGTAACTTCTGCAATTTGTAGACCAAAGTCTAAGAAACACCTGAATACACGATATTGCAGTAATCAACCAGGTCATAAAAAGCAAAAAATAAGTATATGAAATGAACTAGTATCAAAGAGACTCCTAACCATGAGCAGATGACACAAAGTAAAGTAACAAGACCTGCATAGGGAGAAAACATGTGGAGTAAAAGATAGTTGGAATAGAAACATGATGACAGATAAAGTCTAACTGGCCCATCCAGTCTGCCCATCCGTAGCATCCACTATCTTAGTTGTGGACTGAAAAGAACTCCAAGATAACGGAAGGTCTCAAGTATAGTAATTTTAGAACCAAATAAAAGGAGATCCCCCTCAGGGTAGGGCAAATGACCAGACAGCTAGCAGGCCACTGTCTTTCCAGGGTTTAAAACCAAGCGATAGTCAAATAACCAATGTGTGATTTTATCAAAACAAGATTGAAAAGAATGAAAATCTAGGTTTGTAGAATTTGTGGGAAAGAGGAGACATATACTCGTATGTCATCTGCGTAGATGTGGAATGAGAGAATGGTAAATTTTTGTATCAGCAGTGCTAGTGGGCTAAAAACAGGTTGAACAGTAAAGGTGAGAGAATGGAGACCTGTGGAACTCTGCAATGAAGTTATCTGGATGAAAAAGGTGAAGAGGATGGAGACGATTGTACTCTAAAGGACCCTCCATGAAGGAGAGATTGGAACCAGGACAAGACTGTGTTGACTAATGCAGTTAAGGGGGTGAGAAGAATATGGTCAATCAGATCAAACGTGGTAGAGAGATCGAGAGAAATAGCAAGCACAATAAGACTATGGCCAAATGGGAATACACTTCACTAACAACAGATGCAGTGACTGTTTCAGTATCACAATGGGGTTGGAAACTGGATTGCTGAGAATGTAATGCCAGAAGAGTACATGACTGTTTTCTGCTGTCTGTTCCGTTTACCACATTGCACTAGGGCATTAGATTTCTGTGCTGCAAGGACCTGGGATTCAGCTGACAGCAATGGGAGAGAAAAGTCACCTGAAGCTTGTCAGACAAAAATGATTTGTGGGGAGGGAGGGATTGCTTGTAAAAGCAGTATAAAATGTTACCAAGGTAAGGGGGCATGTAATAAGGCACTACCACTCTTCCTGGCCAATGGTGAGCATATCAGGCATCAAAGATGGATGTTTGAAGAGAAAACCAAAAACTATGAAAGGGAGCAAGAAGAGAAGAAGGAAGCACAGAGTAGAGATAAGCTGGGATAAAGAGGGAGAGCAGAATGCAAGGAGAAAGGATAGTGAATAATGTGTAAAGTGATGGAGAGAGGGAAGGGAGAATCTAGGATGAACAGAGGGACAGAGAAAGACCACTAGAACCTAGGAAAAGGGAAACAGAGAAATGACAGTCATATATGCAGAGATCTAGCAATGTAAAAGCAATGTGAGAACGAGAAGGAGGAGAAAAGAGAGAGGGGACTAACTGAGTGAATGGAAAAAGAAATGCGCTTGGATAGTGGAACATATATAAAAATTAAAGATTGGAGAGGAAAAGGGGTGTGAATGAAAGTAGGTGAGGGGAAGTATCCTAGATTTGAATGAGATGAGTACTTTGAGTGATAGAGCAGAAAGGAGATGAGGAAAAGTAGTAAGAGAAAGAAAAGCAGGCAGGAGAAGAGACTAAAGGCAAAGAATACTAAAACATCCAGAAATAACAAAAGGAAAGCTGAGAAGACCAGAGAATGAAAGAGATACCCTGAACCACAGCCACCAAAGGTTGGAAACATATATCCTAATAAAAAATATTTATAACACAGAGTAAAATATTCTAGGAGACAGTCCAAATTCATAGACCTAAACATGTCTCCCAAATTGAATGAAAAGAAAGAGGAACCCGAACTATAGCTATGTGTCACTGATAAAAGGGATGGGACGACTTCCCTATGAGGAAAGGGTTCTTCAGCTTGGAGAAGAGACTGCTCTGGGGTGATATGATAGAGGTCTATACAATAATGAGTGGAGTGGAAAGGGTAGATGTGAATCGCTTGTTCATGCTTTCCAAAAATACTAGTATTAGGGGGAACTTACTAAGTAGAAGATTTAAAACAAACCAGAGAAAATATTTATTCACACAACATGCAATTAAACTTTGGAATTCGTTGCTGGAAAATGTGGTAAAATCAGTTAGCTTAGTGGGGTTTAAAAAAGGTTTGAATTGTATATACAGATTTAGAAATTTGGATGGTGAGGACTTCTCCTACCTCTCGCCTCTTTTGGCTATGACCTTTCCTTTTTCTCCTCTCTTTTACTCCGTACATCTTACACTTCCTTGTATTCTTCAGGACGATTTGCTTGTTTTGACTTTATTGCATAGTTCATTATTGATTTGTATGTATGTATATTCTGAATATTAACGGAAGTTACTCTAAGTTATTTTCACAAGAAAATTCCAATAAAAATCTTTTGAACTAAAAAAAAAAAAAAAAAGAGAAGCCCATAGGGCATTATTAGAAATGGCTTGGGGAAATCCCCTGCTTATTCCTAGGATAAGCAGCATAGAATCTGTTTTGCTACTTGGGATCTAGCTAGATGCTTGGGACCTGGATTGGCCACTGTTGGAAACAGGATACTGGGCTTGATGTCTGTCCCAGTATGGCAATTCTTACATTCTTATGTTAAAATAGTAATGTGCAATATATTTATTTAGAGACTTTATTTCTTGAAAACACTAAGAAAAAGGAAAAATTATGTCTTACCTGATAATTTTCTTTCCTTTATTCAGATGAATCCAGATGTATGATTACTATATATGCTCAAATATAACTCCATCTAAATATAAACAGAGGTAACCTTTTGCCCCCCAAAAGGGCAATAAAATAAAATGGTTAACTCAAATATAAACTGAACTTAAGGCGGTCTTGTGAGAACTGTGGGAACTCGCATCAGGGCTTAAGGTAGGCCTGGGGGAGAGGCCTGCAATGGCTCCAGGTCTGTTTTAACATTCCCCCTTTGAAAAATTCCCTAACTCTTATTTGTCCTGTTTGTGTGTTTTATTTAGATTGTAAGCTCTATTGAGCAGGGTTTGTCTTTACATGTTTAATGTACAGTGCTTCGTGCTATAGAAATGATAGTACTGTATTAGTAGAATTAAGACTCTAATATAAACCTAGACCCCCATTTTTGGTCCATTTTTTGGCCCAAAAATATAGGTTCATATTTGAGTATATACAGTAAATTCTTCCACCAGTAGGCAGAGATAGAAAGCACTAATTTGTGACCTGTGATATACAATGGCATACTCTTTAGTCACTCAGTATTTCTCTTAACAAAGCAAAAGGAGCTAGTAGATACCAGGATTTCCTCCTCACATGAAAAACAGAGAATCCAGAATAAACGATTGCCCAAATTCCATCAGAAATTAATGCATAAAATGCAATTTTTAAGCTAATATCCTGCTTCTTAAGTTACCGTATTTTTTGCTCCATAAGACGCACTTTTTCCACCCCCATCTTCGCTTATGGAGCGAAGATGTCCCCGCCCCCCTCCTCCCGGTACCTTTTTAACACCGCCCACCCGCCCTTTAAAAACACGGCCTGCCTACCGGCCCTTCCTTTTAAAACACCCCCATCCTCCCATCCTTCCTTCTAGTTATTATTAAAACACTCCCCGCCCTGTAGTACCATTTTATTTTTTCATATTTATTTTTTATAGATTTACAATATATCACAAGTAATACACTTGTTAAAGAAATATAGAAAGTAAAATTGTCAAAGTACAACATTTATAACAGTGGAATTCAAAGTATTATCTTTCTTAGACCACAATTAAAGAATAAGACAAGGGAAGAAGGAGACATCCATTAAATTCCGTGGAGAGAAATATATCAAGAAAATTAATTATTAGGAAAGCTGACTACGATTAACAACCCCCACAATTATTAATCATAAGAACATAAGAAGTTGCCTCCACTGAGTCAGACCAGAGGTCCATCTCGCCCAGCGGTCCGCTCCCGCGGTGGCCCACCAGGTCCGTGACCTGTGAAGTGGTTTTTGCCCACTTTTAAAACCTATCTCTAGTTCTATTTGTACCCTTCAATCCCCCTATCCTCTAGGAACCTATCCAAAACTTCCTTGAACCCCTGTAAAGTGCTCTGGCCTATCACCTCCTCCGGAAGCATGTTCCATGTATCCACCACCCTTTGGGTAAAAAAGAACTTTCTAGCATTTGTTCTAAACCTGTCCCCTTTTAATTTCTCCGAGTGACCCCTAGTGGTTGTGGGTCCCCACAGTTTGAAGAATCTGTCCTTATTTACTTTCTCTATGCCCTTTAGGATTTTGAAGGTTTCTATCATGTCCCCTCTAAGTCTCCTCTTTTCCAGGGAGAACAGCCCCAGCATTTTTAACCTGTCAGCGTATGCAAAATTTTCCATACCTCTTATCAGTTTAGTCGCTCTTCTCTGGACTCCCTCGAGTACCGCCATGTCCTTCTTGAGGTACGGCGACCAGTACTGGACACAGTACTCCAGGTGCGGGCGCACCATTGCGCGATACAGCGGCATGATGACTTCCTTCGTCCTAGTTGTGATACCCTTTTTGATGATGCCCAGCATTCTGTTTGCTTTCTTTGAGACTGTCGCGCACTGCGTCGATGGTTTCAATGTTGTGTCCACCATCACCCCCAGGTCTCTTTCAAGGTTGCTCACCCCTAGCAATATTCCCCCCATTTTGTAGCTGAACATCGGGTTCTTTTTCCCTACATGCATGACCTTGCATTTCTCTACATTAAAACTCATTTGCCACTTTTTTGCCCATTCTTCCAGTCTCGTTAGGTCCCTTTGCAGGTCTTCACAATCTTCCGTGCTTCTAACCCTGCTGCAGAGTTTGGTGTCATCAGCAAATTTGATAACCTCACATTTCGTCCTCGTCTCCAGGTCGTCAATAAATATATTGAACAGGAGAGGTCCCAGCACCGACCCCTGTGGAACTCCGCTCGTGACCCATTGCCAGTCTGAGTATTGGCCCTTTACTCCAACCCTCTGTTTCCTGCCTGCCAACCAGTGTTTGATCCATCGGTAGATATCCCCTTGCACCCCGTGGTTCCACAGCTTTTTAAGTAGCCGTTCGTGAGGTACCTTGTCAAAGGATTTTTGGAAGTCAAGGTAGATGATGTCTATGGATTCCCCCTTATCCATCTGGCTGTTTATTCCCTCAAAGAAGTACAGCAAGTTCGTGAGGCACGACCTTCCCTTGCAGAAGCCATGCTGGCTCGCCTTCAGTTGTCCATTGTTTTCTATGTGTTCGCAGATTGTGTCCTTAACCAGTGCTTCCATCATCTTTCCCGGAACCGAGGTCAAGCTCACAGGCCTGTAGTTTCCTGGGTCACCCCTTGATCCCTTCTTAAAGATGGGCGTGACATTTGCTATTTTCCAGTCCTCTGGGATCTCCCCAGTTTTTAAGGAGAGGTTACATATTTGGCAAAGTGTTTCTACTATTTCGCTTCTCAGTTCTTTTAGTACCCTTGGGTGGATGCCGTCCGGGCCCGGTGATTTGTCACTCTTCAGTCTGTCTATCTGTTTGAGGACATCCTCTATGCTTACCTCTAGTTGTACCAGCCTTTCATCATGGTCTCCGGTTATAATCTCCTCGGGTTCTGGGATATTGGTTGTGTCCTCCCTGGTGAAGACTGACGAGAAGAATTTGTTTAATCCAGCTGATCATCTGAATTACAAATCTCCAGAGATCTTTTTAAGGTCTAGAAATGCTCTCAGTTGCGACGATAAAAAAAAGGTGTACTTAATCCCCAGGTAACGGACCAAACATTTACAGGGATATGCTAAAATATAAGAAGCCCCCAATCTTTGTTTCTTCAGGCATGGAAAGAAATTATTTTCTTTGGTCTTGTGTTATCTTAGATGCATCCAGATAAATCCAAATTCTTTGTCCAGAGAAATCTTGGTGTGAATTTCAAAAGTAGAGTTTCATTACTAAGTTTAAATCTTGTTCAAATAAAAGAAGACTAGGGGCGTCCCCCATTCCTTAACATTGGAAAGGGATTCCTCCAAAATTGCGGTCAAATCTTTCTCAGTTACCAAATTTCCTTCTTCAGCGGCCTTAGTTGTAGTACTTGGAATATAATATATCTTATTAAGAGGAGGAATAGCTTGTTGAGGAATTTTGAGAATCTCCATTAGATATTTTTTAAAGTAGTCAAGAGGATTTAAGGCTGGTGATTTAGGAAAATTTAGTATTCGTAAGTTAAGCCTCCTATTAAAATTTTCAAATTGTTCCAATCTGCAATGAACATAACTTATCTTTAAACAGAGTTGATTTTATTTCCTTTAAATCTTTTACTTCAGTTTTTACACAAGATATTTGTTCAGCAGAATCATGTTTAATTTGTTCAATAGTTTTAGACAAATTGTCCACCTTCCCCGAGAGATTGAGTACCTCTTGTGTTGATTTTGTCAGCATACTGCCAAGCCTTTGCAAGGCCTGCCAAATGGTCTCTAATGTCATCACTGGGGGGAGGGGGGGTTTGAAAGCAGCGATGAACTTGTCGAAACTCCCAAAGTTGGCTGCTCAACCGTCTTTCCCACAGGCACTCCTCCCTCCAGGCTCAGACCCAGGTCTGCGACTTCCGCCCCTGGAGTCACTGCTGGGGCAGCCGTGCTGACGTCGGACATGGTGGTGCACTGGATACCGGAGGGGACAGCGATACTTCATGCACTAGGAAGCTGGATGCTCCATCGTTCAAACCTTCAGTTCAAACTCTTCTCCCGGCAATGAGTGAGTTGGCTCAAAAACCTCTCCAGGATTTGTTGCTGTATCGGTGTGGAAGTTCTGAGCTGAGAGGGAACCGTTCTCAGAACTCCCTTCCTTTTGGTATGAAGAATTGAAGGAGAGGAAACTGTGAACAAATCACGATATAGAAAAACAGCAGAGGAATTAGCCGCCTCCGCAGCAGAGGTAAGAGAAACCAGCACTAACGTGCAGCCATCTTGGATCCCTCCGACATTCCCCGCAGTTCCTTTTTAAATGCCCCTTAAGCATGGTGGTCCAGCGGTGTATGGGACAGCAGGAGCGTGCTTTCTACACTGCTGCCTGGGCCCGCCCCACTTTCTGAATGGCTGCAGCCCAGTCTACAAAATTCTGATTGGTATAGAACAGGTACAAATAGATCAATTTTTTTTACTAAGGCAAAAATTACAAAGACTAGGGGACCCTTGAAGTTACAGGGAAATACTTTTAAAACCAATATATTTTTTTTCACTCAGAGAACGATTAAGCTCTGGAACGCGTTGCCAGAGGTTGAGATAAGATCAGTTAACATAGCTGGTTTTAAGAAAGGACAATTGGACAATTTCCTGGAAGAGAAGTAAATAGACTGTTATTGAGACAGATATGGGGGAAGCCACTCCTTGCCCTAGATTGGTAGCATGGTATGTTGCTACTATTTGGGTTTATGCCAGGTACTAGTGATCTGGATTGGCCACCATGAAAACGGGCTACTGGGCTAGATAGACCGTTTGTCTGACCCAGTAAAGCTATTCTTATGTTCTTATCTTCCCTAATTGCTTTTCTTGAAACAAATTTTAAAAAAGAGAGTGTTCCTCCCACAAATTCATTAAGCTGCTATGGGTGTATCCCCTCAAAAGTAGTTGAACATCAGTCAAATTTCTAGCTCTCAGACCTAAATAGCCTATCCAAATTAATAGCATGGTTCCTGCAAAGCCTTCTCCCTTAGACGTCCACCCTGTTTATCCTTCTGTTGCGCCCAGATCCATTTAGGGGCCCAGTACAAAGTGTCCTTCTGCTACAGCAGCCCTCTGAAAGCCATTGGAATGGCATTGAGCATGACATGAACTGTGGCAAATCTAAATGTGCTTCTGCCAAAAACTCTAGCATGGCAAACATTCTGACACTGAGTCCTTGACAAACAGGCCTGCTAATGCCTCACCACTGGGAATTGATACCGGGCCTGCAGCCTGCCCAAACCATGCCGCCATTAGAAGTCAAACGGCAGCTGCAGGAGTCACTACATTACATTAGAGATTTTTATTCCGCCATTACCTTGCAGTTCAAGGCGGATTACAAAAGAGTTATAGATAGTGGGTTACAAAAGGAGATCATTAGTCAATTCTAGTGAAGGTTAAGAGAAGCTCAGGTAGTATCGGTGAGTCTGGAAGAAGATGGGAAGAAAGAAAGTATTCGTGGTGTTAGACTTTTTCAGGGCAGAAGAGGAGAAGGGCATAGAAGCAACATAACTCAGCCATCTGAATGTTTTTAAATAGAGCTGACCCACGAGCAGAACGAAAGGCAAAAAAGGAATGCCAGAAACAGAGGCACCAGGGACTGGATCCCCATGGCCAAGAAGGTGGCGGGCAATTTCAACCCCTCCCCCAGCACAGGAAGAGCACAGGGGCAACATACTCACTGTGAAACACAGCATACAGGAGATGCCCCCAGACCACTCCACTCCCTCTGGGTTGAGGTAGATCACTCCATTTTTATTTTTTTAAAGGAGGAAGGAGAAGTGCAGGAAAATATGAGAGAGGTACAGAGGAGGGGTAGGGAACCGGCACCACCAGCTATACCCAGAAATAGGCTCCCAGGAAGCCTACTTCACTTGCTCAACGAAGTTATCCTACCTAAAATAGGAGCTGAGCTGTGCCTGGAGCCTTGCAGGCCAGCCTGAATAGAATATGAAACCAGGAGCAGGAGAGAGACCATCCATCTGCCTGTGAAAATAGAAAATACAGAAATTCTAGTGAGCAGACCATCACATATATGACAGAGCTCAGCTTTGTGTTCTCTATCTCCACCTGCTGGTAGGTGGACTTAATCCACTCCTTCTGGATTTATTTGCTGCTGCTGACAAGAAACTGAATATTATGTCCTCCAGAATCCAGTCAAAATTCTGTTTCACATTTTGTCTAGGGAAGCTTCTGGGTTTCTGCTATTGTCCACAAGATCAAGGGGGCAGAAAATTAAGGTCTCTTCAGATGACAGTTTTCCTTAAGCTATTACCAAGAGCCCAAACAGACCTACCCGAGTCTATAAATGGAGTAAGAAGAAATGTGGCATTATGTCACAATAAGTGTGGACATCTCAACTTGTGCTTTTCCATTACTAGAGGACAAAGGATTACACTGCCAGATGCAATTTTTTTAACACCATCTGAATATTAATGAGTTACTCGTACAATTGCATACACCATGACTCATTTGTATTGCATTGATCCAAGTCAACTCTGTGCAAACATTTAAGAGGATAAAAAATATAAACAATATTAATGATGCATTAGCCAATTTAATATACAGTATCTGCCCTGAGCATTGCTCTACATGCACTGTTCATCAAAAGCTTTACAAAATGTACCCTACTTTAAGAAGCTCCTCTTGAAACTAATCAAATGACTAGCCAGCAAGTATATTTACTTCCCAATAATTTTCTATCACAACCTACGAAAAGTAAGGTGAAATATAGGTTTTGTTCTTTGATTCAGAGATACTACAAAGTTTGTTAAAGGAAAAAAAATTGAGCTTTACTAAAATATTTAATTTTGGTGACATTATAAACACAATGATATTGAATTAACAAGACTCAGCAAGGAATGAGCCAAATTATGTTCTTAAATTAATGCCCTTCATTTCAATTTAACAAAAGATAGGGAACAAAAAAGTAGTATGTATCCTAACAGCTGTAACTATGATGTGTTTCTTAGTCTATTGTTTTTGAAACAAAGAAACAAGTATACAAAAATAATTTTTACATTTGCATTGACGCACAAGGTATTCCTTCAAGCTCATCAGCATCTTAATACAGAGTTTTCAAGACAACAAATTCACTACAGAACAGATCAGCAACCAGTAACCTAATTTCCTATACATCTCAACTGAGAATAGAAAATGTATATAGATAAATAGCACAAGGCAACAAAAAATTTTTTTTCGTTATCTGACAACACAGCACATTTTTCTAAATCAGTTTTTCACGCTGATTTCAGATCTGTTATTGGTTTTTTTCAGTCACGTAATCTTTTAAAGTTATGACTAATGTTAGTTTATAGCGTTTTAGCATCTAGGGTTTTAAGAATTGCAGCATCAACTTAAAAAAATGTTTCAGTATCTTCGGTCCAAAGTCAAATAAGCACACAGCATAGCATAATTATTACATTACATTACATTAGGGATTTCTTTTCCGCCATTACCTTGCAGTTCAAGGCGGATTACAAAAGAATTATCCAAGATGTACTACAAGAACTTACAAAAAAAATTGGTCATTTTCAAAAAGAGTAAGAAATGGGTACGGTTATTTGTTTGGGGTAGTTGGCTTTAGTGAGAGGTGGAGTTTGAGACTTGCGGTATTATTTCTTTTTTCAGAGTTTTCTTGAAGAGTATGGTCTTTATTTCTTTTCTAAAAGTCTTGTAGTCGAGGGATGCCATCAGTAGATTGGCGATTTGGTTGTCTAGTTTGGCTGCTTGAGTGGCAAGGAGGCCATCATATAGTTTTTTCCGTTTGACCTCCTTAATTGGGGGGTATGAGAATGGGGTGTGAGTTTTCCTATGTCTGGTTGCGGTGTTGTGGATGAGGCGGTTATTCAGGTAGTTTGGACTGTCTCCGTATAAAGTCTTAAATAGTAGGCAGTAGAATTTAAATTGTATTCTTGCTGGGATCGGAAGCCAGTGCAATTGGAGATATGCTTCTGTAATGTGATCATGTTTCTTTAATGAGTAGATGAGTCTTAGTGCTGTGTTTTGGATAGTTTGTAGTTGTTTTGTTATGGTTGTAGGGCATGGGAGGTAGAGGATATTACAGTAGTCAAGTAGGCCTAGTATTAAGGACTGAACTATGAGCTGGAATTGAGTTTTCTCGAAGAATTTCCGAACTTGTCTTAAGTTTCTCATGACTAAGAATGACTTTTGTATTGTTTTATTGATTTGCGGTTGCATGGTGCAGCATCTGTCGATAGTTATTCCTAGCAGTTTTAGGGTGGTTTGTATGGGGTAGTTGATTGTGTTGATTTCAATGTTGGTTATGGTTGGAATTTTGTTGTTTTCTAGGAGGATGAATTTCGTTTTATCTGGGTTCAATTTCAGTTTGTGATCTTTCATCCAGGTTGCTATTGATTTTAGTGTTTGGTATACTATGTTCGTCATGGAGAATTCAGGTTGATCGAAGGGTATGAGAATGGTAATGTCATCGGCATAGCTGTAGGAGGTTATGCTTTGTTTGTCCAGGTGAGAGCTGAGGGAGGCTGTATAGAGATTGAAGAGAGTCGGGGATAGAGGGGATCCTTGGGGAACTCCGCAGGGGTTTGACCAAGGTTCAGTTTTTTGTTTGTCTGATTTTACTCTATAGGTTCTTGATTTAAGGAATCCTTCAAACCATGTGTATATTTTATCTGTGATACCTATTGTATCCAGGATTTGTAGTAGAATGTTATGGTCCACCAAGTCAAATGCAGTGGTAAGGTCTAGTTGTATGAGCATCATTTTTTTTCCTGTGCTGAGATGTTGTCTGGCTGTGTCCAAGAAAGATCCTAGTAGTGTTTCCGTGCTGAAGTTATTTCTGAAGCCGGATTGTGTGGGATGGAGTATGTTATGGTTTTCTAGGTAATTGGAGAGGAATTTGGCAACTAGTCCTTCTATTATTTTGACGTAGAGTGGAATAGAGGCAATGGGTCTGTAGTTGGCTGTTTGGTCTATCGGTCCTTTGGGGTCTTTGGGGTTTCTGGATGTTGTGCCGTGACAATCCAGATACAACTCACAAAAAGAAATCATACTCTAAGCATTTTTAAAGAAATATTGGTTGCTAAGTGACACAGACCAGTATAATTCTCGGAGATCTCTGAGAATCTCGGCGACAGGGAAAATTAGAAGGCCTTGAGCATGCGCAGATGCATACTCAAGGCCGGCAAAGGCAGGAAGATCTTCTAGCGACACCGGCACGTCCTGTGGGCTGCGTGCCGGTGCCAGTCGGGGAGGTAAGTTCAAGTTGTTCGGGCGGGGGGGGTGCCGGTTCACACAGGGGGGTGCCTGTTCGAGCGGGGAGGCCTTTGCAAGCGGGGGGGGAGCGATGCCGGTTATCAGGGTGGTGTGCTCACAAATCGAGTCAACATTCGGTTTGCGAGACAAGTTTTGCGAGAATGTTTTGTTCGTCTTGCAAAACACTCGCAAACCGAGGTTTGACTGTATATATAATGAGCCTCATTACAAAAATGTGACGTGCTAGTGAAAAAGTAAACACAGATTTGAAATCAGCATGAAAAATACTACAAAACCCACCCAACATTAACTCTGCTGAAAATGATGTGTTCACCTGTGTGATCGTACATAAATACATTACAACGAGCTCTTCAATATTAAAATGAGCACTCCGATCAATGTCCACAGGCACAAAATGAAGCACCATTTTTTTAATGCTCCAAAATCTCCCACAGGAATGGAGGTGCCAGTAGCGTTTAAAAAAAAAAAAAAAAGCAGCGCTGAACAGCAGCTGCTTCTTTTTTCTTTTTTTAATAGGCTATAGATGATGTGTGTGTCATGCACAATATCTGTCCCCATTAAAAATAAATACAAAATTTCCAGATCTGCCCCAACAATACCCCCCCACCCAAACATAAAAAAGTGACAGGAGGGGAGGCCCTCTCCTTACTGCCTCGGCCACCCAAATCCCTCATACTCCTGATCCCCCCTCCACCTTTAAACTAAAGAGCGGCAGGAGGATGCTCACTCCTTCCTGCTGCCGGGGCCCCATGCAAACCCCCCACCCTGAAACCTCTTCCACAACCAAAATCCGACAGGTGGGATGCCCACTCCCTCCTGCTGGCAGGCTCACCTCTTCAAAATGGCAAGCCTTCCCCTTCTCGGTGCACCCTGGGATGCACTGGGAGGGGACTAAGGTCCCTATTGGCCAAGGGGCCTTAGGTGCCTAGGCCAATCTGAGGCCAAGTGCATTCCAGGATGCCCCAGGAAGGGAAAGGCCCACCATTTTGAAGAGGTGGGCCTGCCATCAGGAGGGAGTCGAAATCTAACAGGTCATCTAACAGGTACGGGGTTATGGGGGGTGTCGGGTGTTTGTAGTAGGTTATCAGGGGCCCTGGTGGCAAGAGGAAGTGGGCATCCCTCCTGCCGCTCTTTAGTTTAAAGGTGGAGGTGTTGGGGTTGTGGGCATACCTCCTGCCACTCTTTAATTTAAGAGTGGGGAGGTCAGTGGTCTTGGGGGTCCGGGTGGCTGAAGCAGGAGGAAGTGGATTTCCCTCCTGTTGATTTTTAAAAAAACTTTGGCTGTGCACGTGTCAGTCACTTCCTCCGATGACTGATCCAATGGGATTACAGCAGAACTCCGAGAAACTCATTTGCATGCAAAATTGTTTGAATATCAAGCTCCATTTTCAAATCAGCCAATTAAATCGGCCCCACAGCGAACCACTGGATTTTAACGACGATTTTTGTGCATTCGGCCCCTGGTCCCAGAAGTAGACTAGTGGTTGGTGTAATAGACTGAACAAGGGTATCCAGGTCTAAATCCATAACTTATTAGCAGTAGTAGTTCTATCTTGGTAGAAATTGTGAGCCCTTCAAATATAACAAAATGCCTACATATAGGAAACATCTGCAGGCTTGAAGGCTAATATAGTGGTGTACAATCAGGTACAGTGGGGGAGGGGTCATGTTCCTGGAGAGCTCACAATACATAAGAGTTAAGGTGGGATTTGTACTTGAGTGCATTTTTAAAGCCCTCTGCACTAACCATTAGGCTCCCCCTCTGCTCTGCAAGAACACCTTTGAGGCCATTTTTATACAAATATTGCCCGAAAGATGTTCTTGACGTTCACAGGTTGGACGGTTAGTTTTGGAAAATGGCTGTTTACTTTGGACGTTCTCAGTGCAAAAATGTCTCATATTTTTGAACTGGAAATATTGATGTCTTTTCTATTCAGAAATTTCTTTAATATGGACTTTTTGAACAAACGGAGCTGTATTTTTTTTAAGACTTACCGGTAGATGTCTTTTTAAAAATGCATCTCTGTGTATCTTTCAAAAAAGACATATGCCCCTGCACAGAGTCAATTAAGAGAGAACTATTTCACCAACACACATTCGAAAAGGAAAATGATGGGATTTGATATACTGCCTTTCTGTAGTGACAAATCAAAGAGGTATACATGTTACAGTATATTCAGGCATATATTTTGTACAGGGGCAATGGAGGGTTAGGTGACTTGATAAGAGTCACAGTAGGAATCAACCCAATTCTCAGGCCACTGCATTAGGCTACTTCTCCACTTATAGAAGATTTGCCCAGAGCTCCATTTTAAGATTTGGAAAATCACTCTGATACGATCTGCACAATCTCCTGAACAAAGGATACAATTACAGTCAGTCAATCACACATGGGAGGTGCTAGTGGCAGATTTAAAGGGTCTTAGCAGCAGGGAACCCTTTTGAGCATCGGGGCCTGAATGCCTTCAGTGGTAGCTCCAGGTGAAGACGGGGGTATGCGTGATGACTGCAACTAAAGACAAAGAGCACGGTCCGACTCCACACACCACGATCCCAGATCTTGTCAGCGTCCTGTAGATCCCTCCTAACCCCACCAAGACAACTGTTTAATAGAAACCTGCCAAGCAAAAAAGCATACAACCGCCGATTTCTTTCCCTGTTTTGCCAGCATGCGTGTCTTCTTAGGTCACATTAAAACCATCACCACACACTCTGATCACAAACCCGAAGAACCGGACAATACGCTAAAATAATACATTCAAAACATCTTTGCTCAACTACTTTGTTGGATTTTTATAACTTTTTGTGCAGTCGGAGGGAAATCCGACCGCTTGCGTGGGCCACATGGTCTTAAGCATACACTAGAGAGCTGAATTAACACATCTTTAAGAAATGGAAAAAAAGGCAATGGATCGCACCTATCCTCTCCCCTAAGAGCAAAAACAAAACAGTCTTTCAACAGAAGCGACCTGGTTTTGGTTATCAACTGGTGTAGCACAAAAAAAAAAAGTACAGTCAGGTGTCCCCGGGCTTTCCAGAAAAGCTCGAAACCAAGCTGTTTTCCTCTCTGGGGCAGGTGCCCGCGACGCTGAGCCGTCCCCCCCCCCCCCCACCCCCCAGTCGAGGGGGAGAAGGGAGGCGAGGCCCGCTGCTTTCGCGGTCTCCAGAAGGCAGAGGAGGAGAAAGAAGGCTCTTACCTGGGAGAGCTGCCTAGGATTGGGGCAGCCGAAGAGCGCGGAGCTGGAGCTGAAGCTGATGGCTCCTCTGCGGCTGAGGACATGCTGGGGCACCGGCCTGTCCAGGGGCAGCACCGGCAGCTGGTAACATACTTCCATCGAACAGGTCTCCAAGCGAGGACCCGACCCGCAACTCCCCCCCTCCTCCGGTCCCCTTCTAAGCACAAAATAATAAAAAGAGACACGCGTTCACCCTGCTCTCTTTAAATTGTTATTTTAACGTACGGGTTTCTACACAGACAAAAAAAAAAAAAAAGCGAAGTCTTACTTGTTGAAAGGAAATCAAAATGAAACGGGCACGAGAAAGTTCGCTTGCAGTCTCTAATGGCGGTGAAGGATGCCCCCGCCGAGAATGATATTTCGGAAGGGCGCAAACACAGTCGGAGTAAAACGAAGCCTCCGAAAGAATAATAATGTCACAATTATTCTTTCCAAAAAGTAAAAAAAAAAAATCCGGACGGCACTAATGAATGAAAGCTCGGCCGGGACCTGCCCCTCCCCCCCCCCTCTCAGTTCCGGGCCAGCTAGGGCTGCTCTTTATTAGTCAATTGGTGGGCGGATGGGAGTTTGGTGCTGTGTGTGCGTATGTAAGGGGAAGATCTGGCTCCTCGCCTTAGAGACACGGCGCTTCTTCGCCGCTGTCCCAGCCCCACTTGCTCACCTCGTGGGCCGGGTGGGGAGCGGAGCCGATCAGCAGCACGGCGAGAAGGGTGAGCGGCGACGGGACGGCTAAATAGCAGTGGCTTCTCCTCCTTCCTTCGTGGGTCTGCATGCCCATGTTTCTCTTCCCTCCCTCCCTCCCTCCCTCCGGCCGCTGCGAAGTCGGTGCGAGAAGCGCCGGCCGGGCCCTAGGCTGAGCCACGGGCTCCTCTAGTCTCTGCTTTCCTTCAGTCTCTGTGTACGAAGCCTTCCTCTCGCGACGAAGGGAAGAAACACAACATTTGTTTGGGAGGGGGTGGGTTTATTTTATCGGTCTTTTTTTACCACACATAAAACTAGTGTCGGTGAAGCAGGACAGCAGCAATTCCTCGGCAGCTTTTTTTTTTTTTTTGCCCCCCTCCCCCCTCGTCCTGCTACAGTTTCTGTGCTAGATCATCAAGAGCAGAGAACGTGAGTTAAGGGGAAGGTTCATTGTGCAGAGGAACAGAGAACTGCAGCAGCGGCACATGGGCATTTTCTCGTCGGCGCCGCCTTCTCTTCCCCTTTTATTTATTTTCTGTTCGATTCCTCGGTCTGTGATGCGGCAGGCAACACAGCAAGAGAGTGAAAATGCAGAGTCGCGATGGCGAAGCCTCCCCAAGGCCAAGACGATCCCCCTTTGCGCGAGGCGCAGTACAAAAATAAGTATATATCTGTATATGTAGAATATAGTAGGGGGAGGGGGGTGGAAGGGAACTGCACCGGCGGCCTGGCACTGCCTCCCCCCAACGTATCCTGCGATGTAGGCCCTGGTTCCCAGACGATACGGATATATTTAAGAAAGGTACACTGGGATGGTGGATGTTAAAAAAAAAAAAAAATTCCCCACCGTGAACAAATTACACCGATCTGTCCCTAACCCTATCCCCTTACAAATAGCATTGCTTCGCGTCCCCCCCTTCTACAAAGGGACAGACACCACCTTCCAGAGAAGATCTTTCAGACACATTTACAGCCGTCTTGAGAACATCAGCCAATCCCCGACCGCCGTCAGTTTCTAGTGGGCTTCCGAGTGGCTCTTCCTAAGTTGACATTACTTTAGGAGCCCGGCGATTGGTGGAGAGAGAAGGGTGATCCCCGAGGTTTGATTTCTCCAGTTATGTGGAGAGTGCAGAGAGCAACAGGGGTATTCCACCAGGCTGGGGTTGCTCTTATTGCAGGTGATTGCCTTGCCTGTGTGAGTCATTCTGTGCACTGGAGTAGCACTCTGCTGTTAACTCTTTTCGGTGCTGCCAGGATTATCATTAATAAAAAAAGAACTCTTTAAAAAATCGCAACTTCTTTTAAAAACTATAGTTTGTATAAATACAGTTCTGCAGTGTATCTGGAAAGTATGGTCAACCCTTCCATCTGGTAGATTGGCCTTAAGAAACTGCACTGCTGGAAAAGCCCATAAATTAGTTTTAGTTCATTGGTTAAAGATAAGTACAGCTTACAATGTGAGAACTGATCGTTTAGGCAATGACTGTAGCTTAATAGTCTAGAGAACGAAAAAAACAGGAATCCACATATCCTAGATTGTAGACCTACTAAGGTACTGAAAAAGTAACTGTATTATACAGTACATACAGGTACTTTCTTTGGGTATCTAACCCCCTCTTTTACAAAGCCACACTAGCATTTTTAGCACTAGCTGCCACGGTAACAGCTCTGACGCTCATAGAATTTCTATGAGCGTCTGAGTTGTCACTGCTGCGGCCAGCGCTAAAAATGGTAGCATGGATTTGTAAAGGAAGGGGGTAAGTGCTTTGAAAATAAGCCCCTTAATATATTGCCTTTTCTGAACACATAGCAGGGTGGTTTACATTACAATTTAAAACTCTTGAAAGAAAGGAATGCCATATAAAATAGGACATAAGAAGAATAGAGAATAAACCAGAATAAATCAATTACCATTCAGCCAGCTCAGAAGGATAAAACAGGAGAAGGGAGTTAATCAGTTACACTCAAACATTGATCTCATGATTGTAAGTGTATCCACAATCATATAAGAGTTCTTCAAAAAGTTTTCACACTTTCATATTTTGGCAGAAAATGGGGCAGGAGAAGTGGTAAGGAGGCATGTAATAGAATGTCATAATTAGTCAGGCAAAAGAGTGATTATGTGGAAAAGTGATGTAATTTGCTTTTGAAATATTTAATAAATAGTGTTTAAAAATTAAAGTGCAGAAACCTTTTGAAGATCCCTCTTATGTACATTAGACCCCCCCCCCCCCAGACCTATATCGGTTTCCAAAGCTTTGCTGAACAGATGAGTTTTCATCGTGACTAAATTTTTTAAAAGAACGTTCCAGTCTAAGTGAGGTTGGAAGGGCATTCCAGAACAACAGCACTTTGCAGTAGAAAGCAAATCAGGTACTGTGTAACCATGAAGATAAAACATAATGATCGGAAAGAGAGCACAAGGTTCTAGTTGGTATGTAGGATGTAATTAAGGATGCAAGATGCACTCTGGCATTTATGCGTAATACTTTAAGGAGCATCCATCTCATAATGTCCAAAACAGAAGTCCATCTCACATGTATTTTCCAATAGGCAACTCATCAAGATGTCCTATGTGAAAATACACAAAATGGTTGTTTGTGTACTGAGGACATCCAGCATGAACAGCCACTTTACCAACTGGAATGTTCAATATGTTAATGGCAAAAAAAACAGCGACAAGGACATCTGTCTGTCAGCATTCTTAGAAGAATGTCCACACAAACCTGTCTGCAGACCAGAGGAGCAGCCTAGTGCTTAGTGCAGTGGACTTTAAACCAAGGGAATAGCATTCAAATCCCACTTCAGCTCTTTATTTTGTAATTGTGAGTCAGCCAGAGACACAGAAATACCTACTATACCTGAATGTTCACCACTTTAATAGCCTTCAATTTTATAAGTGCCTACTGTATATATTTAGGCACGGTAGATATTTTTTCTGTCTCTGGATGGCTCACGATTTAAAAAAAAAAAAAAAGATTTGAACATGGTTAAAATCCCCTGCATTAAACCACTAGGCTACTCTTCAGATTTGCTTAGAATATTCCTAATTCCTGAAGTTATCATACAGCAGTGGTCTCAAACTCAAACCCTTTGCAGGGCCACATTTTGAATTTGTAGGTACTTGGAGGGCCACAGAAAAAATAGTTAATGTTATTAAAGAAATGACAATTTGCATGAGGTAAAACTCTTTATAGTTTATAAATCTTTCCTTTTGGCTAAGTCTTAATAATAATATTGTAATTTATAGCTAAAGAGAAATATGATCAAGAAACTGTTTCATTTTACTTTTGTGATTATGATAAACAAACGGAGGGCCTCAAAATAGTACCTGGTAGGTAGTGAGTTTGAGATCACTGTCATAGAGCCTGGTGTCCTGCTTCAGTTAAAACTGGTTAAGTAGAAGGAGACAGGGTAATATGGTACATGGAGTTTGCTCCAAGGAAAAAAGATGTTATTAGTGGAGTATTACTGGGATCTGTATTTGGGCCAACTCTTTAACATCTTTGTGAGTGATATGGCAGAAGAACTATCTGGTAAGGTTTGTCTTTTTGCGAAGATACCAAACTCTGTAATAGGACAGATACCCCAGAGGGTGTGGATAACATGAGGAGGGATCTAGCAAAGTTTGAAGGATGGTCCAGAAATTTTCAAAATGCACGGTTATGCACTTGGGCTGAAAAAATCCAATGGAACAGTATCTCCAAGGCATTAATGTACAGGAGGTGAACATTTTTCAAATGAAGGAAAAGTCTGGAACAAGAGGACATAGGATGATGTTAAGAGTTATAGGTTCAGGAGTACTGAATATACTTGAGTATAAACTGAGATAGCAGTTCCCTCCCCCCTCAAAAAAAGGGGAAAACAGTTGATTCAAGCATAAAGGTAACTCCAGACACCACCCCCTCCAAGACCATCTTCACTGCACTAAGTTGAGTTTTTACACATTTTAAATCAGCCTCATCCTATGTGTAGTCACATCTATTTAAAATGTCATTATGACGTTTGGTTAACACAGTGTCTCACAGCACAGTGGTGTTCCCCACAGAGATTCTGGATGTGCTATGAGAGATTCCAGAATTTTACTTTATTTAAAAAAATTCCCTTCATAAGTATACACTAGAATAGATGTCATGTATGTCGTCAACTCAAGAGGATACAACGAACCAGACAAGCATCATTATTTGACGTGATTGGGCCTTGAAAACTAACAGCAAGTAATTTTAGTTTTATTTTTTTATGTAGTAGTTATTCTAACTTGAGCAACAAAGCAATCAAGGCTTTGATACCGTTTGGATCTTCTTATCTTTGTGAATTTGGATTTTTAGCTCATACAGAAATTAAATTAAAAAAAGAGAATGACTGCAGATGGTGGATGATAAAATGCATGTTTGCTTGTCACTATTGAGCTGTGTTTTGAATTAATTTGCATTAAAAAACAAGCACATCCATCACATTGATTAGCAATTCTATTCTATCTAGTTTCACTATTATTACAATTATCCATATATAGTTTAAAGAACTTTAAGTTTCAAGTTCAAGCTTATTTAAAATTTGATACAAAAACTTATAAAAAATTTCTAAACGGTGTACATAATAAAATGGGGGGAAACAAGAATGTTTAAAATACAAACCAGGACAAACTTGGACAATAGACAAACAAAGATGAGGAGAAAGGTGGTAGAACTACAATGGTTTTCAGAAAAGAGAACAACGAGGGATAAAATAATAGGTTAGGGAAAGGCCAAGTGCAGCAAGTCATATGTAAATATATAAGAGTCGATGATTAGGCATTCTAATGACCGGCTAGACCAAACATCAAAGTTTTAAGTTTCGAACGCATTCCTGTACAGAAAGGTTTTCAAGGAACTCTTGAATTTATCTAATACAGATACTTCTCTAAGATAAGCAGGGAGGGAGTTCCATAACTGGGGTGCGGTGATCTGAAACATCTCATTGCATCTGGTGCCAATGATCTTTAAAGAGGGTACTGAGAGGAAATTTTGATCAGTCGAACGTATGGTCAGTTGAACGTAAAGCAGAGGGGTGTAAGGTGTCAATAATCCATCTAAAAAATATAGGAAGGTTTGTCTGACAAATCTTAAATGATAAAAGGGCTATTTTATTAGAAATGTGGTGGGGAATTGGAAGCCAATGGGTATTTTTCAAAAGCAGCATTACAGGATCAGATTTCCTAGAATTTGTAATGATTTTTATTTCAATGTTTTAAATTAATTGTAATCCTTAATTGTTTCTGTGCAATGCCTTTGTATAATGAATTACAATAGTCCAATTTTAAGATAACGAGTGAATAATGCTCAAATTTAATTTTTTGTTGGTTTTGTAATTTTATAATTTCAATTATAATGTACTGCAAAAAACATTTGCTCCATTTACTCCCTCTTCTACGAACCTGCGCTAGCAGTTTCTAGCACAGGGAGCTGTGCTGAATGGCCCACACTGCTCCCAACGCTCATAGAGTCCATTCATCATTTGCTCCGTTTAGTGTGCCAGAGCTAAAAAAGTTTGAGAGACAATGGGTTAACAATAACTCGTTAATTCTTTCATTGTTACCATTTTGCAGACAGCCTGTTTTGGCAACTATGCAAGAGACCCATAAAATATACCATGTGAGGCATGAGAAGACATAGGGCTCCTTTTACGAACGTGCATTAGGGCCTTAATGCAAGATAGTTTTTCAGCTATAGCGCGCGCTAATCCGGTGTGTGCGCTAAAAACGCTAGCGCACCTTTGTAAAAGGAGCCCATAGTTAAAAGAAATCATAATACAAGTACCCAACTGCTGTGAGTTATGGTTGAACCACAACAATATAAAACAAGTATATTCTTCATAGATTATCTTTTTAACACTTCATATCTGATCAGTTTAATTACTGGCACTTGTGTCAATTCGATAGACCACTCATTAATTTATGATGATGGCTCACATACCCTTAGCCATTTCTCATGTTTTATATTTATTGGTTTTCTACATTTATTTTCATTTTTAAATTCTTTTTCACACATTTTGTAAAATAATGGGGGGGGGTTTCTTGTATATTATACATGATCATTTTAAATGGGTTTGTAATGTTTTGTCAAGTATAAAAATGTATGTTCCAAGCAGGCAGACAGCAGTCCTAGATGGATAACTACATAAATAGAGCCAGTCTGACCTACGGCGCATTCCAAAAATCAATCAAAACTGTTCTGTTTGACAAATTCATCTCCTAAACAGAAGCCTCTCCACTCTTAATGATATTTTCCCCCTCTCTTTACCTCAATGTAATTTGCTGTCCTCTACCTATTTCTTATGTAACCCTCACTTCTTCCTGTAATTCGCTGATTGTCCAGCCTTCTTCGAATGTGAACTGTCTAGAAGTCTTTCGACTATGGTGGTATAGAAGAATAAAGTTATTATTATTATTTATTGTTTTAGGCTCCTGAGGAAGACACTTTGTGGTGTCAAAACACTGGCCGTGTTGAGTGTCTGCATAGAAGAAAGTTATATGCATGACTTTTTGTATGAATAATAAGAGGGGCATAATCAAAAGATACGTCTAAGTCCGATTTGGATGTAGGTCGCTAGTCGCCCAAAGTCGGCAGCAGCAAAATGTCCATTCTCAAAAAATATGTCCAAAATATTTTTTCCCAAAAAATTGTCTATCTCTACGTCTAGCCGTTTGATCATCCAGACTGCCAATACCTCTATCTTTATACCACATTCTTGGCCAAAAATTTGTCCAAGTCCCAAATGTCCAGAACCACCACTTGGATATGGGAGGGGCCAGCATTGTGATGGACAGGCCACCCAGACATGGCAACAGAGCAGTGGGGCACCTTACAGGGCCCTGCTTGAACTTCAGAAAAAGTGTGCCACATAAACATCTCACCAGAACTCCCTTATAGGTTATGGTGAGCCCCTCAAAATACCCCCAAAACCTATTATACTCACCTGTCTACAACCCCAATAGCACTTACGGCTGCAGGTGCTACCTATATGGCAGTACATTAGTTTTTTTGGTGGGGCTCACATTTTACACCATGAATGTAGTGGTTAGAGTAGCTTATGGGCCTGGGTCTTCCTCTCTATGGCTCATTAGCCTACTCACCAGGCTACTTAAGACACCTGTGTGATGCTCTGCTTGGTAGGGTTGGTTTTAGACATTTTAGGGTCCCTGTTCCTCTTTCCTCTTCACTTTGTTCCTGCAGTGGTTGTCTGGTCACTTTGGATACCTTTTGGGCCCTTATACCTGTCTTTACATTTTCTAACTCATAACGTATAAGTTTCATCTAGGCAGTCTCATCAAACATTTGATTATTGCTGCAGGACAACATCCCGCCCTAACCACTCCTCCAAAAATGTCCCTTTCAGCCCTGTGCACACAGCGGGATTCAGAGGCCTAAAATGTCCCTGGATACTTACAAAAAGCCGTTTCAATTATCGGCACTTGGACAACCTGTCTTTTAGATTATCCAAGTGCCAACTTGGACTGGTTTTTAGATGTATTTAAGTTTCAATTATGAGCTCCTAAATGTTTGTTATTCTCACATCCCAAGTGAAGGCATCATTTTGCCCCTACTTTTCTTCACTGGGACATTCATTGTGCCAGCAGATAACCCCTGTTCCGGGATGAGACAGAGATGTTGAGGACACTGTGAGGATCAGATTCTGGAACATAAGGGAATGGGATGGCAATTACCATATACTGGCTCCTGACACTCTAGGGCAATGTTTTTCAACCTTTTTACACCCGTGGACCGGCAGAAATAAAATAATTATTTTGTGGACCGGCAAACTACTAGGACTAAAATTTAAAAACCCCGTTTCCGCCCCATCTCCACGAGCTCGGTCCCTGCAAACCATCTGATCCCATCCGCACAAGCCTCAGTTATGATTTTATATTGAATGTATTTTATTAAAGTATAAAAAGAAACAATATTCTGTACAATTGTCATTTTATAAATACAAATAATACAGAGCAAGGATCAACAAAACCTCGTTTCCCCTCCCCTTCACATATATCCCCTCTACTATCAAGAAAACGGAACAAGCCAAATTATTACACAATGCTACACAGAAATATCATGCTAACAGAATACTGCAGTCACACATGACAGGAATAGTTTTAGGGGAGTGCAACTAGGGCAACTGCCCCCTGGTCAGAGAGCGCCCTAAGCCAGCTGGAAGCTAAAGAAGCACTGCTTGGGCTTTGCAGTCCCCAGTTATGTCTAACACCAGCTCTAGCAGGATATATATTTCAAATCAGATATATTCTAATCACAAAATAGAAATAAAATTATTTTTTTCTACCTTTTGTCATCTCTAGTTTCTGCTTTCATCTTCTTTTCACTCTCTTCCTTCCAGCGTCTGCTCTCTCTGTCTCTTCAATCCAGCATCTGCCCCTCCCATCCACTGTCTGTCCTCTCCCCCTTCCATATGGTATCTGTCTTCTTTCTATGCCCCTCTCCCCTTTCCATCCAGCCTGCGCCCCCTCTCTCCTTTTTACATGATTCATTCCAGCTTCACTGCTCTCTTAATTTTTATCTCGCCTACACCAGATCTACCATCATTGTCCCTCTCTGCTTATTTTTCTGCTGACCCCTTCCTATCATCAATCTCTCTACTTTCTCATGCCTGTCTCTCCCCTTCCCCTCCTCTAATCTCCCTGCCAGCTGTTTCCTTCCTTTTTTCATTCTCCCTTCCCTCCTCCTCCTGTCCAGCAATAACTCTTCCCTTCCTCCCCTCCCCTCCCAGAAACATCTCTCCTCCCTCTCCAGTAGCAGCTCTCCCTTTTTTTCCCTTGCCCAGCAGCTTCCCTCCAGGCCCAGTAGCAGCTGTCCCTTTTTTCCCTTGCCCAGCAGCTTCCCAGACTCCTTTCCCTCCTCTCCTCACAGCAGTATCTCTCCTCCCTCTCCAGTAGCAGCTGTCCCTTTTTTTCCCTTGCCCAGCAGCTTCCCAGACTTCAATAGTGGCTTTCTCCCCTCCCAGCATCTCTCCTTACTTCCTAGCTTAGCGATTCAGGAAGGCAGCCTTGGGTCCTTTGTTGGGTCGCGCCGCCTCTGAGGAAAGAGGAAGTTGCATCATCAGAGGCAGCCACGACTCAGCAAAAGCCCTGAGGCTGCCTTCGTGAATCGCTGCGCTGGGAAGTAAAGTAGAGCTGCAGAGAGGGGAGAAAGCCATTGTCGGAGGCTCCCCAAGATCTCTCTGGCCCAGCGCGGTCTTCAGCTGTTGATCTTGCCGGCCCTGCGTAGACCGGCAGGAAATTGAATTGAGTCAATCTCGCCGGTCCTGTGCGGACCGGCAAAAATTTCCTGCGGACCGGCGGTTGAAGAACAGTGCTGTAGGGGATTGCACTGAAACTGAATTGGAGTGTGATCCCCCCCCCCTCCCCCTGAACTGTCATCTTGAAGGGAAGAGACTGGGGATAAACTGCTCTTCTGGATACTTTTGAACTGTAAATATGAAGTTCCCCATTATGAACTGTGTTTATTAAGTTCTTGTTAGTAAAGCAAGTTGAAGTTAACCACCAAGACTGCTAACTGTTTATTTGCTAAAAGGGAAGCAAAATGTGCCCAGGAAAAAGTACCCTTTGGCTTACTGGGATTAGCCTAGCTCTGGCCTGCGCCCAGCTCAAACTTAAAACTGCCCTACTCAAAGAATTTAGCTGGTGCCCAGGACAATTGGTGAGAAACCAGAATTACACTACAGAAGCTAGAATTCCTTTTCCCATAGAAAGACCTTTCCATTTCTCTGGAACTCTTGGTTCGATTTGGCCCATTTTTAAATTCAAGAGTGTCTTTTCACTGTTTCTTGCCTCATTAGTTTTATCCTATTCCATTCATTTTTCTGTGTTAAAGAAGTTGCAACTCGTTCCATAGAATTGCATTGGAGTTTGTTTGTTTGGGGGGGGGGGGGTGCTTATCTCTGAAATCCTGAGTCTAATTTGACCCATTTTGTAAACTCTTTTTGCTGGATTTTTCCTCCTGCCAAATTTCATCCCATTTTGTTACATTTTTGAAGAGTTATGTGCCCCCAGAAAGACAGATGGATAGACTTTCGACACCTTCTGTATAATTCTTTCCAACTTCCATTAGGTTGGAAAGAATAGAAATGGTATTGACCGAAGCTTTTTTTGTAGTTTATATATACATGTCAAATCACTCACACAAGCAGAACAAAGCTATAATGCTAGCCTTCCACTTTACAGCCCTATGGACACTTGTTAGTACTTATTATGAATCTGTAAGTGACATCAGTAATGAGCAATTACAATGCCATGACGCACTAGTTCATTAATTATAATAGGTGAGTTGGTGCTTCAAAGCATTACACAAAGCAGGTGGTGTCTGAATCAAGTTCCTCTTACCTGCTTACAGCTGTGCTAAATGTTTCATTTCCTGCCACTTTCAGATATACCTAACTAATGGATTACAATCAAATGTGTTCTAAAGAGTAAGTATCCTAGCTGGGGAAGGAAAAAAGCATATATTTTTTTACATTATTTCAATAAATAAAAGGACACATGGGAGTTTTATGCTGAAAATAAAACCCTGGCAATTCTGTTTGGCTAACATTAGAAAAACAAGTTTCAGTTCAATATTTTCCTGAATGAATATTCAAAAGGGTGGCAGCAACAGGATTGCCTTTTATCAGATATTAGGGTCTGTAACAGAATGGACACTCCTGAAGGAGTAGATAAAATGAGGAGCTGTCCAGGAATGATGCTAAATGTCAAAACAAAAACTTGCAGAGAAATACTTTGGGGATTCAGAAATCCATGGGACTAGTAAATGATGAGAAAGGGGATGTAAGATACTAATGTGCACAAATCAGAAGAAGTACCTTGGGGTGATCATATGTAATGATTTCAAGGTATTAAAAAAATATAATAAGTGACCAGAGAAGAGTTAGAGTGTGGCACTGTAGGGGTGATTCCTGCTTTACCTATTGGAATACTGCATAGTAACATAGTAGATGACAGCAGATAAAGACCCGAATGGTCCATCCAGTCTGTCCAACTGATTCAATTCAATTTTTTATTTTTCTTCTTAGCTATTTATGGGCAAGAATCCAAAGTTTTGCCTGGTACTGTGCTTAGGTTCCATCTACTGAAGTCTCTGTCAAAGCTCACTCCAGCCCATCCTCAACCAAACGGCCATATATGGACACAGACCGTGCAAGTCTACCCAGTATTGGCCTTAGTTCTTCAATATTTACTATTATTTTCTGATTCTATTCCACTCTGTTCATCCCACGCCTGAAACTTAGGTCAAGAACCAGTGCAGTGGTTAAAGCTATAGCCTCAGCACCTGAGGATGTGGGTCCAAACCCATGCTGTAACCCATGCATAGTAACATAGTAGATGACAGCAGATAAAGACCCGAATGGTCCATCCAGTCTGTCCAACTGATTCAATTCAATTTTTTATTTTTCTTCTTAGCTATTTATGGGCAAGAATCCAAAGTTTTGCCTGGTACTGTGCTTAGGTTCCATCTACTGAAGTCTCTGTCAAAGCTCACTCCAGCCCATCCTCAACCAAACGGCCATATATGTACACAGACCGTGCAAGTCTACCCAGTATTGCCCTTAGTTCTTCAATATTTACTATTATTTTCTGATTCTATTCCACTCTGTTCATCCCATGCCTGAAACTTAGGTCAAGAACCAGTGCAGTGGTTAAAGCTATAGCCTCAGCATCTGAGGATGTGGGTCCAAACCCATGCTGCTCCTTGTGATCCTGGGCAAATCACTTAATTCCCCTATTGCCCCAGGTATATTAGATAGATTGTGAGCCTGCCAGGACAGACAGGGAAAAATACTTGAGTACCTGAATAAATTCATGTAAACCATACTAAGCTCCTCTGGGAGAACGGTATAGAAAAATGAATAAATAGTAGTAGTTTGCTAATGCTTTCAAAATGCCTGCCAATGTCTTGACCCCTGTCCCCAGACTCCCTGCCTGAAGTAACTCCCAGAGGGCCAAAAAGCAGGAGTATCCCATCACTTAGGGGTGCTCTCTCCCTCTTTTTTAAAGCTCCTTCCACAGGTCCACCTATCCATTCTAAAGAGGTGAAAGGGTTTTCAGGGCAGAAACAATATCCCAGCTCCACTAGCTCTTACCCTGTTTGCTACAAGGCACTATATAGGTGACATAATGCACTATTTAGTTCTGTTTTTGCATGAGGGAAATATGTTCTCCCACTCAAGTGGGGGGATCCGCTTTGGGGGATGTTCTCATGTAGTTAACCCACTGCAGTACTTCCCTGTTCCTCTCATAGATATGTTCAGGCTGCAGATGGTCTTTTAGGGAGAAAAAGGTGTCAGTTGTGGCATATCAATACAGGTTTATTTGCATTCAAACTGGAGCACAAGCAGGACCCAGCTTGTATGATACAGTCTATGCAGAGATACACACATCAGGTTTCAGTTATATTTGCAGTATGGGTCAAGGCTTTATTCATTACCTAAATTTGGTCCAGTCTCTAAGTACATAGCAATCTCCTCTTCTTCATAACAGACACATCACATATATGTACAATACTTAAATACACAGGCTAGTAAAACTTGAATACTACAATATTACTTATCAACTTAATATCCAGAAAAAGCCTTAGAAGAGCCTGAGAAAGTCCAGCTTAGGCAATGTTGCAGTAATCGAATTTTGAGATTACTAAAACTAGTAATAGTGTGATCCCAAGATGAGTGATCTGGAAACGAATGGATAGCACAGAATTGTCATAAGATGTAAAAACAGCAGTTACCTATGGTTCAAAAGATAGTTTGTTATCCATAATGAGCTCAAAAGGATGGTGCTGTAGTCAGGGTGGAAAGGTGCCTGGAAATCCATCAGCCCCCACTAATGCAACTTCCTGTTTCTTGGGTGGATCACAAGCTCCCTACAGCTGCCGCATTAGGGTCCCTCTGAAAAGGGAGAATGATTTTTAAAGAAGATGTGGAAAGGTGAGAAGAAAGGAGGGCGATGGACCATGATTGGGAGAAGGGGAAGAGATGCCTGAACTGTGGGGCCCCCTGGAGCTGTTTTAAGTGGGGGGAGAGGACTAGAAAAAGAAATGGTCTCAGAAACAAAGGGGAGGGGAAGGGAAAGAGAGGTACGTATAAAGACAGTGGACAATGGGTTGGAGGGAGGGAAGAGAATGGCACAGATGTTGGACCCATGGAGGTAGGCCTGGGGAGGGGAAGATACCGAATGGAAGGGCAGTCTGAAAGAAAAGAAAAGAAAAATATGTTGGAGCAGGGGATGAGAGAGAGGGAGAGAAGGAGAAATGTTGGACCTGCAGGTGGGTGGGAAGGAGGGATAGATGCTGGATCATGGGGCAAGAGGAAGGAAGAATATGAGGAAAGAGAGTGGGAATAATGTTGGACCTTGAGGGGGATGAGAGAGAAAAGGAAGTGAGATGATGGACTATGGAGGAAGGGACAGAAGGAAAGAGAAATAGGATAGGAAGATGTGGGGAAAAAGGACAAGGAGATGTCAGGCCATGAGGGAGAGAAGATGCTGAGCTACAGGAATGGAGGGAAATGATATACAGGAAATTGTGGAATCATGTGGGAGAGCCTGGGGGGGAAGGAGATGAATGAATGGAGGATAGTATTAAGGTAGAAATGTGGTAATGAGTAGAAAGGAAAGGAGTGAGATGGGAAATAGAGCTGGAGCATGAGAAAGGAAGATGGAAAGCTGAGAGGTAGCTGAAAAATAAAAAGGAGAATAACGAAACTTGAATGGATGGAGAGGCAGGAAAGAAAAAAAGGAGGGAAGAGCTATAAAAGGAAAGAACAGTTATGGTTATGGTTATTGTTAGGGAATGAAACAAGACAGGAAAGAAGAGAAAAGATAAAGTGTTGAAGCTGCGTGTGGCTGCCGTAAAGGTCATCTCTGACGCAACCGGAAGTTGCAGCAGAGACAACCTTTACGGCAGCCATATGCAACTACAATGCTCCGGCTGCCATAAGAAGGCAGTTTAGATATCGCCGGCCACAGGTAAAGAGCAGGGAGGTTTGTTGGACTGGGCCTGTTGTCCGGGAGAGGGGGGGATGAAAGCGCCACGAAGGTAAGGAGCAGGAAGGAGGAAATGTGGGATGGAGAGGAAAAGACGCTGAAGGGAAATGGGTAAAAGAGTGGGGAGAAGGATGCTGAAAGGAAATGGGGAAGACAGAAGGTGGAGAAGGACGCTGAAAGCACATGGGGAAGACAGAGGGGGGAGAAGGACGCTGAAAGGACATGGGGAATCTAGAGGGGGTGAGAAGGACGCTGAAAGGACATGGGGAAGACAGAGGAGGGAGAAGGACGCTGAAAGCACATGGGAAGACAGTAGGGAGAAGGACGCTGAAAGGACATGGGGAAGAGAGAGTGGGGAGAAGATGCTGGCAGGGAAGAAGACAGAGATGACAGACTATGGGGGGAGTTTGGAAGTTGGGGGGGGGGGAGAAAGGGAGAGGCACAGTAACAGAGCAAATGGAAGGTGCAGAGAGAAGACAGACAGTGGATGGAAGGAATTGAATGAGAAGATGAGGAAAGCAGAAACCAGACAACAAAGGTAGAAAAAAATTTATATTTCTTTTTCTTTTTTTTTTCTTCAAGATAAAGTAATATATTAGTTGTGTTGATAAAAATTTATATACAAAGCCGTGCCAGCTGAACATCTCTTTCTCCAGTTCAGCAGCCAGAACTTTGATTTATACAGAAGGAATAAGCTAAATATTGCAGTACTGAGGCTTGTATGGATGTTGCGGGGACGGTGACGGGGCGGTGAATGGGATGGCAGTGACAGTGAATGGGATGGTGGTGACTGTGACGGGGCGGTGAAGGGGACGGTGGGCCGGGGACGGTGCAGTGACGGGGACAGATTTTCCCCCCATGTCATTCTCTAGTTTGGAGGGCTCAGCTTTATAGATATGTCAATGTGGCCTGTCTATTACATTGCTGGCCCCTCCCACATCCAAATGGTCTGGATTTGGATGTTTTGAACTTGGACAGTTTTGTGTTGAAAATGACTAATAAAATTGGATGTCCTAAGGGTTGGATGTCCTGGGGGACAAAATATCTAAGTAGGACATTTGAAAAAAAAAAAAAAAAGGATGGCTTACGGTGTTGCGATTTTGAAAACGGCCATTTTCCCGCCTCTGCCTTTGGACGTCTTGTGGGAAATGTCCAAAGTTGGACTTAGACGTTCTATCAAAAATGGCCCTCTGTGTGTACCTATACCCATGTAGGTGTTCCCATGAGCTTAGTGGCGGAGAAGGGTGGCGTTGTGATGCTTGTGTGTGTGTTATATGTGTGTGTGTTATAAGTACATGCACAGATTATAGACACACATTTATACCTGTTTTTGACCAGGTGTAAATGTGTGCATTGACACTTAGGTGCTACAAGGACTAGATCAAGAAATCTACTGTCTCAAAGGCACACATTGTGCTTTGTTGCTTTTATAAAATAGGATTCAAATATACACCTTTTGGATTTCTTGCATAAGTGTTCTGTTATAAAATCAGGCCTGAAATGTCTACATTAGTTATTTTAAGTTATATATGCTATTTAAGCATGCCACCTAGGTGTGTGTGTGTGGGGGGGGGGGGGGGGTTTAAATTCATAATAGAGCACCTAGGTTAATAGAGCAAGAGGATATCTTTATAAAATATTAGCCCAAATCCTACAAAAATTGTGACTGTCTGGGTTGTGGGCACTGACTACTTGGGAAAGGCCTAAATGTTAGCAGGCAAAGTATACCCCTTCTTCCTGTAAATTGTGATTTTTATAGATTTTTTAGTTTTTACTTTATAATTTGTTTGTAATCTTTATTTCCTATTGTGTTCCATATACCTGTGTGTGTGTATATATATATATATAATTTATATTGATTGACCTGTGACTTATCAAATGAAAGAACCCGTGCTCTATCCTAACTCCTTCTCTCAACATCCATATTTTACTAGTACACATTGGCTTGTATTGTTCATATGTTTAGGAGTAACCTTACCTGATACTATAAGAGGTATTTTATGTGTGAAAATTTACCCTGAGTACCTGAATATCACCACTTAGATCTATTATCAGGTATAAATTTAGGTGCTTATTTTCAGCTAATTAAGGGCCCCTTTTACAAAGCCACAGTAGCGATGCTGCTGCAGTAAATGCACTGAAGCCTATTCAATCCATATGGGTTTTGGTGCATTTATCACATTGGCCTGTACTATTCAGCTTGATAAAAGAGATCCTAAGGAATCTGTGGGTACAAAAATCAGCATTTCAGTGTGGTCTTTTTTTTTTTGCTAGGGACCTTTTCTGGTGGAACCAAATACAATATATACATTTGGGTTACTTAAGAATAGTCAGAAAATAAAACTAGCAGAAGATATAAGATAAGCAAGGGGTGTTTTATGAGAAATAATCTTTATTAAAGCATATTTCAATACCTCATAGCATTCAAAAGAAAT
Organism: Geotrypetes seraphini; assembly: GCF_902459505.1. Lineage (NCBI taxonomy): Eukaryota > Metazoa > Chordata > Amphibia > Gymnophiona > Dermophiidae > Geotrypetes > Geotrypetes seraphini. The sequence goes on along the minus strand of NC_047085.1, from coordinate 105,768,122 downwards.
TATGGGGGGTCAGTATTCAAAGGGGTTTATCCATGCAGAAGAAACTCCAACACCTGTGAAAGACTGGTTACCTCTGGGGTGTACAAAATCCCATGCAACTATGGCCAATCCTACATTGGTGAAACTGGACACACTGTGGAGGAAAGGCTGAAAGAGCACAAGAGACACCACAAACTATACAACTTAGAAAAATCAGCTGTAGTCCTCCATGGCAGGGAAACTAGTCATATGATTAGATTTGAGAACACAAAAGTCCTGGAGATAGAAGACCGCTGGTGGCCAAGAAGAATCAAAGAGGCAACAGAGATAGCAAGAAACCCAATAAATTCAATGAAGATAAAGGGCTCTCCATAAACAAAGCATGGCAATTACTGATCCAAAAGAAATTCAGCACAAAAATGACTGGGGCCGAGGACAAACACCTTCTCCCTCCATCTATAAGTCTCCACCACCGCCCTCCCTTTATTGTCTGTCAGAATTCAAAAAATGTGACCACAGACTTCCCCGCCAGAATTTAAAATTGGGTTCAATGGAGGTTCCTACCAAAATTCAAAATTTCCTGCTAGAATTCAAATCTGTGACCAACTTTCCCGCAACATTTCAAATTTGTGACCAACAAACTTTCCTGCCAAAATTCAAATTCATGACCAACAGATCTCCCTGTTTTCAATCAGGCCAGTGAACCTACTATATATAAAGACAAACTGCAGACCTCATATCATACCCTGAAGAAAGCCACAGTATGATGGCTGAAACATCGGTTCTACCTACCCAGACACAGCAAGACCCAGAAAAACAGCAACAATCATGATGCCAACTGTGGAAGCCTAAGAGAACATCCAACCTGATTAAATCACACTAACTAGCCCTAGAGCAGATACTCAGCAGCACTTAACACTATAGTGTTAATACCTGGTTTGTGTTGGGTATAATCTGAAGTTATCTGGGCACTGCACTGCCTGAATATTACCCTCTCTGTGTCTGAGTGATGGCCCTAGAATGCCCCAAATCCCACCCTCTTTTCAAAGAGCAAATTTTGACCATATAATGATACATACACTGCAAATTATTTGCTCAACTAGCCTGGATTTTATAAATAAATGCACTTATATGGTCTGTCTTACTGCTGATCACATAAGTGCTTTTGAACATTGACCTCCATGTCTTTATTTCTTTACAAATGTAATCGGCAGCAACAGACCGGAACATGCACAACACTGGGATGTTTGGTATAATTCATTATATACAGTATTTCTATCTGTAGAAAATAACCTTCAGCCTTATTAACTTTTAGGTCCTTTGGGCATCTTCTCCCTGCTGGTAAAAGTACTTGCTGTCTTTTGGGTTTGTGTGGTGTGAGGACTATTGTTTTGCTTTGACTGCACTGCTATTTGCTGTCTCCCTTAGGCGATAGCCTAGCTCTGTCTAATGGCTGAGCCTTCCTGATGTGACTTCAGTGAATTAAATGCTTTTCTGAATAATATATCTTAGATAGTGTAGCATGCAACAATGATCAATGAAATGCCTGCTCCTGTCTGCACTGGCACAAGCTTGGAATTATTGAGCTAGCTAGAACATCAAGATCAAGGTTTCAGTTCTTATTAATGCCCATTCATTCATCTCTTTTAAGCATTCAGAAGTCATCTCTGGGGGCAACATTTATATTTTTCAGAAGAGAAAAGAGATTCAAATCATTATACCACACTAATGATTGCTGTCCAGGTTCAGGATGCATGTGTATCTGTGATTCAGGAAATACTTGTGAACTGTGGCCTCGTTTAGATAAAGAATTAGCTTGACTAAACTAGGAAGGAACAGTGTTAAAACCAGGGAAAAATTAGACATACCTGCAAATGAAGTCCATAAAAATCCAAAGGACCAGAAAGATATTGCTGAACCAAAGCAAATATAACTACAAAATAGTAACTACTTGGGAGAATGTAAAATCCCAGAAGACTGGAAGAGGGTGGATGTGGTCCTTCTCCATAAAAAAAGAAGAAAGGAGGAGGTTGGAAACTACAGGCCAGTTAGTCTTATATCAGTGGTGAGTAAACTAATGGAAACACTTCTTAAACAGAGAATAGAGAGGTTTCTAGAATCAAATGGATTGCAGAACCCGAGGCAGAATGGTTTTACTAGAGAAAGGTCTTGTCAGACTAATATGATTAACTCCTTTGACTGGGTGACCAAACAGTTGGATTTAGGGGGAGTGCTAGATGTGGTATACTTACGTAGATTTCAGTAAAGTCTTTGACTGATAAATAAACTGAGTGCCTTCAGTTTAGAACAAAAAGTCACTAACTGGTTAAGTGGTTACATAGTAACATAGTAGATGACGGCAGATAAAGACCTGAATGGTCCATCCAGTCTGCCCAACCTGATTCAATTTAAATTTAAAAAAAAAAAATTTTTTTTTGGTTTTGGTTAATTGGAAGAAGACAGAGGGTGGTGGTAAATGGAGTTCACTCAGAGGAAAAGGATGTTACCAATAGTATACCACAAGGATCAGTCCTTGGCCTGGCTCTTTTTAATATCTTTGTGAGTGATTTTGTGGAAGGGTTGTTGGGTAAGATTTGCCTCTTTGTGGATGATACAAAACTCTGCAATAGGATAGACACCCCTGAATGTGTGAATTGCATGAGGAGGGACCTAGCAAAGACAAGATAGATCCAGAAATTGGCAACTGAGATTTAACATTAAAAAAATTACAGGGTCATGCACTTGGGCTACACAGAAACCCAAGGGAGCAGTACCATTTAGGAGAATACTTCTGTGCTTGAAAGATGAGCAAGATTTGAAGGTCAATGGTGTAGTAAGGGGTGTGTGTGGGGGGAGTGAAGCTCCCCAGGCAGGAGTCCCAGCACTTTTTTCTCCCCCCTGGCAATGAAAAAGTCTCTGAAAAAGCACTTTTGGCATCCCTCTCTGGCAATGAGCAGGCTGTCCTATGTATTGCTCATGCTGGCCTCATCCCTCCCTATGATGTCACTTCCTGACCAAGAAGTGACATCAGAAGGAAGGTGCAGCTTGTGTGAGCATGGGTAGGACAGCTTGCTTGCTGCTGGTGAAGATTTGAAGAGGTACAGGATGGGATGGGGGGTGCAGTGATGCTGGCACAGCAGGGAAGAATACATTGGAGCGTGCATAACTTGGCAATGCTGGGCACCTCTGCACTGGATGCCAACTTCCCTCGCTACACCATTGTTGGAGGTGATTGTTTCTGATGATCTTAAGGTGGACAAACAGGTAGAAAGGGTGACTGCTAAAATCAGAAGGATGCTTGGATGCATAGGAAGAGGAATGACCAGCAGGAAAAAGCTTCTCTTTATGTCTCTGGTGAGGCCCCATTTAGAGTACTGTGTGTAATTCTGGAGACCATTACTTCAAAAAAATATAATCAGGATGGAGTTGGTCCAGAGGGTGGCTACAAAAATGGTTGGTCTCCATCATAAAGCATATGAGATTTTTAGGATATAGTGATCAGATATTTTTGTTTTGTCACAGACTAATAGACCTCAATATGTATACTATGGAAGAAAGATGAGAGAGATGAGATACAAGAAATAGAGAGGAAGTGACATCACCGATGTAGCTGGACATTTAAGTGGATAGCTCCATCAGGGCCCAACATTGTTTTGAGTTGGAAAATTCACTGACTGCATAAAAAGTGTTCATGACCATACCGTGCAAGTTAGAGAAAGACTTTTAAACCAATGGATGGAGTATAAGACCCACAGTGCTGCATATATACTGAATATATATCAACCCACCACATATTGGAAAGCAGCAAAAGCATTACTGAGGGGAGAGATTAGGAGTTACAGCAGCTATGTTAAGAAGGCTCAGGATTAAGAAATCTTGTGGTTAGAATATGCAGTGCGAAAAGCAAGATGGAAATATGGGAGGACTTATAAAGAAGACCACAAATTGGAATTGCTAGAACTACAAGTGTCCCTTAATGGGTTGCTGCACCAGCGTGTGCACCGTAAATCTTTAGCTTAATTTGAATATAATATTTATAAACATGAAAATAAAAGAGAAAAATTCCTAGCGTGACTTGTGGCAAGTAGGGAGGGGAGGAAGAGAATCTTATGTTTGCAATTGGACACAGGAGAGAGGATTAGAACAGATGAAGACATCTGTCAGTTGTTCTCTAGGTATTATAACAAATCATACGATGTTCCCAGTGAGGAGGGGCTACAGGGACAGACTTATTTAAATACTCTTAATTTATCCAGATTGTCTTGGGAGGACACTGCCAAATTGAATGCACTATAATGGCATAGGAGGTCCTTCAGGCTATATAGAAGAGCTCCTTACTCCTGGAATAGATGGGTTACAGGTCGAATTTTATAAATTAATGGGGGAGGCAATAGTAGGCCCTCTGGTACAAATGTTTAATGTAATGATAAATGCTGAAGCAATGCCGGACCATTTAAATGTGGCCCGTATCCTAGATTTGCCAAAACCAGGGAGGGATCATCTTTTGACGGGGTCCAATAGACCGATTTTATTTATTTATTTATTTAGATTTCTATCCCATCCTCCCAGTAGCTTAGAGCAGGTTACAAGCCAACATTCACAATGGAATACATTGGGACAGTACAATGACAATACAGCAACTTAAGCATAAGTTCAGAAGAACAGAGATTGGAGGACAGATTGAAAGGGGCTATTTAAGTGGATCACATTGGATAGAAAAGTTGACAATGTAGTAACTTGGGTCCAAGCTTGGAAGGGCAGTGACTTCCGGTCCACTTGGGAGGGGGTATTCAGGGGAATCCTGGGGGGGGGAAGAGAAGTGGTTCTAAGGGATAGCAATTAGAGGTGGATGGTAGGGAAGGGTTTATTGTAGCTGGAATTTTTAGTTGAAGAGGAGGGCCTTCACCACTCTCTGGAAGGTCATCAATGAGTTCTGTAATTTGATTTGTGGAGGGAGTTGGTTCCAGAGTAAACACTGAAGTTAAGTTACTAGCCACAGTGCTCACAAAGAGACTAACAAGAATCCTACCCTGCCTTATACATGAATCACAAGTAGGCTTTATAAAGAACAGGCCAATTGCTAAGAATATTCAAAAACTTTTTATATAATTGGAGCGGAGGGCAAAGCTATAACTGGAGTCAATACTCATTAACTTTGATGCGGAGAAGGCCTTCGATCAGGTCCAATGGGACTTCTTCTATTCCAATTTAGAGGGCTATGGCTTTGAAAGTTCTCTTTGTGTCAGCTATACAAGTACTGTATGCTTCCCCTCAGGCAATAGTCAACATTAACGAGCAAGAATTGGATAGGATCAATATTTATAAGGGCACCCAGCAAGGCTGTCCACTCTCTCTATTATTGTTTGTTTTAACACTGGATCTCTTAACCCAAGATACTCATGCCAAGTGTACCATACAAGTTGGTGGCATTTGCTGATGATATTTTGGTTAATCTAACAAAGCCAGAGCAGTCTTTGGCAGATCTCTTAGAATTAAAGAGTATGGGGATTATGCAGGATTTCATTTAAATTTGGAAATGCTGCCTTCTATGCAAGAAGTTCAGTTGAGATGGGGCACTTAGTTTTGCTTAGGTGGACATAGGGATTGTTTAAATATCTAGGGGTTCAGATGGGGATGGAAACCCTCTCATTATATGCTCTTAATATCTCCAAATTGTTAAGAGTTTGTTGCTAGATGTGTGGAGAGATTTACCTAAATCACTCTTCAGTAACATACAGATGATACTGAGGTGGCTTTATGTGTTTCAGACTCACCCCTTAAGACTTCTGCGCAAGGATGTATATAAACTTAACTGCATGCTGGCCATATTTTGTTGGGCACATAAAAACCCAAAACTGAAGTAACAGCAGTTGCAGTGACTGGAATCAGGGAGGACTGGACTTGCCTCACATTCAGTTTTACAACTATGAGGTCTGACAATTAAGTTCGTAAAATTGCCTCCTTACGCTTACATTGGCAGCACCGGATAAACAACTCGGTAAATTTTCATAACCTTGGTATATCGGTGTCTCACAGCTGTGTTTGTGTCGATGTGTGGCGGTGTCTTGCTGAGTTGCGTTCATTATTGTTGTGTGTTTTTGTGTGCCGTCGCAAGAATGGCAGAGCTTAAATTAGAGCAGCAAACATTAAATTTCTTGTTAAACTTGACAAGAGTGGAAGTGAAATCAGGGACATGTTCGTCCAAGTTTATGGGGATAATGCCATGAAGAAAACGACAGTGTACAAATGGATTAAATGTTTGTCTGATGAAGAAAGGTCAGGGCAGCCAGTAATGAGCAGAAATGACAAAAAACATTGCACAAATTTGTTGAATTGTGTGTCAAAATAGTCAACTAACTGTGAGAAGCACAGCAGACCAAGTTAACATCAATAGAGAAATAGAAAAATCTTGGCATGTGAAAGGTGTGTGCAAAAATGTTCCTGAAGGAGCTCACCGATGAACAAAAGCAAAGGAGGGTTGAAATTGATGATGTTTTGGGCCATGCTATCACTGGTGATAGCATGGTGTACCAATATGACCCTGAAACAAAGCATCAAAGTACACAATGGAAGTCAGCCAGTTCTCCATGACCAAAAAAGTTCCGCCAGTCCAAATCAAGAGTCAAAACAATGTTGCTAACCTTTTTTGATATCAGAGGGATTGTTCATTATGAATTTGTACCAACCAAGAGTTAACCAAGTTTACTAATTGGAAGAGCTGAAAAGGCTGCGTGAAAAAGTTAGATGAAAATTACCTGAACTTTTCGCTAACAACTCATGGCTCTTGCATCACAACAATGCACCAGCTCACACGGTACTGTCTGTGAAGGAGTTTATAGCCAGAAAACAAATACCTATATTGGAACACCCTCCCTACTCACCTGATCTGGTCTGCAATGACTTTTTTCTTTATCCGAAGATAAAGGAAATATTGAAAGGAAGACATTTTGTTTAGAAAATGATACAGGGACAAATTTTTCCTCATCCCTTGGCAACTCATTTTCCCATCCCATCCCTGCAAGTTCTTTTCTTGTCCCTGTCCCATTCCTGCAAGCTCCATCCTCATCTGCACAAGCCTCAAATACTTTAAAATCATTAAAATCATAAATGTTCAAGGCTTGTGCAGTTAAGGCAGAGCTTACAGGAATGGAGCAGGGACAGGGACAAAACTCATGGGGACAGGATGGGGAAATTGAGTTCCTGCGGGGATGGGGAAAATTTTGTCCCTATGTCAGTTTCTAATTTTGATGACATTCAGGCCATCAAGGGTAATACGGTGACAGCTCTGATGGACATTCCAGAAACAGAGTTCCAAAATTGCTTTGAAATGTGGACTAGGTGCTGGCATCGGAGCATAGCTTCCCAACGGGAGTACTTCGAAGGTAACCATAGTGACATTCAGCAATGAGGTAGGTAGCACTTTTTCTAGGATAAGTTTGCAAACTTAATTGTCAGTTCTCATATGCATGTATACTGTGCTATGTGGGAATGGTTATCTCTGGAACAGAGGTATACACCCCTCAACATGGGGCAGGCATATTATGCACTGAATCATGCAGTTGTTGCTCCAAGTGAAGGAAGAATAATCCCCATTAGAGTTGAAAGACAGTGTAAGAACATAAGAACATAAGCAGTGCCTCCGCCGGGTCAGACCATAGGTCCATCCTGCCCAGCAGTCCGCTCCCGCGGCGGCCCAAACAGGTCACGACCTGTCTAAATCACCAGAAGGGGCCCCCATGCCGCCTTGGTTTCCCTTCCTAGCCCTCCGGTCTTGCACATGCACGACCTGGGTTTCTATACTTATTTTCTGTTTAGCTTTCTCAATATCCCATGATCCCTTTATCCTTCAGGAATCCGTCCAGTCTCTGTTTGAATCCTTGTACCGTACTCTGCCTGATCACTTCCTCCGGTAGCGCATTCCAAGTGTCCACGACCCTTTGGGTGAAGAAAAACTTTCTTGCATTCGTTTTGAACCTATCTCCCTTCAGTTTCTCCGAAAGCCCCCTCTTTTACAGCCATTGCAGGAAGCCTGGAGATGGTTGAATATTACATTGGTGGTGGTGGGGGATCCATATCAAACTGAGTTGCTCCCTCTACAGGGCAATGTGATGTTTAAACTGGATAGAGAGAATAGTTTTTCTCCCCTGGGAATGGGAGGGCATACAGAGGTTAGAACATATCCTTGAGATTAATGGATCTTTGATGGAGATGGAGGTCCTTCAAAACAGAGTGGGTCCTAGCTGGGGCAATCCGTTTACTTATTGCCAATTAAAACATGGGCCATCTCTTGGCAGTGCACAGATTGGTAAGCGAATGGGATCTAAACTTTGTAAATTTTATAAATTTGACAAAGACATAGACATTACAGTATCAGGGCTATATAAGTCGAGTGCTGTAAAATAAGGCTGATATGAAGAACCTGTTATTTGTATAATATGTGTTGTATGTTTTTTTATTTTATATGATTGTTTTTTGTAAAACCGCCTAGTTATAGGTGGTTAAGAAACCTTTTAAAATCAATCAATCAATCATACCACCCAAGGATGTTGAAACTTACCGCAAGAGCTGGGAAAGAGATTTAAATTTGGAGATGTCGAATTTAGTAGATAATGTTAAATGTATCCCAGCTCTTGGCTCTGAGGATGCTATTATATGAAGGGGTGCTGAAAAGTTCTCAGCGCAATCAAGAAGAGAATGACGTGGCTATGGTTCAGTGATCTGAAACAAAGTCAAAAACATAGAATTATGTTTCTGCAACTTGGCACTTAACTAACCCCCTCATTTACAAAGCCACACTAGTGTTTTTACCACTAGCCACAGCGGTAACAGCTCAGATGCTCAAAGAATTCCTATGAGCGCCTGAGCCGTTACTGCCACAGCCGATGCTAAAAACACTAGTGTGGCTTTGTAAAGGAGAGAATAAATAAGATAACATTTCTTCAGCTACAGTAGCAAAATAATACTCGGAATGTAGGTTGGTTGGGTTGAGAAGTTTTAAGCACCCCCTTGTATTTGGGGACTTCAGATGGATTTTGACATTAATAATTATTCCAATAAGATATTCTTTTTGTATAATGAATTCTTGGGTGGGGGGGGGGAACAAAAACCCCTTGATACGTTTGTTCAGTCAAATGTCCCAGCTGGCTGAGTACATTTTCCTCTGTGTACAGCATGCTCTCTTAACACAAAAAGGAAATGCATGTACAGTTAAAAGGAATTTATTGCTTCAACAGTAATTCATTGTTGAAAACAAATAAATGCAAATCAATAGTGAAAGACAAAAACAGAGAATTTGGAACTATGGTATGAGAAGTAAGCAGATGATGTTTAGACATGCCTATCTTGCAACAGAGCCAGAAATTTGCACAGAAAGTTAGACAAAAAGATGTGAACTCTTGAAAATGTAGCCCGCTGACTTGTTAAATACAGCAATTTATGTTCACTGACCTGCTATTTTTTAACCACTTGGAAAATAGCAATTTCAGGAGTGTGACTTGATCAGGGGTTTTTATTTGAAAATGTGTGCACATTATTTACCCATTTATAAATAAGAGCTGCTATATTGGGACAGACTGAAGGTCCATCAAACTCAGTATCCTGTTTCCAACAATTGCCAACCCAGGTCACAAGTACCATCATTGAAGATTCTGTTTCTGCACCTAAGTCCTTTAAAGCAGTGTTCTTCAACTTTTTGACACCTATGGACCGGCGGAAATAAAATAATTAGTTTGTGGACTAGCACCAGTCCGCGGACTGGCAGTTGAAGAACACTAGGCTAAGTCGTGCCCATCTCCACCTAATCTCCACCCCAGACCCTGCCTCCATAATAGTACTAATCGTAACACCATTTTTTTTCATTCATTTTTCAGATATACACACACACAATATAATTGTATTAACAACACATAATGGTTAACCACAAAATTAAAATACACAAAGCACACTGTATGCTTTTCAACATTAATTCCTACCAGAAAACAGATAACTCCATGCAGATGCAGGACCAAAAACTAAAAGTACTAATATTTACAAACAAACCCTAAGATGCAAGACTCTGCAAGCAGTACAACCCCAGAGGAAAAGAAACAAATGCATTTCTTCCTGAACAGACAGCAGATCTAAATCAATCATAAATAAAAAAAAATAAAAGCATTCCCCTGTTGTTTCTCTTCCTCCATGCTGTGCCTTGCCTTCTGGCCTGCCCCCCGGTGTTATCTTCGAGCCGGTCAATGGTGTGATCAATGCGGTGTCTTCGGGCTGGCTCCCTGAGTGCTGCATTGCACAAAGCTGTGGGCAGCGGCTCCTCGTGCGCGTCCCGCATCTCATCTGGAAGCCTTCCCTCTGACATTGCGAAGTCAGAGAGAAGGCTTCCGGTTCAGGCGCAGGACATGCATAGGAGCCTTTTCCCAAGGCTTTGTGCACTGCAGCACTCAGGGAACCGGTCCGAAGATGCCATTGATCTCACTGTGGACCAGCAGCTGAAAAACACTGTCTTGGGCCCAATGGACGTGCCAGCCCTGTGGACCGGCGGTTGGAGAACACTGCTCTAAAGAGCCAGGTTTTTAGTAGTTTTCTGAAGACTAACAGGTGTGTTGTTTTCCATTAGTCAAACCTGATACCCAGTGTACCAGAGACAGGAAACTTGCAGCTGAGCCACAGAGGCCACTTATTTGCACTGTGAATTCAAGGAAACATGAATTCCAACAGTTTTAAAAACTAAGTGGTGGTGCTTTTTTCACAATTCTTGAAACAAAGAAAGCACAGTTTGATAAATGCACAGACACGTTTTGATTTGACACAATTGCAATGACTGTGGGTCCTTCTATAGGAGCTACGGCTTTTGGCAGGGCTACATTTCTTTGAGCATTGTGATTTAAAGTACTGTGTTACTTGTGTTTGCACTAGTAAGAATCACGGTGACAGAGGTCCCTTTTCAGGCACTTCAAGAAACTGGAAACTGGTACCTCTTTGCCAGTGCCTACCCCACTGTTATAAGTAGTATATGCACATAGGTTGTAAACCAGAGCTAGCTGAATGGTATGCCTAAACTTAGTCAGGGCTGGATTAACGCTTTATTGGACCCTAGGTAGAAATACATTTGTGGAGCTCCATTCACTTTTTATGTTCATTAGGGGTCTTCATTCATGGCCTTTCTCCTTGCCCTAATCACACATCACCTCTTCTAAAGTTGCCTGGAGAAAACTGTCAGATGCTTACTATTCTCAGCTGGGAGAGCTGGCAGGTTGACTTTGGACATTAGACTTGTATGTATCTTGCCTAGACATTTATCCTACCCTATATACAGGAGTCCTGTGAACAGTTCAGTCTGTTGCCATGGCAACTATGCGGCCCAGCCCTGTTCCAACTATACAGAGTCCCTACAGTGGAGCAATACACAGAAAACAAAGAAAAGGCACCAATCCTTAAACCAGAACACAATAAACCCCAAAACTGGAAGGAGGGGGCAGAGTGGGAAACTATGCTGCCAAACTCTGTCTTAAGAGTTTAATATTGAGTTTAGTTGAATGAAATTGTGTTGAAGTGCTTTCTTCATAAAGGCTATTTTTCTGTGGACTCTTTCATAAAAGAAAACTAGAAAATCCCAGTCAGGATGAGGAGATGAGTGAATCATCTTCCAATGAGCTGGTAAGTGAAACGGAAAACATCACTCAAATGAAGTAAAATTCTCTGACTTGAAAAGAAAACAAGGGAAGGGGCATCTGCATACTACTTTTTTGTGGCTTTGGTATTCAGGGTGGTGGGGGTGCTGGGAGATTGGGTGGCTTGCCCAGGGTTGCAGGGATCTGATATCACAACCTCTGGGTGCAGAGGTGGCAGCTCTACTGGTGAGCCACACCTTTCCCCAAGGCACATTAGTAAGTTTAAGTGTGTAGCACAATAGTTTTGAAAGGGCCTATTTATGAGATGGGGGAGGGAATTTTTCAGAAGCCTTTTTCCTGGCTAAATGCATACCCAGATAAAGGGGTTGAAAATTCTTGACTCTCAGTCTCAATAAAACTATGCAAGTTATTCTGTCCTTATTGTATGGTAGTGTTCCCAGAGCATTGATAGATCTTACATTTTCAAAATTATGGGGTCCTTTTACTAAGTTCCAGTATGCGCTGGTGTGTGCTTACCATATGTCGGGACAAACAGGGAAAATACTTTAGAGTTCCTGATTACTATTTAATGTATTATAAACCGCTGTGGGTGAATCTCTTCATGAAAAGCCAGTTAATGAAACCCAATAAATAAATAACTTAAAAGGGCTTACCATGGCCCTGCCGTAAGTTTGAGTTTCGTGTGTGCAAGCCTTTGAGTTGACCACCAGCCAGTGGCATAGTGAGGGGAGCAGTCTGCCCTGGGTGCCATGTTGATGGGGGCATTGGCACCCCTTCTCCTCCTCTATTCCCCCTTCCCACTCCTCCCCTCACCATGCACATGCCCTCCTTTCCCCTGGACCTCTAGTTGTTCACTGCTGCAAGCAACAACTTCAACATGTTCCTTGTGACTGTGTCAGCTTTGCTGCTGATATCATTTCTGGGTGCTGTGCATAGGAAATTATGTCAGAGGGAGAGCTACTGGTGTAGGAGCATGTGGAAGTTGTTACTTGTGGCTGTAGGCTGTGTGCAAACTATACACAAAAATATATTTTTATTTTTATGGCAGAGGCAACATGGAAGGAGCGAAGAGTAGGCATGCCAGCACTGAACAGTTAGTGTACCACGCGTTAATTGCTTAGCACATGATTAGCTAGACTACCACCTACAAAATAGGTGTCAGTAAGTGTTCACACACTAATTTAATGGCTTTGCACTAATATAGTACTCCCCTGAAATTTGCAGGGGTTTCGTTCCATAGAACCCCTGCGAATTTTGAAAACCGCGAATGCAGTTTTTCGCCTGTCAATAGGCAGGGGAGGCAGGAGAGGGCAGCTGGAGCGCTGGCGGGTGAAGAAAATCACTTGCGGTCTGCTCCGACCGCCTCTTTCTGTAGTAAAGTCAGGCTACACTAATCAGGAGCTGCTTTGACACGCAGAAAGAGGCGGTCGGAGCAGACTGTGAATGAGTGAGTCTGTGATTCGCGAAATGTGAATTCGGGGGGGGGGGGGGACACACTTTAATTGGTTTTGAACATTAGTGCATGGCGGTTATTTAAAAAAAATGGAAAATTGGCCATTTTACTGCTGTGATAGAAAGTGGCCTTAGTGCACAGGACCAGAGTATGCTAGGGTCACTTTGTACCACATCTTTGCAAAAGGTGCATTGTTATCCTTAGAAAAAGGAGCTAAAGACCTGTATGGACACACTTCCAGAAGCAATTTTTCAAAGGGAAAAGTATGCTCATGCTTTCTCTTTAAAAACTGGCACAAAGCCCAGGTGTAAGAATACATGCAGACTTTCCACCAGTGTAAGCAGGTTTGATTATTACCCTCTAAATATTTTCTCAAGTTTGTATCTATGAGAAAAATAATTCATTTACACACACACACACACAAACACATTAAACTCTTCCCCCCCCTCATTTTTTAAAAAAATCTAAAGCATGAAATCCTCTTTGCTTCAGTGACGTCTTTGTTCATCCATTTTTATTGAACACACACTAATTTTTTTATACAATTTACATTTTGAGGGTAATTTTATAACAGAGTAAGGAAGACACTTAGGGGGTCCTTTTACTATGCTGCAATAAGAAATGGGTTTAACGCATCCATACCAGGGCCTTTCCTGTACGGTATGCTCATTTTCTAGCACAGCCATAAATATGGCCTTGTTTTATCTTTTTCTAGCATGTGGCCATTTAAAAAAAAATTAATGCAGGAGCACTTTGTTGTTAGGTACCATGAACACGTGTTCAAGTTCTAATGACTTGATGAACATCATCAAGTCTTTGTGGCAGAATACAGAAGTAGATTGCCAGGCCTTTCTTCTGCACAGTATAAATTCAATGTTGTTGCCGTTGTTGCGAGTGACTGGTGGTTGGACCGGTGTTAACCAGCGGAGAGACTGGTAATGGTACCAGAACCAGATGTCCAGTGATGGTTAGAGTGACTTGGCTGATAGTGACTGGCGAGTGACCAGCAGTGGAACCGGAGGGACTGGTGGTGAGCAGCCAGAAGAACCAGAGATTTGTGGTGGTCAGAGAGGAGTCTGGTCGTGAAGCGATGGGAAGTGACCACTCAGCCTGTCACAATACTGAACGATTGATATTCTACTCCACTCTGTATACCAAATAACTGACAGTTTACTTTCCTATCTACATATTGACGTTCTTTTCTCACTTTGCTGAACTCTTATTTAGATTGTAAACAGCTTAGATCTGCCCTGGTACAGTAGTTGCAGTATAGCAAATGTGAAAATATTATATATTATTTTTCCTAGATATCAGAAAACTTGTAATGAACTTTGGCCATTGTTAGAATGGATCACAAAGGGGGAGAAAGGTGGATATCATATTCATTTTACTTTGCTATTGATTGCTATGTAAAAGGAACCATTATGTACAGGCTGTTTTAAGTTCTCTTAATAAAGAGATTTAAATATGAATGAATAAAACATGGACTTACACATTTATTTATTCAATTTTCTATACCGTTATCCCAGGGGAACTCAGAATGGTTTACATAAATTTATTCAGGTACTCAAGCAATTTTCCCTGTCTGTCCTGGCAGGCTCACAATCTATCTAATGTACCTGAGGCAATGGGGGGGGGGGGGAGGGGGATTAAGAGGAAAAAGAACAAAGAACCGGCATGGCTCACTGTAGAGATGAAGGAAGCGATCAGAGACAAGAAAACTTTGTTTAAGGAATGGAAAAGGTTAAAAATGGATGAAAACTGGAATAAGCACAAACAACATCAACGCAGGTGCCATAAGGCAGTAAAAGGGGCCAAAACAGACTACTTGGAAAAAATAGCCAAGGAGGCGAAAAACTTCAAGCCGTTCTTTCGATATATTAAGGGGAAACGATCCGTGAGGGAAGCAGTGGGGCCGTTGGATGACCGTGGAATAAAGGGAGTGCTAAAGGAGGACAAATAAATCGCCAACAAACTGAACACATTTTTTTGCGTCTGTATTTACCGAAGAGGATATTCACAGCAATGGGAACCCATCAGGCTATATACTGGAAACAAAGACGGGAAACTGACAGGGTTGACGGTCAGTTTAGAAAAGGTATGCAAGCAGATTGATAGGCTTAAGAGTGATAAATCCCCAGGACTGGATGGCATCCATCCGAGGGTCATCAAGGAACTAAAAGGGACTATAGCTGAATTGCTTCAGCTAATAGCCAATCTGACGATCAAATCGGGAAAGATTCCAGAAGACTGGAAGATGGCGAATGTTAAAGCGATCTTCAAAAAAGGTTCGAGGGGAGATCCGGGAAACTACAGACCTGTGAGTCTGACCTCGATACCGGGAAAGATGGAAGAGGCACTGAAAAAGGACCGCACCATTGATCACCTTGACGGACACGATCTGATGAGGATCAGCCAGCACGGTTTCAGTAAAGGCAGATCTTGCCTAACGAACTTGCTGCACTTCTTCGAGGGAGTAAACAGGCGGATAGACAAGGGCGACCCGGTCAACGTTGTATATCTGGATTTTCAGAAGGCGTTCAACAAAGTTCCACATGAATGACTACTTCGGAAAATTGCATGCCATGGTATCGAGGGTGATATACTCACGTGGATTAAAAACTGGCTGGAGCATAGGAAATAGAGAGTGGGGGTAAATGGACAATTTCTCAGACTGGATGAGTATCACCAGCGGGGTGCTGCAGGGCTCAGTGCTTGGACCTGTGCCCTTCAACATCTTTATAAATGATCTGGACATTGTTACTACGAGAGAGGTGATTAAATTTGTGGACGATACGAAGTTATACAGAGTAGTGAAGACACGGGAGATTGCGAAGACCTGCAACATGACATAACCAAGCTCGATAAATGGGCATCGACATGGCAAATGAGGTTCAATGTGGATAAGTGCAAAGTGATGCATGTCGGGAACAAAAATCTCATGCACGAATACAGGATGTCCAGGGCGGTACTTGGAGAGACCTCCCAGGAAAGGGACTTAGGAGCTCTGATCGACAAGTCGATGAAGCCATGTGCACAATGCGCTGTGGTGGCGAAAAGGGCGAACAGAATGCTAGGAATGATCAAGAAGGGGATTACGAACAGATCAGAGAAGGTTATGCCGATGTACCGGGCCATGGTGCGCCCTTACCTTGAGTACTGTGTCCAGCCCTGGTCGCCGTACATGAAGAAAAACATGGTACTACTCGAAAGGGTCCAGAGAAGAGCAACTAAAATGGTTAAGGGGATGGAGGAGTTGCCGTACAGTGAGAGATTGGAGAAGCTGTACCCTTGGAAAGAGGAGACTGCGAAGGGACATGATCGAAACAAAATACTGAAGGGAATAGACTTAGTAGAGAAAGACAGACTGTTCACCCTCTCCAAGGTAGGGAGAATGAGAGGACACTCTCTAAAGTTGAAAGGGGATAGATCGTACAAACATAAGGAAATTCTTCATCCAGAGAGTGGTAGAAAACTGGAACGCTCTTCAGGAGTCTGTTATAGGGGAAGACACCCTCCAGGATTTCAAGACAAAGTTGGACAAGTTCATGATAAACTGGTGAGACTGGACTCATTTGGAGCAATGGTCTTGACCTTGGGGCTGCCGCGTGAGTGGACTGCTGGGCATTGGTCTGACCCAGCAGCGGCAATTCTTATGTTCTTAAGTGGCTTGCCCAGGGTCATTAGGAGCAGTATGGGTTTGAACCCATAACCTCAGCATGCTGAGGCTGTAGCTTTAACCACTGTGCCACATATTGCAGATGTACATAATTATAGTTGTATCCTGGATCTACAAAGTGCAAATGTGCTCTATACCTGCCACTCCTTATACTCACTTTTTGTTTTGACTGTAGGCTTAGTCATTCATTTATTTTTCAATAAACTTGGTTGCTGACATAATAATAGCTTATTTGTTTAGGAATATAGATGCCCACTCAGGTTTACATAATACAAACCTGTTAACAGAACAGTTGGTCTTCCTTATAATAACACAATACCAGTATTAATCTGATTAAACTTTGAAAATGTGGCTTTTGAATTACTGATTCCACTCTGAGTGTCAGTGAGAACTGGTTATTCAGAGATCAAATGTTCAGTCTACCATGCTACTTTTGCATGGTTTCACTTCCTCAAGTCAATGTATGTTTTCATGTTTCAGTTGAGTTGGGAAGTACCTAATCTGAATATAATCTTTCTGCCTTTGCTACTAAACCTGTTTCTGAAGAGCAATGTATGATTCTTTAGAGTTCTCGGTGTGGCGTCTTATTGTACTGAAAGTGGATAACAACAAAGGAGGTCTGCATCCTGTTTGTTTGATGGTCACTGTGAGAGCAATTCTATAATTGGGTGCGTTCACTTTTTGCAGGCTGAAAGCCTATTCTAGAGCAGTGCTTATGCATGTAATTGCCATAGGCTAATACTAGCTTTATTATTAATAATAATAATAATAATAATAATAATAACAATTTATATACCGCAGGACTGTGAAGTTCTATGCGGTTTCCAATGATTAGAAATGTTACAGATTGAATGGAATAAACAAAGTACAGACTTAGTGATTGATAGTTCTAGAGATCGTTTGTTGAGGACTAAGATTGAATAGGTTGGTTTCCTAAGTATTTCAGGAACAGATGTGTTTTTAGGCGTTTCCTGAATTCCCTATAGGTAGTAGGTACGAGTAATTGTTCTAGGTCTTTACCCCATAGTGCTGCTTGATGTGAGAAAAGATATTGGTGACGACTTTTGAATTTACAACCTCTAACCAGAGGAAAAACAAAGTTTGGATGAGAGCTTCGCTTGTGTCTGTTGGCTGTGAAAGAGAAAAGGTCTGTTATATATTTAGGGGCTAAGCCATAAAGTACCTTGAACCAAAAACAACCAAACTTGAGTTTCACACGTGCCTCCATCGGCAGCCAATGTAGAAGTCGGTAGGAAGGTGTTACGTGATCAAACTTCTTCAGTCCACAAAGAAGTCTAACCGCTGCATTTTGTACTAGTTGCAATCACCGCATATTCTTCTGGGGGAGTGCCAAGTAGGCGATGTTACAATAATCGAGTTGACTCAGTATAAGGGATTGTACCAGAATTCGAAATGATGAGACATCGAAGTAAGCTCTGATGGACCGAAGCTTCCAGAGGGTGAGAAAGACTTTTCTAATCAAGGAGTCTACCTAGTCTTTCATGGTCAGGCTCTGGTCCAGTGTTATTCCCAATATCTTCATAGTGGGTTGAATGGGATAACTAAGGTTATTGATGCACATTGATGCTTTAGTGTCAAGTGGGTGTGGCGATGCTATGAAAAATTTGTTTTCTCTGAGTTTAATTTTAGTCTGAATTCAGTCATCCATTGCTCCATCCGGTTTAGAACTTCTGTTGCTTTGGGGGTGACTTCTGAGACAGAGTTGGTGAATGGGATAATTATTGTGAAGTCGTCAGCGTAGCTAAATAGTTTTATCCCCAGTTTTATCAATATCAGTGCACCTACATTAAGACAATAACATTTATACTAGGTTTATGGCTGGCATAAATGTTAGTGTCTAAGTTTGACATTTATGGGTGTAACTTATAGCACTCTATAAATTACATGTATGTCACATCTATTCATGCCCCTCCCTTGTGAATGCCACCTTGCATTTGATTTGCATGTTTAAATTATAGAATAGTGCTGTGTTCTGCAATCGTGCGTGAACATAAGAACATAAGCATCGCCTCTGCCGAGTCAGACCATGGGTCCATCATACCCAGCAGTCCGCTCCTGTGGCGGCTCCCCCAGGTCCATGACCTGTAAGTGATCTTTTACCTAAAACATTTTATTCCCTAATCATTTAATATCCTGTATATTAACCCTCTAACTATACCCTAATCATTTAATTTCCTGTATAGTAACCCTCTAACTATACCCTTCAATCCCCTTTTCCTTCAGGAAATCATCTAATCCCATTTTGAAACCCAAAATCGTACTCTGCCCTACCACCTCCTCTGAAAGCGCATTCCAGGTGTCCACCACCCTCTGAGTGAAGAAGAACTTCCTAGCATTTGTTCTGAATCTGTCTCCTTTCAATTTTTTTGAATGCCCTCTTGTTTTTGTTGCCCCCGCTAGTCTGAAGAATCTGTCCCTCTCTACCTTCTCTCTACCCTTCATGATCTTATAAGTTTCTATCATATCCCCTCTAAGTCTCCGCTTTTCCAGGGAAAAGAGCCCCAGCTTCTCTAGCCTTTCAGCATATGAAAGGTTTTCCATGCCTTTTATCATCCTTGTTGCTCTTCTCTGGATCCTCTCGAGTATCGCCATATCCTTCTTAAGGTACGGCGACCAGTATTGAACGCAGTACTCCAGATGCGGGCGCACCATCGCCCGATACAGTGGCAGGATAACTTCCTTCGTTCTGGTAATGATACCTTTTTTGATAATGCCCAACATTCTGTTCGCCTTCTTTGAGGCCACTGCGCATTGTGCCGCCGGCTTCATTGTTTTATCCAGTGTACATTTACATGTGTAAGTGCTAGTATTCTATAAATATAATCCCATATAGTGCTTAAATTTAAGTGCCCTGTTATAGAAGGAGGGGTATGAAGGCAATTCTGTAAAAGATGGTAAGAAAGTACCTATTTGGAATATATTCTTTAAAGAAAAGTAGGATCCAAAAGCTGGACACTATCGGAAACAAGACAGAAAGAAAATTGACTCATTTGAGCTTTGGTGTTGGAGAAGGATTTTATGTGTGCTGTGGACCGCCAGAAGAACTAACAAATTGATTCTGGAAAAGATCAAACTGGCTATATCACTAGAAGCCCAAATGATGAAGTTACGACTGTTTTATTTTGGTCATACTTTCAGAAGAGAAAGATCATTTGAGAAAGACATCATGTTTGGGAAGACTGAAGGAACCAGGCGAAGAGGGTGACCTGCAGTCAGATAGCTGGACAAGTTGAAAACAACCATGCGGATGATGCTGGAGGACCTTACCGGACTAGCACAAAACCGATTTCTTTTTAGATCTGTAACTCATCAAGTCGCTAGGACTTGAGCACGAGTCGATGGCACCTAAAGAAGAAGACGGTGTTTACTTTCCTTTATAGAATACTAGCATAGCAGCACTAGAAAGCATGTATAATTTAGGTTATGACTACTCTCACCAATCATAGACTTGGAGTAAATGCTTGTACCTAGTTTGCCAAAAATACATGGTACATTACTGATGAAACAATGCATTTTGCTATTATTGTGAAGTAACAAAGCACATGCTATGGGTGTTGTCCTTATGGTGTAATAATTCTTGTTACACTAATAATACCCAGCCACAAATGACTCAGTATGACTGTTACATTTACACGTAGATTTATCTAAATGTGTCATCATTATTATTTTCACATTTTTCCATTTAAAATGAAAGGAGCATATTATAACAAATCAGAAATATACCCAAGTAAGATTCATATAATAATTCACCTATTTTAATCTATACATCACATATGAGCCATTAGTACAGTGATATATTTATGATTACAAACATGGATTAGTAAAGGGGCTCATTTGCAAAACAGAAACATGTCCAAAAAGCAGCAGATGGATGTTTTTATTGCAGAAACGTCCAAATCGCTATTTTTGAAACCCATTTTTAAGACAGTTTTCTAGGGAGTTCGTCCACACACTAGCTAATTCTCAAGGGAGTGTGTTGGTGGGGTGTTTGGAATGAGACTAGGGCAGGTTTGTGGTTTGGGTGTTTTTCTGCAATAGAACATTGTAGAAAACATCCAGGGCAAAAATTGGATATTTGAGGCTAGATCTGTTTCAGTAATGAATAAGTGCTTAAAAGATGCCCACACTGACCAGATGACCTGGATTGGCCACTGTGAAGACGGGCTACTGGGCTAGATGAACCACTGGTCTGACCCAGTGAGACTATTCTTATGTTCTTATAACCACTGGAGGGATTAAGAGATGACTCCCTTACTCCCCTAGTGGGGAATGAAACAGTACATACCAGTCTTTAAGTTCAGCAAGCGGGTCCCTGGAGTAACCTAGTGGTCGATGCAACGGACTATAGAGAAGGAGAACTAGGCCCATATCCCACTCTAACTAGTATACATGTGGTGGAACATGTGAAAATCTACTGTACCTATATATAAATGATATTTGCAGGCATAAGGGTTATTGTAGTAAACAGTTGGGTACAGTTGGTTATGGGTGGGTTTTGGAGGGCTCCCCATAAATTGTAAGGGGGTTACAGTGAGATGAGTACTAGAGAATGACATGGGGATGGGTACCTGGAGTTAACCGTGGGGCAGGGATGGGGCAGAGCCCACAGGGCGAGGATGGGGACAGAACCCAGCAGTGGCAAATCTTATGCTCTTATGACAAGGCAGGGATGGAGATAGGAACAGAGCCTGAGGGGACAGGGACTTTGTCCCTGTGTCATTGTCTAAAAGCTTGATGCAATTGAAGGCAATGATTTAAAAAACCGCAGAAGCTGCTTATGGATTTAAATGAACTACCGTTAAATGACATCATTTAACGTATTGTCTGCCTTTGTGGCAACAAGAGTTTTGTCAGCTGATCAGACTCCTGCCATCTGCAATGTCCTTCCATCAAGTGCCCAGCTGCTCAAGTATCTTACCGTTAACTGCAACAGAAGCCTTGCTGGCATCAAGGAACATTTCCAACATTTAATAGATACTTATTTTTCTGTTTATCCACTACACAGTTTAGGTTCTCTTCTACACCCATGTCTGAAATACAGTCCAATTACCTTCTCAGATGATATAAAAACATGGGCAACTGAATTCTTGGGAAAGTACCAAAAGCAGACGAAATGAAAGACTCTATTTGTGATTTATAAACAGTTGTTCAGAATATTGTCCCTTTTTGTACCTTAATAAAAAGATTTAAATATAAAATCATAATTGTTCAAGGCTTGTGCAAATGAGGACAGAGCCCATGGGGACGGGGCAGGGATGGGGATAGAGCCTATGGAAATGGGGACAAACTTTGTCCCTGTGTCATTCTTTTATGTGCACCTGGGACCCTTTATGTGAGGTCCACTGCAATACCCCCTAGGGTGCCTCACTGCTCTGCTGAGATGTCTGTAGGGCCAGTCTAATAAGAAGGCTGGACCTCCAAAAATCCTAATGGCTTGTTGTGTGTGTTTTTCTCATGGTCGGTTTTATTTTGAAACTGGTCCTAAAAGATGCACAGAGTTCAAAAACATCTTGCAAATGGCCTTTTTCAAAACAAAAAGTTGGACTTTTTCTGGTTTGATAACAGCCATTTTCTTTACTGGATTTTTTGATATTTTCCCCAAATCATCTGAAATTGGAGTTAGACGTCATATTGAAAATGCCCACTATCTTCCTCATCAGAGACCAAATACTTCTGCTTTAATGGATAATCAATGGATGTCTGTTTCTAAGGTGGTCATGTGCAGGCAGGTTAAATGCCGGTATTTTAATTCCCATCCTGTGGTGAGCAAGGTCCTGACCATTTTGGATCTAATTAAGGGCTTATATCTTGATATGATTTATATAATAGAGACTTGACATATAGAGTTGGAAGGATTTGCACAGCTCTGCCCACAGGGTTATAAATTAATCCATTCATGAAAGATGGATAAATAAGGAGGAGGTGCAGCTATTAATTTAAGGACAGATTTGTGGTTAAAAGGAAATGTTCCAAGCATCCCAAGGGCAGTGAAGACCTAAATAAGTAAACTCTGGAGAACCAAATCTTTTCCATAGAAGAAAAAAAATGGTAAAACTAGAGGGCATAATTTGAGGTTACAGGGAGAAAGACTTAGGAACAATGTTAGGAAATTCTTCTTCACGGAGAGGGTGGTAGATGCCTGGAATGCCCTCCCAAGAGAAATGGTGGAGAGGAAAATAGTAATGGAATTCAAAGAAGCGTGAGATAAAAATAGAGGATCTTTAATTAGAAAACGAAGTATGTAAATTAAAGAACTATGGCCGGTATTGGACAGACCTGCACGGTCTGTGTCTCATATATGGTGATTTGGTGTAGGGTGGGCTGGGGTGGGCATCAATGGGAACTCCACTAATATAGAACATGAAGATGTTACTGGCCAGACTTTACGGTAGATATCCTGCAAACACCAGGATGTTTGGATAGGTTGGAGTGAGCTTGGATGGCAACTTGTCTTTGGAACCTAGGACAATACCAGACTTTACAGTTTATGGCCCAGAAATATCAAAGAAGAGACAAGTTAATCTAATCATGTATTGTTTAATGGGTATAACTTATGGGCAGACTGGATGGACTGTTCAGGTATTTATCTGCCGTCATTTACTATGTTACTATGTACACTTTTTTCATATTTTCCTCTGTCCGTCTCTTTTCCAAACACTTCTTTAGTCCAGTGGAATAGCCAGATAGCCAATTTTGGGTGGGTTTGAATCAAAGTGGGTTGGCACAAAATTTTCTCTAACTATCCTCCCTCCCCCACTCTCTACTCCTCTGCCAGCACCTTCCAACTCAAAATATAATATTCTAGATAATGAGGATCCCCAAGGTTTATCAGCTGACATTTGCCCCTGAAGAAGGCCAGAACTCTCTACTACCAAGCCTGACAGGCAGTAGCAACATCCCTGAGCCCCCGATGCCAGCACCCCACACATGCTTAATTGTCAGTTGCTCAAGGATGCCGCCACCAACTCCAAAGCTTGATAGGAGTGGGTTCTGCTGCCTTTGGATGAGATCCTCAGCTGATGGTACTTGTGGATTCTCACCAGCTACAGCAAGGGTTAAGACTGATGTTAGACATCCCCACCAATCCCCTCCAATCCCCCCATCTGCCAGTACTATCACCCCAACAGACCCTCACCAAATACAGAATAAGGGATCACAAATGAGAAATAAAAATATGTAGACAAAAATTGAACTGACAGCTTCAAAACTGAGCATGTTCTGCATCAACAAAGAAATAAAAAGGAGAAATGCATTTCCCATTCTAGTGAACACAATACAAATACATCTGCTAACATATTTATTTTAATAAGTTCAAAATAAAATGGGTTTTTCAACCTTTGTTGTCTGGACATTTTGTTTTTCCATCATTTTGACTCCAACTTCTCTTTTTTGCTTTCCTGTCTATCCTTTGCTAAATTCTCCTTCAAGTGGCTGCTATCCATTTGTCCTTTTTCCTGTCTTGTTCCATTCCCTCCCTACTCCTGTCTCTGACATACTGTATGCATCTTTCTTTTGTTTTTTCTTTTCTGCCTCTGTCCACTCAGATTTCATTCTAACCCTTCTTTTTACTTTTCAGCTACTTATCAAATTTCCATCTTTCTCTCACCCATCGATTCCCCATCTCACTCCTTCCCCAGCTTTCCATATCCTTTCATCTTTAATCTACTCTCTATTTCCATATTTCTACTCCATACAATCACTATCCTTCTCTCATTCATTCCACCCTCCTCAGCCTCTCCCATATGGTTCCACCATTTTCAGCCTCTTCCTCCTATCATATTTCTAGCTCAGCACTCTCACCTCCCCATCTTCATAGCCTGAAATCTTCCTGTCCCTTATGCCCCATCTCCTCCACCCTGATTCAGCATTTCTCACTCTCTTCCCTCCTTCCCTTGTCTTGCATCTCTCCCTCAATCCCTTTTTCCCCTGAATCCAACATCTCCCTCTTTCTCCCTTCCATATGTCCATCTTTCGCTCTCTTCCTCTCTCCCTCTCTTTCTCATTGTCTACTACCTCTCTTTCTCTCTCTTGCACCCTGGGTTCAACATTTATCTCCTCCCCCCCTCCCCCCTCCCCACACACAGAAAAAGCAGGAGATGCTACCTTCACAGAATGTGAAAGCAGAAAAAAAAATAATGAAGGTGACTGATTTGGTATTCAGTCTCGTTTATTGATTAAAAAGACTCAACACGATCGTGTTTCGGCCCCAGATGGGTCTCCCTCAGGAGTCTGAATGTATTACGAGACAATGTTTATGTGAATATTCAGTTTTCAAGTCTTAATTCTGTATTCCAAGCTGATGCATATGCGTTCACTGTATAATTAGAACAATAAGTATGTTGAAATGGAAAGGAGCAGCACTCAATATTGCTCCACAGTCACTGCCTGCGATGTACGCCACTCACAGTGTTTTCAACATACCAAGCTTCTATATGGGGAAGTAGTCATGTTTCAAGAACCTTCTGATACCGGTCCTGCCACATGGTCCCCTCAACAATGTGTAACCAGCTTAGGCCATACACTGTATACTAATTGCTCTCCACATCACCATAGACAGAGGATGTTTAACTGTCTGAACTACAGTCTTTGTGGAATTCCTCTCCAGGCCATCTATGGTTTATGGTTTGTTTATTTATAATCCACCTTTTACAAAGCAAAGTACAACAACACACACATAATAGTCCTTCACAAACATTTCAGACATCTTACCAAAAAATAAAAATATACATCATATTCAAAATAAAAATAAAATACCAGCCTAAGCGCGATCATCAAGGATCTGCATTGTGCTCTCAGCTGAAAAGACAGCCTGTATAAATACAATAACGACGCACTATGACTTGAACAGTTGACATACATAATGATTCATAGACAATGGCGCGAAAGACAAAAGCGCGCGCCGACAATTGAGCACAGCGCGTGCCACCGCGCCACTCTAAATTACAGTTTTTAGGGGCTCCGATGGGGGTTTTGTTGGGGAACCCCCCCAGTTTACTTAATAGACATCGCGCCGGCGTTATGGGGGGTTGTAACCCTCCACATTTTACTGTAAACTGAACTTTTTCCCTAAAAACAGGGAAAAAGTGAAGTTTTCAGTAAAATGTGGGGGGTTACAACCCCCCACACCCCCCCACAATGCGGCGCAATGTCTATTAAGTAAAGTGGGGGGGTTCCCCCCCACGCCCCCCCGTCGGAGCACTAAAAACAGTAATTTAGAGCGGTGCGGCGGCGCACGCTGCGCTCAATTGTCTGGGCGCGCCTTTGTCCCGGCGCGCTTTTGACCTGACACCTACATAATAAATGTTTTAAAATTAAGTATTTATTCAAAAGGAAATGATTCTGAAGTTGTGAAAAGATTTTAACATTTATTTCATAAAATTACCTTAGTCCAATCTTTTGCAGTCCGGGATGAATATTTATTGACCCAGGATTATCTTTTCGTTTTCATAGCTTCTGTGAGCAACAGCTTTCTCAAGGGATGACATGTGTTCAAACCTGCTCTAAAAAGTTGATGACAAACAGTTCTCACACTTGCCACTGCATGTTTTCTCGTCAGCTGCAAGCTCTGTGAGCTCGCTTTCCTGTTCTGCAAACACATGTTGACCAATATTCGATCATTCCTTGCACTGGGTAAGGGTTTGCAACAGTAGGCAGATATTCTTCTTGGTGACAAAGTTTCACCTCTTGTCAACTTTTTTTGAAAGATACTCACAAACTGTGGTAAAATGTTCGGCTTTCAAGCAATTTCCTTCTGTGTTAAGGTTGCTTCCTCCAAAAGAATACAAATCTGATCCTTCTTCTTGAGACTAATATCAATTCTTACCCATTACTAGATACCAATGTTCAAGAATTAAATATTATACAACACAAACACTCGCTAATGACTAGAAAAGGTTTATTAAATACCTTATATTTAATAAATACCAAGAACACCCAAAAATTTGATGTTTCCGTCTGTAGTATTAATCATCCTACAGTATAAAATAATTTGCTGTAGTTGTCTGTGCTTCAGTGTAATTGAGCTGGCCTGGACACCCATTTACAAGTCTTCCATCTAAATTGTCATTCTGAGGCATCACACCTGTTCCCAGCACAGATATTCTATGCAATAGGCATCAGTTAAACACAGCAGTTTAGCTTACACTGATTTTATTGTCAGCAAGCATTATCAAAATCCATAATAATTTGGTTAGCACTCTGTATTTAAACGTCTCTTTCATATTCTCCTGGTTTACCTCCTACCTCTCCCATCGCACTTTTAGTGTATGCGTCGGTGGGTCCTCCTCTGCTGCTATCCCGCTAGTGGTTGACGTACCCCAGGGTTGTTCCCTCTAAGCTGAGCAGGTGTCCTCCAGCTGCATTGCTACCACTAGGGGGTGGAATATTTTCAGTCGCTAAGGACAGGTATGTTCCCTGGAGTCCTGCAGAACTTGCCTGTCCCTCACAATTGAAAAATGTGACAGTAAAACAGCACCCTCTATTGGTGAGACTGTGGGTGGAGGACTCCTGCTCAGCTTAGAGGGAACAGTGCGGCCGCCCGACCTCTTCTTTTCTATCTCTACACTTCCTCCCTCGGTGCCCTGATCACCTCCCATGGCTTCCAGTATCACCTATATACTGATGACTCCCAGATCTACCTCTCTACACCCGAAATTTCACCTAAGTCCAAGAAAAAGTCTCAGCCTGTTTGGCTGACATTGCTGCCTGGATATCATGCTGTCATCTGAAATTATATATGTCCATGACTGAGCTGCTCCTCTTTCCTCCTAAATCCTCCACTCCTCACCCTCTGTTCTCCATCTCTGTAAATAATACTGCCATCATTCCAGTCTCTTCTGCCTGCAACCTTGGAGTCATCTTCGATTCTGACCTCTCATTTTCTATGCACATCTAACTAAGTGCTAAGGCCTGTTGCTTCTGTCTCTACAACATCACCAAAATTCACACCTTCCACTCTGAGCACACTACCCGGACCCTTGTCCACACTCTTGTAACCTCATGCTTAGATTACTGCAATCTACTTCTAACTAGTCTCCCACTGTACTGACTCTCCCCCTATAATCTGTACAAATCTCTGCTGCACGACTCATCTTCTACCAACCTCTCTACACTCATGTTACCCCTCTCCTTAAATCACTTCACTGGCTCCTTATCCTCCTTCAAATACATTTCAAATTCCTATTACTAACTTACAAGTGTGTTCATTCTGCTGCCCCCTCACTATCGCTCCTTTCTTCGCTCACCTTATACACCCCCCATAGAACCCCATTCCTCAGATCAGCTACTCTTAGCTGTATTCTTCTCCTCCACTGCCAATTTCAGACTTTGTATACTTCTAATAGCTACACCAGGGGGCCCCCTGAGTCTGGCATGTTTCCCCCTTCTCTCCACCATCAACCGGCTTCTCCCTGGCCTCCAGGCCTTACTTTCAAAACTAATTACGGCCTGCAGAGGATCCCCCCGTGATGTAGCAATTTTAGCAGGCTGCCGTCGGCCTCCTCTCACATTCCCTCTGCCATAGTCCATGCCAGGCCAAAACAGGATGTGACGTCAGAGGAGGGGCAGGACCGCAGCCGAGGGAACGTACAGCAGAGGCTGGTGGCAGCCTGCTAGAATCACTACATCACCAGCAATCCTCTGCAGGCTGTAATTAGTTTTGAAAGTGAGACTGGGAGGCCAGGGGGAAGCTGGACAACGGTGGAGAGAAGGAGGAAACATGCCGGACTTCAGGGAGCCCCCTGTTGTAGCTATTAGAAGTACACGGAGAGAGGGTGCCCAAAGGAGGGGCATATGCCGGGCAGGGGAAAGGGGAAGAAATAATGGATCTTAAAACAGAGGGCAATGGAATGGAGGGAGGTAGGGAAAAGAAAGGGAGAGAAGTTGAACCAAAGGAATGGTGTGGAGGGAGGAGGGATAGAAATACCGGATGGAGGAGTGATCATTAGAGAAATGCGGGGATGGAGACAGAAAAAAGGAGAGGTGCCAGATCTCTTGGAGAGGGTAGTGAAATAGAATGAAAGGAAAACGTCAAATGGGCAAGAGACCCTGGCAAGCAAATTAACAGAAGACAAATAGAAACCAGAGCCTGGGACCAACATGATTTGAATAATGACCTGACAACAAAAGGTAGAAAATAATTTTATTTTCTGTTTTCTGATTACAATATGTCAGATTTGAAATGTGTATCCTGCCAGAGCTGGTGTTAAGACAGCAAATGTGAGCTTGGACCTAACAGAGAGAGGGTAGGAGAGGGCAAAGGAGGTGGGGTGGGTGAAGAGGCTACACAATAAAACCGCCAGGATGTTTTGAAAAAACCCCAAAACAAAACACCCAATTGCTGCATAACTTATATTCCATTAGTGTCACTCCCATTAGCTTTCTCCTCAATTCACTTAATTGGCTCCCTATTCGTTTCCATATACAGTTCAAACTCCTCTTATTGACTTACAGGTACATTCACTCTGCAGCTCCTCAGTACCTCTCCATTCTTATTTCTCCCTAAACTCATCCCCTGGAACTCCATTCATTGGGTAAATCTCTTATCTATACCCTTCTCCACTGTTAATTCCATGAATCTGTTCCTTTTATCTTGCAGCACCAAGACAGGCTTAAACAAAATCTTTATGCTCTCTTTCCTAAAAAAATTTGACCACGTGACACCCTACTACCGGCAGCTACATTGGCTGCCGATGAAGGCACGCGTAAAGTTCAAATTTGCCTGTTTCTGCTTTAAAGCATTACACGGACTTGCCCCCAAATACATTACTGACCTTTTCTCCTTCTCAACCAACAGACACAAGAGAAGTTCACATTCCAACTTCGTTTCCCCCCCCAGTGAGAGGTTGCAAACTGAAAAAACACCATGAATTCCTTCTCTCACACCAAGCAGCATCATGGGGTAAAGACCTAGAACAATTACTTTCGCCCTCTACTTATGAGGAATTTAGGAAACGTCTAAAAACACACCTGTTCCTAAAACATCTTGACAACTGATCCACTTATCTCTTTCCTCTCAATAGCGACCTACTGTCCTTTTGATCACTTTTCTCCTCAACAATGAATTTCCTGTCTAATTACTTCTCTTTCCTCTTCCCCTCTTGAAGTCAGTCAATTTGTACCTTTGCTTAATCTTTTGTAAACCGCATAGAACTTCACGGTATTGCGGTATATAAGCTGTTATTATTATTATTATTATTTCCCACAAGTGCACAAAATACAGTTCAACTGATATACCTTAAATAATATTCTGTGAGGACAGAGATGCATGTGGGAGACAGGCCACTTTTCAACTCATTATTACTGAATTCCAAATTACAGAGCAGAGATGTGTTTAAGTTTGTGTTTATTGAAAGCTTCTATACCGTTACTAATGACTGGGGCGTCTATACAGTATACTGAGAAAAGGACAAAATGCACTCGTACTTCAACTAGATCTCAGCAGTGCCTTTGACATAGTGGACCATGACCTACTATTACTATGGCCAGACTCCTTCAGATTATCAGGAAATGTTCTCAACTGGTTCCAAGGCTTTTTGAAATCTTGCAGCTACCAAGTACAGCTTGAAAACACCCTGTCTGACAAATGCGCAAGCAACTGTGGTATACCCCAAGGCTCTCCATTATCCCCTCTTCAACGTCTATCTGTCCTCCCTAGGGGACCACCTAAGTAGTCTAGACATCACCCACTACAGCTATGCTGATGACATCACTATTGTCTTCCCTGTCACCTACCTGACACACATAGAAATACAAAGGATAGACTCCGTTCTGTCCACCATAGAAGACTGGATGGCCCAATTCACACTAAAACTAAATACTGAGAAAACAAAATTCTTCATAGCCACTTCCAACAACTTCACAACGAACTCCATAATCCTGAGGGGATCCAAATTTCCAATCGTACCTAGGATTAAAATCCTGGGCATTCACCTAGACAAACAACTTTTCATGTCAGCCCAAGTGGATCATGTTGTGTGCAAAGGTTTCAGCACACTATAGAAACTCAGATCCATAAGAAAATACTTTGAACTGACTTCATTCCAGCTCCTAGTCCAAGCACAAGTCCTAAGCACTCTTGACTATTGCCACATTATATACTTAGCGGGCTTATGCAAACACTTCTGAAGACTAAGCGTTATTCAAAACATTGCAGCCAGGCTTATCTTCAACCTGAAAAAATTTGACCAGATAACCTTGTTCTATCAGAAATTGCACTGGCTAACAATAGAGGGATGAGTACTCTTCAAATTTGGCTGCCTCTT
Source organism: Geotrypetes seraphini (assembly GCF_902459505.1). NCBI lineage: Eukaryota > Metazoa > Chordata > Amphibia > Gymnophiona > Dermophiidae > Geotrypetes > Geotrypetes seraphini. The sequence goes on along the minus strand of NC_047085.1, from coordinate 105,737,108 downwards.
CTATAAAGCATTACAAAACTTATTACCTGACTACTTTACTAATCAGTTCACTTTTACTGAGTCTGGTCAACCTACTCGTCAACAGTCATTTTTTTCATTCCCCTCAGTCAAAGGATATTCTCAAAAAAGATTCATCAACAGACTCCTATCATACCAAGCTGCCTCCAGAGACCCAGAATTGAACAAACTGGTTAAAGCATCAGCTTCTTACATGCACTTCAGAAGGCTCCTAAAAACACAACTAGGGGCTCATAATAATAATTTTAAAAAAAGTCTAAAAACCTGCCTAAATCAGTACTTGGATGATCTAAAAGACAAGTCGTCCAAGTGCCGATAACCGAAACGGGTTTTAGACATACCTAAAAATGACTTAGGCCTTGTTAGTATTGCTGTATGACCAGAGCTAAAAGGGGCATTTTAGGAGGAGTGGTGAGGGTGGGAATTGGGCAGGACATGGGCTGATCTAAACTTAGTTGTACTGCAAGTATAACCAAAACTTTAATGAGGCTGCCTGAACGGAAGTTGTACATTGTGATTTAGGCCATGTAAAAACATATCTAAGTGGCAAAAAGGTATCCAAAGTGACCAGATAAGCACAGCAGACACAAAGTACAGACCCCCACATACTGCCCCAGTGATCACTGACCCCTCCCCCCAACACCATAAAAATTGTAATAAAAACATACACATCTGCCTCCAGAACATCAGCACCTGGCACCCTGGCATAGGAAAGCCTAGTAGAGCTGTAGAGGTGGCTTAAGTGGTCTTGGGGGTGGGTTAATGAACCATGGAGAGGAGGACCCTGGCCCATAAGCCACTGTAATCACTGCATTCATGGTGAAACATGTGAACCTCTCAAAACCCCCCACAACCCTTTTGTACTGCCATATAAGTGGCACCTGCAGCCATAAGGGCTATTGGGGTGGTAGACAGGTGGGTCTAGTAAGTTCTGGGGGTGTTTTGGGGAGCTCACCATGACCTATAAGGAAGTTGTGGTGAAATGTTTATGTGGCACCCTTTTTGTGAAATTCACAGCAGTGCCCTGTAAGGTACCTCACTACCCTGGTGCAATGTTTGGGTGTCCAGTCCATCACTTTGCTGACCCCCGCCCATGTCCAAAAGGTCTTGTTCTGGGCGTTTTTGACTTGGACAAATTTTTGGAAAAGAATGGGGCATAATGATAGATGACTTAGCAGTCTGGACAATCAAACGGCTGGTCGTCCAACTAGACAATTTTTTTTTTTTGGGGGGGGGGGAAATATTTTGGCCATATTTTTCGGGAATGGACATTTTCCTTAGCCGACTTTGGGTGCCTAGTGACTTAGGCCAAGAACAGACTTAGACGTTTCTTTTGATTATGCCCCTCCTATTCTCTAAATGCTGCAGTCCTTCTTAAAGAGACTTTAGAGATGTAACCCCAATTACTGTCCAATCTTGCCAAATATTGGTATAGATCACTGACACTGGTCGGCTATACCTCATTTGGCTGCCTCTTCTACAAATTACTACTCAGCCTATTGCCCTGCCCTTCCTCCTTGCCAACCCCAATTGTTGATCTTTGTAAACCTGTTAACTACAATTCCCTCTTATGTTGTAGCTCATTGACTTCAATCACTTTTACTCCTTCTGTCATCTTATGTTGTAGCTCACAGACTTTGGTCAGCTTTTCCTCTTTTGTAAACTGCATAGAACTGCTAAGCTTATGTGATATATAAATAAAAACTTATGTTATGTCAATTCAGAGCAGTTTACATGAGCTTCTGTAAAGGTGTTACAATACAGAGTCAGTATTTTTTGAGATGGTTTTCAATACAGACACATTTATACCATAGTCAGTCATCCTACATATACGTATGTGCTTGGGTGTTAGGTTCCTCCCTGAGCCCTGGGTAAAATTATTTTCGTCCTCTTTCCCCAACAGATAACCAGCTGGTTATCTATCCCTGGGTACACTGACTCATTTGCTACAAGTTAACCTCCTTTTCTTTTAGTATACAATCTTCATCTCTTTCGCTAGCCTTTCCCCCTGTGCAGTGTGCTGCTTATCAAGCTTAGTTGACTTTGGGGTGACTGTTATCCTATAATTAGTGACTGAGTGAATCACAAAGGATAGCGCATCCAGGCTGGGTTCTTACTTGTGCTCCAGGAGCCTCTCCCCATTTCTCAGATTCCTTCTGGAAGGAAAAAGAAATCTCCTGAACTCTGGCTTACCAAGTTCTTTATAGTTCCCTCCAAATTTGTGTATGTGATTCCTCCTTATCTATGACTGATAGGGAAGGTCATACCCTGTTACAACACTTATCAAACATTTTATAATCATGACCCAATTATTGTGGCCACAGAAAGCACTTGAATCCCTAGATGCTCAGGCTTATGACCTTTATATGGACAGCCAACCCAGGTCACAACCCCAGATATGAACTCTGCCCTACTACATCATCCTTGCAACTAGGTCTCTAAGGAGCAGGGAGCCCAAAATAATCCCAGTAGCTAGAGGGCACATGGTTGAGACCTCTACTACATAATCATAATAAAACAGAGGCTTACAGGTTAGAGCTATATTTCTGTTCTCTGATGTGAAAGGTCATTTTAAGAGGTTTACGGTACTTTTGCTCTTGATGTTGCTAATTGATGCTTTAATAATTAATCCACTGTTTTGCTTCTGCTGTTCCTCTTTGTTGATTTTATTTTTAAGCCATACTTTCTTTGTAAAGTCCATTAACTTATTATTGTTTACAAAAAAAAGTGGAACCTTGGTTTATAAGCATAATTTGTTCCAGAAGCATGCTCTTAAACTAAAGTACTCGTATATCAAAGCGAGTTTCCCCATAGGAACTAAGGGAAACTCGTTTGATACTTTCCCACCCACCCCACCCCCTGAGGCCAGCGGCGCTGCTCTACCTTAACCCTCCCTGAGGCCACCGGTGCTGCTCCACATCCACCCGTGATCTGGCATCCCCTCCCCCCGCTTGTATTGCCCCCCCCCACCGCGATCTGGCATCCCCCACGCACTCACTCACCCACCCACCCAAACAATTGGCTTACCCCCATCTGGCCCTGGTAACAGCACCAACGCACAGGACATGCCGGTGCCGGTGCCTGAAGATCTGCTGTCTTCCTTTTGCTAGGCCTTGAGCATCTGCTCATGCTGAAGGCCTTCTAGTCTCGGAGAGAGTGAGACTAGAAGGCCTTGAGCATGCGCAGATGCTCAAGGCCCAGCAAAAGGAAGACAGCAGGTCTTCGGGCACCAGCATTGGCATGTCCTGTGCGTTGGTGCTGGTGCCAGATGAGGGTAAGCCAATGTATTTGGGTGTGTGGTGGGTGTGTGGGGGATGCCAGATTGTGGTGGTGTGGGGGTGATGCAAATGGGGGGAATTTCGGATCACGGGGGGCGCTCGTAAATCTAGTCAAGCTCGGTTTCTGAGGCACTGATTTTGCGAATGTTTTGTTCATCTTGCAAAACACTCACAAACCAGTGCACTCGTAAACCAACATAAGAACATAAGAAGCGCCATCTCCGGATCAGACCTTCGGGCCATCAAGTCCGGTGTTCCGCACACGTGGAGGCCCTGTCAGGTGTACACCTGGCGTAATTTTTAGTCACCCATATCCTTCTATGCCTCTCGTAAGGAGATGTGCATCTGGTTTGATTTTGAATCCTAGGACGGTCGATTCCGCAATAATCTCCTCTGGGAGAGCATTCCAGGTATCAACCACTCTCTGCGTGAAGCAGAACTTCCTAATATTTGTCCTGAACTTGCCCCCCTTAGCTTCATTCCATGTCCTCTTGTCCATTTCAAATTTGACAATGTAAATAGTTTTTTCTGCTCTATTTTGTTGATTCCTTTCAGTATTTTGAAGGTCTCGATCATATCCCCTCGCAGTCTCCTTTTCTCAAGGGAGAACAATCCCAGTCTCTTAAGTCGATCCTCGTATTCCAGTTTCTCCATACCTTTTACTAGTTTTATATCCTTCTTTAGGTTGGGAGACCAATGTTGGACGCAGTATTCCAAGTGGGGTCTGACCATTGCTCTGTAAAGCGGCATTATGACCCTCTCTGATCTACTTGTGATTCCCTTCTTTATCATGCCCAACATTCTATTTGCTTTCTTTACTGATGGTTTCAGGGTCCTATCTATCAGTACACCCAGGTCCTTTTCTTGTTCGCTCTTACCCAGAGTTGCACCTGACATTCTATACTCGTGTTCCATATTCTTATTGCCTAAATGCATCACTTTGCATTTCTCCACATTAAACTTCATCTGCCATTTCTCTGCCCATTTCGCTAACTGACACAAATCTCTCTGGTTTGACTGTATGTGCTTTGAACTATTTTGTCGGCATTTTATCAGTTTTTGTATAAATCAAGTACTGTATCTGAGTGTTTATGCTATGATATGTAAACAAAGTATGCTCTGTGGACTCAAATCCTCAGAAAGCTTTGCTTCTCCCAGAGAGCCAGGCTGCAATCAGAGAGCTTAAGCCTGTCCTTCTTTAGCTTCTGGGAGCGAACAGTATTCATTTTGTATAGGGTTACGACGTCTAGATTTCTCCGGACATGTCCTCCTTTTCGAGGACATGTCCGGGGGTCTGGACAGCTTTTCAAAACCCAACACTTTGTCCAGGTTATGAAAAGCTTCCAGCTAGCAGCGATGTTGGGACGGCATCTGCACATACGCAGATGCCTTCCCAACAAGCGAACAGGATGAGAGGGTGAGGCTGGGGGCGGAACAGGGCATGACCTGGGTGGAATAGGGCTGGGCTGAACTGGCTGGGGCTTGGGCCATGGGTCCGGATTTTCATGAAAATCTGGTAACCCTAATTTTGTAAGACCGCATGGCTGCCTGAAAACCTGGGTCTAACACTGTCCTCTCACCTGATTTCCTTCCTTTATTTCCACTAGCCTAATACAATTTAGGTTCAATATCTAAGCCTGAAGCACAGTGGTATTTCCCACAAGGTATGTGGACACACTCCCAGCTTTCATGTGGATAGGATGTGCTGGTAGATTAAGAAGATTCTGTACATAAAGTTGGACTGCCTTGAAATCATCAAATTGTAAGTATTTATTTTTTACTTCAAGTTATTAAAGAAAGTTAAAAAAAACTACAGATTCTGACTGATAACACTAACGGCCTCTTATACAAAGCCGCACTAGTGGCTGCGCTGCGCTAATGGCTCTGAAGCCAATAGAGATTTAAAGGGCTTCGGGGCTGTTGCTGCGCGGCTTTGTAAAAGAGGCTGTACGGTTACAGAAGTAACACTAAGGTTACAGAAGTAAGGGTTAAACTGAAGGGATCCAGTGAGTTCTTCAGTGCTTGGCCCGTGGGGAGTCTCTGTTTTTCAGTGCAAAACCTGAGGAGGTTTCAGTGAAATCTATGGTAAAGACTGTTCAGTAAAACTCTAACCAGCATATGTTGAACAGAAGGTTCTGTGCAAGTCTGGTGATGTGAGATGGATGGGGGCTTGCTAGAGGTGACAATGTTGGCATTCCTCCGTGTAGGATTCCAGTAAGCAGGAGTTCAGCCGAAAGGAGAAGAGAAATACTTGAATGCTGTCACATATTATATGGGTTGGCACATGTATAAACCTGTTTTACAAGCCCTCCTTTGTACTGTGAAACACAAAGTGCTCAGTTCTGTTTTTACACAGCCAGAATGTGGCTGTAAAAACACTGCTGATAAAGGTCTGTATCTCAGTCACGTATAAGGTCAAAATCGGATCCAGAATAAACAAGACATGTAGCAACAAGAAGTCACAAAAACATATCTCTGTCCTGCGTCTGATAACTCAATAGGTTAGGTACTGTATATGAATCTCCCGAAAGAGAACAGGGGCTTTATGTTTTAAGAAGCTTTGGACTAGATTCTATATACTGTATGTATGACATCTATAAACACTGGTGCCAAAACCCTCCCCTCTGAGCGATATTCTACAAATGGCCGTCAAAGTTACACGTCATTTATAGAATAGCACTTAGTGCTAGGACCCATACCTAACTATAGGCATGAGCACTTATACTAACAATGCAATTCCCTGTACGGTGGTACCTCGGTTTACGAGTGCACCGGTTTGCGAGTGTTTTGCAAGACGAGCAAAACATTCGCAAAATTGGTGCCTCGGAAACCGAGCGTGCCTCGATTTGCGAGTGGCGCTCCCCGCGATCCGGCACCCCCCCCCCCCCCGTGATCCGGCACCCCCCGCCGCGATTCGGCACCCCCCCAATGCAATATGAAGTCCCCCAGACCCACTCGAACCCGCTTCTTACTGTCATCTTGACCTCGGCACCGGCACCGGCATGTCCTGTGCATGTCCTGTGCATTGGTGCCGGTGCCCGAAGATCGGCCTCCTCTTCTTGCTGGGCCTTGAGCATCTGCGCATGCTCAAGGCCTGCGAGTTCACGCTCTCTCCGAGATTCTCGAAGATTGCGGTGGGGGGGTGCTGAATCGCGGTGGGGGGATGCCGGATCGTGGGGGAGGGGCTTTTGGGGGGAGCAATGCCGGTTCTCGTGAGGGGGGGGGGGGATAGAGCAGCGCTGCTAGCCTCGGGGGTAGGAACGTATCAAAGCGAGTTTCTATTATTTCCTATGGGGAAACTCGCTTTGATATACGAGTACTGTATCTAGATTAAACTCGGACCCCCTTTGTTCTATAGCTACACATGCCCATTTCTGAACACCCATTTGGGATGTACATATAATTTAGGTGTGGATTCCATGCCTAAATTTACACATGCACATTTTAATTAAAACCAATTAGCACCAATAATGACTCCTTAAGATCCTGGTTATTGTTGTTAATTGGCTCATCATTCAATTAAATTGCATGTGCAAATTGTGCACACACCCAAATTGTGGGGTTCATTTTTTTTATTTTTTCTACAGTAATAAAAGAATCTGTGATTTAATTCTTTTAAAAAAATTTTTTTACTGCTGGAAATGCTTTGAGCGCTAATATATAGCAACATATATGGTGTTTACAAATAATATTTTATACTTCAAAATTAGTGGAATCTGTTCTATAGGCAACCCCCCTCCTCCCCTCTCCCCCCACACACTTTTACTAAGCAACAGTAGAGGGTTTTTTTTACCATTGCCCGGAGTGCTAAATACTCTGGTACTCATAGAATTCCTGTGGCATTTTTCAAGATTGCGTTTTTTTGAATATTTGTGCCAGGCAGTAAGTAGGATTTGTTTAGTGTGCACCGCAAGTTCAGATTCTGACTTGATTTTTCTTGAAATCTGGCGCCATCTACTGGGCTACTCTTTACACCCTTGAGGAAGGCCTTTTTGGCCGAAACAGGGACCGTGTTAGGGTGCAGTGTACATTACAATCCGAAGGACTGGGGTCCAGTATATATTTCATTATAAAGGACTTGTTTATGCCTGCCACATCCTGTGCATATGTTAGATATGTGTACTTGTAGTTTTAATTTTGAAATTTGTTGATACTTTAATAAACTGATTGTCCTTGCAGCGGTTTGACTAGTGTCCCTTCCCCATTTTTTTTTTTTTTTTTGTTTCCACATATACATGTGGGGTTGTACTTTTCCTTTGTATTGTTTGATACATTGCTTTAGATGGCAAGACATTAAGCAACAACAAATGGACAGATCCCATTGGAAAAATGCTGGATTCTGCTACTGAATTGGAAATAAATCTGATTTTACCAAGATCTCTGTTGACCCTGATCTTCCTCAGCTCAGTAGTGAAGTGATCAAAGACTTAAGCACAGATCAAAACTATGGCTATAGAACTGTAACTACCATTAGAATAGATGTCTAGAGAGTGGTTATTATAAATGTTTTTTTTAAATATAAAGATGTCACATTTCTAAATAAAAAAAAATTAGAATATACCCAGAAGTCTCTAGAATAACACAAAAAAAGAGGAAACAATTTTTGCTTTTGAGACCCCAGGTTCAAAAACTGGGAGCTACTTTTGTATTAAGATTTCCATGTAAATGTTTGGTTAATTTTAAAGGAATTAGGTACATTTTCTTGGATTCCACATAGTTATCTAGACTTATTGTAGATCATGGAGTGGTGATAGCAAGCACACCTACTAGTAGCCAAGTATAACGCTCGTAATTAGGAATTTTTGGGTCCACTTCAGGCTGTCTTTTTTTATTCCTTTGATTTCTTTATTATGACGAAGTAAATAATATCTGACTTTTTGTACACTCCTTCTCCAAGGATTGTGGACTAATGTATGGTAGAAACACATTGGGCTCTTTTTACGAAGCCGTGTTAGCGGTTTATCATGCGTAATAGCGCGTGCTAATTTGCCAGCCGCGCTAGCCGTTACCGCCTCCTCTTGAGCAGGTGGTAGTTTTTCGGTTAGCGCGGGGGTCAGCATGCGTTAAAAAGGTGCGTGCGATAAAGCCTTTAACGCAGCTTCGTAAAAGGAGCCCATTATATTTTCCTTTGTACTTAGGAATTTATTTCCAGTGATACTGTTATTTCCAATATGCTTTGTGATATCATAAAAATTTGAAATTCAATAAAGAATAAATTACAAAAAGAAAAGAATAGATGTCTTGTCAAAGTACTGGCTCCGTTGGAAATAAGACCTGTGTCACATTACAGATGACTCACAACAGCTGAAAGGTTCATGAGAATATGGTGTTCCAAGTACAATCCAAAAATATAGAATCTGAAAAACTTTAGAATGACTGTAGAATTATTTTTACTGTCTCTTAACCAATCCCTAATCCACAACAGAATATTGCCTCCCATCCTCAATTTAGTCCTTTTTTTTGACTGAAAGTTATCATATTTGATGTCTTCTCCTAACTAAAATTCACATCCTGGTATAAATGATGTGAAACAAACTGTGCAGAAAGAGGATAAATAACCTCTCTGAAATATAAATGTTCTGACGTTCTGGAAACTGTATGTATCTCATTTTAAGTGTTGACAAAAGGTCCAATGGTTTCAAATATGTAAAATTAAATTCAGATGAATACAGGTTAAAACCAGTTCAGTCAATGTTTAGCTGCCAGCAGCCATCATTTTGCTAAAGTAGCGGTATTCTGTATATTTACTCACTCAAAAGTGGTGCGTAAATGCGGGTGACCTGTTATAATGCATAGGACCAAGGATAAATGCAGTGGCAATTTTGTTGACTGCAGGGGGAAGGTGTGGCTAACTGGTAGAGCTGCTGCCCCACCACGCAGAGATTGCGAGATCAAGTCCCAGTGCTGTTCTCTGTGACCCTGGGCAAGTCACTCAATCTTCTAGTGCTCACCACTGTGAATGTCAGTTTGAAATACCAAAGCCACAAAAAGGCAGTATATAAATCCCCATTATATCATAAAAGGGAATGGGACCTTCCTTAGCATAAGGTAAAATAGAGGCTCAACAACTCTTCTATGTATTGGGGGGGGGGGGGGGTATTTTGCTAATGGCTAAGGACAGAAAATTTAAGGCCTGCAGTGGATAATATGCTGGGTTCAGTAAACGGTGTTCACAATTCAGTGCCAAAAAATATTGGCACTGAGTGGAATTCTATAAATGGTGTTCCAGGATCAGTGCCCTGTACAGAATAACATGTAGCACCAGGAAGGATCCACATCCAACTTTGAGCATGAAGAGCTACACCAACTGAAACCAGGCATAAATTCTGGTGTGAAAGTTGGATGCAGATCTGTACTAGTCAAAAGCACTGCATACATTTTAAGGGACTGTCCATGACCTTCCCATGGCCATGCCCCCTTTGCAGTTCCACATGAAAACGCTTAGGTGCTGTTCTATAAATGGGCTTGGCAGTGTGTTTTTGTGTGAATCTGCCTTGGTGCCTTGCGTCTGTTAGAATGATTTTCCCTGGCAAATTTTCAGCGTGGAAGTAGTGGCTAACATTTAGCCACTTATATAGAACTAGTGTTTAAGCCCGTTAGATTAACGGGTGCTAGAATATATGTGAAAATTACTGAAAACTTAATGTGAGAGCTTTAATATCCATCGTATGGTTGATTTATTTAAAGTTTTTATATTTTTCCTATTTGTTGCATACTTTGTGCTTAATAAATTGTTTTTTTGTCCATTTTTTCTGCAAATCTGTATAAGTCTGAGTGTCTGTGTGTCTCTCTCTCCTTGTCCAGTGTTTCTTGTGGGTTTTTTTTCAATGTCTCTTTAGATCCCTGTCCAGAAATTCTGAGTGTCTTTGTCTCTCTCTCTCCTCGTCCACTGTATTTTTTTATTTTTTTTTTTCAATCTGTCTCTTTAGCCCCCTGTCCTTCTGTGAGTGTCTCAGGCCGCTGTCCACCTCAGTAGCATGTTCCCTCTGACGCGATCGCGTCAGAGGGAACGTGCTACCATGTGGAGAGCGGCCTGAGAGGTTCGCTAAAGCCGGCCGCGAACCTCAGCAGGCCGCTTTGAACATGATCGGTAGCGGCTGTTGCGGGAGGATTGGGGGGGGGGAGTCGTTGACGTGCAGGCCGCTGTGAACAGGAGCGGCGGCAGGACCATGAGGCGGGAGTGAGCTGTTCGGCTTCCCCTATCTGGGGAAACCGCCATGCCGAGGATAGCTGGGAGTGAGTTTTTCGACTTCCCCTATTTGGGGAAACCGCCGTGCCGAACTCAGCTGCGCGTCGGGAGTGAGATGTTCGACTTCCCCTATCTGGGGAAACTGCCGTGCCGGACTCAGCTGCGCGTGGGGCCGTAGTAAGCGCGGGGCATGCTGCACTCTTGGCGGCGATTGGGTGCAGAAAAGAAATGGATTATTACATTACATTAGGGATTTCTATTCCGCCATTACCTTGCAGTTCAAGGCGGATTACAAAAGAATTATCTAAGATGTATTACAACAAGAACTTACAAAAAAAAAAATTGGTCATTTTCAAAAAGAGTAAGAAATGGGTAAGGTTATTTGTTTGGGGTAGTTGGCTTTAATGAGAGGTGGAGTTTGAGACTTGCGGTATTATTTCTTTTTTCAGAGTTTTCTTGAAGAATATGGTCTTTATTTCTTTTCTAAATGTCTTGTAGTCGATGGATGCCGTCAGTAGATTGGCGATTTGGTTGTCTAGTTTGGCTGCTTGAGTGGTCAGGAGGCCATCATATAGTTTTTTCCATTTGACCTCCTTAATTGGGAGGTATGAGAATGGGGTGTGAGTTTTCCTATGTCTGGTTGCGGTGTTGTGGATGAGGCGGTTATTCAGGTAGTTTGGACTGTCTCCGTATAAAGTCTTAAATAGTAGGCAGTAGAATTTAAATTGTATTCTTGCTGGAATCGGAAGCCAGTGCAATTGGAGATATGCTTCTGTAATGTGATCATGTTTCTTTAATGAGTAGATGAGTCTTAGTGCTGTGTTTTGGATAGTTTGTAGTTGTTTTGTTATGGTTGTAGGGCATGGGAGGTAGAGGATATTACAGTAGTCAAGTAGGCCTAGTATTAAGGACTGAACTATGAGCTGGAATTGAGTTTTCTCGAAGAATTTCCGAACTTGTCTTAAGTTTCTCATGACTAAGAATGACTTTTGTATTGTTTTATTGATTTGCGGTTTCATGGTGCAGCATCTGTCGATAGTTATTCTAGCAGTTTTAGGGTGGTTTGTATGGGGTAGTTGATTGCGTTGATTTCAATGTTGGTTATGGTTGGTATTTTGTTGTTTTCTAGAAGGATGAATTTCGTTTTATCTGGGTTCAATTTCAGTTTGTGATCTTTCATCCAGGTTGCTATTGATTTTAGTGTTTGGTATATTGTGTTCGTCATGGAGAGTTCAGGTTGATTGAAGGGTATGAGAATGGTAATGTCATCGGCATAGCTGTAGGAGGTTATGCCTTGTTTGTCCAGGTGAGAGCTGAGGAAGGATGTATAGAGATTGAAGAGAGTCGGGGATAGAGGGGATCCTTGGGGAACTCCGCAGGGGTTTGATCAAGGTTCAGATTTTTGTTTGTCTGATTTTACTCTATAGGTTCTTGATTTAAGGAATCCTTCAAACCATGTGTATACTTTATCTGTGATACCTATTGTATCCAGGATTTAATTGAAAATGTCTGTTAAAGGTTTGTTAGAGATAAGAATGACTATTTGCAACTTCTCTGCGACCTGGTGTTCAGACAATGGAGTCAATGTCCTCTGCCCCTGCCTCTCAATCGCCCTCTTCTTCTCCTATGGTCCGTTTTCTTCAGGTCTAAAAAAAATCCCCTTCCGATCCTTCGCTTCTAGATAAATTCCAAGTTTTATTAAAATTTGATATACTGTCTAAAAATTGTCAAAGCGGTTAACATCAACTTATTTACAAAATTTTAAAATCTAAGGGGAACATACTTAAGACTAAAGAGCTCATAATCGAAAGTGAAAAACATCCAAAAAACGGCCTAAGTCAGCACTTGGACGAACATTGTCAAAATACGTCCAAGTGCTGATAATAAAACTGGGTTTTGGACGTATTTATAAACGACCTAGGCTTTCACAGTGCCGCTCAACAACCAGAGCTAAATGGGGTATTTCAGGAGGAGTGTCAAGGACGGGAATTGGGTGGGACAAAAACCTACCTAAAGTGATCAGATAAGCACTGCAAACACATAATACAGACCCTCACACACTACCTTAGTGATCACCGACCCCCCCCCCTAAAAATCGTAATCACAGTTTTTAAATTCTGCCTCCAGAACATCAGCACCTGGCAGCCTGGAATAGGAAAGCTTAGTCGCGCTGCACAGAGGCATCTTAAGTGGTCTTGGGGGTGGGTTAGGGACCCATGGAGAAGAGAAGAGGACCCATGCCCATAAGCCACTGTAATGACTGCATTGATGGTGAAACATGTGCACTCGCCTAAAAAAAAACAAACCCTTTTGTACTGCCCTATAAGTGGCTCCTGCAGCCATAAGGGCTATTGGGCTATTGGTAGATAGGTGGGTCTAGGAGATTCTGGAGGTGGTTTGGGGGGCTCACCATTACCTATAAAAGAGCTGTAGTTAGTTGGCATCCTTTTTGTGAAGTTCACAGTAGTGCCCTTTATGGTAGCCCACTGTTTAAGTGCCATGTGTGGGTGTCCTGTCCATCACTTTGCAGACCCCTCCCACGTCCAAAAGGTCTGTTTCTAGGAGTTTTGGACTTGGATGAAAATGTGGTATAAAGATGGACGATTTAGCGATCTGGACGATCAGGCGGCTGGACGTATAGATAGACGATTTTCAAAAACAATTATTTTTTTGGCCGTATTTTTTTGAAAATGTGTCCTATGCTGTTTTTTACTTTGGACGACTTGTGACTTAGACGAAAACAGACTTAGACGTTCCTTTAGATTATGCCCCTCTAAGCACTAACAGGACTTAAAGAAACAGCCAGAGAAGAGGGGAGAAGAACAATATATAATAGTAGAGAAGAACATAAAAGATTAGTACAGTATGGATGAGCTTGTGTCTGAAGAATAATCTTTCGGTTTGTTTTTATTGTCTGTAATATACATCCATCTATATACCTGGTTGGAGGAATAATCATTGGCATCTCTATTCTGTTTTTGCTTTTTGATATGATCACGGTATTTATTGATGGTTTCCTTTATTTCTTCCATTTTTTTGTCTGTCATCTCTGTGCCTATGTAGTTTTCTTTGTTTTGCACGTGTTCTTCCAATAATCCTTTTTGTTGCTGTAATTCCTTCTTGCTTTTAACAATAGCATTAAATCTAAGGAGCATCTATTAAGGATTTTATTCCATTTATCCACAAATGTATTATCTGATTTAGTCAGTCATGTCATACTTTAGACAGACCCTTGTAACAAGGATCAGTGAAACATACTGTTCTACTGCCCTTGCTGATGACTAAAGCAGCAAAACAGAGCTAAACTTAGAGAACTGATGTCACAAACATCATCCAACTGATTCACAAGTGTTCTTGATAAATATGTCATTCAATGAAATGATCAGCTGGCCTTCTGATATATTTTCATACACTGTTCTGTAAAGACATTACCGGTAGTTCAGTCTAATGCGTTTCAGTGTACATGTTCCTCTTTCTCCACTCATGCTCCAAGAAGCCTCTTTAAAATAACTGTTGGGAAAATTGGTTGCCTTACATTCACTGCACAGAAGCTGAGGCTGTTACTGTTAGACCTCACCAGCAAGCTAGTTAAATAGTTGTAATTAGACAGTAAAGCACTTTACTTATTAAATAAGATAATAAATGGAAGGTAAAAGCATTTTTATATACAAAACTTATAAAACTTTACAAGTTAAATAGGCTTTCAATGAACCATTTTCAAGTGCATATGTAAAAATGATGTCTGACTTTTATTTATGACTCATTAAAATGTGTTTTGGCTTCCATGGACTTGGCTGTAAATAACTTTGTTTTCTCCATTCCTTTTACTTAGCAAAATAAATCCTTGCGTAAGAATGCAGAATTAAGAGCTCCCCCCTGCATGGGAGCTGACAGTAAATTGGAGGCATGCCCAGCTTCACCTTCCCAGCTAGCTTAGGCAGCAGTGGGAAATTTCCTGTTTTAAAGTGTTGGGATGGGGGACATCATACCTTTAAGTAGTGCCTTCAGAATTACATTGGTGAATTGCTGCAATTAAGAAACTTTCACTGGATCTTATTCTGGATTTAACTACTTTCACTGTAAAAATTTCTTCCTCTTGCATGCAGGCTGAGAAGATGTTTTTCACTGCAGGGCTTCCTAAGCCTTCATGGAAGGATTTCTGCTGGAAGAGCCCTTACATCATTGAATGTGCTAGTCCCATGAGCAGTGTCATCCTTGGAGCAAATTAATTCCATCAAGCAAGCACATGAGAAGGAACTGATTGGGGAGTTATTACATTACATTAGTGATTTCTATTCCGCTTGTACCTTGCGGTTCAAAGCGGATTACATTGGAAGAGAGCTGGACATTTCCAGGAGGTTGCATTACATTGGAAAATTGCTGTTACAGGTTACAAATTGAGGATTCATATTATATTACATTGGAAAGATTTCAGGTTACATTACAAAGATAATTCAGATTAGCATTACATTGGGGACAATTTCGGGTTGCGTTACATTGATGAATATCCGGCTTCCTTATATTGGTAGATATCTGGAGATATTAGGATACTGGTTGATTACTTGGGTATCCGGTACTTTTTGGGACGTTGAAGAAGAAAAAAGAATAAAGATGGGATGGGAATGAGGGGGAGATTAAGTTGATTGAATATACTTTTTGAATAGAAGTGTTTTGATTTCTTTTCGGAATGCTTCATCCCTGGATTGAGCATACTCCGTTGGTGCTACATTTGTTCACTAGCTATGAAGATTAAAGAATCTTTTGAGGAAGCAACCTTGTGGTAGGAAGAAGAAGGTAGCACAGCAGAAAGCTCCCTCAGGAAACAACCATCTGATAGGCAGAAAATGGGACATTGCAGATGTTTCCTAATGGGCCATCCACATAACTCACTAGCAATGGAACTGGGTCTTTAGAATCCATTATGGACCTTTTATTCAAGCATTGCTGCAGTCTAACTTCAATCTTCCTGGGATATTCCTACAACCCCTCCCCTTCTCCCCCACCCACAACTACCGTATTTTCACGTAGATAACGCGCACCCGTGTAAAACGCACACACCGGGTATAACGCGCGGAAAACACAAAATTATGTACAGAAATTTTTGTATACCGCGCATGCTGCCCGACTCTCCAGTCGCCCGCCCCGACTCTCCTCTCCCCCTTGAAGTCCTGTCCCCACCCTGAAAGCCTGATGCCCCCCCCCGACGTCCGATTCATCCCCCCCCCGCAGGACCGCTCGCACCCCCACCCCGAAGGACCGCTCGCACGCACCCCCACCCTGAAGGACCGCTCGCACCCCCACAGCCTCCCGACCCCCCCCATCATGTAGAAGCTCCTACCGGTGTCCTGCTGCTTCCTCTCTTGCCCCGCCGACTCCCCGACACGATCGGGGCAAGAGGGAGCTCAAGCCCTCTTGCCCCAGCCAACCGCGGCACCCCCGACACGATCGGGGCAAGAGGGAGCTCAAGCCCTCTTGCCTCAGCCAACCGCGGCACCCCCGACACGATCGGGGCAAGAGGGAGCTCAAGTCCTCTTGCCCCCCCGACTCCCTGACACGATCGGGGCAAAAGGGAGCCCAAGCCCTCTTGCCCCGCCGACTCCCCAACTCCCCGACAATATCGGGGCCAGGAGGGAGCCCAAGTCCTGGCCCTGGCGACCCCCCCCCCTAGTTGTTCAGGCCAGGAGGGAGCCCAAACCCTCCTGGCCACGGCGACCCCCTACCCCCACCCCGCACTACATTACGGGCAGGAGGGATCCCAGGCCCTCCTGCCCTCGACGCAAACCCCCCTCCCCCCCAATGACCGCCACCCCAAGAACCTCCGACCGCCCCCCCAGCCGACCCGCGACCCCCCTGGCCGACCCCCATGACACCCCCACCCTCCTTCCCCGTACCTTTCTGTAGTTGGCCGGACAGACGGGAGCCAAACCCGCCTGTCCGGCAGGCAGCCAACGACGGAATGAGGCCGGATTGGCCCATCCGTCCCAAAGCTCCGCCTACTGGTGGGGCCTAAGGCGCCTGGGCCAATCAGAATAGGCGGGGCCTGAGGCACATGGTCGGGTTGGAACTATATAAAAAAAAATTTGTACAACGCGCTCATGCGTATACCGCGCAAGGGTATGCATGGTTTGTAAAAACACGTATAACGCGCGCGTTATATGCATGAAAATACGGTAATTTCCAGTAGCAGCACTATTCCTTGTTCAAGGCACACTTTGGGCAGACACAACCATCTCAGCCAGAGTGAAAGAATACTGATCTTCTGGAAAATCAAATACGAACCAAGTAGCACTGGGTAGTACTAAAACCAAACTATCTTCACAAAACCCAATAACATGACTGAAACAGTATAACTGAGACTCTCATTTTGTGGGTCGTTTAACCAGATTGATTCAAGATGAAGCTGAGGTGAATATGCCAAATGATGAGTATACAATGCCTGTTTCTGGCAGATTATAAGAACATAAACATTACCATAGTGGGTCACTCCCTACTGCCCACCACTCTAACCAGCAGATTAAACATCCCCCCCCCCCCTAACTGTATCCCGCCCCTAGCATCCTGTTTGTTTGTCCTTTCTGTTTAGATTGTAAGCTCTTTTGAGCAGGGACTGTCACTTTCATGACTCTGTACAGCGCTGCATATGTCTGGTAGCACTCTAGAAATAATTAATAATAGTAGCAAGTCTATATAGCCCAGTATCCTGTTTCTAATAGTGGCAAATCTGGGTCACAAGTACCTGGCAAAATCCTAAAAAGTACCAAGATTCAATGCTATTATCCCCAGGGATGGGTAGTAGCTTTCCAGTTACATGAATTGCTTTTACCATATCCTTTAGAAATGAGTTGCAGAGCTTAATTATGCATGCGTGAAATAATATTATTTCCTACTTGTTAAATATATGACTATATAACTTCATGTAGTGTCCCTTAGTCTTTGTGCTTTTTGAAAGAGTAAACAAAAGATTTATATCTACCATCCCACTCTACTCCACGCAGGATCTTCAAGACCTCCATGATTTCTCCCCTCAGCTGTTTCTTCTCTAAGTTGAATAGCCTTTACCTCTTTAGCCTTTCTTCATATAAAAGACATTCCATTCCCCTGTTCATTTTAGTTGGTTTTATATGTAGACTGTATATAACAAATTAACCCCCCATTTTACAAAACTGCAGCATGGTTTATAGCACTGGCCGCAGCAGTAACAGCTCCGATGGCCAGTGCTAAAAACCATGCTACGGTTTTGTAAAAAAATGTGTGGGGGGGGGGGACATGAGAAGGTAAATGTCATTGCGAATTAAGGATAGACAAGCGATTTACCTTCCCTATTTGGACAGATAACATACATTCAGAGGCTGAATTTTGCCACTGCATGCTTATGATTTTGCCACACTTGCCCCATCCCAAACCCAAAGCCGGCCCTGCCCCTAGGTAGACTAGATATGTGCCTCGATCAGAATGACAGAATTAGGTAAGGAGGGTGACCCAACTCTGGCATGGGAGAGAGCCTCTCCCCTCTTTCCTCATCCCACCGGACCTGCTTCCACTGCTATTTTACATCCTCCTGAACCTGAAGCTGTGAAAGTATTGAACACTGCTGGGCCCTCTAAGTGCAGGCCCAGGTTCAGTCGCAGCTATGTTCTGCCTCCCTACAGACTTGCTGTTGGAAAGGGGTGGAACATGGCAGCACTTGAGCACAGGCCTGTGTTTAAAAGCTCTGCACAGCACTCAATACTCTCACAGCTTCAAGCCTAGTCCAAGAGGAGGTGGAGTGATGGTGGCAACAGGAGGTGCAGAAGGAGGAAGAGAAGAGGGGGGGAGGACGCAGGGTAGGTTTAGGGCAGGGGTGTCCAATGTCGGTCCTCGAGGGCCGCAGTCCAGTCGGATTTTCAGGATTTCCCCAATGAATATACATGAGGTCTATTTGCATGCACTGCTTTCATTGTATGCTAATAGATCTCATGCATATTCATTGGGGAAATCCTGAAAACCCGACTGGATTGCGGCCCTCGAGGACCAACATTGGACACCCCTGGTTTAGGGTATGGAAGATGAGTTGCTGAATCAGGAGGTAGATAGGAAAGGGAAGATGAGATGTAGGAGATTGGGGGAGGATGTAGGGAGGACGAGGATATACTGGGAGAGTGGTGAAGAATGAGAAGGGATGAGAATTGAAGGAGATATGTTGGACACCTGGGGGGAGAGGGGGAGGGAGGGAAAAGGCATATGCTAAACTATTGGAGATGGTGGTGGTGGGGGCACATGACTGAAGGTTTGTCTAGGATATCAGCTGCCTTTGGTGGTGATGGTGGTGGTGGTAGTGGGGGGGGGGGGGGGGAGGTGCATGGCTGAAAGTTTCCCTAGGATGTCAGCTGCCTTTGTAGCATCCGGCCCTACCCAAACTATAAGCTTTTCTAAGTGAATAACTGGTCAATGTGCTATGAAAATGGTCAAAAATATGTTTATTATAGAAACATAGAAACATGATGGCAGATAAAGGCCAAATGGCCCATTTAATCTGCACATCCGCAGTAACCATTATCTCTTCCTCTCTCTAAGAGATCCCACATGCCTATCCTATGCCTTCTTGAATTTAAACAGAAAGACTGTTTGAATTCTACTTCTGGGAGACTGTTCCATGCATCTCCCAACCTTTCTGTAAAAAGGTATTTCCTTAGGCTCAGGAGTAATCTATCACCTCTTAACTTCATCCTCTGCACTCTCATTCCAGAACTTCCTTTCAATTGAAAGAGACTCGACTCATGCGCATTTATGCCGCAGAGGTATTTAAACGTCTCCATCATATCTCCCCTATCCTGCCTTTCTTCCAAAGTATATATATTAAGATCTTTGGGCACACTGGATGGACTGTTCAGGTCTTTATCTGCTGTCATCTACTATGTTACTATGAGGTGGGTCTCTTTCACTTGAAAGGAAACTCCAGAGTGAGAGGGTATAGGATGAAGTTAAGAGGTGATAGTCTCAAGAAGGGTGGTAGATGCATAGAATAGTCTCCCGGTAGAGGTAGTGGAGACAAAGACTGTATCTGAATTCAAAAAAGTGTGAGATATGCATGTGGGATCTCTTAGGGAGAAAAAGAGATAGTGGATGCTGTGGATAGGCAGACTAGATGGACCATTTGGCCTTTATCTGCCATCATGTTTCTCTGACCACTTCAGCCCTATTCAGATAGCACCACTGAAAATCTTTATAGAGCAGTACAGCACTATCTAGATCAATGGTTCCCAACCATGTCCTGGAGGACCACTAGGCCAATCGGGTTTTCAGGCTAGCCCTAATGAATATACATGAGAGAGATTTGCATATAATGGAAGTGAGAGGCATGCAAATCTGCTCCGTGCATATTCATTAGGGCTAGCCTGAAAACCCTATTGGCCTGGTGGTCCTCCAGGACAGGGTTGGGAACCACTGATCTAGAGAGTCTTGGGGTAGTCTGCAGGTAGAGTTGGGATAAAGAACAAAATTATCTGAGTAGAGGCTACTTGGATAACAATCCAGATAACTTAGGACAGTAAAAAAGATGTCCTAAGTATATCTGGATATGCTATTTGGATAGTGGCTAAATATCATTGCTGCCCAGATAGTGCTAGACACTTGCTATAGCATCTGGGTATTTAGTGGCAGCAACTGTTACTACTGCTGAATACCCACATTAAAAAAAATCTACCCAGTGCTTGAGCACTGGAGCAATAGGCAGCCATTGAAGATGAGATCAGTATTAAAACCTACTGGAGTGTCAAGAGTGGACAGTATGACTCAGATCACAGAAATCTAGACATGTTTCATGAGGACATGGAGGAAATGAGTTCAAGAAGGGCCATCCTAGGTCTTGTCATCCTAGCAGTAAATATTCTACTACAGTACTTTTGGCAACATGAGGGATTGACAACAGAGGCATTGGGCTAGATTCAATAAATGGTGCTCAAACCCACAAAATACAAGGGGAATACACTTGGTACACCAAGTAACCAGATCCAAAAGTAGGCTAACTATCAGAACCAAAAAAAAGGGACTGGCAATGCTGTTCAAACACATAAACCGGGCTTATGAAAACAGTGCTCAGAAGGTATTGTTTGTTCTCAGACAAGACTTCGGGACGAGCCCGAGTGTTAGCATGTCTGAAATCTCAGGCTCCTAATCATTGCACTGTAATGTTGCCCTTCTGAAGAGAGATATTTTTAAATATGCACTTAATGCTAAAGCAGAACTTGCTCAAATAGTGAATATTAGAGTTTAAATTTGTATTGGTTTTAACATTTGACAATTTTAAAATTTCAAATGAAAAGAAAAAATACAATGTAACCACCATCAAACCTAGGATCAAAAATATAGGAATTAAACAAAAAATTACACAGTAAATTTTTAAACAAATAAGCAAATAGTAAAAAGGAAAATGAAGGTGCAGTCTGATTGCTCTTAAACTATTCTTTCTGAGCTATCTAAGAGCCAGCCATACTCATAATTAATCAAGAATTACTCTTAGTAGATATAAATTTAGATAACTGCTGTGGGTCATAGAAGACATACCTGTCCTCCTTATAAACCAATACACATTTACAGGGGAATCGTAGAACAAAAGTTGCCCCCAACTGAATGACCTGTGGTCTCAAAATAAAAAACTGTTTTCGTCTTTTCTGGATATAACGAGATACATCTGGAAACATTCTGATAGTGTTAGTCAAAAATGGAACACCTTTATATTTAAAAAACAACTTTAGCATCCATTCTCTATCGAACTGTACCATCAATGTTGCAGAAACCTGAACCTCAGTCTCTGACTTCTCAAGGAAATTAGTTAAGTCCAAACTATCAGCAGATAGATTCTGCTGGTTTGGACTTTGAGACTTAACTCTCTTTGGAAGGTAATATATCTTAGAGAGAGGTGGATAAGAGGTTTCTGGCACCTTCAGAATTTCATTCATATATCTTTTAAACATAACTAAAGCAGTTATTGGGAAAACTTTGGGAAAATTGATGATCCGCAGATTACATCTCCTGATGGAATTTTCCAACATTTCTTGTTTGAAATGTAGGCTCGCACTATCTTTAACCCAAGTTAAAGCTTGTGCTTCCAAAGATTTCATCCGGACTTCCAATTCATCAGATTTATTTTCCAAAGTTGTTACTTTATTTTTAAGTTCCAAATTCTTTGAAAGTACTTTAGTACACTGTGTAGAAAGTTGCTGTATTTGGTTCCCCAGTGAAACTTGCAAATTAGTGATAGCGTTCCAAATTGATTACCTCAGGTCTCTGTAGGGACAGAAACTCAGTTCTAAAACCCCTGTTGCCAACAAAGTACCTGTATCCATGGTAGTTGCCACAGAAAATTCATGAGCCGGCCCTGCTCCCCCCATCGATCGCTGAGATGACAAGTCAGACAGCTTCTCCTGCCTCATACCAGAGCCGGAACCCCCGCTCTGCACAACCGGCAGAAGAACGTCCCAGGCCAACGCCTCTTCTGCTGCCTCGGGCGGGTTGGTGGACTGCGCTCATCCGGGGACAAAGTAGCACCTTCGAAGGAGAACTCCTGCGCCTCAGCCTGCGCTTGTTCTCTAGCCGAGAAAGGCCCCGATTGTGGTGTTCTTGAGCCACGTTCGACGAAGATGTCCATTAGGCTGGTCTGCAAGACAGTTTCATCCGGGAACACTCGGACCTTCGATTTTCTTTATACCATCAGGTAGGCAATGAAAATCTATGAGATTCTCCACAACGGTGTCTCCCCGAAGACCGCCATCTTGGTCAATCTCCGTCCCCAGAGGCTCCACAAATAGTGAATATTAAACAGCACACTTATCTTTGGTCGTGTTCTGGGTTCTAATGCGTTTCACAGAATTGCTGCCTCAGAAAGCCCGTATAGCTTAAGTGGCTGTCCACGTTTGAAAGGTCTATGAAGTAAATGAAAAACATGTTACACTAGTTGTTATCTCTGACACAAAACATTAGAATAAGCTTTTGGGATTCCAAAATGGTACCTGTCCCTGGAACTCTTTCAAAACTTGCAGACAACTGACAAAGAACGTCATCAGAGTTTAAAGATCCCAGACCAGAAGTGACATCACTCCCCATTTGCTGAGTACAATGGAAACCAAGGTAATTATAAATAAATTTGATTGTGAATGAATTTTATGAATGGTTGAGAAAAGCCCACCACTCAATTTCCCTATTTAGCCCCAGCAGTGTGACTGTTTCCCACCTATGAATCCATTGCTACTCCCTCTTCCATAATAATTCTGCAACATTCTCACCCCTGGGCAATGTGGGTGCCTCCAACACTCTGTACTTCAGGACAGTAATTTCATGCGACAGAGCTTGCCAATGTGCTGTAAGGGGAGCTATCAAATTGCTTCTCCAGAGTCTGCTCAAGTGCTCCACGATACGAGTCTTAACACTCCGTGTGGTGTGCCCGATGTAGAATAACTCACAAGGGCATTTGATTAGGTACAGAACCCCTGCAGTGTTGCAGTCCGTGTCCGCTCGACAATGAGGGTGCTGCACTGATACCTCTATAACATATGCACAGACGGTGCATTGACCACATTGACGAGGGCATTTGTCTACAATAAATTTCACCTGCCATTTGGATGCCCAGTCTTCCAATTTCCTAAGGTCTTCCTATAATTTTTCACAGACCACATGTGTTTTAACAACTTTGAAAAGTTTCATGTCAACTGCATATTTAATCACCTTACTTGTTGTTCCCATTTCCAGATCATTTATAAATATATTAAATAGCACCAGTCCTATTACAGATGCCAGTGGCATTCTGCTATTTACTCTCCTCCACTGAGAAAAATGGCTATTTAACTCAAAGTTTAAATGTCATCGTGGATTTGGTATACCGCTTTACTGTGGTACAATTAAAGCAGTTTACATTTACTAAGAAACAACAGAAAATAATGTTTAACTTTCTGAAAGGATATTAACAAAGTTAAGGCAGTACTGAGATATTTTTCAAAGGAATTTGCTCAGATAAGTAGTTAGTTGTTTAGGTAAATTCCCAAGACTTAAAACTTCCCTCCACTTTGTATACACATGGGTACATCACGTTACCCTTCTCCTAAAGTCACTTCATTGGCTTCCCATCTGTTTCCGAATATAATTCCAACCCCTCTTACTGACCTACAAATGCACTCAATAAGCTGCCCCTCACCATCTCTCTTCGCTTATCTCCCCCTGTGTTCTCCTCCCCCCCTCCCATGAGCTCCGCTCAGCAGGTAAGTCCCTCCTATCTGTGCCCTTCTCTTCAGTTGCCAACTCCAGACTTCATCCCTTCTATCTCGCTGCACCGTATGCTTGGAACAAGCTGCCTGAATCCCTATGACAAGCTCCATCTCTGGCAGTGTTCAAGGCCCAGTTAAAAGCCCACCTCTTCAAGAGTGCTTTCGACTCCTAACTCCTCTCACCTTGGGTTCTGCATTCTTCAATCCTATATGTCATGTCTGTCTGGCCAAGTTAGATTGTAAGCTCTTCCGAGCACGGACCGTCTATAAATGTCATAATGTACAGTGATGTGTGCACCTTTCAGCGCTATATAAGTGATAAGTAGTAGTAGATCTATACCAGTGATATCAAACTCAAACCCTTTGCAAGGCCACATTTTGGATTTGAAGGTACTTGGAGGACCTCAGAAAAAATAGTTAATGTCTTATTAAAGACATTTAAGCCCGTTACATTAACGGGTGCTAGAAAGCAGCCCCTTTTCCCTCTCCCCCTCCAGTTCCTCCCTGACTCTCTTTCCATTAACAGGTGCTAGAGTAGATGTCTGTATGTCTGGTTGTTTGTTTATTTTAATTTGTCTCTTTCTCCTTGGACGCTCTCTGTCTGTCTGTCATTCTTTCTGTCTGTGTCTGTCCCTGGCCCCCTGTCTGTCTATCTTTATTTCTAACTCTATGCTCTTCCCTCAATCCTGCATGTGACCTTTTTTCTTTCTCCTCTCCACTTCCTTCCAATGTCTGCTCCCCCTGCCCCCCACACTTCCATTCAGTGTCTGTCTCCCTCTCTCTACCCATTCCATCTACTATTCACCCTCTGTCTTGCCCCTTCCATTCACTGCCCTCTCTTCTCTTTCCATCCATTGTCCATTCTCTCTCTATCTGTTCCATATGGCATCTCCTCCTTCCTTTCCCCCTTCCTTTTCCCTTGGTCTGGCATACCTTCCTCCTTCCCTCCATGCCCTGCCATGTCTTCTTCCCTCCAAGCCATTCACTCCCCCTCTGCTCCCTTTCCTCTTGGCAGCAGCAGCAGCATTCACAATTCATTGCTGTTGCCGGCTTCAGGTCTTCCTCTCTGGCGGATTCTGTCTTCATGAAAACAGGAAGTAGGCAGGACCCGCCAGAGAAGAAGGCCTGAAGCCGGTAATAACAGCAAATTGTAAACGCTGCTGCTGCCTGAATCACCCAAGGCAGATCGCTTCTCTCCCCTCCCAGCCCAACCCTCGGTAACTATCTTATGTCTCCCTCCCAGCGAGATGACCTTAACAAACCTCCAACAGTGGGCAAACTGCTGGCGCCGCCATTGTGAAACCACCACCGCAACCGCCACTCTCCTGCCAGTCCTCTAGGCGCAACTAATAGGGGTCTGACAAACAGCCAAATATAGCCACCCTGAACCTACCCGGAGACTCCCTGCGTGGGGGGTCGCCGCTATCACCACCCCCCTGAGCCGCCACTACTGCTGCATCCGTTGCTGGCCTGCTCCCCGCGCTGCGCGCCCAGGCCGGGGAGGAGGCGGTGGCGGCAATGGCAACAACAGTGGATTCCAGGAGCAGCGGCTGCCTTCCCCACCTCCCTCGCCGCCCGACTGCCGAGATTGAGGAGCCGCCACCGCGAAAAACTTTGTGCCGCCATTGTAACACTGGTGCGGCTTGTGAGAGGAGCCGACAGGAGAGCAGGATGTCCAGCCTAGGGTCCAATCCTTCCGGCGAGTGTAGGTAGGTGCTGGGGATTCGCGCATGCGCACTCCTGCGGCCACAGACCTACTGATCACGGAAGCACATCGATAGGAGTGCGCATGCACGGCTAACATTTTATTATATAGGATGACATTTTGCATGAGGTAAAACTCTTTATAGTTTATAAATCTTTCCTTTTGGCTAAGTCTTAATAATAATATTGTAATTTATAGCTAAAGAGACATATGATCAAGAAACTGTTTTATTTTACTTTTGTGATTATGACAAACATACCAAGGGCCTCATAATAGTACCTGGCGGGCCGCGAGTTTGAGACCACTGATCTGTACCAAGGACCTTTTCCAATCCTGACCATATTTTCTCTGTGCTCAAAACCAGCTCTGTCTATCATCATGAAAGTTGACCCTCATAACTCACTGGCTCCATTATGAACTTTTCCTCCAAAAAATTGTCAGCTATGTTAACTGCTCTTCCCACAATCTCTGGCAACGTTTTCCAGAGCTTAACTATTCTCTGAGTGAAAAAATATTTCCTCCTATTGGTTTTAAAAGTATTTCCCTGTAACTTTATTGAGTGCCTTTGTAATTTTTGGCAGAGTAAAAAAAAAATCAATCCACTTGTACCCGTTCTACACCAGCAAGTGGAAGATGCTGCTCGTGCCGGCAAACACTTAAAGAGGTACACAGAGGGGTGGAGAGGAGGAGAGGCGCTGGTGGCCCCCCCCCATGAAGATAGTGCCCAGAGCAGTCCACACCCCCCTTACTAAACCACTGACAGGCAATTTGGTGCTGAATATCCACGCCTAACTGGCTATGTTGCACGATATAGGTGGTTAGTGGCTAGCCACTAACTGTGAATATTTAGTGGGAGATAGCCAGTTATTTCCTACTGAATATCTGTGGTTAGATACTAAAACACTATTTAACTGGCCAGGTGCTGTTCCAGGCCAGTTAAATAGTTTTGAATATCAGCCAGAAAATATTTTAATTTTTATATCAAACTTACTTTATACCACCAGGGGGAGCTGCAGGCACACAAAAGAGCTCCAAATACGCACAAAAGCCTATATACCTGATTATTATTAGGTTTCAAGTTTATTAGGTTTTTATATACCGCCTATCAAGGTTATCTAAGCAGTTTTACAATCAGGTACTCAAGCATTTTCCCTATCTGTCCCGGTGGGCTCATAATCTATCTAACGTACCTGGGGCTATGGAGGACTGAGTGACTTGCCCAGGTCACAAGGAGCAGCGCAGGTTTGAACCCACAACCCCAGGATGCTAAGGCTGTAGCTCCAACCACTGCGCCACACACTCCTCGATGGCAGATAAAGGCCAAATGGTCTATCTAGTCTGCCCTACCGCGATAACTATTATCACTTTCTCTCTCTGAGAGATCCCACGTGCCTATCCCAGGCCCTTTTGAATTCAGACACAGTCTCTGTCTCCACCACCTCTTCTGGGAGACTATTCCATGCATCTACTACCCTTTCTGTAAAAAAGTATTTCCTTAGATTACTCCGGAGCCTATCACCTCTTAATTTCATCCTATGCCCTCTCATTGCAGAGTTTCCTTTCAAATTAAAGAGACTCGACTCATGCACATTTACATTACGCAGATATTTAAACGTCTCTATCATATCTCTCCTCTCCTGCCTTTCCTCCAAAGTATACAGATTGAGATCTTTAAGTCTGTCCACATATGTCTTATGATGAAGACCACATACCATTTTAGTAGTCTTCCTCTGGACCGATTCCTTCCATTTTATATCTTTTTTAAGGTGTGGCCTCCAGAATTGTACACAATATTCTAAATGAGGTCTCACCAAAGTCTTATATATGGACATCAATACCTCCTTTTTCCTACTATCCAAACCTCTCCCTATGCAACTTAGAATCCTTCTAGCTTTTGCCATCACCTTTTCAACCTGTTTGGCCACCTTAAGATCACCAAATACAATTACACCCAAGTCCTGCTCTTCTGTCGTGCACATAAGTTCTTCACCCCCTAAACTGTACCGTTCCCTTGGGTTTTTGCAGCCCAAATGCATAACCTTGCATTTCTTAGCATTAAATTTTAGATGCCAAATTTCAGACCATTCTTTACGCTTCGTCAGGTCTTTCTTCATGTTATTCACACCATCCGGCGTGTAGGATAGCAGCAGACCTTTGAATGACCGAGGGCTAGATGCACAGAACTCCAGCAATCCGGTGGAAAACAGAGTTGGGAGTGACTTTCATTTTTCGGGTAATGCTCAACACAAAGAGTGTGCAAAGTATATGGACGCTGTTTGTGCTGAGTACCATGGTGAAAGGGGGAGGAACTGTGCCTGGTGCCTGCGCATAAGAGCTGAGTGGTAGGTGCAGCTCTTGTGCGCAGGCCCAACAGACTGCAGGGCTCTGATTGCCGGAGCTCCTAACTGAAGCAAGCAGTAGCCAGTGGAAAAATACTACAACTTTTCAGTTACTGCTGTAGCCAAGAAGCTTCGGCTGTGATTCAGAAGTCTTTATTTTTTTTAGTGTGATTTTGGACACAGCTATTGTTCGTGTTTTATGTGCACGTGTGTCCGGGACACAACTGTTAATGTGGGATAGGTTTACCAGACATCCGGGAAAACTCGGACATGCCCTCCTTTTAGAAAATGTTTGGGTGCCCGGATGGGCTTTCCAATACTCAGCAGCTGTCAGAGCATGCATGGACGACATCACACGTGTCCGTGCATGCTCTGAGGCCCCTGCACATGGCCTGGAGGTCAGGAATGAGACAAGGCTTTCAGGGGGTGGATCTTGGAGCAGAATGAGGCAGGACTGAAGTAGAGAGTTGCACGGGGACAGAAATCCCACCCATCCCCGCCCGTCCCCGCCAGGATCCTCTCCGTCCCCACCAGGATCCTCTCTGTCCCCACTTGTCCCCGTCAGGATCCTCTCCATCCCCACCCGTCCCCTCAAGGAATTATCTCCATCCCCTCCCGTCCCTATAAAAAGCAGCAATTACTTCTGACAGGATCATCAGTTCCACAGTTTGCACTGTGTTTGCGCTGCTGTTTTCCTTGTGGAATCTCTGTGGTGGAACCTTTTTTTTTGTTTTCTGTTCAGGTAATTAACTTATAAACCCCCTCTTTTACTAAGACTGACATGTCCATTATATTATATGGACGAACCCTGCTTCCAAAGTCTACCATCCCCGTGGGAGTCCCGTTGGCTAGAGGGGGGTCCCCGTGGGATTCCCGTGGCCCAGAGGGGGGTCCCCATGGGAGTCCCGTGGGTTAGGAGGGGATTCCCGTGGGACCCCCGTGGGACTCGCGGGATTCCCGCGATCCCCATTCCCGTGCAGACCTCTAGGCTGAAGGCAGAATGGGGCAGGGCCAGGCATCCAGGATTTCACTGAAAAAATATGAAAACTCTATTGTGGGTCATACACACACACAAAAATAGTTCCTAAATTCAAACAAAATGCTCCTGCCGAGGCACTGACAACTCAAGACCTGCTGGAAAAGTTTGCATGGTAAAAGATGGATGTTCCTTTCTGTGCTCATTTTAATACTAATGAGCTTCTTGTAATACATTTGCATAGGATTATTGCTGGCTGCTACCATGATCTATAAAAGCCTCCGAGAACCCTTATGTGCATCTGAGTTTGAGTTAACTTGCATGTAAGACTGGCTTCTATGGTAAGCTTTTGAGCATCAGAGCCTGAATATTTTAGAGGCTATTGTGCAGAATATGCTATCTCCTGATGGAGTAGATCATGCCTTACTCCTCTGTATTCTGACTATATTATACAAAGCTTATATATTTTGGCTCAAATTCTCTAAACAATGCAATAAGTTTGGCGGCAGTAAGCGCCCTACCACCGCCTAATTTAATTGGTGTTAATCAGCACAGTAACTGACCATGTCATTTAAAACCAATTAAAAAGTCATTTAAAAAAATGTAGGCACCTACAAAAAAGGACACCATAATCGCGTGTACAGAGGAACCTAACAATGCCTAAGATCAAAGTAGGTGTGGATGTGATTCTTATCAAATATAGGCTCTGGTAACGTAGGCCTGGAAAAACCCTAGCCCACATTACCAGCACCTATGTTAGACATAAGCTGTGATTCTCTTAACAGCGCCTATGCATGATTGACATGCGGCCAGCACCAGTTTTGGACGTGCTGGCCGATGCAGGCATGATTACTAGAATCCTGCCCTTTAGGTTCAATTCACCGATGTTTAGGAATTGGCAAACATTTTTCCGACAGAAATTTTCTAAGTTTGATAAATAAAAGAAATTATATCCTGCTAGAAAAAGGCAGGATGGAGGGGTTGTGTATCTCAGGAAGATCTTATAAACCTATATAAGACCCTCTTTTACTAAGATAATTACTGCCATTAGGAATTAATAGGCTTCAAAGCAATTGTCAAGTGGCAGCCACTAGCATGGCTTTGTAATAGGGGGGTGTCTGTTTAAATTTGTGCATATATATATACATACACTATTATTCTAATGACATACACACACATAATCAGTGTGTAACTGTTAACACTTAGAATTGGCCTGCAAGGAGGTAATTTTATAGCGGGTCACCTGTGTTGAGAATGCAAGAAGGCGCCTACTGTATTTTTCACACTATAAGACGCACCTGACCATAAGACACACCCTAGATTTAGAGGAAGAAAACAAGAAAAAAAACATTCTGAACAAAATTGTATACTAATATATACCAGGCTTTGCACCCAGACCCCTTCCCTCCCTGCCCTACCAGGCTATGCAACCAGCCCCTCTCCCTGCCAGGCTCTGCCCCCTGCCCCCCCCCCCACCCTGTACCCTCCCTGGTGGTCTAGTAGTAGCTCAGGATAGGGTACAGGGCAGGTCTAAGTAGTAGGCAGTCCCAGCCCCCACCTGAGCACCTTTAAATTCTGCTGGTGCAGTGGTGTATCAGTAGAAATGAGTTTTCTGTGCTTCTGCCCTCCCTCGCTGGATGGCTCCCTCCTTATTATGTCGGGGCCAGGGGGGCACAAGGCAGGAGCGAGCTTTTTGTGCTCCAGCCTGGTCCCATGCTGCTCCCTGAATGGCTGCCATCAGTTCTCACAAGTCCCTGTGCCCCTCCCTCTTCTCTGCCCCCCACCCCCTCCTACCATGAGTGCACTGCTTCCCTTCTCCCATACCTTTGTTAACATTCCTGGCATGAATAGCAACCCCCAAGCTGCTGTCACGCCAGTATTGGCTCTTCCTCTGATGTCACTTCCTAGGTGCGGGTCCAGGAAGTGACATCAAAGGAAGTGCTGATGCTGGCGCGACAGCAGGTTGTGGGCTACTGCTAGCGCCAGGAATATTACAGAGGTACGGAGGAAGGGAAGTGGCAGTGGGAAAGGAGCGGAGGGGGCAGAGAGGAGGACGGGTGCCTGCGCCCTCACCAACACAGCGCCTGGGAAAGACTACCCCCTCACCCCTTACTATGCCACTGCTAATGTCTATTCTTATTTCTTCATTTGGATCCTTTTTTCATTCTTTAAATGCACAAGTGGTGAATCTCTTTCAATTAAAAGGAAACTCTGGAATGAGAGCACATAGAATGAAAGTGAAATGCAATAGATTCAGAAGTAACCACAGAAAGGATGGTGAATGCTTGGAATGGCCTCCCTGTGTAGGTGGTGGAGACAAAAAGTATATCTCAATTCAAGAAAGCTTGGGACAAATACATTGGATCTTTAAGGGAAAGGAGGGGATAATGGTTAGACCGACAATTTAGGCCATATGGTCTTCATCTGCCTTCATTGTTCTATGTCTCCCTTTTTTTTTTTACATTCAAACAACCAAACTTAATTTTTGGTTTCAGTTCCACCGAAGCCAGATGTTAAGTTTCAGCTGTTGTTTCAGTTTCAGCCAAAAGTCTTCAGTTTCAGTTGGCATCCTCGTTGTTCCTATGATTGGGCTGACCTGTAAAATAGAATCTGGATCACTGAGCATTACTCACTCTAGCAGATCTAAATCTCCCAGAATCTCTGTAGGGACCTCTGTTAGATAAACCCTAGTCAATGCCCTAGAAAGATCTGGTAATCTAGAATCCAAGACACTCTTGACAAGCTTCTCCAACACATCTCCAAACAAGAGATTCCTTTGTTGAGACGCATTTTAGAAGCAACATTAGCAGACCATATTCTAAGACAAGCTGTAATATTGCTCCTATTTGAGTTTTTGCCAGGTACTTGTGACCTGTATTGGCCACTTTGAAGAAGGATTCTGGGCTAGATGGATCATTGGTCTCATCCAATAAGGCTATTCTTATGCTCTTATGTAAAAGTAGGCCACCAAAAAACCCAAACAAAACTGCCAAAAATACTAGTGTAACAGCAAAAAAACAATTAGCAAAACACTTCAAGTCCCCTTGAAAAACCAGCGCCAGCAGGTAGCTGTTTTTATATAAAGAGACACATCAATACTGGCCAAAAATTCATTTATAGCTTATAACTTATAACTGTTCAGGCCCCAGGCAGGGAACTTATGGGTGACCAGCACCAATTTAGCAAACCTAAATAAGTCCTGCCCCGTACATCATATGGTCCCTAAATTAATAATCAAAATTGCCAATAAGTAAATGCTCAGCATCAGTGGCGTACCTAGGGTATGTGGCACCCGGGGCCCATCATTTTTTGACACCCCTCCCCCCTTATGTAAAAAAATATTTTTTGTAATGACCATGAAACGGAATAAATGGTCAGAATAGAAACAGGCAGTGAAAATTTTCTTATAGTCCAAACATAACATAACATAACATAAATTATGTCTGAATTGTCATGACATCAGAAGTACATATGGAGTAGTTGCAGGTGATGCTTGGGACAGTTCTGATTGTGTTAGTTCGGTTTTATGTGTTTTTTGAATAGAAGGGTTTTTATTTCTTTTTAAAGGTTTTGCAATATGTGGTCGATGTCAATTGGTTGTAGGGTTGGGGGTCGAGTGTTGCAGCTCGAATGGCTAGGAGGTTGTCGAACAGTTTTTTTCCTTTTGACGTTTTTGGTTGGAGGGTGTGTGAATGGTGCGTGAGTTCTCCTATGTCTGTTTGAAGTGGATTGAATTATTTAGCTGAAGAAATTAGTTACCCCCTCATCCCACACACATTAATTCTCTTCCATTTTTGTTCCCATTATAAAAAACACTGATAAGTTCCCAGAAAAAAAAATACATTAAAATAAGAAGTGAAAACAAAGGCCCCTACAGATGAGAACATAACATAAGAATAGCCTAACTGGGTCAGACCAATGGTCCATCATGCCCAGTAGCCCATTCTCATGGTAGCCAATCCAGGACACTAATACCTGGTCAAAACCCAAAGAGTAGCAACATTCCATGCTACCGATCCAGGGCAAGCAGACACTTCCCCCATGTCTTAATAACAGATTATGGACTTTTCCTCCAGGAATTTGTCCAAATCTTTCTTAAAACCAGCTACACTATCTGCTTTTACCATAACTTCTGGCCACTTCATTTTTAAGTTTAGATCTTTCCTTTCAAACAGAGACCTTGCTAGATGTCAAATATAGCACAAGGTAACTTCACATGGACTTAGCTGTGCAGGAAATGTGAATCTCCTCATACACCCACCATATAGTGCAAAAATGTGCAAAGGTCTGTTTTTTTCTTTCGATCACTACATAGCCTAATGCCACACAAGCAGCGCTGTTACAAACATATTCTGTAGGTCAATGCTAAGGATAACAAAGTTTCCTTCCTTGGACCAGAAGGAGATACTGATAAACCACTGGAAGAGATCCCAACACAACATCCAAAGACCCACTCAGTGTGTGAACCAGTTGAGTGGAGTGGACTAACTGGGGGGTGGAAATGGGCCAGGAGTTTGCTCAGCAGAATTTCCCAGACCACCTCTTCCTCTTAACACATTGACACGCTGCCACCACCACCACTAGAAACACCTCACTGGGTAGGCCAGCTATGCTATAAACTTTATAAAACACATTATTATATTTTCTTATAAAGCACATATTTTAACTGAACTCTCTGACATCCTCAGCCTTTCCATTCACAAAAATAGAAGGAAGAAAAGTTCCCATTTCCCGGCCTATACAATATTTTTTTTCTGCAGACCCTTCAAAAGTCTGACCAAATCCTCATTTCACTTGCATTATAAAGTACTGAGGATGCCATCTCTCCCCAATCCCAGGTCCTAAAGTCTAAGACAGTAACGCAAACTAATGCTGCCAGATTCAGGAAAAAAAATTTTGATTCGATTCAGCCTATTGAATTGGTTTTTCAATTCGATTTTCCTGCCCAGTTGGGTGATTTTTTTCAAAACTCCTGGTGGGTTTTATAGCTTTTTCACCCCCTTTGGCTTCTCCTAACCACACTGGCGCTGTGGTGTAAATAAAATAAAGAAACAAAAAGGACTTTTCCTCTCTCTGTTAAATCCTAGCTCACGTTTGCAGTCCAACACCAGCTCTGTCAGGATACACATTTCAAATCTGACATATTATAATCACAAAACAGAAAATAAAATTAATTTTTCTACCTTTTGTTGTCTGGCTATATTTCAAATCTTGTTGGTCCAAGGCTCTGGTTTTCTTCTGATAACTTGCTTGCCAGGGTCTCCTTCTTTCTTCTTTCTGCGTGCTAACCATCCATCTGCTAACTCTGTCCTCCCTTTCCATTTCCCTTCCCTCCCCAGGAAGTCTGGTATCTTTCCTTTTTTTCATCTCCCTCCACAGATCCACCTTTTCTTAACTACCCTTTCATCCGGCATCTCTCCCTCCTTCCCCACCACCCCAGAGTCCACCATCTCTCCCTTTCTTTTCCCAATTACCCTTCTATCCAGTATCTCTATCCCTCCTCCACAACATCCCTTGTGTCCAATTTCTCTCCCTTTCAGTTCCTTCCCTCCCTAAATCCCATGGTCCATCATTTCTCTCCCTCTCCTCTATTTTCAGACCCATTATTTCTTCATCCCCCCCCCAAAGTTTGGCATATGCACGTCTCTTTGAACACCCCCTTCCCTCCGTGTACTTCTAAACCAGGGTCCCCCCCAAAGGCCTGTCCCCCCTTGAAGGCCTGCACCCCCCTTGAAGGCCTGTCCCTCCCCCTTGTAGGCCTGTCCCCCCACCTTGAAGACCTGCCTGCCTGTCCCCCCCTTGAAGGCCTGTCCCCCCCCCTTGAAGGTCTGCACCCCCCCGAAGGCCTGCACCCCCCTGAAGGCCTGTCCCCCCCTTGAAGGCCTGTCCCACCCCCTTGTAGGCCTGTCCCCCCCTTGTAGGCCTGTCCCCCCCTTGAAGGCCTGCCAGCCTGTCCCCCCCTTGAAGGCCTGTCCCCCCCTTGAAGGCCTGTTCCCCCCTAGAAGGCCTGCACTCCCCCCGAAGACCTGCACCCCCCTGAAGGCCTGCACCCCCCTGAAGGCCTGTCCCACCCCCTTGTAGGCCTGCCCACCCCCTTGTAGGCCTGTCCCCCCTTGTAGACCTGTCCCCCCTTGAAGGCCTGTCCCTCCCCCTTGAAGGTCTGCACCCCCCCCCCTCGAAGGCCTGTCCCCCCCCTTGAAGGCCTGCCTGCCTGTCACCCCCCTCCCCCTTGAATGCCTGCCTGCCTGCCCACCTGCCCCACCCCGAAGGACCGCTCGCCCCCCTGGCCTCCCCGCACCACCTATGAAGCAGCACTACCTATGCTCCCGGCCTTGCCGTTCAGTCCCCACCACCACCACCACCCCCGAAGGACCGCTCACCCCACTGACCTTCCTGCACCACCTATGAAGCAGCCGCAGCAGGATCGCGATGTCAGCTATCCCTGCGCTGCTTAGGCGCTGCTTCCTGACGTCAGAGGAGGGGCGGGACCGCGGCGCAGGAAGCAGCGCCCAAGCAGCTCAGGGATAGCTGACCTCGCGATCCTGCTGCTTGCTGCTTCACAGGTGGTGCAGGAAGGTCAGTGGGGCGAGCGGTCCTTTGGGGGTGTGGGGGGACTGAACGGCAAGGCCGGGAGCACCCCTTCAGGGCTGGCACCCGGGGCGGACCGCCCCTCCCGCCCCCCCTTGGTACGCCACTGCTCAGCGTTAGTACTGAGAGGGGCAAGAAGGAACTAAAGAGTGCTTCAAAAACCCCGTCCCCTTATAATAAATTCAAAAATATTCAAAGTACTGGAAGATTTATGAGGATCAAAAAATCACCAAAACTTATCTGAATCACTGTCACCATATTCTTAGCTGAAGCTCTAACCAAATCATATCAGAGGTCTGCCATTAAGCTGTTCCCTTATCCAAATGCTCAGAAATAGCAACTACTGATGAAGATTACAGTATATGTAACCTCTGCTAGCTGCATATGAACGAGCAATATAACTTCTACAAACTGTCACCTATAACACTAAATGTTGAAACTTTAAAGGTTTGCTTCTGTCCTACCATTTAGTGGTTCCTTCAAAGCCACACCCCTTTTTATTAGGACTGTAGTTTTTTTAGTCACCACTGAAACCATGACATCTATCTTAGGTAACATAAACCTATCATTATCTGGAGACAAAACCAGATATTAGCTAGGCATGGACCTGCTGACATGAAATACTACATCTGGAACTTCCCATTCCACAGATATATCATTAATGACTCTGTGCATAGGAAAATAATTAGATTTCACAGTCAAAAGAGGATCATTTGAAGCCATATCCACTGAAATCATAAAGGGCTGCTAACACCTGAGAAATGAAGGTGGTTAATTCATCTCTGCAAAAAAGGCACAATATTGAGGGATCCTGTCTAGGAGGACCCTCCTAATCCTCAGAGAACCTCTTCTAATTTATGAAATTGTTCTGGAACCTCAACATCAGGGTTACCATCTTGCAGAACATAAGAACATAAGCAATGCCTCTGCTGGGTCAGACCTGAGGTCCATCATTCCCAGCAGTCTGCTCACGTGGCGGCCCAACAAGTCCAGGACCTGTGCAGTAATCCTCTATTTATACCCTTCTATCCCCTTTTCCAGCAGGAAACTGTCCAATCCTTTCTTAAACCCCAGTACCGTACTCTGCCCTATTACGTTCTCTAGAAGCGCATTACAGATGTCCACCACACGTTGGGTAAAGAAGAACTTCCTAGCATTTGTTTTGAATCTGTCCCCTTTCAACTTTTCCGAATGCCCTCTTGTTCTTTTATTATTTGAAAGTTTGAAGAATCTTTCCTTCTCTACTCTATGCCCTTCATGATCTTATAAGTCTCTATCATATCCCCTCTAAATCTCCTCTTCTCCAGGGAAAAGAGTCCCAGTTTCTCCAATTTCTCAGCGTATGAAAGGTTTTCCATCCCTTTTATCAGACATGTCGCTCTCCTCTGAACCCTCTCGAGTAATGCCATATCCTTCTTAAGGTACGGTGACCAATATTGGACGCAGTATTCCAGATGCGGGCGCACCATCGCCTGATACAATGGCAGGATAACTTCTTTCGTCCTGGTTGTAATACCCTTCTTGATTATACCTAGCATTCTATTCGCTTTCTTAGCGGCCGCTGCACACTGGAATGGGAAGGAGAGAGAGAGAGATGCCAGAGCACAGAATGGAAGGGAAGAAGGGGAGGGAGAGATGCCAGACTGCAGAAAGGAGAGGAGAGAGATGTTAAACCTCGGGAAGAGGGAGGGAAGGAGAGAGAGATGCCACAGCATGGGAGAAAAGAGATATTCAGGCTATGGGAAGGAGAGGAGAAAGATACCAGACCATATAAGGGGGAAGGGAGAAGACAGAGATGTCTGATCATGGGACAGGGATGAGATGGTGCATAGGGATGGAGGGGAAGGGGAGATAGAGGGAGGAGATGGTGCACAGTGATGGGTGCGGCAGGGAAGAAATAAGAAGAAATGCTTCTTATGGATAGATGGGAATAGGGGAGAATAAAGAGGGAGGAGATGGTACACATGGATAGATGGGATGGGAAGGCATGGAAAAGTAGATTTTGAGAAGAAAGCAGAAAAATGGAAGAAAAGTTGAATGTTAAAACTTAATGCTAAAGATGGATGTATGGCAGAAAGTGAAGGAGAGAAAAACAGCAAATGGATAAGGTGGCCCTGGATACACAGTTAAGAGCACAGACAAAAGGACGTGCAACCAGAGACTAAGAAAGATGGTTTGAAAACCAAAATCACCAGGCAACAAAGGTAGGGGAAATGATTTTATTTTTAATTTACTGATTGAATTGTATCAGTTTTCAGAAATTACATCTGCTGTTTCTATTTTGCACTGTTCAGGAAGAAATGCATTTGTTTCTATTTCTGGGGGGGAGGGGTTGTACTGCATGCAGAGTCTTGCATCTTAGGGTTTGGTTTGTATATATTAGTACTTTTAGTTTGTGGTCCTATATTTGATAGGGGTTATCTCTGTTCTGCATGTGTGACCAAGGCCAGGTGTTCCGGTAGGAATGAATGTTGAGAAACATACAATGTGCTTTGCGTCGTTTAAATTTGTGGTTAACCATTATGTATTGTTAATAACATTATATTGTTTGTATATATGAAAAATGAAAGGAAAAAATGGTATTACAATTAGTACTATTAGGGGGGTGGGGTCTGGGGCAGAGCTTGCGGGTCCCCCCAAACAAAAAAGTGTTCCGCTGCCTATGTCAAAATCCATCCTCTTTTTTCTGGAGCCATATGATAAACCTATGCTTGTTGGCGTCTCTCACGCACAGTGCTTCAACTTTTCTGGCTATACTATCTTGACTGCACCGAGAAAGAAATAGAACCGAGCAGGTATCATATGATAGGAAGGAGGGCAGTGGCGTGTGGTTGGGGTCTTCAGGGCATTTGCCCCACCCCCTAAAGGCCTTGAGGGCACTGCTCTGAATTTGATTGGTTGAGCAGGCAACAGGCAGATACTGCTCAGTCAATCAAATTTAGATCAGTACTGTCAGAGCCTTCAGGGAGTTCAGTGAATCCCCAGCCCAAGATCCCTGCTTTTTTTTAAATTGTTTACTTTTTGTTTGATATAGTTTGACTGGTTGAGCATGCTGTCTACTCAACAAATCAAACTGCATCAAGCAAAAAGTAAACAAAGAAATAAAAAATCAGCGCTGTAGAGCTGGGGATTCACTGAATTCCCAGAAAGTTCTCACTGCATGCCACCGGGGAGGCAGTACAACAGAATTAAACAAAAGAACAAAACACTCAGCTGCTACCCAAATTACTGAAATTCTCTTGTTTTCATAGAAAAGAAAATAGAGACTAGACAGAGGCAGACTATATGCTATTTGAAAAAATTTTTATTTGTGTGTTACAGAAATACTTTGCTTGGGCAATCAAGGTTCCCTTTTTGTGAAGAAAGGACCGAGGCATACAAGTACCCTTTAAATACCGTACCAAGGGGGGAAAAAAAGAGTACTTGGCGGAGAAACGGGGGAAGAACCCGAGATCTCCAGGTATAACACATTGAGGCTCCTAGAATGGCCACCTCCTCAAGTCTGAGCCTCACTTACTAGCATTCTCTCTTTCTCGCCAAAAAATCCTGACAAACAGCTTTTCTACCATACTTCAGAAGAGACTGCAATAATTAGCTCATCTACCACTACTAGAGACTGAGAATTACGACATCCCTGTTTCCCTCTCGTTACTCCCCTTCCCTCTGCCCTTCCTTTTATTTTTATTTATCATTGTAATTAAAACTTCCCTATCCCCTAAAACCTCTCATTTCTAATCAGTCTTAATTCATCATAGTTTTAGATTTACCCTCTTTTTATTTCATCTCACCTAAACCAAAAATTTTATTAGACCTCTCTAATTTTTAATATTGTAAACCGCCCAAATACATGTGATGGTCGGTATATCAAGCCATGAATAAACTTGAAACTTGACTGACCAAGGGGCTTCATACAGTTCTTAACAGATGATATATATTTCAGTGCTTCTTGTTCTCTACCTGTTGGTAGGAAAGCATACCTCAAGTGTCTGGACTGGTTTGGGGGGAACTGAAAAGATACTCTTCTGATGGGAGGTTTTTTGATCAGTAATAGGGCATAGCCCTGAGTAACAACTTGAACACCCATGATTTATTATGATAACAATCCAACATTGGAAAAAATAGAGCAATCTGCCTCTGATATAGAGAGTGGGAGGTAGAATTAGGGGAACATTGGCAATGCTGTCTAGAACAGAATCAAAAGGACTGCTGTTTGGACTGAGAATGAAGTTGAGACGATGCCATGCCATAACCAAGAGAAGAATGTTTTTGTAATATGTAATAATTTTTATCCTGCACCTCAGTATTAATAAAGAAGTGGGAAAGAAATAGACCAAGACCCTAGAGAACAAGTTAGCCCCAGTATGTGTTCCCTTAAGTTAATTGGCAACATTTTTGGCACAAATTAAAAAAAAAAATCCCAAAGCCTGAAAACAGTTCAACACTTGAAAATCTTCTACCCTCAAGAGAGGAGTAATTTAAGAGATAAAGGCACATCCCAGAAGCATTAATTCACATGACATAAAACATAATCTTGTGTGCACTTTGTGAACTGATGAAGGCTATTATAGCACTTTGCTTAAAAAGCTCTTGGGCTCATTGTACTGTTATTTTTAGTCTCGGCAATGCCATTAGTTGCAAGGTAAGATGAAGACTCAATCTAAAAACAAATAGAAATTCACTGCAATAAGACAGAGAAGCAAAATTACTTTCCCATAATTTCAATAGAAAC
This sequence comes from Geotrypetes seraphini, assembly GCF_902459505.1. NCBI lineage: Eukaryota > Metazoa > Chordata > Amphibia > Gymnophiona > Dermophiidae > Geotrypetes > Geotrypetes seraphini. Next base: position 105,697,051 of record NC_047085.1, on the reverse strand, counting down.
TGGCTTTTTGTCTTCATTGCAAAAGCTTGTTTTTCTATTGAATATGTAAAATTATATTTGGAAAATGATATGCTGGGTAAATTTTATATCAGGAATTGATTACATATCTTTTTCCAAATTCATGAATATAGAGTAGTACAATGATATGATGGCATATTATACCATTCCTGTGAGTCCCTATATCAAGGCATTGTGATCATACCAATTCAGATATTTTACAGTGGATTTTTGTGCTTCTTTACATTTTCTTTCCTATATATCATCTTTTGTTTTTTTATTTTATATTTATTAATAGTTTGAATTATACAAAGAAAGTATAATAAACCATATAGAAAAGAAATTAAACAAAAAAAGAAAAGAAGCACAATTATAAAGAGCCTGTTGTAATTTTATTATGTATGTTTTTTGTACCCCAAATTTTAAAAATAGGGAACAGAGGGAAAATAACCACACAATGAATAAAACTCTCCATTAAAATTACGCCAAACCAGCTGTGCAGCAAAAGAGTCTTTCAAGCAAAAGGAAAAGCCTCAGATAACTAGAGGCGTGAACCCACCCTCTGCCACCCATATATCCAGTGGCGTACCTAGCATATGTAAAAGAACAAACACTTTCAACAGTGATGATGATAATGTCAATAATATCAAGTGAGAACAGCATAGGCTATAAATTCAATCAAAAAAATGAAGGAAAAAGCCTCAGAAAGGGCCCTCCCACCTCAACCAAATGATTTTTCAAAGAAGTGGTCAAGCGGTCACGTCACTGGCAAAAAACCTTCAATGTGTATTAAAGCCTTATGCTGTATTCTATTTCGCTAATGAAAATTAAGTGATAGAAGAAAAATTCTCTAGTTATCTTCGCTGATCGGTACACCGACGATGGCCAGTGTTTCACAAATATATGCTGCCTCAGGGTATATCCCGACCATTCAGACTTCTAAAACACAATAGAAAACGATATGAATAAATAACAGTCTCTTTCTCTCTTTCTAAAGTGTCCTAGACAGCTCAAAGCTCATATAGCATAGGTAGAGAGGACATGCCTTTCAAAAGAAGGACGCCAAAGTGTCTCACGCATCCGAAATGGCTTTCGCAGGAAGACTCTGGATTTGAATAGTCCCGGTGGTGAAACGTCAGCACTGGAAGTGCGTCAACAATGGTGCTATTCGCTGAGACTAAAGAATGCTGTCAGTGTGTCATTGAATCATTAAGGGGACAGGACAAACAAAAAATTTTTCAAAACTGTAAATAATACATCAAGCAAAAAGCTTCGGTGTTAATAAAACGCACTCCAATCTAATTTCTGGTTCAGGCCCACAAGCTCCTCACTGTTTAAAAGATGAATTCAAAGTTGTTCATCTTGTAATAAATGTAGAGGTCTATTATTAGCATCTTCTTTAATATGGTCAATAACACAACAACGTAAATCACTGAAATTATGGTTGTGCTCTAAGCAGTGAACCACAAGTGGGACTTGAATTTTGTTGTTGTGTAGACAACTTTTGTGTTCCATCATGTGTCTTCTAAATGAGCGTGTGGTCTGTCCAACATAGATCTTTAAACAAGGACAGATAATTACATAAACAACAAAAGTGGTTATGCAGGAAGTCAGATGTTTAAGACCAAAATTTTGACCTGTGCCAGGATGTATAAAGTAGTTTGTTAACTCAATGGTTACTTCACAAGTCATACATGCTCCACACGTTAATAGGTTGGTGGTCTTAGAAGAGCTTGCTTGTGTATAACTAACATCAGAAGGACTTAAAATCTCCTTGAAGTTTTTCTGGCATGTAAAAGCAATCCTAAAATGTGATTCCTTAAACAGAGGATGCAACTCCATGATCTCCCAATGATTCCGTAAGATTTTCGTGATTGCATTCATTCTGGGAGAATATTGTAAAATGCATGTGACCACATCATCGTTAGTGTCTTTAACTCTTGGAGTGAATAAGAGGTCCCTATTGAGAAACTTCGCCCTTTTGTAGGCCTTCTTAAGTATTGGACCAGGGTAACCTTTTGTTTTTAATCTTGCATATAGATGTTTACTCTTAGATCTGTAATCATTAAAATCTGAACACAGGCGGCGATATTTGAAAAACTGAGAAGTTGGAAGGCTGCGTTTCAAAGGCAGTGGATGGTTGCTGGAAAAATCAAGGAACGTATTCCTATCAGTAGTCTTTCTAAATATCATAGTCTTAATTATCCCTTCCTTCTTGGTGACTAATACATCCAAAAAAGATATCTATGCTATATGAGCTTTAAGCTGTCTAGGACACTTTGGAAAGAGAGAAAGAGACTTATTCATATTGTTTTCTATTGTGTTTTAGAAGTCTGAATGGTCGGGATACACCCTGAGGCAGCATATATTTGTGAAACGCTGGCCATCGTCGGTGTACCGATCAGCGAAGATAACTAGAGAATTTTTCTTCTATCACTTAATTTTCATTAGCGAAATAGAATACAGCATAAGGCTTTAATACACATTGAAGGTTTTTTGCCAGTGACGTGACCGCTCGACCACTTCTTTGAAAAACCATTTGGTTGAGGTGGAAGGGCCCTTTCTGAGGTTTTTTCCTTCATTTTTTTGATTGAATTTATAGCCTATGCTGTTCTCACTTAATATTATTGGACATTATCATCATCACTGTTGAAAGTGTTTGTTCTTTTACATATTATGTTTTCATCAAATCTGGGTTAGCAGTACCTAGCATATGTGACACCCGGGGCCCATCATTTTTTGACACCCCCCATCTATATGAAAAATATGATTTTTAGTAACAATCTACATGTTGCACAACAAGAGTGTACCTAGGAAAAGGCAGCATCTTAAACACTGCAGTGAACACTAGAACACCAACACATACAATGTAAAACTAAACAAGCCAGATCCCGCACAGTCAATTGATCCTGCAGGCAATGCCAACTGAAAACTATGTCCTTTTCATACACACAGAACAGAGATACACCCTCGCCCAATATGGAATAATCACAAACTAAAAATTGAAATATGTAGACAAAAGTTAAACTGAACCGCCAAGAAACCAGACTCTGCATACAATGCAACACCACAACACCACAAAAACAGTGACACATGTCCCCTAATACTGTGCAAAATATAAAGACAGTAGATGTAAATTTGAAAAATCTGATACATAACAATCACCACTTTTACAAATTAACAAATAAAAATAAAACAAATAATGAGAAATAAGAAAATATCATTTTATTTGACTAATCCATTTTTCAATTAGCTTTCAGAGGCCAAATCTTTCTTCAGAACAGTACAGTATGCTGTTATGGTATCCTGTCCTCACCTGAGGAAAGGGGTTTAGTCCAAAAATTTGCCTTATTTTCCATTTACTATTTATAAAACTTTTATCAATACAGTTACAATACTACTTGATTCTAAGTAAAGCAACAAAAAATCTACCTTTTGTCGTTTCTGTTTTAATCATCTTCTCTTTGCTCTCTTCTTTCTATACAGCATTTGTCCTCTCTCCCTTCCATGCAACATCTGCCCTCTCTTTGCCCCTTCCACCCAGCTTCTGCCCTCTCTCTCTACCTCTTCATCTACTGCCCACAGTCTCTCTGCCCCTTCCATCTACTGTCTACCCTCTCTCTCTTCCATATGGCATCTTCCCTCTTTCTATGTCATAAGAACATAAGAACATAAGCATTGCCTCTGCCGAGTCAGACCATAGGTCCATCACGCCCAGCAGTCTGCTCCCGCGGCGGCCCCCCAGGTCAAGGACCTGTAGTGATCTATTACCCAAGGGCGTTTTGTATTGAATAGTAACCCTCTAATTATACCCCTGGATCCCCTTTCCCTTCAGGAACTTGTCCAATCCCTTTTTGAAACCCAAAATCGTACTCTGCTCAACCACCTCCTCTGGAAGCGCATTCCAGGTGTCCAACACCCTCTGGGTGAAGAAGAACTTCCTAGCATTTGTTCTAAATCTATCTCCCCTCAATTTTTTTGAGTGCCCTCTAGTTTTTGCTGCCCCTGCCAGTCTGAAGAATCTGTCTCTCTCTACCTTCACCATGCCCTTCATGATCTTATAAGTTTCTATCATATCCCCTCTAAGTCTCTGCTTTTCCAGGGAAAAGAGCCCCAGCTTCTCCAGCCTCTCAGCATATGAGAGGTTTTCCATGCCCTTTATCATTTTTGTTGCTCTTCTCTGGACCCTCTCGAGTATCGCCATCTCTTTCTTTAGATACAGCGACCAGTACTGGACGCAGTATTCCAGATGCGGTCGCACCATTGCCCTGTACAGCGGGAGGATAACTTCCTTGGTTCTGGTAGTGATACCTTTTTTGATAATGCCCAACATTCTGTTCGCCTTTTTTGAGGCCGCTGCGCATTGTGCTGCCGGTTTCATTGTTCTATCCACCAAAATCCCCAAGTCCTTTTCTAGGTTGCCTTTTCCCAATGTCCCTTCAATAAACTGTATATCCTGTGTCCCTTCTCTCCTTTGCACATTATTCATTTCGGCTTCACCCCCTCTCCATTTTTCTATCTCCACCCCTCCCCTATGCTTTGGCATCTCTCTCTTTCTCTTCTCCTTTCCTTCCTTCCCACTCCACACCATGGTCTGGTATCTCTATCTCCTCCCTTCCCTCCCCCCATACCATGTCATCTCTTCCTCCCCCTCCATGGTCTGGTTTCTCCTTTCCTTTTTTCCTTTCCCTCCTTCCCATGGACTTGGCATCTTTGGTTCCTCTCCCTTATCTTCCTTCTCCCTCCTTCCCTCTCTCTCCCCAATTTGGTGCGGCAGCAACAGCAGAATTTCTCCCCCCCTTGCCTGTGCAGCATTTCTACCCCCCTTGCCTGTGCAGCATTTCTACCCCCTTCCCTGTGCATCAGCAGCATTTCTCCCCCTTGCTTGTGCAGTATTTCTCCCACCCCTTCCCTGTACAGCAGCAGCATGTCTTCCTCCTTGCCTGTGCAGCATTTTTCCACCACCCCCTTGACTGTGCAGCATTTCTCCACCCCCTTGCCTTTGCAGCATTTCTCCACCCCCCCTTCCCTGTGCATCAGCAGCATGTGTGCCCCCTTGCCAGTGCAGCATTTCTCCACCCCCTTCCCTGTGGAGCAGCAGCATTTCTCCACCCCCCCTTCCCTGTGCAGCAGCAGCAGCATGTCTCCCCCCCTTGCCTGTGCAGCATTTCTACCCTCCCTCCTTCCCTGTGCAGCAACAATATTTCCCTGCTGCTTAAAGTCACGGGCGACTACACCTCACGCGATCCGTGGCTGCGTCGGAAGCCTTCTCTCTGACATTGTGACATCAGAGGGAACACTTCTGATGCAGCCGCGGATTACACAAGGATCCGACGCCGACAGCTTCGAGCAGGGGAGCTGGCCAGAAGCTGAAGAGCCGCCGGAGTGAGCACCTGCGGACACCCCTGTTTACTGCTGCTGCTTAAGGAAAGCAGCAGCAGCAGAATAGGGAGTGTGGCCAGCTGTGCACCCCCTTGGGGCATGCACCAGGGCAGTCCGCCCCCCCCCCGTCCGCCCCCCTTGGTACGCCACTGCATATATCACAGGCAAAAAAAACCTTTTGTTGATAGAAGACAACGAGGTGAAAAACCTAGTGGATTAGGTGAAAAAATAAACAAGTCAGTGGTAATAGAAAACTATATTTCTGAGTAGTCACTACGAACAACATGATCGCAGGACCGACAATCGTTTCATGGCAAACACAACTGTTTCAGGGCCTCTGGAAAAATCAACTAAATGTTCAGTAAACAGATTGTCCTAAAATGCAAAAAAATGCTTACATAAAGAGCATGCACTCAAAAGACCAGTGTCACGCACTTTACATGAGCATTTTTTGAATTTTAAGACAATTTGACTACTGAACATTTAGTTGATTTTTCCTAATAGGTTGAAATGTACAAGAGGGAGAGAGTAACAGCCCAACACCACCGCCATGACCAACTGGGCAAGGTGTATGGGAGACAAGGTAACATCTATGCAGTGGCGTAGTAAGGAGGGTACGATGGGGTAACCCGCCCTGGGCACGGTCTTCCTCGGGGCGTCGATACCCTTCCTTCTCTCTGCCCCCCTTCCCACTCCTCCCCCTAATGCGCCCGCGTGCCTTCATCACTTCCCCGTACCTTTTTTAATTTGGTGCGCGCAGCGAAGAACTTGCTGCTCACGCTGGCTTCGGAGCTCTCTTTGACATCAATTCTGGGAAGAAGTGACATCAGAGATGGCTCCGAAGCCGAGCGGGCAGCAAGTTCTTCCCGGCTTGTGTCAAAGTTAAATAGGTACGGGGAAAGGGAGCGGGTAGGCGTGCACGGCAGGAGGGTGGGAGAGGGGCACCACCGCCTCAGGCGCTGGTTATCCTCGCTACGCCACTGCCTCTATGACACAGGGCGGCAGATGAAACGGAGCCTTCAGGGCAGAGCCAGGTCTCAGTTTGTGCAAGCTTTAGTGCCAAATATTTTATCAAATGCTGTACAGTAATAAATTCTGTCATTTCTTTGCCTTAAGTTATTGCCTTTCAGTGAGTTGAGATTTCAGTCTTATGTGTATCAACTGCTAAGACAAATGTACTCACAGTCTGCACCAGTAAGAACTCATAGCAATGCCAGGAAAACAGAGCTGCATGCGATGTGGCATGTAAATGGAATTATTCCAGAAGACTTAAGCTTAAACTACCCTGCTGTACTGTGCAGAGCTGAACCGGGCCTGAAACAGCTTCCGAAACAGGTGCAGTGCCCTTTCTGCCGTCATCAGCCACTGTGTAATGGCAACCTGCAAGCTCATGAATGTTTCATTCTTTCTTCTTCGGGTTTCCAGAGTGACAGATGATACAGGATGCTAAAAAAACAGAAAAAAAAAAAATCAAAAACAAAGCAACACAACTTTACTGGATCGCTCAGTCCACGTGTGCAAGATGAAAAGCAGCTGCAGCCGTGTGGGGACACAGTGCAGGAGGTATGAAAGCCTTTCTTCTTCTTTTTCTTATCTATCTAGGTGTGGCATAACAGAGCAAAAGAAAAAGTAGTGAGAGAATGGATAGAGAAGGATTGTGGCTTCAAACAAAGGACTGCAAAATTATAAATCAGCAGTTTTCAACTTCCTATACTTTACAGGTTGTCCATTCTTTTAATGACATGAACAATCAACAAGATGCAGAGATTTTTAAAAGGTCAATTAATAGGGATGTGCTATTTTATCTGATTCAATTGTATATATTATATAAGTTCATGAAACATGATAGTTATCATTAAATATATACATAAGAACATAAGAAGTTGCCTCCGCTGGGTCAGACCAGAGGTCCATCGCGCCCTGCAGTCCGCGCCCGCGGCGGCCCATCAGGTCCATGACCTGTAAGGTGATCCTTGTCCAAATCATTTTGTCCCCCTTGTCCTTCTATCCATACCCTATCATAACCTATCTCTATCTCTATCCCTCAATCCCCGTATCCTTCAGGAATTTATTCAATCCTTCTTTGAAACCCGGTAGTGTACTCTGTCCTATCACAACCTCCGGAAGAGCATTCCAGGTGTCCACCACTCTCTGAGTGAAAAATAATTTCCTAGCATTGGTTCTAAACCTGTCCCCTTTCAATTTCTCTGAGTGCCCCCTTGTTCTAGTGGTTCCCAGTAGGCAAAAGAATCTGTCCCTTTCTACCTTCTCTATGCCCTTCATGATCTTGAAGGTCTCTATCATGTCTCCTCTGAGTCTCCGCTTTTCCAGGGAGAAGAGCCCCAGCCTTTCTAACCTGTCTGGCTAAGAAAGGTTTTCCATACCTTTTATCATTTTCGTCACTCTTCTCTGGACCCTCTCAAGTATCACCATGTCTTTCTTGGACACAGTACTCCAGATGCAGGCGCACCATCGCGTGTTACAGCAGCAGGATGACTTCCTTCATCCTTGTTGTAATACCCTTCTTAATAATGCCCAACATTCAGTTTGCTTTCTTTGAGGCTGCTGCACATTGTGCTGTCGATTTCATTGTTGTGTCCACCAGCACACCCAAGTCTTTTTCAAGGGTACTTTCCCCTAGCACTGAGCCCCCCCCCCCCCATTTTGTAGCTGAACATCGGGTTCTTTTTCCCTATATGCATGACCTTGCATTTCTCTATATTGAAGCTCATTTGCCATTTATTTGCCCACTCTTCCAGTTTGTTTAGGTCCCTTTGTAGGTCTTCACAATCTTCCATGGTTCTAACCCTGCTACAGGGTTTCGTGTCATCCGCAAATTTTATAACTTCACACTTCGTCCCCGTTTCTAGGTCGTTTATAAATACATTGAACAGCAGCGGTCTGAGCACCGACCCCTGTGGGACACCATTCGTGACCCTCCTCCGGTCCGAGTAGTGGTCCTTCACACCAACCCTTTGCTTTCTGCCTGCCAACCAGTGTTTAATCCATCTCTATACGTCCCCTTCCACCCTGTGGTTCCACAGCTTCCTAAGTAGCCGCTCATGAGGTACCTTGTCAAAGGCTTTTTGGAAATCGAGATAAATGATGTCTATGGGTTCCCCTTTGTCCATCTGGCTGTTTATCCCTTCAAAGAAGTGCAGTAAGTTTGTTTGGCACGATCTTCCCTTGCAGAAGCCGTGCTGGCTCGCTTTCAGTTGTCCATTTTTTTCTATGTGCTCACAGATGCTGTCTTTTATCAGTGCTTCTACCATCTTGCCTGGAACTGAAGTCAAGCTTACCAGCCTGTAGTTCCCCGGGTCACCCCTCGATCCGTTTTTGAAGATAGGTGTGATGTTTGCAATTTTCCAGTCCTCCGGGATCTCCCCAGTTTTCAAGGATAGGTTACAAATTTGTCGGAGTGTTTCCGCTATCTCGTTTCTTAGTTCTTTTAGTACCCTTGGGTGGATTTCGTCCGGGCCTGGTGATTTGTCGCTCTTCAATCTGTCTATCTGTTTGAGGACATCCTCATGGCTTACCTCTAATTTCGACAATTTTTCTTCTTGATCTCCACTTATGATCTCTTCGGGTTCTGGTACATTGGATGTGTCTGATGAGAAGAACTTGTTAAACCTGTCTGCCACCTCTTTTTCCTCCTTTACCACTCCCTTTCTGCCTCCATCATCCAACGGTCCTACTTCCTCCCTCGCCGGTTGCTTCCCTTTAACGTATCTGAAGAACATTTTTAAGTTTCTTGCTTCCCCAGCCAGCCTCTCTTCATATTCTCTTTTTGCTTTCCTAACCATTCGGTGACATTCTTTTTGGTGTTTTTTGTGCTCCTTCCAGTTCTCCACGTTTTGGTCCTTTTTCCATTTTCAGAACGATTTTTTCTTCTCACCTATTGCTTTCTTCACTTCATTTGTTATCCATACAGGGTCTCTTGTTCAATATTTTTTTGCACCGTGCCCTTGAATAGGGTCCAGGCTTTCTCTACGGTCTCCATCCTTTTTGAGCTGTTTTTGAATTTCTTCCTCACCATTTTTCTCATAGCACGGTAGTTCCCTTTCTTGAAGTTGAGCATTGTCGCTGTGGTTCTCTTCACTTTTGATGTTCCTACTTCCAATTTGTACTGGATCATGTTGTGATCGCTGTTTCCTAGTGGTCCTACTACTTCCACATTCTTTGCAGGACCCCCTAGCCCATTGAGGATTAGGTTGAGAGTGGCATCCCCTCGCGTTGATTCCTTGACAAGCTGTTCCATGAAGCAGTCCCTCAGCCTTTAGGAATTCTTCTTCCCTCGCACAGTTGGAGCTTCCAATACTCCAGTCTATCCCGGGATAGTTAAAATTCCCCATTACCATCACATTTCCGCTTTTGCATTCCCGCCTCAATTCTGCTTTTGTGTAATGTAACATGCTGTATGTGACATGCTAAGGAGGATGGGAAGGAAGAGGTGCACACTCATAACATCATTATATATTCATGAATCAATCTGATAATCATCACCACCAGGCTGTGTGTGTTATGGGATGGAGGAAGAAAGGTGCATGTTTAAATTGATCACTGCCTTACTAGTTCTGCAGCTCCTCGTGCTGCTCCTCTCGTCCTGTCCTCCTAGAGACGTGGTGACATCATCCGGTCGACCCGCTCTCGCAGATTCAGTGGCAGGCAAGTGATGTGTCTCCTGATTGGCTAGGCACCCTAAGCCCAAGCCAATCGGAGTGGAGACAGGGCGGGCCTTGGTGAAGGACTCAGGAGACGAGAGGCACGCACCTAGTATATCGCCGGCTGCGGCTGCAGGCCAGGTAGACTGATCCAATTTTGTCCGGGGGGGGGTGCTATCAGGAAATTGGCAGGGGACAAAAAAAAGTATGACAGCAGTGTTTATTGTTTATTGTTGTGCACAGCAGAAGCATAATACAGGAATTTGTGCTATGGTGGCCTAGGACAGTGTTCTTCAAACTTTTTACACCCATGGACCGGCAGAAAAAAAATAATTATTTTGTGGACCGGCAAATTACTAGGACTAAAATTTTAAAACCCCGTTTCCGCCCCATCTCTGCGAGCTCCTTCCCCCACAAATCATCTGATCCCATCCACACAAGCCTCAGTTATGATTTTATATTGAATGTATTTTATTAAAGTATAAAAAGAAACAATATTTTGTACAATTGTCATTTTATAAATACAAATAATACAGAGCAAGGATCAACAAAACCCCTGTCTCCCCTCCCCTTCACATATATCCCCTCTACTATCAAGAAAACTGAACAAGCCAAATTATTACAGAATGCTACACAGAAATATCATGCTAACAGAATACTGCAGTCACACATGACAGGAATAGTTTTAGGGGAGTGCAACTAGGGCAACTGCCCCCTGGTCAGAGAGCGCCCTAAGCCAGCTGGAAGCTAAAGAAGCACTACCTGGGTTTTGCAGTCCCAAGTTATGTCTAACACCAGCTCTAGCAGGATATATATTTCAAATCTGATATATTCTAATCACAAAATAGAAATAAAACTATTTTTTTCTACCTTTTGTCATCTCTGGTTTCTGCTTTCAATCTTCTTTTCACTTTCTTCCTTCCAGCGCCTGCCCTCTCTGTCTCTTCAATCCAGCATCTGCCCCTTCCATCCACTGTCTGTCCTCTCCCCCTTCCATATGGTATCTGTCTTCTTTCTATGCCCCTCTCCCCTTTCCATCCAGCTTGTGCCCCCTCTCTCCTTTTTACATGATTCATTCCAGCTTCACTGCTCTCTTCATTTTTATCTCTCCTACACCAGATCTATCATCGTTGTCCCTCTCTGCTTATTTTTCTGCTGACCCCTTCCTATCATCAATCTCTCTACTTTCTCATGCCTGTGTCTCCCCTTCCCCTCCTCTAATCTCTCTGCCAGCTGTTTCCTTTCTTTTTTCATTCTCCCTTCCCTCCTCCTCCTGTCCAGCAGTAACTCTCTTCCCTTCCTCCCCTCCCAGCAGCATCTCTCCTTCTCCCTCTCCAGTAGCAGCTGTCCCTTTTTTTTCCCTTGCCCACAAGCTTCCCTCCAGGTCCAGTAGCAGCTGTCCCTTTTTTTCCCTTGACCAGCTTCCCAGACTCCTTTCCCTCCTCCCCTCCCAGCAGCATCTCTCCTTCTCCTTCCCTCCAGGTCCAGGAGCAGCTGACCCTTTTTTTTCCTTGCCCAGCAGCTTCCCAGACTCCTTTCCCTCCTCCCCTCCCAGCAGCATCTCTCCTTCTCCTTCCCTCCAGGTCCAATAGCAGCTGTCCCTTTTTTTCCCTTGCCCATCAGCTTCCCAGATTCCTTTCCCTCCTCCCCTCCCAGCAGCATCTTTCCTTCTCTCTCTCCAGTAGCAGCTGTCCCTGTTTCCCCTTGCCCAGCAACTTCCCAGACTCCAATAGTGGTTTTCTCCCCTCCCAGCAGCTCTCCTTACTTCCCAGCGCAGCGATTCAGGAAGGCAGTCTCGGGTCCTTTGTTGGGTCGTGCCGCCTCTGAGGAAAGAGGAAGTTGCATCATCAGAGGCAGCCGTGACTCAGCAAAAGCCCCGAGGCTGCCTTCGTGAATCGCTGCACTGGGAAGTAAAGGAGAGCTGCAGAGAGGGGAGAAAGCTACTGTCGGAGGCTCCCCAAGATCTCTCCGGTCCAGCGCAGACTTCAGCTGTTGATCTTGCTGGCCCTGCGCGGAACGGCAGGAAGTTGAAGGGAGTCAATCTTGCAGGCCCTGCGCGGACCGGCAAAAATTTCCTGCGGGCCGGCACCGGTCCGCGGACCGGCGGTTGAAGAACTGTGGCCTAGGACCTTGGGGGAGCCCGGGCCCCCTGTCAGCTCTGGGCCCCTGAATGCAGGACTGGTAGTACTGCCCTGATGGCGGCCCTGTAATGCAGGGGTGACAAGGTTTGGAGAGCAGGAGGAGGGGTAGAGACAGAGACAGGTACTGAACAATCTTGGAGCCAGAGAGGATAGCAGGATGATTCTTGCATGAGGTAAGATAAATAAGGGTGAGAATGATATTCCTCTAATCAAAGAGGGACATTAGGGTGGTCCGACCAGCCATGCGGCCATAGACCATGCAGCTAAGAGAGTCTTTCAGCAGAGCTCAAGTATGGTTGAAAAGACACAAAGGGTTTAAAGTAGTGGTCTCAAACTCAAACCCTTTGCAGGACCACATTTTGGATTTGTAGGTATTTGGAGGGCCTCAGAAAAAAAATAGCTAATGTCTTACGAAAGAAATGACAATTTTGCATGAGGTAAAACTCTTTATAGTTTATATATCTTTCCTTTTGGCTAAGTCTTAATAATAATATTGTAATTTATAGCAAAAGAGACATATGATCAAGAAACTGTTTTATTTTACTTTTGTGATTATGATAAACATACCGAAGGCCTCAAAATAGTACCTGGCGGGCCACATATGGCCCCTGGGCCGCGAGATTAAGACCACTAGTCTAAAGGGAACCTACCCAGATAAGGGGAGGGGTGCAATAGAGAAGCCCTAGGTGGCCAAGGAAAGGTTGCACCTTGATGACCTTATCAGGCAGAGGTAAGAAATAGCCAGGACGTACAGCAAAGAATCAAAGGAATCAAGTTTAGTTGAGAGAGAGAGATGAGAGGTCTTTTGGAATATAGAGCAATAGAAACACAGTTTATAAAGGCACGCATGGAAGCTATAACATCTGTCAGACTACATTGCCCATAATGCTTATCTCACATGTCCTGGCAGGAAATGACTGTAGCAGTAAGGTTCTAAGACAGTACTGAATTACATAAGGCATATCTAGAGCCCTGTTACAACCCTGGCAAGGTTGCAGGGGGCATAACAAGCACCATCCCTGGCATGTGTAGGCTTTATATTTTGAACAGTATAGAAGGAAACAGATCTTTCTATTTCTTTGGTGTTGTACTACGAGGAAGGTATGTCTTTTGGGGATTTTGGTTTCATTTATATTTATCATTTTTGGTCAGCAATTGTGTATTTGGATTTGTGTTTTGTGTGTGTGCCCAAGGGATTCTGTTAGCATGAATTTTCTATGTAGTTGTGAGGCATAGGAAAGTTATTAATAAAAGGGCTGGGGGGGCCAGTGGCATAGTAAAAGAGGTGGGGGCGGTCTTCCCAAGGGCACAGTCTTTTTAAGGGTATGGCACCACTCCTCTTCTCCTTGCCGTTCGTGCCATCTGTACCTTTTTTACTTTCTTGGTGCGAGTTTGCTGCCCACATCAGCACCGGCACTCTCTCTGATGTCACTTCCAGGACCCGCACCTAGGAAGTGGCATCAAAGGGCGAGCCGACACTGAAGTGGGCATGCTGCTCATGCTGGAGAAGTTAAAAAGGTGCGGGGAAAGGGAAGGAACGGTGTGCGCGTGGCAGGGGAAGGGGAAGGGGTGCCACTACTCCAAACACCACTCACCCTTACTACGCCATTGCTGGGGGCATGAAAAAGATGCAAGAAAATGGAATGTGTGTGGCAGAGAAGCTAAGGGGAAGAAATTTTCTATTTCTATTCTGTTCTGGATGCTTAATTCACCACCACCCAATTTCTATATAGATTCTGAGTAGTTTACAAACAAGAAATCAGCACAGTACGGTGAACAATACATCAAATATTAGAAAGTTTAATGTTCATTTTATTTGAAAGAAAGATGGCCTTTAACATTTTATAAAGAGAATAAGAAGGCACATTTCTCAAATGTGCGAGGCCATTCCAAACTGTAGCAGCCTGAAATGTATATGAGTTTTTCATTCTATATTTTAAAGCATAATTGTTTAATTGATGGATATCTCATTTAGAGCTAAATTGAAAAATGTTATCGATTTCTTACTACTGGAAGGAAAATTTAAAAAAAGGAGAGGGGGTTGGAGAGGAAGATTGAAAGAAAAACCTGGTGTGGAAAGGATGAGAGGAGAGGAAAAGAACTGGGATAGGAAGTATAATACATGGACATGGATTGGGAAGGGGGAACAGAAGGAGTTAGGACACAAGATGAGGAGAGGAAGAGAAGGGCTGGTGCCAGAGGAGTGATATACCTTTCTCCTCTCCCAGGACTCCTCATAATGTCCCAGAATTTCCTGACTCTCTTCTTACGTGCCTATTTTTCCTCCTACTTCTCCGTTCTTATTGTTGAGATCTCCTTTTCCTCTTCTCTTCCACACTGATGCCTGAAATTCAGCACCAACAAGCCTCCTAAAACAGGGGTGTCAAAGTCCCTCCTCGAGGGCCACAATCCAGTCGGGTTTTCAGGATTTCCCCAATGAATATGACTGAGATCTATTTGCATGCACTGCTTTCATTGCATGCTAATAGATCTCATGCATATTCATTGGGGAAATCCTGAAAACCCGACTGGATTGCGGCCCTCGAGGAGGGACTTTGACACCCCTGTCCTACAACAACAAAATAATTCCCCTCCCCCTCCTTTTATAACACCACACAAGAGTTTGTTTTAGCGCCGGCTGGCATGCTGAATGCTCTGCGCTTTTCTGATGCTCATAGGAACTCTATGACCGTCAGAGCAACGCTGGCCAGCACTAAATCCTCATGTGCGGTTTTGTAAAAAAAAAAAAAAAAAAGGTGTGGGGGGGGGGGTTAAATTATTAAGAAACCAAAGGGTTGAATATTTCATTTAATTCTAAAATAAGTAGCATTATTTACTATGCAAAACAATTCAAATTTATGGAAATGAGCCTTATAAATCCTGCAGAATTTCTGAAACTTTGCTACAGAGTTTTCTACTGCTTGTCAAAAAGAAAATGGAGGGCTATAATCATAAGTAAAATAAATCTCTTGAGCTTACTGATATTATATCTTTATTTGTCTTTCTTGATGATTCATGCTGTATTACGGTATATGTTTGCTGAGTTACCATAAAGAATTCTCAGGAGATGTAAGCCTGTTATATTTTCAAAGCAAATACAGCTTTGGTTCTAGCATTGAATTGCAATTTGCCACAGTAGTAGGGAAATCAATAAAACTATTAACTCTTTTCACCTTGGGGCATGGTGTCTGTTGTTCCTCAATTATTTTAAATGGCTTGTAACATTCTTATTCCATCATACATTTTCTTTTAGGTTTAAACAGTCATATATGGTATTAAAGAGTAGGGGTGGGCAAGCCAGGAAATTTGATGAGCCTGCTGAGTCAAGGAGTCTAGCATAGTTCTGACAGCCTAATTTAGGCCCCCTTTTATCAAACTGCGTAAGGGTTTTTTTTATCACAGGAATTCTATGAGTGTCAGAGCTACTACCACAGCGGCCCCTGCGATATAAAAACACTTACGCGGCTTGATAAAAGCGGTCCTTAATTAGGTAACATAGAAAATATACAATTATAACTAAGAGTAATAAAAACTCTTTGGCAACCCTTTTGTAAAGGATGTTTCTTTTTTATTTATTTTTCTTTTAAAATTTATTTTCTATTTCCTTCTTGCCTTTGCCAGTTATTCTCATTTTTATTTCTCATAACTTTCTTCTTTCCATCTCATTGTTTATAATTTTATCTTCACCCATGTCTATCTATTCAATTTCTTTTTCTTTCCCTAGTTCAGCTTCTCACCCTCATTCCTTTCACCTCCAAATCAGCAGTTCCAGAGCTATAAAGATGCCGAGTCAATATTGGTAGAGATCTTTATAGCCTTCTATCTGGCCTTCCCTGTCCATCACCCCTCTGATTTTATCACTCCATTCATCATGCCCTTCCCTCTACTTCTCCTCTCTATCTCTCAGCAAGGAGGACAGATAGAGACACCTGGGTTTTATTTCCATTGAAAGTAATGAAAGTAAAACCTGGACGTCTCAATCCGTTCTCCTTTTTATTTTTTTTCATTTTAAAGTTCTTTATTGAAACAGCAGAACATACGAAACACAACAATACAACCAAACATGACAAAATAAGATCATCTGTGTTCGTCCTTCACGGAGACCTAAAAGGTCCATACAAAGTCAGAAAGAAACCTCTAACCCCAACCCTCCCTACCCAACCCAACCCTCTCCCTGTACTCCAGTGTCAGAAGTTCAGAAGAGAACTTCTAGCCCTCCCAAACAGGAGCCCAGATAGCCTTAAATTTCCTCCATTGATCCGGCCCGGCCCTCTTGACAACCATATATTCAAATTTAAGCAAAGTAAACATTTCATTTCTCCACATAGTAATGTTGGGCACATGCTACTGGCGCTACAGGGAAAGAATACATTTTCTAGCCAAGAGAGAAACTTTCTGCAGCCACAGATTTCCCCCTCTGGGTAATCCTAAAGAGGTGACCTGCGAGAAGAACAGAACATCTGCCCTCATAGGAATCTGCCTATGCAGAACAGTCTGTAAATAAAGTCCAACAAAAGACCTGCACAGGACCAAAACATATGAAGTAAACCTGCAGGGGTGTACTAACACTTAGGATATTGAGCATGAACAGCATACCCTGAGACATATGCCCGGTAGGGTGAAACAAAGTCAAAGGAGAAATTTATACTGCTGTTCTTGCAAACGATAGATCGAGTCATCCGTCCTCCTTTTTCTGGAGCCTTATGGTAACCCTATGCTGCCATAACTGTAAATTGTATTGTGGTTTAGTAAAAGGACCCCTGATATTTGTTGCCATGGTCAGGGCCATCTTAAGAAATTGTATGTAGCCCTGTATACCTAGGGAGGCTTGCTCAATTATGCCCAAGACTCAGGGGGTTAGGAATGATAATTGTCTGACATTTTCAGGATTCAGTAGATTGTTGCATTAATATCCAGAAGCCAGAACAAAGTATAATGTGTCTGGACAGTTTTCAGAGTCTCAAAACTCTCTCTGCCTACCTCCAATCTCTGCCTTCCCACAACCTCCCCCCTCCTCCCTCCCCACTTTCTGCCTGTTTTCAGAGAAACTACAGTAGCTACAGAAACTGGATCTAGCCAATGGGAAGGATGTGGAGGTGGAAATAGGCAGACAGATTTTTAAACTCAGAAAAATAGGAAATTATCCATGCTTGTTTTAAATGTATATTGTAGTTTTAGCTTTTTTTTTTTCTGTTTTACCTCAGAAGTGTCTGAAATAAGATGGCTGAACAAAGGCAACGTGCTCTGTCTACATCTGGAGAAGCATTATATCAAATTCTGGGCCTAGAAAAGGGGTCAACACATGAAGAAATCAAGAAATCCTACAGGTAGAGATATATACAGTATATATATACTTGAATATATGTATATACATACATACATATATATATATATATATATAATATTATATATATATATATATACATACATACATACATCTATATAGCCACAGAGACAATAGCTTTAAATCTATACATACATATATATATATATATATATATATATACACATACACACAAAAAACACATTAAAGCTACTTACTGTCTTTATGGCAGGATCTTCTTGGGGATCCTTATTCCTTATTGCCCTGGCTTTAACACAAGGGTGAGCAACCTGTATATGCAGAGGACCACATAAGTGCCAGTGTTATCCCTAGTAGGCAGCAATATTATGTAAGGTTGGAACCAGAAAGGCACAGAGCTCCATAAACCTTCTGTGATAGATAGATAAGTAAATACTGTATTTAACTAAAAGTGATGGAAGCAAACTGCTAGAGTGGATATTCTGAAAATATTTGCCAGAACTCTGGTTACTAATGTTTTCTGTGTATACTTCCCATGATCTCACTGGCTGCATAAAATTCAGTGACAGAATGCATTTGGCCTGTGGGCCACAGGTTACCCATCCCTGCTTTAAGGTATTGCACTATTCTAGTGTTTTTTTTATTATAAGGTCCATGAGCCAGTGGTACCTGGGTGTGACTCCCCAACTCTCTTCTCTTTTTGATGCAGCTGCTTTAAGCATAAAGTGAGGCTGTGGATCCTCCTCCTCAGCTTCTTTTGGCTGGGTCAGCTTATGTTGCTGATGCATTGTATGACCTAATTGCGGGTTTTGGCAAAAGTGTCAGCGTACTCCATTTCTGCCCAAGGATGCCATGGATCAGACAATGGGCTGGTGATTCCACTTCCAAAGCTACTTTGGGTAGACTTCCCTTTAAGGGGCAGTTATTGTTTGGCAAGGGCCTGGACAACCTCATGAATTCTGTGGTGGACCGTCGCCCTAAGACCCTGCCTGATAGCAGACCCAGGGCCTCCAGAGGTTCTGGTCATTCTAATTTTCGTTGTTCCTGGTGATCTCGCCCATAAGCAAGTGCCAAGTTGCAGAGATTTCCTAGGGCTCCTGGCAACGGTATGCTGGCTAAAGACGATTCCAGCCCTCTGCCTCCTGTTCTGTGCCCTCTGCCAAAAAGACGCAATGGTGCGCAAGCTGAGGGATGCCCCTCTACATATTGAGGACAGATTCTCAACATTCCTGCCCGCCTAGGTTCAATTTCATCCGATTGGTGGGTCTTGGACATTATTTGGTTGGGCTACAAGCTGGAATTTACCCAGCCTCTGACGGATTGGTTTGTGAACTCTCCTGCAGGTCAGCTGAACAAGGCGCTCAAGTTCAAGCCACTATTTAATGCTTGCTGGATATTCAAGCTAAAGAGACGATGCCGCCCGAACTTTCAGGCTCAGGCAGATACTCTATACACTTTATTGTGTCAAAGAAAGGCTCGAAGATTGGAGGCCTATACTGGATGTTGAGCACGTGAATGTGGCTTTCAAAGTTCTGCACTTTCGCATGGAGATGGTACACTCAGTCATTGCAGCGGCAGCCCCAGGAGAGTTCCTCGCCTCTCTAGATCTCACAGAAGCTTACTTGCACATCCGGTCCACTGCAAATACTTGTGGTTTCATGTTTTGGAACATCATTACCAGTTCTTGGCTCTGCCCTTTGGGCTGGTAACAACTCCCCTTACCTTCACCAAGGTGATGGTGGTCATGGCAGCTTACTTATGGAAAATTGGTGGATCAAGTGATCCAGGTGCTGGATTGTGAACTACAGAAAGAGCAATCTGATGCCCATGCAGTCTTTGGAATATCTGAACGTTATCTTCGACAAGGCTGTGGGCCATATCTATCTTCCAGAAGTACTCAGACAGAAACTGTGTGCCCAGATTTCTTCCCTTCTGGAACAGCTGAATCCTTCAGCTTGGCTATCTTCAAGTCCTAGGGTCCATGGTTGTCACATTGGATATGGTTCCTTGGGTGAGGGCTCACATGTGTCCTCTCTAGCATGCCTTACTCTCTCTCGCTGGGCTCCACACAGGGATGCTTTATAGACCTGTCTTCACTGGAGGCTTGGGCCAGCATGGATTGGTGGCTTCTCCCGCAGTCACTCTCTAAGGGAGGTCCACAGCGGATTGCCTCCTAGATCATGGTTTAGTTTAGTTTATTTACTTATAGTCCGCTTTTTCCAAAGCGGAGTACAAAAAAAACATTTACAGAAAAATCAACAGACATCAGCAGATGCCAGCCTTCCCATCTGCAATTGTTGTACTTCACTGTGCTCCTTAACTCTAACTACAGTTAGTATCCAAGCACCAAGAGCCACTAAATAAATGTGCAGTAGAGATATCTATGGCAATCAAGTTCAGAGTGGATTCCTTCTACAGATGGCACGTGGCCATGGGGACATCTGTCTAGAATGTCTTACCTATCTACTGGAAGAGAACATATGAGGGTAAGTACATAGGGCTCCTTTTATCAAGGCGCACTATGGGGGTTAGTATGTCGGACATTTCATCACGCGCTAACCCTGCGGCAAGCCAAAAATTAACGCCTCGTCAATGGAGGCGTTAGCGACTAGCGAGGCAGGCAGTTGAACGCGCGGTATTCCGCACGTTAACCGCCTACCGTACCTTGATAAAAGGACCCCATAATCTCTTTATTCTTACTATTACCTTTTTAATCTTCCTATTTTTGCAAGTATATCCATCTAAGAATAAATTTTCTGACTTTAAGTAAGCTGACTAGTAAGCTTGGCCTGGTTGTGACCCAGAATCTGCCTGTTTAAAGAGCAGGAGTTCTGCTTTTGAATCATGTTGTAAGTCCTCTGTAATCTGGCAAGCAGAAGGCGGCTTGTTAGCCGAACCAAATCTTGACCTGCATCTCATAGCCATTTTAAAACATGTGTGGTCCAAAGTTTCCCCTCTCCCTCAGGTAACCCACACACACAAATATACCCCTAACTCCCCAGCCCCCTAAAACACATTAGGCCTGAAGGGCTGGCTCCCAAAAACTTCCCATCCCCCCCATATGTCCTCCTGGGCATACCTGAAGTAATTCTTGGTAGTGAGGAAATTGCGGGCAGGAGCAACAGAGGTAGTTTTAAAGTTGTACTTTTAGGGATCAGGCTGCCTTACAGGGCCAAAAAAATAAGAACAATGATAACAGTATTCCAAAATCAGAAGAAACATGTAAGAAAAAGATGCGCAAAACTACCAAGAGAATCAAAGAGATCCAGAAAGAGCAATTAGACTGGCAAAGGATCTAAACTAAGGAGCAGCCTGATCCGTCATGGAAGTAACAAGACTGGACGGGGTAGGAGCAACTGGGAATTGCTCTTGCTGCTCAGCTCCTGAAATTGTTGACCATGTCCATGACCTGATTTTGGCAGATCGGCGAATATCAGCTAAAACAATTGTTGAGACACTCCAGATATCCAGGGAACATGTTGGGTGTGTATAATCCATAAACAGCTGGGTATTCAGAAGCTGTCATCCATGGGTGCCCAAATGTTTGAATGCTGATGAGAAATGACGTTGAGTGGACACTTTCAAGTTGATTTTGTAGCATTTTCAGCGAGCTGGTGCCATCTTTTTGGAATTATTAGTTATGTTAATGAAACATGGACTACTGTTTTGTTTCAGGATCACAGTGGCATCTCTTTCCTCTCCTCTCCCTTCCCTGGTCTTCCTTCTCCCCTCTCTCTCCCCAATTGGGTGCAGCAGCAGCACTTCTCTTCCCCTATCCCCTCCCCAATTTGGTGCAGTAGCAGCTTTTCTCTTCCCCTCTCCCCCCCTTGGGTGCAGCAGCAGCAGCTTTTCTCTTTCCCCCTCGGGTGCAGCAGCTTTTCTCTTCCCCCTCCCCCCTTGGGTGCAGCAGTAGCAGCTTTTCTATTCCTCCCACCCCACTTAGGTGCAGCAGCATCATTTCTTTTCCCGTCCCTCCCAAACAAAACAAAACAAAGCAGAGTCGCAAGCTTCCCTCCATCGCTGACCTATCTTCCATAGGTCAGCGACGGAGGGAAGCTTATAACTTGCTGCTCTTCCTTGCTTCGGGCCTTCCTCGTTGCCGGGTCCTGCCTTCGCTGAAACAGAAAGTAGGCAGGAGTCGGACCCGGCAGCGAGGAAGGCCCGAAGCAAGTTGTAAGCTTTCTCCGTGTCTCCCTTAGCTTCCCTCCGTCGCTGCCTGTAGTGAACTCCTGCTCCGAGGCTCGAATGTGTGCGTGCCGGCTTCCCTTCTCTTCTCCTCCCCCCCCCCCCGGGACATAACTTCCAATTTCGGAGGGAAGAGAAGGGAAGCCAGCATGCACACGTTAGAGCCCCAGAGCGTGGGTTCCATTTGAATTCTGGAGTCAGCCCGGGAAGGAACATAGACAGCAGCAGCAGAATTAGGGCGCGGAGAATATGGTGGCAAGCAGGTACAGAGAACACTGCTGGGGTTTGGCGCTGGAACGACCGTCCCCTTGTCCCCACGCACAGCTTCGGAACACTGTCCCTGAAAACGAGGCATTTCGGCATCCCGAAGCGGTGGCTCGGGACAACAGGACAGTCGGTCCAATAATGGGGCTGTCCCGTTGAAAACGGGACGTATGGTCACCTTATGCATGCCATGATATAATCAAGACTAGATTACTGTAATGCTCTCTGCACTGGTATGAATGCAAAGGGTCTGCACCAGCTACAATTTATTTCAGAATACTGCAGCAAGACTAATAGAAAGTTGTAAGCAATGTGACCACATCACATCAGTTTTTAAAAACTTCACTGGCTGCCAGTACAATATATGGCAAAATTTAAAACTCTTTGTCTGATCTTTAAGATCCTCAAAGGAAATGGTATAGAGTACTTGAAGAACAGGATCTCTATCTACAAATCTCCAAGGTCACTAAGGTCATCCCAGGGATTATCCCTAACTACACTCTCCCCAAAGGACATCACATGATATAATACCAGCAAGTGAGCCTTCTCTGGAGAAGCCCCCACACTCTGGAATGCACAACATGAGGCTATCTCTATGTCAGGAAGCAGGTGAAAGCTTGTCTCTCCAACCAGGCATTTGATGGAAGAAGAACCATAACTAACTTCATCAACACACTCATACACACACAAACACATACACACTCACACAAACACACGAGTGGCAGTGACTGCACATACTAATGCAGGACATGTTTATCCACGTCTATCCTAGCTGAGAATTCTCAAGCACCAATCTGACCTCATATGCAACCACTTTAAACTAGTTCCCTTATTTTCTTACTCCTGCTACCCTATCTTATCTATCTATATCAGGGTGTCAAAGTCCCTCCTCGAGGGCTGCAATCCAGTCAGGTTTTAAGGATTTCCCTAATGAATATGAATGAGATCTATTTGCATGCACTGCTTTCATGGTATGCTAATAGATCTCATGCATATTCATTGCAGAAATCCTGATTGCGGCCCTCGAGGAGGGACTTTGACACCCCTGATCTATATGCTTCATCTTTGCTTACACCCTATGCCAGGGGTAGGCAATTCCGGTCCTCGAGAGTTGGAACCAGGTCAGATTTTCAGGCTATCCACAATGAATATGTATGAGATGGATTTGCATGCACTGCCTCCTTGAGATGCAAATCTATCTCAAGCATATTTATTGTGGATATCCTGAAAACCTGACCTGGCTCCTGCTCTCAAGGACCGGAATTGCCTACCCCTGCCCTATGCTATTAAAATGGTTGAATATATTGTGTTGACATTGTAATACAGCATACTATACCATACCTTGATTATAATTTGACTATTTTTACTGCTGTTGTTGACTTATTCTTGCTGTACACTGTGTTGAGTGAATTCCTTCAAAAAGGTGGTACATAAATCCTAATAAATAAAAAGAGGTCATGACTTCATTCAATAAAATGCACATCATTAACGATAAACCATAAACCATAGTCTAAAACATTTTCACGAATCAGAATATCACAGTTAATTTAGTTTTAAACACCTCAAAATATTTTTTCTGCAGATTAGTTCAATTGTATGCTATACAGAGCTTTCAGATCTGCTTAATTGATGTATTTGTATTCCTTAGTTACAGTCTGTTTAAGCATAATAAAATCCTACTGAAAATGTCATTCACCTATCCAGAGATCGTATTGTAAGCTGCAATAGGCATCATAGCAAATTAAAGCTGATTGGAATATAATAATGCACCTTATTAATGCACTGTAGTTAAGATTTTACAACTCAGTGTTGATAAGTGATTACCTTGCTACTGAGTGAGAGTCTATGAATGTTAAGGACGGCCAATGTACCCATCAGGAATAGACGACAAGGAAACAGTTCTATAAAAGAGGCAGAAGTCCTGACTATAATCTCTGGGAATTACTTTGTCACTTGTATTAGAAAACCTATTTACAGCAATTACTGCAATTCTGCTTTATCTTATAGTACCAGAAGGCTGACATCTTCCACTAATTATCCTTGGCTATAGATTTTACAACGTGTTCAAAATGCTGCTGTTAAACTAATCTATGGTACTAAGAAATTTAATAGTGTTACCTCTTTCCTTTCATCATCAGATTGTTTAAAATTTCTTGTTCTGAATTTTAAAATTTTAAAATTCTTAATTCTGGATTATCACAGATCATCTACTTGTACAGATCCCTTATCCCCAATTCTGTGTCTACGTTCTTCCCAACAATATTGTACCTTCCCATTTTCAAGTTCAGTCACATTTGCCAGGGCATCTTGCTTCTCTGTTGTAGCTCCTTCATTCTAGAATATCGTTTCTATTCAACTACCTCTACAAATATCATTTCAAAAGTATTAGACAATTATTAAGGTTTTCTTTTTCTCTAAAGCATTTCCTATTAAAACCCAATGGTATGCATTATGCTGCGGAGTCCATTGCAACTGTCATCCCATTCAGGGGCATTGAATGCCCTCTGAAAGGAAATGGTCAATCAACTGATTGGAACTATGAGCCATTCGCTTGGCTCTGCTGAAACTGTAGATGACTCTGGAGGGCCAAGTGGTGTGAGTCTTTTCTGAAAATACGACAGCGGTGTCATATGTCAATTGCCAGGGAAGAACCAAGAGTGCTTCTCTGGCTCAGAAAGTCCATCTGCTCTTTCTCCGGGCAGAGCTCCATCTCCAGGCCCTTTGGGAGTCGACATTGTTCAAGCAAATTTCCTCAGCAAACAGTCATTGGTTATGGGCGAGTGGGCACTGTTCTCGGCAGTGTTTTAAGCCATTGTGCGGTGCTGGGGTCAGCCTCACTTCGACCTCATGACGTTGGTGAAGAACTCCAAAGCTGCCCGATTTTTCTTTTTTTTTTTTAGTTCAATAATTTTATTGAATATTATAAGAATTATAAACAGAAAGCAGCTCAAACACATAGAATCATAATAAAAATCATGTATCAAATATCAATCGAAGATCTGAGCCCAGAAGCAAGGGCCTAAAGGTTCTAGTACAACCATGGCCGCAGGGAGTTCTATTGTAAGTTTTTCCTCCTGGCCCATAATAGGTCAGGTCCTTCACCATCAGGGAAGGGTTATTCTAGTGGCTCCAGATTGGTCTCACAGACCGTGGTACACAGATCTGATGCATCTTTGCATAGGTTGCAGCCTTTGGCTGCGAGCCCTTCCAGACCTTCTCTCTCAGGGTTCAATCTGCATGGATGATCCCAATTGCTTTGTTCTTATGACATGGCTATTGAACGCAAAGCATTAGAGCATAAAGGCTATTCTGATGTAATCATTTCTACTCTTCTGAAATCTAAGAAGTCGACTACTGTGTCTGCCTACACTAAGGCATGGAAGACTTTCCAACATTGGTGCGACCAGGCCAGTGTTGAGCCATGTTCTGCTCTGGTTTCAGTGGTGCTAGCCTTTCACCAGGCTGGTCTCAATAAGAGTCCAGATTTCTGGGTTCTTGTTTCAGAGCCCGGGACTATTGTCCTTAGCTGATATGGCCAGATTTCAGAAAAGTGCTCTTCGCATTAGACCTTCAATCAAACCGTCATTCCCTTCATGGGACCTTAAGTTGGTTTTGTCTGGCCTTACCAAAGCTCCATTTGAGCCTGAGGACAAATCAGAGGAGAATCGGGAGTAAGACCTGCATGAAAATGTAGGCAGAAGAAGACACAAGCATAAGACCTGCATATATTGTAGGCGAAGACCCCTGAGAACCACAAATAGTTATATTTCTAAGAGAGGCATTGCAAAGAAAAATGGGGAGACCTGATGATCCACAGTGAAAACAATGCATTGTGCATATGAATTCAAACTTCTAAGCAGTCATTTTCCTCTCTGCCAGTAAGAGAGAGATTCACCTTTGCTCCAGAAACTAGCAGTCAGATCTCCTGACTGTGACATCACTTTTCAGAACAGTACAGTACATGATAAGAAGTCCTCCTAAGAAGTGCTAGTGAAGGACAGTGTAACTCAGGAAGGTGGGGAGGGGGGGCTTGGTGTAAGGGAAATATAGAAAGGTCAGTTTTGGCACCAGGTGATGTCATGCTTCAGTATGGCTCCATTCAGCCAATAAAAATGACATATGTGACAAACCAATGAGAAGTGAGTAACTAGGAGGTACCCTAGGCTACTGAAATCTATATATATAAAATCGGAGGTATGTATGTGTGTATGTATGTGTGTGTGTATGTGCCGCGATCGCAAAAACGGCTTGACCGATTTGAACGAAACTTGGTTTGCAGATCCCTCACTACCTGGGGTGATATGTTCTGGGGGTCTCGCGGCCCACCTGCACACATGGGCGGAGCTACAAACAGAAAATCAGATTTCACCCATTCATGTCAATGGAAAAAATGTAAAAAGCTGCCAACACAAAAACGGCTTGCCCGATTTGAACGAAACTTGGTATGCAGATCCCTCACTACCTGGGGTGATATGTTCTGGGGGTCTCGCGGCCCACCTGCACATGTGGGCGGAGCTACAAACTGAAAATCAGATTTCACCCATTCATGTCAATGGCAAAAATGTAAAAAGCTGCCAACGCAAAAACGGCTTGCCCGATTTGAACGAAACTTGGTATGCAGATCCCTCTCTACCTGGGGTGATATGTTCTGGGGGTCTCGCGGCCCACCTGCACACATGGGTGGAGCTACAAACTGAAAATCAGATTTCACCCATTCATGTCAATGGCAAAAATGTAAAAAGCTGCCAACGCAAAAACGGCTTGCCCGATTTGAACGAAACTTGGTATGCAGATCCCTCACTACCTGGGGTGATATGTTCTGGGGGTCTCGCGGCCCTCTTGCACACGTGGGCGGAGCTACAAACAGAAAATCAGATTTCACCCATTCATGTCAATGGCAAAAATGTAAAAAGCTGCCAACGCAAAAACGGCTTGCCCGATTTGAACTAAACTTGGTATGCAGATCCCTCACTACCTGGGGTGATATGTTCTGGGGGTCTCGCGGCCCACCTGCACACGTGGGCGGAGCTACAAACAGAAAATCAGATTTCACCCATTCATGTCAATGGAAAAATTGTAAAAAGCTGCCAACGCAAAAACGGCTTGCCCGATTTGAACGAAACTTGCAACACATCTTCCTTTTCAGTTTAAGAGCTTGCAAAGTCCAGTGAGACTTGCATTCTCTATCACAATCAACAAATCACAGGGACAGACTATTACATACTGTGGAGTGGATTTAAGATCCCCCTGTTTTTCCCATGGTCAACTCTATGTTGCTTGCTCAAGGGTGGGTTCACCCAAGAATTTATATGTTCTTGCTCCTGGAGGTGAAACTAAAAATGTTGTTTATAATCAAGTTTTGTGTTAGTTGTATTGTATTCATTTTGTCAAATATTTCACATTATAATTTGAATATTGTACTTTTTATAAAGCTGTAAAAAAATAATTTCATTCACCACTATAAAGTATCTTTATTTGAATCCATTTACAGTGTTATTGCTATAATTAAATACCCGTGCAACGCCGGGGCATCAGCTAGTAATGTATATAAGTGACATGTTGGATGGCATAAGAGGAAGAAGAAGGAGGAGAGGAGTCAGACCCAAAAGAACATCAGATTGCAATTTCGTATGTATGCTATCCTTTGTAGCCAATATGCTGTACTTTGCTATTTCATGTGAGTTGCCTTTTGCTTATTACTAATAAATCTATCTTACTGTAACTGTCACTATCACGAGGTCTTTATTATTGCCTGATGATAAGATCTGCAGCAATCTTATCAAGCCTCTGCAAGATGCTTCTCTCTTGGACCTGACACTAAAAGCAGTTTTTCTGGTCACCATTACATCAGCGAGTTGTGTCTTGGAACTCCAGGCTTTGTATTATAGAGACCCTTTCCTGAGGATTTCAGAAATGGGGATTTCTCTCCGCACAGTTCCTTTGTTTCTGCTTAAGGTGGTGTCTGCATTCCATGTTAATCAAGAAGTGTGTTTGCCTGATTTTCAGCCTACTGGTTCTAGGAAGCAACATCACATTTTGAAGAAGTTGGATATATGCAGAGTTCTGTGTTATCTCGAGGTCACGAATGAGCTTCGTCTCTCTGACCATCTATTCGTGCTAACTCATTCTTCCAAGCGGGGCGCACCTGCTTCCAAGGCCACTATTTCCAGATTGATCTGTAAAGCAATTTCGTCAGCCTACATTCTTTATGGTAAACTAAACTAAACTAAACCTTAAGTTTATATACCATGGCCCCTCCATAATTATAGAGCTCGGCACGGTTTACAAGAGCTTAATAAAGGAAGAAATAACAACATTGGGTTTGGAGGATGAGTATAGGGGGGAGGAGAGCATTACAGTCTCCTGTTTCTGTTAAGGTTACATTACATTACATTACATTAGAGATTTCTATTCCGCCTGTGCCTTGTGGTTCTAAGCGGATTACAAAATTGGGTGAAAACTGGACATTTCCAGGGAGTTTACATATCAGGTATATAACATATACATAACAAGTTTACATAACAATAGCAATACATACAAATTAGGAAGATTATTACATAACGTTGAGGGACGGAATATTCTGGTTACAGATGGAGGTTGTTTACATAGTGATAAGGGAAGCAATATTCTGATCCCGGGTGGAGGTTGTATTTTTAGGTTTCTGAGTATGAGTTTGGGGAAGGTTTGAAGAATTTGGCTAGGGGATACTGTAGGGGTGGTGTTTATGTTCTACCAGGAGTATGGCTTACTCATGGGCCAAGGTTAGGGCCATCTCCCCTGAGGAGATTTATAGAACAGCTACTTGATCCACTCTGCACACGTTTGCCAAATTTTACAGAGTGGATGTGGCAGCAAGACAGGACTCTGCTTTTGGGTCCTCAATCTTGAGGTTCAGCATAGTCAGCCCATCCTAGCCTTTTGGGACTGCCTTTGTACGTCCCACATATCTAGAATGTCTCACCTATTGCACTGGAAAAAGTGATTATGGGCTAGATTCACTAAGCAAGCCGATCATGTACCGATTGGTTTGCGACCCCTTTGCGACCCGATTTTCCTCTGAGCCAATTCACTAACCTCTGTGCCAATCTGATTCTGATCCGTGTATGCAAATGAGAGGAAACGGCATGCAAACTAGGCAGGCAGCGATTCACTAAACAAAAATCTTGAACACCGACTGGGCTGGCCGATCAACAAGAAGCGACTACTGGGGACCAGTCGCTCACGTCCTTTCCGACTGTCCTGCCAGCCCTGCAGCCCTGAAATAAATCTGCTCTCTGCCGCGATCTGCTCTCTGCCTCCCCGGCTCTCCTGCTCTCTGCCGCGACCTGCTCTCTGCCTCCCTTCCCAGCAGTACGAGCCCGTGGATTTAACCTGCTTTAAACCCGCGGGTTAAAACCATGAGCTCGCACTGCAGGGAAGGGTAGCAGAGAGCAGGAGAGTTGGGGATGTGGTTGGGTGGTGAGGATTAATTTAAGGTTATTTATATTTATGTATTTTTAAAGTTAAAAACACCTTTGGAAAGAACATACCATTTGGGGATGGCTTGTTCTGTAATTTTAGGCTAATGTGAATAACTAAAAAACAGGAAGTGAACACTCCACAAGAAAATCCAAAGGAGAACCAACAGTGGAAACTAA
This sequence comes from Geotrypetes seraphini, assembly GCF_902459505.1. Lineage (NCBI taxonomy): Eukaryota > Metazoa > Chordata > Amphibia > Gymnophiona > Dermophiidae > Geotrypetes > Geotrypetes seraphini. The sequence goes on along the minus strand of NC_047085.1, from coordinate 105,667,482 downwards.
ACAAAAAGAACCTACAAAGGAGCAGTGTACATCTTAAGAAACACTTTGGACCTGTGTTGCAAAGCCGCACTAGCAGCTGCCGTGTGGCAACAGCCCCGAAGCCCTTTAAATCTCTATGGGCTTCGGGGACGTTATGTGCGGCTTTGTAAAACAGGCCCTTTATTCTCACTTAACAGACCCAAGATGGGCCATAGTTTGGACATGGGTCTGCCTCAGGGGTCCAGAAACATCTATAATAAATATAACATAGAAATGAACCAAAAGTAATAAATAAGAATGACACCACATATAAAAAATTAACCTCCTCTTTTATGAAGCTGCGTTAGGCTTTTTTTAACTCTGGCCACAGTGGTATTAGCTCCGACAAAATCATAGGAATTCTATAAGCATTGGAGCTAATACCACCGCAGCCAGCAATAAAAAGCCTAACGCAGCTTTGTAAAAGGAGCCCTAAGCTAAATATAAATTATATTTACAGCATAAACAGAATATACAGAAAGATAAATAAATACCCCCCGACGCTCATAGAAATCTCTTCGAGCACCTGTGGAGCCAGCCTTGTGGTCCATCGTGAGCTCAGGGTCCATTCCCCGGGAGCTTGCTCATCTGTTGATTTATCAGAGGCTTGAACGTAGGCTGTGGGGCCCCTGTGTAACAACCCTCTGGGTATTAAGTAGCCAGCTGCAAATTATTTCCCCCTGATGCGCTGCATGGATTTTTGGGGTTCTGAGTTTTTGGTCAGAGCCTTTCTGACCAGCAGCCAGAAAGTTTACAGCTGTGGATTCATTCCCAGAAATTTCTCTGTAGGCAGGCTGCTCCATGCTGAGAGACAGGCATCAAAAAAGGCCTGTGACAGCTTTTCTGAAAAACATAAAATGTCATCAAAAAATCCTTGTTTTGCCCAGGGATCATCTGTAATGGTTTTCTCAGGCCAATCTACCACAGTTTAATGCCTTTTTGTGCAGCTTTGTCGGCAGATGAGCGGCCGTGTTCCATGTGCCTTGGGATACAGGAGGAAGGGGCAGGAACTTTGGGCTCAGCCTCCTTAAAGTCCTCCAGGGCGGGAGAACCCCCAAAAGCCCAGCTTTCAGGGAAGAGATCCTGTTCAGATGCCGCACACAATGAGGGTGCGAAACACGTGTGGAGGCGGCGGAGGTCCAGTTATCCCAGTTGGGGGACCTGCATGAGTTCTTTGGGCCTCCTGTCCAGGGGTTTTAAGATTTTGTCAACCTCTTTTGCAAAGTCTATTTAATTGGCCCGGAGAGCACTGCGTTGACTGCGAGCTCGCCAGCTCAGACACAAGGAGAGTTGCATCCTAAGCAAGCTTCCCTGCCTTGGAACAAGTCGGCTCCATGCATCAGTGACCATTTGGAGCAAGACTGGGAGGAATGGAAGCCCCTAACCATGCCTTTATTATCTCAAGGATCCGCTGTGTTCTTAAAGGATTTGGGGGTCCCTGTCTGGGACCAGAGGTCAGGAGGCTGCCGCGGCTATTGATCAGGGTGATGATCCCTCAGTGCACCGTATTTTCATGACCACAACTGTTTCACATGTCATTTTGGACACTCTCTGTGAGTTGAACTTGGACCCTCAACAGCCCTGTTATGAGTGGCACAAACACACAGACTATCTTCTTTCTGGCACTTCCGGGCATCACCTCGTTAGTCACTGACCAGTGGGAGTCCCCAGAGGGTTCATTAAAAATGGCAAAAGCTATGACCAGGTTTTATCTTATGGCTCCAGAATTCCAACAGCTGTGTCCATAGCCAAATATGGATTCCACTGTAGCTCAAGTGACTAAGCGTACCTCCCTTCCTAGCGAGGGAGGGGTGATCCTGAAGGATGTTTAGGATCGCAAGGTGGACGTGATCCTTAAAAGACAGTATGAAGCACTAGCTTTGGGTATCAAAGTAAGTCTGATTATATTTGAAAATATATCCCTTCTTTTACAAAGCCGCACTAGCGACTGCTGCGCTACTAAAGCCCCGAAGCCTTTAAAATCCCTATGGGCTTCGGAGCAGTTACTGCAGCGGCCTGCGCTATCAGGCTTTGTAAAAGAGGGGGATAGAAAAAGCTCTTCTAACTGTGCCTGGTCTGTGTTTCACAAAGCCCTTAATGTTTGCGCAAGTAGAATAATTTCTTCTATCACTTCTGACATAGAATAGTAGTATGGTACATTTTGCTTCCTTAAATCATCAAGTGTCTTGCATATAAAGGCTTGCTTTATTTTTCAAGCTTTTCATATGCCTGAAAAAAAAGCAAAACATATTTGGTCCCAGAAGAGGAGAGTTGTCATGGAAAAAATGCAAAGTGAGTTGAATTTAGTTGCACATAAAAGATGAATAAAGAAAATTTACATAGCAATCTGTGGTAAAAGAGACAGCAATGTTTTACCCATCATTATTAGTAATTATAATAAAAAACAGAAACCACTTATGAATAAAATGGAAGTGTCAGAGGAATTCACACTAAGTAGACTAGTTGTAAATATTTGCAAGACAAAATGGTGACTCATGGTCGTTGATTTATTCTAATTAATCCATCAGCATATGCTAATTATTTTTAAGGATCTGAAAGACTGTCATAAAACTACTTTCCTGTGCTGCACATTATTTCATTAATACTTTTAAGTGCAAGGACTGATATATTAATATAGAAGACTAAGAGATGTATATGGAATCAATGGGGGTCAATATTCAGCACTATTTAACCAGGTAGGAGTGCTTCATAGCTGCTTAAATAGCACTGATCAGTTCCACACAAAATATTCAGCAGCACCTAAAAAAATCTACACCACCCAGGATTTTGTAGACTTCAATCATATCTCCCCTCATCCGTCTCTTTTCCAAGCTGAAGAGCCCTAACCTCTTTAGTCTTTCCTCATATGAGAGGAGTTCAATTTACTTTAAACCTTTTCTAGTTCCGCTATATCTTTCTTGAGATAAGGTGACCAGAATTGAACACAATACTCCGTGAGGTCATACCATGGAGCAATACAGAGGCATTATAACATTCATAGTCTTGTTAACCATCCCTTTTTTAAAAATAATTCCTAGCATGTTGTTTGCTTTTTTGGCCACCGCCACACCGTGGCCAGAAGGTTTCATCATATTGTCTACAATGACACCCAAATCATTTTCATAGGCGCTAAACCCCAAGGTGGATCCTAGCTTCTGGTAACTATGATTTGGGTTATTCTTCCCAATGTGTGTCACTTTGCATTTCTGCACATTAAATTTCATCTGCCATTTGATTGCTTCATAAGGTCTGCCTGCAATTTTTCACAATCTGCATGCATTTTAACAGTTTAGTGTCACCTACAAATTTAATTACCTCACTCGTTCCAATTTCAGGATCATTTATAAATAAGTTAAATAGAACCAGTCACAGTATAAATCCCTGTGGCACTCAAAGTATAGGACTCCTTTTACAAAGGTGCGTTAGGGCCTTAACGTGCAGAATAGTGTGCGCTAAATTGCCCCGCGTGCTAGCCGCCTCCTTTTAAGCAGGCGGTAATTTTTCAGCTAGCACGCGCTAATCTTGTGCTCCTCTAAAAACGCTAAAAAGCTAAAAACGCTAGCGCACCTTTGTAAAAGGAGTCATCTTCAGAATTATACACAATATTCTAAATTAGGTCCCTCAACAGAGTCGTATACAGGGGCATCAATACCTTCTTTTTCCAATACTTGCCATTCCTCTTCCTATATACATAAGCATCCTTCTAGCTTTTGCCATTGCCTTTTCTTTTGCCATTGCCTTTTCAACCTGTTTGGTCTTCTTAAGATCATCACATACTATCACACCCAAGTCCTGCTCCTCTTTCATACACAAACATTTTTCACCCCCTAAACTGTACCATTCCCTTAGGTTTCTGTGGCCCAAATGCATGACCTTGCATTTCTTAGCATTAAATTTTAGCTGCCAAATTTCAGACCATTCTTCAAGTTTCACTAGGTTCTTCCTGATATTTTCCATATCATCAGGGGTGTCTACTCTAGTGCAGATTTTGTTATCATCCACAAAGGGCAGTCAGCCCTTAAGCAATATCGCTTACAACAATATTAAAAAGAACAGGCCCAAGAACTGAACCTTGAGGCATACCACCGATAACATCACTTTCCTCAGAGTGATCTCCATTGCCAGTACCTTCTGTTGCTTTCCACTCAAACAGTTACTGACCCAGTCTGAAACTTTGGGGCCTTACCGAGGGCACTCAGTTTATTAGGCACCTATGTGGAATACTGTCAAAGGCTTTTCTAAAATCTAAATACACCACATCTAGCACTCTCCCTCTATACAATTCTCTAGTCACACAGTCAAAGAAATTGATTTCTCTGACAAGACCTGCCTCTAGTTAATCCATGTTGCCTCGGGTCCTGGGTACATTTAACTTCAGGATATGCTAAGGAGATAAAATCCCTTGACAAAATCAAGGACTGCTTTATGGAGCAGCTGGTTCAGGAACTGACAAGAAGCAAAGCAATTCTAGACCCAGTGGAGTGCATGAATTGATGCATGAGGTAATGATCAGATTTGATATAATCTCTGGAGTAAGTACACATAGGAAATCCAATACAATAGCTTTAACTTTAAAAAATAAGACTGAAATGGTAAAAATGAAGCTTAGAGGAGCAATTGTGAAGGTAATAATATTACATCAGGTATGGATGTTGTTAAAAATACCATCCTGGAAGCCTCCCAAATGATCATCAGCAGGAGAGATGCCCAATCTCTCCTGCTGAAACTTCCGAACCCTTCCGCAGTCTTCCCCGGCAGGAGGGATGCCCAATCCCTCCTGCCGCGATCCTCCGAACCCTCCCGCAATCTTCCCTGGCAGAAGGGATGTCCAATCCCTCCTGCCGCAATCCCCCATGAATCACCCACAAGCATCATGGCAGAAGGGATGCCCAGTCTCTCCTGCCGACCCCCCCAAAAGGTTTGCCCCACCTCCACCAGGACCCCCTAACTCCACCTGGATCCCCCTAACCTGGTTTAGTTGGCCAGCAGGACGGCTCCTGCCTGCATTCAGCAGGTACACCTTCTCTGGATGCACTGGGGAGGGGCCTAAGGGCTCCTGGGCCAACCAGAATCTTAAGCCCATCTCCTAGTGCATTCTGGGATGCACTAGGAGTGGCCTAAGATTCCGATTTGCTAGATACTCTAGGCTCCTCCTGCCAGGGAAGATTGCGGGAGAGTTCAGGGGATCGTGGCAGGAGGGAATGGGCATCCCTTCTGCCGCCAATGCTTGTGGGAGGGTTCAGGGGATCGCAGCAGGAGAGATTTTGGTGAAGATTTTGGGTGGGGGTCGGCAGGAGAGATTGAGCATCTCTCCTGCCAGCGATCATATGGGGGGGGGGGCTTCCAGGATGGTATTTTTGAACAACATCCAAGATGCCATAAATTTGTGGAATGAAGCTTTAACTTCTTCCTTGGATGAAATTGCTCCAAAGAAAAAAAGTGTTATTAAGGAGGAATAATTTTTCACCCTAGTTTAATGATAACTTAAGAGAGAAGAAGTGTGTTGTTAGGAAAGTTGAAAGGGATTGGCATAGGGTTTCTTGACAGCCAAATTTCCCCCTCTTTTATCAAGCCACAGCATGAGTTAAATGTTGAGCCGCCTATAGGAATAGAATGGGCAGTTCTGCATTTAGCTCGCACTGCTTGGCAGTGCAGCCTGATAAAATAGGAGTTAGATATTTATAATGAATGTAAGAAATCTTATTGAACTGAAGTGTTGATGACTAGAAAAAATTTTTTATAATAAGAAACTTGAGGAGTCCCCATCTCAAACAAGAGAATTTTTAAAAAACAGTAGTTAACATCTCATGATAACTTAAACAAAACTTGTGAATGTTCTATTACCGCTCGGTTTAGTTCAAAAAGTTGAGAATATTGTTACTCAATTTGAGAAACGTCCTTTTCATTTGGAAATTCAACAAAGTTTTGAGCTGGATAGTACTTAGTCAGAATATAGGGATCCTTTTACTAAGCTGTGCTAGTGGTTTTATCGCGCACTAGACGCTAACGCCACCATTGAGCTGGCGTTAGTTTTTACGTATAGCATGGGAGGCAGCGCGTGCTAATCTTCAGCGTGCGCTAAAAACGCTAGCATACCTTAGTAAAAGAGGGGGGTAGTGTTCTCTGTTGAGAAGAGGTATCTTGCCTGTTAAAAAGTGTAATTCTTATTGTCCTTTGGATATATGCCATCCAACTTTGGCTAAAAGTTTGAAGAATATTTCTTTAAATGTTATACATGAGATCGTTAAGATATTTGAGGAAGGAAATATGTCAGTTGCTGAAAAAAGGTGGCAATTAATTGTATTTTGAAAGGTCTATCTATAGATCCTTCTTCTGTGAACAACTATTGATCTATTTCTAATTTACTTCTTATGGCAAAAGTTTTTGAAAAAAGAGTTCTTCGCCAATTGACAGACTTCTTAAATGCAAATCATGTCTTATATAAATTCCAGTTTGGTTTTAGGAATGGTTATGACATTGAAACACTTATGGATGTAGTGCGTACAAGATTTGATAAGGGAGAAAGTTTTATTTTGGTGTCTTTAGATGTGTCATCAGCATTTCACATTATTAATCATGAATTCTATTGCAAAGATTGAATGCAATTGGGATTACCGGAAAGGTTTATAAATGGTTTAAATCATTTCTGTGTATATGTCAATTTTCTGTAATTAATAGGATGGATAAATCTGAATATATGACAATGAGTCAGAGTGCCTTGGGGCTTGGCCCTTTCTGCAACATTGTTTAATATCTTTTTGAAACCTCTTTGTATCTTACTGGATAGTTTGGGAGTGGAATATTGAATTTATGCAGATAACATTCAATTTATCTTCAGGATTAAAAAGTCTCATAAAGAAACACTTGCTATTTTGAATACCGGTATATCTTTGGACATGATATGTCAATGGCGCCACTATAATCGATTAAAACTAAATGTGGAAAAGACAAAAATTATGCTGCTAAGTAGTTACAATCTACCAGATTTTCCAATTTCAGTTACTTATAGAGAAGTTAAGAATTGTTACAAAATGAATTGCAAGACACTAAGCCCCTGATTCTATAAACTATGTCTATTTTTAGGCGTGTTTTAGATGTCCTCGCAGCACAAGTGCCAATCAGCGTTACTTAGGCGTCGAGTAGGCGTCTGATACTCGTTTTCAAAAATCCACTTTTTCCTCATATAGATGCCAGATAGATGTCCCTACGATGTTATATATAAAAATGTTTTTTACTGATTTGTTATCATTATTTCAGGACTGTAAGCTTTAATATAATAAACCCAAAGTATACCAGCATTAAAAGGATAATAAAAACATAGTATACCATGTTTAAAAGGAGAAGTATAAGATTACTTATTAACCGAGAAGTACTGATTGGGAGTTGAACTGGAAAAATCGGCATAGAAGGGTGGAAGCCTCACTCCTGTGCTACATATAAACCTGTATAGGGATGGTATAATTAGCTCCTATAAGAAGTGTAAAGCATAGGACTTTGAGCATCGTATAAGCTTTAGATAGATGTGGTTTAAACTCCAGAAAGGCTTTAGCAGGATACATGCTATTTAGGCAGCCTAGTTCATCCAATCAGCTTTCTCTAGGCATCCCATAGACGTTATTTGAGAGGTGTTTTTAGAAGTGATTCCTTGCTCTAAATAACACTCACTTTCTCATTAAACATTGCTACGATCAGCTCATTCTTCAAAGCAAAGAGAAAGTCCATTACTTCAATTGGCCAAGCTTAAAAACAGAATAAAACACAGAACAGATCTGAATGTGGCTTCTAGTTCATTGCAAATGGAGGTATGCAGCTGCACATTGCTGACCTCATTGTGACATCATCAAAGTGCATCTGCAAAGTAGAATGCCACAAGTAAAAGATGGTCTAGGAGTTGAACTCACAACCTCTATAAGAGCAGCACAGCGCTTTTACTCATTGAGCTACACCATCTTCCACTCTAGTTGCTCTGACTCCCTTGTCATATCATAGTTTAGTGATCTGCTAAGGTAAACTCTGCTTAGCTATCATATCACAGTTAGCTGAGACAAAATACTGGTAGCTCAATGGATTAAAGCATTGCTTTCATTGTCTGTCAAAGCCAGAATCTCAAGTATGGTTCAATAAATGTGACATGGAGTCAAATACTACTGTTCTTATCAAATGCCAACTCAACTTTTGGAATAGATTGTTTCTAGTATTGCTAATTTTGTGCTGTTTGAGATGAAAATTAGATTGGATTGGTCTGTAGCTTGTAATTTTTATTAAAATGAGTATTGTGTCAGCTGAGGGACATGACGGAGTCAAACCCAGACCAGACTTACACCCCATCCTTCATTCTAACTACTTTGCTACACAATAAGGCATAAAATCATAGCAATTCTAGTTTGATTATACTGTTCCATTTAGGCGTCGTTTGGGCAGTAGCTTTGGCGTGCTTGCAGCTCCGTAACGGAGCATCCAAAGCCTGCCGAAATGGCTGCAGTTAAGCATATCTCAAGCTGTCAGGGTAGGAAACCTCTCCCCTGACTGAAAGAAGTCACCAAGTTAAGGCACCTCATTGCACCTTGTTCATCCTCTCCAGCTCTCATTTAATCTCATTTTCTCAAATAGTATGCTGGTTGCAGGCTGTGAGGAAGGAGACATGTCAGCTACCCTGTTTGCCACCCTCTAAGGGCCTCCCCACTTCTCTCCTTTGCAGCCTGGGCCTCATGGAACACTAGATAAGACAAAGGTCATTGTGACGAAGTAGCTGAAATGGTGCTTATTAAGGAAACACTACTTCCTGGCTGCTACTCAATGTAAATAAGCACAAAGCGAAAAATGGTATAAGATTTTTATTGCACAGTCCAGGAAAGCAGCATGCAAGTGAAATATCAGGCAACTGCAGTTCAATGAGATGGATGACAGGTATGCAGAGGAAGCCTCTCCTAGGTCCAAGTTGTTACTGTGGTAGAATTGTTAAGGTCACAGAATCTGCTCCTGGTAGGAGAGGGCAGGCTGAAGAAAAAGGAAGATGGATTGAGACAAATTAGGAGTTGATTGGTGAGTTTTAGGCTGTCTTTTATAAAGGTGAGCTAAATCCACGCATGCGCTAACTACTAATGCGTCCATAGGATAACAAGCAAGCATTAACCTTTAGCACACGCTAACGACACCTAAACTGTGCTACATAAGCGCGCGATAAATGTTAACGCATGCATGTTATCCTATACATGCGTTAGTGGTTAGCGCATGCTTGGATTTAGCACACCTTTGTAAAAGACAGCCTAAAACTCACCATTCAACTCCTAATTTGTCTCAATCCATCTTCCTTTTTCTTCAGCCTGCCCTCTCCTACCAGGAGCAGATTCTATGATCTTAACAATTCTACCACAGTAACAACTTGGACCTAAGAGTGGATTCCTCTGCATATCTGTCATCCATCTCATCTCATCGAAAAAAATGTGTGAAACATGTTAGTATTGTGAAAATGTAGATAATTCATCACAAGGGCAAAGAAAGATTGCAGTACATCATTCTCAGCTATTCTTTCTGTTTTGGTATTTGAGCTTTGGCCAGGTGCAAGCTGGTGTGCTGAACCCAGTTTGAACAGACCTACTCTAGCCTCTGGGAAACACAAGGGGAGTCATTAGCCACTCTGGGAACCTGAAACCAGAAGAAAAGGGGGAAAAATAACAAACACAGGTCTTGGGAGAATATGTCACACCACAGTCTCAGAATAACAGCTAGAATGAACAGAAGGAAAAAACACTGTTCCTTTTTAATAATGATACCTAACAATTATGACTCTTAAAAGATTTACCTTTAGCTCTATGAGGAAAAGCACTGCTTCCATCTTCACAACATCATAGGTTCCACATATTCATGTCACTTGCATATCCATTTTGCTGGCACCAAAGTCTCAAACAACATGGGTTTTTTTTCAGCCAACACTCTTGGAACCAATTTTTATCATCACTAATTCTCAGACCTGTAAATGACCCTGTGGAATGAAGAGAGTTGTGGCAGATATCAGGGGGAGAAAAAGTTAATGGAGAATCACCATAAGCAATAACACAGAATGGGAGTCCCAAAGAAGAAATCAGTCAGCCTGAGCTTTTATCTAATAAAGACACCTAAGTAGCTAGCAATATATCATTCTTACCTAGATCTGTTATCTTAGCTGCTAGCAAGGAGTTCCTGGAAAGATGAAAAAGGTTAGAAAGACATCAAAATTGCAAATTATTATAGCTGCTAATAGTTCTGTAGAATGGAGAGAGTTGTGGCAGATATAGGAAAGAAAAGGTTAAAAGATAATCAAGAAAGGTAAGGTATCAGAAATCAGCATAAGCAATAACACAGAATAAGAGTCCTAAAAGAGAAAACACTACTCTGATGGACCTTCGTATACTAAGCATGTCTAAGTAGCGTCTGACATCATAGGCACCATTAGGATTTCCCACCAAAAAACATTCAAATCTGATTGGGTGTGCTTTAGGTATGGTTTGGGCAAACACACCTGTACTGACTTTTAATCAATTCCTTCACTTCTCAAAGCTTTTACTAGAAGCCATTTCTCATCTGCTTAGTCTGTAGAGGCTCTGTTAACAACTTCTAAATAAAGTTCCCTCTGTAGCTCTATGCTTTAAAGCACTGCTTTTATCTTCCATACGTCAGGGGTTCAAGTCTTGAGTGCGGTTAGCAAATATTTGATGTTCATTTTCTACCAGAAAACTTTCAAACTCTTTAGCCATTCCTTTGCTTAAACATATTTGAGTTGATCTTTAAAATGATCTGCAGCAAAACTCAGATGTCTAAAGTAGCCTGTTCTCTCTCATCCTAAACCCCCTCCCCCACCCCAACACACACTCCTTAAGCATGAAACCATTAAGTTTAAGTTTAAGTTTATTAGGATTTTATATACCGCCTATCAAAGTTTTCTAAGCGGTTTTACAATCAGGTACTCAAGCATTTTCCCTATCTGTCCTGGTGGGCTCACAATCTATCTAACGTACCATAACCAGCCAAGCTGAATTTGCCAACAGGAATGTCTCTAGGATACATCTCAAAAACATGTACCTTCCTTCAATACCTGTCCAAGCCCTCTGAAATTTTAGTAAGCTCTTCTACCTGTTGCCCTGTGTGGATATTGCATAAAAATAAACACATTCCTATGACAATGGCTTGTAGCTGAGAGCAGATGAATGTATATAATGCACCTGAGCCTGCAAACTGTAGAATGCTGATGAAAAACAGCAACGTCCACCACTTATAAGAGCTGTTAGGATGCTGTTAAAATGAGTGAAGGTGAGGGTGGGATTTGAACCGGGGTTTAAAAAAATATAATTGTGATGTCTATTGCTTTTAGATAAGATTGTACAGCTTTAAATTGTGTGTGTTGAGCTGGAATCAGCCTAGAAATGTTTTGATATAGCGTATTAAATAAATAAACAAATTCCATGTGCTTTTCAGTGGAGAGACACAGGGACTCATAATTTAAAAATAACTGATAAAAGTCAGCACTTGAACATCCTAATAGCCAGGATGTCCAAGTGTCAATTTTTGAAGCTGACTTTCTGGACATCTAGTGAGGTTTTTTACCCACTGTGCATTCAGAATTCCAGGATGTGTGTTTGGAGGCATGTTATGGGTGGGCTTTGGTGGCTTAGACTTGGACTTCTTGCAGTGATAATCAAACTCTTCCCAGGACATCCTAGATGAAACTTAAATATTTTAGGTTAGACCCATTTTAGAAGTGTCTAAGTGCTGCAAAGGTACCCAAATTTACTAGATTACCACTGGAGAGATTAAGTAAAGATACCCCCCCACCCCACACACACACACACATACACACCAGAAAAAGTCAAACAAATCTCTGAAATGCTTGAAGATGTAATGGGTCAGTTTAACAAATTCAACAGTAGCAAATCACCTGGATCAGATGGTTTACATCCCAGAGTGCTGATAGAATTGAAAAATGAACTTGCAGAGCTGTTAGTAATTTGTAATTTTTCTTTTAAATCCAGCTCCCATCCCACAAAGATCTCAATGAAACAGTATATACCTGTTTCTAGAACAGCAGCACTTGGTATGGGAAAGCCTAGTAGAGCATCATACAGGTGTCTTAATTAGCCTGGTGGGTGGGCTAGTTAACCATAGAGAGGAGAACCCAGGCCCATAAGTCACTACATTTATGCTGGAACGTGTGAGGCCACCAAAACCCTACTCTACTGCCATACAGGTACCACCTGTAGCGGTAAGGGATATTGGGGTGGTAGACAGTAGGTTTCAGAGGAGTTTGGGGGACTCACCATAAATTATAAGGGGGTTATAGTGATATGTACAGTACATCTGGCACCCTTTATGTGAAGTTCACAGCAGTACCCTTTAACATATATCACTGCTCTCTTGGCATGTCAATGTGGTCAGTTCATTACAATGCTGGCCCCTCTCATGTCCAAATGGTCTGGGTTTGGATGTTTTAGACTTGGTTGTTTCTGTGGTTGAAAATGAGGTATAAAGTTAAGTATGTTAAGACTGGACATCCTTTGGATGTCCTGTGAGCCAAGATATCCAAGAAGGCAATTTCCCCCCCCCAAAAAAATAAAAAAAAATAAAAAAAATTGGGATTTCTAGCAGTTAACCTTTTGAAAATGGACATTTCCCTACCTCCAAATCTGGACGTATTGCAGGAAATATCCAAATCATACTTAGATGTCCTTTTTGAAAATGGCCCTCACAGGAAAAAAAGGGATCTCCTTATATGAAAATTAGATCAGTTTTGTTCACTGTCTTATTCTTTCTCTCTCTCTCTTTTTCTCTTCTTTGAAATCTTTGTATTGCAGAAAACTGGCTCTGAAGCATCACCCTGACAAGAATCCTGAAAATCCAGAGGCTGCAGAGAAGTTCAAGGAAATTAACAATGCACATACAATATTGACAGACCTGACAAAGAGAAATATATATGATAAATATGGATCCCTGGGATTATATGTAGCCGAGCAGTTTGGAGAGGAAAATGTTAATACATACTTCATACTGTCAAGTTGGTGGGCAAAGGTAAGAGCTAGTAAACCATTTGTTTCCATTTTAATTTACGTTTTACTGACAGTAGTTATTAATATGTGCTACCGTATTAGCACATGCCATTAACTTGTTATTATACTTCAGGTCCGTTTTTATGGAATAAGTTCACACAGGAAATCTAATACAACAGCATTTAACTTTAAAAAGGAGATTATGATAACATGAAGAGAATGATATAAAAGAAACTTAGAGGATCAACTGCAAATGTCAAAAATATACATCAGGTGTGGATGTTATTAAAAAATATCATCCTGGAAGCCCACACTACATATATTCCATGTATTAAAAAAGGAGGAAGGAAGGCCAAATAGCAGTCGGCATGGTTAATAAGTGAGGTGAAGGAAGCTATTAGAGCTAAAAAAGAATCCTTCAGAAAGTGGAAAAAGGATCTAATTGAAAATAATTGTAAATAGCACAAGGAATGGCAAGTCAAATGCAAAGCACTAATAAGGAAGGCAAAGAGAGACCTTGAAAAGAAGATTGCGCTGGAAGCAAAAACACATAGTAAAAACTTTTTTAGGTATTTTAAAAGCAAGAAGCCAGGAAGAGAATCGGTTGGATCACTAGACAACTGAGGAATAAAAGGGACTTTCAGAAAACCATAGCGGAGAGATTAAATGAATTCTGTGCCTCGGTCTTCACCGAGTAAGATGTGTTGGAATTACTGGTGCCAAAAATGGTATTCCATTCTGATGAATCAGAAAAACTCAAACAAATCTCTGTAACGTTGGAAGATGTAATGGGTCATTTTGACAAATTGAACAGTAGCAAATCACCTGGACCAGATGGTATACATCCCAGAGTGCTGATAGAATTGAAAAGTGAACTTGCAGAGCTATTGTTAGTAATTTGTAATTTTTCTTTAAAATCCAGCATAATACCAGAAGACTGGAGGGTGGCTAATATGACACCGATTTTTAAAAGAGGGTTCCAGAGGTGATCCTGGAAATTATAGACCAGTGAATCTGATGTCTGTGCCAGGCAAAATGGTAGAGACTATTATAAAGAACAAAATGATAAAACATATACATAGAGGGGCATTTTCAAAACATACGTCTAAGTCTGATATGGACATATGGTACTAGATGTCCAAAGTTGGCAGTAAGAAAATGCCTATTTTTGAAAGGCAAACAACCATTCATCTAGAAATAATAATAATAATTCCTTTTTAAATTCTCCATCTGTACATCCAGGCCACTGAGACGCCCAGACCGCCAGAATGTCTACCTTTATACTACATTTTCGACCAAAATTTAATCCAAGTCCCAAACACACATAGCAAGACCATCTGAACATGGGAGGAGCCAATCCTGTAATGGACTGGCCACCCAGACATAGCAACAGAGCAATAGGGCACCTTAGAGGGCAGTGCTGTGAACTTCACATAAAGGGTACCAGATAAACATCTCACCATAACTTCCGTATAGGTTCAGATGAGGCTCCCAAAGCCCACTATACTCACCTGTCTACAACCCCAGTAACCCTTATGGCTGCAGGTGGCACCTATATGGCAGTAGAGTAGGGTTTTGGTGGGCACATATTTTCCACCATGAATGTAATGGTTAGAGTGGCTTATGGGACTTGCTACTCCTCTCTATGGTTCACTAGCCCACCCACCAGGCTACTTAAGATACCTGTGTTCAACTGTACTAGACTTTCCTATACCAGGTGCTGATGTTCTGGAGATAGGTGTGTACATTTGTATTCTGATTTTTGTGGGTGTGAGGGGGTCCATGAGCACTGGGGGAGTGTGGGGATGTCTTAAGTTCTGTCCAGGAAGTCTTGCAAAATGTTTATTACTGCAAAACGTCCATGTCTAACCCGCCGTTGAGACTGCCCAAAGCCCACCCATAACATGCTTCCATCATGCCCATCTAGTTCTCTGAACGTACAGAGGCTGGAACACCTTGCTAGACGTAGAGAAAGACAGTTTTGATTATCAGCACTTGGATGTCCTGGCAATTAGAACATTCAAGTGCTGATTTAGGATGGTTTTTGGACATCTATGTTTTTTGATTATGGACCCCATAAGCATGGATTGATGAGAGATAGCCAGCATGGATTTAGTCAAGGGAAATCTTGCCTCACCAATCTACTGCATTTCTTTGAAGGAGTGAATGAACAAGTGGATAAAAGTGAGTCGGTTGATATTATATATTTGGATTTTCAAAAGGCATTTGACAAAGTACCTTAAGAAAGACTTCTGAGGAAATTAGAAAGTCATAGGAAAGGAAGTAATGTCCTATCATGGATTAAGAACTGGTTAAAAGACAGAAAATAGAGAGTAGGTTTAAATGGTCAATATTCTCAATGGAGAAGGGTAAATAGTGGGGTTCAAAAAAATCTTTGCAGGAAAAAGGTACAAAATAATCACAACAAACCTATCACTTTTTTAAAAAAAAATATGCACTCATGGGTATAGATGTATATTTAAAAAAAAAAAAAAAAAAAAAGGTGATAGGTTTGTTGTAAAAAGTGGGGTTCCCCAGGGGTCTGTGCTTTGTACCATATTTATCAATGATCTAGAGATGGGAATAACTAGTGAGATAATTAAATTTGCTGATGGCACACAGTTGTTCAAAGTTGTTAAATCGCAAGAGAATTGTGAAAAATTGCAAGAGGACCTCTTGACACTGGGACACTGGGCATCAAATTGGCAGATGACATTCAGGGCTCCTTTTACTAAGGTGCGCTAGAGGTTTTAGCGCGCACTAGATGCTAATGCCTCCATAGAGCTTGCATTAGTATTTTTTGTTTAGTGCAGGGTTTGCACGCACTAATCTTCAGCGCACGCTGAAAACGCTAGTGCACCTTAGTAAAAGGAGCCCTTAATTAGAGAATGACACGGTGACGGTTTACCCGCGGCCACCGCATTTAAGCCGCGGGTCACCGCCGAAAACGGGGAAGAAAACTAGCAGTCGCTGCGGTGACGGGGACAAGGCCATTCACCGACCGCGGAAACGGTGAACAGGTTTGTCCCCGCGGGCCAATGTACCCCCTTCTAGGAACCGCTATTTACCGCCCGACGCCCGATTCACCCCCCCAGCAGGACCGCTCGCACCCCCACCCCGAACGACCGCTCGCACGCGCTCCCACCCACACCCGCGATCGGAGCAAGAGGGAGCCCAAGCCCTCTTGCCCGGCCGACTCCCCGACGTCCGATACATCCCCCCCCCCGGCAGGACCACTCGCACCCCCACCCCGAAGGACCGCCGACTTCCCGACAATATCGGGCCAGAAGGGAGCCCAAACCCTCCTGGCCACGGCGACCCCCTAACCCCACCCCGCACTACATTACGGGCAGGAGGGATCCCAGGCCCTCCTGCCCTCGACGCAAACCCCCCCCCCCCCCAACGACCGCCCCCCCCAAGAACCTCCGACCGCCCCCCCAGCCGACCCACGACCCCCCCACCCCCCTTCCCCGTACCTTTGGTAGTTGGCCGGACAGACGGGAGCCAAACCCGCCTGTCCGGCAGGCAGCCAACGAAGGAATGAGGCCGGATTGGCCCATACATCCTAAAGCTCCGCCTACTGGTGGGGCCTAAGGCGCATGGGCCAATCAGAATAGGCCCTGGAGCCTTAGGTCCCACCTGGGGGCGCGGCCTGAGGCACATGGGCCCAACCCGACCATGTGCCTCAGGCCGCGCCCCCAGGTGGGACCTAAGGCTCCAGGGCCTATTCTGATTGGCCCACGCGCCTTAGGCCCCACCAGTAGGCGGAGCTTTAGGATGGATGGGCCAATCCGGCCTCATTCCTTCGTTGGCTGCCTGCCGGACAGGCGGTTTTGGCTCCCGTCTGTCCGGCCAACTACCAAAGGTACGGGGAAGGGGGGTGGGGGGGTCGTGGGGGTCGCCAGGAGGGTCGCGGGTTGGCTGGGGGGGCGGTCGTTGGGGGGAGGGGGGTTTGCGTCGAGGGCAGGAGGGCCTGGGATCCCTCCTGCCCGTAATGTAGTGCGGGGTGGGGTTAGGGGGTCGCCGTGGCCAGGAGGATTTGGGCTCCCTCCTGGCCCGATATTGTTGGGGAGTCGGCGGTCCTTCGGGGGGAGGGATGTATCGGACGTCGGGGGGGGGGGCATCAGGCTTTCAGGATGGGGACAGACCTTCAAGGGGGGACAGTGCAGGGAAGTCAGGGAATTTATATTAATTAATTTTTTCTCTGCGTGTTTTGTTTTTGTATAGTTATTAACTAATATTTAACTAAGTTTTAAAGTTTTAAAGAATGTTTCCTTTATACGTAAATAAAGAAAAGTGAATGGGATTGCAGTGGCGGTGACGGGGCGGTGAATGGGGTGGCAGTGGCGGTGACGGGGCGGTGAAGAGGATGGTGAGACGGGGACGGGGCGGTGACGGGGATGGTGAGACGGGGACGGGGCGGTGACGGGGATGGTGAGACGGGGACGGGGCGGTGACGGGGACCAATAGTTTGGGTTCCTCTCTCCCACATACGTCATTTTGCACTTGCTGACATTAAGGGCCTTAATGTCAGCAAGTGCAAAATGACGTATGTGGGAGAGAGGAACCCAAACTATAGCTACGTGATGCAAAGTTCTATGTTAAGAGTCACTGCCCAGGAAAAGGATCTAGGTGTCATTGTTGAGGATACATTAACACCTCAACTCAATTTGCAGCAGCGGCTAAGAAAGCAAATAGAAGGTTAGGAATTATCAGGAAAGGAATGGAAACAAAGATTAAAATGTTATAATGTCCTTGTATCACTCTATGGCACTGTTCTTCAACCACCAGTCCGCAGGAAATTTCTACCGGTCTGCGCAGGGCCGGCAAGATTAAGGTGACCATAGGTCCCGTTTTCAGACCTCCTGTCCCGTTGTCCCCACACACAGCTTCGGGACGCCAAAATGTCCCGTTTTCAGGGACAGCGTCCCGAAGCTGTGTTCGGGGACAATGGGACAGGCGATCATTTCCTGTCCCTACCTGTCACGCAAAAAAAAAAAAAAGCCTCCCTCCTTCCTTTCACCTGGTCCACTGCTATCTTACCACCCTACTGCTGCTGCTGCTGCTAAAGCCGACAGGAAGTCTTCTTTCCAACGTCAATTCTGATGTCGGAGAGGACGTTCTGGGCCAGCCAATCGCTGCCTGGCTGGCCCAGAACGTCCTCTCCGATGTCAGAATTGACCTCGGAAAGACTTCGTGTCGGCTTTAGCAGTAGCAGTAGCAGCAGCAGGGCGGTAAGATAGCAGCGGACCGGGGAAAGGAAGGAGGGAGGCTTTTTTTTATGCGGCAGGGAGGGAAGGAGGTAGGCAGGCAAGCAGGCTGGCTTTGGCCAGGGAGGTAGACAGGCAGGCAGGCAGGCAGGCTTCGGGGGTGGGGGTGGGACAAAGTCTGGAAGGCAGTGAGAAGGACATAGGAAGGAAACACTGGGGGCACTAAAGACATGGGAAGGATGGACTGGGGGCACTAAAGACAGGAAGGGGCACTAAGGACATGGGAAGAAGGCACTGGGGGCACTAAAGACAGGATGGGGCACTAAGGACATGGGAAAGAGGCACTGGGGGCACTAAAGACATGGGAAGGAGGCACTGGGGGCACTAAAGACATAGGAAGGGGCACTAAGGACATGGGAAGGAGGCACTGGGGGCACTAAAGACATGGGAAGGAAGCACTGGGGACACTAAGGACATGGGAAGGAGGCACTGGGGGCACTAAAGACATAGGAAAGGGCACTAAGGATTTGGTAAGGAGGCACTGGGGGCACTAAAGACATAGGAAGGGGCACTAAGGACTTGGGAAACAGGCACTGGGGGCACTAAAGACATGGGAAGGAAGCACTGGGGGCACTAAAAACTGGAAGGGGCACTAAGGACATGGGAAGGAAGCACTGGGGGCACTAAGACATGGGAAGGAGGCACTGGGGGCACTAAGGACATAGGAAGGAAAGAGGGAGGGAATAGAAAGAGACAATTCTTGGGTCTGAGTGCAGAAAGAAAGAAATGAAAGAAAGGATACACAGACAGAAGGAAACGCAACCAGAGACTCATGAAATCACCAGACAGCAAAGGTAGGAAAAATGATTTTATTTTCAATTTAGTGATCAAAACATGTCAGTTTTGAGAATTTATATCTGCTGTCTTTATTTTGCACTATATTTGTCTATTTTTCTATAGTTACTGAGGTGACCGAGCTAACAGAGATGGGGCGGAAACGGGGGCTTTAAATTTTAGTCCTAGTAGTTTGCCGGTCCACAAAATAATTATTTTATTTCTGCCGGTCCACGGGTGTAAAAAGGTTGAAAAACACTGCTCTATGGTACAGCCTCATCTCGAATACTGTGTGCAATTTTGGTCACCGTATCTCAAAAAAGACATAGCGGATTAGAAAAGGTACAGAGAAGGGTGACGAAAATGATAAAAGAGATGTAATGACTTCCCTCTGAGGAAAGGCTAAAATAGCTAGGGCTCTTCAGCTTGAAGAAGAGACAGCTCAGGGGTGATATGATAGAAGTCTATAAAATACTGAGTGGAGTAGAAAGAGTAGATGTGAATCATTTGTTTACTCTTTCCAAAACTACTAGGACTAGGGGGCAAGCGATGAAGCTACTAATAATAGATTTAAAACAAACTGGAGAAAATATTTCTTCACACAATGTGTAATTAAACTCTGGATTTTTTTTGCAGGAGAATGTGGTGAAATCAGTTAGCTTAGCGGGGTTTAAAAAAGGTTTGGATAAATTAGTAAAAGGGAAGTCCATAGGCCATTAGTGAGATGGCTTGGAGAAATCCACTGCTTATTCTTAGGATAAGCAGCATAAAATCTGTTTTACTACTTGGAATCTAGCTAGGCACTTGTGACCTGGATTGGTCACTTTTAGAAACAGGATACTGGATTTGATGGACCTTCAGTGTCCCAGTAAGGCAATTCTTATGTTCTTATGACTAAGATATTAATAAAATGCAATAGCAGCATTAGCTTGAGATGATACAGTAGCATAGGTTAGTAACTCCAGCTGAAAGTAATTAATGCAAGATTTCTTAAAGTTTCATTCTGTATTTTTAATATTAAATGTGTATGGATATGATTGCAAAATTTACGAGAGAAGAAAACAGTTTAAATTCAGTTTGGGTTCAATTCAATCACCCTTTCAGTTCATTTTCAGATGCTGAATTTCTTGGGTCTTTCAGATTATTCTGGTCCATTAAAGTCAGTGGAACAAACAATTTTGCTCTCTAATAGTAAGGTTTTACATAAAGCCTCATTATTAGAGGGCTTTCTGCAGACTTCTACTTTTGACACGGTAAATCATCACCTACTCATTGATACATTGTCCTAGCTTGGATTTCAAGGCTCTGGTATCACATGGTTTTCTTCCTATCTTTCCTATCACAGCTTAGTGTATGGTGTGGTGAATCCTCTTTCACCACCATCCCGCTGTCAGTCAGTGTACCTCAGGGCTCTGTCCTAGGACCACTTCATTTCAAGCTGGTAGGCAACAATTTTGGTTAGATAATTGTATTCAGCAAGCTATGTTATCTTTTTGCTGTTTTCGGAAATTAATTAAGATCACTTTGTTTGATAAGTTTATTACTTAATGAGAGTTTTATTATTGAAATTCTGTTTTACACATATTTGTAATTTTTACTGTATTATTGTATTTCGCTGATTGTCCAGCTCTTTTTAGTGTAAACCGCCTAGAACTTTTGGTTATAGCGGTATAAAAGAATAAAGTTATTATTATTATTATCTACACTTCTTCCCTTAGTGCTCTAATTTCCTCTCATGCTTTCAGTATCACCTATGCCGATGACTTGCAGATCTATCTCTCTACATCCAGTCCCAGGTTTCAACCTGCTTGTCTGACATCGCTACCTGAATGTCTTGATGCCATCTAAAATTAAACATGGGCAAGACTGAGCTCCTTACCTTTCCACCTAAACCTGCTTCTCCTCTTCCCCTGTTCTCTATTTCTGTGAACAACACCTTCATTCTCCCTGTCTCGTCAGTTTGCAACCTTGGGGTAATCTTTGACTTATCTCTCTCCTTCTCTTCACATATCCAACAGTCTGCCAAAACCTGTCTTTTCTTTATCTAAAATATCGCTAAAATTAGACCCTTCATTTCTGAGCACATTGCCAAGACCCTCATCCATACCCTCATCACCTCTCACTTAGACTACTGCAACCTGCTTCTCACTGGCCTTCCACTAAACCATCTCTCTTTCCTTCAATCTGTTCAGAACTCTGCTGCATGCCCCATATTCTGTCAATGTCACAATGCCCACATTATCCCTCTTCTTAAGTCACTTCATTGGCTCCCTATCCATTTCTGCATACAGTTCATAATAACATAAGAAACGCCTTCACCGGATCAGACCCTAGGTCCATCTGGTCCGGCGACCCGCACATGCGGAGGCCAAGCTAGGTGCTCCCTGATGGAGACCTTGATTACCCGTATCCCTCAATGTGATTTGCAAGAAGGTATGCATCCAACTTGCGCTTGAATCCCAAAATGGTAGTCTCCGTCACAACCTCCTCTGGGAGAGCATTCCAAGCGTCCACCACTCGCTGTGTGAAACAGAACTTCTTGACATTTGTCCTTGACCTGCCGCCCCTCAGTTTGAGTCCATGACCTCTTGTTCGTGTCACATTTGACAATGTGAATAACGGTGCTTCTTGCTCTATTTTGTCGAATCCTTTTAGTATTTTAAAAGTCTCTATCATATCCCCTCGCAGTCTCTTCTTTTCGAGGGTGAATAGTCCCAGTTTTCCAAGGCGTTCTTTGTAGCTCAAATTATCTATTCCTTTTACTAGTTTCGTGGCTCGCATCTGTACCCTCTCCAGCAGGGTTATATCCTTCTTTAGGTATGGAGACCAGTGTTGGATACAGTATTCCAAGTGTGGTCTGACCATTGCTCTGTAAAGCGGCAAAATGACGTCCGCCGATCTACTCGTGATTCCCTTCTTTATCATGCCCAACATCCTGTTTGCCTTCTTTGCCGTCGCCGCGCATTGAGCCGACGGTTTAAGGGTCCTGTCTATCAGTACCCCCAGGTCCCTTTCTTGTTCGCTTTTGCCCAATATTACACCTAACATTTTATATTCATGTTCCTTGTTTTTCCTACCCAGGTGCATCACTTTGCATTTTTCTATGTTGAACTTCATCTGCCACTTTTCCGCCCATTCCTCCAGCTGGTTCAAATCCTTCTGGAGATCCTCGCTGTCCTTTTGTGACACAACTGCCCGACATAGTTTTGTGTCATCTGCAAACTTGATTATATTACTTGTTGTTCCCTCTTCCAGGTCATTTATGAAGATATTGAATAAGGTGGGCCCAAGAACCGAGCCCTGGGGTACGCCGCTTGTCACCTTCTCCCAGTCCGAGAAATTCCCATTAATGCTTACCCTCTGCAATCTATTCTCTAGCCATTTGCCTATCCATCTGAGTATGTCTCCTTCTATTCCATGGCTTAGTAGTTTCCTCATAAGCCTTGCATATGGGACCTTGTCGAACGCTTTCTGGAAGTCCAAGTAAATTATATCCACCGGGTCTCCACTATCGATTTGTTTGTTCACCTTCTCAAAAAATTGAAGTAAATTCATCAAACATGATTTCCCCTTCCTGAAGCCATGTTGACTTGCGCTCATCAGGTCATGATTTTCCAGGTGTTGCACTATGCTATCCATGATTAGTGCTTCAACCATCTTCCCAGGAACCGATGTAAGACTCAAACTCCTCATACTGCCGTACAAGCGTATTCACTCCACAGCTCCTCAGTATCTCTCCTCTTTCATCTCTCCCCACACTCCTTCCCAGGCACTCTGCTCATTGGATTAGTCTCTCTTATCTGTACCCTTCTCCTCTACAGCCTAGTCCAGACTCTATCCTTTCTACCTTGCTGCACCATACTACTATTAATTAATTATTTTTATAGTGCTACCAGACGTATGCAGCGCTGTACAGAGTCACAAAGAAGAAGAAACAATCCCTGCTCGAAAGAGCTTACAATCTAAACAGCCAAGAAAGACAAACAGGATGTCATAGATACAGTTAAGGGGAATGGTTAATCAGTTGGCTGGGTTGGAGGGCAGAGGAGTAGGGTTAAGGATTGAAGGCTATATCAAAAGGGTGGGCTTTCAGTCTGCTTTTAAAAAAGAGAAGGGAAGGGGCTTGGCGGACAAACTCGTTAATTTATTCCAGGCATAGGGGGCAGCTAGATGAAAGGAACAGTCTGGAATTGGCAATGGAGGAGAAGGGTACAGCTAAGATGTATAAGGAGAGAGAAGAGAGGAGAGATATTGAGGGGCAGCAGAATGAACACACTTGTAGGTTAGCAATACGAGCTTGAATTATATGGGATGGCAGATAGGGAGCCAGTGAAGTGATTTAAGGAGAGGGGTAACATGAGTGTGGCGAGGTTGGAAGAAGATGAGTCATGCAGCAGAGTTTTGCACAGATTGCAAGGGGGAGAGGTGACACTGCGGGAGACCAATTAGAAGTAGATTGCAGTAATCTAAGCGTGAGGTTACGAGAGTGTGGACAAGGGTCAGGGTAGTGTGCTCAGAGTGGAAGGGGTGAATTTTGGTGATGTTGTAGAGATAGAAGCAACAGGCCTTAGTAGTTAGTTGGATGTGCATAGAATATGTGAGGTCACAATTGAAGATGGCTCCAAGTTTGCGGGCAGAGGAGACTGGAACGATGACAGTATTATTTACAGAGACGGAGAACAGAGGGAGAGGAGTGGAGGGTTTAGGAGGAAAGAGGAGCAGCTCAGTCGTGGACATATTTAGTTTCAGATGATGGCAGGACATCCAGGCAGCAATGTCAGCCAAATAGAGACTTTTTCTTGGATTTTAGGTGAAATTTCAGGTGTAAAGAGGTAGATCTGGGAGTCATCAGCTCATAGGTGATACTGAAAGCCATGGGAGGAGATCAGGGCACCGAGGGAAGAGGTGTAGAGAGAGAAGAGAAGAGGTTCTAAGACAGAATCCTGGGTAACAGCAGAAGAGGACCCACCAACACATACACTAAAGGTGCATTGTGAAAGGTAGGAGGCAAACCAGGAGACGACAGATTCATTGAATCCAAGCGCGGACAGCGTATCAAGAAGTAAGCTGTGATTAACAGTATCAAAGGAAGCAGACAGGTTAAGAAGGATGAGGATCAAGTAAAGGCCCTTAGATCTGTCCATGAACAAAGTCACTGCAGACTTTAGTGAGGGTAGTCTGTGGAATGTTGGGGGAAAATTGAAAGGAAGTCCAGGCAGCGACGGAGAACAGTGCGCTCGAGTATCTTGGATAGGAACTGAAGAAGGGAGACAAGGTGATAGTTGGACTGGCAGGTGGGGGTCCAATGAGGGTTTTTTTGAGAAGCAGCTTAACCACCACATGTTTGAAGGCTGCAGGGACAGTTGCAGTGAAAACAGATAAGGGAGTTAGTTAGTTAGTTAGTTAGTTAGATGTAGTAGTCTTGCTTCACCCGTTGTAAGTGCAGAATTGAAGGAGGTCAGCATAAATTTAAAGTCAAAAAAGTCAGCATGTGTGCGAGATTTGAGCCAAAGGCGCTCGGTACAGCGGGTACAGGAGCTTAAGTAACGGATACTGGGAGTGAGCCAAAGTTGAGGTTGGTATGCCTGACAGAGCGAGGAACAGGGGGAGCAAGGATGTCCAGAGCAGAGGAAAGAAAAGAGTTGTATGACGAGACAGCCTCGTGGACAGACTTGGATAACATAGAGGAGGCAATGCAAGGCGAGGCGAAACAGTGGTTGAGAGCATGGAAGGATCGAGGGCTTGAAGATTTCAAAACCTGTTGGAGGTAACTGGGCATGGTGGAGGGGGAGGGGGAATAATGGTGAAGGTGATCAGATGATGAGCAGAGATGAGCAGGGAGGTAGAGAAGTTAGAGAGAGAGCAGTTGGAGAAAAAGACAAGATCAAGGCAGTGGCCATCTCGGTGAGTGGGGGTTGTGGAGCAAAGCTGGAGGTTAAATGAGGAGGTTAAGGCAAGAAACTTAGAAAAATACTTGTCAGTGAGATCATCAGGGTGAAAATTAAAATCCCCAAGAATAAGGGACGGAGAAGATGAATCAAAGAAGCCCAAAAGCCAGGAGTCAAATTCAGTGAGAAAGGAGGAAAGGGACTTACACATATGCCTAGAACAAACTGCCTGACTCAATGCATCAAGTTCCGTCTCTGGCAGTATTCAAATCCAGACTCAAAGCCCACTCCTTTGATGATCCTTTCAGTTGCAAACTCCAATTCATCTTTTAAGCACCAATATCTATCTTATCATTCCCTCTGTAATTCCCCCACCTGAGCACTGTGTATTGATGCACCTTCTTGTCCATTTTATCTGTCTTGACTAGAATGCAGTGGCATAGCAAGGGTAGAAGGCACCCAGGACAGTGGTGCCCCCTCCCCCCCTCTCCACCCCCTGTGCCCTCCTCTCCACCCCCTCCTTTCATGCCAACCCCCCCGCGCCCTCCTCTCAGCACTCTCCTTCCATGCCAACCCCCCTGTGCCCTCATCTCCGCCCCCTCCTTCCATGTCAACCCCCCTGTGGCCTCATCTCCACCCCCGCTCCTTCTGCACCCCCATGCCACGCTCACACCTTCCCTTCCTACCTCTGTACCTTTTTAAATCTTTGCCAGCACAAGCTGCTTCTTTGGCCTGCTCCTCATGCTTGCATTGGCTTTCCCTCTGATGTCACTTCCTGGGCCCGTGACCCAGAAGTGATTTCAGAGGGAGCCAGGCCAGCACGAGCAGCAAGCTGGAGTAGTTGTTCACGCTGGCGAAGATTTTAAAGAGGTGGGAGGGCAGGAAACGGAGGGTGCGAGCATGGCATGGGGGGGCGAAGAGGTGACGGAGCCCCCACCTAGATGGCGCCCAGGGGGGTCCACCCTCCCTGCACCCCCTTACTACGCCACTGCTAGAATGTAAGCTCTTTGGATGTTCAGCGCTGCGTATGTCTAGTAGCGCTATAGAAATGATTGCTAGTAGTAGTATCTACTAACAAAGTCAACAGCACTCCTGTGGCACAGAGACCCCACAGCACCCAAACAGAATAGAACATAAGAACGTAAGAATTGCTGCTGCTGGGTCAGACCAGTGGTCCATCGTGCCCAGCAGTCCGCTCACGCGGCAGCCCTTTGGTCAAAGACCAGTGCTCTAAATGAGTCCAGCCTCACCTGCAGGAACTTGTCCAACTTTGTCTTGAATCCCTGGAGCGTGTTTTCCCCTATAACAGACTCCAGAAGAGCATTCCAGTTTTCTACCACTCTCTGGGTGAAGAAGAACTTCCTTATGTTCGTACGGAATCTATCCCCTTTCAATTTTAAAGAGTGCCCTCTCATTCTCCCTACTTTGGAGAGGGTGAACAACCTGTCTTTATCTACTAAGTCTATTCCCTTCAGTATTTTGAAAGTTTTGATCATGTCACTTCTAAGTCTCCTCTTTTCAAAGGAGAAGAGGCCTAGTTTCTCCAATCTCTCACTGTATGGCAACTCCTCCAGCCCCTTAACCATTGTAGTCGCTCTTCTCTGGACCCTTTCGAGTAGTACCGTGTCCTTCTTCATGTACGGCGACCAATGCTGGACGCAGTACTCCAAGTGAGGGAGCACCATGGCCCAATCTATTTGTGATCCCCTTTTTTTAATTTATAAATTTAATAGTTACAATATCAGATGATACAAAGAAAAAAAAGGATCTTCCTTAAATATTAACAGTATTTAATCATTCATACAAAATTCCTTTCTAAGCCCACTATAATGGGAAGACATGACACTATTTCCAATAAACAAAATTATAAGGAAAGAGAAAAAGGAAATAATTCATGATTCGTCCACACAAATCCTAAACTTTTCCTTACTCTAATAGGGATTCTTGATTTGACCCTCTTATTCCTCTGTAGTGAAACTTAAATATCTTAAATATTAATTCATTTCTGTTCTCGAGCAATTAAAAATTGTTGCAATTGAATGGGATCCCAGAAAACATATTCAATGTCTTGTAACTTAACAAGACATTTACATGGAAATTTTAGGTAAAAAGATGCCTCTAGAGCTAAAACTCTAACTTTTAATTCCATAAATTCTTTCCTTCTTAATTGCGTTGCTCTAGAAACATCTGGAAAAATTGATCCCCTTCTTAATCATTCCTAGCATTCTGTTCACCCTTTTCGCCACCGCCATCCATTGTGCGGACAGCTTCATCGACTTGTCGATCAGAACTCCTAAGTCTCTTTCCTGGGAGGTCTCTCCAAGTACCACCCCGGACATCCTGTATTTGCTGAAGCCGTGCTGGCTGGTCCTCATCAGATCGTGTCTGTCAAGATGATTAATGATGCGGTTCTTTATCAGCGCTTCTACCATCTTTCCCGGTACCGAGGTAAGTCTCACCGGTCTGTAGTTTCCCGGATCTCCCCTTGAACGTTTTTTGAAGATCGGCGTAACATTCGCCACCTTCCGGTCTTCCGGAATCTTTCCTGATTTGATCAACAGATTGGCTATTAGCTGAAGCAGTTCAGTTATAGTCCTTTTCAGTTCCTTGATGACCCTCAGATGAATGCCATCTGGTCCCGGGGATTTATCACTCTTAAGCCTATCAATCTGCCTGCATACCTCTTCTAGACTGACCATCAACCCTGTCAGTTTCCAGGCTTCATTTCCAGCATATAGCCTGATGGGTTCCGGTATGTTGTGTATATCCTCTTCGGTAAATACAGACGCAAAAAATATGTTCAGTTTGTCGGCGATGGCTTTGTCCTCCTTTAACACTCTCTTTATTCCATGGTCATCCAACAGTCCCACCGCTTCCTTCGCGGGTCGTTTCCCATTAATATATCGAAAGAACGGCTTGAAATTTTTTGCCTCCTTGGCTATTTTTTCCTCTTAGTCTCTTTTGGCCCCTTTTACTGCCTTATGGCACCTGCGTTGATGTTTGTGCTTATTCCAGTTTTCGTCCGTTCTTGACCTTTTCCATTCCTTAAAAGAAGTTTTCTTGTCTCTGATCGCTACCTTCACTGTTACGGTGAGCTACGCCGGTTCTTTGTTCTTTTTCTTCTTGGATCCCTTGTTGATACGCAGTATATATAGATTTTGCATCTCAGTGACTGTATCCTTAAAAAGGGACCATACTTGCTCTAGCTCTTCTTCCCCACCATGAATCTCATCCCTTCGTAATTCCGTTTTCAGAAGTTCAGTGACATAGTGGTCGTTTTGGACCGATGTTTCACTCCTGCGTACAGGTCGAAGTGGATCATATTGTGATCACTGTTTCCAAGCATCCCTTCTACTTCTACACCTTGTGCCGGTCCTCGCAATCCATTTAGAATTAAGTCCAGAATTGCATTCTCTCTTGTATTTTCCTTGACAAGTTGTTCTAGGAAGCAATCGCCTACAACATCCAGGAACTTGGTCTCTCTAGCGCAGCCGGAGCTGCCTAGGTTCCAGTCTATCCCAGTGGCGTACCTAGGGGGGGGGCGGGGGGGGGCGGGCCGCCCCGGGTACCAGCCCTGAGGGGGTGTTCCCGGCCTTGCCGCTCAGTCCCCCCCCACGCCCGAAGGACCGCTCGCCCCACTGACCTTCCAGCACACCTATGAAGCAGCCCGCAGCAGGATCGCGACGTCAGCAATCCCTCAGCTGCTTGGGCGCTGCTTCCTGCGCCGCGGTCCCGTCCCTCCTCTGACGTCAGAGGAGGGGGTGGGACCGCGGCGCAGGAAGCAGCGCCCAAGCAGCTGAGGGATTGCTGACGTCGCGATCCTGCTGCGGGCTGCTTCATAGGTGTGCTGGAAGGTCAGTGGGGCGAGCGGTCCTTCGGGCGTGGGGGGGGCAGTAGCTTAAGGTAGCCCGGCGCAGGAAGCAGCTCCTAAGCAGCGCAAAGATAGCTGACGTCGCGATCCTGCTGCGGCTGCTTCATAGGTAGTGCGGGGAGGCCAGGGGGGCGAATGGTCCTTCGGGGTGGGTCGGGGCATCAGGCCTTCAGGGTGGGGCGGGCGGGCGGGCAGGCAGACTTTCAAGGGGGAGGGGGGTGACAGGCAGGCAGGCAGGCCTTCAAGGGGGGGTGCAGGTCTTCGGGGGGGGGTGCAGACCTTCAAGGGGGTGCAGGCCTTCAAGGGGGGGACAGGCAGGCAGGCCTTCAAGGGGGGGACAGGCCTACAAGGGGGGGGGCCAGGCCTGCGAGGGGGGGGGGACAGGCCTACAAGGGGGTGCAGGCCTACAAGGGGGGGGGACAGGCCTTCAAGGGGGGACAGGCCTTCAGGGGGGGTGCATGCCTTCAGGGGGGGTGCCGACCTTCAAGGGGGTGCAGGCCTTCAAGGGGGGGACAGGCAGGCAGGCCTTCAAGTGGGGGGACAGGCCTTCGGGGGGGTGCAGGCCTTCGGGGGGGGGGGGTGCAGACCTTCAAGGGGGTGCAGGCCTTCAAGGGGGGGACAGGCAGGCAGGCCTTCAAGGGGGGGACAGGCCTACAAGGGGGGGGGGCAGGCCTTCAAGGGGGTGCAGGCCTTTGGGGGGGGTGCCAACCTTCAAGGGGGGGTGCAGGCCTTCAAGGGGGGGGGACAGGCCTTCAAGGGGGGACAAGCAGGCAGGCCTTCAAGGGGGGGACAGGCCTACAAGGGGGTGGGACAGGCCTTCAAGGGAGTGCAGGCCTTTGGGGGGGTGCCAACCTTCAAGGGGGGGACAGGCCTTCAAGGGGGGACAAGCAGGCAGGCCTTCAAGGGGGGGTCAGGCCTTCAAGGGGGGGACAGGCCTACAAGGGGGTGGGACAGGCAGACCTTTAAGGGGGGACAGGCCTACAAGGGGGTGGGACAGGCAGACCTTTAAGGGGGGATAGGCCTTCAAGGGGGGACAAGCAGGCAGGCCTTCAAGGGGGGGTCAGGCCTTCAAGGGGGGGGGACAGGCCTTCGGGGGTGCAGGCCTTCGGGGTGGGTGCAGGCCTTCGGGGTGGGTGCAGGCATTCGGGGTGGGTGCAGGCCTTCAGGGGGGGACAGACCTTCGGGTGGGGGGTACAATCCTTCGGGGAGGGTGCAGGCCTTCAGGGGTGGGGTTTAGGCGTTCAGAGGGGGACAGACCTTCGGGTGGGAGGTAAAGTCCTTCGGGGGGTGCAGGTCTTCAGGGGTGGGGTGTAGCCCTTCTGAGGGGGGACAGACCTTCGGGGGAGGGGGGTCCTGGTGTAAAAGTACACAGAGGGAGAGAGGGAAGGGGGGGTTCAAAGATACGTGCATATGCCAGACTTTGGGGGTTAGAAATAATGGGTCTAAAAACAGAGGAGTGGGAGAGAGATGGTGCATAATGGGATTTAGGGAGGGAAGGAACAGAAAGGGAGAGAACTTGGAAACAGGGGATGGTGTGGAGGGGGGATAGAGATACTGGATAGGAGGATAGTTGGGAACAGAAAGGGAGAGATGGTGGATCCTGGGGTGGTGGGGAGTTGAGAAAAGGTGAATCGGTGGATGGAGACAAAAAAAAGGAAAGATGCCAGATCTCCGGGAGAGGGAAGGGAAACGGAAGGGGAGAACAGAGATGGCAGACGGATGGTTAGCACGGAGAAAGGAGACCCTGGCAAGCAAGACAACAAGAGCCTGGGACCAACAAGATTTGAATATTGATCAGAGAACAAAAGGTAGAAAAAATAATTTTATTTTCTGTTTTGTGATTACAATATGTTAGATTTGAAAAGTGTACATGAGACAGCTTGAAATGGGAACTTTTCTATTTTTGTGAATGGCAAGGCTGAGTTCAGTTAAAATATATGCTTTATAAGAAAATATAATAATGTGTTTTATAAAGTTTATAAGCATTGCTGGCATACTCGGTGAGGTGTTCCTAGTGTTGGTGGTGGTGGTAGCATGTCAGTGTGTTGAGAGGAAGAGGTAGTCTGGGAAATTCTGCTGAGCAAACTCTGGGCCCATTTCCACCCCCAGTTAGTCCACTCCACTCAACTGGTTCACACACTGAGTGGGTCTTTGGGTGTTATTTCTGGGTAGTTGTTTTAGAATCTCTTCCAGTGGTTTGTCAGTATCTCCTTCTGGTCCAAGGAAGGAAACTTTGTCAACCTTAGCATTGACCTTCAGAATATGTTTGTAACAGCGCTGCTTGTGTGGCATTAGGCTATGTAGTGATCGAAAGAAAAAAACAGACCTTTGCACATTTTTGCACTATATGGTGGGTGTATGAGGAGATTCATTTCCTGCACAGTTAAGTCCATGTGAAGTTACCTTGTGCTGTATTTGACATCTAGCAAGGTCTCTGTTTGGAAGGAAAGATCTAAGCTTAAAAATGAAGTGGCCAGAAGTTATGTTAAAAGTAGATAGCGTAGCTGGTTTTAAGAAAGGTTTGGACAAATTCCTGGAGGAAAAGTCCATTGTCTGTTATTAAGACATGGGGGAAGCGTCTGCTTGCCCTGGATTGGTGCACTCAGCAGCAACAAATACTAGTTTTGGCTGGCTCTTTCCCCGCATTTCTCCTCTCTTCCCCACGATTTAATATCCAGTTCAGGCAGTAAGTAAATGCATCGGCAGGGGGGGTCTGGTAAGTCTTGGGGGCTGGGGATGGAAGGTGAGAATCAGTTCTGTAGGCTATCAGAAATTTGCTTAATTATCTACTCACACAGAAAAGCAGTAAAGTCAATAGGTTCTCTGAGTGGGAACAACCTGTTTGATCTTGCACTCTTGTGATTGACCAATTGTTTATCACTGTTTAATTTATCACATTGATTAATTTGAGCACACCTGAGGTGTCCTATGATGGTGTGCACTGCAGGCAGAGGAGCCTTATTGTGTAAAGCACTGGAGAATTCTCTCCTCTCGCTTACCTCTCACGCTGAGGACACCCTGCTTCAGTATAATCATTTATATGATTTATCTTATAAACATTATTACGTGGTCTTTTCCTCAAGTGCTGAGACATCAGGTTGTTCCCACTTGGAGAACCTATTGACTTTTACTGCTTTTCTGTGTGGCTTTAACATTTTTGCTATTCAGTATACCTAAACTATTATTCAGTAGAAAAAATATGGTTTGTTCAATCAAATCCTGTGTGGACATTGGACTTCTATGAGTGAATGTTCTGCTTGATTGAACAAACTAAATTTTTTCTACTGAATAATAGTCTAGGTACAATGAAAGTAAATAGCAAAAATGTTTGAGTAGATAATTAAGGAAATCTTTTTCATATTGCTTGCTTATGGACTGGGAAAAAAGACTGTTCAAGCAAATGTCTCCAGAACTGCTTTAATGGAAAAATGTGATTTTTTTTTTTTAAGTACTTTGTGAAATTTATTGTTGTTGTGAAATTTATTGTTATACTTTGTTTAAACTTAAAAAGCGGTGTCATTAACAGTGAATCTAATCGAAAAATCGATTCAACAGGGTGAATCGAATCGAATGAAATATTTTTCTCTGAATCGGGCAGCACTATTGGCTACCATGAGAATGGGCTACTGGGCATGATGGACCATTGGTGTGACCCAGTTAGGCTATTCTTATGTTATGTTCTCATCTGTAGGGGCCTTTGTTTTCACTTCTTATTTTAATGTATTTTTTTCCTGGGAACTTATCAGTGTTTTTTTATAATGGGAACAAAAATGGAAGAGAATTAATGTGTGTGGAATGGGGGGGTAACTAATTTCTTCAGCTAAATAATTCAATCCACTTCAAACAGACATAGGAGAACTCACGCACCATTCACACACCCTCCAACCAAAAACGTCAAAAGAAAAAAACTGTTCGACAACCTCCTAGCCATTCGAGCTGCAACACTTGACCCCCAACTCTACAACCTATTGACCTCGACCACAAACTACAAAACCTTAAAAAAAGAAATAAAAACCCTTCTATTCAAAAAACACATAAAACCAAACTAACATAATCAGAACTGTCCCAAGCATCACCTGCAACTACTCCATATGTACTTCTGATGTCATGACAATTCCGACATAATTTATGTTATGTTATGTTTGGAATAATGGTTACATAAATGAGGTTCAATAAAAGAAAATTTTCACTGCCTGTTTCTATTCTGACCATTTATTCCATTTCATGGTTATTGCAAAAAAAAAAAAAAATTTTTTTCCATGAGGGGGGGGGGGGGGGGTGTCAAAAAATGATGGGCCCCGGGTGCCACATACCCTAGGTACGCCACTGGTCTATCCCTGGATAGTTGAAGTCACCCATGATAACTGCTTTGCCTCCCTTGCAGTTGCGTTTAATCTCATCCATCATTTCTCCATCAATTTCTTTGGACTGCCCTGGAGGTCGGTAGTAGATGCCGATCTTCGTTTCCAGTCCATTTGTTCCTGGAAGTTTGACCCATAGAGACTCTAACTTATTCGTCAGTTGTGGCGTGTTCTCTCCAGTAGATTCAATTCCCTCTTTGACATATATGGCAATGCCCCCATCTTTTTGAGCCACTCTGTCTCTGCGGTATAGTTTGTATCCCGGTAGCACAGTGTCCCAGACGTTTTCCTCAGTCCACCATGTTCCCATGATGCCGATGATGTCAAAGTTATCTTTTTGTGCCATAGCTTCTAATTCACCAATATAGCTCAAATGGTAGCAAAACTCCACCACCATTGGAATACCCTTATGTATTCAATATTTAGTCAAAGTTTCAGGGATCCTCAGTGGCACCACTTGGAGCTCAATAACATTTCATTGCGCCAAGCTTTATGTGTCTACTTGTCATCGGGTCCCGTTATTATATTAATTATCAAATACTATTTTTTACTCTTGCATCATATCAAACATTTTTTTTGAAGTTTATATATTTTATAATCAGTATTTAAAAGCTGTTACTTAGCTTTTTCGTGTGGTCTCTGGCAAGGGGAATGTCATACCGACATGTTTCGCTATAGATAGCTTTATCAAGGAATACCCCCTACGAAAACAGCAAAAGTTACATTAATATAAATACATCCCACTATTGCTCTCCAAGTGATCCACATCCCTTTAAAAATCACCCAGACCGCAAACCTCTTAACCTAATATTAAACCGCCAGCGCATACGACCACTCAGTCCTAAGAGATGGCATCGTCGTCTTCTGCAAACATTATATACAGCCGGCCCCGGGAGCACTGTACTCACGTGAATACGTGGCAACAGCGTCACGGGACCAGAAGCCGGTTTTAAGGTGGAAATACTACATTCATCAGTTTAAATACTAACTCACTTCACAATCTTACTAAAGCCCTCTGCCCAGAACGACCAGCTAAATCAAGGAGCCCCACTCTAGTTCACCATTCAGACCATGGGGTATTACAGTGTTTAAATGGTAAATCCACCGTTGCTCCTTATAATTCAACCTTTCCTCACTGTTACCTCCCTCCCTCCCCATCTCCAGACTCTCTATCACCCGCCACTGAATCTGATCCATACTATGTTGCATGCTTAGAAAATGTTCAACCATAGGAGCTTGGACGTTTTTGGTTTTCAAACGTGATTTGTGCTCATTCAGTCTGATATGTATCGGACGAGAAGTCCGACCCACATATACCAGGCTGCACGAGCACATAATCATATAGACTACATTACAGGACTGGCAATTTGTATCCTGGAAAGATTTTACAATTTTACCCGATTGGGGGTCCCTCCTAGTGGATCCCTTAATAGTAGTGGAACACCATTGGCAGTGTCCACATTCATTATGGTTTCCCATCTTCAAATCCCTATAATTGCCAAGCTTTTGTTGAATCAAGGTCTGTCCAATCGTTTTGCCCTTTTTAAAGGCAAACATAGGGATTTCTTCTAGTACTTGATGGATCTGCAGTTATTGTGTTATTGCATAATAGCTTCTAATTCAACCATCTTATTCCTTAGGCTCCTTGCGTTCATGTACATTCACTTGAGTTTGCGGCCTGTTCCTTTCTTGCATTTCCTTCACTCTTGTGTCCCTTTCAATCTCTCTTGCCTGTGATCCAGTGAGTCTTCCCCTCTATCTTCCTGCACGGTATCCTCTGGGTATACCGGTTCCCGAACCATTGACTCTGTCTCTTGGTCGACTGTCGGCTTTCCCCTTCTTCCTAGTTTAAAAACTTCTCAACTTCTCTCTTGATGTTGCATGCAAGT
The DNA here is from genome assembly GCF_902459505.1 of Geotrypetes seraphini. Lineage (NCBI taxonomy): Eukaryota > Metazoa > Chordata > Amphibia > Gymnophiona > Dermophiidae > Geotrypetes > Geotrypetes seraphini. Next base: position 105,632,395 of record NC_047085.1, on the reverse strand, counting down.
AGCCTTGTTCCATCTCTGCTGAGGTGGAGTCCGTCCTTCCTGAATAACTTGCTCTTCCCCCAGAACGTCGTCCAGTTGCGCACGAAGTGGAATCCTTCCTCACACCGGCGCCGCATCCACGCATTGACTGCTTGCAGCTCCATCTATCTCTTCTCGTCGGCCCTGGGTACCAGCAGGATCTCCGAGAATGCTATCCTCTGTGTTCTGGTCTTCAGCTTCTTTCCTAGCATCCAGAACTGGTCCTTCAGTATTTCCCTGTTGTAGTTCCTGTTGCTCACGTTGCTCATGGATCACCACCGCCGTATCTTCTTCTTCCATGCTGTCGATGATCCTATTGATATGGCTCACTATGTCTTCTACCTTGGCTCCCGGTAGGCAGGTCATCAGCCGATCCTGTCTTCCTCCCACTATGTGGCTGTCAACTTTTCTGATGATGGAGTCCCCCACAACGATTGCTGTCCTCTCTATGTTCTCTTGATTCTCCAGCCATAGGTTCGTGTCCTTTGTTCCCATCCATTTTCTCTCATCCTGGCATTGGCTTGCCCCGGACTCATCTTCATGTGGGTTCCCTCTGCTATTTCCAGATCTCTCTGCTGTGTCACCCATTTCTTCCTGGTGGTTGTCCGTCAGTTGGTCCATACTCTCTGTAGATGTATCTCGGCAGTTCCACTGTTGCTGGTGATTTTCCACGGCCTCCCTGTATGCCTTCTCTATGAACTTCTCCAGCTCTCGGACTTCTTCCTCGATGGTTTCCTCTGTCTTGATGTTCTCTGCATTTCTGTCTTCCTCCTCCATTGCTTGAAGTGCCTCCAGTTTCAGTATTTAGCCCTCTAGGAGTCTGACTTGTTTCTTTAGGTTCTCCAGTTCTCTGCATCGAGTGCATATGTAAGACCGCCTCCCAAAGGGGAGATAGTTATACATATGGCAGACGGTGCAGAAAACTGGGTAGCTCAACGTCCTGCTTCTGTCTGCTGCTTCCATTGCTGCCCGCTTGCCGGTCTGCTGTGGATGTCTTCTGTGTCTGCTGTGGTTGTCCCCTGCGCCTGCCTGGTTGTGTGCCCTCTGCGCCTGCTGTATCCTCTGCATTTGCCTGGTTGTGTGTCCTCTGCGCCTGCTGCGGTCTCCTTCTGCTCTCTTTTAGTGGTGGCTCGGGCCTTCGATGAGCGCCGAATGGTTGAGCACTGTTGGCCCCTCCCCTTTTAAGGGGTAGCTCCAGATCTGAGCGCTGACGTCAGAGGGGTGGGCGGAGCTACCTCTTGCCGCTGCCCCACTCACCTGCCTTCTCCTGCCCTTCCCTTCTAGCTCTGTTGCTTCTCTTCGTTTGATTTTCTTCCTTCTCTTTCTGCCTCCCAACTTCTCCTGGCTGCTACAGATCAGAAGGTGCTAATATATATTTATTTGCTGTTTTTTTCATATATATATATATCAAGTTTCAAGTTTAATAGTTCATTTGATTAATCGCTTAATCGTAATTCTAAGCGATGTACAATTTAATATATAAATATATATATATATATAATTTTATTTTTTGTAGTTCTTAACTTCTTGACCCCTGATATAGGCTCAGTGGAGCCAAAACATGGCCATTGTGGGGTCAAATTAATTTGTAAGAGTAAAGATTCCTGGGTCAAATCAATTTGCATTAAAAAAAAAAAAAAAGATTCCTTCTTAGGAATAGTTACAACTTTTAGTTTCTCTCACTTCCCTGGTTGAAGCATTGTTGAGACTCCATGTTTTGTGTTTTCCTGAATACTACTGTTCTGCATGCACTCACAGTAACTTGTGTCTTAGAAAAAAATGTTAATTTTGGTTTGTATTCCTTTTATAGCTCCACCAATTATTTGCTTCTGTTTATCAATATAACTCCTTGTGTTTAATACTACAGCTGAGCTGCACTCTGGAGAGTGACTTTTATTACTGAAAACTAAGCCTCTTGGAATGATAGCAGACATGGGCTTCCTCTCTGGAGCCTCGGCTGGCATTAAGGCCGTTCCTCTTTCTGTTATATTAATCAGCAATCTGCCAGATAGTTGCAGACTATTTGAATTGCTATTTATTCGTGTATTTATTGGGTTTTATTAACTGTCTCTTTGAAGAGATACACCCATGGCGATGTTCATACAACAGGTGTAGCTTGACATGAATGTACATTGTATTAACTGCATAAAAATAGTAAATTGACCAAATATAAGCATAAAATACAATCAATGAGGTAAACTTGAAATTAGGCAAACTAAGGGCTTCTTTTACTAAGGTGTACTAGCGGTTTTAGCGCTATAATGCCACGCGCACTAGACGCTAATGCCTCCATAGAGCTTGCGTTAGTATTTTTTGTTTAGTGCGTGGTTTGTGTGCGCTTATCTTCAGCACGCGCTAAAAATGCTAGCGCACCTTAGTAAAAGGAGACCTAAATCTTAGTAATATCTACTGAAAAAGAGCTTACCAGGGTAAGTACATAATCTCCTATTAGTGATACTTGTATTTATTTACTTATGTCCCTTTTTTCTCTTTTGTGTAGGGTTTGTTTGCCATCTGTGGTCTGTTGACTGGCTGCTATTTCTGCTGCTGCCTCTGCTGCTGCTGCAACTGTTGCTTTGGAAAATGCAAACCCAAAGCCCCGGGAGATGATGATTGCTACGTGTCCCCAGAGGATTTAGAGGAAGAAATCAGGACAGATATGGAAAGAGGTGCTGTAAAACAAAAAAACAAATGTCCAACATATTCAGTTAAAACAACCACCAAAAACCAAAACAAAACCATATAGAAGAGCTGATTGATTCTGATAGCAGGATGGGGTGGGAGCCTCTCTTTCAGAGGCTAGATGTCCACTGGTCATGTCAAGAAAGCACAAAGCACATCTTTGTGGTAGATCATGTTTTTGTTCTTTGGCAGTAAATATGGGATTTCTGATCTGCTTATGGGAGGTGAGAATGACTTGCTCTATGAAATAACCTTCTATAAGCAGTGCATGATTGTACTAACAGGGTTACTTTGGTGCCAGGATAATCATAAGGACATAAGAATAGCCTTACTAGGTCAGACCAATGGTCCATCTAGCTTAGTAGCCTGACCTCACGGTGGCCAATCCAAGTCACCTGGCCAAAACTCAAAGCTTAGCAACATTGCATGCTACCGATCCAGGGCAAGCAGTGGCTTCCCCATATCTGTCTCAATAACAGACTGGACGTTTCCTCCAGGAAACTGTCCAAACCTTTCTTAAAACCAGCTATGCTCTCCGCTCTCACCACAACCTCTGGCAATGTGTTCCAGAGCTTAACTATTCTCTGAGTGAAAAAATATTTCCTCCTATTGGGTTTAAAAGTATTTCCCTGTAACTTTATTGAGTGTCCCTTAGTCTTTGTAAGTTTTGACAGAGTGAAAAATGGATCCGCTTGTACCCATTCTATTCCACTCAGGATTTTGTAACTTCAATCATATCTCACCCATTCAGTGAGGGTGAGCTGCTAAAAAACACAGGAGCAGCATAAGGTGAAAATAGGATTTGGGTGGGAAGATCAGAAGTGAATTTAATGTTGATGCCCTGTGGATTTAGCTGCCACCTTCACCACTGCTGCTTCCTTTTATTTGTGCAAGCTAATGTCTCTTGCATGGCTGATTCCGGTGCTGACGCCAATGCTGCTGCTTCCATCTTATGTGCTGGATTGCTGCCCAAATCTCTGTTCAGTCAAATGTAGAGTAGCCAGAGATTTTGGGGTGGTATTCTCCAGAAAAGCTGGAGATGTAATTGGAATCTTGGAGTTTTGAATGACAACCAGAGGGTTTTCAGGTATGGAAAGGAACCAGTTATAGATTTTGGGATTTATTTTTTTGATGGGGAGGGGGAGGGTCAGACCAGGCCAGGGTCACTCTGGCAGTAGCAAAGAGTAGCAAATGAGTTCAGTAGTAATAAGTCCAGTCCAAGCTGGAGTATAAGCAAGTATTATTTTATTTATTTATTTAACTTTACGCCACAAATCACAGCTCTAACTTCTTATGATTTAAAAATATATCAAAAAGTAATTGTAAAGTGCTCAGAGCACTTTACAATTACTTTTTGATATATTTTTAAATCATAAGAAGTTTATATCCCACATATCACAAAAATCTATGTGGATTACAATATACACACAAATGAGTTAATAGACAAACAACATAAAATAACTTCATTCTCCAAATAAATTACAATCACTAAAATAATTTAGATTATAGTACAAAATTTAAAACAAAACTAAAATTTTAAATACACAAACCACCATTTCCCCTTCATATATTTCCAAAAGCTTCCTGAAAAAAAGTAAGCCTTCAAAGACTTATGAAAAGATAGGAACACTGAAATCTGATGAATATTATCAGGTAGTATATTCTACATTTGTGGACCTAGTACACTAAAGACCCTAGCACAAATTGAGGATTTGACAATAGACCACAATGAAGGAACTTCCAACAAATGCTGTGACTCAGACTGTAGTGTACGTGTGGGCACATATTGTACTTTTGAATTAGAGATTGCTTTCGGCAATGTTTATTGGAAACTTCTATACTGCTATTAATGACTGGAGAGTCAATTCAGAGTGGTTTGCATGAGCTTCAGTAAAGGTGTTACAATACATGAGTTAAATATAAGTATATCTTACCTATTTATACCATCTGTGTACATATACTATTATTATAGTTTCTGTATATCATATATTCATCATAAGAACATAAGAATTGCCGCTGCTGGGTCAGACCGGTGGTCCACCGTGCCCAGCAGTCTGCTCACGTGGCGGCCCTCTAACAAAGACCAGCACCCTAACTGAGACTAGCCCTACCTGCGTTCGTTCTGGTTCAGCAGGAACTTGTCTATCTTTGTCTTGAATCCCTGGAGGGTGTTCTCCCCTATAGCAGACTCCGGAAGAGTGTTCCAGTTTTCTACCACTCTGGGTGAAAAAGAACTTTCTTATGTTCATACGGAATCTATCCCCTTTCAATTTTAGAGAGTGCCCTCTCGTTCTCCCTACCTTGGAGAGGGTGAACAACCTGTCCTTATCTACCAAGTCTATTCCCTTCAGTACCTTGAATGTTTCGATCATGTCCCCTCTCAATCTCCTCTTTCTTTGTATTATTTATGAGTTCACCCTTTCATGTTCCAAGTAGGTAGTAGCCTGCTGTTTCCTCCATGTTGCTATTCCCATTCCCCTAATTGTTTCTTTATTTGTTAAAGCGTTCTGTGAAGAGTATTGTCTTTATTCCTTTCTTGAACTTTTTGGTGTCCTTTTCTAGTTTTACTTCCCTCGGAAGGGAGTTCCACCACATTGGAACCATCACTGAGAACATTCTTTTCCTGATGCTTTTGTATTTGATGTCTCTGAAGGAGGGTATTTCCAAAAGCTATTCTAGGCTCGAGCATAGGGCGCGAATTGGTTTAAGGTTGTCTATTCTTGGTTTAAGGTTTATGCTGTATGGCTGTAAACACTTAACACCAGACTCTTGAACTGAATTCTCCAAGAAACTGGAAGCCAATGTAACTTGACCAACAAAGGAGTTACATGTTCATTACGAGGAATGCCTCCAATTACTCTCGCTGCCACATTCTGTACTATTTGCAACACCCTCAATGCCTTTTTAGGCAGTCCACAAAAAAGAGTATTACAATAATCCAAATGATGTAACACAAAACATTGCATAACCTGTCGAAAATTTTCCTGAGACAGTAACTTACGTAGCCTCAGTACTAGAAGAATCTTAAAGAAGAGGCAATATAGTAGCATAGTAGATGACGGCAGATAAAAACCCGAATGGTTCATCCCGTCTGCCCAACCTGATTCAGTCTAAAAATTTGTTGTTGGTTTTTTTTCTTAGCTATTTCTGGGAAAGAATTCAAAGCTCTGTCCAATAATGTTCTTAGGTTCCAACTACTGAAGTCTCTGTCAAAGCTCACTCCAACCCATCTATACCATCCCAGCCATTGAAGCCCTCCCCAGCCCATCTGCAACCAAACGACCATATACAGACACAGACTGGGCAAATCTGCCCAGTACTGGCCTTAGTTCTTCAATATTTACTATTCTTTTTTGATTCTAGATCCTCTGTGTTCATCTCACGTGTTTTTGAAATCTGTCACCGTTTTCATCTCCACCACCTCTCTCGGGAGCACATTCCAGGCATCCACCACCCTCTCCGTAAAGAAGAATTTCCTTACATTGCTCTTGAGTCTACCACCTCCTCAACCTCAAATTATATCGTCTGGTTTTACCATTTTTCTTTCTCTGGAAAAGATTTTGTTCTATGTTAATACCTTTCAAGTATTTGAACATATTAATTATGTGTTCCCTGTCCCTTCTTTCCTCTAAGGTATACATATTCAGGGCTTCCAGTCTCTCCTCATAAGTCTTTGGGCACAAACCTCCTATCATTTTCATAGCTCTCCTCTGGACCGCTTCAAGTCTTCTCCAAGTGGGGCCTCACCAACGACCTGTACAGGGGCATCAACACCTTCATTCTTCTACTTGTTACGCCTCTCTTTATATAGCCCAGCATCCTTCTGGCAGCAGCCACTGCCTTGTCGCACTGTTTTTTCACCTTAAGATCTTCGGATACTATCACTCCAAGGTCCCTCTCCCCATCTGTGCATATCAGCCTTTCGCCTCCCGGCAAATACGGCTCCTTCTTCGAAAAGGCAAAGAGGAATCTAGTAATACCGTTGGCTCTCAACTTTGCGGAGTTTTGGTTGTATTTCAACATTTAAAATAGAATAAAATAAAAAATTATACAAATACATATTTATAGAAAAAGAATTTGGAGGAATGGACGGAGGAGGGGTTTTTTTAATGCCGATAAGGTAGCTCTGTTTGAAAGCCTGGGTGCATGCGTGAGTCTGAGGCTTTTTCCTCCTCCTTTAGAAAATCCTCACATATCTTTAGTGATTTGTGGATTCCTCAGTATCTACTCTGGTAATGAGTTGTGAGCTAACTAATGCTTAGATTACTTCTTACATAGGAAGAGTGATAGTGATTTTTTCAAGGGTGGTGGAGATTTGAATCTAGTAATACCCCCAGACTTGTAATCTCTCGCTGTACTGGAATTGATCAAGTCATTCTCTTTACAAAACACTTCTATGTGTTTATCATTTAATGAGTTTAATATACCACTTTAGTTGTCAGACAAATCAAATCGGTTAGCAATAAAAATATTTAAAGGATAAAAGTAGAACTCCATAAAACAATAGGAAAGTAACATTAATTCATGAGTGAATACGGAGTCAGATTCTTAGCTCTGAGAATTGGGCCAGATAAGTGTAAAATTATCAGGAACAGTTTCTTGGCTCACAGCAACCTTTTATAAGGCTAATGATCTTATTAAGTTCCTTGAGGGCTTGATAATCAAACCTGGCATGGAGCGCATTGAGAGTTTTAGCCTAGTAGCCAGAGCATTGTCTGCTTTTCTGAGCAGCCCCTTGTTCAAACCCTACTAGTTGCTATTCTTGATGGTGACTGGATATCACTAGCTGGGTTTATAGCTTCAATTGTAACCTGTCCTGTATTTAACTGTGAATGTCATTTGTAACCCGTTCTGAGCTCCCAGGAGAATGGGATAGAAATCCAAATAAATAAAAATGTATTCTCTCCCCATCACAAAATCAATGGCATAGAATATGCATTGAAATAAAATGTTTTATCCTCATGTTGAAAACAGTAAGATTCTTGTAGCTGTTAAATGCTTCAGTATTTTTGTGTAGCATTAATTTGCCCAATTAATATTACATTACATTAGTGATTTTTATTCCGCCATTACCTTGCGGTTCAAGGCGGATTACAGAAGAGGATTTCTGGACATGTCCAGAGGTGTTATAGAGTAGAGCAGGTTGCTTCAGAGGTTTGAAATGTTTCATACAGTGTTAGTTAGTCTTCATGGATTTTGTGAAAAGCAGGGCAAGCTATTTTTAAGTAATTTTTTTAGACCTGTTTGTGAATGAAGGAGATAGGATCAGATGCTGGGAGGCCAAAAGGCACTACAGATCTACTCACTCACTTTCATCCAATGTCAATTCATGCCAGAAGCCTTAAAATCTAACCAAAGGTTTACTTAAACTTGGATGATTGCAGGAAACCCAAAGAAATAATTTCAGCACTTTCTATTTACAGTCATTAGTAGAATAAAGGTAATATCCCAAACTTCCAGTCTTTTAGGGCTCCTTTTACGAAGGCGCGGTAGCGGTTTAACGCGCGTAATACCGCACGCTAAACTGCCGGCTGCGCTAGCCGTTACTGCCTCTTCTTGAGCAGGCGGTAGTTTTTTTGGCTAGTGCGGGGGTTAGCGCGTGATTAAAAGTCACGCGCGCTAAAGTCGCTAACGCGGCTTCGTGAAAGGAGCCGTTAGTATTTATTTGCCTGAACCCTCTATCTTGATAGAGGTTTATAGCACCTTTACAGCTGTTGTTTCTCAAACCTTATTCACAGAGGGGGCTGGTTTGTAGTAGATCATCCTCATGGAGCTGGGCACTATGGCCCGGATTCTGTAAACTGCGTCCCGATTGTAGGCAGCTATAGGCATCCTACAGCTGTCTAACCAGCCAATCGGGACACACGTTTAAAAAAAAAAAATGCTCCCTAGGCAGGCTGCCTATATTGAAGTCGCTTCTGGGAGCCTAGGGAGCCCCGCAAAACCACCTAAGCTCACCTAAGGCTAGGCATAGCCTTAGGCGAACCTAGGCAGCTGTACGTGTCTCCCTAGGCCAGTGGGAGACGCGTACAATGTAGGCCACCAAAATGCTGGCCTACATTGTAAGTAGACGCGGCCTCTACATATATCGCGGCAAGGGATCTCCCTGCCACGATAAATATAGCGGCTGTGGCTGTGGCTGCCAGTCCCCCCACCCCCCTGAACAATCGTGGCAGAAGGGAGCCCAACCCCTCCTGCCCGAAGACAGCCCCTCCCATATAGATCACGGCAGGAAGGGGCCAATCCCCTCCTGCCAGAACACCCCTCACCCCCCACATAGATCATGGCAGGAAGGGGCCCAACCCCTCCTGCCCGAAGACCGCCCAACCCCTACGAAGATCGCCGGCAGGAGGGTGCCCAATCACTCCTGCTGGATCCCCAACAACAAAACCCCCCACTCCTCCCTGAAGAACACCAGAAGGAGGGTGCCCAATCCCTCTTGCCGGACCCCCCTCAATGAAACCCCCCACCCCTCCCCAAAGATTGCTGGTAGGAGGGGGCCAAATCCCTCCTGCTGGATCCCCCCCTTCCCGGACCCCCCAGCACACCCCACAACCCACCTCCCCGGAAACCCCTCCCCCCCCCGGCTTACCTTGAAAGTTGGCCGGATGGACGGGTCTTTTTGGTGTGTCTATTTGTATATGTGTATGTGTGTGTAGGTGAGAGTGAGAGAGAGCTGGGGGGACACTAGACTTCCATAGCAGTTTTTTTCTTAAATATTAAGAGAGGGATTGGGTAAGGAGGGTGTGTTGCTCATTTGATTATGGAGTGGGTGCTACAAGACACCAGAGATATATTTTGGGAGTGGTAGTAAGAGGTCTCTGGTTGAGGGGTAGGTTTAAGGGGCTGATGCATTCTGCGGTATGCTTGTGGGTTTTGTATTATTTCAGCCCTTCCAATCACCACTCAGACACTGACAGGATAATAATAATAATAATAACTTTATTCTTCTATACCACCATAGTCGTGTGACTTCTAGGCGGTTCACATTGAAGAGAGCTGGACAGTCAGCGAGTTACAATATGCAGATAGTCAGTGAATTACAGTATGCAGAATCTTAAAAAGCAGCGAATTACAATATACAGATTGTTAAAAATTTCAGACTTATACACAGCGAATTACAATATACAGATTGTTAAAACTTGTTAAAAATTTCAGACTTATACGCAAGAGTGGACATATTAGAAATAATAGAATTTGATTTAGTGATTGGTGTAGATACTTTTTAGGTGATATTTCTGTCGAATAAGGCAGTTTTTATGGCTTTTCTAAAGGCGTCATAGGATGATGACATTTGCTGATAAGCCACAGATTACTGCCACAATTTTAATGTAACAGTATTTTGCATGCTCATTGAATATAATATATTGTGGTATTTTTTCTTTCTTTATTTGCAGTAATTCTATAATAGAGTACAAGCTCTACAGCAAAGCTTTCTGCATGGCCCTCTCAGGCAGGAGGGCAGCTCATTCTCTGGAAACGGAGCTTTCTAAGTCAGAAGTTCACACTCTTAAAACTGGCAGAAGCACTAGAGGCCTCTGCTGCAGTGGCATACCAAGGGGGGAGCTGGGGGGGGGGGGGTCCACCACAGATGCAAGCCATGAGGGGGGTGTTCCCGGCCTGGGAGTCATGGTCCGGGAACTGCCCTTCTCACAGCCTGGTGCCAAGGCTCTGGATAGTCCCCATGGCCCAGCATATTCCCAGCCTTCTTTCCTCTCCGATGGCCCTTTACCTTCTGTAAAGCTGAAGAATCTGCCGGCCTCCGCAGTGATTCAGCTACGTCGCCCGCAGCTCCCCTTTATGCTTTCCGTGTCTGCCAATGATGCAACTTCCTGTTTCCGCCCAGGTGGATTGCGGCAGAGGCAGACATGGTAATCAAGAAGGGGAGCCGCGGGCGACGTAGCTGAATCACTGCCGAGACCGGCAGTTTTTTCAGCTTCATGGAAGGTAAAGGGCCATCGGACAGGAGAGAAGGCTGGGAACATGCTGGGCCACGGGGACTATCCAGAGCCTTGGCACTGAGCCGTAAGAAGGGAAGTTCCCAGACCATGACTCCCAGGCCGGGAACACCCCCCTCATGGCTTGCACATGGGGGAACATTACTAAAAATATTTTTTTTTTACATTGGGGGGGGTGTCAAAAATGATGGCAGGGGTGTCAAAAAACAATGGGCCCCGAGTGTCACATACCCTAGGTACAATATGTAAAATAATAAACACTTTCAATAGTGGTTGATGCTGTAATGTCATATAATATGATATAAGAACAGCATAGGCTATTAAATGACTCAAAAATGAAGGAAAAAGCCTCAGAAAAGGGCCCTCCCACCTCCACCAGAGTGGTTTGTTAAAGGTGGCCGAGTGGTCACCTCATTGGCAAAAAACCTTCAATGTGAATCAAAGCCTTATGCTGTACTTCACTAATGAAAAATAAAAGATAGAAGAAAATTTTTCAACTTATCTTCAGCTGATCGGTACACCAACGGTGGCCAGCGTTTCACAAATATGCTGCCTCAGGGTGTATCCCGACCGATCAGACTAGGTACGCCACTTCTCTGCTGTGCAATTTCTAACAATTTTTTAGACTTTGACCAATGGCTGTAGCCTACATTGCTTTGTTAGGTAGCTAATTACCTTATTCAGAGCAGAGATTCATTATACCTCTGTCTGATTTGTTGTGCAGTGCTTTGCTTTAGGGCACTGTCTTAAAAGCCAAAATAAATCAATAATAAATAAATGCATTCACTTAGATTAAATAAAATAAATAAATCGTTAATAATCATGGCAAGCTATTTACTTTTTACACTAGGCCAGATGTTGATTTAATTTCCTTTCACTGCTTATTTACTTTTTAATATAGAATATTTTGAAAGCTAAATTTGAAGAGCTGAATTTTTTTTCAGCTAAATCGACTGCACTACTTTATCTAACTGGAAGCTTCCTGCAATAAATATTTCTATGCTGCCAAGCTGTTCTCTCCTTAATTAGGCCTGTTTCCTACATCCAAAAATATTTACATTTTTTTTATTTCCAGATGGAGATAGTCCAATTGTACTTCAGCCGACCAACGCAAGTGAGAAAACCCAACTAATTGGAGAGAATCATCGTAGCTATCACACAGACAATTAATCACCATATCAAGTTTTCTCTGCACTTATGGACATGCAATGGAACAGTTTTCAGAAGCAAAATCAGAAGTGTAATTCTAGTTTCTTGGGTTTTAGTTTTCGGTTATCAACACTAACAGGTAGCATTTTGGTAGAGAGTGAGGAACAGAAAAATGTCAGTATTAATGTTGTGCACTAGGCTTGTGGAGAAAAGTCCAAAAATCACAAACAGTAATTGGTTTTGCTAACCACCCACATTCCTGGCATTCTCCTCCGTAGGTTATGATTGCTGATAATGACAGTACAACTTTGGAAAAGAGAGGTAAAAATGAGAGCGCTCAGTATCAGCAAAATTTGGGGCCCTTTTACTAAAGCTTAGCATGGGCTAACGAACTTTAGTATGCGCTAAAAGTGACGCATGTCCCATAGGTATAAAATAAGATGAATAGCATTTAGCACAAGCTAGTGTCCATTAGTGCATGCTAAACTTTAGTAAAAGGGCCCCTTTGCCAGCTTTACCTTTTATAAATGCTGCCAATGGGCAACTAATCAAATTATAGGCAGATTTCTGATTACCAATCTGATCTTTAGCCCATTTCTGCTAACTTGACCACCATTATCTTTAAAGGATGTATGGATTTATGTGTGCGGGTGGGGGAGGGAGAGAAGGGGGTTTTCACAGCATAGAACTGAGCCTTTTACATTTTTTTTTTTAAATGCTTGAAGACTTGCTAGTGTCCCTTGCTTTCACTGGATGATTTGTTTACAGTTCTTGCTCTCAGCCAGTCAGTTCCTAACTTCCAATATGATTGCAGAACATGCAACCATTTCTGCATTGCTGCTGGACCAGACAATGGATGCTCCTAATAGAAATAGGGTGCTTTCTTCCAGACAATTTGCTCACAGTGTATTTGATTCTTAGACACACTATCAAGGTACTCAGGTACATATGCTGCACCCTATTTTATAAGGACAACATATGTGTCTATAAGCCTTTACAAAATTGCCGCCCCAAAAGCCCCTGTCCAGTTACACTTGTTCCAAGGCAAGAGTCATTTTCTGTATGCAAATGCCAGTAACAACAGGCACATATGTGACATAAAAGAGGCATTTCCAGCAGATATACACATATGCGTATACCCTTGGTGCACATGCATCTAAACCCCCTCTTTTGCTAAAGCTGACAGCGTGGGCCAGCGCAGTGAATGCTCCAATGCCCAAAGGAATTGAAAGGGCGTCAGAGCATTTGTTGCATGGTACTCGTCTACGTGGCTTTGTAAAAGGGGGCCTTAATTAGCTAACAAGCCATTAACTAACAATTAATTATTACAGTTACCGGTAATTGGTAATAATTGGGATTTGTGTGCGCATCTGCCTGCAAACTATTCTACAACCCCGAGCACCTAAATATCCTAGCGCGCCACTCAAAAAGGCTTATGGCCAGGGAAAGGTTAGGGACATTCAGAAAAGTTTCACTTGGGGTTTTAGAATAGCCTAGTTTTCGTCAGCATATACACCAGGTTTCAGCTGGCATAAATACCGTCGCCCAGTGTTTGGCCCAGGAATCAGCTTTAAGCGCTATTCTATAAATGGCACTCAACCCAGAGCAGTCTGTATAGAATAGCGCTCTGTGCTGATTTTTTTTGGCACTGATTTTACTGCGCTATTTATGGAATTCCTTGCATACTGCGTAAAAGCGCACGCTGTCTTTAAGTGCACTTGCTTTTCATACGCATATAACCCCATGCAATTTCATAAAAGTCTACTTGAGAGTGCAACTTGCAGTCCTAAACGCTCATGTTCTAATGAAAATTCCCCCTGTCATATACACACAGCATATTTTCATAGCTAACATGCTGTTCTCTCAAGAGTCTACATGTAAGTATACTGAATATGATTACCTGTATTTCGCAGAAGAGTAATGTTCGCAGTCCAGTGTCTATATTGCTGAATATTTCCATCTGTAATTTCATTTTCAGCTACAAACAACAACTAGAGATGATTCACCCCTGACACTTCTCCAAAAAACAAATATCAGCTAATATGTTATGTTTTCTTGAATATTGAAAAGGAGGACAATTTTCAAAGTGTTATAGGTGGGTTAAAACACTTTGGTAAAATGTCCCTCCCTCAGTACAGCGGCTAAAATTCTACACATGCTTTTGACCACATTGGGAGGGGCTAAGAGTAGCCTTACCATTTAGCTCCAGTAAAAGGAGGACGGATTGAGACATCCGAGCTTTACTTTCAGTGAAAGCAATGGAAGTAAAACCTGGATGTTTTAATCCATCCTCCATTTTCTGGAGTCATATGGTAACCCTAGCTAAGAGTATATTCCTTGGGTATGTTATTACTGCTATTGCTACTACGGTACTACTTTTTATCGCTGAAAGGCATATGCAATGCTGTACATTTTGACATTATAGACTGTCCCTGCTCAGAAAAGCTTACAATCTAACTTGGACGGACAGACATGGGTTGGGATGCAGAAGTTAGGATGCAGGAGTTAGGAGGAGTTGAAAGCACTCTCAAAGAGGTGGGCTTTTAATTGGGCCTTGAACACTGCCATTTTAATTTTAAAAAAAAAATGTAAATCCATGTTAGAACTATTTAACGCATGCTAATCAACTTAATGCATGTTAATTCATGGCTAACATGCATTTTAGCACATTCTCCAATTTTTAAGATGGGGGAATGACTTTTTTTTAAATATAGGTGCATAGTTTTTCACCAACATTCCACTCACTGGAAAAGCAGTAGGATATGTCTATATGTTCTCGCATTCATGACCCTTGAAACAAATATTCTTGCATACTTTCTTTTAGAGGCTTGTGTTTGTAACGAGCATGTGCATTCTGTGAACTAGTGTGGGCAGTTTTATTATTTATTTATTATAGTATTTATATACCACTTATAGCCCACATGATTTACATTCAGGTACTCAGTTGTTCTAAATATGGGATATTTAACCACTGGAAATGTGCATTCATTAGGGTGCGGGCAAAGATTCCTCAGCACGTCTTAAAAATTGGAGTATGCACTAAGGGCCTGATTCTATAAACTGCACCGTAAGCTAGGCAGCAGTAGGCACCCTACTGCTGCCTAACTTGTTTTAATTGGCGTTAATCGGTGTGATAATTGACCGTGCCATTAAAAACCAAAGAAAAACCTGTTAGAAAAAAAGTAGGTGTTGGGAGGCACCTACTAGGGTAGGTGTTGAAATCGCGTCTACAGCAAGGCACCTAAGGTCAAAGTAGGCATGGTTAGGAGGCGGAAATTACCTTAGGCATTGTTAGGTGCAATTCTCAAAAGATCTCAGGTGTCTGCAAAGTAGGCCAGTAACACCCTGGCCTACATTACCATCGTGCCTAAATTTTGTGATGGGTACTGTTAGCCATGATTATTAAATGGCGCCTAAGACACAGCCGGTGCTGATTTAGGCGCTGTTTACAGAATCAAGTCCTAAATCAATAAAATGCACATTAATCATGAATTAATGCACATTAACATGCATTAAGTTGATTAGCATGCATTAAAGAGTTCTAACATGGATTTACATTTTTGTTTTATTAAACAAAAATGTGTGAAAGAAAAGGTCCAGCAATAGAGAAAAAAGTGGGTAGAGATTTTATTAACTGGAAAAGGTTCTTTTTTGTGTGGGTGGGGGGTTAGGGGGGGGTTTGGACTGTGAATACAATTTGTTCAAACAGATTAATGTACTGTTCTATTCTGTTACTTGTTTTTTGCTCTGTTTGATCAATAAAAGATATTTGAAATAACTGGAAAAGTATGTCCATATGGTTGAAAATGCACTTTTCTTGTATGCTTCTTATCAGTTTGGCTAAAACAGTGCATGTTGCAGAAGAATATTGAAATTTCTAACCATGTTGAAAGAGGACAATTTTAAAACACCAAATTAAGGGACTTGTCTATTAATAGTAGGGCCTTTTTGCTAAAGTTTAGTGTGCGCTACAGGAATCTGTATGATAGGAATCCATGCTCATGAACTGTTTGCAGAAGGGCGTCAATTACATCTTTCAGCTCCTCCATCACCAGTGGACTATAGTGCCCTCTTCAGTTTATCGTTCTGCAAGCAAACTGAAGTTGTTTTCTGATCTGCTCTTTTTGGTTTTTATTATTTTCGGGTATTTTTCTTCAATTTTGGGAGGCTTTGGTGCCAGAAAACCCCATTTTGGGGGCTACTTTGCCTGGGAGAGGATGCAGGCTCACAAGGCAACCCCCAGGTGTACCTGTTGAGTCAGCCTGCTTTGTGCTTCTTCAAAGCTTGGAGTCTGTTCCCCTGGGAGTCAGCTCACCTTCTGATGTATCAGAGGCTTGAGCACAGACTGTGGGGATCCCCTGTGAATTCCTTTGGGTTTCAGGGAGCAGGCTGTGGTTCAATCTCCCCCCATTGTGCTGTGAGGATCTGTGGGGCTGGAGTCCTCAGTTTATCTGACTGGCAGCCTGAAGATTTCCAGTTGTGAACTGTTTGCTACAAGGATTTGAGGCAGAAAGTCCTCCCCATTCAGTCTGGCTAGACAGCTGACACAGGCAGGCACCAGCAAAGCATAGTAAGTACAGTCCAATACTCCCTATGGGGAAAATGGGGATGGAAGGGAGGGAGGTCTGAAAAAGTTAATTTTAAGGGTTTCAAGGGCCTGAGCTAGGGTCTCCCTTCTCTAAAACTCCTTTCCCTGAAATTTTTGAATTTCAGGGATCCCCCACGGGCAGTTTTTGGCATGAACTCGCTGGCAGTGACTATCATGGATTTTAAACAATCTTTTTTTTCTAAAGCCTCCATCTGCCTCAAAACCCTTCGATTTGACTCAAAATGACTGGGATGGACTCTTCAGGCTGTTCTGCACCTATATCATTAGAAAAAGAAAAAAAGACACAGAGCTACCACAAACTAGAGTTGAAAAACCAACTACAAAAGTAGAGAATATCAAAATCAAAACATCAGTATCTATCTTATACCATGCCCCTATATCATGCTAATTATACGCTGGATAGTTGACTAAGTGCTGTGCACCATATGCCATGGGGCACACAAGGGAGGGGCGGGAGCTTCTGGCTTAACCTCCTCTGAGTCCTTTAGAGCTGGGGAAATGCAGGGGGTCTGAGTGGTAGAGAGAAAATCCTTCCTGGAGACCTCAAACTGCGAAGATGCGAAACACAAGTGCAGAGGTCTTGCAGGGGTCTATGGGGCCTCCTGTTCAAGGATATTATCCAAAGTTTGTGAATTTCCTATGGAAAGCTTATTTGATGGGTCCGGGATGTGCTGTGCTACTTGAAGGCGCACTGGCAGTGAGCCAGAGAGAAATTCCTCTTTTGCAGGTCTCCCCGCCATGGAGAAAGCTGGCTCCCAACCTAAGTGGCCAAGCAGAACAGGGCTGGGAGGACTGGAGGTCAGACTCCATACCTTTATTGTCCCAGGACTCAGCTGCTTTCCTGGAGGATTCTGGTTTCCTGTCAGGAACCGGGAATCAAGAAGCAATAGTTGCCCTCGACCAGGAAGACAATACTTTGGTGTGGTGGCTTTTCACATCAGCTACTGTTCCACATGTTATTCCGAATGCACCGAGGGATTTAAAGTTGGAGGAGGAGGGATCTGCCCTGCCCTGCTGACTTGCTAGCCTGCTCTTCTCCAGCCCATCCGAGGGCTACTAAAGGCCAGTGTGTCCCGGCTCCTCTTCAGCCCACTACGGGCCGCCGAAAGCTTTTTCTCCGCTCCAGCGACTTCAAGGCAGAG
This sequence comes from Geotrypetes seraphini, assembly GCF_902459505.1. NCBI lineage: Eukaryota > Metazoa > Chordata > Amphibia > Gymnophiona > Dermophiidae > Geotrypetes > Geotrypetes seraphini. The sequence goes on along the minus strand of NC_047085.1, from coordinate 105,614,837 downwards.
GAAGGAGGCAGCTTCCTCCATCTTGTCCCTCCTTCCTCCGCTCGACGCCACTCGTGCAGGAGGGATCTGCCCTGCCCTGCTGACTTGCTAGCCTGCTCTTCTCCAGCCCATCCGAGGGCTGCTAAAGGCCAGCGTGTCCCGGCTCCTCTTCAGCCCACTGCGGGCCGCCGAAAGCTTTTTCTCCGCTCCAGCGACTTCAAGGCAGAGGAAGGAGGAAGCTTCCTCCATCTTGTCCCTCCTTCCTCCGCCCGACGCCACTCGTGCAGGAGGGATCTGCCCTGCCCTGCTGACTTGCTAGCCTGCTCTTCTCCAGCCCATCCGAGGGCTGCTAAAGGCCAGCGTGTCCCGGCTCCTCTTCAGCCCACTGCGGGCCGCCGAAAGCTTTTTCTCCGCTCCAGCAACTTCAAGGCAGAGGAAGGAGGAAGCTTCCTCCATCTTGTCCCTCCTTCCTCCGCCCGACGCCACTCGTGCAGGAGGGATCTGCCCTGCCCTGCTGACTTGCTAACCTGCTCTTCCCCAACTCATCCGAGGGCTGCTAAAGGCCAGCGTGTCCCGGCTCCTCTTCAGCCCACTGCGGGCCGCTGAAAGCTTTTTCTCCGCTCCAGCGCCTCCAAGGCAGAGGAAGGAGGAAGCTTCCTCCATCTTGTTCCTCCTTCCTCCACCCGACGCCACTCTTGCAGGAGTGTGCGGACCTGCTCTTCACTAGAAACTCTGCCCCCACAGCCCACCCAAGAGCTGCCGAAGCCCCTGCAACTTGGGCTCCTCTCTGCCTCACCTCACCTCACCGCCCTCCCCTCTCCTTGGCCATCAAGGTCCACTGAGGGCCTCCAGACTCTCAGCTCCCCTTATCCAACCCGGACTCTGCCCGTTGTCAAAGTTTACCACTGTTTATACCCCTGTTTCTGCACCATATTTTACTATTGTATTTGCTCATGTTTTGATGCTAAACTTTTTCTGTTTTTTTTGCTCAGTTCTGAACCAAACTGTACTCTCTGCCAAAGTTTTTTTACTAGTCTCTCACTTTTCGGTTGCCCCGTTTCCCCTAGCACATCCTGGGCTACACACATACCTTAACCGTGCAATCCCCCTGTTACCCATTTACTGCCCCAAGTCTCTCCGCTCTAGGCACCACATGTAAAGCGCTTAGCCGCTAATTGTCCTTACTGATATAGCCCCCCTTTAGTCCTAAAAAAAAAAAAAAGCCTCTCCTCCCTTCTCTCGGCCCCGTACTTAGCCAGCTTAATTTAAGTTCCCCTGCTCCTTCCTCAACCAACCCTACTCCCCCTTGCTGCAGACTCTCACACACCAACCACCCCTCCATGAATCCATCCTTCTGGATCCTTCTCCTCCTACTCTGCTCACCTCTCTATCCTTCCCTCTGTCTGAAACCTCCCTCCCCCAACCTACTCGACCCCGCTAACACCAATACCATCTGCCCCTGACTCAGAATCCCCACATTGATTCGCACCAGAAATTCCCCTCCCAAGAAAAACCCCCAAAAAGTCAACCAAGATTCTCTAAAGCCCCTGCCCCCTGCCAATCTTCCCAACACTGTCCTGGACTCTCTCACCCCAGTCCCGACACTTTATTGCAATGCCAGATCCGCATGCAATAAGACCCAAATCTTGAAAGACCTTCTAGACGAGCTCGACCCTGGATTCCTGTGCATCACAGAATCATGGATCGCCAAAGACGACCTATTCACACAAAATGAACTCCTCCCCCATGGTTACCAAGGCCTCTTCTCCCCCAGACCCAACCGAAAAGGAGGTGGTCTGGCACTCCTCTACAAATCTTTCTTCGACGTCCAGCTCCTTGAGACGGGCACCCATGCTTCTCTAGAATATTTGCTTGCCTCGGTCAATGACGAACTCCGCACCCACCCATTGGGCATCCTAATACTATACCGACCACCCACCCCTTGGACCAAATCTTCCAATCTCATCTATGAGACCATAACAAATGCCTTCCTTAAATTCCAAAGACTTCTGATTGTTGGTGATATCAATCTCCACCTCGACGACACAAATAACAATGATACATCCGAATTCAACAACTTCCTTACCTCTCTAGGTTTTCCCTCACCCACCCCATCCCCAACCCACGAAAAAGGGCATACTCTAGACTTCACCACCTTCATTGATCTTACCGCCTTCAAAATCTCAACCGACGACACTCGCTGGGAACAAGTCCCTTGGTCAGATCACTTCTTAGGGACTACCTGTCTCCCCGTCTTCATGTCACATCTTGACTCCCCACCCCACTCCTCTCATTCCATAACCTTCCGCAAAAAAACCTCGAGCAACCTATTCTGGTCCAAACTCCTCAACAAACTCTCCTCCAACCCTAGACCTACAGACCCCGAATCACATTGGCACAACTGGACCGCCCTCTCCGAGTCCACCTACCACTCCCTTGCTCCATTAACCACCAAAACCATCTCCTACCCCCGAAAGGCCCCCTGGTACCTACCTCTTCACAGAGAATTGAAACAGAAATGTCGCGCTTTGGAGCGCAAATGGAAAAAATCTAAATCCCCCTCTGATAGACAGACCTGGAGGGCTAATATTAAATTTTACAATTCAACATTAAAAAAAGCCAGGAAAAACTTCTTTGGAGACAAGATCTCTAGATCCAACAACCAGATCAGTGCGCTGTTCAACATCTGGCGCTCCCTAACTACAAAAAAAGACCCACCTTTGCTTCCACCATCTCTATCAGCCGATGCCCTTGCAAATTTCTTTAATGAAAAGGTTACCACTCTAAGATGCTCCTTCCCTCCCACAGTCTCCTACAATTCCCTGACCTCTATTGATCTCAACCTTACCTTACCTGTATCCACCCCCATTCCTGCCGACAGATCCTGGACTGCCTTCGAGCTTGTCTCTGAACCGCAAGTCTCCAAACTCTGCCACAAACTAAAAACTTGCAAGTGCATTTTGGATCCTTTCCCCTCCTATCTATTCGAGAATATCCCTACACAGGCCATCGCTTCCCTCACCGACCTTATAAACTCTGCCCTAACATCGGGCCTTTTCTCCTCCGACATGGGACACATTTCACTGTCCCCTCTACTGAAAAAGGCCGACCTTGATCCTTCCATTCCATCTAACTACCGTCCTATAGCAAATATCCCTCTCCTAACCAAGTTATTAGAATCCATCATATCCACCCAACTCTCATCCTACCTAGAACGATTCTCTATCCTCCTACCCCACCAATTCGGCTTCAGACCCAACTTCAGCACTGAATCCCTCTTGGCCTCACTAATCTCTAAGGTGCAACAACTCCATTCTCGTAACAAATTCGCTGTTCTTCAATTCGACCTCTCCGCAGCCTTCGATGTCGTTCACCACGACATCCTAATCTTCCAACTCTCCGAAATAGGCATAAGCTCCACAGTCCTTGATTGGTTCTCGAAATTCCTACGCTTCCGCTCCTACACCGTTAACACAAACGGTACCTCATCCCCCGCCTGGAAGCCGAAATGTGGAGTCCCGCAAGGCTCACCCCTCTCCCCTATCCTTTTCAACATCTACATGTCCTCTCTGAAACTCCTTCATCTATCCCCCCTAGAAACTCTCTACTCCTACGCTGACGACATCCTCTTCCTCCTCGAAACCGACTCAAACCTCTCTAACCTCGCTGAGAACATCTCCACATGTATTACGAACCTCCAATCCTGGGCCCAATCTGTACAAATGGAACTGAATGAGTCCAAAACCAAACTACTTTGGCTCGGCCCAATTTCAGATCATTTACCCACTTCCATCCCTCTACCTTCCGGCCCCACTCTTCAGCTTGAGTTTTCAAGCAAAGTCCTAGGCATCATCTTAGACTCCTCTCTCTCCTTCAACGATCACCTCAACTCCCTGGTAAAAAAATACTTCTTTAGCCTCCATATGTTGAGGAAAGTAAGATCTTGCTTTCATCATTCTCATTTCGCCATCCTCGTTCAATCCACCATCCTCTCTAGACTGGACTACTGCAACTCCATCTATATAAGCCTAACTAAGAAAAACCTCCATAGACTTCAGCTAATTCAGAACGCCGCTGCCAAGCTTATTTTCGCAAAAGGCAAGTTCAATCACGTTTCCCCACTCCTCTCCAAGCTTCACTGGCTCCCAGTATACTCCAGAGTCCTCTATAAATGTGCCTGCATAGCCTTCAAGATTCTACATGGCGTCTTTCCTCCCGTTATCCCACTCTTCTGGAATTCCTCAAACCCGCTCTCTTCTAGACCCTCCCAAAAACTGAAACTATCTTTCCCATCTATAAAAGGTATATCCCGCGCAGGAAAACTTGGAACATCCCTCCCCTTTAGAACCACGGAACTCTGGAACAACCTCTCATCCCCGCTCAGAAATTCCAGCTCCTTCCAATCCTTCCGTAAACGCTTGAAAACTTGGCTCTTCTCAAAAATCTAATCACCTCCCGTTCTCTAGTACCCTGTCCCTCTCTATCTTCTCAGTCCCTCTCCTATATCCCTTCTTTGTAGTTCCTTTCCTCTCAACCTCTGTAAACCGTGCCGAGCTCTGCGCATGCGGAGATGGTGCGGTATACAAACCTAAGGTTTAGTTTAGTTTAGTTTAGCCCCAGCAGACTGCCACTTCACAGTGCTCGGTCATGAGCATCTCAAATGCTCAGACCACCTTTTTCCCTGTGTATCTGGACATCATCTTGCTGATCACTGAACAATGGGAGACTTTAAAGGTAGTAAAGACTATGTCTAAACTTTATCCTATGGTTCTGGAGGATCAGCAGCTATTTAGTTAGCCGAAGGTAGATTCCATGGTGGCTCAAGTGATTAAACGTACCTCCCTCCCTAGTGAGGGGTTAGTGATTTTAAATGATACTCAAGATTACAAGGTGGGTGTTGTTTTTAAGAGTTAATTTGAAGCCCTGGTTTGGGGTTCAAAACTGCAGTGGCAGTCTTGTTTGTGGCACGTGACTGCCATACTAGGTTAAGGCAGAGTCTTATGGCAGAGGAGTCTGCTCCCAGCTAGTGCTGGAAAGGGTGGATTATGTGGCAGATGCTGTATATGACATCATCAGAGTCATGAGCAAGGTTCTGGCGTATGTTGTTTCGGCCCACAGGTTGCTCTGTCTCACACAATGGGCAGGCGATTTGGCCTCCAAAGCCACTCTGAGCAGACTGCTCTTCAAAGGGCAGATGCTATTTGGTAAAGGCTTAGATAATCTTATGGCCAGTTTGGCGGATCGCTAGCCTAATATCTGCCAGACAGCAGTCCTCACTGACCAGTTGGAGGAGGCAGAGGCAATTTTTATTCCTCCCAACATTCCTGCCAGTACTTTGCAGGTTCCTCTGCTCAGAGATACAATGCTTCCCTGGTCATTTGCGGTCGGCAATTCGCAGTCCCAGTCATTCGCAGTATTTTCTGACCATAAATGACCGGGCAGCCGGAGAGAGCAGCCGGAGCGCCGGCAAGTGAAGGAAATCACTCGCGGTGTGCTCAGACCGCCTCTTCCTGCACTAAAGTCAGGCCTCACCAATCAGGAGCTGCGTGTCAAAGCAGCTCCTGATTGGTGAGGCCCGACTTTAGTGCAGGAAGAGATTGTCGGAGCATACTGTGAGTGATTTCCTTCACTCGCCGGCACTCCAGCTGCTCTCTCCTGCCTCCCCCGCTATAAACCGTATTTGCAGTTTTTCAAGATTCGCAGGGGTTCGTGGAATATCAGGAGAGTACTGTATTATCAAGGATCCAGACAGAAATTTAACAACTCCAGATGCCAGCAACCATCAGGGTTTCACATCGGCACAACCTCCAGGAAGTCACAATGATGCCAGATCAGCAGCTGTGCCCCCACACATTGGTAGGAGGCTGTTGGCATTCTGGAGGGAGTGGAAGAAAATTTCCTCAGACCACTGGGTCTTAGATCTTGGTTCACATGGCCATAAGATTAAGTTCTATCACCCTCCTTCAGATCTGTTCATCGAGTCACCAGCCAGATGGCCAGAAAAAGAGACCAGGGTCTGGTGACAGCGCAAAGACTATTGATCATTCAAGTCATAGAACCAGTTCCTGTAGAAGAACTGAGCTTTGGCAGATACTCCATATAGTTCATAGTGCACAAAAAGGCACAGAAGACTAGAGACTGATCCTGGACATAAAGGGCCTGATTCTGTAAAGGATGCCCGGTCTCAGAAGCCGACGGGCATCCTATATAGAATCGGGTCTAAGGCCACCTAAAGTAAACCCAAGTCTCTAACCGACGTCCATGTTACAGTTACTGGTTAGAGAATCGGGTTATCATAGACACGGCTGCTAAGTTTATCACGACAAGGGATCTCCCTTCTGCAATAAGTTTAGCGACCGTGGCCGCTAGTCCTACCCCCCCCCCCCAAACAAATGCAGCAGGAGGGATGCCCAATTGTCGAAGGCGACAAAAAAGTATCCTACCCCAAAGAGCCAATCTCTCCCTCGCTCGGACCTCTAGCGGGATCAGCTCCCTGATGTTCACTCCGGGAATTGCCGGCTTTCGTCGCTCGAAAAGCTGCTGAAGCGTTGGTTGATTCAGAGAGGAGGTAAGAGCTGGTAACTTCACAGCCCTTACCGCGCCCTTCTGTTTGGTAAGCGGCATTTTGGAAAAAAGACTGCTTACAACAAGCTCGAAACAAGGTAAAAAATAGAAAAAGTTCCATTGAGTGTTTCAAGCTCCGTCTACCATCTTGACTTCCCTCGTAATTGAAAGCAAGCATGCTCAGTTGGGAAGGCCAATAAGAATAGAATTACAATAATGAGATATCAAGTGCCAATTATCAGCGCCAATTAAGCCTATTAATCAAGTTAGGTGTCTATATTGCCTAGGCGCACCCATGTAGGTGCCTACCTTTTGGCAGACTACATAGAATTTGCCAGTTAGTGCCTCCTAAATAGGAGATGGTAAGTGCTCCCATGTTATTTTCTTTAGTTGCTGTGCACTAATGTTAACATTACCCTAAAAAGATATTAAAAATAGCAATGTTATAGGTACAGTGGACCTGGCCTTAGCACGCTGAAATGTCTCTCGTGACCATTTGCTACGGCTATTTTCTACCGTGGTTTAATAAAAGGGACATATATATTAAGGGGCAAATTCTATATATGGTGTCTAAAAAATCATTGTCAAAAAAGTGCTATTCTATAAGCCACATATAAAGGTAGGCGCGATTTAAAGAATAGTGCTTATGTCTATTTAGATGTGGACATTTGCATCATTGAAAATATGGTACAAATGCCTGTGCCTAAATTTAGACACGGATGCCCATATTCTATAATTATGCGCATAACTTAAAGGAACACCCCAATCCATTCATTAAAGAAAATAAGAGAGCTTGTGCCTAATCTCTAGGAACTATTTAATGAAATATTATATAGGTCCTAGTGTTACAACTTGGAGTCCCAAATATTTTTCTTAGGCAGCTGTGCTGTACAGTACCGGCAACAGCAGCACAGGTGGCTGTGACCTCAGACCAGGCACTGCATGCCAAGCATATAAAAATAACTCTGGGAAAATGCCAAGCTCTCAGGACATCATGTTTCAAATAAACAGATGTAAACACTGATGTCTAAGACTAAGTCGCAGCTGATTTGCAGTTTGGAAATCACAGTCCAATACCAGTAAGACCAGTGGTCGTGTGTATTATTTTCCATTGCTTGGAAATACATATAAACTTGGGTAGTTAAAAAAATACACTTTTGCACCATGCTTAAATGAACAATGCAACAAGAAATCATAAACAGGGCTTCTATTTCTAGATTTTAATAGCTTATTCTGTAAATTGAGAGGTTGACATTCAGCATGGTTTCAGTGGGCATCATCAGTACCAGCATCAGCCCCCGAATAGGTCCAGCACTTGCCCCCACAAATCAAGCACCAGCATCAGCTTCCCAATGAATCCATCACCAGCCCCCCCTCCCCCTTTTGCTCCCTTCCCTCCAACTTCAGCTCCCCACCTCCTGCAGGTCTGGCACTTTGTCTTCCTCCCCCCCCTCCCCATCTGTAAGCTAATGGTGCTTCAACAGGATTCTCACAGGCCTGCTGCTGAGTTCTGCCTTCCTATACAACTTTCTGTTTTCATAAGAAGTACGATACTTAACAACACATATTTTAAAATTTTGATTAACACAAACGTGTAAAACAAAAAAGTGTCCGAAAATTGAGAAAAGAAGTTCTGAAAATGACTTGAACATTGTTTTTTCTGCAAACTGAGGGGGAGAGAGAAAGCCAAGACTATATATTGTACATCTCAGAGTAGGAGCCAGTCAGTACAGAAGAACTTCTTTTTTGATATGCTATAGTTTTATTGTATTCTAGCTCCATTTTATTGGGGTGTTTTGTGTTTTTTTTAATCATTTTTATTAGAAAGGATTCAACAAGATAACAGGAACAACAGTGACCCAAAAGTGCAAATGCAAAAATACAAATACAAAGAACGAATTATAAACAAGATCTGCACCCAGGAGAAATCCACAAGTAAAGTACAGGTCCAATAGAACATCAGAGGGGAACTAGCCTCACCCAGCATACTAAAACAGGGAATCGATAAGAAGGGAATAAGATGCAGACAAGTCCCGCTATACCAGGGATCTCAAAGTCCCTCCTTGAGGGCTGCAATCCAGTCGGGTTTTCAGGATTTCCCCAATGAATATGCACTGAAAGCAGTGCATGCACATAGATCTCTTGCATATTCATTGGGGAAATCCTGAAAACCCGACTGGATTGCGGCCCTCAAGGAGGGACTTTGAGACCCCTGCGCTACACCAATGGGTTTTAAATACGCTCATAGCTTTTGCTTGCTCTGTTTCTATGATTTCCCTTTTAACACTTCAGGAGATTCAGTTTTGGTTATCACATGTAAAAACTGTTGCAAGATTCTTTGTCTGTCCCCTTCCTCTTATTTGAAAAAAAAACAGCCCAAAAACCTGTAAATTATTTTCTAAAAGGTTGGTAATTTTAATTTAATTTGAATATTCAAATTCATTTAAAGCTTACTTTCTATCTTCTTCAGTATTGCTTTGAATATTTAGCTGTGACGGTTCAAAGGCCATATGTCTCAAAAGAGACAGAGGATGCAGAGAGAAGGGAGCGAGTAGAAAATAATTCATTTCCCTTTGTTTTTCTCAAACACAATTCACAGTGCAGGCTCTCTCTAATTTTTGCTGTGGCCTGAACTGTTTTCATTATCTATTTTAACACATATGCTTCTCTTAACTGATGAGTGATGCATTGTCACTAGCAACTGCCTAGCTCTTGTATGCCCTCCCCCACTTTTTAAACCAAGAATGTTGCTCATTCATCCCTGTGATCTGTCACCTGCTTGGATCCATCTCATTTCACTTGCATATATGGACAACTCAAGATGGCAACCAGTGACATGTTGTTTCTAAAATTAGCTCCAGCCCTATTCAGCCCACTCTTTAAACAAAGTCCTCCAGCTGGAGGAACTCATAGGACACCGGATCACTCAATCTCTGGAATGATTTTAAGGGAACAAACCTGGGAAGTGATCAGCGCGGCCTAATTTTGAATTTACACACCTCGAACTAGCTGGGAGATGAGCACCTCTCTGAATTACAAATCCTTTTCCAAAGAGCAGCAAACCATGGATAACTTGGAGAAACAGCTTATTTGCCCCATCTGTTTAGAGATGTTCACCAAACCTGTGGTTATTCTACCCTGTCAGCACAACCTGTGTAGAAAGTGTGCTAGTGATATTTTCCAGGTAGGTTTTTGATGTGGCAAGTTTTCAATTTGCAGAGAAGAGTAACCAGTTTTTTGTATACATACACTTCACACCTGCCATATTTTTACACAATTACTATTGTGTTTTTTTATAGAATAGATTTGTATTGCTATTATTTTGCTTTATTAGAGCTAATATAATCTGCAGGACTCCATTGCATAGAGTTTTTCTAAAATGTATAACACTGGAAGAAGAACACAGTAACCTAAGGCATTTACATATAAAATTACTTGTGGTTCACTGGTCCACATCCTGAGAAGAATGGCTCAACCACTCATCTTTCCACAGTACATTAATAAAATATCTGCCCATTTGGTTCTTTTATTGAAAGTCTCACATATGTGCTTTTAGCATTGTGTATCTGTTCAGAATGATAGCGCGAGTCCCTCATTTTCTCAATATTGTTGGCACAGAAATTAAATTACTTCTTCAGTCTTGATCACTTCAGAAAAGCTGATGACACAATTCTTGTTTTCACATTATACCCAAAGCTATGAGCTAGTAAAAAACAAACAAACAATCAAACAAAAAAAAACCCCAAAGATGAAATCCATGTTTAGAATATATGCAAATATTGTGCATGGCTTTGCTAAACAGTTATTTTGTTGTTTTGCAAGAACAGTCCTCCAACCCATATTTACTAACAAGAGGAGGTAACACGGTGGCATCAGGGGGTCGATTCCGATGCCCCTCCTGTAGGCACGAAGTGATCCTAGACAGGCATGGAGTGTATGGACTGCAGAGGAACTTGCTGGTGGAAAATATCATTGACATATATAAACAGGAATCTACCAGGTAATACACTAATGCACACCTATAGCATTGTTGATATGGCTCATGACGCATATATCATGTCTTAGTGCTATAATTCTCTCCATGTGTACAGTGATGCTTTCCTGGAGTTTGTGTACTGTAGCCCATTATATGTTAAAGTGTTGGAAAACAAAACTCACAAAACCTTCAGGCTTTAGTTTAAATCATTTTTATTAAAGTTTCAGATACAATTACACACAATAATACATTTTCAAATTATTTCTCAATATTACAATGTACAATATCAATAAAACAATTTTCCAATTTCCCTCCCTTTTTCTCCATCCCCTTCCCAGAACTGTGACTACAAAAGAAATTAAGAAATTAATTTATGACATATTAATTAAAATCCGACTACAGGTATATGATGTTAAAGTGTCTAAATGAGGTTTCCAAATAGTAATTAATTGACAACCAGGCCTTAGATTCTGATAACCAGCAGCACAAATATCAGGTTTAAGCAAAGAGAATTCAATAGAGCCAGATCTTTTTTGTTTGTTTGTTTTTAGTCCCTGTAGTTTCATCTTGCTGTGTTATCCTTCCAGTTCAACTGGAATGAGGACTGGGATCCAGGAGTCATTATTCCCAACTCCCAGGCATTTTTCACTTGCTTTGTATCTCCACTCCCCCCCTTTCCCCCCCCCCCCCAGGGGACTGGGTGTCATCCTTAAATGATGACCGGGTTCTGACCCATCAGCAACTGCAAAAATTGTCTCCACAACATCCTCAGTCTGATTAACCCATAAAATGACAGGTCTGATTTGGGGATTTATTCTGGGAACTTCAGGGAGCTTCCATATGTCAGACTGCCACTGAGCCCCCAGAATTAATGTTAATTTTTCAAAAACACAAATGGAGGAAAAATTTATATACTCCTTCTAGTAAGGGAGCGTGAAATAATTTTTCAACATTATCCTTGACAGGTATTCATTTTATTCATTTGAGTTTATATCTGAAGTGTTCCAAACAGCCAACAAAGAGAAAGATTGAAGAAAATATGACATTACTTTTAACTGTGCTACAAGGAAAAGAAGGAAAACTGATCTACATTTAGCTACTGTCAGAGAGAGGATTTTAGGCTCCATGAACCTTAGTCTGACTCAATCTTATGTTCTAAGAAACAGAAGAGTTGGTGAGAGAAAGAGAAAATTAGAAGGAAAGCAGGGATGAAAAAAAAATACAGGGACATAACAGGGAACAGGAAAGACTAACTGGGGTCTGGGTTGTCCAGGTATCAGTCTTAACATGTTTCTCCTTGATTAAAGTGTGTCAGATTTCATTAAATATCTGTAATGTATTATCTGAACTTGCCCATCATCATATAATGAACTCTATATCCAAATTCTTAGTATGCTTCTTATTTTGTAGAAAAGGGCAGTGGATACTATTTCCTGCAAAGTTCAGTGGTCACATTTTTGTTTAGGATGCTGAAACCAGTATTCACTGGTAAATGTCTCCTACAGAGTTTCTGTCAATTGCCTGTCTTGTGCTTGAATTTTTGCAGCTTCCTACTATACTTCATTATGTGTGCTATGTTGCCAGTTTTCATGTGACAGCGAAAATTATGGGCCCAACATTCAAAGAATATTTGCTCCAAATTTTGGGGCTTTTATACTAAGCTGCGTTAGGTACTAACATGTACCTTTCAGGGCAAAAATGACCTAATGCGTGATGCATTAAAGGAGGCAAGTCATGGGTAGAGAGCAGTCATGGAAGCATTAATCAACTAATGTGTTTGCATTAGCAAACGCTACTACACTTCTCCCTCCGTATTCACTGTTTCAGCAATCGCAGTTTCGATTATTCACGGTTTTTAGCTTGCTGGCTCCTCCCCCCCAAATTATGTCAGCTTGCATAGAGAAATTGCTGATTCCAAGTGTTTACCAAGAAAATTGCTGATTCCCAGCAATTTCTTCACCATGTTTTGCCTCTCCTTCAGGAACAGGCCAGGTCTCCCACCATGTTATTTGCGGTTTCACCATATTCACGATGGTTCTTAATAGAAAACAGTGAATAACATATGAAACAGTTATTCGCGGTTTTTCTGTATTCGCGGGTCTGTTAATCCCATATCACAGCAAATACAGAGAGAGAAGTGTACTACCATTATGTATCATTTCTAAAGCATTGAAAGGCGTATGCAGCGCTGTACATGGGCATTTAACATGTAATAGATGGTCCCTTCTCAGAAGAGCTTACAATCTAGTTTAAACAGACAAACAGTACATATAGGGATTGGGTAGGGATAAGATGGGCATAGGTATCTTATGGGGAGTAGGAGATAGGAGTTAAAAGCAGCCTTGAAAAAGTGGTCTTTTAGCTTGGATTTGAATACTGCTCATGATGGAGCTTGACATAATGACTTGGGCAGTCTGCTCCAGGCATATGGCGCAGCAAGATAGAAGGGACGGAGTCTGGAGTTGGAAGTGGAAGAGAAAGGTATGGATAGGAGGGATGTACCTGATGAATGGAGTCTGCGGGAGGGAGCATAGCAGGAGATATGTAAGAAGAGATATTGTGGGGCTGCCGAGTGAATGCACTTGTAGGTGAGTAAGGAGTTTGAACTGTATTTGGAAACGGATGGGGAGCCAATGAAGGGAGGAGAGGAGTAATGTGAGTATGGCGGCTCTCACGGAATATAAGTCGTGCAGCAGAATTTTGGACGGATTGAAGAAGAGAGAGATGGTTGAGCGGAAGACCTGAAAGAAGCAAGTAGCAGTAATCTAAGCGGCCAATATTGAGTTAACACGGAAGTACTTAGGACCTGATTTGATAAATGGCGCCTAGCAGCACTTATACTGTAAGCGCCGCTCAGCGTGGTTGTCAATCAACTGCTAGGCACCATTTATAGAATCCCGCCTAGGAGTGCTTAGGCATTGCTAGGTGTCCTGGAGGTAGGCGCCAAAATATTAGGTCAGGTTTTACTGGCCTAACTTACTAGCATCTAGCTCGGATGCCTAAGTCAACCACACCTATTCTCTGCCCCTAACTACGCTCACTTTTTAGGTAGGCATCATTAGGTGTTGGAAGGCGCCTCCACTTATGTGTTGCTAGGTGCTGCACAGAATTCCACACCTAACCACAGTCAATTAGCATGTCATTTAAGCTAATTGATTTAATTTAGGCTAGGCATCCCTAAGCAGCCTCAATTATGGTGCCTAGTGACGCCTATCTTGGGCACTGTTTATAGAAGCTGGCCCTTAGTGTCTCCTAAATAGGAGGTGGTAAGTGCTCTTATGTTAAGTTTTTGCAAGTCCCACATACTAATGGAAAAATTAGCACAGGACCTGCAAAATAATTTATTAAAAAAAAAAAAAAAAAAAAAAAAGCCCCAAGTACTGGTATGTTGAATCTGGGCTTAGCACTAGGGCCCCTAAGTTTGTACCCAGTAGCGTAGCAAGGGTGAGAGGCACATTCTGTAGGCAGTCAGCTGCCGCCACTCCTCCTCTCTGGCATCTCTCCTCCTGTCTGTGCCTCTTTATGTAGCACTCCCCACTGGCGGTTCAGGGTCCCATCTGGATGACATCACGCAAGCATATGACATCATCACGGTGTCGTCCGCACACTTCCAGGTACCTTTGAGCCGCGGCTGCCAGTTTAGTGTGCCACGGCTCATAAAGTTTGTGAGACACTGTTATAGACAATCACAACCATTAGCTCAGGACGGTCTAAAATATAAGAGAAAAATATCTCATTATAACCCATTATTGCAAAAAGAATAAAGAATTAAAACGCAGAAAACAACAAATGTGAATTTCAGCTCCATTGGTAAATTTATTGAAAGTATTTGCTGAATATCTATAGCCTAGCTGCTGTGTAGGCCTACTCGTACTATTGGAAGCTAAGCAAGGTCAGGCCTGGCTAGTACCTGCAAATATCCAGTGTTGTAGGCTGAGGGCCCCCATAGGCAGCAGCAACATAGTGGAACCACATACTGTGCAGGAGAAAGCAATGGCAAACCACTCCTGTACTCTGTTGTGAAACACCACAGGGATGTTTATTCCTCACTGTGCATGCTGCCATGAGTTGGTGGCTGTCTTGGAAGCATGATCCATTCATTTACTGAATAACCATGCCTGCAATAGCTTCTGAAATTTAAGATAATTTCTCATGCATCTAAACATAGAAACATGATGGCAGATAAAGTCCAAATTGCTTATCCAGTTCTATCTACAACGTTTACTATCTTCCTCTCCCTAAGAGATCCCACATGCCTGTCTCACGCTTTTTTGAATTCAGACACAGTCTTTGTCTCCACTACCTCTATCAGGAGTCCATTCCATGCATCTACCACCCTTTCTGTAAAAAAGTATTTCTTTAGAATACTCCTGAGCCTATCACATCTTAACTTCATCCTATGCCCTCTCGTTCCTGAGTTTCCTTACAAATGAAAGAGACTCACCTCATGTGCATTTATGCCACATAGGTATTTAAACATCTTTATCATATTTCCTCTCTTCCTCTATCTAATATCAAAAGGCAAAACGTTTCATAGTTTAGATACAGCTATGTTGATCAATTCAGAACAAGATGAAGCCAATTGGACAGAGAAAACAGAAAAGAACTCAAAGTTGTTGATATGAACTGAGCAAGTAAACACCAAGATTGGCCTAATTTTCAATAAAGATAATACACATACTGGACAGTTGCCAAACAGCATCTTAAAAACAAGACAAAAAAACTTTAAATTGCACATGGGCGGCAACTGGCAGCCAGTGTAGACTCATTAGTAGTGAAGTAGCTCTTTCATATTCAGCTGGTGGAAATCATTATTTTTTTTAAAATGCTGACTGTGACTGGCTAAATTACCCCCAGATTTTCAGTATAGGGCCTTTTGCGGGCACTAGCAATGAATATCTGGGGCTAATGAAATGTGCTCTGGCTGCTGGAGCTCATGTGAGTCCTGGGTAATATTCAGCTAGGGCCCATATTAGACAGTTATGCAGGTCTAGGATCAACATAGCAAAAATAAATTCCCCCTCTCCCCAGGCCTGATCCCTCTTTTCTAGTCCTGGGACTCTGAACCCCCTCCCCCACTTCCCCCTTTCCCTGACCACACAACCTCCATACTCCCACATACAGGATAGGCCTCCCCCAGGCCTATTTGCAATCCTTGCTGGCCCAGTGGAGGCAGGAACGAAGCCCACTCACAAAATGCAAGGTGGACTAATGTCAGGTTATACCAGTATTCAATATCAGAATCTGGACACCCAGATGCTATTATAGACTAGACATCGGGGCACCTAAATGTGGGCATGCATTTGATCTGCACATGTCCAAACTAGGTATAACCTGGAGCCTTCAGGCCAAAGAATACTCTACGAACCTGATTCTATAAAAGATGCCTAAAGTCATGGAGAATCTGCCAGTTTGGTTAATTCTGGAAAGTCACCTTATGGCCCCACTTCATCTCATGGAGCCAGTTAATAAATTAACTAATGTAATAAAGGTACAATCGTATTCTGTAAAGAAAAATCTCAACTCAATGTACGTTGTAAATAGTTAAAGCAGGGGTTCATTCACTCAAAACATCACAAAAACAGGACAGTTGACAAAATCATAAATAAACGGAGAAAAATAAACCTCAATTGTGGGTCGCCAGGACTACACAAGTACCTAAGCTCACCACCTCATCACGGGTTTATGAAAAAACTCCGTACAGTTATAAATTACTTTCATACTTCAGCATCACTTTAGAAGAATAGTTTTCAAAAGATTCTCAAAGGATTTGAAATTAAACGTCCTGTAATTTTCTATAAGTAAGTGAGACAGCCCCAAACTAACTAAATGTATGGCAATCAGCTCCAGCTGTAGATAAATTCTAAACAACGTCTAGTAGCGTGGCTAAACACTTATGCAACTTAGCGTGTATAGGAGAGTCAAGCACTCATCTTCAGATTACAGGACGTTTAATTTCAAATCCTTTGAGAATCTTTTGAAAACTATTCTTCTAAAGTGATGCTGAAGTATGAAAGTAATTTATAACTGTACGGAGTTTTTTCATAAACCCGTGATGAGGTGGTGAGCTTAGGTACTTGTGTAGTCCTGGCGACCCACAATTGAGGTTTATTTTTCTCCGTTTATTTATGATTTTGTCAACTGTCCTGTTTTTGTGATGTTTTGAGTGAATGAACCCCTGCTTTAACTATTTACAACGTACATTGAGTTGAGATCCCACTTCATCTCAGCCATATATTGAGCATCAAGCTTCCCAGAATTTATAAGGACAATATTATATTTTGTTCAACTTGGGTAACATTAAAATTCATTGATGCTTTAACTCCTATTCTGAAACAGCAAACCAACTGTCAGTCCTTATGGTTAAACTCCAAGGTACAAATCGGTGAGTTTAAATCCTCTGGAAACATTGGTTGCAGGCAGGCATTCGTACCTTAAAAGATGTAATTCTGAATGGGTAAATGGTAAATTTATTACAGTTACAACAATAATTTGATATATCAACGTCTCAAGGTTATAAATGGTTGCAGTTGACGCAGGCCATTCAGAAGGGGTTTCCTGACTGGTGCAACTTAAAAAAATCAGTATAGCTTGCCGGGTCTATGTTTCCAGAAAGATTTTCAAGGGCATCAGGCCACCAAGTGGTACAAATTAATATCTGAATATTTGGCAAAAAAACCTAAAACAAGTTTGAGAGACATTTGGAGCATAGAAACAAAACAGGGTATTTCTGCTACACAATGGCCACGGATTTGGACTTGGAGAATGAGATATATAGCTTCAGCATCTATGAGACAAACCTGGTTCTTTTTGTTATATAGAAATTTTTGGACCCCTGTTCGTTTACAAAAGTTGGATAATTTAAAGTATAATAAATGCTGGCACTGTCATCTTGATGTAGGGACATTATATCATTTTTTACTTTTATTGTCTGTTGATACTCAATTTTTGGAAATCAATATGGGTAAAAATTAATATGGTACTCGGTGTCTTGATACCATTGTCTTATGACTTGGTTCTATTTGGTGACTGAGATTTCCAGCGTAGTTACTTAGCTCCTTATCTCCAATCATCAGCCATACTCCAGTATCCTACGCGTAGGCTCCATTACTGAGGCCTCCTCCTGTAGGAATAGTATACTTTGCACTTTTTCATAAAAGTGGGAAGTGTTTGATATATACTATTTTGTGGAATTTTTCCCACTAGGGAACTTCAGTTTAGTTGGTTCTATTTGGGACATTGTTGAAATCCAAGAATCCAATCGACGCACATAAAAGTAGATTTCTTCTGATTATGACAGGGGTGGCAATGCAGTTAATGAGAAATTGGAAGAACTGGGATAGACTGAACTTTACTTTTTGGTGGGAAACTCTTTGTCAATATTACAGATATGAAAGGATGATTTCAGAACAATTGGGAACTAGTAAAAGATTTAAAGAGATATGGAGTCCATTAGAGGTTTTTGTCAGACAATAGATTGATTCCTGAATTTCTGGCTTTTCTTTGATTTCTGCATACATCCAGGTAGGGAGGGAGGGAACGGGAAGGGGATGGGTGGGGTTAAGATGTTTTAACTGTCTGTAAGAATATAAGTGCTGTGATTCTATACAATGAATGTATATTTGTTTGCACTTTTTATCAGGTTTAAAAATCAATAAAGAATTTTTAAAAAAGATGCCTAAAGTTAAGTGCTTAGATCAGAATGCCTAATTAATTATTTAATTAGGTTTAATCAGTGCTGTTAATTGAAAAGTGTCATAAAAAACAATTAATTAAATGGTAGGCACCTAACTTGGTACACACCAACCATTTTCAGGCAGGTGTCCTGGTCTGTTAAATAGCACTTAATATATTTAGTTTTGCACTACTCTGATCAAAGAAATAGCACTAGGACTTGAATTTGACCCCCCTAGCTTACAGGCTTGTTGATTTAACCTAGAGAATGGCATGGGGACAAACTTTGTCCCTGCTCCCGCCCCTTCCCTGTGAGCTCAGTCTCCATCCTGTCCTTGTGAGCTCAGTCTCTGTCTCCATCCTGTCCCCATCCTGTCTCCCCTGTCCCTGCCCAGTCCCCACAAAATCTGTCTGATCCCATCCGCACAAACCTTGAATAGTTACAATTTTATATTGAAATCATTTTATGAAAGTATAAAAAGAAACAATATTCTGTATATTTTATAAACAACAAAACCTGTCTCCCCTCCCCTCCCTCTCACAGATATCCCCTCCACTATCAAGAAAAATGAACAAGCCAAATTACCACAGAATGCTACATAGAAAAATCATGCTAACAGAATACCTCAGTCACACATAGCAGGAATAGTATAAGGGGAGTGAAACTAAGGCAACTGCCCCCTGGTCAGAGAGAGCCCCAGGCTTGCTGGAAGCTAAAGAAGCATGGCCAGGTGGTGGGATTTGTGGTAGAGAATGACATGGGGAAAAAATCTGTCCCGTCACCGGACCACCGCCCCCTTCACCACCCCGTCCCCGCCATCCCCTTCACCGCCCCATCCCCACCATCCCCTTCACCGCCCCGTCCCCGTCATCCCCTTCACTGCCCTGTCTCCGTCTCCGCAGCATCCACTCTTCCCTCTCACCACCTCACTGCCCTTTGGCACCTCTCACGCAGTCCGTGCATCTCCCTCCCTCCCCTTACCTTCTCGGGGCGTTTTAAGGTTTCAGAGTACTTGTTGAAAGCCGCCGGAACCTATGTGCATCGTGTGCATGTGTGGGCGGAAGCTTCTCCTCTGACACACGTTCCCTCCCTTAACTGCGGGGACAAGGTCATTCACTGCTCCATGGGGCAGTGGATGGCCTTGTCCCCGCACCTGCAGTGAGCACCTTTCCACCCTCCACCGTTTTGGCGGGTTACCCACGGCTACTCGCGACTATCCGCAGGTAACATCCACCGTGTCATTCTCTACTTTGTGGTCCCCAGTTAAATCTAACACCAGCTGTGGCAGGATACACATTTCACATCTGATATATTCTAATCACAAAATAGAAAATAAAATTATTTTTTCTACTTTTTGTTGTCTGGTAATTTTATTCTTCAAATCACATTGGTCTCAGGCTCTGGTTTTGGTTTCCTTCATTGTGGCATGGCTGGCTCTTGAAGGTAAAATAGGCGCAAGAGGAGCCGGGGAGGAGATGCCAAGCCTGACCTGGGTACAAATGGTTTTACCACAGGGGCAATCATTTTTACCACTCATGGGGCGGTAACAGGTCTTGTTCCTGTCCCCACGGTAAATCTGCTGCAAATTTTCTAGTCCCTGTAGATTTGCTGCGGTAACCGTGGTTTACCATGGTAAACAGTCCCCATGCCATTCTCTAATTTAACCATCAAGCTACTCCTCTGACTAAATAATAATAATAACAACTTTATTCTTATATACTGCCAGACCATGCCAGTTCTAGGCAGTTTACAACAAGAGAAACTGAAACAGTCAGCGAATTGTACAGAATCATAACAGAATACATGACAAATAAAATGAACAAAACAGTAACAAAAACTTAGGTTGCAAATCTATCAAATAATTGCATTTTTACTAATTTTCTAAAAGACTAGTAAGATGAGATACATGGAATAATTTTTCCTAGCTAGTCATTCATTTTGGCTTCCTGAAAAGCAAGAGTTCTATCGAGGAATCTCTTGAAACGACAAGATTTTATAGTAGGGTATGCAAATAGATGTACTCTACGTGTGGACTTGTTTGAAAGATCCAGGAGAAAATGAGAAACATGGTAAACTGGAGACATATCAAAAATTGATTTAAAACAGATATAGGCAAATTTGAACAGGACTCTAGCCTCCATTGGTAGCCAGTGTAATTTTTTGTAGTACGGACTGAAGTCAAAACTGGTACTTTCCTTACTAAGCTACTCCTATGACTCGAAGTTGCTTAGTAGTAAGAGTAACTGGATTGACATCCAGAGGTGCCTCGTTCAGATCCTACTGCTGCTCTTTGTGATCAGAGCAGTGCAAAAAGGTTTAATGGGCTCTAGAGCAAAACATTTTGCATCCCAGAGTCCGAGGAGTAGCTTAGTGGTTAGAGCACTGGGGCTTGCCATCCAGGTATGCCTAGGTCAAAGTCTGCTGCTGCTGCTCCAGTTCAAAATGAATTGGGAATATGACCACTGCTAAGTCTTGAGGCACTCCACCCTGAGGCAAACCAAGCACTCAAAACCTGATAGCTCAGTTGCTTCTATAAGATAAATCACAAGATTTTAAGCAGCCAGTTACAGAGGGATTGAAAAATTGAGTATGATTGAAATTCATTTGCACAAAGAAATAGGAAAAAGAAATAGGAAAAAAAAAAGACTTATGGGTAGATGATGACACAAATGACATTCTTTTTGGTGTACAATGAATACTGTGCACAAGGAAAGTTGATTAGTTCTGTGTTGATGGGCCTATATTTGTAGTTATAGAAATTGTATTTATTATTTAACTGTTCTATATATTTTGCCTTTATAAAATAGGCTTTAAAATGATACCGTTTTGAACTTCTCTCACAGGATTCCTGTAGGAACATAATAACATATGAAAAGCCATGCTGGGTCAAACCAAGGCCCATCAAGCCCTCAGTCTGTCTCTGTGTCCAGTCTGAGTCACAACCCAGTAAATCCCAACATGTAGGTTAAATCAAACCCAGCATAACAAGTGGCACAATCTGGAGACCTTAAATTTTGCAGCTAATCTAAAATAGCTCTCAGAGCTGTGACGATGAATCTTGTGGCAGCTAAGCCCAAGCTCTTCTTAGAATGTCCTCCAAAATTTACTCTTTCACGCCGCTTTAGATGCTCTACTTTCCTATCTACATATTTATTTATTTATTTAATTCATTTTTGTATCCCGTTGTCCCCAAAGAGCTCAGAATGGGTTACAGGTTAAACATACATAATTTCAGTGCAAGTTTACGATACAAGTTTTGTTTTTTTTTAAATTTTCTTTTATTAAGAAAAGAAGAATACAAAGAAGTAAACCACAATCTGAATACAAAGAACCAGGAACAAATCAAAACACAAGACAAAAGGGTCTACCGCGTGGTTTCTGTGCGGAGACAAAAGATATACGATATAAGTTTTTAATCTTAACATGATATATACAGTACTAGGGTCTAATATTAATATATATAAAATACAGTTTACTGGTTATAATTTGCCATAGTTATCCTTTCAGTGCAAGTTTTATCTTAATTTGGTGCACACACAGTTTATAGGTTAGATGTGCCATAGTTACAGTGCAAGATTTTACAACAAAAATTTTCCTTACGTGACACATACTGGTTCCAGTATACATCTCTTTGTAGTCCATTGGTCAAGGGCAGGGGTTTAGGTGAAGAGGTATGTTTTAATTGCTTTTATAAAGCTGAGGAGTCCTTCAAGGGATCTGATCTGCAGACGATTCCAGTGGCTCGATATGAAGTGGGAGCAGGACTGTTGCTTGATGCTTTTTTCCTACTTTATTGAAACAGTTTTTAGGTTTAGACCTGCCAAGTACAGAAACTGCGGAACAGAAAATGTTAACTAAAGAAATAAAATAAATAAATAATACCGTGAGGATGGCAGCTATTATCTAGGATAGCGACTCTCAACCAAGTCCTGAGGATACAACAAACTAGTTGGGATATCAGGATATCCATAGTGAATGTGTAGGAAATAGACTCATATACAGTATTGTACAGAGGAGGCAGTGAATGCAAATTTATCTCATGGACAAATATTCAGTGTCAAAAAGTGACCGACTGAGGGCTCCTTGTAAAAAAGCCGCATTAGCGGTTCAATGCGCGTAATAGTGCGTGCTAATTTTCTGGCCGCGCTAGCTGCTACCGCCTCCTCTTGAGCAAGCGGCAGTTTTTCGACTAGCGCGGGGGTTAGTGCATGCTAAAAAGGTGCGTGCAATAAAGCCGCTAACGCAGCTTCGTAAAAGGAGCCCTGAGTATGTCCTGAGGACTACTTTGAGAAACTTTTCAGGAGGCAGACTCTGCCTTCTATAAAATTTCAGTAAAGGCAGTAATATTTATTAACTAGTCTTTAAGTCCGTTACATTAACGGGTGCTAGAATAGATGTGGCCGCTTTCTGTCTGTCTGTCTTTCTTTCTGTTTCTCTCTTTCCTAAGCTGTCCACCACCACCCCTTGCCTGCTCCCCCTATCCAGTAGCACCTCTTCCCTGCTCCCCTTGTTAAGCAGTAGGCCTTCTCCCTTCCTTTTACCTCCCCCTCTGTCTTGCAGCACATCTCTGCTCCCCATGTCCAGCAGTAGGCCTCCCTGACTCCCCTCAGAGTTCCTGTTCCTGCCACCAGTGCCGATGCTCCTCTTCCTCCGACACCTGTTGCCTCGCGGCAATTTCCCGGTCGCACTCCCCTCAGAGTTCCTGCTCCTGCCACCAGTGCCGCTGCTTCTCCTCCGCCGCCACCCGTCAGCCCGCGCCGCTTCTATCGCTGCCGCCCCTCTGCGCTCCAGAGGCCCTGGCCATTTCCTCCCAAGTTAATAGAACCCTAAGCATGTATGCGCACTCCTACCTGCCACAGACCTACGGATCACGGATCACGCTGGTAGGAGTGCGCATGCGCGCTTAGGGTTTTATTATTAGTGATAGAGAGGGGGCTAAAAAAAATCCCATTCTGTGACAGCAAAGTCCAGCAATAATCAATACCAAATCACAAAGTTTCAGCACTTTTATTTTTATAAACATGATTTATTAAATATCTCTAAAGCGAATTATATAACTTTTCCACATAATTACCCTGTTTTGCAATACATTTTCCCCATCATCTTACCACTTCTCCCATCCCAATCATTTCCTGCGAAAACATGAAAGTGCTGAAACATTTTTGAAGAACCCTCATATTAATCTGCAGGCAGAATTTATTGAGTCACAAAATATTCTAAGAAGTCAGAATTGGGGAATAAATGGCAAATTACCTATGTTCATTTAAAACCGAGCTACAACTTGTTTTGTCATTTGCGGTATAGAAAGATTTTTACCCAGAGTTTGCTTTTAACTCAAATCCTTTCCTGTTTCCCCTCATTTCTAGGCATATTGGGATTGCACCTGTATCACCAATACAAAACGAAAGACTTCTAATCCCAGAATGCTTAGAGATGGGAGATCCAGAAATGGGCCAAAGCAGCTTTGATGGATTGTGGTTAGCTCTGCTTTCATCTGAGATCACACTTCATGATGGTACATTCGTGAATTCTTGAGCAATGAAGCAGATTTCTGTAAGATTTCTTCTTATATAACAGATTGCTTTCATTACAGACCTGAGCGAAAATCTGAGCAACCTGCGTGTGATGAACATGAGGATGAAAAAATTAATATCTACTGCCTGAACTGTGAAGTGCCAACATGTTCCATGTGTAAAGTATTTGGAGTACACAAAGACTGCCAGGTTGCTCCACTCTCACATGTTTTCCAGGGGCAAAAGGTAAATATGTTTCCACTTATAATATTATTTCTTTTCTCTTAGTTTCGTTAAGAAATGCCGATTCCACATGGTGAAACTGAAAATCCTACAGATTAAAAAAACAGAGTCCAATAAATTTCAACAACCAAAATAACCTAACAAATATTAGCTTCCTAAAGAGCTCTTTTATCAAGCAGGTGCTTACTGCCACTTAAAATCCACAGCTGTAGGGCACAGTCGGGTGCCATGCACCAACCACAGGCTAAAAAGTACTTTTTATTTTTTAGTGCTGGGGGTGTGTTTGGAATGTCAAGTAGGTGTGCGCTGCGCTAATCAGTTGTACGCACTAACTGATTAGCAAAGGCAACAAGCAAAGATTCCTGTGGCACACCACTATTTACCCTCCTCCTTCAGAATGGCTATCCTAACTCCTCCCTTCTGGGTGAAGCCCCTAGAGATAGATTCTTGGTGAAAGAGGATATTGCATCTGCATCTCTTGGTGGGTAGGTCCTGGCTACAGGATTATTTCCTGCATCACCAGAGTGATGTTCTCCTTTTAAGAGACCTCCCTCCTCCGGGCAGCACAGGGGCTGCCAGAATGGAAGTGGAACTTCTCTACAACATCCCTGTAGGTCTCTTCTATGTACCTCTCTGTCTCCCTCAGCTCCTCTAAGTCTGCAACTCTAGCCTCAAGGGAACGGACTCGTTCTCTGAGAGCCAGGAGCTCTTTGCAGCAAGCACACATATAATTTCTTGTCAACTGGGAGAAAGTCATATAAGTGACACTCAGTGCAAAAGACTGGATAACTCCCCTCCCCCTCCATGCATTTCCGTCCAAGAAGCCTTTATAAATTTATCCCCTCAAAGCCAAACTTCTGGGTAGAGCAATATCATTCATAGTTCACGTTGTAATGACCTAATGAACGGGACATTGATCCTGTAAACTAATCAAACACGTATTATTAGTCCAATAAATTTTACCTGCAGTCTTTCTGTTGACCTTTATTTCTTTGATAAAACAAAATTTGTACACGATGGCATTGCTTTTTGATTTCTGTTGACATAAATGAAAAATA
The DNA here is from genome assembly GCF_902459505.1 of Geotrypetes seraphini. Lineage (NCBI taxonomy): Eukaryota > Metazoa > Chordata > Amphibia > Gymnophiona > Dermophiidae > Geotrypetes > Geotrypetes seraphini. Next base: position 105,589,829 of record NC_047085.1, on the reverse strand, counting down.
TTATCTTGCTTAGATCTGAAACAAAGAGGTGCATTTGTTATTTTGTAGCAAATGTTTTGTTTTTCACTAAAGTATGATATTTTTCAGATTTACATATGACCCCCCTCTAAAGATGCTAAAGTACAGTGCAATTCTGATTTTCTTAAGGATATGTTTAAAAAGGAAACTTCAGAACCGACTTTGTTAAATCACAACCAGCTTTGCATGGAAAACACAGATTTTAAGTGTAAATTATTACTAGAGAGACAAAACCTTTTTTTTTTTCAGTTTTCTCCCTTTAGAAGCCAAATTCTGATTCAGCTACAAAACTGTCATAGTGTAATCCCAGGCAAGCATACAGCTTTCATACTGTACCTAAGGGCACCTGATTAAATGTGAAGTGCCCCAGCTAGGTGGACTGCCATATTATATTACGACTCCTATTATATGAAATACAATGAAGTAAAAAAAATGTATTAAAGTGTTGAAAGTCAAATTGCTATTGACATAGTGGAATTTATTTACTGTGCGAGTAATTACTTTTATGCTAATTTTCAGTCTGAGCTCAGTGATGGCATTGCACTGCTGGTCGGAAGCAATGACAGAATTCAAGCAGCAATAAGTCAGCTGGAAGAGACGTGCAGAACTGTTGAGGTAAGGTCTTACTTTCATAAACTGTGCTCTACAATAATTCCCTTGTGGAAAAGTAAGGGGTTATCTTCCGCTAATGCTACCATTCCACCTCCATACAGCAGGGGTTGCTAACTCAAGACTAAGCAGACTACATGTCCCAGAACACACTGGTCTCTACAGCTCAGTACTGAGCCACCTTAACAAGGTAGCCCTGCTGAGTCAGAGGGCAGGACTCAGCAGAGAAGGCTCAGAATTGAATTGCTTCCCTAGCTGTGGGTTAAGGGGAACCCTGGGAAGTTAAGTCTGGAAAGGACTGTTTGAAGGAGCTGATATTGTAAGACTGTTGATAGTTGGCTGGCTGAGGTAAGCCCAACTTATTATTCCAAGAACTGTGGAATATATTAATGGGTCTGCCTGGGACTATTCATTTAGAGAAACTACTTTCCCTGAGCCTGTGAGTGAACAGGCTCAAAAGAGTGTATAAATAAAAATTTTCCTTATACTTTTGACACGTGTTGGTGCTGTTTGTGTATAGGTAAACAGGGGGATCCTGGAAAACCCGACCAGGATCTCCCACACCCCTCTTGTTTATTAGTCCAGTAGATTTCTCTTGAATGTTTGATCCTGGGCCTGGAAGGCTTGCAAACGTTCATGATGTTTCAAGTAAGAAAAGGCAGTATGTACTAACCTCCAGATTCTACATATGGCACCTAAAAAAATCAGTGCCAATCGGAACGGTGCTTAGTGCGATTCTATAAAAGGCACTCGTCATCTATAGAACTGCAATTAGTGGCCATATGTATCACTAACATTTAGGCGCACCATATTTAGGCCAGTGAAAACCAGGCCTAAATACCTGCACCTAAGTTGTGGGTGGATTGGGCATATCCTATAACAGTGCACCTAACTTTTAGGAATACCCACAATCTGCCCATGCTCCTCAACTGGCCATGCCTCTTTTTTGAGATTCATGCACTAGAAGTGACACACATCACTTTACAGGATGCATTTGGAAAGTAGTGCATATAACTTCTAATTAGTGACAATTAGAATCAATTATTAGATGTTAATTGCTAATTATCAGCACTGATTGGCTTGTTACATAATCATATTGTATGTGCAAATTGGCTATATAAACCGATTTGCATGTGCAACTTAAGACACCATATATAGTATCTAGCCCTAAAGACCTATGTGCTGTAGAAAACTATGGCTTATAAGAACTATGCAGAATTTATGTATCTGGAGCTTCAGAACCCCTTTTGAAGCTTTGGAAAGGGAGAGTTGCACTTTTGAGGACAACAGAAAGTCATTTTCTAGGCAAGGGTTCATCTTTATTATGAGGTCTTCTTATTAAGCTGTGATAAGCACCAATGTTCCCTCTAAGGTAGATCAATTATTTCAATTTCGAAAAAGTTTAAAAACCTGGTTGTTTTCACAATAGTTAATTTGATTTTAGCTGTCGTATAGTAATTTTAAGCAATTCAACATACTTTTTTTCTAACTTTTTCCATCCATCTAATCTAACCAATTTCTGTTTTTTATCCCACAGTTTTTACTTGTTATGTTTCATTTTTTAACGAACTGTAAACCGAGTCGAGCTCCTTAGGGAGTAGATTCAGTATATAAAATAAAGATTAGATTAGATTAGCAAAAATTTTCTCTCGTGAGCAAAGGATTGAGTTGCTGTGAGTAAAGATTTTCCATAGGAACAAATCTAAGTGGAAATGTCCAATCAGAAAGGTGCACAAAGAAGTGTCTTTCAACTCATCTGATTGATCCAAAATCTTTATTCACCCAAAGTAACTCAACGACCCGACATGTACATGTTTCGGCCTCATGGCCTGCATCAGGAGTCTTGGAGGTCTTTGGGTATATAAACAGTTATGTGAACCACTTGAATTGCCGTTTCTATCAAATCGCCGTCATCCGCAGCCTTGCAGCCTTTAGCTTTTCATTTACTGCATGGCTGAAGTATGACGGCGATTTGATAGAAACGGCATATCAAGTGGTTCACATAACTGTTTATATACCCAAAGACCTCCAAGACTCCTGATGCAGGCCATGAGGCCGAAACATGTGCATGTCGGGTCGTTGAGTTACTTTGGGTGAACAAAGATTTTGGATCAATCAGATGAGTTGAAAGACACTTCTTTGTGCACCTTTCTGATTGGACATTTCCACTTAGATTTGTTCCTTTGTATTTTGTGGATTTGTTTCCCCTGTTTTTTGTAAAGATTTTCCATTACATTACCCTGATGGTATTATACACACTATATATTACAACTCAAGAATTACAAATATAACCCCCTCCTTTACTAATGTGTAGCATGGGTTTTAGCGCCGGAAGTGGCAGTAACTGCTCCGATGCTCATAGAAATTCTATGAGCGTTGGAGCAGTTACTGCCACTGCCAGCGCTAAAACCTGTGCTACGTGTTAGTAAAGGAGGGGTAAATTACAAAAATGGAAAATAAGATGATATTTTATTGAAAGGATTCAAAACATCTTTCATTTAGCTCTCAGAGGCTAAAATCTCCTTCCCCAGCTCAAGACAGTGCGGAGACAGGAGTCCTATCCTAAGTTGTGAGTGGATCGGGCATATCCTATAACGGTCTCTGACAGTAGATAAAAAATGTATTAAAAGTAGTCCAATGAAAAGATATCAGCTTAACTCTATTTTCTATTTTGTATTTATTAATCTTTATAAGCACAGACACCACACTACTTTATCCTGAATCAAAAATAAAATTATTTTTTTCTATCTTTGTTTTCTGGCCATTCTCTGGTTTTTGCTTTCTTCCATCTTAAGTCTCTTGCTAGGATTTTTCTCTTCTTCTTTTCCTTTGGGTTTTCTTCAATTTATTTTTCTATCTCTATGTCCAGATTTAACTCATTCTTACTATCTAGTCTTTAAATTCCCTCTATTTTACGGTCTTCCTGCAGCTTTCCATTCTTTCCCTCACACTGGCTTTCCTGTCTCCTTATTCTTAGGCTTTCACCAACTCTGCCCACTTTCTCTCCCCTTCTATACAGCGTGTATACCATATATCTCCCCTTTCATCATCAGCTCCCTCCTTTCTGTGTCTACCCCCAAACATCTGCTCCTTTCTCTTCCTTCTTTCATCCAGCATCTGCCCCTTTCTATAAAACACCCACCTCCTCTCTCCTCCTTTCCATCTAGTGCCTCCACTTTCTTTCTCTATCCTTCCATCAGTATCTCCCTTTTCTATCTCTCCTCACATTTCCATACAGAGTCTGCCCTTCTCCCCTTGCACTTCCCTCTTCCATTATCTCCCTCCAGTCTTTCCCCTCTTCCATCCAGGCCTCTGTCTCCCTCCTTCTATAAAGTCTATTTCTTCTCTATTTCCCCTCCCCTTATATCAATATTTCCCTCCTCTCCCCTTTCGATTCCCCTGCCATTATCTCCCTCCTCTTTGTCCCCATCTCCAACAGCTCCTCTCGCTCTCCCGTGTTCTAACCAGACTTTGTCTTCCTCACCTTTATACAGCATTTGCCCACCCTTTCTATCAGTACGAGGGGTGTTCAATAAATTATCTACCTGAGTATGAAAGGAAGTAGCAAACATGTTGTGACATGTCTCAAGGTTTCTCATGCACACTTGTGGCTCAGTGTGAGTCTAACATTCCAAGAGGCATGATGTCAGGAGAGTCCTCATGCGATTTGGAGCACCATTCAGTGATAATATTTCTCACAAAAAAGGGAAAAAGCCAAAGGAGATCCATGAATACATGACTGCAGTTTATGGTGAGTCTGCCCCATCATACTACAATGTAAAATTTTAGAGCAAGCAGTTTAAGTGGAATAGTGAGTCCATTGAAGATGACCCTTATACTAGACGGCCTATGGAAGCAACTTCCACAGAAATGTGCAAGAAAATCAAGGACTTAATTTTGTCAGATGGATGAATTAAGGTTTCCTGAATAGCTGAAGAAATGGGCATCTTGGCAGGTATAGTTTGGAAAATAATTCTTGAAAACTTGGGCATTTTCAAGGTTGGTATAAGATGGGTTCCAAGAATGCTGACACCATGTCAGAAGGCCACTAGGCTCCAGTACTGTCAGAAGAACTTGGAGATGCTCTGTGAATTTTTTCTATTGTTTGGTGACTGGAGATGAGACTTGGGTCTATTATAGAGATCCTGAGTCCAAAATGGAGTCAATGCAGTGGAAGCACAAGTCATGCCCCCCCTAAAAAAGTTAATGACAAAAAAATCTGCAGGCGAAGTCATGGCAACTGTCTTCAGGTATGATGAAAGACTTTTGCTTCTGAAGTTCATGCCACACAAGACAACCATGACCAGGAAGAGTTACACCAATACAATGATCGCTTTGTGGGAGTCAGTCAAGGAGAAAAGATGAGAAAAACTCACAGCAGGCATGCCATCTGAGAATGTTGGTTTCAGCAGCTGAATCATCCACCCTACAGTCCTGTTCGGGCTCCCTCAGATTATTTCCTGTTCTTAGTTTTGAAGAAATCTCTCCATGGACAGTGGTTTTTAAGTAATGAAGACATCAAGGAAGCCGTAACATCCTGGTTTGAAGGTCAAACAGAATAATTATTTTCAAAAGGGTTAAAGTCATTGCAGGAAAAGTGGATGAAGTGTATTGAGCTATCAGGGGACTATATTGAAAAATAAAACTAAAATTTTTTTGAAAACTCTACTGAGGTTGATAAATTATTGAATGCCCCTCATATCTTCCTCCTCTCTGTCTTCCCTTCCATTCAACATTGACCACCTCTCTGTCTCTCCCCCCACTTCCATATAGCATTTGACCCCTCTCTCCTTTCCATCCGTCTCCCCTTTCAGTTTCTCCCTTCCATCATCCCCACACCATCTGTCCTTCTTCTCTCCCCTCTTCCATCCAGTATCTGCCCTTTGCCTCCCCCTTCTATAAAGCATCTGTACCCTCTCTCCCTTTCCATCAATATCTCCTTGTGGCTCTCTCCCCTCCTTCCATACAGCATCAGCCCCTCTCTCTTTCCATCAAGCATCTTCTTTTCTCTGTCCTCCTCCCCCATTTCATCACATCTCCTGCCTGTCTCTTCTTCTCCCCACTTGACACCCTGGCTGCTGCTGCTTCTTCCACGCACCAAGAACAGCACTTCCCCACCTCTCAAATGAGTAGCAATAGTCACAAAACAGCCTACCTCACCCTCCTGCGGGGCTGCACTCGCAGCCTCTCTATACACAGCTGCTGGTCACAGCCCTCCAATGTCCTCTTCCGGTTTCAGGGCAGTGCTGGCCGCTGAGCATAAAGAGGTTGCTGGTGCATCCTCGCAGTCAAAGATGGCTTTAGAAGTGCTGGGCATTCTCCCTCTAATCTCATCTCCTGCCACTACCACCACACATAAAAACAACTTTAAATGACTTCACACACAAAACACAGACGTTTACCAAATATAGAATTGGGAACCCCATGAAATTAAACTCAGCAAAAGAAAGAAAAACAGATATGCACTTTTTGTATTGAACACACAGGGGTCCTGGGCTCAGGATCTCCTAAAATTAGCCACCTTCTTGCTGGTGGAGATCCCGAAGCCCTGCCAGTTGAAGACCACCTCATCTGGTCTGGCAGCCAGAAATTTCCAAATTTGCAGTTAGCAGCAGTGTTCCCGAGCTGCCACCAGTTGCAGAGCTTGGAAAGTTCTGGCTAATGGACTGAAGGGAGAGGTCTTCAGCTGCCAGGGCTTTGGGATTCCCCATCTGCTTAGTTATTTCTATTTTGCATTTGAGCAATAGGTGTGGGGTTGGGCAGGGAGAAAATTTGATGCTCATCCATTTGGGGCTCAGGGCTACTACCCCTCCTCCCCCTTCCCCCTCCTCCCATCAGCTGTCTGCTAAACACTAAACATAAAACAAATATCTGTGATATATGTATCCCAAAGCTAACATATTCCATTTAATAAATTTGAAACACTTTTTCTATCTTTGTTGTCTGGACATTTTATTTTTTTTCTTCATGTTGGTCCCATTTTGTCACTTCTGTTTTCCCCTTGGCTTCTGATAATTGGTTGCTGTCCATATGTCTTCTCTCTTCTGTCTTGTTTCATTCTTTAATATACTGATCTTTCCTTTTTAGCTCTTCCCAGCTTCTTTTTTCTTTTCAGCCTCTCTATCCACTCAAATTTTGCCCTTTTTTTTCACTTTTCAGATACCTACCAACTTTCCATCTCCATTTCTCATGCTCTAATTCTCCCATTTCACTCCTTTCCTAGTCTCCTATTTCCTTATATCTACTCCTCATTATAACATTTCTACCACTGTACTTACTTCTTTCTCACTGTCTAATTCATTTTTTGTCATCCCCTTTTCACCTCTTCCACAAGGTTCCACCATTTCCAGAATACCCCTCCCTCGCCTGTTCCTTTCTTCCCATCCCCTAGCATATTTTTATGCCAACTCTCTTCCTTCCTGCCCTCCCATGGGTCTATCTCTTATCTCTTCTTCTTCCCCCCCCCTCTTCCATGGTTCAACATTTCTCCCTCTCTCTTTTGTTGTTCTTCTCTCCCCCCCTTGATGCTGAATAGGATGGAGGGAAAAAAAAGAGATGCTGCATCTCTCTCTCCATTCCACCCCCAGACCTAACATTTCTCACTCACTCACTCCCAGCCTCATGCCCAGCTTCTCTCCCTTTATTTATTTATTCAATTTTCTATACCGTTCTCCCAGGGGAGCTCAGAAGAGTTTACATGAATTTATTCAGTTACTCAAGCATTTTCCCTGTCTGTCCCAGGCTCACAATCGTTCTCTTCCCAACTGCCCTACCATCCTATCTCTCTCTTTCCCTCCCTGGTCTACCATCTCCCCCTTTCTCTTCCCAACCGTCTTTCCTTCAAGTGGCTCTTTCTCCCTCCCTCCATACCACCCTGTGTCCAACTTCTCTCTTGTTCTCTTCTCTCCCTCCAGACCATTACCCACCATCTTTCTAAATCTCCTCTATTTCTGGGCCCCACAACTTTTCCTTTGCATCACCTCTCCCACTACCAGTCTAGAACTTCTTTAAACCCCTCCCCTATTCTACTTTTCTAAAAAAACAGCTGGTCCAGAAGGCTTCCTTGGCTGACATGCCTTTCCCCTTCTTTTTGCGCCAGTCTGACATCACCCTGCCTTCACTGGCCCACTAACAAACTGATTGCTGCAGTGATTCTGAAGCACTGGCTGTGGCCTCCTCCATGCTTTCCTTCTGCTGCGGTCTGCCCAAGAGGAAACAGGAAGTTGCATCATTGGGGGTGGACCGCGGAAGAAGGAAAGCATGGAGGAGACTGCAAGCAGCGTTTCAGAATCGCTGCCATGGTCAGTTTGTCAACGGGACGGGGAAAGTGAGGACGATGTCGGATTGGCGCCAAAAGAAAGGGAAAGGCATGATGACCCACAGGGTCCCCCCCCTCCTGAGCCATGGGGCCCAGGAGAGTTGCCCTGTTTGTCTCTCCTAACGCCCATCCTGCCTGCAGTAAAGGCAGGCTGTTTTGCCGCTGCTGCAGCATTGGTCAGGGTGGCGGTGGGGAAGTACTGCTCAGGTGTGCAGTAGTCCAGAACTGCTGTGGGGGGATATGAAAAGAGGTGTGCAGCCATGCACTTTAGAGGGAACATTGATATGTATATTCTAGAAGATAAGAGGAAAAGGATGATGTGGTAGAGTCATTCGTATACCTCCAAGGTATAAATAATGCACAAAAAGCAAGCATTTTCCTTTGGAAAGGGAATTCTAGATCAATAGGAGAAAAGGTGCTAGACTCAAGAATAATGTAAAGTAATATTGTTCCACAGATAGACTGATGGTTATTCATGAAATTGCTTCTCAGTGGGATTAGTGCAAGCAAAGTAACAACTTAACTTTTAAAAAGTGGTGGGATACACAAGGATGAAGCTTGGATGCAGGCAAAGTGAGTGTAAAACCTAAGAACAGGAATGGACGGACTGAAGAGGCCTTCCAATACTAAGTTGCCATTAGGGTTTTTTTTTTAAATGTTTCTGTGTTGTCCCTTTATCATTCTCTGTTTTTCTCTATGACTAATCCAATTCGACTTACATCATCATATAGAATCAGTCTTATCATGAGTGTGCGATCACATAAATCAAAATCTTCTTAGTATAGAAAAAGAATTATTAACAGGGTATGTTTATCACAGAAAGCTCTGAATAGAGGTAGAATTGCTTGTTGTTCTGTCAGTCATATTCAGTTGAGTCACTCCTTGTGTATTATTCATGCCTCTCCTGCCTTGTACAAGTTATACTGCTACTATCATGATCTCTCTCTATATTGCTCTTTTTCTTTCCTTCCCCCTTGCTCTCTCATCTCTCCTAAATGTCTTTCCCACCACTTGCTCTCTCCTCCCACTCTTTTTTGTCTCTTCTTACCTCTATTTTTCTTCTGCCTTATCCATATTACACTATTAACACTTGTTCCTGGTAACTAAGATTGTATAAAATGGGAACTATGGTAAAATAACAGAGTTAATAGCGAAAGTTAATGTTGTAGAGCACATAATTAACTCTTCCCATAGTGTGGTACCCCTCAGCATGCATGGGCCACAGGCATCAGGAAACAAGAAGCCTTTCTTTCCTGTACTGCTGCACCTATGAGCCCCCATCACCTCAGGGCTGGAATTTTTTGGCCTTTTACCATGCCAGCACCATACCAAGGGCTGCGTGGGCAGTATGGTCACACAGGGTGAAATTATGGCGGGGCACAAAAATTGTTCCCAGCTAGGGAAAACCCAAACGTGTCCTTTTTTAGAGGACTGTCTGGGTGCCTTGAGTGATTTCCAAAATCTGGCAGTTTGTCCAGGTTTTGGAGGCATCTGGAGGCCGTCTACAAATACGCAGATGTCGACACAATGACAAAATACATGCATGAGCATGCGTGTAACAACATCATGTCAATATCCACGCCTGCGCGGAGGCCCTCCAGACCTCGGGGCAGGACACAGGAGGTTCGGATGGAGTCGGGGCTGGGATGGAATGGGGCGGAGCTGGAGGTGGAATGAGGCGGAACAGGGTGGGGCCTAGTGTCCTCTTTTTTCAAGAGGAAATCTGGCAACCCTATTCCCATCCCACTGTCTCCTTATTAGTGGTGGCAAAGCAGGCAGGATAGAGAGCGCTAGAGGGCCCATTGCACACGGTGTAACTATAGCTCAAGACGTTTCTGTACCATGGGTGCGATCTAAATTATTTTACATTTCTCACATTATAAGTAAAATAATTCATATAGGTTACAGCTGTAGATTGTAAGAGTCAGGAATGCAACACGAATTACTGAGCCCTCAATAGCTCTGTTGTAGCACCTTATATAGTAGTTGCTGACTTGCTGTCTTATCTACAACTCTATTATTGTCTCAGGCTTGTGCTTTATCACCAGTGTTCTTTGAGGTATTCTAAATTATGTGTATGTCAAGTGTGTTAAGGTTGAAACCAGCCCTTGGGGATTTGGTTTTCAGTACATTAGTTCACAGAATTAATTATCTCCATGGAAATTACCCTGTTTCCCCGAAAATATGACCTATCCTAAAAATAAGCCTTAGCATGATTTTTAAAGATGCTCTTAATATAAGCCCTACCCCAAAAATAAGCCCTAGTTAGGATCGACCCCTGAAGCCCCCCACAAATCTCCCTGACTCCATCCCTGACACTAGTGCTGCCTGATTTGCTGAAAAAAATCAAACTTGTCAATTCAGCAACCCCCACCCCTGCTGCTTTAGGAGGCCTCAGAGCGGAGGTATACCAGTCTCACGGTGGGAGGGTCGGTGGAGTTCTGCTGCACAAGGGGATGGGTGAGAGGGAAGAAATGATGCTGCACATGGGAGGGGGGGAGCGAAAGGAAAGAGGACGAATTGGGGTAGAGGAAAGGAAGGGAGAGATGATTGTTTGTACATGAAAAAATAAGACATCCCTGAAAATAAGCCCGGCCTAGAGTGTTTTTTGGACTCAAAATTAATATAAGACACTGTCTTATTTTCGGGGAAACACGGTAGTAGACTATTTTGTGTAGAAGAAAGTGATGATTTCATAAAGAATTATACTCAACGGCAAGATAAACATGCTCCTCTCCCTGTTGCCTTTTTCTGATGCCTTTTTCTTTGTTTATATAATTGATGGTTTGAAAAGCGGGGTAGCGTTGGTAAGAAGCGCCTGGGGCGGTGGTGCTCCTCTCCCGCCCTCATCTTCACCCCCTCCTGCCGTGCGCCCCTTCCCTTTCCTCGTACCTCTTTAACGTTCCCAACGTGAGCAGCAACCTCAACCTGTCAGCGTCGGCTCTTCCTCTGATGTCACTTCCTAGACGCAGGTCCAGCTGCTCGCGAATGTTAAAGAGGTACGGGGGAAGGGAAGGGCGCACGCACATGGTAGGGGGGGGGCGGCAGGGAAGGAGTGAAGGGGCATAGAGAAGGATGGATGCTGCGCTCCCACCAAGACGGCGCCCAGGTCAGACCGCCCCCTTCCCCTTTCTATGCCACTGGGTTTGGGTATGATGGAAATAGCATGGCTTTGGAATTATTCTGCATTGCTGCATTTGGTGTGGCATAATCCTTGTAACACTAGAGGACTGTAGAATTTTTCTGTTAAGATTTTCCTTCTTGTTTCAATGATTCGATTGCCCTTATCTTTTTACTGGAGTCTCTCAATTTATCAACAGTTTTCCTGTTTTAAAAAGGACTTGACAACACTGCTACCGGCTAGGAACACAGCCAAGGAGTAACTTGAGTGTTCCAGAACATTAGTGGGGAGGCGGCATTACTTCCTCAATGACCCTAAGCTGCCTTTTTCTGTCATGCTCTGGGTCAGTGCTCACTTACCTTTCCACTCCCCTAGTTACTGGTGGGAAGTTGAGTACTGCTTCGTAAAAGTACCAATATAGTATACTTCCGCTATGCCCATAGCATAAAATACAGTTACATATAAAAACCAAACAGACGACACTACTAATAAATTTTACCATACATAAATCAATCGCACAATAAAATCAGTTGTTATAAAACATCTGCTGAAAGGCATCGACTCCTTCCTTAGGAAAAAATCATCTCACTATATTTCAGGAAGGGAGAACTAAGAGCAGGCCAAGTTTAGAATCAACATCAGTCATCTGATACAAAGGCCTGTCAAAAAAATTAGCATTTTACATGGTTCTCAAGGAGTTCAAAGGATAAGGTGCTCAACAATGTCTGGGCAGCTACCAAAATAAAGCCCTGTAGTTGGCTCAGTGAAGAAAGGTAGATTAGGTGAAGGGGCAGACATAAGAACATAAGAATAGCCTTACTGGGTCAGGCCAATGCTCAATCTAGCCCAGTTTCCCATCTTCATAGTGGTCAATTCAGGTCACAAATACCTGGCAAAAACCCAAATAGTAGAGGCATTCCATGCTGCCAATCCAGGGCAAGAAGTGGCTTCCCCATAGCTGTCTCAATAGCAGACTATGGACTTTTCCTCCAGGAACTTGTCCAAACCTTTTTTAAAACCAGCTACGTTAACCAGCAATGCATTCCAGAGCTTAACTATTTTCTGCGTGAAAAAATATTTCCTCCTATTGGTTTTCAAAATATCTCCCTATAACTTCATCAAGTGTCCCCCTAATCTTTGTAATTTTTGATGGACTAAAAAATCAACAAGTCTTTTCTCACAATATCTTGACAGAAGAGGTAAAATAGCTTTCCAAAACTTTCTAGTAGCTGGAGCCACATCTTTTACTGCCATGCCTTGAAAACCAGCCTGATAGTTTTGAAATGCAGGGGATATTTAATGTGTGCTTGTACTGTATATACTGTATGTGTACCAATATATCAATTACTTACTGTTTTTTTTTTCCTCTACCTCTAATGGGAGATTATTCCTTGCATCTATAAGCCTTTCTCAAAGTTACCTTGAAAGTCAAAGGGGCAGAAACAGAACTACCAAAGAGCGAATCTGGCTAAAAAGCCAGGGGCTAACTGCTGCTAGACTGACAAAGTTTAATTTATGAAAAGCAAATACAGAAGTAGTGGTGCTGGGACATAATTGTGATACACACTACATATATTTCTAGCAGTGTTACCACACCACCTCCCAGTCTCTGTCTTCAAGCTTTTCCTCATGAGGCTGGGCAGCTGATAAAGCACTTAAGCTCTTTTCCTCAGACTACAATCCAGTGGTAGCCTGAGATGAAATGTTTAAGCGCTTTATTGGCTGTCCTGCTGTATGGGAGAGAGTTTGAAGGCTGGGATCAGGAGGTAGTGCAGTACACTTCTGGAGCTTAATGCAGTGTGTACTGTAGTCACCTCTCCCATTTTCCAGACTCCCAGTTATAAAATCTATTTTACATTGCTCATGGAAAGGGGAATGGAGTTAGTGATGGGGGTTAGTAATGTTTCCTAAACTCTCCACTACACTTTCTCTTAGACACTTCACTTCCACTGCATCTGCTCCCCCCACCCCCAACCTCACTGCTGATCTCAGATACCTCTTCTCCACTGCATCCCTTACACCCTCCCTGCAGACCTATCTCAGACACTTCCTCTGCAAACTACCTCAGAAACTTCTCAGTCCAAGCTTCTCTCCCCCCCACTACCCTCCCCCCCCCCCCGTTCACCCAATATTCCTATCCTTGGTTCCTCCCTTAGACACACATGGGCACCCATGGGATCACTGCCTCATCCACCCTACATTGACATACCTCACTATATACAATCCCACATATCCACCACCACCTTGCCTCTGATATATACAAACCCCTACCTAACATCTCACCACAGCATACACCTACTGTATATTGTCTTTGATACCCCTCTATATGTATACATGGCATAAGTGCACATGAGTCAGGTCTCTTTCATTTGAATGGAAGCTCTAAATTGAGATGGCATAGGATGAAGTTAAGATGTAATAGGCTCAAGAGTAATCTAAGAAAATACATTTTTACAGAAAGGGTGGTAGATGCATGGAACTGTCTCCCAGAAGAAGTGGTGGAGACAGAGACTGTGTCTGTATTGAAGAAGGCATGGGAGAGGCACATGGGATCTCATAGAGACAGAGGAAGAGATAATGGCTACAGCGGATGGGCAGACTAGATGGGCCATTTGGCCTTTATCTGCCATCATGTTTCTAAGTTCTAGAACCCTGGTCCCAGACACACTTCTACTCCTGATATCCAGGTACACACAGTCTATCCCAGATACCCTCAATTTTCACCTATACCCTCATCCTCCACTCCCTGACTGGAGCTTTGAAGGGGATTCCCCTACTCCCCCCATTTTAGGGAAGATGGTATTATAGCAGCCCATCTTAATTCAATACCCAGGGCCCATTAATTACTCAGAAGTAATATTAGAAAATAATTTTTTTACAGAAAGACTGATGGACGCATGGAACAGCCTTCCAGTGAAGGTTGAAGAGCCAGAAACAGTAAAAGACTATATAAAGGCATGGGGTATGATCCCAAGCTATAAAAGCAATGCCAGGGATCGAGGTCTAAGGTGCACCTAGCCAGCTGGATTTTCAGGATTACCGTAATGAATATGCAGGAGATACATCTGTTCTCCAAGATACCACGGTTACTAACCCCCTCTTTTACGAAACTGCGATAGAAGTTTCTAGCGGTGGGAGCCACGCTAAATGGCCCGCGCTGCTCCCAACGCTCATAGGAACTCAATGAGCATCGGGAGCAGCGCAGCTATTGCAGTTTCGTAAAAGGAGGCCTAAATTTTTCTTGAATATGTTGATGTAGGGGTCTGAAAGTTAATTGAGGTGAGGTATAAAACTGATAGTTTGCTTAGGGCACCCAATACACTCACATCCTTACGTCATCGACAAGCTTAGTGATAGCACTTCTAGGGGGAATTGTTTCAGATAATTTTATGTACAAAATAAATACAGCTTCTTTTCTAGGTTTCAGCATCACCACTGGTGCAACACACGGGCCTGAGTTACTATCAAGGCACACTTTTGTAGACAACAGCCAACTTTAAAGCTGCACCTAAGAATAGAAAATGAGTTCAGTATGCAAGGCTTTCTGCTTGCCTCACAGGACTAAGAGCAATTTTAGCATTCAAGTCACAAGATTCGCCCCCTTGAGCAGATGCCTTTTATAATTTAGATGAAGCAATATCAACAGTGACATGCATCAGCATTCAGGAATTGGCAAACACAGGTCACTAAACGAGTGGAGAAGTAAACACAAAGCTAGAAATTTGAACCTGCACATGTAACCCCTACCATCCTGGAGGTCCCTTCTGCCTTTTATTTTTGCAATACAGTGCTCCCCTGAGATTCGCGGGGGTTCCGTTCCAGGAATCCCTGCGAATCTCGAAAAACTGCAAATATGGTTTTTCATGGGGGAGCCTGAGGAGAGCAGCCGGAGCGCTGCGAGTGCAGGAAATCACTCGCGGTTCGCTCCGACCACCTCTTCCTGCACGAAGTCAGGACTTATTCAATCAGGAGCTGCATGTCAAAGTGAACCACGAGTGATTTCCTGCACTTGCAGCGCTCCAGCTGCTCTCTCCTGCGCTGAAAAACCTGCACCACGGCGGAATCTACCTCAGGCTGTGCAAACCTGCCAAAAGCAGGACTCAAGTTCTAAAGTATAGACATAGCTGTAGCAGATCGGAAAGAGTTTTCTAGGATCACATTGAATGGTCCAGGACCGAAGCCTGGAAAGTGTAAAAATCAAATGGAGCTCTTTCAGAACATCATCCTTAGAGGTAGACAGAACCTGCTGAAAATGTAAAGAAGATTCAGTACCTCCAAGTCCGGACACTCAGGGCAGCTGAGGAGACCAGTCTCAGCCGGATCCAAATACAGTGACAGAAGAAACATAAAATCTACATGGAAACAACTGCAATTAAGGTTTGGCATGTCCAGACAAGAGAACTCCTGAAAAGGAAGCTTCGCCACAGACGCCATAGACTGAAAAAGTTCCGATGCGCCTGCCGGCTGCATCAAATGAGTAGGGTCCGAGGATATGCTATTCAGAGAAGCCGAATAAAATCCAGTGAAAAGGCCCAATCCGCAACCATGGCAGAGCTCTCTTGAGGTACATGTGTTGCATCAAGAATCCCCAGACTCGTAACACAGGCAAACTGCGCCAGATTCCAGAACGACTGCTGGGCGAGATTTTCTTCAGATGGGATGGACCCAGGCTGGTTCCCCAGCCCAAGAGGATATGGAGGAACCTCTATCCCCCTGCCCCAGCATGCTATGGCACGCGGGACGCAATCGCTGATCCAGCGCAATCAATGTCCACATTCATTTAAGAGGCTGGGGAGTCCATCCCAATCACTTTTGAGTAAAATTGAGTGGTTTTTGAAGCAGAAATCAAAGTTAGAAAAAAGATCATTTTTTAAATCCAAGATGGCCACCATCACGAATTTGCACCAAAAGTGGCAAAAATAAATAAAAAATAGCAATCTAGGGTCTGGAACCTACCCACAGAAACTGTGAAAAACGAAGTTTAAATTGATCCACAAGCCACCCCCAAAGTTCCCATAGGAAATAATGGAGGTACTCAAATTCTCTGTAGTGCCTTTGTCTGTCAGTGGTTTTAATGCAACTGAGTGGAGAAAAAGGACTTTCTGCCTCAGAAACAGCTCTAAATGCACAGGAATGAAGATCTTCGGACTTTAAGCTGGCCAGAGATAGACTACACCATCCGCCTTCACGGATCCTCTGCCACGTGGTCGGGGGGCAGGAAAGGTAGCCTGCGCCTTGAAACCCAGGTGGATTTCTGTCCAGATGCACACAGCCTACACTAGAAATATGTGACAGTCACTAGCCAGCAGACTTCCACAGGAAAAAACCCCTGGCACTTGAAGAGGGTAGCACACAACAGGCTGGCTACACAGATCCACCAGAGTTTCTCTGTGAAGCTGCGGTCCAGTTCTGCAGGACTGCATCCTTGTCTCTGACAGTGGACCACTGGGGAGGGGTCTCAAGGCATTGAAGCCACCAAAAAATAGACTTTAAGCGAAAAAAAAAAGAAACAGAAGCAGAGCAACAGCAAAAGACTTCTGCTCGGACTGCTTGCAGAAATTGAAACGAAGGTTGTTTGCTGACTCTCAGCCTAGGGGGGGGGGGGTGGAGCATGGGGTTGGGATTGAACACCTAGCATATGGAATCCAGAAGGGACATAACAGAATGGATATTATGAAAGAATTACCCCCATTGCAAAATCGTGAAAATGGTTTTTAGCGCAGGCCGGCGCACTGAATGTTCTGCGCTAGGAACTCTGAGTGTCAGAAGCAGCACAGAGCATTCAGCGCACCAGCCTGCGCTACAAAATGCTTCCGTGGTTTTGTAAATAGGGGGGAGGGTAAGTTTGGACAGAGGCAGTAAATTGAAGAAAGCTGAAAGAAAAAAGGAGGACAGTAAATTGACAAATGGACAGGAAATCCTGGCAAGATGTGGAAAGCAGAACCCAGAGACTAGGATCAATACAATTTAAAAAGTAAATGGCCAGACAATTTTATTATTAGTTTAGGATAAAGTAGTGTGGTAGCTGTGTTATAAAGCATTAATAAATAAAAATAGAAAATGGACATCTTCTAAAGGTGTTATCTTTTTTATTGGATTAATTATAATACCTTTTTAACTAACTTTCATAGACTAAGACCTCCTTCCTCAGGTCAGGACAGTATATACCATAAAATCGGTATATTGTCCTGACCTGAGGAAGGAGGTTTTGGATTCTAAATGCTAATTGAAAAGAATAATTAGTCCAATAAAATGATGATATATTTTCCATTTTTTTTGTTTATTTGCATTTGTTAATTTGTAATGTAGTGGTTGGAATATGTCAGTTTTTAAAATTTCCATCTGCTATCTCTTTCTCTGGTGTTGCACCTTATGAAGAGTCCGGCTTCTTGGGGTTTCATTTAATTTTTGTTTTTATTTAGTGGTTACTTATTCTATAATGGGCAAGGGTCTGTGTTCTGTGTGTGTGTGAAAGAAATGTAGGTTTTTGTTAGCACTGACAGCACGATTGATCTGTTATAATCTGGTTTGTTTAGTTTTCCCATAGATTTATTGTTCTAGTGCTCACTGTAGTGTTTGTAGTAAAGGTTCACAATCCTTTATCTGAAATGCTCAGGGCCAGAGACTTTTTGGATTTTGAATTTTTGGGGGTTTTGGAATGAGGTGTCCACAATGGCCACAGTGATTCATATTTGTTGCCTGCTGTGGCCCCATAGACTTCTTTCTCTCTGCTGCTTCCTGCCTTTGCTAATATCACTTCCTGTTTCCTCCTGGCTGGATGAGACAGAGAGAAGTCTACAGGCTGCAGCAGGCAATGAATATGAATTGCTGCAGCTATTGGCAACACCTCAGAGGCCAGTACGAGAAAGTGAACAATTGAACTAATATCAGCATAGAATGAATTCTTTAAGATGACTTTGGACAGATGTCACGTTGATGCTAAAAGTGAGGGGGTTTTTGGTACAAATTAGTAATGTATCAGTGTTACAAAAAAAAGTTTTGTTTTGGAGTTTTTCGGTTTTTAGAATTTCAAATAATGGCTCATGAACCTGTACCGTCTTTTAGGTACAGTAGGTGCTTGTTGTGTGACTTGTGCAAGTTACTGCTATTATAGTATGTTGGAATTGCTCTGTAGGTCCTGAGTAATATTTGTAGTGGTTTGTATTACTTTACGCTATGCCTAGTATTGGATTTCAAATTTGGATTTAGACCACACCTTTCTCAATAATAGTTCAAGGCAAGTTACATTCAAGTACAGTAGGTAGTGTACTTGAATACTATTCTGTTCAATATGTTTGTGTCCCTGAAGGGATTACAATTTAAGTTTTGTATCTGAGGCAATGGGGAGTTAAATAACTTGTCCAAGATCTCAAAGAACATCAGTGGGAGTTGAACCCTGACTTCCGCTGCTACTCTAAACACATTTGGCAACTCATCAGCCAACTAAAGGCCAACAGAGCCGAAGCCTAGTGGCCATTTGGCAACCTATATAAAATATTGATAGGTAAATTATTTTATGGTTGACAGTAATCTCAATTTCTGTTACAGTACTGCTGAACATTACTATTCACATAGCCAATAGGAAAAGGCTGAACTGAGGGGCTGGGGCTGACTGAGAGCCAAGTGTTAAAGTATCTGCATATATTTGTACAATACTGTAAATACTATTCTGTTCAATATGTTGCCTAGAAACATGATGGCAAATAAAAGCCAAATGGCCCATCTAGTCGTCCCATCCACAGTATCTACTATCTCTAAGGATAGTAATGGAAATTTGTTCCTTGCCATTTTTTAATCATTTTAGCTTATTTTACATTATTCTAGACTATTTATATTTTGTTCCCCCTCCTTTTGGTTTGGTCCCTCTTCCCCTCTCTTTCTCTTTATACAAATTGTATTTCGGCGCTTCTTTATCTTGTATCGGTAAGTTTATGTTTGTCAGTGCATTTGATTGTTTGTAGCATTGTTTGTAATTTGTTTTTAATGTATGTTCTTATTATACTTTGATTTTATATTATGTAAAACTGCTTTGAATTTTAATAAGGCAGTATATCAAATTTTTAAATAAACCTGAAACCTCTTCCTCTCCATAAGAGATCCCATGTGCCTGTCTCATGCTGTCTTGAATTTAGACAGATGCTGATAATGCTGGTGAACATTTAAAGAGGTACATGGTGGGCGAAGAGGATGTCTACCCCCCCCCCCCCACACACACACACACACCCTTACTATGCCACTGCTGCCTTGACCTCTCTGAAAAAAGCAGAATATAAATGATAGTTAATTTAAATTTTCTCTGCAAGCATTGTGCTTTGTGTAGTTTAATTTTGTGTTTACCATTATGTATTGTTAATAAGATTATATTGTGTGTATATGAAGAATGAATGACATTACATTATAAGGGTGTTATAGTGAGATGTACACCTGGCACACTGTATATGACGTTCACAGCAGTGCCCTCTAAGGTGCCCCACTGCTCTGTTGGCATGTCTGTGTGGCCAATCCATTACAAAGCTGGCCCCTCCCACTTCCAAATGGTCTGGATTTGGACATTTTGAACTTGGACACTTTGGTGTTCAAAAATAGCCAAGGTTAGGTGTCCTAAGGTTAGACGTCCTGACGGCCAAGGTATCTAACTAGGTGATTTCTGGAAAAAATTTGGATGTCTAGTAGTTTCAAAAATGGACGTTTCCTTGCCCCGACTTTTGGATGTCTTGCAGGAAACGTCCAAAGTTGGACTTAGACGCACTATTGAAAATGCCCTTCTTTGTGTTTAACCTCACAAGATACGCGACCTGATATTCCTGGAGAGCACTGTAAAGGGGCCCTTTAAAAATCAGATCTCAGAATCCTCACCATTGCTCTGACACTATTTCCCCTCATCCCCCTGATACCACATCCACAGAATACCCCCTCTCTTCTTTCAGCAATTCCTCCCAGCAGTACTTGCCAAAGGTTTCCCTGGTATTTAGTGGGATAGCAGGAGCAATCTCCAGTTGCTCCTGTCCCATCCATCACCTAGGTTAAAAATTTGCTGGACAACTCCTAGTGGCAGTTTCATGGTATTACTACTTGAATCAAGTTGCTAAATACAGTCCCACAGTGTGTAAACTATGTGGTAAAATGTTTTATTTTGCTACAGCTCAAAAACTACCCTCCACATCATTCAAAGCTCTGAATCATATTTTTCAACAAAGAATATAAATATTGTGTTTTCTCATTAATGAATAATTTCTAAATCATGAACTTGGGTAATTAATGCCCTATGTTTGTAACCTAGGGTAGGAATATCTAAGCTATGATTTGCATAATGCTAGTATTTTTTTCAAAAGTCATATTTGGAACACTATTAATAGCAATATAAGAAATTAAATTGTGCTTAATGAGCAAATATATAGTACTCTAACTATGTGTTTCAAACAG
The DNA here is from genome assembly GCF_902459505.1 of Geotrypetes seraphini. Taxonomy (NCBI): domain Eukaryota; kingdom Metazoa; phylum Chordata; class Amphibia; order Gymnophiona; family Dermophiidae; genus Geotrypetes; species Geotrypetes seraphini. The sequence continues at coordinate 105,569,340 of NC_047085.1, read as the reverse complement.
GACTGATGCCATAGTATCACACCTTATTGTAAAGTCCATGTAATTTAATTTTGCTTGTATTATGATTAGAAATGTCAAGATTTGTAATGATGACTTGATAAAGGATGTGACTAGGCAACTACCATCTTTCATTATGAATCACAGAATTCTAAGGAGGTAGTATGTGACATGAGAACTCTAGAGAAAAGAGGCTGCATTTCCAAATGACTCTGAGAAATTAATCAATTACAGACCGTAATGGAGTTTTACTGAAGTTCTGTCCATACGCTTTATTATCTTTGGGTTTATTTTGTTCTCAATATTTGTCACTTTAACCTTGCTCAGAATAGCTCATGTTCTCTGAAACTTAGAGCTCCTTTTATCAAGGCGCGCTACGGGGGTTAGCGCATCGGACATTTCATCACACGCTAACCCCCGCGGCTAGTCTAAAAACTAATGCCTCATCAATGGAGGCGTTAGCGACTAGCGCGGCAGGTGGTTGAACGTGCGGTATTCCGCGCATTAACCGCCTACCGCACCTTGATAAAAGGAGCCCTTAGAGGCTGACAAAAGAAAAATCTCTTTAGGAAAGGGTTGATTTCCAAGTTAACCTACTATTGTTTTATTTGCAACTAGGAGACTTTGCTGTAGGCTGGATCTCTCTGGATATATATGCTCAATTGCTAAACTATAAAATACTATATATTACTGATTGGCACATACAGTTAAACTGTGCTGTATACCGCCTTGGATGAATCTCTTCATAAAGATGATTAATAATTCCCAATAAATAAATAAAATACAGAATGTAGTACGCTGATCAGTGGCGTAGTAAGGGTAGAAGGTGCCCATGGCGGTGGCGCCCACTCTCCTGCGCCATCCTCTCCTTACCCCCACTCCTTCCGTGTCCCCCATTCCACACTTGTGCTCTCCCTTTTCCCCATACCTCTTAATCTTCACCAGCGCGAGTGGCTTCTGCAAGCGTTCTCCGTACGTCAGCGTTGGATTCCCTCTGATGTCATTTCCTGGCCCCGTGACCCGGAAGTGATTCAGAGGAGAACCAGGCTGGCTCACACTACCAAAAATAATACGGAGGTACGGTTGGGGGGGAGTGATGGTGTAAGGGTAGCCCCACCGACTCGATGCCTAGGGCGATCCGCACCCTCTGCACTACACCACTGGCACTAATCATAATAAAGGCTTTGTACTTATTACAGCACTAATGCATGCAGAGCAATTTTATCACAGTGTTCCTGATAGCAGCCTATTCTATCATGGAATGTAGGCACCTAAGTACTTTCCTATATAGAATATGAACTGAAGAGGTAAACACATGGCCTGGAATTTAGGTACAAGCATTTATGCATCTATGAACTCCCAGCCTTCAGTTATACATGTAGACCAGGGGTGTCAAACTCAGGCCCGTGGGCCAAATTTGGCCCGCAGGGTAATTAGATGTGGCCTGCGATTTGGCACTTTATTCCTTCCCTCCCTCCATCCTGGCTTCCCAGTCTCACATTAAAGCAACCTGCAGAGGATTGTTGGTTGGCTGTAACGATCCTAGCAGGCTGCCGTAGCCTCAGCAGCACATTCCCTCTGCCGCGGTCCCATACGTCAGAGGAGGGGTGGGACCGCGGCACAGGGAACGTGCTGCGGAGGCCAATGGCAGCTTGTTAGGGTTGCTGCAGGCTGCTTTAATGTAACACCGGGAAGCCGAGATGGAGGGAGGGAAGGAACAGAAGGCCAAATCTCGGGCCAAAAGGAAAGATGCCAGACCTCCGGGGGAAAGAAGGGAAATGGAAGGGGAGGACATAGAAGGAAGATAGATGATTAGCACGGAGAAAAAAGGAAGAAGGAGACCCTGGCAAGCGAGTTATTAGAAGACAACCAGAGTCTAGGCCCAACATGATTTGAATAATGACCAAACAAAAGGTAGAAAAAATAATTTTATTTTCTGTTTTGTGATTACAATATGTCAGATTTGAAATGTGTATCCTACCAGATCTGGTATTAGACAGCAAGCGTGAACTAAGACCTAAAAGAGAGAGGAAAAGTCTTTTTTATTTATTTTGTTTACATCACAGAGCTGGTGTGGGGTTGGAGAGATTGTAACCCTATACTTCTACTAAGACTAAGGGGTCCTTTTATTAAGGTGCGTATTTAGTGTGTGCTAAATCGGTTAGCGTACCTTAATAAATTTGGCCCACGACTTAGCCTATGTTTTAGATTTTGGCCCTTTATGTGATTGAGTTTGACACCCCTGATCTACACCACACTCTATTCCCCCAATAATTTTAATTTTCTTAATTTTATCTCCCCCTCCATCCTCTCTCTATTTTTTTTTTATCTTTCTCTTCCTGCATAGGCATAATTTGATGTTTTTTGGTGGCAGGTAATTTAATTGCTCTTAGCCTGTTCTACTCCCTAAATCTTTTTAACCTGTTCTGCCTCTCATTTTTCCTTTCCTCATTTTCTATTTCTCTCTGCTCTCCAGCAAAGTACAATGCACTTTTCCTTAGCTAGTTGCCATTCCATGCATTTTTCAACTCACCCATCCCTTTATTGATTCCCCCTACTCACTCTCCTCTACAGGTGAGACTTCCTTTGTAGATTTAACTCATAGAAACATGACAGCAGATAAAGGCCAAACGGCACATCCAGTCTGCCCATCCACAGTAACCATTATCTCTTTCTCTCTCCGAGAGATTCCACGTGCCTATCCCAGGCCCTTTTGAATTCCCTTCAGACACAGTCTTTGTCTCCATCACCTCTTCTGGGAGACTGTTCCACACATCTCTCACCCTTTCTGTAAAAAAAGTATTTCCTCAGATTACTCCGGAGCTTATCATTTCTTAACTTCATCCTATGCCCTCTCATTGCAGAGTTTCCTTTCAAATGAAAGAGACTCGACTCATGCGCATTTACATTACGTAGGTATTTAAACGTCTCTATCATATCTTCCCTCTCCTGCCTTTCCTCCAAAGTATACAGATTGAGATCTTTAAGTCTGTCCCCATACGCCTTATGATGAAACCACATACCATTTTAGTAGCTTTTCTCTGGACAGGCTTAATGCTTGAGTACCTGATTGTAAAACTGCTTAGATAACCTTGATAGGCGGTATATAAAAACCTAATAAACTTGAAACTTGAAACATCATTTCTTTGCTCTGCTCTTCCTGGATCCAGACACATTCCTGATTTTTGAGACTGGTTCCTCATTCCCCTTTGTACTGTAATACTTATCCTGGCACTCACAGATTCCAGACATTGGCCATCCTTCTGCCAACAGTCTACATCAGATACTTTGCCACATGCTCACCCTGAGCTTTGGAAGCCCAGCAAGGATCCTAGCTTGAAACTTCATAAATTATATGCTAAATGGGAGAACATGTTCTAGCAGACAAAGGCATAGGAGCATTCCATCATACTAAGCCTCTGTGTTCCGGGCTGCCTCCTCTTCCCACATAGGCAGGACGCTGCAGAAAGAACACTTCCAGGGCAGAATGACGACGGGAGACTGGCTTTGCATCGGCTGCCTGAAGATTTTAAATTTCAGCGGTGGGGAGGTGGTAGGTGGGAAGTTGGGACTCAAGGAGGTTCCTGGAGAGTGTAGTGTCAAGCGCACAGTCACCGCGGGCAGCATAAAAAGGCCAGGCAGGCCAGATTTGGCCCGTGGTCCTTGTGTTTGACACATGTGGTGTAGATGGACTGAGGGAAAAGAGGGACTGGATGGAGAAAAGTGCTATAAATGGCTTGAATGGAGGGAGGGAGAGAAAGAGAGAGAGAGAGAGAGAGAGAATGTATGATGATGCTGACAAGCTGGGAGGGGAATAAGAGAGTGGCTGGACCCTAGCTTTTGATTTATGGATATGCGGACTATAAATTTTTAAATAAATGAAACATTCCCTGCCATGGAAAATTGTTCATGAGAAGTCTTTTGAATTTCAAATAGCAAAACTTTGGAATATGCTCTCATTAGAAATTAGAGTTTCCATAAACAGTTGAAATCATATTTGTTCTTAAAATGTTTTGTTATGAAACGGTGATAATTTTGTTTGCGCTATAATTTATTACTTTTGGAGTTCTGGACTGTTGTCCTTTTCTTCTTTTTGTTACCCCTTTCCCATCCTAAATTTAGGCATAGAAGCACGCTATAAGTATTCATCATCATAATCTTCACACATTAATCTGTTTTAATGGGCCTGTGCTAATGGCAAAATTAGCATGTGAAAAAAATAACAATTTATCAAAAAGTATACAAGCTGAATATCCAAAAAACTCAAAAAAATAACCAACAAATATTCAGAATAAAGCTGCTAATAGTGGAAGGAAACAGGCTGAAAGGCAAGTAACTAACATGGAGAAAAAGACCTCAGTGTTTCAAGGAAACAACCAAGAAACTATATGTTCAGTTATAAACTGCCATACAAAACACATCCCAGGTCAAAAAACTCCATGGAAAAGATTCATAAAAATACATTTTAAAATACACAAGTTAAACTGCAAAAAAACAGCAAAAAACTGTAAAAACTTGCACTTATCTTGCATTCATCTCCCACAAGCAGTGGAAATAAATATCCGTTGCTCCAATACGGAACCAGACACACTTTTCAAAGAATGAACTCAGTATTCCCGACAGGCCCTGTTTCGCCAAGTGGCTGCGTCAGGGGAATATCTTTAGAAAGAGAGCAACTGCTTCAAAAAAATCTTCCGCGGGAAAATGGGAAAATTAGCATGTGACCATTAATTTTAAAAAATGGCCTTAGAACATGGGAAAGACCCACAAAGGATACGCTAAGGCCACCTTTTACTGCTGTTTGGTAAAAAGGCCTCTAAATAATCCTACAAAATATTACAGATGGGTTGGGTTTTTTTTTTAGACAAGGTCTAAATTCAACCTTGAGATCAGTGACAGTGGCAGTGCAAACTGATGACAAACAGTAGTTATGCAAGGTATTCCAGATCCTGATCTGAGTCCCTGGGTTAGGAGGATGGATTGAGACATCCGGGTTTTACTTCCACTGCTTTCAATGGAAGCAAAATCCGGATGTCTCAATCTGTCCTCCTTACTTTCAATTTAAGTAAAACCCAGATGTCTCAATCCATCCTCCTTTTTCAAGTGCCATCTGATAACACTTCCTGAAAGTCAGTGCTCTGAGCCCTTTGAGGGACTAGAGTACAGACATTACAGTCTAGTGACAGCTACTAGTCAATGACTTTGCAGACTGAGCTGCCAGAAAGAGACCTCTAGTTATACTAAATAGGTTGGATTTAAGGAACCTTAGTGTTCATTGATAGAATTTATATCACAGTGTCAAGATTTGGGAAGATAAAACAAAAAGTGGGAAAACATGTATTTTAACATTAATCCATTCATTTTAATCTGGGAATATTTATAAGTCACATAACTTTAATGTGAAGCATTTTGGCTCCACAGGAAAACTGCAGAAGACAGAAAGAGCAACTATGTGAGAAGTTTGATTTCTTATATTCCATCCTGGAAGAAAGAAAAAAAGAGATGACTCAGGTTATCACCAGAAACCAGGAAGAGAAGTTGGAACACGTTCGCTTGTTGATGAAAAAATATGGTGATCACTCGGAGGCAATATCAAAGCTAGTTGAGTCAGGAATCCAGTTTATGGAGGAGCCAGAAATGGCAGTGTTTTTACAGGTATATTTCAATTTCCATGAGTATGACATGCATAACTACAAGTGTGCAATTATAGAATTGCCTTTTCAGACTCTTAAGCCTTCTGCAGAAAAAAAAAAAAATTCCTACTGTACTGGAATTCATTCGAGGTGAAAGTTGCTATATTATCTCCATTTAAGAACATAAGACATGCCTCTGCTGGGTCAGACCAGAGGTCCATTGTGCCCAGCAGTCTGCTCGTGCGGTGGCCCAACAGGTCCAGGACCTGTGTAGTAGTCCTCTATCTATCCCTCTCTATCCCCTTTTCCTTCAGAAAATTGTCCAATCCCATCTTGAACCCTAATACCGTATCATGCCCTCTGGAAGCTTATTCCAGGTGTCCACCACCCGCTGGGTGAAGAAAACATCCTAGCACTAGTTTTAAATCTGTCCCCTTTCAGCTTTTCCGAATGCCCTCTCGTTCTTGTAGTTTTCGAAAGTTTGAAGAATCTGTCCCTCTCCACTTTCTCTATGCCCTTCATGATCTTGTAAGTCTCTATCATATCCCCTCTAATTCTCCTCTTCTCCAGGGAAAAGAGCCCCAGTTTCTCCAGTCTCTCAGTGTATGAAAGGTTTTCCATACCTTTTATCAAACGTGTCGCTCTCCTCTGAACCCTCTCGAGTATCGCTATATCCTTCTTAAGGTACGGTGACCAATATTGGACGCAGTACTCTAGATGCGGACGCACCATCGCCCAATGCAATGGCAGGATAACTTCTTTCATTCTGATTGTAATACCCTTCTTGACTATACCTAGCATTCTATTCGCTCTCTTAGCGGCTGCCGCGCACTGTGCTGACGGCTTCATTGTCTTGTCCACTATTACCCCCAAGTCCCTTTCTTGGGTATTCTCAGTCAATAACATCCCTCCCATCATATAGCTGTATCTCGGGTTTCTGCTTACCACATGCAATACTTTACATTTCTCTACATTGAACTTCATCTGCCATTTCATTGCCCACTCCCCTAGCTTGTTCAGGTCCGTTTGTAATTCTTCGCAGTCCTCTTTAGTCCGAGCAGAACTAAATAGTTTGGTGTCGTCTGCAAATTTTATTATTTCGCACTTCGTCCCTGTTTCTATATCATTTATAAATATATTGAATAGCAGCGGTCTGAGCACCGACCCCTGCGGAACACCACTCATGACCCTCCTCCAATCTGAGTAGTAGTCCTTCACTCCTACCCTCTGCTTCCTCCCCACCAATCAATTTCTGATCCATCTGTGTTCGTCTCCTTCCACACCATAGTTCTTCAGTTTCTGAAGTAGGCGTTCATGGGGTACCTTGTCAAAGGCTTTTTGGAAATCTAAATATACGATGTCTATGGGGTCTCCTTTGTCCATCCATTTGTTAATTCCTTTGAAGTGCAGTAAGTTCGTTAGGCACGATTTCCCCTTGCAGGAGCCATGTTGGCTTGTGATTAGAAGATTATTTCTTTCAAAATGCTCATCGATGCTGTCTTTTATCAGCACTTCCGCCATTTTCCCCGGAACCGAGGTCAGACTCACCGGTCTATAGTTCCCCGGGTCACCTCTTGATCCATTTTTAAAGATGGCCGTAGCATTGACTATCTTCCAATCCTCCGGGATCAAGGATTTTTTTTATGTGCGCTTTATTGGTGCAGTGGTTAAAGCTACAGCCTCAGCACCCTGAGGTTGTGGGTTCAAACCCACGCTGCTCCTTGTGACCCTGGGCAAGTCACTTAATCCCCCCATTGCCCCAGGTACATTAGAGAGATCATGAGCCCACTGGGACAGAGAGGGAAAAATGCTTGAGCACTTGAATAAATTCATATAAAATGTTCAGAGCTCCTCTAGGAGAGCAGTATAGAAAGTTAAATAAATAAAAAAACTTCCTGCTACACATGCACTGCATCAGAAGATCCTTTTATAAAATAAAACCAGAACTGTACACATCCTGACATTCTATCTAAATTGGGGTCTTATATAAACTAGAGACTGTGATAATAATAAGCATGTAGATTTACCCTTTAGAATGCAAAGGCTTTATTACTAGTGGCAAAACTTTGATTACAACTTTGACAAAGTTAAATTGTGTTATTTATGCAGCAGTTTAGATGACCTTTTCTGTTTATTTTTACAGAATGCCAAAGACCTATCGCAAAAGTAAGTGCGTGTTCAATATTTATTTATTTATTTCTGACTTCCTATACCGCTTTTAACTGACAGGGCAGGACAAGGCAGTTCACAGTCCAATAAAAAACACAAATGGAAAGGAACTAAAAATAATTTCTAGGAAAGCTTTTCACAGCTCTTGTTCTAAAACAATTTTCGATGTTTGGCTAACTCGTTCTGAGCTCTTTGGGGACAATGGGATAGAAAACGAATCAAATAAATAAATTATTTGGAACATTGAACTCAACTTCTGATCTCTTTATAGAATTACAGATGCATCGCAAGTATATCAGATGGAAAAACTTGAACCAGAGTATGACAATATGAACCATTTTACAGTTGATCTCAATAGAGAAGAAAGAATATTAAAAGAAATTGACTTTTACAGAGGTATGTTCTCTCTTCTATCAAAATTGCTTCTATAAACCCCACACGACCATGTGAAATTTGCATAACAATACTGTAGAAGGAGATGCACAGCACAAAAGGAAGTGGGAGCGGACAATGAACACTACACTGAAGTTCACTGAAGTAAGACCAACTTGTTTATTTCAGAAAAGGACACAAGTAGAAGCTGTAGACTTGACACAGCACTATGTTTCGGCGTCTGAGGAATGCCTGCATCAGGGGTCACTCGGTCCAACTAACATGACAGAGTAACCAAAATCACTGAAAAGCTTCCTTAGCTTCCATAGCTTTTCAGTGATTTTGGTTACTCTGTCATGTTAGTTGGACCGAGTGGCCCCTGATGCAGGCGTTCCTCAGACGTCGCCGAAACACAGTGCTGTGTCGGGTCCACAGCTTCTGCTTGTGTCTTTTTCTGAAATAAACAAGTTGGTCTTACATCAGTGATCATAGAAACATAGAAATAGACGGCAGATAAGGGCCACGGCCCATCCAGTCTGACCCTCCCCTGCCTTTACCCTGTGAATAGATCCCACGTGTCGATCCCATTTGGCCTTAAAATCAGGAACGCTGCTGGCCTCAATCACCTGACGTGGAAGACCATTCCAGCGATCAACCACCCTTTCAGTGAAAAAGAATTTCCTGGTGTCCCCGCGCAGTTTCCCGCCTCTGATTTTCCACGGATGCCCTCTTGTTGCCGTGGGACCTATGAAAAAGAAGATATCCTCCTCCGCTTCGATGCAGCCCGTGAGATACTTGAACGTCTTGATCATGTCTCCCCTCTCTCTGCGCTCCTCAAGCGAGTATAGCTGTAATTTATCTAACCGTTCTTCGTACGGGAGATCCTTCAGTCCTGAGACCATCCGGGTGGCCATTCTCTGGACCGATTCCAGCCTCAGCACATCCTTACGGTAATGCGGCCTCCAAAATTGCACACAGTATTCCAGGTGGGGCCTCACCATGGATCTATACAAAGGCATAATGACCTCAGGCTTACGGCTGACGAAACCCCTACGTATGCAACCTATTGTCTTGCCTTGGATGAAGCTTGCTCCACTTGATTGGCAGTCTTCATGTTCTCACTGACGATCACCCCTAAGTCTCGTTCTGCTTCAGTTCTTGTTAGGATCTCGCCATTAAGGGTGTAAGTCTTGCATGGATTTTGGCTACCCAGGTGCATAACTTTGCATTTTTTGGCATTGAAGCTGAGCTGCCATGTCTTAGACCAGTTCACCAGTAAGAGTGAGCTTCAATGGAGTGTTCATTGTTCGTTCCCACTTCCTTTTGTGCTGTTTTATACCCGAGAGTTCTCTGTCCTGTTGGACTTTTTAGTGTTGACTTGTGAAGGAGATGCGCAAACATGTAACTACATTGTTTTAAGAGACCTAATCCAAAGCAAAAACCCAAGTCCTAAACATAGCTCTGTATATGTATATCACAACTTTAATCCAAAAATGCATGCATCTGCTGCACTAATACATAGCATTTAGTCAGAAAGTAAAGATACAAATATAGGCCCCCTTTTATCGAGCTGCATTAGGATTTTTGAATGCAGGTTGCTGCGGTTAAAGCTCCGGCGCTCAAATAAATTCTATGAGCATTGGAGCTTTTGCCATAGAGACCCATGATAAAAAAAACCTAATGCAGCTTGACAAAAGGGGGCCATAGGGTTCATTGTTGCTTGATGAGATACAGCCACAGTTGAGATTTGAAATGCATATCAACCATCGTAAGGAAGGTCATTGGAGTCATTCAAGAATAAATTTTCTACACCTTAGTGGGATATAAGGGACCATAAATCATGAAACTGTGCAAATAAATAATCTATTTTCTCTCAGTGTGGATTCTGAGCCATTTAATAATATGCTCATAACTTGCATAGACTTACCTACACTATGTCACAAGGATCTTCAGCACTTCAGGGGGTAGTTTCAGAGTCTGTCTCCCTTGGTATAGGGAATAGGACTGGCCATTAGCCCTTCAGTGCCTAGGACAAGGCCTTGACTAAAAAAAAGGATCAGAGATATATCACTTTTCAGCAGTCCCTGTTCGCTGAAGCTTAGTCCTTTGGTGAAGTTCTTACCAAAGTCTCTTCACCAGTGTGTACTACTCCTTCTTGGAAAGAAGACAACACCTTTGTTATTGTGTAAACATGATACCATATCTGGCACAGACAAGCATGTAAACACAATACTTTAATTCCTGGGATATGCAAATTAGCTCAGAGTTTCTTCCATAGACTTCTGTCTCCTATGCAAATTAGCTTCCACTCTTTGGATACACTGGCAAATTTTCTGAGAGTTTCTCTTGCCAGCTTTCCTCAAAATAAGCTTCAACAAAATCCAGACTAACTTTTTCTAAATAGCTATTAGGAGCTCAGTCCAATATCCTCCTTGCCCTGGATAGGACAAAAATCAACATAATTTAACAATCCTATCACCTCTCCACGGATGTTAATCTCAGTTCAAAGAAAACTTTAAAAATCTACTATTTAAGCAATTAAAGCTAAGTACCTGGTCTTTTTCTAACCATTTTTAACTTGAGCATAAGAATAGCCTTACTGGGTCAGAGCAAAGGTCCATCTAGTTCAGTATCCTGCCTTCACAGTGCCCAATCCAGGTCACAAGTACCTGGCAAAAACCCAAATAGTAGCAACATTCCATGCTACTGATCCAGGGCAAGCAGTGGCTTCCCCCATATCTATCTCAATAACTCACTATGGACTTTTCTTCAAGGAACCTTTCTTAAAACCAGCTACGTTAACCGCTCTTACCACAACCTCTGGCAATATGTTCCGGAGCTTAACTATTCTCTGAGTGAAAAAATATTTCCAAAAGTATTTCCCTGTAACTTCATCAAGTGTCCCTTAATCTTTGTAATTTTTGATGGAGTGAAAAATCGATCCACTTGTACCCATTCTACTCCACTCAGGATTTTGTAGACTTCAATCATATTTCTCCTCAACCATCTCTTTTCCAAGCTGAAGAGCCCTAACCTTTTTAGTCTTTCTTCATATGAGAGGAGTTCCATCTCCTTTATCATCTTGGTTGCTCTTCTTTGAACCTTTTCTAGTGCCGCTATATCTTTCTTGAGATAAGAAGACCAGAATTGAACACAATACTCCATGTGAGGTCACACCATGGAGCAATACAAAGGCATTATAACATTCTTAGTATTGTTAACCATCCCTTTTTTTAATAATTCCTAGCATCCTGTTTGCTTTTGGCTACCACCAGTCATTGCGCAGAAGGTTTCATCGAATTGTCTACAATGATACCCAGATCCTTTTCTTTGGCGCTAATCCTTCCACGGTGGACCCTAGCATCCTGTAACTGTGATTTGGTTTATTTTTCTCAATGTGCATCAGTTTGCATGTCCACATTAAATTTCATCTGCCACTTGGATGCCCAGTCTTCTGATTTCCTAAGGTCTGCCTGCAATTTTTCACAATCTGCATGCGTTTAAAAACTTTGAACAGTTTAGTGTCATCTGCAAATTAATCACCTCGCTCGTAGTTCCAATAGATGCTAAAGAAGGAGAAATTAGGTTCTTATCTGCTAATTTTCTTTCTTTTAGGGCAAGATTCTCAAAACTTTAATGCAGTCGCTGAACTGTTTTCCGGCGTTTTAGCCTGCACGCATTTTAGCGGCGGATTATCAAAACGGATTATCTCTGTCTTTAGCGAGGTTTCTCTGCAGTCTCCGACAATGGCATGCAAATGTGCTCTTTAATATTGAAATGAGCTCTCCGGTGGATTCTTAAAAATCGCCGAGGCATTTTCGAAGAGCAGCATCGGCTTTTAGCGACAAAAAGCAGTAACTGGTCCGGGGATGTTGTTACAGTGCCAGCACTTGTGTTTTTACTGTGGCTAATGGAAGAAAATGTGTATCTATATATTTTATAAGTGGAAGGTAGTAAAATCATGCTTCTTTTGAGTTTATAGGAGAGACAGGCATGCTTCATGCGAGCTTGTTAAAAACCAACATTTCTTCTTGAGCGTGTGTATGATCCCCCTCATCTTGTGTGTTTCTGGCTGTGGGTCTTAATTAAATTTTACATTAAAAACAAATTATAAGATTTACCTGAATTATAGTAGTTTTTTGGAGAGAAAGGCATGTTTTAATCGAGATTGATAAAAGTCGACTTTGCTTCTCCCCTCCTCTCCCTTCCATGTGTTCAATAGTGCAGCAGGAGAGTGTGTTGTTTTGTGGCGGGGGAGGGGGGGTTTACGGCATTTTATATGCACAATTTTTTTTTTAATGTCTCGGGTGTTTAGATTCGGTACAAAACGGCTGCGTTAGCAGACTGTCACTTTTTAACTCTCCACACTGGTACAGTCCCTTCCTTGTCTGTCTGTTATTCTTAAGGGATTCGCCTGAAGAGTGTGCTTTTTCTGTGGGTTCTAGTATTTTTATAGGGTCAAGGACATCAAAAGAACACCAGTTTTGGCTCAGCTGGTGTAGTTGGCGAGCTGTGGGGATGCTTTGCTGAAGGGGCTTCTTCTAAGCAATTTCTAATAGTATTGCTCTATGTTAATTTTTTTAATTTATTTAATTCTTTATTTGATTATTCATTACAATAACAAATATTCACGAATATCCACCAAATTCTGTATATAAAATACAACTTATCATATAAAGGAAATAAGTCAACCATGGTATAGTCCACATTATAATGGTCACCTGTATTAAATAGGAAATGAAATCTATCTATCATTTAACATCGCAGGCAATAATTGGCTAATCTATATAAATAATACACCTCCCTCCAATATATATAAAGTTATTAATAATAGAAATTAAACTTTCAACAGGAGTTTTCCTTTAATAAAGTCTTCTAATTGGACTGGTTCAAAAAAAGTATACTTATCACTTCCATACGAGACTAAGCACTTACACGGAAATTTGAGAAAGAATGTAGCTCCAGCTGCCACCATTTTAGGTTTTAGCTGGAAGAATTGTTTCCTTTTAAACTGAGTATATCTAGAGACATCCGGAAAAATTGTCACACGTTGGCCACAAAACAGGTCTTGTTTTTTCAAGAAATTTAATTTCAAAATAGCCTGTTTTTCCAGCTCTGTTTTGAAGACCACTATTAAAGTGGCTCCTTTATCAATTATATCCTTAGAGAATTCAAGAAATTGTGATACATTCAAACTGTCAGATGAAATGAGTTTATCCATTTCACCTTCTTTAAGTATTTCTTTAGACGCTCTTGGAATGTAATAGAGGTTATCTACGGTAATTCAAGATTATCCACATTAGTATAATGCAATATATCCCTCAAATACATTTTCAAGAATTCCAAAGAAGATAAATAGTGTGTTAATGGAAAATTCAATAGACAAAGGTTTTTAGCCCTTATAGAATTCTCTAATTTTTCTAACTTAGTGTGAATCAACATACCATCTTTGATATTGGAAACAGCATTTACTTGTAAAGTATTAACAGCTTGATCTAATTTTTCTAACTTTTTTGCTGTTTCCCCCTGTTTAACATCGTAATCTCTAATTTTAACTGTAACATCAGAAGAAAATTGGCATAGCTTCAAAACGGTTTTTTGTAATGATGACTCTGTTCTGTTAATACTTAGCCATACATCGTTTAAAGTGATCTCTTTGTCCTTAGGGAGGACTTCAGAGCCTTGCCCTATGACCATCTGCACAGGGTCAGCTCTTTATGTCCCTCCAAGGATTGACCTAAATCCTCTAGTCTAGAAGGTAATGATATTTGTGGGGAAGAAGATATTCCCTCCTCCACTGGGTGGGACTCTTCTAACCCTGGAAAATATAGTGGTTGAGGAGGTGGTGTAGGTTCTCCAGAGGACAGTGAAGCTGTTAAAAGTATCCAAATGTACCTACTCTTTCTCTTGCGGCAACACAGGAGCCATAAGGTGGCGATCCATCGGACCCGTCATCAAAATTGGTGGTACTACTTTGGCCTTTCTCTTGCCCATATTGGTAAAGTTCGATACTCCCTGCTCCCTGCTCCTCTTGGGCTCCTCTTGGGCTCAAAAGGGACGAGCCCCTTTGCCATGCCCCTTCAGCTCATGACCTGAGGCTCGTGACCGCGGGCTGCGTTCCGCAGCTAGGTGGTAATTTAAAGATCCTGGAAGGACCCTCTCAGCTGGCTGGGTGGTAAGCTATGGGACTGCCTGTCCTGATGTTGAAAAGTACTTCTCAGCACTGGCATCAAGTTCTCTCCGCGGCTAGGTGATAATTTAAAGATCCTGGAAGGAACCTCTCAGCTGGCTGGGTGGTAAGCTGCGGAACTGCCTGTCCCGATGTTGAAAAGTGCTTCTCAGCACTGGTGGCAAGTTCTCTCTGCGGCTAGGTGGTAATTTAAAGATCCTGGAAGGACCCTCTCAGCTGGCTGGGCAGTAAGCTGCGGGACTGCCTGTCCCGATGTTGAAAAGTGCTTCTCAGCACTGGCGGCATGTTCTCTCCGCGGCTAGGTGGTAATTTAAAGATCCTGGAAGGACCCTCTCAGCTGGCTGGGCGGTAAGCTGCGGGACTGCCTGTCCCGATGTTGAAAAGTGCTTTTCAGCACTGGCGGCCTGCTCTATGTTAGTTGTTACTCCTGTTAGGAGTCCTTGGGGGTCTCCTCTCCTCTTGTTACTATTATAATTCACACTTCTTAGTTCTGCTTGGCTATTCGGCAGACTGGTTAGACTACAGCAGGGGTGGGCAACAAGGGCCGCAATCTAGTCAGGTTTTCAGGATTTCCCCAATGAATATGCATGAGATCTATTTGCATGCACTGTCTCCCATTTTATGCAAATGGATCTCATGCATATTCATTGGGGGAATTCCTAAAAACCCGACTAGATTGCGGCCCTTGTTGCCCACCCCTGGACTAGAGGAAAGCACAACTATTAGTATTACAGCCAAAGTTTTGTCTCAGTCTTCATCTGCTGGTCATGGTGAGCTATTACCCATCAGTGAACTGTACCGGTCTGGAGAGTCTACAAGAAAGAAAATTAGCAGGTAAGAACCTAATTTCTCCTTGCTGCCACATGTATTTCATGCACTCAGATTTTAAATTCAAATAGCTTCTTTATGCTGAGACCCAAATGCAACATCTGGAATCAGATAGGTGAATAGTTTACAGAATTGCATTGATGTATATTGCTGTACTATTATTTTGAAACGCTGTAAAGCAGAATTTTTTTCTAAATAGCCTTCATACTTTTTATGAACACCTGTTGCTATTTGTTTACATTTTTGTAATAATTAGAGGAGGAAGATTATGAAGAGGATGCAGTGGAAGGTGAAGAGTTAGATGACATTCGAACAGAATCATCTGGGGAAGAGGAAGAGGAGGTAGCTGAGAATGTTTCACAGCAGCCTCAGATGGACACAAAACCCAGTAGTACCCTTGGCCAACTTTCAGTTGATGTAGCCTCCATGCCAGCTCCAGCAGCTGGTTCTGTTCAGGTATTGTAAGTGTAAAGAGGCATTTTAAAACTTCAAGGATGAAAAAATGTTCTAAATATTGACACTGAGTAAAAATATCCATTTATTTTGTCATGTAAGAAAGCAAAACAACTTTATAATGTTCTGCACAGAGTCTATTAGTCTGTCATTTAGGAGGTTGTCGATCACATGTAAATACACCAATTTAAAGCTAATAATGCATATTAACTTCACCACCCTGCCATGAATATAGTATCAGAAACACAGAATCCTTAACCAATAAAATGTAATGTTAAACTGTTTTAAATATGAAATTGGGAATGACTGTGTTCTCTTTACTGATCTATTCCAGAATTCAGAATGGTAAGTATGTAATCCCAGAAATATCTACACCCTGGTTGATTTTCAGGCTCCTTTGTGCTTTTTTTTAATGTGATACTATGCTGTACTCTTTGTGACTCTTTGCCACTGGCAGTCATGTAACTATCAAGGCTAATATGACAACAGTGAAGGAAGCAGTCAGCCAAACCATTTGACACTGTGCTTTTGGACCCCAAATGGAGGGCCATGCCACTATTTTTGTCATAAATCCATTACATCAAAAGCCACTGACGTAGGCAACAGTAAAATAAGATCACAATAATTTGCTAAATATTTGCTATTAAATTAATGTAAATTTTGCTGTTGACCAGTGTTGTGTGTTTCATAATTTATATATGAAGCTGAATTTTAAAATTTTTCTTTTGGTGGGGAGAGAGTACAGAGATACGAGAGAAGGAGGTTTGAGGTGACGTCCCCACAGGATTTCAATATCCCCGTTCCATCCCCGCAAGTTCTGCCCCTGTCTTATTCCTGCAAGCTCTGTCTTAACTGCATAAGCCTCAAACCATTAAACAACCCAATTCCTAGATTCTTTCCTGACAAGGGAGAGAGGGGGTGGTAAAGAAAAGTTTTTCAAGGATTTTAGATTGGTGGAAAAAAAAATCTTCTTGCATGTCCCCAAAGGGGAAAAAAATTCACATTATACACTACTATTTATCATTTCCAGTGCAATAGGTGAGACATTCTAGACAATAGGGTCATATCCCCATACTTGCATGCTCTGCAGAAGGAATCCACTCTGGATTTTTCACTCTGCCTCTGCAGTACTTCATTGATCAGTTTAGCGCCCTTTACAGTCTTTCCTTCTGCAAGCATGTTTGCAGCTGTGTGTGTTCTGCTCTCCCCAAGTTATTGTTTTAAATTCAATATAATGTTGTCTCCTTTTCGGGTAATTTCGCATTTGAAGCAATTTTGGAGCTCTGCCTGCTTGAGAATTCATAGACTTCGGTCTGCAGGTGACAGGCTGATCCCATTTTGGGTACCTGTTAGTCAGTCTGCCTAGTTTTCCTTGGAACTCAGGGCCATCCCTGAAGTAGTCTCACCTTCTGTTAAGCAGGGGTCAAGCGCAGAATGTTTGGCACGCTTAAGGGGCTCTGCGGTGTTCCTCAGCGTGCCGGCTGTGTTTTAATGTCTCAGCCCGTGGTCTGCTGGGGTGGAGGCATAGTCAGACAGTGGGATCTGACTGGCAGCCCGAAATCAGCTTTATGAGAGTATTCCCAGCATTGGGGCAGTGAATTCTTCTACAGCTACTGAGAAAGAACTGAGTCCAGTGTATCAGGTTACAGTGAGTACAAGGAGCTAACAGCATGTGAGAGACGTCGGGGAAAGTTTTTAAACTGCAGTTTTCTGAGTTTCTGCATGTTCCCCCTCCTGAAAAATTCTAAAATCGCCATTTTTGGAGCTTGGGAAGGTTGAGAAATGGTACCTTTGTGGTGCGAATGTGGTGCCGGCGGCCATCTTGGAGTTTTAGCAATCTTTTTTTCTTCATCTCCCTGCTTCTTCAAAACTTTGATTTTTGCCTGGAAACCTGCTGGGATGGAGTCCTTGGGGTCTCCTCTTGTGAATTCATGCCAGGTTTGCACAAATATAGTACTGTAGCGACCAGCTTAGCTTTCCCCCCACAGAAGCAGGTGATCAGATGCTCAGCCAGTCCGGCGGGGTGGCTTCCATTACTTTCAGTGCTCTGCACAGACTGCCTTGAAATCATCAAATTGTGAGTGTTTATTCTTTACTTCAAGTTATTAAAGAAAGTTGACCCTGGTTGATAACACAGAGCCTGGCTGATAACACTGAGGTTACAGAAGTAAAGGTTAATTGAATGAGAGCCTCAGAGAAGTGTCATCCTAACTCAGTGAGTTCAGCAGTGCTTGGCCATTTGAGTAGTCCTTGCATTAAAGTGAAAACCTGCAGAGGTTTCAGTGAAAAACCTGAGGAAGTTTCAGTGAAGGTCTGTGGTAACAATTGCTCAGTGGTCTTTATCATAAGACGTATAGGTAGGAAAGGTGGGAGAATCAAATCTCTTTCATGTGAAAGGAAGGTCTTATTCTGAGAGGGTATAGGAGGTGATAGGCTCAGGAGTAATCTAAGGAAATACTTTTATACAGAAAGAGGTGATAGGCTCAGGAGTAATCTAAGGAAATACTTTAATACAGAAAGGGTGGTAGATTTGTGGAACAGTGTCCCGGTAGAGGTGGTGGAGACAAAGACTGTCTGAATTCAAGAAAGCGTGAGACAGGCACTTGGGATTTTTTTTTTTAGAGAGAGGAGGAGATAGTGGATGTTGTGAATGGACAGACTGGATGGGCCATTTGACCTTTATCTGCCTTCATGTTTCTACAGTATGTTCTTTATAATAAAGGTAATATATTCAGAACTTTCAGTAAAATGAGTTGGAGGGAAATATGAAAGTTTAGACATAAAAGATATCTTTAACATGGTAAATAGATCTCATTAGGTTTTACCTTTTAAATAAAACCTAATGAGGTTAATTTGTGTGATCTAGTGGCATACACAAACAAAAAGCACAAGCCAATTATCAGATAGTCAACAAACAAAAATCCTCATAAACATATATATATTTTTGATAACATTTAAAAATCATAAAAAAACAATTGGGTAGGTTGATATGGAACAATGGTCAATACAAGTTCAGTCTATCTAATCAAAATCCAAACCTTAGTCATTTCAAACTGCCTATGAAGGGATGCTGAAAGGTTTTCGGCCCAACCAAGAGAAGCCATGAAACTTACAAGTTATTCTATACTTTCCACTTTTCATTTCATGTCATAATCAATGAAATGAAAAGTGCCAAGAAAAGTGTAGAATATTTAATCTGTAAGTTTCATGGCTCCACATCATTCTCTTCTTGGTTGGGTTGAGAACTTTTCAGCAGCCCCTCGTACATGTATTTTGGAACTTACACAGTGGGTTATGTCTGGTTCTACTGGTGAACATTTGAATGCGAGGTGTCCTAATAGCCCTTGAGACAGGCATTTTGCTGAAACACTTTGGATTCAATTTGTTTAAAAAGGCTATGAAGAAATAAAACAAGGAATCCAAGTGATACCGTTTTTATTGGACTAATTACAGCATGGTTAGAGTAGCTTTCAAAAGTAATCCTTCTTCAAATCAGATATTAGCAAATGAAGACAGCTATCCGCTATAATAAAACCCATAGCGCGCATGCGCAGTTCAAACTCAGTGGGTCCGTGATCCGTGGCACCATGCCCGCGCATGCACAGTGCCTGCCTCAGCTGATTTCCTGCCCCGATCTCTGACGCAAGCCTCAGCTGATTTCCTGCCTTCTGACCAGCTGCCACTGCCGGGACGCTTCTTCTTCTCACCCCCGAACCAGCAGCAGCAGCAGCCACGGTTTCAGCAAGCAGCCGTGGGCCATTTGCTAGGCCAGCCCACTTCAATAATGCGATCTGAGCCGGCCTAGCAAAAGCCCCGAGGCTGCCCGGCCTAGCGGATGCTTTTACAGGGGGAGCAGGGAAGGGAGAAGGGGTGGTGAAGGGGAGGTAAAAGGAAGGAAGAACGGCTACTGCAGGACAGGGGGAGCAGGGAAGGGGTGCTGCTAGACAGGGGGGAGTTAAAAGGAAGGGATAAGGAGTGCTGCTGGACAGGGGGAGATAAAAGGAAGGGAGAAGGGCTACTGCTGGGCAGGGGGAGCAGGGAAGGGGTGTTGCTTGACAGGGGAGAGGTAAAAGGAAGGGAGAGAGACAGACAGAAATAAAGACAGACATAAAAAAAGAAAGGGGGCAGGGAGAGAGAAAGAAAGACAGACATACAGAAAGAAAGCAATGCCTAAATCTACACATCTATCTAGCACCCATTAATGTAAAAGGCTAAAAAACTAGTCAGTATATAAAACATCAAAGTGTTCAACAGGCTTACAAGAAGAGAGAGGGGAGGGTGGGAGACAGGGAGATAAGGAAGGTTAATATGAGGGTGTCAAAGCAGTAAAAATGATGTTTTGTAATATGAGAGAAAGCCAATGTCTTCGTTAAGTCCTGTCTGGTGGGTTCCAAATGTTTTATCATTTTGATCTCAAAGGTCTTGCATTCCTGGATTGTCTTAAAATTTATTTTAATATTCTCACCATAAAATCATTGGTGCAGAGTTCTGGTTTTCTGAAATGTTGCCCCACAGTGGTGATATGCCAGTTGACATTGCAATTTTTATTTTGATATCTGTGTGAATTAATCCTAGTCTTCAGCATCTGGCTTGTTTCTCCAATATAGCATCCTTCTCTACACTTTTTGTATTGAATGATATAAACTACATTTGAAGGTGAGCATGTGAAGGATCCCCTTATGTTGAATGTTTTCCCCCATGTGGGTAACTATGGGGTCTTGTGAAATATGTTGGCATAGTTTGTAGCTAGTTTTGTTGCAGGGAGGTGAGCTAGTATCTTCCTTGTGTATAGGGAGTATGTTCCTCACCGGTTTTTGTTTCAGATTAGGTGGCTATCGGAAGGCCAGCATGGGTGGAGCTGGGAATATTTATTTTAATAATTCATCACCCTGGAGTAGTAGCTGTAGATTATTTATGATTTTCTTGTTTTTTCAGCTCTAAATTGTATGGCACTGTCAGGGGGATTTTCTCTGTGATCTTCTTGCCTTTGTACTGCAATAGGTTTTCTCTAGGTATTTCAAGGGAGGAGACAATATTTTTGGAGATGATTTTGGCGTTGTATCCTTTTTGCTTAAAAGATTCAGGGGAAGATTCTCAAAACTTTAACGTGGTCACTAAAACGGTTCCAGCCAGTGTAGAATTTGTGTATTTTAGCGGCAGATTATCAAAATGGCTTACCGTGGTCTTTTCCGAGCTTCCTAGTAGTCTCCAACTCTGCCATACAAATGTATTACAATGAGGTCATTAATATTTAAATGAGCACTCTGGGTGATTCTCTGTTATCACCAAATGATTCCCTAACCCTGCTGTCCTACATTTGCGAACAAAATTTTCCAGTAGGTCTGAGCTGTCCTAGCCTTACTTTTTGGTCAGTGCCTGAGCGCTGATTGGTTCAGGCATTGACAGGAAAGTAAGGCTTGACAGCTAAGACCTTCCAGAAAATTTTGCCACCATCAAGCAACCCTCTCCCTCTTTGGTAGCCCACTCCCTCTTGCCACTGCTGTTAGACAAATCCCACTCCCTCCCACTGCCAAGCAACCCCCTCAACACCCCCTGGCAGTGGGAGAGATGCCCACTCTCTCCTGCCACCAAGCAACCATCTCCGACACACCCCCAGGCAGCAGGAGGGATGCCCACTCCCTTCCCCTGTCACCATTGTACCCCCAAAAAAACCCCCACCATCCCCTTTATCTTATTTACAAAGGCCGGCCGGAGGGATGCCTCCTACCTCCGGCCAGCAGGCCCGCCTTTTCAAAATGGTGGGCCTTCCCTCCCCGGCACTTCCTGGGAGGTGCCATGGAGGGGCCTAAAGCTCTGATTGGCCCAGGTTGCTTAAGACTCATCCTGTGGTAAGAAGCAAGGACCCAACACATTCCATGTTTCAACAAAACTAGCCTTTCTCAGGAGTCCATAAAGCCTGAAGAAACTTCTGTTAACAGAGCAGAGGTACAGCCAGTATTATAAAGCAAGTACATGCAGCTCAACGAACTTGAACAAACTAACCCCCTGTTTTACTAAGGTGCGCTAAGTGTTTTAGCACGTGTTTAGTGTGCACTAAATCTACGCACGCGCTAATCGCTAACGCATCCATAGACTAACATGCACGCGTTAGCATTTAGTGCGCCCTAATATTTAGTACACGCTAAAAAGCATAGTGTACCTTAGTAGAAGGAGTCCTACAAGTCACATGACTCCTATTGTCCAATAATCATACATACATTCTCATGCTTAAGGTGAGCGCACTGAGCAGTATACAAAAGTTTCAAATTATTTTATTTACAAAATCCTTTTATCAGAAAGTCCAAGAACTGACAGCCAATCACAGTGGCAGTAGCTTATTTGACCCATAGACATATGACTGAATTCAAATCTGAAATATTATAACCAAGTAGAAAAAGCATTCAGATAACATGTTCACTTAGAGTATGAATAAGACTTATACATTTTCTAAGTTATAGGCTTTAAAACTGAAAGATTAAGAACGTAAAATGTTAGTTATTTTTACAAAAATGTTGAATTTCAGTCATACACTGTTCATTGTTTAAGCATTGGAATTGCAATAATTCTTTTAATTCAAAACAATATTATTCATTGAAATGATCTAAAATAAAATAAGGAAGCAGAAGATGGTATCAGAAGGTAATAAAGTCTTCTCTGCTTCTTCTCCCTTCGTTCCCTCACCCACTTTGTCCTGGTAAAGGGTATGGTGGAGTCAGATGGTGTTCATCAGAGCCCACAAACCACTGATCCCCTGTTTTACCCCAGCTGGTATAAGACTCAAACACGGCCAGCCCTCGACTCAAATACAGCCCAGGCAAGCAACATTTTGAGTCATGGAGGGCCTTCAGTCTCTACAGAAGTGAATATGCAGAAATCTGAAGGTGCAGAGGCAACAGGAAAGGAAAACACAGCTTTGAGTGGTAAGGACAGCAGATCAACTGCAGCTGATCTCCAGGTCAGTGTCCATTATATCCAAATGGTGTGTGTGTGTGTGTGTGTGTGTATGTGTCAGAGCTGCCAAGGGGGCCCAATATTTGAGGAAAGTAGTATAATGGGTACACCTCATGTCAAAATGATTGACAGCTGTCAGAGATAAGGATCGACCAATCAGTGTTCACTTCCGGGTTAAGCCCTGCCCACACCACACCCACTCTCCACCCAAACCCCACCCACTTTTACCCAAACTCTGCCCACTTTTACCCAAACCCCACCCACTCTGCGCCCACTTTTCCCTTAGCCCTGCCCATGCCCCGCCCACTCCACACACCCTCCCACCCATGTGTTTAAATCTGTCTGAACATGTACCGGCCCCCAGGTAACTGAAAAAAGGCCTACCAAGAGGTCTCGTAACTTTCTTAAAGACTGTAATGCGGAGAAAGAGGGTTACCCACTAGCTGAAAAACCGATTAACGCAACAGCAGATACCAGGGAGCATACATACGAATTAACAGATTCTGAAATACAAGAGTTTCCAGATGCTCAAAAGCTATATGATTCGGACACAGAAATTGAAGATGTAGGCTATGAACTACCAGAGGATAATGCTTCAGATATTGAATTTTATGAAGCCGCCGCTGACGCAGAAGCAACAGACATGTTGGAAAAGCCAGGATCTTCCACGGTAAGAGAGAGAGAGAGACACACACACACACTTTTTATTACCAGGGGGCCGGTACATGTTCAGACAGGTTTAAACACACCTCCCCTCTCCCCTTGGCTTTATCAGTGGGGCTACAAGAAGGATGAACCAATGAGCTGTAAAATACCTCCATATTTTGGATTTTAAAGTCCTGTTAAATCATTTTGGCATGAGGTGTACCCATTATACTACTGAGGAAGATTATAGAAGCCCTGCACCACTCCAGCCATCCCCACCCCCTGCTCTGCCCAGCCTTGTCTCCTGGTTCCATGCCCTGATATGCCTCAATTCTGCAGCTGCAGCCCCTCTCTGTGGGACCAGTCTAGTGAATTTTTGCAGTTTATATCGTGAGCCTGGTCTCGCAGCAGCAGGAAATAACTTCTTATGAACACAACTCCTGTTGCTGATGGAGGGGGACGCTGCAGAATGGGGAGTTCACAGCTCCCCAGTGGGAGTGAGGGAGATGACCTGTAGAAATGGGATTATACTTAGTAGGTCTGAGATGTATGTGTTCCAATTTAGGAAGGTACTTTGAAAGACTGAAATACTTAAGAATGGGAAAAGCAAACTTGCTTTTTAGAAATCTACAAAAGCACAATCATTTTACTTGGAAAATAAGTATCTTACAAAAATAAAACTAAAGTAATGGTCAGCACATGTAACTGTTCAATGTTGGAAGCTGTGAAGTTGCTGCAGACAAACAGCGTAGATTGGATGAAGTGGAGTGGAATGCAGGGAAGGATCAAATAATGTAAAAACAAATGACATACCAACAAAAAGTAAATTCTAAAAACTAAAGCTGAATATCAATAGGATCCTAATGTTCTTTACAATTATAACCCATCAGAAAAACGCAATTCTTACCTCAGGATACCATGACCACCAAAGGAGCAAAGGGAGAAGAAAGTCATTTATTATTATTATTAATAATATTATTCAATCACAGCTGGGTAAATTGAAACACTGCAAAAAATAATAAAATTAAATATCATGCCCAAGTTCTCACACTAGAGATGTGCACAGTGTAAATTTTTTATTTGTTTCACCATTTAATAAGTTTTTTTAATGTGCATTAAAACTTTTAATGTGCATGAATCAGCTTAACAGGTGTTAACTCATAGGTTCATGTTAAATCAATTTAGGATTCACTCTGTTTTTAAGGCACACAAATGAATCGAATGAGCCTTAAGGAATGTGTATCCTTGAGTCACACAGTTCTGGCAGAGGGCAGAAAACATCTTGCATGCCAAAAATTTGGAACTATTGCACCAAATGCCTCCACACCAAAGGCAATTTTTGGATGTTACTTTGTTAGTCCAAGATGGCACCAATGCCGGTACATTATAATGCATAAATAATAAAGCATTCTTCTTATTTTCTCACAGGAGTTAGAATTCTGCTTGTCACTTTTGGCTTTCTTTATCATACTGCATCACCTCTGGAGTCAGATTCAATTCATGATATATTCTGTATTTGGTATGAAAAGTTTACCTTTTACTCATCAACTAACCCCAGTAGTGTAGTAACTTCACATCATACTTCTAGCTGGAAAAAAAAACCCTATAACCACTCTCTATTCTAAACCATGCAAATAAAAAATATAAATTAAAAAAATACAATGCATGCAGATTGTGCTAACAATCTATATGCTGCTGCTTTCCTTGCCTAGCATTCTCACTTCTAAGTTTAGTACATTTGTACAATAATTTTTAGTTCAGAGATTAATTGATATCAGGCCTCATGAGGTATTCCATAAGAGTTACCTAGATTTAAGTAGTAAGTGCATGCAAATATCAGTATTCTAGTATTCTGGTTCCCTGCTATTCCATAACTACACAACAGTGTTCAATGATGCATACTTTGCATGTGGGTTGTCACCTGGGAAGAGTTTGGGCGAAGCATGGCAGGATGTACATAAATTTATGAATGGAGATTGAAAAATACGGTACTATAGTCCGTGTGTATTCTTTACCAGTCTAGGCATAATCATTTACATCTGTGACTGGTATAAGTGCTTGAACCTAAAGTATAGAGGTATATTATTCTAAAAAGAAAAGTAGCCACTTGTTTTTCTTTATATAATGGGCTCCAAATAGGCATGGTCTTGCCACCTAAAAATAGGTGACTCTTTATAGAATCAACCTCCATATGAGCAATTCTGTAACAAGTCACTTACATTTATTTATGTACCATGGAAAGAATTCAATAAAGGACGCTGAAAATTTGGTACTCAAAAATTGAGCACTTAAGGGGGGATTCATCAAGCGGTGTTAGGGCTGTAAGTTGCATTAATTGACTCAGCGTGATCTAAACAGTCCTAATGTCATTTTTCTAAAAATTGTATGATGATATTTAAGTCGCCATGCATTAGGGAGTAATGAGATGCAAAATATTCACATGAATGTTTTACATCTCATTTCTATATAAATAACCTAACACAACTTGCGGTGATATACCGCAAGTCACGTTATGGCTTAAAAGGCATGGTAAGATAACCCTAGCTGGAAATATGACCCCTAGCGGTAGTCACCTGAGACTGCCACTAGGGACACCATTTTTATGACAGTGCTGGAGTGATCAGGGGTGATTAAGCATCACAAATCAATATAAGCTATGTAGGAACCAGAGAGAAAAAAATCTAACGCACTATATATGATAACTTTCTGTTGTACACTCAAATTATTGAAATAAGGACCAGTGATTGGTGTTCAACTCACCGAACCTGATCTCTAATCAATATTAGTTTAATTTCAGTTTTAAAGAGGAGGGGCCTCAGATCCCCGTGCGCTGCCAGCAATAAACTTATTAGCCGCACTAGAAAGGGAAATGACCTCATCGGCCTCCCTCCTCCTCCTGCCTAATATGTTAACCTCCAATAGTTAGTAATCAAAAAAACTTCAAAAGGTTCAATTGTTTCAGTGGAGATATTGCTGTCCTCACTGGTCCGCTCCCGCCAACGTATAGCTAGCTGACATTTCGCTATATGGCTGCGTCAGGGCGGTGGACTCTCGGCTAAATTCTTAAGCTCAAATCGGCAGCGCACGGGGATCTGAGGCCCATCCTCTTTAAAACTGAAATTAAACCAATATTGATTAGAGATCGAGTTCGGTGAGTTGAACACCGATCACTGGTCCTTATTTCAATAATTTGAGTATACAACAGAGAGTTATCATATATAGTGATTAAGCATCACCCCTGGCCAAAGAGCCCTGGACCCCAGACCAGCCCCAGTGGATCCCTAGACTCCCTGGGCCACCAATAATAAATCAGGTAGCCATGAGGAGGGTGGTGGGTCTTAGGGTGTCAAACATGAGGGGGGGTTAGGTCTGGGGGTTATTCCTGTAAGATGGGATTCAGCAACTTGTGGTACCGGGATATCGCAGGTTGCTGAATCCTGCAGGGCATCAAGGTGCAGTAAAGGATTCCCCCATAAGTGCTATTCTATAAAGGGAGTGCACTCTTTATAGACTAGCATTTGGCATGGGTTTAGCACCTAACTTTTGGATGGCATACTTACGCCTGATAAAAGCAAGTGTAAATGTCAATGCCCAACTTAGGTGCACTTTGGGTGAATTCTGTAGATCCATGTGCAAGTTTTTCGAATGCCCTCGACATGCCTTCTGTCCACACGCCCTTTTCAGATATGTACAAAGTTTATAGAATAGCATGCATCAAGATGCACGCGCAAATTTGTAAGACTGCCAATTAACATAATTAGTTTTTAGCACCCAATTATTGATGTTTCCGAGCTCATTGGTCAATTTATTTGCATATGCATCTCTGATGCACGCACAAAATTGGATTCAATATATAGAAACAAGGGGCATCTGTACATGTACATGTACAGAATGTTGACATTTAGGCACTTAAGTGTACACTTACCTACAAAAATGTAATTTGGATGCCTAAGTGGTATCCTACAAATAGGTACTGAAATGGCATAGTATAGTGGTTCCCAAACCTGTCATGGGGACTCCACAGCCAGTCAGGTTTTCAGGATATCTATTTATGAGAAAGATTTGCAAGGTTAGAGGTAGTATATACAATTCTCTCTCATGAATATTCATTGTGGATATCCTGAAAACCTGAATGGCTGGGGATCCCCCAGGACAGGTTTAGGAACCACTGGCTTAGCATATATTTGGGGTTTTTTTAATTTCTTTATTTATAATTTTAACAATTGACAATTTATAAAAGTCAAAAAAGCAAAAACAGCCTATATATCAAAAGAATATCAATACAAAATATTTCATATTACAGGAAATAATGAAAGATAATATCGTTGTAATTAGTCCACCATATATTTGGTGAATGAGCTGACATTAATATGAACAAATTAAAGGAAAACTAAAGTTGAGGCGATACAGGTCCCAAACTTTTCTTTCTTTATGAGCTAACATACTGGAACATAACTCAGGAAGCTTCTATAAGTTGTACTTTAGCGGGAATAAATTTGGATAATTGCTGTGGCACATAAAATACACATCTGGGGTTTTTTTTCTTAACATCTCAATATGACACTGCTGCTGTGTCAAGTTGATGTTTTGAGCTGAGCACTCACAAATATCCTATGGTGGTTAATATCTACTTCACTTCTTTTTATATGTAACACATTTTTAGATTAAATCTTTTTGCCTTATTTATTGAATTCTGATATAAAGTACACTTCTCCCTCCGTATTCGCGGTGGATCCATTCCGGATATAGGCGTGAATATGGAAAAACCGCGAATAACTTTTCAATATGTTATGTGTGGTTATCTGTAAAAGTCGGCGTTTTACCATTAAAACCGCGAATGCAGTAATGTACTACGGGGATTTAAAAGAGCTCCTGAGCAGGGTGAAAGTACATACTGTTGAGGGCAATTTGGCCTGCACCAATGAGCGCCTCCCCGCTCCTTGCTTACCTTGGGCACTATTAGCGGCTCCCCGTGCTCCAGGCCCCCTCCATCTGCACCTCTCGCTCGCCCCCCTCCCCTTCCTCCCGTGTATGTGTGCGCACCGCTATTTGTTCCCCTTTCATTGGGTGTTACAGTTTCCTCTGCAGCCAATGGCAGGGTGTGCAGAGACCTGCCTGCAGGGTGTCCTCAGCCCTTAGAAGCGCTGCCACTTGTGATATGCGGCTGTCTCTCTCTCCTCCTCCTCCCCAGCCTTTCTTCCCGGCATGGAGCCTTCAGCCCCGGCTGAGCAGCCGAGCATTCAAAGCCCTCCTCTCCGCCGGCTGGAGCGAGATCTTGATTTCCAATGCGAGGGGAGGATTGGATTTTTTGTCTCTCCCCTGGGAAAGAAGACGGGGATTGTTGCTTCTTTTTTTTTTTTTTTAAGCACTAGCTTTAACGCTGTTGGGGAAGCGATGATTTGGGTAAGTGGGAAGTTTCTCTCTGCCTCTCAGCTCGGGTGCAAGTGGAGTCCCAAGACAAAGTAAACCTCTTGAGGTGCCTGAGGCATGACAAGAGGCAAAAATGATTTGAAACTGAGAAATTGCTTGCATAGAAGGTGGGAGGGTGGGAAGGAGTTTTCAGAGTAATGTAATTTTGGGGGGCGGAGTCAGCCAACGAAATATCGCGAATAAGTGAAAACGTGGATACGGAAACCGCGAATACGGAGGGAGAAGTGTATATGTTTTCTGTGAATTCAATTTAGATATTTTAGTGTCTCCCAAGAGTTCTCTTTTTGATTTCCATTAAACACCATAACACACTTGCAGGGATATCTCAAAACAAAGGTTGCTCCCAACTGAATGACCTTTGGTCTCAAGATCAAAATTTGTTTCCTTCACTTTTGGGTAGGGCGAGACACATCTGGATGCATTCTTATAACATTAATAATAATAATAATAATAATAATTTTATTCTTATATAAAAGGGAACATCCTTATATTTGAAAAACAACTTAAGCATCCATTCCCTATCTGAATCTATAGCAAATTGTACCAATAATGTAACTGAAGTCTGGACCTCCATATCTGACTTCTCCAGGAAATTAGATAAGTCCAAACTATCAGCAGATAAATTCTGCTGGTTAGGACTTCGAGCTTTAATTCGTCTAGGTAAGTAGTATATTTTGGAGATAAGTGGATATGAGGTTTCTGGTACCTTAAGAACTTCATTCAAGTATCTTTTAAACATAACTAAAGCAGTTGTCGGAAATATTTTTGGGAACTTAATAATCTGGAGATTACATCTCCTAATAGAATTTTACATCATTTCTTGTTTAAAGTGCAAACTTGCACTGTCTTTGACCCAAGTCAATGCCTGCGCCTCCAAAGTCTTTATCCTAGTATCCGCATAATCCGCTTTATGTTCCAAACTTAATACTTTAGACTTAAGTTCCAAATTTTCTGAAAGCACCATGGTATACCTTGAGGAGTGTGTGGCGCAGTGGTTGAAGCTACAGCCTCAGCACCCTGGGGTTGTGGGTTCAAACCCCACGCTGCTCCTTGTGACCCTGGGCAAGTCGCTTAATCCTCCATAGCCCCAGGTACGTTAGATAGATTGTGAGCCCACCGGGACAGATAGGGAAAATGCTTGAGTACCTGATTGTAAAACCACTTAGATAACCTTGATAGGCGGTATATAAAAAAAAAAATCCTAATAATCCTAATTTCCCAAGGAAATTTGTACGCTGGATATCGCCTCCCATAATGATTCCATATTAAAGACCTTGGATCTTATCAAAGGGGCAGTCTCAGTTCTGGGCCCTGCAAAGGAAACCAAAGAACCTTTTGCCACTGTAGAAATTGTTGAATTTTCCTGGGCATGTTCCAGTCTCCCCACCGGCTGTAATGCTGTTAAAGAGAACTCCTCCTGCTTCCGTCCATGGAAACACATTCTGTCCTGTTGGGACAGTAAAAAGAATGTTCTGGGTCGGTCCAGCTGACAACAGCTCCTCCGATTCTACAGGACGAGTTGGCAGGCTCCACTCGTCCAGGGATAGAATGGCTCCCTTGAAAGAGAACTCGTGTGCCTCAGCTTGCGTGCCCTCTCCAGCCGAGGTTTGATCCTCAGGATGTGTTGTTCGGGAACTTTGCTCAACGAAGCGATCCATCAGCTGATTCGTCCAGGAAAACCCAAACCTTTGATTTTCTCTTCACCATTAGGCAGAAGGGAGAAAATTTTTTAAAAGGACCGCAATGGCATCTCCCTGCTGAGCTCATTCCGCCATCTTGGATAAACTCTTCTCGAAATCTCATCGGCTTAGCATATATTTGTAAGAGAGGTGTTCATGTGGTGGACTATACGCAAGGCAGACAACGTACATGCCTGTTATATTTAGATGCCCACATTTACACCAGATCTGTGGCAGGTATAAATAGGGGCACCTAAATGAACACTAATATTATTTATCCAAATGCATACTAGTATTCAATAAAGACATGGGCACCCAAGTATCCATATAAGAACATAATAAGAACATAAGCAATGCCTCTGCCGGGTCAGACCCGAGGTCCATCGCGCCCAGCAGTCCGCTCACGCGGCGGCCCAACAGGTCCAGGACCTGTGCAGCAATCCTCTATCTATACCCCTCTATCCCCTTTTTCAACAGAAAATTGTCCAATCCTTTCTTAAACCCCATTACCGTACTCTGCCCTATTACGTCCTCTGGAAGCGCATTCCAGGTATCCACCACCCGCTGAGTAAAGAAAAACTTCCTAGCATTTGTTTTGAATCTATCCCCTTCCAATTTTTCCGAATGCCCTCTTGTTCTTTTATGTTTTGAAAATTTGAAGAATCTCTCTCTCTCTACTTTCTCTATGCCCTTCATGATCTTGTAGGTTTCTATCATGTCTCCTCTGAGTCTCCGCTTTTCCAAGGAGAAGAGCTCTAGCCTCTCCAGTCTTTCAGTGTATGAAAGGTTTTCCATGCCCTTAATCATTCGTGTCGCTCTTCTCTGGACCCTCTCAAGTATTGCCATATCCTTCTTGAGGTACGGTGACCAATACTGAACACAGTACTCCAGGTGCGGGCGCACCATTGCCCGATACAACGGCAGGATGACTTCTTTTGTTCTGGTCATAATACCATTTTTAATAATACCCAACATTCTGTTTGCCTTCTTCGCGGCTGCTGCGCATTGCGCCGTTGACTTCATTGTTGTATCCACCAATACACCCAAATCTCTTTCAAGGTTACTTCCCTCTAATACTAATCCCCCCATTTGGTAGCTGAACATCAGGTTTTTTCTCCCTATATGCATGACCTTGCATTTCCCTATATTGAATTTCATCTGCCATTTATTCGCCCACTCCTCCAGTTTGTTTAGGTCCCTTTGTAGGTCCTCACACTCTTCCGTAGTTCTAACCCTTCTACAGAGTTTAGTGTCGTCCGCAAATTTTATAACTTCACATTTCGTCCCCGTTTCCAGGTCATTTATAAATATATTGAACAGCAGCGGTCCAAGTACAGACCCCTGCGGAACTCCGCTCGTGACTTTCCTCCAGCCCGAGTAGTGACCCTTTACTACAACCCTCTGTCTCCTGCCTGCCAACCAGTGTTTAATCCATCTGTATACGTCCCCTTCCACCCCGTGGTTCCATAGCTTCCTAAGCAGCCGCTCATGGGGTACTTTGTCAAAGGCCTTTTGGAAGTCAAGGTAAATGATGTCTACAGGTTCCCCTTTGTCCAACTGGCTGTTTACCCCCTCAAAGAAGTGCAGTAAGTTTGTTTGGCACGATCTTCCCTTGCAGAAGCCATGTTGGCTCGCTTTCATCAGCCCATTTTTTTCGATGTGCTCACAGATGCTATCCTTTATCAGTGCTTCTACCATCTTGCCTGGAACCGATGTCAAACTTACCGGCCTATAGTTTCCCGGGTCTCCTCTTGACCCCTTTTTAAAGATAGGTGTAACATTTGCTATCTTCCAGTCCTCCGGAATCTCTCCAGTTTTCAGGGATAGGTTGCAAACTATTTGGAGTATTTCCGCTATCTCATTTCTTAGTTCTTTTAGTACCCTAGGGTGGATTCCGTCCGGGCCTGGTGATTTGTCACTTTTCAATCTATCTATCTGTTGGAGGACATCCTCATGGCTCACCTCTATTGCTGACAGTTTTTCTTCTTGGTCACCATGGAAGATCACGTCGGGTTCCGGTACACTGGATGTGTCCTCGCTTGTGAAGACTGACGAGAAGAATTTGTTTAACCTGTCGGCTACCTCTTTTTGCTCCTTTATCACTCCCTTTTCGTCTCCATCATCCAACGGTCCTACTTCCTCCCTCGCTGGTTTCTTCCCCTTAACATATCTGAAGAATGATTTAAAGTTTTTTGCCTCCCTGGCCAGTTTCTCTTCGTATTCTCTTTTCGCTCTCCTAACCACTTGATGACATTCTCTTTGGTGTTTCCTGTGTTCATTCCAGTTTTCCCCAGTTTGGTCCTTTTTCCATTTCCGGAATGATTTTTTCTTGTCTCCTATCGCTTTCTTCACCTCGTCGTTTATCCATGCGGGGTTTTTTGTTCGGTTTTTTTTGCACCCTTTTCTAAATCTGGGGATGTACATATGTTGTGCTTCTTGCACTGTGCCCTTGAATAGAGACCAGGCTTGCTCTACAGTTTCTGTTTTCCTTGAGCTGTTTCTAAGTTTTTTTTTAACCATTGCTCTCATAGCATCATAGTTTCCTTTCTTGAAGTTGAACGTTGTCACTGTGGTTCTCTTCCCTTTTGCTGTACTTACTCCTAATTTGTACTGGATCATGTTGTGATCGCTGTTTCCTAGTGGTCCTACTACTTCCACTTCTTTTGCAGGTCCCCCTATTCCGTTTAGGATTAGGTCAAGAGTGGCATATAGAACAAGTTATCAC
Organism: Geotrypetes seraphini; assembly: GCF_902459505.1. Taxonomy (NCBI): domain Eukaryota; kingdom Metazoa; phylum Chordata; class Amphibia; order Gymnophiona; family Dermophiidae; genus Geotrypetes; species Geotrypetes seraphini. The sequence continues at coordinate 105,536,268 of NC_047085.1, read as the reverse complement.
CCAGAACACAGAACACAGAACCCAGAACACAGAAACAACCTGCTGTAGAATTGCACCCCACATGTATAATAGGTAAAGCAGAGGTGGATTTAACTACCTGCAAATTCACAGTTTTGTTATAGTATTATTTTCCCATTTCAAACAGCTTACAATTCAAGTAATGCAGGAGGCAGTAGAGGGTTAACCCCCTAATTCTATAAACCTGGGCACACACCTTTCGACTAGCATGGAGAAATTTTCATGCAAGTTATAGAAGATGCCTCCCTTAATTGTTTAAGTAGATACTGATTGACTTTAACTGCCAATAATGATCCTTCAGTGGTATTAGTTGGCGCCAACTTGCGGTTATGTGTGAAACTGTACTCGATCATTATTGAGAAAAAGGATAGGATTTGATATACTGCTTTTCTGTGTTTATAATCACAGCAATTTATTTATTTATTTAAATCATTTATATACTGCCTATATCCTAAGCAGTTTACATTGAATAGCAATCAGGTACTCTAAATGTTTTCCTTATCTATCCCAGTGGGTTCACAATCTAAATATAGTACCTGGTTTATATATTATATATAGGTACTAAAGGGAGCGGGAGGGAGCGGGATGCATTAAATGCCAAGCTCAAAGGGGAACTTTTGTTCATTTGTGTTTAGAATGTTCTAAGTTGACAATATGTCTGATATGTCTGATATCAACTATTGTGTGGGGGATAGCTGCTGGGAGATCAAAGGGCCCTTATGGAGCAGAATGTGACAAAGCTACAGTGGCAGTTCATATATATCTCCACTCTTTGGCTTAAAAAGGTCTGTGTTACGTATCCTTTCCTCTCCCTTTCCAAAAGTAGGCAGCACTTCTGAAAATGAAGCAGTCTTAACAAAAGGGTTTAAGCCTTTCCCCAGCTCCTGAAATTAATTTCTCAGCAAGGATTCTTTTTCCTGCTATAGTAAGATGTAGCCCATCATTACAATATAGTTTCTTTTCTTTCCATGTATTACCCCATCTTCCTATATACCTAAAGCCTTCTTGATGAAGCCAAGCTTCGAGCCAGCTATTGAATTCGTCTATGTTTCATATTAACATATTGCTGGACTTCTTTGAAGGTGTAAATAAACATGTGGATAAAGGTGAGCCATTTGATATACTGTATCTAGATTTTCAGAAAGCTTTGGACAAAGTTCCTCATAAGTAGCTCCTGAGTAGTGTTACCATCTGGCTCCAGAAAAAGGAGGACAGATTGAGACATCCAGGTTTTACTTCCATTGCTTTCCATTGCTTTTTTATGGAGTCATATGGATGAGCTTTGGAGGGCTCACCATACAACGTAAAGGGGTCTTTTATGTGGAGTTCAATGCAGTGCCTCCCTATGTTGTCCTACTGCTCTGCTGGGATGTCTGTGTGACCAGTCTGCTAAGAATGCAGACCATTCCTAGGTCCCAAAGGCTGCTTATTTGTGTGTTTTTCATTTGGATGGTATTTTTTTTTTTTAATGGTGCACTGAGGACAAACACTTCTGGGAAATAGTCATTTTTTTTAAAAAAAAAAAAGATAAATGTTTTTTCTGGTTAAACATGGTCATTTTCTCTACTGGATGTTTAGATGTTTTTCCCCAAAATGTCTAAACTCAGATTTAGACTTTATATTGAAAAACACCCCTCCACAAGTATGCCACGGGTTGCATATGCAAAAAAACCCCAACTATATATATATATATATATATATATATATATTTATTTATTGCTTCTTATTGGAGTTTATTTATGTTGTGTTCTGCAGTTAATTTGTTGAATGTTTGTTTGATAATGTATTTTTGATATGTTTGTTTGATATGTATTTTTATAATTATGTATGTTTTTGTACTCTGCCTTCAATAAAGGTGGAATGTAAGAAATAAACCTATTAATATGCAAACTAATCTGTTCCAGAGAAGAGGAGGCAGTGAGGTTGTAGAGTGGTAGACTTAGGAGCAGCATCAGGAAATACTTTTTCCCAGAAAGGTTGGTGGATGCTTGAAATGTCTTCCAAAGATTGAGAAGAAAGGCGAATGTCTGTCAGACTTTTATGGTCTGGGTCTGATAAATGGCAAACACAGATTGGGATCAAGACTGGAATGGTCTTCGATGGCAGTTCTAGTTGTTGGGAAGTAAGACTCCTATGGTCTATGCCCCAAAATTGGCAAAGAGAGATCTAATCTAATCTAGTATTTCTGAGTCGCATTATGCCTTAATAGGTTCAAGGCGACTTACAATATAAGGAATTACAGATTTATGAGGGTGAATCAAAAATTAAAGGCAATTGTTAAATTAGGTGATAACCGGAACAGAGCTAGCGAAATGTAACAATGTACTCATACATTGCTGTTAGATACTTCATCCATGCACAGTGCAGCATTTGGCCTATAGTGGTGTGACAGCCATGAAATCAGAAACATAGACACGCCATTGCAAGATTGCACCATCGAAGAACAATGTGCAGTAGTGCACTTTTGGGGGGCAGAGGGAGTGAAACCTGTAGAAATTCACCATCGGATATTGACTCAGTAGGGTGGTAGATATTTGATCTGGTGTCATTCAAGTTAACTTTGTTAAGCAGAAGTCTCACCAGTTTCTGAAAAAGTGAGATCTAGTGATGATAAGAGGAAACTGCACATTTTCTTTCCTCCAAATTCACTATCTATCACGTTACACTGGGACTTTCACTGATGTCTTCAAAAATCCTGTAATTACACCACTCCTCAAAAAGCCTTCACTGGACCCTACCTGTCCTTCCAACTATCACCCCATCTCCCCCCTCCCCCTTCTTATCCAAGCTACTTGAATATGCTGTTCACTGCCATTGCCTTGACTTTCTGTCATCCCTAGCTATTCTTGACCCACTCCAATTAAGCTTTCGCTCTCTGCAATCTACTGAAACTGCCCTTGCTAATGTCTCCATTGACCTGTTCCTGGCCAGGTCCAGAGGTCTCTATTCTATCCTCATCCTTCTTGATCTATTTGCTGCTTTTGACACTGTAGACTGGTGTTTTCTAAGTTGGTCCTGGAGTGCCCCCTTGCCAGTCAGGTTTTTAGGATATCAACAATGAATATGCATGAATTTAATTAGCATACACTGCCTCCATTATATGCAAATTTCTTTCACACATATTCATTGTGAATATTCTGAAAACCTGATTGGCAAGAGATACTCCAGGACACTGCTGTAGACCACCGCCTTCTCCTTGAAACCCTGTCCTCACTTAGATATCAGGGCTTTGTTCTTTCTTGGTTCTCTTCTTATCTTTCACATTTCAACTTTAGTGAATGCAGAACTGAATCCTCTACTATCCCACTATCAGTCGGGGTACCACAGGTCTCTGTTCTGGGACCTCTTCTTTTCTCCATCTGTACTCATTCCCGTGGTGCTCTGATCTCTTCCCTGGTTTTCAATGTCACCTCTATGCTGACAACTCCCAGATCTACCTCTCTACACCAGAAATCTCTACAGGAATCCAGGCCTGAGTCTCAGCTTGCCTATTCAACATTGCTGCCTGGATGTCCCACCACCACTTAAAATTGAATATGATCAAGACTGAGCTACTTATCCTTCCACCTAAAGCTACCTCTCCTCTCCCCCCACTCTCTATCTCAGTGGATAACACTTTAAGCCTCCCTGTCTCATCAGCTCACAACCTCAGGGTCATCTTTGACTCCTCTCTTTCTTTCTCTGCACAAATCCAAAGACCGCTAAAACATGTCAATTCTTTATAATATCTCCAAAATATAATCCTTCCTCTCTGAGCACAATACCAAAAACCTTATCCACACCCTTATCACCTCTTGCCTAGACTACAGCAACTTTTTTCTCACAAGTCTTCCATGTAACCATCCCTTTCCCCTTCAATCTGTTCAAAATTCTGCTGCATGGCATATTTCACCAGAGTCACTATGCTCACATAACCCTTCTCCTCAAGTCACTTTATTGACTCCCTATCCATTTCTGCATACAGTTCAAACTCCTCTTATTAGAACATAAAAACTTAAGAATTGTCATACTGGGGCAGAATTAGTCCATCATGCCCAGTATCCTGTTTCCAACAGTGGCCAACCCAGGTCCAAATGCCTGGCTAGATCCCAAGTAGTAAAACAGATTTTATGCTGCTTATCTAGGAATAAGGAGTGGATTTCCCCAAGCCACCTCAATAATGCCTCTTCAGGGCAACTCCATTTGGATTGGTAGCTGCCCCAACCCAACCCGACTGCAGCAGCCTCTAGGGAAGGAGTTGGTTGGGTGTAGGAGACCAACTCCATTCCCAAGGGCCCTTGTGGCACTCCTTTTCTAAAGACTCTTCTCTTCAGGGCAGCTCCAATTGAATCGGGAGCTGCCCCAACCCAGCCCGACTGCAGCAGCCGCAAGGGAAGGAGTTGGTCGGGTGTGGGAGACCAACTCCACCCCCAACGGCCCTTGCGACGCTTCTTTCTTTACAAAGAAAAAAAAAATTTAATCTTCAGGGCAGCTCCACTTGGATTGGTAGCTGCCCCAACCCAGCCCGACTGCAGCAGCCGCAAGGGAAGGAGTTGGTCAGGTGTGGGAGACCAGCTCCACCCCCAACAGCTCTTGCAACACTGATCACACACACAAGCACACAAAAATCCCAACCACCTGCCACCAACAATCTCCAAGAGAAAAAGACCACCTATAACCGCACTCCCACCAACTCCTATCTCCTATCTTTCACAATGAAACCTACAACACAAAAACAAACCAAACTATCCTACTGATCATCCTGCTCCTAACCAACTGGAAGGCAGCAGCAAACAACATCTCCCCAATTTCAATTATCGCAACTACTAACAGAATTCACCACCCAGCCAGGAGAATCACAGTGGACAGGAACATAAATTGCCAGACCTATACATACCACATCATCACACCAACATGGGGAAGAAGACCAACAAACCCCTCTAAGACCAAACCACACCCTCACCCAAGACCACTCATCTACCCAAAAACAATAAACAATGCACAAACAGAATACACCACACTTATATGTGCCTACATAAACATCAGAGCTCTATGCCCAAAGATAGAACATATAAAAGACTGGATAGAAAATGAGAATCTTGACTGCCTCTTCCTCACAGAAACCTGGCTTACATCAGACTCAGATCCCAGGATAACGGAAGTCTGCCCTAAGGGATACAAAATTACAGTGGTCTGCAGGGAAAAAAAAGAGGAGGAGGTCTAGCCATCTTAGTCAGAAACTCCCTAAATCTGAATATAATAGACAAAACGTCCACCCTTTACATGAATCTACTAGCCTGCCAACTTTCATGCACCACACTAAAAGGATCCATAACTTGCATGCTCTGCTATATAGCACCAGGGAATTGGAACACAGCAAGACTCGAATTTGAAGATTTTATATACCGAAACTCACTAACGGCAACTTACAACTTAATCCTAGGTTCCTAAACCTCCATCTCGAAGACCAATCCTCCAAACAAGTAGAAAGCCTACTGTCATTCCTCGAAGCCCTAACATACAAGATTTTAGACCCACAAACCACACATGAGAAAGGTCACCAACTAGACATCGCAACCTTCATGACTCAACAGCCCTTACTGCCAGAGATTCAAATATGAAATGGAAAGTGGTCTCGATCCCTCTGGTAAGACCACTACACATACTCCTTCAACATCAACTGGGCCAAAGACAAAACCAAATGAAAACCCCACAGATCAACCTATAACTCAAGTAAATATATTGACCCCCTCCAAATTCTGGACTAAACAGGCGCAACAATCCAAAAATACAACCCCAAGAACTTCATCTCACAATGGTGCAGGCTAAGCACAGCTACCCTTGATGAGCTAGCCCCAATACAAACAAAAACAACTCTCTACATTGCATCCCTCAGAACCTGCCTGGACAAATTAGGCTTAACCTCCTATAGCTATGCAGACTACATCACCATTCTCCTTCCTTTTGACCAACCAATGTCCTCCATGACAGACACACTTCGAAGGACACTTGAAGCAGTAGAAAAATGGATGAAAAATCACAAACTGAAACTGAACCCAGACAAGACAAAATTCATTCTCCTCGAAAATAATAAAACCCCAACCATAATAAATATAGTAATAAACTCAATCACATACCCCATACAGCCCACTCTAAAACTTCTAGGAATGACGATAGACAGATGCTGTACCATGCAACCACAAATCAACAAAACAATACAAAAATCATTCGTGGCCATGAGAAACTTGAGGCAAGTTTGAAAATTCTTCGACAGAACACAATTCTAGCTCTTGTCCAGTCCCTAGTCCTAAGTCTTCTAGACTACTGCAACATACTCTACCTCCCCTGCCAAGCAACCATGATAAAACAACTACAAAGTGTTCAAAATACAGCGCTAAGACTTATCTATTCACTGAGGAAACACAACCACATCACGGCGGCATACCTCGACTCACACTGGCTCCCAATACAAGCAAGAGTACAATTCAAATTCTACTTCCTACTATTTAAAACCATAAACAGAGACAGCCCAGCCTACCTAAACAACCGCCTAATCCAAACTACCTCAACCAGACACAGGAGAACCCACAAACTGTTCACACATCCCCCAATCAGAGATGTCAAATGAAAAAACTGTGCGATGGCCTTCTAGCCACACAAGCAGCAAAACTAGACTACCAACTCTCCAATTTAGTGATAACAGCCCCAGACTACAAGTCGTTCAGGAAAGAAATAAAAACCATGCTATTCAAGAAATCCTTGAAGACAAACTAACATCGCAAGACTCATTCCAATTCTCTGAAGCAACTCGCTCTTCTCTTCAATTCCTCTGGAAATGGCCAGATAACTTCTTTTGTAATCTGCCTTGAACCACAAGGTATTGGCGGAATAGAAATCACTAATGTAATGTAATAATGGACTATGGACTTCTCTTTTAGGAAATTATCAAAAAATGTATTAACCCTGCTAAGCTAACTGATTTCACCACATTCTCTGGAAACGAATTTCAGAGTTTAATTACACATTGGTGAAGAAATATTTTCTCCAGTTTGTTTTAAATCTACTACTTAGTAGTTTCATCACATGCCCCCTAGTCCTAGTATTTTTGGAAAGAGTAAGCAAGCGATTCACATCTTTCCTTTACACTCCACTCAATATTTTATAGACCATATAATATCACCCCTGAGCCGTATCTTCTCTAAGCTGAATAGCCCTAGCCACTTTAGCCTTTCCTCATAGGGAAGTTGTTTCATCATTTTTATCATTTTTGTTGCCCTTCTCTGTACCTTTTCTAATTCCACTATATCTTTTTTGAGATATGGCGACCAGAATTGCACACAGTATTTGAGGTATGGCCATACCATAGAGTGATTCAAGGGTATTATCACATTTTCATCTTTGTTTTCCATTCCATGCCTGATAATTCCTAACATTCTATTTGCTTTCTTAGCCGCTGCCGCACATTGAGCTGAGTTGTCAACATATCCGCAATGATGACACCTAGATCCTTTTCCTGGGCAGTGACTCCTCCTAACATGGAACCCTGCATCACGTAGCTATAGTTTGGGTTCCTCTTTCCCAGATGCATCACTTTGCACTTACTCACATTAAATGTCATTAAACGACTTACAAGTGAATTCATTCTGAAAGAGGTAACCAACAATTTAAATTATCTCTTCTTTCCAAAAAAGGGATTAAAGGAGTCAAGATTTATAGTCAATCTCTGATCTTTAAGTTTTCTCAACTTTGGAATGATCTTCCATTTCTTTTAAGGAGTTCTGGTTCATTTCAATTTTTTCGCAAATCTTTAAAAATTACTTTATTTGCTAAACACTTTGAAAATTAATTTCCCAAAATTTAGTCTTATTTTTTTTATTGGTTTTATTTGTTAAGTTAATTATTGTAAACCGAGTCGAGCTTTCTTAGAATGATGACTCGGTATATAAAGCCAAGCCTTAGATTAGATTAGATTTGATTAGCTCCTCAATATCTCTCCTCTCTTATGTCTCCCTATAGTCCTCCCCGGGAACTCCGTTCATTGGGCAATTCTCTCTTATCTGTAACCTTCTCTATTGCCAATTCCAGACGATATTGCTTCTCCCTTGCTGCACCATACCCCTGGAACAGACTGCCTGAGTCAGTATATCAAATTCCATCCCTGGCGGTTTTGAAATCCAGGCTAAAACCCTGCTTTTTGCAGTTGCTTTTAACTCCTAACCCTCACTCACTTGTAAAGTACCCATGCCTGAGAAACTTCCTAACCCCCTTGAATATTTTAATGTACAGCGCTGGAAATGTCTTGCAGTGCTATAGAAATAATTAGTAGTAGTATAAGCCCACCTATTCCGAGACCAAGACCCTTAATGCCCCTTCTTCAATCCTCCTCCTCCCTCCTACCGAAACTTCTCCCCCTCCCCCATCTCCCTCCTCTCCCCCCTTCTTCCTCCTTGCTGTTCGCAAATCTATGATCAATTTGGAATGTAACCACTTGTAACTACTTTCTCCTTGCTGTTTGCAACTCTATGATCAATTTTGGTATGTACCCACTCGTAACTTCTTTCTCCTTGCTGTTCGCAACTCTATGATCAATTTGGCATGTAACCACTTGTAATTTGTTCTAACCAATGTGAACCGCCTAGAACTCTTCTGGGTATGGTGGTATACAAAAATAAAGTTATTATTATTATTATTATTATAATGCTGTGGCTGTTTTCTCAGACTATCCAGTCACCTCCAGTTCTGTTAAGAACTGTAATAATTTCCATTAACACATTTCTCTATAAAATTAACTCTTCTAGATCCCTCAGAACAGCCTCACACTAAAGGGTCCAGGATAATTTTTTAGATTGTACAAGGGTGGCATGCATTGTCTGGGGTTACTTTTTTCCCTACTAGTTTCTGTCTGTGAGGATTACTAGCAATCAGTCCATGGTCCAAACTAGCTTAAATAAGAACTCTCTTGTGAAAAACAAAAAATGGAGTCATAAATACAAAAGTAATTATAATTGAATGATAAAAATCATTTTTATACAAATTGCCTTTGAGAGCAAAACGTCCCTCTATCTTCCTATCTAGTTTAATTTCATGATCAAACCTATAATGAAGATGCCTCTGGAGACTTTCAGAAGTGAGGCATCATATGCTGGAAGTCTAGACAGATTTTTCTTATGTGGCTATTTTAGTTTCAAATATTTACAATAACAGTATCCTTGTTCTGATTTCCCTTTATACGAGCTTTAACACAACTCTTTTTTGTATGAGCTGTTGCACAACTCCTTTCATCTTATCCTGTTTCCAATATGCTCGTCTCATGGCATTGTTACTAGTTTGTTCAGAGAACTAGCAATAAGGAATAAGATTTGCAATAAAACCAAAGAATTCTTGAAGGCTGTAGCCCCCATTTTACAAGCTCTGTTCATGTCTGAGGCATGCATAAATTGGCATATGGAGGGGAGGGGGAATGTGGGCTACTGTTAAGTCAGGTTATTTTACCACAAATCAGTTTATTTTAGCACAGGGTCTCATTTTATGCAATTCGACCCTGTGCTAAATAACCCAAGATGTGATAAAATAACCCAGTTTAACAGTTTATCTTTAAATGTTTATCTTGTCTAAACTTCTATGTCTCCATTTTACAAAGCTGGGCAATGCCCATGTCTCAAAAGCAAGTGCATGTAAATGGCAAGAGAGCATGGACTGGTTGTGTTTTGAGCAGGACAAAAGCATGGCAAGTTGACAGATATTTATTCCCTATTTCAAAAGGAGACTAACTGCCATATTCTCTATACGGCGCCAATATCGACAGCCGCCTAAAAAGCAGCCATCGATCATGTGTCAATCATGGGATGGCATCATATACATAATAGCGCCTGTTTTTGTCATGAGTCGTGCCTACATAGACGCATTAAACGGTCTAAATCATCTACAGAGGCGTGATTCTAGTGCCTTTTATTAAGGCACCAATAGTACCTTGAATGTTTCGATCATGTCCCCTCTCAATCTCCTCAGCCTCTTCTCCTTCGAACAGAGGAGATTGAGAGGGGACATGATCGAAACATTGAAGATACTGAAGGGAATAGACTTAATAAATAAAGACAGGTTGTTCACCCTCTTCAAGGTAGGGAGAATGAGAGGGCACTCTCTAAAATTGAAAAGGGATAGATTCCGTACGAACGTAAGGAAGTTCTTCGTCACCAAGAGTGGTAGAAAACTGGAACACTCTTCCAGAGTCTGTCATAAGGGAAAATACCCTCCAGGGATTCAAGACCAAGTTAGACAAGTTCCTGCTGAACTGGAACGTACGCAGGTAGGGCTGGTCTCAGGGCGCTGGTCTTTGACCAGAGTGGCGCCACATGAGCGGACTGCTGGGCACGATAGACCACTGGTCTGACCCAGCAGCGGCAATTCTTATGTTCTTTGGGCCATTTTAAACGGCACTTCTTAAATAACAGGTGCCAGTCGGGTGCATTTTCTAGAATTTCCCCCTAAATGTCTGTGTCCTAAAAGATCAACATCAGAAGTTACACCTTCAACCAAGCACGTTTAGGATTTGGTAAAAGGCTGCTATGCGCTCCACTAGAGGGATTGGGGGGTTACCCCTTAATCTCTCAATGCCACATTGACAAGGGGAACCTGTCTCTGGGAAAATAGATGTTTATTTTTCTAAAATGGCAAATATAAACATGGATGTGCTGGCATAAGCAAGTTTATTTGCTGGTTTTCAACCTGTTGAAATTTTTGGCATTTCTGTTCTAAAATGGATGTTTATTTTATCTGCACTCTGGCCCCAATTCTATAAATACCAAGGAATGCGGCACAAAAAGCATGTCAATCTTAACTTAAGCTGGGCCATCAACAACTTTCTGAAGCTTAATAGCAGTGTTCTCGTCAATCCTTGCTGTCTTAGGTAAAGGACAAATGGGAGAAACTTGCATCCTAGAGCTGAATGCATGGCTGCGAGGATGGTGTCAACATGAGTGCTTTGGTTTCTTAGACCATAGAATGATTTTCCAAGACTTGCTCAGCAGAGATGGTGTCCATCTATCAAAAAAGGGACAAAATGTCTTTAGTAACAGATTTGGTTAATGTACTGAAGAAGGCTTTAAACTAAATTTACTGGGGATGGGTTTAAAATACCCCAAGGTAATTAATAGTTCTCAGGAATATAAGGCATCAAATACCATTATTGAAATGAGACAAAAGAGTGATAGCTGGAAAGCTTTGTATACCAATACCCATAGTACGGAAAACAAAATTCCAGATCTATAGGCTGTAATGATAGAAGCTGAATTGGATTTAGTGGCTCACAGAGTACCATTATTGGGATGTAGTTATACCTGGCTATAATCTATTCAGGAGGGATAGAATAGGTAAAAGGGAAGAGGAGTGGTGTTATATCTTAAGAATAATATTAAAGTGACAGAATTGCAAGATGTAGGGGGTAAAGAAGAAGCATTGTGGGTGAATCTGGAAAGAGGGAATGGAAACTGCATTTACGGTGATGTGATATATAGGCCTCCTTCACAGTCATAAGGAATGGACAAAGATTTAATTGAATATGCTCACAAAATAGCTAGGAAAGGGGAAGTACTACTGATAGGTAATTTTAATATGCCGAATGTTGATTGGAACGTCCCAGCTGTGGGGGTCGTCTAAAAGCAAGGAGATCTTGGATTCACTTCAGGAAGAATTGTTCTGGCAATTAGTAATGGAACCCACACAGGATAGAACTATTCTGGACTTGGTGCTTACAAACGGGAAAAGTGTTTCTGAGGTTATGGTGGGTGATCATTTGGCATGTAGTGATCACAGAATGGTGAGGTTCAATATTAAAATGCGAGATGAGTAGACTTAATCAAGTATGAAGGTTCTAGACTTCAAAAGAACTAACTTTGTCAAAATGGGGGAATATTTCAAGGAGGACTTAGGACTCCTTTTACAAAGGTGCATTAGGGCCTTAACACGCGGAATAGCGCACACTAAAATGCCCCATGCGCTAGCCGCTAAGCCTTCTCTTGAGCAGGCGGTAGTTTTTCAGCTAGCGCGCGCTATAGCGTGCGCTAATCCGGTGCGTGCACTAAAAACGCTAGCGCACCTTTGTAAAAGGAACCCTTAGTTGGATGGGAACAGCTGAACAAAATAGTAAAACATCTCAGCTAGACTATTTTGGGGGGCAAAAAGGTATGAAAAAGCAATTCCATTGATGAGGAGACTTTGTTGGCTGCCGATAAGATCTTGGATTAAATCTAAGATAGCCTTTTTAGCCTATAAATCACTTTATGGTTTTTCTACTGATCAATTAACAAACTCTTTAAAGATTCGAGCAAAATTTGCCATATTGAGAAGTTAATCTTGTTTAAAGCTAAATTATCCTTCTGTTAATATTTCCTGGAAAAAAATTAGAAAATGCATGTGCTTATAAAGGTACTAAAGTTTGGAACTGTTTGCCTTATAGTATAAGACAACTACATTCTTATTTAGCTTTTTGTAAAGCTCTTAAAAGCTCTTTAAGGCTTTGTCTTTTTATAATCCATGCCGAATCAAAATGAATAATAGCAGAATATAAGTGCTGGAATTGAATTGTATTCTTCCATCTTATTGCATGTGTCATATGCCCTCCACTTGGGGACTTGCTATGATTAGTTTTGCTGATCTGATGAATATCTACTTTATCCACAGTAGATAATACTCTACAGTTTTTTTAAAAAAATGGGTGTTTCTAAATAATTCATTTATGTTCAAATCTATTTTTTTATTAAGTGAATAAGAAAGCAACAAATAACAACTACCACACTGACAAGGGCTAAGCTTCCAAAAATACCCAAATCCGTGCAGTATAAAGTCGTACAAAGCCAACAACCCCCCAACCCCACCCTCCCCCCCCAAAACAGCCCCTACCCCCACCCCCAACCAACAGAAGCCAAAAGACGTAACTTTCAAATACCGAAGGCCCGTGTTCTGGTGGCCCCCAGCTGACCCAAGGAATCACCCATCCCTCCCTCAACAACCCTAAAGAAGAAAACTAATAAAAAGAGGAAAAAGAAAACAAAAAACAAAAAACAAAAAAAAAAATGAAAGTAAGGGGGAGCGGTGCCCGAACCCAGGAGATGCCTAGAGCCTCAGCCCAGCTAAACCAGAGGATTCAACAGGAGACTACGCCCTCTAGGAGTTAAGGAGTCCAAATAAACTCCCCAGACAAGCAAAAAGTGACGTCGGCGACGAGGGTGGCCAACAGCCTCACGGGCCTCCCACATGGCCAAATTATGCACCAGCGCTCTCCAGGACCAAAAAGAGGGAGGCTCCGAGACAGTCCAAGATTTCAAAATGCATTTGCGAGCAAGGAGACACACCTTACGACACCAAAGGCTACCCCCTCTAGGAAGACCGCGAAAGGCCCCAGGAAGATCAAGAACCAGCTGCTCTACAGTACCCACAATAGCACTCACAAATAACCCACGGAAATATCGAGCAATAGCCCTCCAAAAAACCTGTATAGTCCAACAATCCCAAAAAGAGTGAGCGAAAGTATTGGGGGCCCTGCCACATTTCAAGCACAAAGGGGAGTCAATACCTCCCATTTTATGCAATTGGACTTGAGTAAGATAGGCCCTATAAATCACTCTAACATAACACTCACGATACTCCGCCCCCGTAATCAGATAAGGGACCCCACGCACCGCTCGCAAAACATCCCAAGCACCAAGATCTAGGCCAAGTTCACGACCCCAGCTTCGCCTAAGCTGCGACACCTCCTTAGTATCCATAAGCTCCAACAAGGCCCTATATAATGCCGACACCGAAGTAAAAGCCACTGCCACCCCATCAAAAAATAACCGAAGACGCACCCCCATCGGGAAAGCAAGGCGATCCTGCGGAAGGGAAAGAATATAATGCTTAACCTGCCAATAGGCAAAAATATCTCCCCAACCCCCACCCAATTGATCCCTCAAAGCGGCCAAAGGCTGCAGACCGCCCTCCTCCGTCAACAGATGTTCCAAAAGATGAAAGCCGCGGGCCGCCCAGTCGAGAAAAGCCTGGCTATCCCGGCCGGGCGCAAAGGCCAAATTCCCCCGTAGGGGAAGTTGATTCGACACCCTCGGGTCCCCTCCCAGTCTGCCGACCAAGCTCTCCCACACAGCACGCATAGACTTCAAAGAAACACACGCACGGAACTCCGGGGGAAGATCCGTAGCGGGCAAGTGTAAGAGACTGTTCAAGGTATGAGGAGCATAGAAGGCCCGTTCAAAATCCAACGGAGTATACTGATGTTCATCCAGGAGCCAGTCTTTCAAATGGCGCAGCAAACAGGCCTCATTATAAAGGCCAAAATCCGGAAGTCCCAGTCCTCCCTGTCGCCAACCTCCCACCAAATAGGATAAACGAACCTTCGGTTTGCGCGAATTCCAACAAAAACGGGACAGCAAACGATATAAACCGTTGACATCCTTTTTCAACAAACGAAGCGGCAACGTCTGCATCACATACAGCCATCGCGGAAAAATCACCATGCGAACCAAAGAGATGCGGCCCAACAGGGTCAGAGGGAGGCCCTCCCAGGCCTCCAGCTGGACCTTAGTATCAGCCAAAAGCTTGGGAATATTAAGCGAATAAAGCTGAGACGTGGAAACCGAAATGTAGACCCCCAAATATCGAAAGGAGCCCTGGGCCCAGCGTAAAGGAAAAGAGGCGCCCCACCGAACCTGCAGTGCCTGTGAGGACGGCAAGGCCTCAGATTTAAGCAAATTCAAACGGAAGCCTGCATAATCCCCATACTCTCTCATGGTCTCCAAAAGAGCCTGCAAAGAAGAAGAAGGGTCCGTCAGAAAAGCCAAGAGATCGTCCGCAAAAGCAGCCACCTTAAAGCTCTGATCCCCCAACTGAATCCCCCGAATAGTCGGATTCGAATAGATATCACGAAGGAGGGGGTCCAGCGTCAACACGAACAACAAAGGGGATAGCGGACATCCCTGGCGAGTTCCCGTATGAATCTCAAACAAAGATGAACGACAACCATTTACCCACACAGAAGCCTGTGGAGAAGCATATAATGCCCGTAGCGCTGAAACGAAACGACCCCCGAACCCATATTTATCCAAAGTAGCAAACAAAAAATCCCAACGGACGCGATCAAATGCCTTCTCAGCATCAAAACTAATAAGAAGAGAAGGCGCCGCAACTCTTGAAGCATACTCCAAAGAAATCAAAATTCTGCGCAGGTTCTTAGCCACCGATCGACCCTTAACAAAACCCACCTGAGACTCATGGAGAAGAAGCGGCAACACCCGTGCCAATCGGTTAGCCAATATCCTTGCCAGCAGCTTAACATCAAAGTTAAGTAGCGAAATAGGTCTATACGATTCTGGCAGAGTAGGATCCCTTCCGGGCTTCGGAAGAACAATAATCTGCGCTACATTAAGGTGTTCAGGCATCGCCTCAGCATTGATCATCACATTAAACATGTGAGCCAGTGGCGACCCAATTTCAGATTGCAAGAGTTTATAGAATTCAGCTCTATACCCATCAACTCCAGGGGCTTTCAAGGTAGGACTTTGTGCTATAGCCAGTTCCACCTCTTCCACCTCAATAGGCGCGTTCAACTGACCCGTCTGCTCCTCCGAAAGACACTAAATAATTCATTTATAATACACACATTTACATACTACAGATCAGCATGCATCGCTTTCCCTGCAAGACTTCTTCATGAAGGGACTTCAAATTGTCATAAAAGTACCATTTAGCCATTTTTATTTTCAATCCTTGCTAATACATTCATTACCATAAGATGACAGCTAAAAAGCAAACCACATTTCTGTGACATTATTTAGTTTCCTTAACATTATATGATAAGTATTATTCTCTTCTAAATTTGTAAATACAAATCCATTGACTAAATAACTATAAGTACATATAAGTACATTTTTTGTTTCTCACAAGAGTTTGTTCTAGCTAAGAAGGCATTTTTTTATTGTAATCTGATTATTTCAATTATAATGATTACAAATACTTTGAACAATGTATAGCATAATAGATTTTCAGCCCCATTTTACCTAGGGCATATAGTTCAAAAATGGAACATTCAAGTGGAGACATGCGCAATTTCCAGCCAGTTTTACAGAAGGCCTGGAGAATGCAGAGCCTTTTGCAAAATGTGTATAAAGACATGCAGGTGATCACCTATATTTACAGGCATAAACAGAAGACGGAACTATTTTACCATAAAACTCATTCTAAAAAAATGAGCAGTCTTATGTGTTCAAGTGATGAGTTTTGCAACCTCTACTCCTGTAAGTACCAGTGCTTATGCATTTAAGTCCTGGATTCCAGAAAACTACATGTATTATAGTTGCCAATTAAGGAGCCAAGCACTGTTTCCTCTAAGCTGAGTGGAAGTCCTATTTTAAGCCTATTCTATATAGAAGAATAGGCACCTAGATGTTAGCTATAACATGCATTAATTGTGCATTAATTAATCTAATCTAATTTCCATTTTATATACTGGATTATTCCAGCAAGAACTCAAGCCGGTTAACAAAGTTTAAAAGAGTATAATAGAAAACAATAATGAAGGTAATAGAAAAATTTTCAATAAATTAGATCAGTCCTCAGTTAAGAATCTCTGAAAGAGATACGTTTTCAGATTTTTCCTAAAAAGTGATAGAGATAATGACGTTCTGATAATCGAGGGAAGATTGTTCCAAACTTTTACCAAGGAATAGGCTAAGGAATGTGAGAATTTACCTAGGGTTTTAATCCCTTTAACAGAAGGGAAAATCCATTTAAATTTATGTGTATTCCTGGTAGTGTGAAACCTAAGAGAGTTAAATGATAGAGGTAATAAAGGTGAAAAAATTCCGTGTGTGTGTATTTGCATGCGCCACCCATGTGTACACTCACCAACAAAGTATGCACAATCAAAACAAGAGTGTGTACCTTTCCACTAGTCAATATTTTATAAGTGGCCACCTACATAAATGACTAGAATGCTTTCATTTACATGTATTCTTGCTGCCTAAAACCAGGAGGCTCTTTATACGATTACTCTCATAGTGCTACACCTCTGTCATTTTATTCCCTGATGCCACAGAGTTCCATTGGTTGCTTCGTTTTTTTTGTTTTTTTTTTACATCTGGTCTCTCTTATCTCCGTTTATCTTTTCTACATCTTCATTTAGTGTCAGACACTTTAATTCTCTAGTTCTATCATTTAAACTTCTGCATTTGCATGTAGACACCCAAATGTATTATTTTTATTCCTTTTCACAACTCACTTATTAGAGATTGATTCAGATAATTTGCAATTATTCGTATTTGTCTGCTCTTTATTTAAATCCACAAATTACGTCAGCATTTTTGACACCTTTGCTATCAAATGCTCTAACATTCCCCTGTTTAAGAGCATTGAGGGTCATCTGAGCAGTTTTCATAATCTAAAACAGAGTGGAAAAGTAGCCATAGGGAAATTGGAGTGACAGAGATGCTGAAATGGAGTTACAATAATTGATAGAAAACAAAGAAGGACAGATGATAAAGGACAAAGAAATGGAGGGGAGGGCTGTGCTCTAGGGCCAGCATTGGAAAGATCTCTTCTTAGGCATCTGGAGAAATGGGGATATGATCAACTCTCCTTTATTTAGCTGTCTGCTTCAGCTCCTCCATGTTTGCCTTCTACGGGAAGGGGTAAAATGCGGACCTCACGGACCTGACGGACCTCGCGGATCTAAACCTGCACGTCCTTAAAAATCTGAGGTCCGTGCCGCTTGTAGTTAGTTTCTGGCTCTGACAGACCTCGGTGACAATTTAGTGCTCACGGATCCGTCTCAGCATAGGGAGGGGAAAGTATTAGGGCTGTTCTCCCTGGAAAAGAGGAGACATGATAGAAACCTTCAAAATCCTGAAGGGCATAGAGAAAGTGGACAAGGACAGATTCTTCAAACTGTGGGGAACCACAAGCACTAGGGGTCACTCGGAGCAATTGAAAGGGGACAGGTTCAGAAAAAATGCTAGGAAGTTCTTTTTTACCCAGAGGGTGGTAGACGCATGGAACGCTCTTCCAGAGGTTGTGATAGGCCAGACCACAGTACAGGGGTTCAAGGAAGGTTTGGATAGGTTCCTAAAGGATAAAGGGATTGAGGGGTACAGATAGAAACAGAGGTAGGATATAAAAATGGTCAAATCACTTCACAGGTCAAAGGACCTGGTGGGCCACCGCGGGAGCGGACCGCTGGGCGGGATGGACCTCTGGTCTGACCCAGTGGAGGCAACTTCTTATGTTCTTATGTCAGCACTACAATGTCATTGAGGTCTGTCAGAGCTGATTTACTGGGGCTACAGGAAACCAGTTTAAAGGATTCGTTTTAGAGCCGCTCCAGCACTAGCACTAGTCTCTGGCTCTGACAGACCTCGGTGACATTATAGCGCTGACGGATCCTAATACTTTTCCCTCCCTATGCTGAGATGGATCCGTCAGCACTAAATTGTCACCGAGGTCTGTCAGAGCCAGAAACTAACTACAAGTGGCACGGACCTCAGATTTTTAAGGACGTGCGGGTTTAGATCCGCCAGGCCCGTGAGGTCCGCGTTTTACCCCTTTCCCCATTCTACTTTCCAAATTCTGGGCTCATTCTTTGAATTTTAGCTGCTCTTTGCCTCAGATACACACCTAAATTTCATGCCAGCAGATAAACATACATAAATCACTCACTGCAAATTACTCAATAGCTAGCAGGTATCTTTTTTTTTTTTTTTTTAGATTACTCAAACATGCCCAGACAGGCCCCCCCCCTTAAATCAATACATCCTGTGTCATTAACATATGTAACGAGTGGCCTTATAAAATAGGCATTTGCATGTATATGCCATTGACACTTGTAAACGCTGCACAAGGCTTCTATAATGATATTACTACTATTACTGTTAATTATTTCTATGGCACTACCAGACGTATGCAGTGCTGTACAGAGTCACAAAGAAGACAGTCCCAGGATGTCATGGATACAGTTAAGGGGAACAGTTAATCTGCTGGCTGGGTTGGAGGGCAGTGGGGAGTTGGGTTATGGATTGAAGGCTATATCAAAAAGGTGGGATTTCAGTATGCTTTTAAACCCGGGAAGGGCAGGGGCTTGGTGGACAAACTCGGGTAATTTATTCCAGACATTAGAAACAGCTAGATGAACAAAGTCTGGAATTGGCAGTGGAGGAGAAGGGTACAGCTGTGAGCGGCTTATCTGAGGAACAGAGTTCTCTGGGAGGTATATGAGAAGAGAGAGAGATATTCTAAATCTTAAGCAACATTTTATTTCCTCATGCTTTCTTAGATCATGCCCCATTTTTTTCTATTCAGAACCAGCTTACCCATTAGGCAAATTAGATGATTGCCTAGGATAACAGGTTCTGGGAGGCAGCAAAAAACAGCTGCACTGAAGGGAAAAGAATATGTCCTGGTAGCTATACAAACTCAAATAGCCATCAGAATGTACTTGTTTTTGCAGGGAGGGAGGACAGTTTTCAAATACCCATTTATCTGGATAAATGGCTTTTAGACAATGCCCTTTACAAGTGGCTTGATCAACTGAAAGAAAAAAAAAAATAGGAAGACTTACAAATGCAAGAACTGTGGGTGAAAATGTTTATAGTTTGCCTTTGCCTTAGAGCAGGGATGTCAAAGTCCCTCCTCGAGGGCCGCAATCCAGTTGGGTTTTCAGGATTTCCCCAATGAATATGCATGAGATCTATTTGAATGCACTGGTTTCATTGTATGCTAATAGATCTCATGAATATTCATTGAGGAAATCCTGAAAACCCAACTGGATTGTGGCCCTCGAGGAGGGACTTTGACACCCCTGCCTTAGAGTGTTACATTTAAGAACTGGACAAAACGTTCACAAAACTTTCTGCACAAGGTTTTGCATGCAAGATTTTCCTGTGGAACTTTTGGGTGCATTGAGTGGAAGAGAAGCAAAGTGGTTAGAGCTGCTTCCTAAGGTTGTGGGTTCAATCTCAGTACAGCTGCTTGTAACCCTTGGGCAAATTACCCAACCCTCCATTGTCCTAGGTACCATAGTTAGATTGTGAGTCTGCCAGGACAGATAGGGAAACTACTTGGAGTACCTGCTTACTATTTAATGTATTGTAGACCACTTTGATATTTGCAGAGGAAAGGCAACCATAACCACAAGTGCAAAAGTGTCTTTTGTCGATGCTGTGTCTGTTTGTATGTCCACCTATCCATGCACATGTTGAAATTCAGAAGCTGCTGTGTAGATTTGCTTGATGTTCGACATGGGGAATTGAGACTAAACATTGTTAGGAAACTGTAATTTTGGCTTTAATTGATGCAAAACTTGATAATATCTAGGCGCAGTCCCCTGTTCCAACTTTCATTCACTTAAAGTCAGGGAAATATGAGTACTGTACAACTTTGTGCATGCTTATAGCAGACACTTCTATAGGAGGGGCCTTAGGCATCTGGGCCAATCAGAACCTTAGGCCCCTCCCAGCATGCACCAAAGAGGGAAAAGGCCCACCATTTTGAAGAGGCAAGCCTGCTGGCTGGAGGGATTAGATATCATTCCAGTTGGCCATTGTGAACAAGGTAGGGGTCATCAGAGGCATGGCACAACAGCAGCGGTGGAAAGGAGTGGACATCCCTCCCACTGCCTGGGGGCTGTCGGGTGGTTCAGTTTATGGCAGTGGTGGGAGGGAGTGGGTATCCCTCCCGCTGTGGGGGGTGTCGGGGGGTTGTTTTACGGCAGTGGCGGGAGAAAGTGGGCATCCTTCCCACTGCTGGGGTTGTGTGAAGGGAGAGGTTGCTTTATGGCAGCAGCAGGAGGGAGTGGGCATCCCTCCCACTGCCAAGGGTGTGTGTGTTGGGTGGGTTGGTTGACGGTGGCGGCAGGAGGAAGTGGGCATCCCTCCCACTGCCAAGGGTGTGTGTGTTGGGTGGGTTGGTTGACGGTGGCGGCAGGAGGGAGTGGGCATCCCTCCTGCCATTCTTCAAATTTTTAGTCTGTGCATGTGCCAATCGCTATCAGCAGCGATCGGCACATGCAAATGTAGTGACTCTCTGTGAACCTCATTTGCATGCGCAGTTTTTAAAGAATGACTCGCGTTCTTGAAATCATTACTCGAC
This sequence comes from Geotrypetes seraphini, assembly GCF_902459505.1. NCBI lineage: Eukaryota > Metazoa > Chordata > Amphibia > Gymnophiona > Dermophiidae > Geotrypetes > Geotrypetes seraphini. Next base: position 105,515,145 of record NC_047085.1, on the reverse strand, counting down.
AGCAGCCCATTGGATTTTACCGCAAACATATGAGAATCTTCCCCTTAGTATTTTATAGACCTCTATCCTATCTCTTCTGAGCTATCCAAGCTGAAGAGCCCTAGTCTCTTACCCTTCCTCATTAGAACTCATCTCATCCCCTTTATCATTTTCATCATCCTTCTTATTACCTTTTGTAATTCCACTATATCTTTTTTGAAATGCAGTGACCAGAATTGCCTATTCAAGGTGCAGTCACACCATGTAGGGATATAAAGGCAGTATAACATTCTCCTCTTTGTCTTCCATTTTTTTCGTAATAATTTCTATTTGCATTCTTACCTACCCCAGCACACTGAGCTGAAGGGTTTCAATGTATCTAGGTCTTTTTTTCCTGGGTGGTGTCTCCTAGTGTGGAAACTTGCATCACATAGCTCTATCGTAATAGCATTGATCAATAAAGAGAAATTATAAAATAAATCACATGGAAACACAGACTATAAGGCAGATTACCATTAGTATTTGTGATAAATTGTGTGTCATAAACACAATTATGTTCGTTACCTATTCATATGGACTTTGATAACTTGGGGGACAGTGTGCTAAACTGTAGCTAAGATCACAGGAATGGTTTGGTCCCATGAGAGAATTTTCCCTTGATACCAGGAGGACATTTACATAATCACCATAATTCTATAAAAGGTGCTAAAATTTGTACAGGCAAATGTGGGCATGCTCCCAATTTGCACATGCAATTTAATTGAATAATCAGCCAATTAACACCAACAAGCAATTATTGGTACTAATTGGAATTGGTTAAAATTTACATGCATATTTATAGGCACAGGATCCATGTGTAAATTTCACACATGGTTCCAAAAAGGGAGCATGAGAGGGTCAGGGCGGATCAGGGGCATTCCTTTAATTTGTGCATGTGGTTATAGAATAAGGGAGAAAACACACCTAATTTAGGTGTGAGAATTTGCACCCCGTTTCAGTTGGTGTAAATGGTCGTGCCTAAATTTCGGCACAATTCCCGGTGCCAAGTGTTATTCTGTAATTGACACTTAACTTTGAGGGCACTGTATAGATAATGCCGAGTGCCGTTTTTATCAGCAACAATTTTTAGGCACCATTTAATAGAATGTAGTCCAATATGTAAATGAGTTATGTGATGAACATTTTCCAGAAAAGTTCATGCAGAAGGGCAGACTTTTTTTTTTTTTAAATGTAACTATAACCCTCTGTCTCCCCAGGGTATCATTAAGCTGCAGAAGAAATTGCTGATATGTGCAAATTGATAATAAGCTGGTCTGTGTGGTTCCTGAGCTCATTAACAATATTGCAGGATTTGTGTGTTAGCCTTTGCCAATGGAAAATTGGATGCTGAAAAACAATACTTGTGTCCATTAAAATTATATGTCATTTGCTGGTTTTGAGTGCATTGCTACATGTAAAGCTATTTGCAGCCTAGTATATCATCCCCTTGTGTTTAAAAACCAGCAGTCCCCATAGAAATTAAAACTGACCTGTGTGCAACCTTTATTCACAGAAGTTTGCCCGGGCTGAGTAGAAGCAATGTGTGTGGACCTTCTACCAGAAAGCCCCCCCCCCCCCTCATGCTAAAGTTTTTCAAGTTTTATTTAAAATTTGATGAATCACTTAATCTTAATACAAAGCGATGAACAAGTAAAAAAAAATAATAATAATACATCAGTACAAATAACATAGACAAAACACATAACATAAACAGGACCGAAAGGGAAGTGGGGGAAGAAATACAATCTATGATAGTAAATGAGATGAGTAAAGGATATAACAATAGGGAGGGATAAAAATAAAATAAAAAATAAAGATCTAAGGCTGGAGTTAAAAAGTATGACCTAACTATAAAAAACAGTCAAAAGCATCTAAAAAGAAAGCATTGTAACTTGCTTTTAAACCTATCGATGAGACGTTCTTCCCTTATGTGTATTGGGATGGAGTTCTGCAATTACAGAGCAACAACTAAAAAAAATATGTTGTCTCCGTGTGTTAATGGATTTGAGAGAGGGAACAACCAGCAAATGTTGATCATTAGATCTAAGGGCCTGTTTTACAAAGCCACACTAGCAGCTGCAGTGCGGTAACAGCCCCGAAGCCCATAGAGATTTAAAGAGCTTCGGGGCTGTTGCCGCACGGCTTTGTGAAACAGGCCCTAGGTGATCGGGTGGGGGCATAGGGTATAAAGACTCTTGTCAATAAAGGAAGGAGATTTATAAAGTATTGATTTAAGGCTTAGTAGGCATATCTTGTAGGTTATTTGATGTGCCACCGGAAGCCAATGAGATTTTTTGAGAAGTGGTGAAACATGGTCAAATTTCTTTGCTTTCCATATGATTCTCAGGTGCAGCCTGGGTAGAGGCAGGGCAATTGCAGTGTCAAGGAGAAGGGATGTTTGATCTTGGGGGATAGGGAGATGAAGGGGAGGTGATGAAGTTGTTGGAGGGGGAGGAAGAGGACGGGGACAAGCTATATTATGGGGCAAAGAGGTTATCACGTGTCGAAATCCCAAGTTCTTGGGACATTAGATACTCTTGAGCTAGCCCTGAGAAAGAAAGTTTTAATGCCCTATAAGAATACTCTATTCATTATAGAAAAGTGTAAAATTTTAAGAAATAGAATATAGTAAAATGAGAAAGTAAAGGAAAAAGTGAAGAGCCAAGAGAACAGGGAACTAATACTTTCAGAAATGTATTGCTGCCCAACCAAATCTATCATTCATTTAACTATTGACCAGACATAGTAAACTTTTCTTCCACAGGCTCAATTCAGGGAAAAACCTTTTGATCCAGGTTCATGGATTCACCTAAACTAATCTGCTAGCTAAACTAAAAAAGGTTGACATCAAAACAGGAAGAGGTGATTCAAGCATCTCAATACTAACATTTATAAACATAGTAGATGACGGCAGATAATGACATACAGTTCATTCAGTCTTCCCAATATGATAAACTCATAGCACATGAAATGTTGCAATACTACATATCATAGTAAATGACGGCAGATAAAGACTCAAGTAGTCCATCCAGTCTTCCCAACATACATGCTCCATAAATTAATTTAGTTTAAATGATCCTTTTTCTTAGATATTTCTGGGCCAGAAACCCAGAGCCCTGCCCAATAGTGTACTTAGGTTCTATCTACTGGAGTCTCTATCAAAGCTCACTCCAGCCCATCTTAACCATCCCAGCCATCAAAACCCTCCCCAGCCCGTCCTCAACTGAATGTCCATATACGGGACACAGGCTGTGCAAGCCAGCCCAGTACTGGCCTTAGTTCATTCAATGTATACCCATTATTTTCTGATTAGAGATCCTCTGTGTTCATCCCACACTTGTTTGAACTTTGTCACCATTTTCTTCTCCACCACCTCCCTCAGGAGTGCATTCCATGCATCAACCACCCTCTCCATAAAGAAGAATTTCCCAACATTACTCTTGAATCTACCACCCCTCAACCTCATATTATGCCCTCTGGTTTTACCATTTTCCTTTCTCTGGAACAGATTATGTTCTACGTTAATACCTTTGAAGTATATGAGCGTCTGAATCTTATCTCCCCTGTCCCTTCTTTCCTCTAGGGTATACATATTCAGGGCTTCCAGTCTCTCATACGTCTTCTGGCACAAACCTCCTACCATATGCCTATTTGGTCTTGATTTGGTTTTTTGCCATTTTCAGGGCACAGACCATAGAAGTCTGCTCAGCACTGGTCTTGCTATTGAAGCTGTCATGGAAGCCCCACTCCAACCCATTTCTAAATCTGTCCAGCCATGATCAAGGAACACTGGCTTTGCTTCCTAATTACTGTAGTTGCCATCTATTAGGAAGTTCAAAAACTTTTTTTTATGTGCATACCAATTGAAAGGATCACAGGAATACTAAAATGTGGTACATAGCTCTGTCAATGCAAGTTATTGTATCTTAGTCTTCTAGCTAAAATATGCTTTATTTGGGGAGGCAATCAAAGTCTAATCAAAAGAATTGTGCTAGCATTTCCGTCATATGAGCTGTACTGCTGAGGACCTCTCCACTCTCAAGATCAAGGGCGCCTTTTACTAAGCTGCACTAGTGGTTTTAGCGCGCTCAGCGCACGCTAAATTGCCGTACACGCTAGACGCTAACGCCAGCATTGAGCTGGTGTTAGTTCTAGCCGCACATGCTAAAATTCTGCGCGCGCTAAAAACGCTCTCGCAGCTTAGTAAAAGGAGCCTCAAGTCTATAATCTCCCCACTATCGCCTCTCTGCTTTATGCATAATAAAAAAAGGAAGATCACATAAATAGTAACTATGAATATATTACCAGGTGCACGCAGTAAAGATAATTTTAGACCTCCTGCTAGCAAGTTAAAGCAGGTTCCCTCTTCATTGAGTGAATCGATATCAAGCATGCTCCTTGCCCCCTCCCATGCCGCCCCAATAGCGTTGGAATATATCTGTGATATATTCACTGAAAGATATTGCCCTGCTGGTTTTCTTGTGTCACTCATTTGTAAGCCTGCCTATCTGGATCCATCAGGATCACCATATTACCATTTGCTTATAGCTGATATCTGATCATGCAGTATGCAGAAGATATCACAAGATCTTCCGAATCTGTAAAACAAACAAAGCAAAAAGTCCTTAATAATATTAGAATAGCTTTCCTAAAAAAAAAAAAAAAAAATCTTTACCAGAGATCATGGTTGTGTCGTCTATAACTTAATCTTGATTTAACAGTGAGTGAAATTTAACAGTGAGTGCATCCAAACTAATACACATTGTTGTTATTAGTCTTATGATCATATGCCCCACATTGATAAACACTGTCTTCTTTTGCAGACTGGGTCTGAAGCATCCAGCTCGGCAGCAGCGCCGGAGGCTGCAGGGAGCAGTGAAAGGGTTAACAGCCAGTCGTCGCGTCACGTGTTCTCTTTCCCTTGGCTAAACTCATTGTCTGAGTGACTGTCTCCCTGCTGTGTCTCTCTATTGTCCTGCCTGTTTGAGCCTTTCACCTGCAACAGATGACTCCTTGCAGCAACTTGCTGGGGAGGGGAGGTTACGTTTTTCGTTATTGTTAACCGAGTCGAGCTCCTTTTGGTCGATGACCCGGTTTATAAAGTTAAGTTTTAGTTAGTTAAAACCAACAAAGGGTTTGCTCGTAAGTTGCCTTAATGTTAGAAATGTGTTGTTGTGGGAGAAGACATATTGAGTTTTGCAATGTTCAATTAAAAAGTATTTTAAAAGTTACTGTAAAGACAAGATGGACGTTGTATGTGGGTAAAACAAACAAACAATAAAAAGTGCTCAAGAAGAACATATGAAACGGAAGTTTAGGAAGGTTGAGAGGGAGGGGGGTCATGTAGTGAAATAGGATGCAGGTAATCAAAAAGCCTCTTTCTCAAACCATCTCTAGTAGTTTCTCTGAAGTTGCTTCAATCACAGTGTAATCTGCACGTGCTGTATAGTAAGATACAACCTAATGAAACAGTTTAAATATCTGTATGTTTTTTGTTCTGAAACAGGAGGAAGGGGGCTAGCTTAGGTGCCATCAGATTTCCTCTGTAGGTATTTTCATGGATCACGATGGTGTGGCCAAAAGCCGGAAAAGAATTAATTCAATTCCAAAATCCACGTTTCAAAAGAAATCAATTCACTATCAGTAGCAGGATTTTCCGCTAACAGTTGTGGTTGTCATGTTTTTGGAGCACTTTTCTGGGGGTGTTAATATATCCTTACCCAACACACGTTTCACTCTTTCTCAGCTTTAAAAGTCTATCTATTGGTTATCCGTTTCTGCATTTAAGACTATAACGAAAGAAAAGTTTTTAGCAATTATCGCTTTGCAGTTTTTGTGAAAAAAAAATATGTAAACATTTTCTTACACAACAAGGTTAACCATACCCTGTGACTATATTATGGAAATGCTTTCAAGAAAAAGTTGGCTTAAATTAACATACAGTAATTTACTCTTTCCCAAAAGAAAAAAAAAAACTATCTCAGATTATATTAACATTGGACTGTAGACTATAAAGCTGATGTGTTCAAACATTTCTTTAGAATGCTGAACATCCTTACCCTAAACTTAGGGGACCTTGAAAAATAAAGTTGAATAAATTACAGAATAGTTTATTTTTCTTTAATGCAATGAGATATATTTTGTGCATGCTGATCAAGGGATTTAGACTCCTTTAACATACTCCCCCCTCCCCTTTTACAAAACTGCGATAGCGTTTTTAGCGCAGGCTAGCGTGCTGAATGTTCTGCTCCTGATGCTCATAGGAACTGCACTAAAAATCGCTCTTGTGATTTTGTAAAAGGGGGAACTGTGTCTACGTTTAAAACTATATACAAATAAACACAATACTATATAATTTTATGCTAAATACAGACTCTTTGGAAGATGAAGATGCTTGTGATTCATGTCCAAATATAGGAGACTTATAGGAGGCTACTAAGCTGGCTGGAGTTCCTGAAGCCATGGAGGCCCATCCACAAGAGGTCTCTGAAGATCATCACTTGGGCGAGTCTACAGCATGTGCAACCACTCTAAGGCCTCCTTTTACGAAACTTCGATAGCAGTTGCTAGCACGGGGAGCCTCGCTGAATGGCCCCCGCTGCTCCCGACGCTCATTGAGTTCCTATGAGCGTCGGGAGCAGCACAGGCCATTCAGCGCGGCTCCCCGCCCTAGAAACTGCTATCGCAATTTCGTAAAAGAGGGGGTAAATTAGAATGTACAGGCTTCTATGGGGAGTGGGTCTAAGAAGGGAAGAAACACAAGTTCTTCTTCACCCAACTGGTGGTGGACACCTGGAACGTGCTTCCAGAGGGAGTGATAGGACAGAGTACGGTATTAGAGTTCAAGAAGGGATTGGACAATTTTCTGAAGGAAAAGGGGATAGAAAGGTATAGATAGAGGGCTACTATACAGATCCTGGACCTGATGTGCTGCCGTGTGAGGGGACTGCTGGGCATGATGGACCTCAGATCTGACCCAGCAGAGGCAAGGCTTGTGTTCTTATGTTCTTAAGAAATGAAAAATGTGCAAGCAAAAAATAATAATAATAATTTATTTCTTATATACCGCTATACCGTGAAGTTCGAAGCGGTTTACAATAAAGATACATTTGACAGTACATGGGATAGAAATGGTTTACAATAAAAATACGTTTATTCAGTACATGGGATGCAAGTGGTTTACATTAAAGATTCATTTTGTCAGTACATGGGATACAAGTGGGTTACACTAAAGATATATTTTATCAGTACATGGGATGCAAGTGGGTTACAATACAAGTGGTTTACTAGCTCCTCTACTAGCAGCAGTGATAACAGCTCTAGTTCCTCTGGCTCCTTCCCCTCAAACTGTTCCTCAGTTGAGGAAGTTCCAGGGGCCAATGGGAGGGACCCAGAAAGTGGCCTACTCTTTATTTTCCTGTCCCACTTATGGGAGATGGTCCCCAAGCGCCTGCCTAAGATGAATAAGAAGTGAAAGAATATTGGGGTTTTTTTCATTTCTTTCAGAGGAGAAAGAAAAGTAGGGGTATGGATGCAAACAGAAAGTAGGGGGATGTTCAGATAAAAGAAAAAAGGAACTAGATGATAGCCTTTTTGTACTTTACAGAAGTAGCAGCCCACTCCAGTAACTCTCAGATATGTCCTATGGTAGCATACGAGGTACATGCACAATGTTCTCATCATGCACCATAACCCCACTGCCCTAACCAGCAGATTAACCATTCCCCCTAACTGTATCCATGGCATCATGTTTGTTGGTCTTGTCTGTTTAGATTGTAAGCTCCTTCGAGCAAGGACTGTGACTCTGTACAGCGCTGTGTAGAGTTAAGGAACTAGGTCATTAGTACTCAGACTTAATGGGGTGGGTCAGAAGAGTGGGCAGACTTGATGGGCTATAGCCCTTTTCTGCCGTCAAATTTCTATGTTTCTATGTTTCTATTCCTGGCTTGAATATGATGAGAAATTTAGGGAAGCAATGCAAGCAAATAATGGGGTACCATGTATGCTAATCTGTGGCTGCATACTATAACCAATAAAATATATTTCATAGCTGGACAGAGCTAGTCCTTTTGGCATAGCAGCACAGCCACCAGGTGCATGGCAGGATGGGTGCTGGTGTTAAAATCAGTCAGCCTGCAGTGTTAAGTGTGGCAAGTGCTGGCATGACTGGTCTGTGTGCGGAGCCAACCACTCCACAACCCTCCTCTCAGTACTTAAATGAGGTAGATCTAGACCAAAAAGCCACATCCTTCATAAGGCTGGAGCACATCAACCCCTGTACCCCAAAAAGGAGACAACCTGAACGATTATGGAAAACTTTTCTTAAAGTTTTAGGATCCAATACACAGCTCCTTGTATAGTCAGAGGGCTAGGACTCAGTCAGTCACAATGCACCCTGAATTGGTTAGAAGCTACATTTAGGTAAGAATCACCAGTCCTTTCTCAGACACATGAACACATGATAGTGTGGAAACCAGTCTCAAATGCATTTCAGATTGGTTGTGCTTCTGGTTTAGGCCCTCTTTAATCAAGCTGTGTTACGGTTTTTTAGCGCCAGCCACTGCATTAAAGCCCTGACACTCACAGGAATTCTATGAGCATTGAAGCTTTTACTGCAGCGGTCGGCAATATAAAACCCTAACAAAGCTTGATAAAAGGGGGACTTAGATGGTAAATTAATTCCTCTCCAGACAATCATCCTAAGCTTAGGAATCTGGATAGAATCTATATTAGAAAGAAAATCTTAAGTCATGTGGTTTCTTCTGTCTTTCAAACTTTGCTATCTCAATTGCACTTACTACAAAATACTGCAGTAAAGAAAATTTTGTATAAATTTAAATTTGATAGAGTGACTCCACTTCTGAGAGAGCTTTCTTGGCTGCCAGTAGCAGCCTGCATAGAATTTACAACTTGCTTTTAAGCTTTTGTAAAGGAATTGCCCATCTGGCAACATTTTATGAGTTAGACCCTATTGAGTATCTAGTCATCTAACTCATGTCAATAAATTGGAAGTTCCAGCAGCCTAATCTGTACACCTGTCCTTGACAAGTAAGAAATTGTTTACTGCGGCAACACCGAGCTTACTATTTATTACTAGTACCCCCCTCTTCTATGAAACCGTGCTAGCAGTTTCTAGCACAGGGAGCCGCGCTGAATGGCCCGCACTGTTCCCGACGCTCATAGGAACTCAATGAGCATCGGGAGCAGCGCGGCCCTCTGCACTAAAAACTGCTAGCGCAGTTTCGTAGAAGAGGGGATAAATGTGAAGAAAATTATCTGAGATTTAGAAAACTCCAGAAATCTTGGGTTTTTGCAAAATATGTCTGACAGTATTTGGTTTTAGTTCTGAATAGTTTTGTCCTGCATTTATTCAAGCCTAGCTTTCTTTAACTGTACTTGTAATGATGATGCTATTGCTTAAAGTAATAATAATAATAATAATAAATGTATTTATATACCACAATAACTCATGGTTCAGTGCGGTTTACAATAAGAAGTAAGAATTGTAAAAACACAGTGCATTTACACTACATTATATATAAAATATAACATTAAGAAATTCTTAACTTATCTAGATTATACATATTTAGATAAGTATAAAAGTCGCCTTTTCTTGATATTGACAGGAATAGGGGTTCAAATCATTACTCATAATTGGAAAAATCATGATAGGATTAATTTTACTTTTTGGTGGGTAACTGTGTGTGTGTACCATGTATAAATATGAAAGGATGATGGCGGAACGTTTGGGAACTAATAAGTCCTTTAATAAGGTATGGGGTCCATTGACTAATTTTATTACATTCTAATTAAGGTCATGTTTCTCTCTTTTTTCGTTAGATTCCTTACACATCCAGGGAGGGTGGGAGGGAGCATGTGGGGTATATAGTTTGAAGAATTAAATTATTTTCTTATTATATTGAAATCACATCATATGCATTATTATTTTATAATTATGATAAGAAGGGGATAAAATGATTGGTTAATGTAGTAATTGTAAAGTTAATAGTGTGTTTTCATGCAGTTTTTCTGATTTATCATTTGTATACATTATCAAAGTTTGAAATGTCAATAAAGATTTACAAAATAAAATAGATTATACATATTTATAAAACAGATACATTTTTAATGATCTTCTAAAGGCCTGGTAAAAAGAAGAATTTAAGATCAAACCACTAAAACTTTTGTGCCAAAGTCCTGCGTGAAAGGATAGGGTTCTATTAAGAAATCTTTTGTATACAGAACCCTTTATTGAGGGGGAAAAATAAGGTGGTGTTTCATGAAGAACGTCTGTTTTCTACTGAATGTCCAGCTCTCTTGAATGTAAACCGCCTAGAAGTCGCAAGATTGTGGCGGTATAAAAGAATAAAGTTATTATTATTATTACTAATTTAAAATGATCTTAAAGTAACTTGGTAGAAGACCATATAATAGTTGACGTCTTTCCAGTTTCCAGAGTGTGCCTACTCATTTCTTCAAAGGCAGTTTATGGACTTTAACAGTTCTTTTAAGAATACATTTAAAGTTCTTTCACTATCATGACCTAGCAAGTAGTTTTATTTTTGTGAGATCCTTTAGGCCAAGGCTGCCCAAGTCCAGTCCTCGAGATCTACTGGCAGGCCAGGTTTTCAGGATATTCACAATGAATATGCATGAGAGAGATTTGCCTGCACTGCCTTCTTGGTATGCAAATCTCTCTCATGCATGTTCATTGTAGATATCCTGAAAACCTGGCCTGCCAGTAGATCTTGAGGACCGGACTTGGGCAGCCCTGCTTTAGGCCATGTGGAGCTAAGGGTCTCACTGGTATAAAAAAACTTTATTATTATTATTTAGTGATCATACCCAAGAAGCAGCTAGAGAAATACAAATTCATACATAATCCGTCCTGTCCTGAGGAGAGATCTGTCAACGAAGTAAGTTTTGTACCTGTACTGCATGCTTCCTTCAATGAGGCAGTGAAATTAGTTCAGAAATGTAGCCCCAATGCCCTGACGGCTAAAACAGACATTGACTCAGTCTTTAAGTCCACCCAGATAGCTTCTCCTTACTAGGCTTTAATTTTCAGGCCAGTTTTATTTCAACAGATGCCTGCTGATGGGTTGCTCCATAATCTGCTCTCATTTTGAAGCTTCCAGCTCTTGTGTACATCTGGTCACTCCTAGGGTAGCATCCAACTGCAGCATCATTCACTATCTCAATAATTTCCTTTTTTGGGTCCCAGTCACTCTGGGGTAAGCCAGCGGATATGGCATTTCATATCAGTTGCTGAGCATTTCAGAATCCAACATGTTCAAGGTACACTAAGATGGTAGGTCCTGAACTTGGAATAGAATTTGACTTCATGCAAATGACCTTTATATTATCACAGGACAAGTTAGCCATGCTCAGGAGTAGCCAAGAAAGTAACCTCCAGTGTGCAATTGTTCCTTGGTCATTTGATCATTGCCTGCAGAATAATCATAACAGGTAGGTTTCTTAAATACACTAGCAGCAGCAGTAATGGCCAGGATATGGAGGACATTCTATTTCCTCAGAATCAAGGCCTAGATTTGTGCAGGTGGAAGGCTTTCCTGGAGATCTATAATGGATTATGAGTGTGGAAGGGGAAGCCAGTGTCCAGCAGTGTCCTGAATTCTGACACACTGGGGGGTAGAGATTTGGGATCTACTTTCAGATATCATGATGCATTGCACAATGGCCCAATACTTGGATAATGGCAAGGGTTATCCTAAATTTTACCTTCTTGGAACATTTCTCATTCTGGTGGCCCTCATTATATAGAAGAACCACTTGTAACACAAGGGGGTGGTGGTGTTGTCAGATAATAAGGCTGTTTTAGAGGTGACTAACTGCCAATCAATGCACTGTGAGAGAGTGGTTAATTTGCTCAAAGAATTTGTGTTGCGATGTCTGTTGCTTAATATCATGGTGTAGGTCAAGCATGTTCCAGATTTCCAAAATAGAACTGCTGAATTTTTCACTCCGAGCGGAAGCCCTTTTCAGGACTTTGGCCCAGGAAGCAGACTCCAATGGAGCCACAGTCCCAGAACATCTATTGAAATCCAGATCCCAGCAGTATGGGAATTGTACATAGGAGTCTTGTACCTGGAGTTTCCAGCAAGTTGAAGAATATGCAAAGAAGCGAGGGTTGACTGCATGACACCTTCTTCATCTTACACATCTCTTCCTCCTACCCTATGCCACCTCATCACATAACTGTCTTTCTACCCCTCCCAAATTCTAATTGATGTTGCCTCACTGCCTCTTGTTGTACACCATCTTGAACTGAAAAGGTATGACGGGTTATAAATAAAGCTTTTATTATTATTATTGTGACAGAACAGATTATAGTCACCTACATCATACATGAGAAAGGGGGAGCATCTTCAAGATGGCTGCTGCTTGCTGCTGCTGAGTAGACGCGTATGAGTGTCTTGCTTACCTTTGGGAACATGCCTAAGAGAAGGGGAAGAAGCGTCGGTGGTGCCTCCCGACGCTCGGAGACCCCTCTGCCTGCAGTGGATGCCATTTTTAGGCGTCTTTTGAGTGAGCAGGTTTTGTCGGGGAATCGCCCGCTGGGAGCGCCAGCAGAGAGTAGTGCCGCGGCGAACTCCCTTGGGCTAGAAGTCTCTCTGAGCCCCGACGTAAGGTCACCGCCCCTGCAGCCGTTGCCGCTGGGAGCAAGCTCACCGCGAGAGGAGAGCACGCCGGAGGAGGAAGTGTTTTCCTCTCGAGAGGCCAGCATGTCGGAGGGCTTGCAATTGAAGACAGCTGAAAGTGAGTTACTCCTTTTAGAAAAACCGGCGGTAGGAACAACTCCAGCTAAAGGGGATCAAGGCTCCGGAGAGGTAAAACAGCCGAGTGAACATTTATTAATGACACAACCAATTTTTGTTTCTCCTGTTAGATCTTCTGAAGTCACTCTAGACTCTCTCTGGGACTTAGTGTCCAATTTTGGAAATGCCCTTAACTTACAGGTAAAAAATTTGGACAAAGAAATACAAATCCAGAAAGAAGAGATAAAAACTTTAAAGGAAGAGACTGTATCACTGAAATTAGAGATCCAAGAAGAAAAGAAGAACTTAAAAACAATTAAGAGTAACCAAGATTTATTTGTTAAAGACAATACGATTATGCAGAGAAAATTGGAAGCTTTAGATAACAATATTCGGATTAATAATTTGCGATTAATTAATTTTCCTAAAGTATTATCAATTTCTCCACGAGATATGATAAAGCGATACTTTCTGGAAATTCTTAAAATACCTGAAAATGCTTTACCACCTCTTACAAAGGTTTACTATTTACCTATAAGAAATCAGGATCCTCAAAAGAAAGAAGATGAAGGAATACCACAGAAAGAATCCTTGGACGTTTCCACTTTGTTAGAGCAATCAGATAGAGAATTGGCTATTCCAGCCACTCTCTTATTGACTGTGGCTTTAGCCCCAGACAAGGATTGGATTCTTAAACTTTTCTTTAAAAATAGGGCCAAGGACTTTTTGGGGTTTCATATCCAGATATTTCCTGATGTCTCGAGAGAGACTCAGAAGAGAAGAAGGGAATTCTTAATGTTAAAACCAGGAGTGACTCAAATAGGGGGTTTATTTTTTCTTAGGTATCCTTGTAAATGTGTCATAAGATACCGTTCCTTGAAATATGTATTTGTAGATCCAGCTCACTTGACTACTTTCCTTTCTGCGAAATGTCTTGAGTCTGTAGAACCATCTGTACCATTGTGATAATAATAATTAGCTCACCTCTCAGCAGTAGTTTAAGTGATTTTTCTTGTTAAAACGTTTTACTTTAATTTAATTTCTACTCTTATCGTTAATCTTGGATCTTAATTTGAGGACTAGTGTGTGATTAAGTTAGGATGTATACTTTCTTTATTATTTTGAATTGCTTTCAGGTTTGAGAGTAAATAATATTATTGTTTTCTTGATCTCACTTTCTATACAAGATGATATGCTTGACAATAAATGTGTAAATTTTATAAATAAATAATAAAAAAAAAAAAAAGAGAAAGGGGGAGCATCTTATGAACTGGTCACTGCTAATTTGGTGGTCCTCTTCTCTAAAACTAAGGGTTACAGGGGTATTCATGGTGAGGAGTGTCATGGTGGGTTGGCAGAGAAGGCTAGCTCCTGCCAAGTCAATTTGAGGTGGCCTATAACACACCAAATGCTTTTAGATCTATTGCATGTAATGCACATGGTTGGAGAGAATACCTTTGAGACCTTTCTTTTCAGGGCAGTACTGGGTGGTACTGCTTGAGCATGGACCTCTGCTAAAAAGCCCCAAATCCATGCTGAATACCTTTGGAGTGTCCCAGGAAGATTTTAACCAGCAGTGGCAGGGAGAAGGAAAGGGGAAGGGAAATGCTAGACACGGGACTGGAGAAAGAAAAGAGATATGAGATTTTGGATTTGGGTGGGTAGTGAGAAGAATGGAAGATACTAGACCTATTTATTTTATGTATTTAAAATAATTTATAACCCACCTATCCACAAATCTAAGCGGGGAACAGAAATCACATACAAAGTAGCAATAAATAATAACACTAGATGTTCCAGATACTAAGAGAGGCAGGAAGGGTTTCTCAGTTCTGGTGGGAAAGGGAAAGGCCCTGCCCTACATGTTGGGATTAGGTTTTCCAGATGTCCAGACATGTCCTCATTTTGTAAGGAGCACGCACACACATACACCACCAGATCCTGCAGGGGTGGGGAGATAGCATTATAGCAATTCATTATAGATCTCCAGGAAAGACTTAAAGATCTCAATATGTATACTTGGGAGGAAAGGCGGGAGAGGGGAGATATGATAGAGACATTTGAATACCTACGTGGCGTAAATGCGCATGAGTCAAGTCTCATTTGAAAGGAAGCTCTGAAATGAGAGGGCATAGGATGAAGTTAAGAGGTGATAGATTACTCCTGAGCCTAAGGAAATACCTTTTTACAGAAAGAGTGGTAGATGCGTGAAACAGTCTTCCAGAAGAGGTGGTGGAGTCAGAGACTGTGTCTGTATTCAAGAAAGCGTGGGATAAGCACGTGGGATCTCTTAGAATGAGGAAGAGATAATGGTTACTGCGGATGGGCAGACTGGATGGGCCATTTGGCCTTTATCTGCCATCATGTTTCTAGGTATTTCTTTGATTTCTGTTTATAATATAATGTTATTGTGAACACTTTTTCTTTTTTATATATGACACTGATACAAGTTTAATTTATTAGTTTTATTACATATGATTTGATTTTATTTTTATTGTCTTATTTTGATTTTATAGCTTTTACCCTTTTTACAAGGCCACATTGGGTTTGTGATCAATAAATTGAATGAACATAAGTCTGTTGATTTGCTATTTGTTTGTTCCAAGTTTTGGTCTGCAGACCGATACTTGTTTTGGACTTTTTTATGAGGTAATCTAAGGAAATACTTTTTTACAGAAAGGGGGTAGATGCATGGAATAAGTATCCCCTTAGAGGTTGTAGAGACAAAAATTGTGTCTGAGTTCAAGAAGGCATGGGACAGGCACATGGGATCTCTTAAGGAGAGATGGAGATAGTGGTTGCTGTTGGTGGGCAGATTGGATGGGTCATTTGGTCTTTATCTGCCATGATGTGTCTATGGAGATCATAATCAAATCAGAAATTATAAACGTCAAAAAAAAATGTTCTAAATCAACACTTGGATGTCCTAATTGCCAGGATGTCCAAGTGCCGATAATAATACATAAAATAGTATAGAACTGTTAGAAACAGAGAAGAAATAAGGTGCCTGGTTTATTATAGCATTCTTTAGAGGCTATCTGTTAACTGCTTTTTATTTTTCAAAGTTTAGTGGCTCTGCATCTCGGAGCAAACATTGTACCTCCCAATTAGCTTGCGTGCTGGCATGCTAGGTTGTCTCTAAGCACACTGGTTCTTCTGTGCTCAGAGTTTTGTAAAGAAAAGGAAATTATATATCAGAAATGTTGCTCAGGAAAAATTGTATTAGCATCTTCCATATCTTCCCCTCAACTGCTTACAAGGAATAAAGGTGGAGTCTGGAGAAGGAACTATCAGCACAGTCATACAGATGACTTCAGAGGGAGGGTATATTCTGGAACAACTTGCTACACCATTATGGTGGTGGATACACATTGGAATGCTCATTTGAAATAGGTCTGAATAAGAAAGAAGTCTATTCTTGAGTAGGTATTATGAGGTGGTGAGAAGTGAGAGTATTCTCTACCCTTTGGATTAAACAAACGCCATGGATCTACAAGGGAGAAGGCATCTTTAAGGGCATGTAAGGCTGTGAATGACTTGGATTTGGAGGGTTTGCAAGAAGATGATCTATCAATATAAATATCTTGAATTTGATTGAAATCGCCTCCAAGTACTAAAGGGCAAGAACTGTATTCTACTAATGCCATCTGAAGGTCTTGGAAAAATTCTGGGTGGTCTAGGACTGGGGCATAAATGTTAAGGAACACAAAGTTCACTGAGTGCAACGCAGCGTGCACCAAGCACCATCTTCCATCCTTGTCCATCGTAGAAGAGTGAACTACAGGAGAGAGTTTATCATGGAAAAATTCTCTCATTCAGGACCTGGCAAACAATGTTATTCACCCAATCTCTCTTACAGATCATGCGGCCACCTCCCTACACCTACTTATCTCTGCCCCCCGCAAAGAATCTTCTTCTTGGAGACTAAACAATGCTTTACTCTTAGACTCAGAAATAGCTGACAAAATTCAATCTTTCACTGCTGAATTCTTCGAACTTAACTCCAAAGATCCAGAAATTTGCCCATCCATTGTCTGGGAGGCTTATAAAGTCTCCCTTAGGGGTGAACTTATCAATCTCGCCTCTTGGAAAAAGAAACAATCCATGAAAAAAGAGAAAGACTTAGAATCTTCTATCAAAGAGTTAGAACTACAACATATGTCTGCCCACTTACATGATCCATCTATTTTTCAACGTATACAAAATCTTAAATACGAATTTAACACTTTAGTTTCCAGTACTGCTAGACGGGATATTTTTATCTCAACCTCTGGACATTATATGGGAGACAACCTTATGGGACGCCCTTTGGCTAGATATCTTAAAACTAAATCCAAACGCCTACATATCACAGCCATTCAAAACCCATTGGGGCAGATGGTTAAAACCCGGTCTCTGATCTCCTCTCAGTTTGAAAACTTCTATACTACTTTATATAAATCTGATTTTTCTGCTTCAGAATCGGGGATAGACTCTTTTCTTGCTTCTTTGGTTCATCCGACCTTATCGGACTCTGTGAAATTGAAACTGGACTCTCCCATTACTGTATCTGAAATAGAAGCCGCAATATCAGCTATGCCTACTGGCAAAGCCCCAGGTCCTGACGGGTTTACCAATGAATTTTTTAAGCAGTTTCGTAATCTTCTGGCTCCTCATCTTCTTTCTTACTATGAATTCCTCCACTCTGATCCAGACAAACAATTCAACTTCACTGAGGCCACTATAGTAGTCATTCCCAAACCTGACAGAGACCCTACCTTGGTTAAAAACTTTCGCCCCATTTCTCTTCTTAATTTAGATTACAAGATCATGGCAAAACTTCTTGCACTGAGACTCAACAAAGTGATCCCCTCTCTTATTCACAAAGATCAAACGGGGTTTATTAAACAAAGGTTTATAGGAGACAATATACGCCTCTTTCATCATATTAATGCCCATGCTAAAACACTCTCAGATCCCGTAATCGGTTTGGCCATAGATGCCGAAAAGGCCTTTGACCGAGTTGAATGGCCTTTTCTATTCCAAATTTTAAAGTGGTACAACTTTGGCCCGTTCTATACAGATTGGATTAAAACTTTATATCATCAACCCACAGCTCGCATTTTAATTAATAATTCTCTCTCCAACAAATTCTCCCTACATAGAGGCACTCGCCAGGGCTGCCCTCTGTCGCCGCTGCTATTTAATTTAGCGTTGGAACCTCTCCTCTCTGCTATCCGACAATGCCCAACAATAACAGGAATTGAAACCACTTATTGTCATATCAAATTAGCAGCATACGCTGATGATGTCCTTCTCTTTATCCGAGATCCTGTTGCTTCCCTTCCCTCACTCGTTAATATTGTCTCTCATTACTCCAAGCTTTCTGGATACTCAGTTAACTGGGAAAAATCAGAAATTTTCCCTCTTAATGATCTCATTTACCCCTCAGATCTCGCCCAATTTCCCTTCACGTGGTCATACGGAGCTGTAAAATACTTGGGAGTGTTAATACATAAAGATCCGATTCAAACTCAAGATCTAAACATATCTAAAATTAAAAGTTTAGTTCTTAACACCCTGTCTCGTTGGTCTCCACTCTTCCTTTCATGGTGGGGCAGAATAGCTTCTATCAAAATGACCCTTACTCCTCAGATAAACTATACCCTCTCAATGCTTCCCTCCTTATGCAAGAAGAAATTTTTTCATTGGTTGAATAAGAAAATATCTGACTTTGTGTGGAATAACAAAAAACCTCGTATTGCTCTCGACAAGCTGAAAGCCTCTAAAATTAATGGGGGTTTGAATGTACCAGATTTTCATTTTTATTATATCGCATCATTGGCCAAATATGGAGCCAGGTTGGTGAGTCTTGGGTACTAGGGTTAATAATCCAATGATTATTAACCCTAGTACCCAAGACTCACCAACCTGGTTTGACCTGGAACGGTTTTTATGTGCACCATTACATGTTTCATGCTTGTTGACGGTGCCAGTGCCCAAACTTTTGAGAAAATACTCCTTATTGAGTGCAACGCAGCATGCCCTTCATATACTAGACGTAATCGCAGAGATTTCAATTAAAGACAGTCCACTCTTGTCCATTTGGAATAACCCCAAAATCCAAATCAATAGTAAATCTCTTTCATGGAAAAGGTGGCAGCGGGCTGGTTTGTGGTCTCTCCATCAGATAACCACTCTCACTTCGTTTGTTCCCTTTGTCACAATTTGCTCTACTTACTCATTGTCTCCTTCTGCTTACTCACAGTGGCTTTCTCTTACTAAGACGTTATCTTCTATGTCTATACGCTTTGATTATATGACATCCATTCACACTTTGTATCACTGGTCCACATTGGCTATATCAAAAGGTAAAGCGATATCTCTCTTCTATAGTATTCTAAGAGATCACTCTTTCACATTTTCCTCTCATTCCATGAAACATTGGGAATCTATGCTGACAACCTCACTTACTGATGTTGACTGGGAACTCTTCTGGTCATCGACAAACCGACCTCTTTTATCATCCAGAGTCTCACAATCAATGTTCTTCATTATGTGGAATGCGGTATGGACACCCTTTCGGATGTGGAAAGCTAACCTAAAACAAGACTCTATATGTTGGAATTGTATGAAAGAAGCTGGGACTCTTGATCACATGCTTTTCCACTGTGCTAAAGTTCGTTCCTTTTGGACATGCATTTGGGACACCATAAAGTCTATTACCAATTGTTCAGAAGAAATTTCCTTTGACATTATAATTCTCCGATCTCAACACCCTTGTTTTACACAGTCTAACTGTCCTCCTAAACTCATTGATGCAATGTTTGTGACTGCCCTTATGCACATCTTGAAAAATTGGAAGTCCTCTTCATTACTAAACTATACCTTTTGGTGGAATTCTTTGAGCATGTATCATAAATTTGAATCATATGCTTATGAAAAGAAAAATATAATTCGACTTTCCAAAAGTTTGACACAATGTAAATCACCCTGGAAATTCCTAGACTCATATGTTCAATCTATTTCATAGCCACTCCTCTCTTCTTCTTCTTCTTTTTCTTTACCTTCATCTTTTTCCTCATTTTATTCTTTTTCTTTCTTCCTTCAATTTCTCTTTCCTCTTATCTTTTCTTTTATTATCTTTTCATGAACAGTCCTAGTACTTTAGATCTTTTAAAACGATTCAATTCTACATTGCACAATATAACTGAATATTTGTTATACTAAATGTTTTGTTTTATTTTTTGATACCCTGTACTTGAACTGTTTCTTATATTTTTTCAAAAAACTCAATAAAAAATATTGAACTCAAAAGAAATAGGTCTGAATGAGAGAAAACAGTATAGAAAAAGAATAAGGAGGAAAAAATGAGAAGACCCAAATGAGGAGCCCACAGGACCAATTCCCAAGACCCTGAAACCAAGAGGTCACAGAATCCCACTAACCTGGGTCCAAAAGAAATGTATAGCCTTCTGGGTCAAGGGTCAAGGGTCAATTTCTCACAAAGCTTCCACATGGCATCACGGTCTAAATGTGACTTATTGGCAACTAGAGAGAGCAGCAGGAAGCATCATTTACAAAACCACACACACCTCCTTGGGAGGCTAACATGTAATCTAAAACAGTGGTTCCCAACTCTGTCCTGGAGAACCATCAGCCAGTCAGGTTTTTGGGATAGCCCTAATAAATATGCATGAGAGAGATTTGCATATAAAGGAGGTGACAGGCATGCAAATCTGCCTCATGTATATTCATTAAGACTATCCTGAAAACCTGACTGGCTGGTGGTTCTCCAAGACAGGGTTGGGAACCACTGATCTAAAACAATACGGTTATGGTGGGTAAAAAACACATCGATCATCTAACTGATCTTGCAATTGGTTAATTACTTTTTCTAATTCCAAAGCTTAAACATTGTATAGCTCAGCAGAGACAGCAGTGGCTGCAAAAGGAAGCCAAGCAGTGCTACTATGTACTTCTAGAAGGTTCTTAGTAAGGGGATATGTGCTGACATCTTCAGGGGAAGGGGTAAGAACAGAATAGTGAGACCTAGCATGAGGAAGGGAGAAGTTGGAGTATTTAGAAGATTCAGAAAGTAGAATATAGGAAAAGGGATTCAGTTTAGTTATGGCACAGATTCTGAACCAGTAAACAGGAAGGTACTGATAGGTCCAGAGAGACGCCATAAACAAAATAATGACCTGCCATTGCTTCAGTGCCATTTAAGAACCAGCCACTAGAGGCATCAAGGAGACTAATATGAGGGGCAGGGGAAAAGAAAGGGGCAGAGTTTGGAATATACTTTTTTGAAAGGCAGAGTAGCAAACAGAAAAGGAGGAAAAACAAGAATGGACCCTATGATCTAGAGGAAGGGGGTGGTACCTGTTTATGTGTGCAGGTCTCAGGGGATTCAAATAGATTTAAACCAAGGGGGAGCAGGACATGTCCAGGTACCATTACAGAAAAGGGTACAGTTACAGTTGGGGTAAGTGCCCTGGAAATATGCAGTGCCACACTCCTGAAAGCTCTAGGGAGCTAATCACAGGGGTCTCGGGGGAATTCAGCCCATGGGCAGGCTAGGTCTCTACTACCCAAGATGAAGCAGAATGTTCTTCAGTTAAGGAAAATGCCTGGAAGTCCCATTCAGGCAGATTTCCTGCATATTCAGTGATATTTAGAGGGACAACTAGATCAGGCAGACATAGCATATGTAGGCCTCACAATTCAAATAATACAATGGGTCAAATTAAAAGAATGAGCAGTGTCTACTATCATGGATTCTCATGCATTCCTAAGGGAAAATGTTACAGGGAGAAAGTGAAAACACACAGAATCATAAGGAAATGCATAATGGTACTTAGAGGTCAATACAGCAAAACAGCAGCAAAATTCTAAGGAAAATTAATAAAAGTATAACAACAATAATGTATAGAAAATAAAAAAGAATTCAATATCTATCAGGCAGAGAAGTTTCTTCAGGTGTATTTATAACATGCAAGGTCCCAATCTCTGGATCAGTGGCAGCAAACCTACCAAAAGGATAGATAGGCATTGGAATGACAACAGTTATCAAATAAAAGTTCAAGATTCTGCAGTCTTGTTTGAGGGTGAATTGATGACAGGAGCAGGACACAGGGTAGAAAGGTGGTGCCAAGTAGATTGGTAATCAACTTGGACAGCTAAAAGAGCAGCAGTAGTAATTGTCATAACATGGGATTAGAACTGAACATAAACAAGATGAAGATCTTGAACACAGATTTTGAACTTGAAGGCCATAGAATAGAAGTTGTAAAGGATTTCAATCTCCTGGGCACTTTTGTAAACAAAGAAGCAACTAACAGGTAAGAAATACTCCGCAGAATAACACTTGGTCGTTCTTCTGTGAAGTCTCTCAACAAAGTATTCAAAGGTAAGGCGATAACACTCCAAATGAAGATCAGACTTGTCTACACACTCATTTTCTCTGTGGTCAGTTTCAGATGCAAAAGCTGGACACTACGGAAACAAGACAGAAATAAGGTTGACTCATTTGAGCTTTGGTGCTGGAGAAGGATTTTAGGCTTGCCGTGGACCACCACAAGAACTAACAAATCGATTCTGGAAGAGATCAAATTGGCTATGTCACTTGAAGCCCAAATGATGAAGTTACGGCTGTCTTATTTTGGTCACACCTTCAGAGAGATCACTAGAGACGGACATCATGTTTGGAAGATTGAAGGAACCAGGCAAAGAGGGCGACCTACAATTGAAAACACATTGGGGGACACGTTGAAAACAACCATGGGGATGATGCTGGAGGGCCTTTCCGGACTAGCACAAAACTGATTTCTTTTCAGATCCAAAATTCATCAAGTCGCTAGGACTCGAACACGAGTCGATGGCACCTAACATCAACAGTAATTGTATGCAGGCCAGAATATGTGGGATGCTACCACTGTGTTCACTAAGGAACTTCAGTGTAAACTGAGGACCCAACAGAGTAGGAGGGAGTGTAGTCTGCAAGGAAAGTCAGGATAGAAGAGAGATAGCTTCTACTGTGCTTTCCTTGTATGTGCTCTTTCATAATAAATTGTAGTTTTTCCCTTTTCTCCCAATGTTCTCATGTCATAAGTAAGTTTGTTTTGTTGATCTATGTTTAATATTTATTGTTCATCCCCTATCTATTTTAAATTACAATGTACAACACTTTGTACCCCCGGAGAAGCGTTTAATCAAAATTAAAATAAACTATGAAACTCACTACTTGCAAACAGAGAGGTCGTCAATGGGAGAGGAATTAGGGGCACTGTCCAGAGTGGGCAGTGGTGCTGTACGTCCTGTCATGATCTGATGAGGAGTCAGCTGGTATGTTTTTAGGACCTGCTTCTAAGACAAGCATGTGTTAGAGGCAGAGCTTGGAGCCAATTCATAGAAGAGGAATTACAGATATAAGTGTAATGTATGTAATACCTAATGTTTTAGATTAAAAATCAATAAAGTTTAAAATAAAAAACCAAAAAGAAGAGGAATTACAGATTTTTCTCAGTGTCTGCTTCAGCAAGCCATTAGCTTTCTCAACAACACTTGAGGCCTTTAAACACAAGTGTAGGTATGCACACAGCCAAGAAGATGAGTTAAGGCTGTCAGTAAAAGCAATGCAGAAATGTGAACCGTTGTCTGAATGTATTATTTCAGGGAAACCATAATATAGAAAAATTTCAGTACGTAGCACATGTGCTACAGCAGCAGCTCTCTCCAGGCGGCAAGGCAAGGCCTTAATCCAGGAGGAATAAGGACAATTACTAAGGGGTATCTCTTTCCTGACACAGATACCTGCATATCAGTGAAGTCTAAATGCAATTCTACCAAAGGGCCTTTGGGCCTAGGGATGTGTGCGCTGCAGAGCTGTTTGGCTCCTGTGTATAGGCTATTGGTGAGGCACACAGAGTAGAATCCTACATACTGCTATATAAGCTTGCGACATTTGATAATCCAGCAGTTGCCTCCTAACAGGGCAAAAATTTGGTACACTGGTTTATGATGGGCAATAGTAACTGAAACACTTTTAGAGAAATACAGGGAGAATCAGAAGGATGGAACCACAGTTTCTGTAGCTGAGAGTACATCCAGTATGCTGCCACGATTCAATCTCGGCCTAAGCTTGCATCTCATAGAGCTGTACTACAGTCTGCCCCAAGGTAGCAGTATTGGACTGCAGTACACGGAGAAGTGAGAGGTTACTAAAGGGACAGGCAATGGGTTCTTTACTGGCAGCTTTCTTAGCAAGCATGTCAAAGCATACACATGCAAAAGAGGCAACCAAATGTGCTACATTTATTAATTCATAAAATAGTTCAACAAAGAGAAACGTTCTCTTCTGTTGTCACAGTAATTATTCTGCGCAGCAATTCAGTCATTTGGATCTGGGCTGTAAGCTTGGCACTTCACAAGAGCCAGTGGGGCACCTGAGGAAAATTTGGATTCCAACAGATGAAATAGTAAAAGAATCTGAGGCTGATGCTTCAAGGAAATGCCCTTGCCTGTAAGCAAATCCCATTTTGTCTAAGTGCTTAAATGGGACTGCAAAGGAGTACAAAAATAACTGGAATCAGAGTAAATAGTGACCGGGTCCTAAATGGTTAAACTCAACTGCTGAAATTACAGCCGTCAATTCTGAAGATTGAGCATAATGTTGACTTGGATCTAAGGATGCAGCCTCCAAAGCCTAGGGAGCTGCCAAACTTCCTATTTGGGTCTCTGTTCCACATACCCTACAGCAGTGTTTCTCAGCTCGGTCCCGGAGTACCCCCTTGCCAGTCAGGTTTTCAGGATATCCACAATGAATATGCATAAACTTGATTTGCATACACTGCCTCCATTATATGCAAATTTCTTTCATGCATATTCATTGTGGATATCCTGAAAACCTGACTGGCAGGGGGTACTCCGGGACCGAGTTGAGAAACACTGCCCTACAGTGTAGGGGGCATTCTGGGGTCCTTGTGCAGACCCATCAATGAAAAGAATGCACCCATGTGGAAGTGGGATATCCAGGACATCACTGTCTTGCCTTTGTTCTGGGTAAGTGTGAGAAAGGGGCAGCGGCTGCTGCAGATGCAAGAAAGATGAGGCAGGAATCTCCCCAGAGCATATAGAAAAGAACAAATGTGGGAGACAGAATGAGGACATATTTTGCCTACTTAGGTGCTCCTTTTACAAAGGTGCACTAAGCATTTTAGTGCGCACTAACCACACACTAAATGCTAACACATGCATGTTAGTCTATGGATGTATTAGCAGTTAGCGTGCACATAGATTTAGTGAGCGCTAAAACACATAGCGTACCTTAGTAAAACAGGGGGGATAATGGCAGACATGCTTGAGAGAAGCTGGATCAGGTGTCTCAATTTATGACAGGACATAATCTGCAAAGGATTACCAGCAACGAGATATGAGGTCTGACAAAAAAGTGCTACATACTTTGTTGCTGAATATCACTATGGTCATCTTCGAAGTACTCCCCTTGGGAAGCTATGCACCGACGCCAATGCCCAGTCCATCCTTCAAAGCAATTTTGGAACTCTTATTCCGGAATGGCAATCAGAGCTGTCATCGTATTACCCTAGATTTTCAGAAGGTGTTCGACAAGGTTCCCCATGAACGTCTACTTCGAAAAATTGCGAGCCATGGAATCGAGGGTGAAATACTCACGTGGATTAAAAACTGGTTGGCGGATAGGAAACAGAGAGTGGGGTTAAATGGACAATACTCGGACTGGAAAAGCATCACGAGTAGAGTGCTGCAGGGTTCGGTGCTCAGGCCCATGCTCTTCAACATATTTATAAACGACCTAGAAATTGGTACAACGATTGAGGTGAATAAATTTGCGGACGATACAAACCTATTCAGAGTAGTGAGGACACAGAAGGATTGTGAAGACCTACAATGAGACATAAACACACTCGAGGAATGGGCTGCGAAATGGTAAATGAGGTCCAACATGGATAAGTGCAAGGTGATGCATGTCGGTAACAAAAATCATATGCACAAATACAGGATGGTCGGTGCTGTACTCGGAGAGAGCCCCCCAGGAAAGAGACTTGGAAATACTTGTAGACAAGTCAACTAAACCATCCGTGCAATGTGCGGCGGCGACAACAAGGGCAAACAGAATGCTAGGAATGATTAAGAAGGGGATCACAAACAGATCGGAGAAGGTTATCATACTGCTGTACCAGGCCATGGTGCGCCCCCCTCCTCCCCCCCTACCTGGAGTATAACGTCCAACACTGGTCACCGTACATGAAAAAGGACATAGTACTATTCGAAAGGGTCCAGAGAAGAGTGACAAAAATGGTTAAGGGACTGGAGGAGTTGCCTTGCAATGAGAGGCTAGAGAAACTTGAGAAGAGGAGACTGAGAGGGGGCATGATCGAAACATTCAAGATATTGAAGGGAATAGACTTAATAGAGAAAGAGAGATTGTTCACCCTCTCCAAGGTGGAGAGAACCAGAGGCCACTCTCTACAGTTAAAAGGGGATAGACTCTGTACAAACTTAAGGAAGCTCTTCTTCACCCAGAGAGTGGTAGAAATCAGGAACACTCTTCCAGAGGCTATTATAAGGAAGAAAAGGTTAAATAAGTTCCTGCTGGACCAGAACATACGCAGGTAAGGCTAGACTCTAGTAGAGCACAGGTCTTTGACCTAAGGGCCGCCGTGTGAGTGGACTGCTGGGTGCGATGGACCACTGGTCTGATCCAGCAGCGGCAAATCTTATATCCTGAATGTCATCAAAATGTCTTCCTTTCAGTATTTCCTTTATCTTTGGGTAAAGAAAAAAGTCATTGGGGCAAGATCAGGTGAGAAGGGAGTAGGGAGGGTGTTCCAATATAGTTATTTGCTTACTGGCTAAAAACTCCCTCACAGTGCCGTGTGAGCTGGTACATTGTTGTGATGCAAGAGCCATGAAGGAACATTTTTGCACACCTTTCTCATGCCAAGATTTTCAGTTAAGACCCACCTTCCCCCTCCCGCCCATGCAGCCCCAGCAAGCAAGATTCTTGTTGGAACCTATGCCCACCACAGCACTGAGTGCCACACTTGGGACTCCCCCTTTCCCCATTACATTTGAGTTCTGGATAAGCCTGTCACCTTTGATCACATGCAATACTGAGTGATTTTGCCTCCACAGTTATTAGTATTGTAGATTATTGCAATTGTCTACTGAAAGGAATTAATCAAAGTTACATCATTTACAATTAATACAAAATACTACTATCAGGCTTAAGAACATAAGAAGTTGCCTCCGCCGAGTCAGACCAGAGGTCCATCTCGCTCAGCAGTCCACTCCCGCGGCGGCCCATCAGGCTTAATTGCCTGAATAGTGTCCCTGACTAATTTTGTACTGTCTCTAATCCTATCCCTATAACCTACCTCTAACCCTATCTATACCCCTCAATCCCTTGGTCTTCCAGGTACCTATCCAAACCTTCTTTGAAGCCCTGTAGCATGCTTAAGGATGCTAAGAAGTGGGGCCTTGTAATCCTGCTACTTCAAGAAGAACACTAGTTGCCAGTTTCATATAGGATTACATTTATAATCCTGTTGTTTTAAAATCCAGTCAATCAGGGTCTCCAGATCCACTATCACTGCTTATAATACCATACACCCCTTCCAGGTCACTATGTTCCTCACAGCAAAATCTTTCAGTGGTCCCTTCAGGATGGTATATAGATTTGGACTCCATACGAAATAAAAAAAAAATTTTTGGTGACAGAGTCAATGCTTTGGAACCACTTACTTCTCTTTCTTGGAATAGAATCCTCTTATCTATGTTTTAGAAAAGAATGAAAGGCAATGCTATATGAAGATGCCTTCATGAACTGTAATTAATGTTACATCAGTTATAGTGTTACCTCTGGCTGAGAAACTGGGAGTGATCTGGAAATTTTATCTCTATACTTTTATGTTTCAGAATTATGGATTATAACAATTTATTATTTTTTTCTTTGTCTTTTTCTTTCATTTGTACTTTTCTGTTTTAAAAGGACGTTATGCTGTTCTCCCCCTTTCCTATAGGTCACTCTGATATTTTAAAAAATCGACTGTAATATATTCATTGAAAGATAGCATTATACTAGTTTTCTAGGGTCTTTCATTTGTAAATTTGGTTGTCTGAATCCATCTGGATCAATGTGTTGCCTTAAAGGTGTTTGTTTAAAAACATATTACAGTCTTTTCATGTGTCTTAGATATTAAGTCTTGGGCAAAATAGACCACCGGTGAACCAACACAATTACATACAATGGCCTCAAAATCCATCATAAGTTCAAGGCTGTAGTTAAGAGTCTTTCTAATATCATAGGCCATATGGAAAAAGGCATGAAATAAAAAACTCCTCTGAAATCATCAAGGGGAGAAAAACCAATCATGCAGAAAAACTGTATTTAAACCACAAATCCAAATAATCTATCCAGCACAAGGCTAAATCAAATAGAGGGTTGAAAAAATACATAAATATAGTCGACTCCGCTTAAGTGGAAGGCCTCTGGACCGGACTGCGACATGTGCTTAAAACGGAGTGTGTGCTTAATCGGAGTACCACTTTTTAGTCATGAAAAATCACAGTACACTGTAGTCAAATACAATAAAACTTTTATTCAACAAAAAACACACCAAAAACAATTCAACTCGGTTCAGTTTTAGAAACAACACTGTTCCGTCTAATGCAATACACTGTAAACCTTTTTTTAAACCAACATTCTACTGAAAAAATCAGTCATTGTTTTCTGCACGCAGATTGCATGATTCAGGCTGTGTATCTGAATACTGATGCTGTGAAACTGTCCATAGTCGTGACATCCATTTATCTCCAGATAAGAACGCAACTGCAACATGTGTAGGAACTTCAGCGCATCTGAGAAGGAAACAATCTCTGCAGGTGTTTCATTAGTCATGATGACTGCAGCAGTATCTCCATCCTCATCAGACTCTTGGTTGTCTGCAGTGTCCTTTATGACTATATAGATATCAGAATTAGTGTTGTCAGATGATGTGGGCACATCGTTGTCAACGGCGACATACAGCTCAAACTCTTGTGGCAAGAGTCCAACTGGAAGTTCAATGGACGAAGTGTCAGCTTCAGTTGTCTCATCAGATGTGTGAATGAAGCTCACCCATTGATAGCAATTTGAAATTGTGGATGATGAGACTCGACTCCACAACTCCCATACCTTGTGAAGAGAGTCAATCACCATCATTTTTCTCAAGAACTCAGCAGCTCGGGGGCTGGATTCCATGCTTGCATTAATCACTGCCATCACATATCTTAAGACGAGTGACCTGTAATGACATTTGAAGTTAACGATTATCCCCTGGTCCATCGGTTGGATCAAAGAGGTCGTGTTTGGTGGCAGAAACATGAGTTTGATGTTGGTTAGTCTTACGTCATTGCTGTGTGCTGCACAGTTATCATACAGCATTACAATGTGCCTTCTACGCCTTCTCATCAGATTGTCAAGCTTCTGTAACCATTCAGTCCACAGTGTCATTGTCATCTATGCGTTTTTGTTGCCTTCATATTCAACAGGCAGGCATTTAATGTTTTTGAAGCGCCGAGGATTTTGATTCTTCCCAATTACCAGTGGCTCGATCTGTTCACTACCATCCATATTGCAACTGAGCAGCAATGTCAATCATTCCTTTGGCATCTTGAAGCCAACAGTTTTGCTGTGTTTGAAAGCCAATGTTCCATCAGGGATGGCACGCCAGTACAGGCCCGTCTCATCGGCATTGAAAATGTTGCATGGTTCATATCCACCAATGATTGATGGCAACAATTCCATGACCCATCTTTCTGCATCAAACTCATCCATGTCTTGTTTTTCGCATGCTGCTTCTTAAATTTTATACTGTTACGAATCTTCCACCTCTCCAGTCATCCGTTTGTTGCTTTGAAGTTTTCTGCGCCCAGTTCTTTGGGCTGTGCTGCTTTCTCCATCAGCAGAGGCCCACTGATTGGCAGTTGACGACTTCTAGCTTCAGCAAACCATTGCAGCAATGCCTGTTCAACGTCTCCAGCTTTCCCAATTCTTTTCCGTTTCCTGGTAGGATTGCTGTTATTTTGCCAGTCTTTCAATATGGCTTGCTTTTTTCTGTAATGTTTTGCAATAGAGACCTGACTCTCCTGTTGGTCAAGTCTCTTTAAGACATTGACATGTTCAACCAAAGACAATGACTTTTGACCAGCATGGTGGACACGTTCAGCCAAAGACAAAGATTTTTCTCCACGTGACGCCATAATGCAGTTTTGAAAGTTCAAACACCTGGCCAGGCCTAGACTGCTGATTTGAAACATGTGGCTCATCAACGTGAGAACATGATTGCTTTTAACCGGAGTGAACGTAACGTGAATGAATAGAGGTGGGACCTATAACATCAATGCGCATATGTGGATTGTGTGCTTATCAGAATTGTAAATATCTGGAGTTTACGTCCAATGACTTTAATGTAAAAAAAACGGGACCATGGTGGTAGGCTGTGGATAACTGAAGCATGCGCTTAACCGACGTGCACTTAGGTGGAGTAGACTGTAGTTACAAAAAGGTTATATATAATGCAACTTAGCTGGCCAGTTGAACCATCCAGGCTTGATGTTTTGCCCAGTCACAGGAAATCATTGAGCCATCAAATCCATCGTGAAGAAGGACTTAACTCCAGCTAAGCAATTCAAAATCAATCCAAAAGTAAGTATGGTGGAGTGTTATCCTCTGGATTTTAAGGTCAATGTTTGTAATTGTGTTGGTTCACCGATGGTCTGTTCGGCACAAGACTGAATATTTAAGACACATGAAAAGACTGTAGTGTGGCGATAACAGAGTGTCTTACCTTTCTATATTTTTATATTGTTTATAAACATGTGGAGGGGCATAATCGAAAGGAACGTCTAAGTCCATTTTCGTCTAAGTTGCAAGTCGTCCAAAGTAAAATAAAAACAGCTTAGGACACATTTTCAAAAAATACGTGCAAATTTTTTTTCATTTTGAAAATCGTCTAAGTATACTTCCTGTCAATCTGATCATCCAAGTCGCTAAATCGTTCATCTTTATACCACATTTTCATCCAACTTTTCGTCCAAGCCAAAAATGCCTAGAACAAGCCCTGTTGGACGTGGGCGGGGTCTGCAAAGTGATGGACTGAACACCCAGACATGGCACCTAAATAGTGGAGTACCTTACAGGGCACTGATGTGAACTTCACAAAAAGGGTGCCAAGTCTTCATCTCACTACAGCTCCCTTATAGGTCATGGTGAGCCCCCCAAACCACCTCCAGAATCCCCTAGACCCACTTATCTACCACCCCAATAGTCCTTATGGCTGCAGGAGCCACTTATATGCCAGTACAAAAAGGTTTTGGGGGTGTATAGGGGAGTGCACATGTTTCAATATCAATGCAGTGATAACAGGGGCTTATGGGCATGGGTCTTCCTCTCCATGGATCTCTAACCCACCCCCAAGATAGCTTAAGATGCCTATGTGCAGCACGACTAGGCTTTCCTATGCCAGGCTGCCAGGTGATGATGTTCTGGAGGCACAATTTTCAAGTTGTGATTAATATTTTTATGGGGGTGGGGGAGGGTCAGTGATCACTGGGGTAGTGTGTGGGGGTCTGTATTATGTGTTTGCAGTGCTTATCTGGTGACTTTAGGTGGGTTTTTGTGACTTAGACCATGTTTTAAATGGTCTAAGTCACAACGTCCAAGTTCCATCGATCCTGTGCTATATAACTTTCGATTATACATGCAGTACGATTAAGTCTAAGCCAGCCCACGTCCCGCCCAACTCCCGCCCTCGACACTCCTCCTGAAACACCCTGTGTAGCAATGGTCGTTCAGCGGCACTATGAAGGCCTAGGTCATTTAGAAATATGTCCAAAACCCATTTTTATTATCAGCACTTGGACATGTTTTGACAATGTTCGTCCAAGTGCTAACTTAGGCTGTTTTTTGGACATTTTTATCTTTCAATTATGAGCCCCATACTGTAGCTGGTCCTTGATCATGAAGTGTTCAGAGGATCTCACTAGATTTCTCCATGTCTCCCTTCTTCTGTTCCTATCCAAGGTACTCGAGTGTTCTGTCTTCTGTAGCTGCCTTGACATCCTTTCATCTCGACTGACTTTTTTATTATTATTATTTCTGTTTATTCAAGAAAAGCAATACAGAAATATATAATCCAATGAAACAGTGTAATTTTCATCTCAACTGACTTTTGATCCTCTACAATCTGTTTTTTCCCCTCATACTCCACAAAACTGTCCTTACCAAAGTCTGCAGTAACTTGTTCCTGACCAGATCTAAGGGCCCTTACTCAATCCTCATCCTTCAGGACCCGTCTGCTGCTTTTGATATTGTTAATCACTGCTTACTCCTTGATACACTGTCCTCGCTTGGATTACATGAATCTGTCCTCTCCTGGTTTGCCTCCTATCTCTCCCATCACACTTTTAGTATATGCTCTGGTGGATCCTCCTCTGCTGCTATCCCACGAACAGTTGGCGTACCCCAGGATTCTGTCTTAGGACCTCTTCTCTTCTCTCTCTTCTCTTCCCTCAGTGCCCTGATCTCCTCCCATGGCTTCCAGTATCACTTATATGCTGATGATTCCCAGATCTATCTCTCTACATCTAAGATTTCACCTAGAATGCAAGAAAAAGTCTCAGCCTGTTTGTCAGACGTTGCTACCTGGATGTTCAGCTGCCACCTAAAACTATAACATGCCCAAGACTGAGCTGCTCCTCTTGCTTTCTAAACCCTTCACTTCTCTCCCTCTATTCTCCATCTCTGCCTGGGATGCACTGGGAAGGGGAAGGTCTGCCATTTTGCAGTGGTGGACCTGAGGAGCAGGAGGGACTGGGCACTTGATTTCTCTGAAGTTAGTTTGAAATAACTCCTCTTCCTGTAATCATAGTGTAATGCATGCATGCTGTACACTTCTCCCTCCATATTCGCGGTGGATGCAGGGGGCCAATAGGCACAAATATGGAAAAACCGTGAATAACTTTTTTATATGTTATTCGCAGTTTTGGGAAAACGCCATCGTTTTTACTATTGATACCACAAATAACTTTTCAACTGTTATTCGTGGTTTTTAAAATAAGCTGCCA
The DNA here is from genome assembly GCF_902459505.1 of Geotrypetes seraphini. NCBI lineage: Eukaryota > Metazoa > Chordata > Amphibia > Gymnophiona > Dermophiidae > Geotrypetes > Geotrypetes seraphini. The sequence goes on along the minus strand of NC_047085.1, from coordinate 105,482,221 downwards.
CTATTTCTACTATTGAAATTCTCAAATTTTTATTACAGTACACCACTTGAACTCTTGCACTTTGTAGCCATGGTGGGAGACTTGATCTGATCTGTTCCTGAAAGATAGGCAACCAGCGATTTCAGGGCAGGCAAACAAGCAGTGATATCAGGGCAGCCAACCAGTGATCTCATGCATGCTGGGAAGAAGCCTTTCGCTCTAGGGATGCTGGGAAGCAACATTTTTCTCAGTGCACATTGGGAAACATGGAAGCAGCGAATTTGTGGGAGAAAGCATAGAAGCAGCGATTTTCAGAGTTACAGTACAATAATGGTAAGTGATAAACTTTTTTATCGGTACTGTACAGTAAAAGGAAAAAACTTTAGGGATGATGTTTTTGGGGGAGTGGAGTCAGCAGCCAAAAAATTGCTAATATGCGAAACCGCAGATACAGAAACCGCGAATACGGAGGGAGAAGTGTCTAGTAAAATACAACTCTCCTACTGTTGGCTAATTTCCAGGTATTGGGGGGGGGGGGACAGACAAGGGAGGTTCAGGGTGGTATGGAGTGGAGGGGGGCATGCAGATTTTTTTAGGAAGGAGAGGAGGGGTCAGTTCAGGAGGACTTTGCATGGGGATGAGTGGGGGGGATTTCATGGAAGCAGAAGGGAGTGGGAATCCCTCCTGCTGATTTTGGCTGGCATGGGGGGGTTCCCTGGTGGCAGGAGGGAGTGGGCATCCATCCTGTCTCCATTCTGGTTCTGGGGTGGGGCATCGGGGGCATCATGGGGGGGCATCACCGTGGGATGGGCTGACACAGGTTAATTTTTTTTAATGGGGCAGATATTCTGCATTTGTAACACATATACATCTGTGTCATTAAAAAGGAAAAAATCCCCAACAGCTGAGTGATAGGAGGCTGCTTTGGGGCTTCCCCTGCTACTCAGCAGTTCGGGCTTCCCCAAACCAGATCTGTGCATGTGTCCAGTCGCTCTCAGAGCAACTGGTCTGACAGGGATTATGGCGAACCTCTTTGCAAATCATTTGCATGGAAACTTGTAGGAACATCGATCACTGTTCCACAACCGGCCAGAAAATCAATCACAGTCTTAACAACCCAACCGTATTTTGTGTATCTAGCCCTGAGTCTGAAGCGACCAGCCTAGCAACGGCAGTAGAGACTGCAGGGAGCAGCTAAAGGGTTAACAGCAAGAGTTCCCCTATTGTCCTCCCAGTCAGAGACTTTCATCTACCCTAGATGTCCCATCTGCAGCAAACAGAGGGGGGGGGGGGGGGGGGGGGGGAGAAGCAAGGGTTCATTTTAACAATCATTTGCATAGTCTGGAAAAACACAGGTTGAGGTTTGTAATGTCGATTAAAATAAAAAGTTACTGTAGTGATGAGATGAAAGTTGTGTGCTTTTAATAAAATCATAAAAGTGATTTTAGAAGAATGCATAAAGGGAAAGGCAAAACGTGGATGGGAGAGGAATGTTGTGCCTGCATTGATACAGGGAGCGCAGTTAAGCAAAAGCCTCTTCCTTGATCCATCTCCAGTGATTTCTCTGAAGTTAGTTTAAAATAACTCCTCTTCCCTGCATGCTGTATAGTAAAATACAACTCACTAAAACACTTATACATGTCTGAGAATGGAAGGAGGGGTCTAGTTTAGGTGCCAACAGATTTCCTAAGTGGTTATTGTCATGGATTGCAGAGATGTGGCCAAAAGCACGGAAAGGATTAATCGAATTGCAAAATTCACTTTTCCAAAAGAAATCCGTTCACTACCAGCAGCAGGATTATCAGTCGGTAGTTGTGGATGTCATCTTTTGTGAGCAGTGTCCCAGAATATCCTTACCCAACACACATTTCTTTCCTTCCAAACCTTGAAAATGGAGATAGATTGGAAATTGGTCTTTTTCTGTTGGCATGTATGTGTATCTGACAGGTTTATGTTTTGGTTTTATGTTTTTGTGAATCATGCACTCGTGGAAAGGTGGGGTTTTTTTCTTCTTCTTTTAATTAACCTTTTCTGCATGTAAGAATATAACGCAAGAATAGTTTTTAACAAACAATTATCACTTTGCAGTTTTTATTACAAAATATAAATACTGTATTAAACATTCTCTTGCACAACAAAGTTGACAGAGTGCTGTAACTATGTTTTATTATGGAAATGCTTACAAGAAAAGGTTGGCTTAAAATAACACACATTAATTTACTCTTTCCCGAAAGGAAAGCTATCTCTTGTATTATAGTAACACTGAACTGTAGACTATTACAGCTGATGTGTTCAAACATATCTTTGGAATGCTGAACATCCTTACTCTCAGCTTAGGGGACCTTGAAAAATAAAGTTGAATAAATTACAGTTTCCTTTTTTTTAATGCACTGAAATACACTTTGTGCATGCTAATCAAGGGGATTTCGGTTTCGACTCTTTTAATGTACAGTGTCTATGTTTAAAGCTATATAAAAATAAACACATGGTATCAGAGCAGCACTATGGTACATAATACTGTAAAATTTTGTGCTAAATGCAGACAACTCTTTGGCAGATGAAGATGCTTGTGGTTCATTTCCCAATAACGTCCATTAGTTTTCGGTTGCTGTGGGCTTGCTGGGCTATCTGTTCAGCTCTGGCCATTTCTAAGACTTCTCGGAGGAGGTGGAAAGTCAGGTCCAGGGAAATGGGGGGCTCCTCGGTTCTCTTGCCCCTCTCCATTGTCTCCTGGTGGTTTGTGTAAGTGCCGGGAGCTGCCGGGCTTTGCTCCAGCTGTTGCAATGCATGCCAGAAAGTGGCTGCGGAAGCTTGGGGCAGACGGCTGGCCAGCACTGCAGCAGGGTAATACTTGTTCAGGCTTCCCACTCGCAAGAAGTATTCCTCACCCAGGCGAAGGAAAAAGGGCTGGAACTCAGGGCCAGGGAGATGTGGGGGGGCCAGGCCCGAGACTGCTCCAGGAGATTTGCTCAGGGCTCGGCAGTCCTGGCAGGGCAGGACAGCAACCAGCAGGATTCCTGTACACACCAGCAGCTGGAGATTCATGTTAGAGATTAAACAGAATGGATCTGCGGATAAAAAGGGGGATAAAAGTATAAAGAAAAGGAAGAAAATGGGAATCAGTCTGCCCAGCAGCAAGGTCACTAAATTAAGAGGCTGGAATTAACTAGCTTTCTGGGAATTACTAAAATGGAATTTAAGTATTGTAAGACCGTGGAAATGTTACGTTGGAGGATCAAGGCTTCTCTTTGCTAATGTCGAGCTGTGGGGGAGGGGCAGTTATATGAAGTAGCTATTTGGGTTACCAGATTCCAGTTCTCGCCTTTATTGTCAGTTGCAGAATCACCCATTCTTCTTTTTCTGCCCCGTTCCTTCCTTGTACCATTGGAATGCTTATATATTATTCTTTTATATATTCTAGATGTGCCATCTATGGCTCATTCTACCCTAACCCATGAAAGCAAGCTATTAGCCCAATTTTTTTTTTTTTTTTAAAGTATCGCTTTTTAATTTTAGTTGCCATTTTTTATTCATTAACCTTTATTTTCATAAGTCCAAATGGAGTACGGCAGCCACAATAATTTATCCAGGGTCTTCAAAAAAAACAGAAGAGCGCAACTCTCCATGGTGCTGAAGTGGTAGAAATGTGGGAGGAGCGCAGCAAGCTGTGGGAATAGCACTGAACATCACCGACACCCTCATAGCTGTATATGAGCGGCCAGCTAACCCGAAAGAGCGGAGACGGCATACGTTTTATTCCCTAATATGTAAAGGATTTCATTGATGTCGGGGAATGAAGAGATCGGGCATTGCCTGCAGGGCAGCCTTTGTTCTTAAATTTGGCAGGAAAAGAGAGCAGGGCAGAAGCATTACAATAATGCACGAAAGTTCAGCTTTAAAAGAGTCTACATTCAACAATCGATAGATACAAAGCCATTACCACCCAAAAATGTCATAAGTAATAGGATTTTTAATTTTAAATTTTCAATGTAGTTTGTTTTCAAAGAAATATACTGCTTATTTATTTTATCTTAATGTAAACTGCTGGAAGACAAGAAAAGACTAAGTTTAGCAGAGCAGAGAAAAGCACTAAAAAGTTGGTCACTTACATCCTAGGTGAGGAAAGGAAGTCAGTCTCGCCGTCCAGTGCCTGAGAGTTGCCCAGGTGAAGAGTATCAGTACTAGAAGCAAGGAAGGTAAGTGATGCTGGTGTTATACACTGCTTTGCTTCCCAGTTTCTTTCTCTGTTTCTATGAGGAAACTGCTGTGTGCTCCTGAATTTGTGAAGGGATTTTCTTACAAAAAGGAGCCTTGATGCAGGATTTTTATAGCTTAGACCCTCTTCTGGAATCACGCAGCACTTGCCTAATAAGCTGACGCTTTCTTGACAACTATAGCGTGCGGATCCACTACTGAATAAATAATAGCCCTTTGGAATGATGGGCAGAGTTTTCTAATCACAACAATGAATCTCACATCCAATTATTTCATCTGATATTTATCGTCTTGCAAGTGACGTCAGCAACACCTAAGATGGCAATGCTATTCATAACTCTCTCATTGACAAAAAAAAAAAACTTGAATGAGATTTCCCCAGTGTCCTAACCAATGGCTAGTGACCTCTTACTGTGAATGGTCAACGAGAAAATAAACTTTTATTGTTCAGATGAAGATGGAGCTAAGAAAAGGAAGACTCCCATGCGACAAAGAAGTTTGTTAAAAAATAATTCAGTATTGGCACCCCCTCTGAATTTTAATTAGGAACTCCACAGGTTGTGTTAAGATTCATTTCAGAGGTATGCAAGTCCCTGCACAGAGATGAATTGATTTTTACACAAGTTACTGTTACATTTTTTATCTATAATGTGTGTTTCGTGACAGATTCTGTGTTCTGTGTTACATTTCTAACACACTGAAAATCATAATAATTCATACTAGTGTCCATTGGAGCACAATTCCATATTAATCTTTTTCCTTCAGCATATAAAAAGGATCTAAGCCACCAATTCACATGTTAAATGTGTAGTACATAAACTATCTAATTTACTTTTGTATGTTTAAATTAAGTGGGTACAAAGTTAAATATTCAATGTAAAAAAGTAAATATGTATACATAGGGCTCCTTTTATCAAGATGCGCTAGTGGGGTTAGCGCGTCGGACATTTATTCACACGCTAACCCCCACGGCAAGCCAAAAAACTAATGCCTCGTCAATGGAGGCGTTAGTGACTAGCGCGGCAGGCAGTTTAATGCACGGTATTCCGCGCATTAAACCCCTACCGCGCCTTGATAAAAGGACCCCATAGTCTGCTATAATTCAATGAAAGATGACTTGACAATCAGTGTAATATGTTTTAGATCAGGGCTACCCAAGTCCGTTCCTCAAGATCTACTGGCAGGTCAGGTTTTCAGGATATCCTCAATGAATATGCATGAGAAAGATTTGCCTGTACTGCCTTCTTGGTATGCAGATATCTCTCATGCATATTCATTGTGGATATCCTGAAAACCTGGCCTGACAGTAGATCTCGAGGACCGGACTTGGGCAGCCCTGTCTTAGATAGATAGATAGACAGATACCCTGTTTCCCCCAAAATAAGCCCTATTCCGAAAATAAGCCCTAGCATGATTTATAAAGATACTCCTAATATAAGCTCTACCCCAAAAATAAGCCCTAGTTAAGATTGTCCCCTGAAGCCCCCCCTAATGCCCCCGACACTCCTTGACTCCATCCCTGACACTAGTGCTGCCCGATTCACTGAAAAAATCGGACTAGTCAATTCAGCAACCCCCACCCCTGCTGCTATAGGAGGCCTCAGAGCGGAGGCATGTCAGTCTCACAGTGGAAGGGTCAGTGGAGTTCTGCTGCACAAGGGGATGGGTGAGAGGGGAGGAATAATGCTGCACATGGGGGGGAGAGAGGAGAAAGGAAAGGGGAAGAATTGAGGTAGAGGAGAGGAAGGGAGAGATGATTGTTGTACATGAAAAAAATAAGACATCCCTGAAAATAAGCCCGGCCTAGAGTGTTTTTTGGACTCAAAATTAATATATATAGAATTAGGTCTTAATTATAGCTCTATAGTGACTTCTTCACCTGCAGCACATATCACATTGTATATATTCAATCTCTAAGAAGTGTTCATTTCTTGCTTGTATGGACTTTCGGACTGCATCCAGGCATAGAGCTGCCGGTTGCTAAACTCTTCGTGAGTCCAATCTTTGTTGAAGTTTATAAAAAGTAAAGCTACTAAAGGACGTATTATATATTTTTTCATTTTTATCTTTTAGACTTTTTAACTTTATAAGTCTTTCTCTCTACTGTAGTTAGTAAAAGAACTTCACTTAGCTTAATAGTGATCAGTTCTTTTTTCACCCCTCCTGACATGCATGTTTCAACAAGGAAACTTTTCTTCAGGGTCGAGGTAAACTAAAAAGAAAAAACAGTGAATGCAGTGCTTGCTTGTTCTTATGCAATCAAAAGATAGTCAATGCGGTGCTTGCTTGTTCTTAAGCATTCAAAAAATGCCTAAATAGACCAACCTAACAACCCAGCCTCTATCGTATCTGCTTTGAGGCAGGAATATATATATATAAAAGCAGGAATATGACTATGGAAAATATATATAGAGAGAACAAAGAGCCAATGCTTACCGTATGTGGGAACTTGTTTTTCGAGTTGAATCATGGCCGCGGTTACAAATTCAAGTGATTAAATACAGCTGGTCAGATGCCAAGAAACATATGACATCATCATGGACACGGAGCGGGGCTCGATTTCACAAGGAAAATTAAAGAATGGATAACCATTCTATTTCCTCATTAAGTCCTCCTGGAGCTAATGATTTGAGTCTAAATATCCATTTTTGTTCCTTAGTCGCTAATGCTTTCTGAATGTTACCACCCTCCCACCCTACTGTAACAGTATCCATAATCCTCCATCTAATATCAGACCAAGTGTGCCCCATCAATTGCCAATGTTTTACAAATGGGGCAGTATCTCTTTCCGTGCAGACACAGGATTTATGTTCATTCAGGCGGATTATTATAGATCTCATTGTCCGCCGATGTAGATCTTGTTACAGGGACATTGTATCAAATACACCACACCAGTCGAATCACAGGTAGTGGAGGCTCAAGTGTAATATATCATCCCAGTCTCTGGATGAATCCAACCTTCTCCCATGATTGCTGAGCGACACCACTGGCATCTACCACATACGGAGTGAGTTCCTCTGTTGTTATCACGATTATGGAGCTTACTTTTAACCATCTCACCAATGTTCCTAGTCTGTTTAAAAGATAATATTGGTCTTTCTGGATAATTCTGAACTGCTAAACTGGCCACATGCCAGTGTTTAAGTATTATTTTGTTAATTTTCTGTGAAAAGGGGGTGTATCTTTGGATAAAAATTAGACCCAAATCTTCTTTAACCTCTTGATAACTCAAAAGGGACTCATGCTGTGCATATTTAGCTCGAGTATATGGCCCCAAGAATCTCTCCTGAATTTCTCATGAAGTTAGCCGAACTTGTATTAGCTAAAAGTTTCTTCTGGTTTAATGGAGAATTCTTTTTGCAGACCCATGGAATTGCCATGGGAGCATCAGTGGCACCATCGATCACCAATCTGTATATGACGGATCTGGAAGAACAACACATCTATAAATCAGAGGGTTTTAAAAATATTAGTATCTGGAAAAGATTCCTCGATGACATCTTCTTCATCTGGACTGCCTCTATGCAAGAACTAAATGTATTTATTGAATGGCTTAATGGAATATGACCCAATATAAAGTTCTCTGCAACTTTTAATACTAGGGAAATAGCGTTTTTAGACATCACCATACATAAAGAAGTAAACGGATTTAAAACCACCTTATATCGCAAAACGACTGATAGGAACAGCTTGCTACGATATCACAGCTTCCATCCTGAGCGCATTTTTGGGGCTCAAAATTAATATGACACTGTCTCCTATAGCGATTGCTTGATTTTTTCTACGCTCAGGAAGAGTCGACAGATTTGAAAAGGTTTCTGTCGCCAAGTGAACTGAATTTAAGTATTTCCCGCTCCTGACGAAGATGATGAAATGGAGCTCTGTCGAGTGGCAGTACTTTTCAAAATTACATTGAGCTAAGTACTCCTCTGTGCAGTATACTTTTGAGGTGTAGCACATTTTTCTTAAAATTTGTAGCGAAGTACTCCCCCGTGCAGTACAAGCTTAACATAAATATTTCATGAATTAAGTGGCATTATAAACTGTTTATAGTCAAATGAATTATAATGAACTGTTACGAGTATCACATGAATTGTTAGGAAGCAATATGAACTTTTTATAGACTTTTTTCAGGATTTTCTCTTTTTTCTACACACATTTTTTTTGCTACCTTTTTAGTTTGATGCAATGTGTTTTTTGAATACCTATTTATATGTTTTTATGAAATATTCATTCATTTATAGGTGTTTTCATGAATTTTTGATAAACTAAACATTTGGGAATTTTCATGTATGCTTTCATTATGCACTATGGAGCTCATAATAATAATTTTAAAAAACGTCTAAAAAGTGTCCTAAATGGCTACTTGGACGATCAAAAAGCCTGATCGTCCAAGTACACATAACCAAAGCCGGTTTTTAGACGTATCTAAAAACAGCTTAGGCCTTTCCCCTGCCACTAAACGCACAGAGAGAAAAGAGGTGTGTTTAGAGGAGGGGAAAAGGCGGGCAGTGGGCGGGAGGTAGACCGACCTACACCTAGGCATACAACACATATAACCAAAACAGTTGACAGATTACCTAGTCGACACTTAGACCTTTTTGACTTAAACGAAGTCAAACCAGGTCTAAGTGCCGAAAAAGGGGCCGCTGAGCTGATGGCCGCTGGCGCCATCAGTTCAGCGGCCCGGCAACCTATCCACCGCAAGCATCATGGCATGAGAGATGCCTCATCTCCCCTACCGCGATGCCATCACTCCTCTACCTGAACTGCCGCAACCCACGGCAGGAGAGATGCCCTATCACTCCTGCCGCGGGTCGCGGCAGCTCGGGTAGAGGAGTGATGGCATCGCGGTAGGGGAGATGAGGCATCTCTCCTACCACGATGCATCACCCCCCACACACACACAAAATCGGGGCAAGAGGGAGCCCAAGCCCTCTTGCCCCACCGACTCCCCGACTCCACGATGATACCCCCCCCCAAGCCCTCCTAGCACCGGCAACCCTCCCGACTCGATCTGGCCAGGAGGGAGCCCAAGCCCTCTGGGCCCCGGCGACCACCCCCCTCAGATTGATCGGGCCAGGAGAGAGCACAAGCTCTTCTGGCCCCAGCGACCTCCCCCCTCCGATTGAACGGGCCAGGAGGGAGCCCAAGCCCCCCTGGCCCCGGCGACCCCCTACCCCCACCCCCCACTACAATACAGGCAGAAGGGATCCCAGGCCCTCCTGCCCTCGATACCACCCCCCTCCCCTCAACGACCACCCCCCAGAACCCCCGATCGGTCTCCCCTGCCGACCCACAACCCCCCCGGCCGACTCCATGACCCCCCACCCCCACCCCTTCCCCGTACCTGAACGCTGGCCAGACGGACGGGTGCCAAGCCTGCCCGTCCGGCAGGCCAGCCGGGTCCTGAATGGGGCCGGATTGGCCCAGGCAGCAGAAACCCCACCCACAGGTGGGGCCTGAGGTGCCTTGGCCAATCAGAATAGGGCCGGGTTGGGATCATGTGCCTAAGGCACCGCCCACAGAAGGTGGGGGGCCGATCAGGGGTTCTGGGGGGGCAGTCGTTGGAGGGAGGGGGGTGGTGTCGAGGGCAGGAGGGCCTAGAATCCCTCCTGCCCATATTGTAGTGGGGGGGGGGGGCAGGGGGTCACCGGGGGCCAGGGGGGCTTGGGCTCTCTCCTGGCCCAATCCAGTTGGGGGGGTCGCCAGGGCCAGGAGAGCTTGGGCTCTCTCCTGGCCCTTTAAATTGGAGGGGGCCAGATCGAGATGGGGGGGGCACAATCTCCGGGGCAAGAGGGCTTGGGCTCCCTCTTGCCCTGATATTGTCGGGGAGTCAGGGAGTCGGCGGGGCAAGAGGGCTTGGGCTTCCTCTTGCCCCGATATCATCGTGGAGTCGGGGAGTCGGTGGGGCAAGAGGGCTTGGGCTCCCTCTTGCTCCGATATCGTCGGGGAGTCGGGGAGTCGGCGGGGCAAGAGGACTTGGGCTCCTTCTTGCCCCGATGTTGTCGGGGGGGGTCGCGGTTCGACATGGCAGGAGGGCTTGGGCACCCTTCTGCCTGGATCGTTGGGGGGGGGGGGGTTTCTGTAACCGGTGTTGTTTTTGACAGACACCGGTTACAGAATCCAGCTTTTAGGCGAAGGACTGGCTCCTCCTTCGCCTAAAAGCCCTTCTGATGGACGTTTGGGGCTTAGGCGTTTTTTTGGTTCATTATGGCCAAAAAGTTTAGACGTCGTGGGGGTGTACTTTTAGACGTAGTGGTGATCTGGGCGTTTAGGCAGAGGAAGGCCATAATCAAAACAAGGACGTTTGTTTTGGTTATGGACACTTTCCCTGCTTCCGCTTTGAACGTTTAAGGACTTAGGCCAAAAGGGGACTTAGACGTTGTTTTTTTTTTATTATGCCCCTCCACGCACTTTTCCATGTGGATAAGGACATTTATTAGTCCATGATCTTTATGAATTTCTTGTAATCTCCTTTAGGCACCTTACACTTAATTTCACGTGATTCTTTCCCCCTAGGGCACTGTGAGGGGTCCTGTTATACTAACATGTATTTTTAATCTATTTTCCATCAATTGTATTAATGTATATTTAAAGCATTTGCACTTTAGATAGGATTTGTTATAGAGAACAGATAGGGCACATTCTAGGGAGTTTATAGAATATAAGTTAAATACTTTTTCTCCCAGGAGTGATTGTTTGACCTTGACCTTATCAGTATTTGACTTATATGGTTTCCACATTAAGAACTATATGATATATGTCTGGTGCTGGTCACCCATGAACTCAAAAATCCCACGTTTACACTCCTAGAGCTCATACTGATGTCTGCCTATTTATAATGTTTGGAATAGATTTTTTATTCCCGCAAGGCCTAACACTCTCCCTGAGGAGCAAAACAGTTAGCCAATTATAGATCATTTTATTTTCAGGGAAACATGATAGATAGATAGAAAGATAATATTAAGTAAATATCTCCTATTCTACCATCACAGGACAGCAAAACCCTGCCTGTCCAATTAATATACTGTCAGAAATAAAAGATGTTACTTGTTAAATCAGAACTATATTTCAGGTTTTTATTCTTAGAGGTTCATTTATGTATTTATTTATTTATTTTATTTATTAAATTTTCTATACCGTTCTCCCAAGGGAGCTCAGAACGGTTTACATTAATTTATTCAGGTATTTATTTTATAATTTACAAAAATGACAGAGATAGGTGAAAACTTAAAGATTGATCAATTTATTGAGATATGCACTTTCTAAGATCAGAATCCATTTCATAATCTGCTTCAACAAACTAGTCTCAGTCTGAAGTGCCACCTGCCTCTGTCATTTTTGTTTTCCAGTTAAGTAGGTGTTCTATGAAGATACAAAAATCAGCATTTTCCAGTGGTTTTGTGCCACACATACTGTTGCTATGTACCTTTTTTCACTGGAATCAAATATGTCCATGTGTCACTTAGAAGTTATCAGTACTGAAAAAGCACAAAACACTGAATGGAGGATATGAGACCATTCAAGGAAGGGATGAGAGTACTAGGGGAAATGGTGCTTTTGGAGTGTTTGTCCAATAAACATCTATTTTAAATTTATCTTTGCAATGGGGCATTTTATCAGTTGAAACCTAAAATCAGAAGCTTTAATTATATTGCTTAAAAGCACTGAAAATCAGAATATCTTTAGTAAATCTGGAAGTTGAAAAAGATATAAACAGTGGTCATTTTAGAAATCTTATTTACATTTTAGATGTGCATAAAACTGACATTTAAACATATTTGTCATAGGGGTCTAAATGCTAAATACATTGACAAGGGGGTATGGATTGAGTGGATCAAAAAGATACATATACACTCCCCGTTTGAGAAGGGACATGCACATTTATGTTCACTGATATGTACTTTGGGATTTTTTAGCTGCTTCCAAGGACATCAAGGTCTTATTTTGTATAGTGTTCCACTAGAGCAGGGCTGCCCAAGTCCGGTCCTCAAGATCTACTGGCAGGCCAGGTTTTCAGGATATCCACAATGAATATGCATGAGAGAGATTTGCCTACACTGCCTTCTTGTTCCTAGACCCTCCCCAATGCCTGTCTTAATAGCAGATTATGGCCTTCACTAACCACTGTTACCATATCCTCTGGCAATGAGTTTCAGAACTTAGCTATTCTTTGGGCGAAAAAATATTTTCTCCTATTTGTTTTAAAAGTACTGTATTTCCATGTAATATCATTGAGTGTTCCTTAGTCTTCGTACTTTTTGAAAGAATGAAAAATTGATACATTTTTACCTATTCTGCATGCGTAATATTTACAGCAGAGCTGGCATAACTGAGGGTGTTGGATGAGGCAAGGACACGTGTAGCTTACAGTATTCTGCAAGATACATGCATGGATGGAAGCGCCATCCATCCTTGCCATGCTCCACTTATGCAAATGCCAGATATGCAAACTGCTGTAATTACATCCTCTGGCAACACATTTCAGAGCTTAACTTTGTTGAGTGGAAAAATAAATCTCCAATTCATCATGCAACTTCATTGAGCAGTTAGCATATCTTAGTTTAAAAAAAGGTTTGGACAAGTTTGTGGAGGAAAAGTCCATAGGCTGCTATTGAGATAGACAGGGGGAAGTGACTGCTTGCCCTGGAATCAGTAGCATGAAATCTTGCTACTATTTGGGGGTTCTGCCAGGTACCTGTGACCTGGATTGGCCACTGTTAGAAGCAGGATACTGGGCTAGATGGGTCATCGGTCTGACTCAGTATGGCTATTCTTATATTCTTATGTACCCCCTTGCATTTGTACGCTTTGCCACTTATACATACCCTTACAGAATAGCACTTGGTCGCTTTGTTGCCACTATGTTCATGGTGTAGTGGTTAAAACTAAAGCCTCAGGACCCTAAGTTGTGGGTTCAAATCTATGCTGCTTCTTATGACCCTGGGCAAGTCACTTAATCCCCCCATTGTCCCAGGTACATTAGATAGATTATGAGCCCACTGGGACAGGCAGGGAAAAATGCTTGAGTACCTGAATAAATTCAAGTAAACTGTTCTGAGCTTCCCTGGGAGAATGGTATAGAAAATTGAATAAATAAATACAGTGGTACCTTGGATTATGAGCATAATCCGTTCCAGGAGCATGCTCGTAATCCAAAATGCTCGTTTATCAAAGCGAGTTTCCCCATAGGAAATAATGGAAACTCGCTTTGATAGGTTCCCCCCCCCACCGAGGCCAGCAGCGCTGCTCCCCCCCCCCCCACGAGAACTCCCCCCCGAAGGCCCCGTGATCCGACACCCTCCCCCACCGCGATCCGGCACCCCTCTGCCACCATCGGGCACCCCCCCCCACCGCCATTAGGCACCCCCCCCGCCGCAACCTGAAGTCCCCCAGAGCCCTCTTCTTACTTTAATGTAGCACCGGCATGTCGGCCTCCTCTTCTGTGCAGGCCTTGAGCATGTTTAGAAAATTTCCTGCCGATCTGATCGTCCAAGCTGCTAAATCGTTCATCTTTATACCACATTTTCAACCAACTTTTCGTCCAAGGCAAAAACGTCTAGAAACAGACCTTTTGGACGTGGGAGGGGTCTACAAAGTGATGGACTGGACAACCAGACATGGCACCTAAATAGTGGGGTAGCTTACAGGGCACTGCTCTGAACTTCACAAAAAGGGTGCCATGTCTTCATCTCACTACAGCTCACTTATAGATAATGGTGAGCCCCCAAACCACCTCCAAAATCCCCAGACCCCCCTATCTACCACCCCAATAGCCCTTAAAGCTGCAGAAGCCACTTATAGAGCAGTACAAAAGGGTTTTGGATTTTTTTAGGGGAGTGCACATGTTTAACCAGCAATGCAGTGATTATAGTAGCTTATGGGCACGGGTCCTCCTCTCCATGGGTCCCTAACCCACCCCCAAGATGACTTAAGCCGCCTCTGTGCAGGTCGACTAGGCTTTTCTATGCCAGGCTGCCAGGTGATGATGGTCTGGGAGGCTGAATTTTAAAGGAGTGATTACAATTTTTATGGGGTTGGGGAGGGGTCAGTGATCACTGGGGTAGTGTGGGGGGGGTCTGTGATTTGTGTCTGCAGTGCTTATCTGGTGGCTTTAGGTGGTTTTTTGTGACTTAGACCATGTTTTAAATGGTCTAAGTCACAACGTCCGAGTTCCATCTATGCTGTGCTGTATAACTTAAGGTTATATATGCAGTACGACTAAGTCTAAGCCTGCCCACGTCCCGCCCAAATCCCACCCTCGACATTCCTCCTGAAACGCCCCATTTAGCTATGGTCGTTCAGCGGCACTGTGAAGGCCTATGTCGTTTTTAAATACGTCCAAAACGCAGTTTTATTATCAGCACTTGGATGTTTTTGACTGATGATCGTCCAAGTGCTGACTTAGGCTGGTTTTTGGACGTTTTTCTCTTTCGATTATGAGCCCCAGGTCGTCCACGTGCCGATAATTAAAACGGCTTTTAGACATATCTAAAATCAGCTTAGGCCTTTTCACTGCCGCTGTGCGCTGAATGAAAAGGGGCATTTTTCAAGGGTGGGAGGTGGACAGGATGTGGGCTGACCTAGACTTAGTCGTCCTTCATTGATAGATGGAACTTATACGTTGTGACTTAGGCGATCTAAAAACAGGTCTAAGTGCCTAGAAGGTATCCAAAGTGACCATATAACCACTGCAGGGACAAAGTACAGACCCACACACACTCCCCCAGTAATCACTGACCGCCCTCCCCCACCCCGCCATACAAATCAAAATAAAAACATACATACCTGCCTCCAGAACATCAGCACCTGGCATAGGAAAGCCTAGTAGAGCTGCACAGAGTGGTTTAAGTAGTCTAGGGAATGGGCTAGTGAACCATAGAGAGGAGAACTCAGGCCCATAAGCCACTCTAACCACTGTGTTCATGGTGAAAAATGCGCACCCACCAAAGCCCCCTGAAACCCTACTCTACTGCCATATAGGTGTCACCTGCAGCCATAAGGGCTATTGGGGTTGTAGACAGGTGGGTATAGTAGGTTTTGGAAGTGTTGGGGGGGGGCTCACCATGACCTGCAAAGGAGTTGTGGTAAGATGTTTATGTGGCAACCTTTTTGTAAGATGTCCCACTATTCTGGATATCATCAGAGAGGAGGTACAATGGACAGGGAAGGGAGGGGGGACAGGGTGCAGAGCCTGGCAGCCCAGCGGATAAGTCTAGGAGGGGGATGGATGAGCGCTGGTCTGAATATAAACCAAGACACCCATTGGCCCAAAAATCTTGGTTTATATACGCATATATACGGTAGTCCAGCGAGTTTCCAGTTTTTTCGTGAGCTATTTTTCCTATGATACCAAAAAACTGGAAACTCACTGGACTAAATGTGTATAGGCCCTGGTGGAGGCTACATTGTTTAACTTGCTTTTTTTTTACCAAACTTTTTAAACTACTCTCGTACATACAAGAAAACCAAAATCCCACATCAAGAGCAAAGAGCAACTGGTGGGGACCTTGACATCTCAGGAAGAATCTGGATCTTCTGGTTACCCAAATTTGATCAATAAATTCTAAGGTTCTGGGTAGAGAATGGCATGGTGACAAAATTCATCACCATCCCCGTCCCCGCGGATAACCGTGGGAAATAATCCCATGTCATTTTCTAGTGTCTATTTCAACCTCAGTTCTTCTACACCAGCATTCTTCAAAGCAAAGCTTGCGGGTCAGTAGTTGTGGCCTTTCATACTCTGATTCTTATGTGAGCCAAGGATAATGAAGTGATGTGATTGGCTCTTAGGCACTGGTGGAATGAGGCATTATGACATCACAATATCTGCTCTGGATACCAGAGACTGTCATTCTGTAGTGTCTATCTCAACTTCAATCCTTCTACAACAGCATTCTTCAAAGCAAAGCTTGCGGGTTAGTAGTTGTGGCCATTCATACTCTGATTCTTCCCTCTCTCCTTAAAGAATGACATGAAGATGGTTTCCCGCGGGGACGGGAACGATGATGAATTTTGTTACCGTGTCATTCTCTAGTTCTGGGAGCTAGAACAAGACAAATGTCCATCAGCTACTTGGAACCAACATGACAGAAACAGAAAGGATAGAAAGCTCTATGGCACAACATGGCCATGTCAGGCATCTGTTTTTAACAATTTGGAGCAAGATTAGTGAATAAAGATAAGTTTTAATCTTCTATTCACTTCTTTCAAATTGGATTTTATTAGCTGATTGCTTTATTGTTTTCTGTGACCCTTATTTGCTTGTACACTTATGAGGACACAGCATAGTTTGGACCTGATTCTATAAACAGTGTCTAACTCAGTAGATGCCTCGGAAAATGTAGGGTTACCAGATTTTCTACCGGGAAAATCCAGGCCCCACGGCCACGCCCCCAAGACCACCCAGTTCCGCCTCTGTCACGCCCTGTTCCACCCCCAGCCCTGCCCTCAGATGGCATCCGCACACGTACGGACGCGATGCAATGACGTCATGCACATGCAAGCATGAGCGTGACCACCATGTTGCGTCCGTGCATGCACAGACATCATTTTTGTCGGGAAGCTTTTGAAAACCAGGACAAAGTGCTGGGTTTTAAAAAGCCGTCCGGACCCCCGGACATGTCCTCAAAAGGAGGACATGTCCGGGGACATCTGGACGTCTGATAACCCTAGGAAAATGGCACCTACCGCATCTCATTCAAAGTTAGGCACTGTTTGCAAAATCGTGCCTAGCAGTACCTAAATCAAATTAGAAGCTGGTAGGTATCTACAGCTTAGGCACTGGTATACTAGGTAAGAGTTTTCATGGCCTAAAATACCAGCACCTAACTCAATCCATGCCCAAACTCTGCCACTAACCATGTCTACTTTTTGGGAAGGCACCTTGGTGTAGACACCTACATCAAAGTTGTAGGTGCCTAGCGAGATAGATGACTACTAACTAATTAATTTTTTAATTTGTTTTTTAATCAGTTTTTAATGGTGCTTTAAAGTAGTGCCAATTTAAACAAAAAATTAAACCCCTCCCCCTTTTATGAAGCCAGCATTTTTTCACGAGCCATGGTGGTAAAAGTTTTGACACTCATAGGAATCCTATGAGCGTCCCAGCTTTTACTACTGCTGCAGGCAATAAAAAAAATGCTAAGCTGGCTTCATTAAAGGGGGAAGGGGGAAAATTGGGTAACTAAATCTATAGGCACCCACCGGCAGGCGCCATTTATGGAATCAGGTCCTTTGTGCCTATGTGCCTTATTAACCTAATCACTCTGTTACTGTCCACATGTCTACTATGGACTGTTTCTGATGAAATAGCTCTGGGTACAGTTTCATTAATATTTTTTGGATATTGTGTATAGAAGCTAAAGTAAAGAGGGATTTTTTTTTTCATGTCCTCTTAGATGTTGGGTGGGAGAAACAGTAATCTCCACCTAGATTTGGAAATGTAATAAATGATATAGTGTAAGCTTTGTAAAACATGGCTTTCTGTCTGACTGCCTTGTATGAAACAATCACATCAATATGCCAGGATGAGATTGATGGACCTGTCACTGAAATCTTGAGTATGAAAAAAACACATTCAATCACATACCTGCTTATTCATTCAGTTTCTCCAAACTGTTTTCAATGTTGTATAAAGCTATGACAAAACTGAACCAGCGCCTGATAAATATTTCAAGGCAGGACCAGAGGAACCTACTTCAATACCAGGGAGAAAAGAAGCATTTCAAAACAGGAAAGTGTGAGGAGCTATATCAGGCACTGGAAAAGAGTGCTGTTTTTAGTACCAGGAAATATTGACCAGTTTGTCGACACTTCAGCAGATAACATCACAACAGAGCAGTGTCACATCATGCTCTTTGGAATGGCAATGGCATTTAAGACATTCATATGACTAAGATTCATTCGCCAGGCTGGCAATCACTCAGGACAGCTCATCCATTTTTATCTATTACTATGCTAATCAACATAAGAGATGGTGCCAGTATTATTAAGCATCAGAGAGGCCAATTCCAAAAGGTTTATGTTCCTAACTGAGAGTTAAGCTCCTAATTGGTCTCTTTGAAAATTTACTAGGGCTGAGTGCCTGCATATATGCTCAGATTATCACTGAATTCATAAATTTAGAAGATTGAAAGTAGGTGGAAGAAGGGGCAGATTATCATAAGATCATAAGAATAATCTTACTGGGTCAGACCAATGGTCCATTAAGCCCAGTAGCCCGTTCTCACGGTGGCCAATCCAGGCCACTAGTACCTGGCCAAAACCCAAGGACTAGCAACATTCCATGATACCAATCTAGGGCAAGCAGTGGCTTCCCCATGTCTTAATAACATACTATGTATTTTTCCTCCAGGAATTTTTCAAACCTTTCTTAAAACCAGCTACGCTATCCGCTCTTATCACAACCTCTGGCAATGTGTTCCAGAGCTTAACTATTCTCTGAGTGAAAAAAAATTTCCTCCTATTGGTTTTAAAAATATTTCCTGTAACTTCAAGTTTATTAAAGATTTGCTATCCCACATATGAACAAAGGTACCTGAGGTGCTTGCATTCTAATTTAAAGGTGGAGAGCGGGGGAGGGGGGGGGTCTGTGTCAGTGTGTCATCCAGAGATCCCTGAAAATTAAGGAGGTGGGTTAATTGTAAGCATCCATAAGCAGAAAGATTTTGAGATCCTTTTTAAATTGTTGCAATGAAGATTGTAACCGAAGGTATTGTGGCAACATATTCCACTCCTCAGGACCTTGGACTGAAAAGATGGTGCATCATGTCATATATGATCTCCTTAAAAGAAGGCAAGTGTAGGATATTTTTTTTCTGTAGTGATCTCAGCATTCTAATTAGGAAGTAGGGGATTAAGAGCTGAGAAAGACATGGAGGATGACCTGATTGTAGGACCTTGAAAACTAGAAGCAGAATTTTGTAAGTGGTGCAGTGAGTTACAGGTAACCAGCAGGCTACTTTTAGAAGGGGGATTACATTTCTTAGTGCCTGTGATCAGTTGAATAGCAGTGTTCTGTATTAGTTGTAGACTACAAAGGTCCTTAACTCTAAGTCCAATGTACAGGGTGTTGCAATTATCTAGCTGACTAATAATTAGGGAATGAACTAAAAATGGCCAATGCAAAGGGGTGCAAAAGGAATCTTATGGAATGGATCAATCAAAGTTTGAATAAGGATTTTTTACACAACTATGGAAATTTGTGGTGTAAAGGTAAAAGAAATACCGAGGACCCCCAGGATTTTAGTAGTTGTTACCAGAATAGGAATAGAACAGATCAAAAATAGAAAGAATGGATACCTTGGTTGTTTCATCAGTGAAAAAGACACATTTTGATTTTTTTTTTTTTAGGGTTAAGGATGAGTTTGTTTTTCCATCAGCCAATCGGTAATCTGTGTTAGCTTGCCATTTAATCTGAAATTGAAGGGCGCTGGTGTGGTCCAGATGGCAAAATATATGTCAGCATATACATAAGCTGCAAGATCTGAAGATTGTATGACAGTTAAGAGAGTCAGGAGGGATATTTTGAAAAGAGGAGGGGCTAAGATGAATCCTTGTGCTACTCCAGAAGCTGGTGAAAAAGATGCTGAGAGCATGTTATTGTGTTGGACCACATAAGAGTGACTCAAAAGGTGGGAGCAGAACAAGACAAGAGCCTTGTCTCTGAGTCCGAGATAGCTGAGTCTGTCCAGAAGAATAGAGTGGTCAACTTAATCAAAAGCTGTGGAAAGGTCCAGAGAGAGGAGTAAAACTGGCTTGGACAGGACAAGGTAGTCATGAATGCAGGCCGTAATGCCTAGCAGAGTTGTCTCTGTGCCGCGATGTTGTCTGAAGCCACTTTGATTAGGATGCAGTGCATTTGTCTTATCAATGAAATCTTGAAGTTGAAAGTGGATTGTGGATTCCGTCATTTTTACAATAAATGGGAAGATGGCAATGGAATGATAGTTATTGCAGTTTTTGACTAGTTGAGTATGATCTTTAAGCTTTGGAAGTAAGGAGGACAGATTAAGACAGCTGTGTTTTACTTCCTTTTTCTGGAGTCATATGGTAACCCTATCAGCTATGTACGCAGAGAAGCCTTTATCTGCAAAACAGGCAAACGTATTTCCTCTTCTTTCAGCTTTCTGTTATGGAAATCCTCCTCCTTGCTGGAGCCCCTGGGCATCAAGGGCTAAATTCAGTTTTACCACCTTTGTTTCTTCGCAGCCTCCAAATGATTCTCTTCAGTTGCATCAGCAGTCTCCCAGACTTAAAAAAAAAATAGCATATGGAAGTTAACTCTATCTCTGCTGGGTGTAGGCAGAATGAGTCGAGTATCTCTGCGAGTTCTACTAGTAGGTTCGAAAGGAATCCACTCTGGATTTTGCATTTAGCTGATTATAAGCTCTGCTCAAGTTCTATAGCAACACAACAAAACAGAAAGAAGACCCAATATTTCACATTGAGAACTATCCAACCAATGAGAACAAAAAAAACTATGGATATGGATGTTCTGAAAGGTGATTTATTATTCGCTCATCACAATAAAATCATAAAAATACAAATATAAATCCAAGTATATAGTCCACATGTAATTGTCCTACCGGACCCTACAGGGTCCGTGTTTCAGCAAACATGCCTTCCTCAGGGGTCCGGTTGATACAGGGATCACAGATTAAAAAGTGGACTAAAAACAAAGTATGAGTCTTTGAGCAGATATTTTGAGCTTTTATGTGGATAACCTATTTTTATGTGGATTAATTTATTTTATGTGGATGATTTCAGTGTACCTTTGGAACTTTGACACTTTCAAATAAAGTCCATTTTGGAACATCATTACTCCACAGAGCTTTTTTGGTTTTCTCTGGATTTTCTTCTCTGTGGTTATTTCGGGGTCAATTCCTTTTGTTTTTTTTCTATGAGCAGATAACCAAAAAGGCTGTGGAGCAAACAAAGTGGTGCGAAAAATCGCAGTTCTATAGCAAGCAGCGCTGGTTGTGTCTGGTTTTACTCCAACCAGGGAAGGAAAACTCCAGAATTCGGTAAGATTCATACTCAATCAATATATATAAAATCGGAGGTATGTATGTGTGTGTGTATGTGCCGCGATCACGCAAAAACGGCTTGACCGATTTGAACGAAACTTGGTATGCAGATCCCTCACTACTTGGGGTGATATGTTCTGGGGTCTCGCGGCCCACCTGCACATGTGGGCGGAGCTACAAACAGAAAATCAGATTTCACCCATTCATGTCAATGGAAAAAATGTAAAAAGCTGCCAACGCAAAAACGGCTTGCCCGATTTGAACGAAACTTGGTATGCAGATCCCTTACTACCTGGGGTGATATGTTCTGGGGGTCTCGCGGCCCTCCTGCACACGTGGGCGGAGCTACAAACAGAAAATCAGATTTCACCCATTCATGTCAATGGCAAAAATGTAAAAAGCTGCCAACGCAAAAACGGCTTGCCCGATTTGAACTAAACTTGGTATGCAGATCCCTCACTACCTGGGGTGATATGTTCTGGGGGTCTCACGGCCCACCTGCACACGTGGGCGGAGCTACAAACAGAAAATCAGATTTCTCCCATTCATGTCAATGGAAAAATTGTAAAAAGCTGCCAACGCAAAAACGGCTTGCCCGATTTGAACGAAACTTGCAACACATCTTCCTTTTCAGTTTAAGTCCAGTGAGACTTGCATTCTCTATCACAATCAACAAATCACAGGGACAGACTATTACATACTGTGGAGTGGATTTAAGATCCCCCTGTTTTTCTCATGGACAACTCTATGTTGCTTGATCAAGGGTGGGTTCACCCAAGAATTTATATGTTCTTGCTCCTGGAGGTGAAACTAAAAATGTTGTTTATAATCAAGTTTTGTGTTAGTTGTATTGTATTCATTTTGTCAAATATTTCACATTATAATTTGAATATTGTACTTTTTATAAAGCTGTAAAAAAATAATTTCATTCACCACTATAAAGTATCTTTATTTGAATCCATTTACAGTGTTATTGCTATAATTAAATACCCGTGCAACGCCGGGGCATCAGCTAGTTCTTTATAAGTTCAAGGTGGTGGGGCCTTCATTTTAGTAAGTCCCTCACAGATGAGCAGCTTTTGTTATAGGATTTTACTTCTGTTGTCATTTCCTTGTTCCATATGAATTTGATGCTTCCAGTGCTCAGGAAGGACTGATACCTTAATATGGTTTATGATCTATTAGTCTTAGGGCTCCTTTTACAAAGGTACGCTAGCGTTTTTAGCACGCGCTACCCGAAAAACTACCACCTGCTCAAGAGGAGGCGGTAGTGGCTAGCGCAT
The DNA here is from genome assembly GCF_902459505.1 of Geotrypetes seraphini. Lineage (NCBI taxonomy): Eukaryota > Metazoa > Chordata > Amphibia > Gymnophiona > Dermophiidae > Geotrypetes > Geotrypetes seraphini. The sequence continues at coordinate 105,459,711 of NC_047085.1, read as the reverse complement.
GCGGCAATTTAGCGCGTTATTCTGCACGTTAAAGGAGCCCTTAGTTTGTTAAGAATTTTTCTTAGGGAACCCTTCAACCTAACGCTTTCATGATTTTTCTTATTATGGTTGTGTCGCTGTGGTTGTATTCTATAACTGACCTTGATAGATGATACAGAGTTGAAGCAGTAGAGTATCGATTTTCCTTTGCAAGACATTATTATATTTCTTGAAAACATACTTTTAATAATTATGCAGTAATATATTGCATATAATATTTAAAAAACATTTTCAAAAGTGTTGGTGTAATTGGGGCAGATGGGTTCTTTCATGCATATATGGTGGAAGTGTCCCAAGATAGCTGCTTTCTGGACTAAGGTTCTAATAAATCTTTGGATGTGTACTTCTCTCTTTTATCCCAAACAAGCGGAGAGCTGTTTGCTGAATTTTCTTGTGAAGGGTATTCCAAGAGAGACATATCAGCTGGCGATACATATTTTTACAGCCGCCAGGACGGTAATTGCTAGCAGTTGGAAGACGCCTGATGCTCCTGCTCTGGCTTTCTTATATAATAAGCTTGATTATGAGTGCTTGATGTCTCAGATGACTGCGCATAGGAGGGGGAGAGTGAAAGATTTTCATAAAGTATGGAATGTGTATATGCAATGGAAGGAATGTACCGTTTATGGAGGCTATGGCTGTGAGGGAGTGTTGGGCTGATAGGGTGCTAGGGTGGGAGTGGGTGGGGATGGGTGGGGAGTGCTACTAAATTGTTTGTATATGCCTTGAATCTGTTTTTGACGTTTGCTGGTAAGAACATAAGAACATAAGCAGTGCCTCCGCCGGGTCAGACCATAGGTCCATCCTGCCCAGCAGTCCGCTCCCGCGGCGGCCCAAACAGGTCACGACCTGTCTGAATCTCCAGAAGGGGTCCCCTTGCCACCTTGGTTTCCCATTTAAGTCCTAGCTTCCCATCGAAGTCCTAACCCTCCGATCTTGCACATGCACGACCTGGTTGGGTTTCTATACTTATTACCTGGTTAGCTTTCTATACCTGTGATATATCCCAGCACCTCTCTCAGTATCCCACGATCCCTTTATCCCTCAGGAATCCGTCCAATCCCTGTTTGAATCCTTGTACCATACTCTGCCTGATCACTTCCTCCGGTAGCGCATTCCAAGTGTCCACGACCCTTTGGGTGAAAAAAAACTTCCTTGCATTTGTTTTGAACCTATTTCCCTTCAGTTTCTCCGAATGCCCCCTCGTACCTGTTGTCCCCTTCAGTCTGAAGAATCTGTCCCTATCCACCCTCTCCATGCCCCTCATGATCTTGAAGGTCTCTATCATATCTCCCCTGAGCCTCCTTTTTTGGTAATTATCTGTATGGATGAAAACATTTTCTAAATAAAGATGGTATAAAAAAAAAGCATTTTCAAATTAACTACATTGATCTCATGACATTAGAAATAATTACAGTATTTCCTTTTTTAGAAATTTCCTCCCCCCTCCCTTTTTTTTTTTTTTTTTTTACTAAGCCATGGTACCAAGGCCTGGAGTGCTAAATAGTTCGATGCTCATAGGAATTCTGTGAGTGTCGAAGCAGTGTCAAGTTTCAAGTTTAATGGAGATTTGATTAATTGCTTAATCATAATTCTAAGCGATGTACATAATAATAAAATTACAAAATGTGGGGAACAATACAATAAATAACAAAAATCAGGTCTGACAAGACTATTGACAAACGTAACAAAACTAAGAACATAAAGGAAGAGAGGGATAAGAACTACAAATTATTTAAAAGTTAAAGAGACATATAAGGGAGCATTTAGTACTCCGGGCCATGCTAGAAACCTCTACCGCAGCATAGTAAAAGGGGAGAATTTAGATTTCATGTTTCATGTGAATCTAATTTTTCAATTCCTTATAAAGTACCTAAGGTTGGAGATAATACAACCTTTTTATTGGCACCATTACTCACATTAGTTGAAAAACTTGGGATCAAGATCTACTGTTATGCCGATGAAATCTTACTTGTTTCAAGAATTGATGCTATTAATTTATTAATTAATTTATTTTGATTTCTATCTCATCCTCCCAGTAGCTCAGAACAGGTTACAAGCCAACATTCACAATGGAAAACATTTTGGACAATACAAGACTATACAGCAACTTAAGTACAGGAGAGTGCAGAAAGGAGGGGGAATATAAGGGGGTCAAGGGTAGTTTGCAATTAGAATTTCAGTTGAAGAGGAGGGTCTTTACTGCTTACCGGAAGATCATCAGAGAGTTTTGTAGTCTGATTTGGGGGGGGGGGAGTTGGTTCCAGAGATGGGGGATGAAGTGACTGTAGGAGCATTTGCGGGCGGTTTCTGAAAAGAGAGATCTTCCTGGGGGGATGCAAAGACGTTTCTCCATTTCAGAGTGGAGGAGGCAGGTGGGGGTGTACAGGGTTAGCTTATCTCTCTATAAATTTCAGTATGGCCTCTCAGTAATCATTTCATGGTTGAATGAACATAGACTTGTAGTTAACCTCAAGAAAAGTCACTCATGCTCATTTACTGGATATGCTCCAGAACCAGATATAAAGTTATCTCTTAACAATTTAGAAATCTCTTTGGTTAAGAAGTTCAAATATTTGGGTATTATTGTCGATTCTCAATTAACATTCTCTGATCAAGTTTCAGACTTAATCAAAAAGTGCTTTTTTTTCTTTTTGAGGTCTTTAAGAGCTGTAAGACATCTCTTTGATAATAAGAACTTTCATACTTTGATTTATGCATTCTTTACTTCAAAGATTGATTACTGCAATGCTATCTATGCCGGTATCTCTTCTGTTGGTCTTCGACGACTTCAAACACTGCAAAATACTGCAATTATGTTGTTAGGACATACCATATTTTTCACTCCATAAGTTGCACCGGACCATAAGACGTACCCTAGATTTAGACTAGGAAAACCAGAAAAAACCCATTCTGAACCAAACTGTGTACTAATATATACCAGGCTCTGCACCCAGCCCCCCACACTCCCTGCCAGGCTCTGCACCCTGTCTCCCCTTCCCTGCAAGGCTCTTCCTTTCATTTTTCATATAAACACAATACACACAGCAGATATAATTATCAAAACTGACACATTTTGATCACTAAATTGAAAATAAAATCATTTTTCCTTCCTTTCTTCACTCAGGCCCAACAATTGTCCCTTTCTATTTCCTCCCTCCATGTCCCAAGTTCGTGCCTCCTCACTGCCTTCCAGCCTTTATCCTTCGTTCTCCCTCTCTCCCATGTCCCGAGTTTGTGCCTCCTCCCCCTCACTGCCTTCCAAGCCTTTGTCCTTCCTGCCTTGCTGGACACTGCCTTCCTCCCTCCCTGCTGCGCTGATGAAGCTTGCCTACCCTCTGCCGATTCCTCCTCCTCTGGCCCAGGTCCGCCGCCACCGCCGCTGTGCCGCAACTCAAAAAAGGGAAGGGAAGGGCCAACGTGCAGCGATTGCATGTCGCCGGCCCACAAGCCTTCTCCCGACGTCAGAACTGACGTCAGTTCTGATGTCGGAAGAAGGCTTCTGGGCCGGCAACATGCAATCGCTGCACGCTGGCCCTTCCCTTCTTTGAGTTGGAGTGCAGCGGCGGCAGCGGACCCAGGCGAGAGGAGGAGGAATCGGCGGAGGATAGGCAGGCTTCATCAGCGTAGCAGGGAGGGAGGAATGCAGTGTCCGGCACGGCACACTGGCCCTTCCCTTCCCTTCCTGGAGTTGCAGCGCAGTGGCGGCCAGCAGGGAGCAGCGGGGGCAGGCAGGCGGCAGGCAGCCCACATACCCCCAACGAGTGGGACATTATGAAAAGGTAAAATGGGGTGGGTGGGGGGGGGTTTAAAAAGTTATCTTCACTTCATTAGACGCACCAAAATTTCCACCCAATTTTGGGTGGGAAAAAAGTGCATCTTATGAAGCGAAAAATACGGTAAAAGTAAATTTGATCACATCACACCACTCTTCTTGCAATATCACTGGTTACCGATTTCATATCATATTTGATTTAACATTTTAATGTTAACACATAAAGCCTTTCATACCTTGAACCTTTCATAGGCTTGAACCTAGTTATCTAAATTCCTTAACTATTCCATATGTTCCGTCACAAGTGCCTTACAAGACAATAGATTAGTTCTGCCATCACCCAAAAGAACAAATTGGGAATGTACCAGACATAAAGCTTTGTTTTTAATCTAGCGCCAAGTTTATGGAACCAGCTTCCTAATAATATTCATCTTGAACTAAGTTTCAAAGCTTTCAAGACATTATGAGCATATTTATTAAGAAGTTATTAACGTAGTTTTTCTTCTCTTCCTTTTGTATGATTGCATAGGTCTTTCCTATATGTCATGGAATTCCTTTCTATTGAACATATGTTTTAAATATTAGCCACACAGAATTGTTGTAAGCTTCTGTGGGATATCAAATTTTAATAAACATAAACATTATTTTATATTAGTAAAATATAAAAGAAAATAAACCAGCTCTACAATAGATCCCTGAATTCTTTCACTTTTGCAGGCTAGCTGTAATAAGCAACTTCTTCACCAGAACACCATTTAAATCAAAATCTTACTCTATATTCACATCAAAACTAGTTTCTCTAGTTATTGCCGATGAACTTTCAAAGTGTCCCTTGTGTCAGGGTCCCAAGGGAATACTGAGGCCTCCTGAGCAGAGCCTGAAATGTCTCATTACAAATGCTTCATTAGAAAGAAGCACACAGACAGTATCTGTCGGGGCGAGGCTCTTCTGTCATAAAGTTTAATGTTTTCAAGCTGCACATTTCTTACCATTAAGTGTTCACTCTGTTTTTAGAATCTCAATCAGGTCTTTAAGGAATGCTAATGCAACTTCTACCCTTAGTCCAGAAATTCTCTGCTGGGAAATACAAATGCATAATCTGTTCCTGTTCATGCATGTGTTGTAACAATAAGCAAAGATGAAAGGGCAGAATATACAGGGTGGGCCAAAACTAGATATACAGTATTTATTTAATACTTCTTTTTATTTTACAGATGTCACGAATAACATTCATTTGAAGTTTTTGTATCAGTTACATCGTTTCATTTTTACATGATTATCATTCAGTAATGTATGAGTATTATACCTATCAATACCTGTAAAATCAAAAGAAATAATTAATAAATACTGTATACCTACTTTTGGCCCACTCTGTATATTCTGAACGACAGAAAGCCTATCTTAATTTATAAGCAGTAGTTACGGAAAAACAGAAAACCACTCCACTTAACATTCTCCTCTGGACACAGATCTCTACTGTAGTTGGAAATCTGAATCTCCTGAGAAGACCTGCTCCATGAAGCCAGGAAGAAGGAGTTTAGGTACAGGACTGCTCTTGTGTTTCTATCTCTGGGGATTTCCAGATGATTGAGTTGAAGGAGCAAATTGCAGCCTCTTCCCATATAAGCATATAGCAAGGAGAAGAGTGCGGGGGGAGATGAGGAGGGGAGCCGTGCCCTTAGGAAGGCTGCACCTGGGGTGGACCACCCACCCCCGTACACCCCTTACTATGCCACTGAGTATACATTGTTCAAACCAGCAGACAAAAAATAGCAATCGCAAACGGTGCTTTTAGGCTGAAAACTGTTAATGTTGCACAAAGCTGCTGGTACTACGAAAGAGCAATTAAAAACAGTTACTCATTTTGAGTGAGAGTGATAAGGCATTGACGATGAAACTTTATTTTACATTACATTAGGGATTTCTATTCCGCCATTACCTTGCAGTTCAAGGCGGATTACAAAAGAATTACCCAAGATGTATTACAACAAGAACTTACAAAAAAAAAAAAAAAATTGGTCATTTTCAAAAAGAGTAAGAAATGGGTAAGGTTATTTGTTTGGGGTAGTTGGCTTTAGTGAGAGGTGGAGTTTGAGACTTGCAGTATTATTTCTTTTTTCAGAGTTTTCTTGAAGAGTATGGTCTTTATTTATTTTCTAAAAGTCTTGTAGTCGAGGGATGCCGTCAGTAGATTGGCGATTTGGTTGTCTAGTTTGGCTGCTTGAGTGGCCAGGAGGCCTTCATATAGTTTTTTCCTTTTGACCTCCTTAATTGGGGGGTATGAGCAGTGGCGTACCTAGGGTATGTGGCACCCGGGGCCCATCATTTTTTGACACCCCCCCCCCCCCATGTAAAAAAAATTTTTTTTTTTTTTTTTTGCAATAACCATGAAATGGAATAAATGGTCAGAATAGAAACAGGCAGTGAAAATTTTCTTTTATTGAACCTCATATATGTAACCATTATTCCAAACATAACATAACATAAATTATGTCTAAATTGTCATGACATTAGAAGTACATATGGAGTAGTTGCAGGTGATGCTTGGGACAGTTCTGATTGTGTTAGTTCGGTTTTATGTGTTTTTTGAATAGAAGGGTTTTTATTTCTTTTTGAAGGTTTTGCAGTCTGTGGTTGATATCAATTGGTTGTAGAGTTGGGGGTCGAGTGTTGCAGCTCGAATGGCTAGGAGGTTGTCGAACAGTTTTTTTCTTTTGACGTTTTTGGTTGGAGGGTGTGTGAATGGTGCACAAGTTCTCCTATGTCTGTTTGAAGTGGATTGAATTATTTAGCTGAAGAAATTAGTTACCCCCCATTCCACACACATTAATTCTCTTCCATTTTTGTTCCCATTATAAAAAACACTGATAAGTTCCCAGAAAAAAAATACATTAAAATAAGAAGTGAAAACAAAGGCCCCTACAGATGAGAACATAACATAAGAATAGCCTAACTGGGTCAGACCAATGGTCCATCATGCCCAGTAGCCCATTCTCATGGTAGCCAATCCAGGACACTAATACCTGGTCAAAACCCAAAGAGTAGCAACATTCCATGCTACCGATCCAGGGCAAGCAGACACTTCCCCCATGTCTTAATAACAGATTATGGACTTTTCCTCCAGGAATTTGTCCAAATCTTTCTTAAAACCAGCTACACTATCTGCTTTTACCATAACTTCTGGCCACTTCATTTTTAAGTTTAGATCTTTCCTTTCAAACAGAGACCTTGCTAGATGTCAAATACAGCACAAGGTAACTTCACATGGACTTAGCTGTGCAGGAAATGTGAATCTCCTCATACACCCACCATATAGTGCAAAAATGTGCAAAGGTCTGTTTTTTTCTTTCGATCACTACATAGCCTAATGCCACACAAGCAGCGCTGTTACAAACATATTCTGTAGGTCAATGCTAAGGATAACAAAGTTTCCTTCCTTGGACCAGAAGGAGATAAACCACTGGAAGAGATCCCAAAACAACACCCAAAGACCAACTCAGTGTGTGAATCAGTTGAGTGGAGTGGACTAACTGGGGGGTGGAAATGGGCCCGTAGTTTGCTCAGCAGAATTTCCCAGACCACCTCTTCCTCTCAACACATTGACACGCTGCCACCATCACCACTAGGAACACCTCACTGGGTAGGCCAGCTATGCTATAAACTTTATAAAACACATTATTATATTTTCTTATAAAGCACATATTTTAACTGACCTCTCTGACATCCTCAGCCTTTCCATTCACAAAAATAGAAGGAAGAAAAGTTCCCATTTCCTGCTGTCTCATGTCCCCGGCCTATACAATATTTTTTTTCTGCAGACCCTTCAAAAGTCTGACCAAATCCTCGTTTCACTTGCATTATAAAGTACTGAGGATGCCATCTCTCCCCAATCCCAGGTCCTAAAGTCTAAGACAGTAGCGCAAACTAATGCTGCCAGATACAGGAAAAAAAAATTTTGATTCGATTCAGCCCTATTGAATTGGTTTTTCAATTCGATTTTCCTGCCCAGTTGGGTGATTTTTTTCAAAACTCCTGGTGGGTTTTATAGCTTTTTCACCCCCTTTGGCTTCTCCTAACCACACTGGCGCTGTGGTGTAAATAAAATAAAGAAACAAAAAGGACTTTTCCTCTTTCTGTTAAATCCTAGCTCACGTTTGCAGTCCAACACCAGCTCTGGCAGGATACACATTTCAAATCTGACATGTTATAATCACAAAACAGAAAATAAAATTAATTTTTCTACCTTTTGTTGTCTGGTTATATTTCAAATTTTGTTGGTCCAAGGCTCTGGTTTTCTTCTGATAACTTGCTTGCCAGGGTCTCCTTCTTTCTGCATGCTAACCATCCATCTGCCAACTCTGTCCTCCCTTTCCATTTCCCTTCCCTTCCCAGGAAGTCTGGTATCTTTCCTTTTTTTCATCTCCCTCCACAGATCCACCTTTTCTTAAATACCCTTTCATCCGGCATCTCTCCCTCCTTCCCCACCATCCCAGAGTCCACCATCTCTCCGTTTCTTTTCCTAATTACCCTCCTATCCAGTATCTCTATCCCTCCTCCACACCATCCCTTGTGTCCAATTTCTCTCCCTTTCTGTTCCTTCCCTCCCTAAATCCCATGGTCCATCATCTCTCTCCCTCTCCTCTATTTTCAGACCCATTATTTCTTCCCCCCCCCCCCAAAGTTTGGCATATGCATGTCTCTTTGAACACCCCCTTCCCTCTGTGTACTTCTAAATCATGGTCCCCCCCCAAAGGCCTGTCCCCCCTTAAAGGTCTGCCTGTCCCACCTTGAAGGCCTGCACCCCCCTTGAAGGCCTGTCCCTTCCCCTTGTAGGCCTGTCCCCCCCTTGAAGGCCTGCCTGCCTGTCCCCCCCTTGAAGGTCTGCACCCCCCGAAGGCCTGCACCCCCCGAAGGCCTGTCCCCCACTTGAAGGCCTGTCCCACCCCCTTGTAGCTTCTCCCCCCCCTTGTAGGCCTGTCCCCCCTTGAAGGCCTGCCTGCCTGCCTTTCCCCCCCTTGAAGGCCTGTCTCCCCCTTGAAGGCCTGCACCCCCCTTGAAGGCCTGCACCCCCCCTTGTAGGCCTGTCCCCCCCTTGAAGGCCTGCCTGCCTTTCCCCCCCTTGAAGGCCTGTCTCCCCCTTGAAGGCCTGCACCCCCCTTGAAGGCCTGCACCCCCCCTTGAAGGCCTGTCCCCCCCCCTTGTAGGCCTGTCCCCCCCTTGAAGGCCTGCCTGCCTTTCCCCCCTTGAAGGCCTGCACCCCCTTGAAGGTCTGCACCCCCCCCAAAGGCCTACACCCCCCCCCCGAAGGCCTGCACCCCCCTGAAGGCCTGCCTGCCCCCCTTGAAGGCCTGCACCCCCCCCCGAAGGCCTGTCCCCCCTTGAAGGCCTGCCTGCCTGCCTGTCACCCCCCTCCCCCTTGAAAGCCTGCTTGCCTGCCCGCCCGCCCCACCCTGAAGGCCTGATGCCCCGACCCACCCCGAAGGACCGCTCGCCCCCCTGGCCTCCCCGCACCACCTATGAACAGCCGCAGCAGGATCGCGAAGTCAGCGTCAGCGATCCCTGCGCCACGGTCCCGCCCCTCCTCTGACGTCAGAGGAGGGGCGGGATCGCGGCGCAGGAAGCAGCGCAGGGATGCTGACGCTGACTTCGTGATCCTGCTGCGGCTGTTCATAGGTGGTGCGGGGAGGCCAGGGGGGCGAGCGGTCCTTCGGGGTAGGTCGGGGCATCAGGCCTTCAGGGTGGGGCGGGATCGCGGCGCAGGAAGCAGCGCAGGGATGCTGACGCTGACTTCGCGATCCTGCTGCGGGCTGCTTCACAGATGGTGCAGGAAGGTCAGTGGGGCGAGCGGTCCTTCGGGGGTGGCGGGGGACTGAACGGCAAGGCCGGGAACACCCCCTTAGGGCTGGTACCCGGGGCGGCCCGCCCCCCCCGCCCCCCCCTAGGTACGCCACTGGGTATGAGAATGGGGTGTGAGTTTTCCTATGTCTGATTGCGGTGTTGTGGATGAGGCGGTTATTCAGGTAGTTTGGACTGTCTCCATATAAAGTCTTAAATAGTAGGCAGTAGAATTTAAATTGTATTCTTGCTGGGATCGGAAGCCAGTGCGATTGGAGATATGCTTCTGTAATGTGATCATGTTTCTTTAATGAGTATATGAGTCTTAGTGCTGTGTTTTGGATAGTTTGTAGTTGTTTTGTTATGGTTGTAGGGCATGGGAGGTAGAGGATATTACAGTAGTCAAGTAGGCCTAGTATTAAGGACTGAACTATGAGCTGGAATTGAGTTTTCTCGAAGAATTTTATTTTGTGGAGCTAAGGTTCAGATGTTCCCTGATGTGGCAAGATCGACCCAACTCAGAAGAAAGGGCTTTTTAGCCTTGAAACCTTGAGTTGTGGAACTGGGTGCCATTTTCTTGCAAGTGTTTGGTGACTTTTCAAAGTACAAATTATATTTTTGGGGATCCGGCTCAGTTGATACAATTTCTTGATCAAAAATAATGGGGGATTACATATTTTGTTGGTTGAGATAGCTATTTTCAAATTGAGGAGCCTGATTTGAAAAAGATGCTTATATAGAAGGAAGATGTTTTCTTCTTTTAATTTTCCTTTGAAATAGATTTCTGTTATTAAATAGTGCACCTCTTCTTTTAATGAGGGCTAGATGGAATTTTTGATTTTGTAATGATAATAATTATGTAAAATGATTTGTTATGTTTCCATATCCTATGTTTCTTAGTAAACATTATTTGAAAATTCAAAATTAAAAAACAAACAAACAGTTACTCATACGCTTTGAATTGTTATGCTGTATAAGCAGCTGGCAATACATATGAATAAGAATAAAAGCTCCTTTTATGAAGGAGTGCTGAAAAGTTCTCAGCCCAACCAAGAAGGGAAAGCCCACTTTTCTGAATCTGTTTTCAACTCCTAACTCCCACTCACTGCTGTCAGATACCTATACCTACTGTATCATTTCCTTTACCATAATCTCCCCAACACCAAAATATCCTATCTAAATTAGATTGTAAGCTCTTCTGAGCAGGGACCGTCTAATGTTAAAATGTACAGCGCTGCAAACGCCTTTCAGCGCTTTAGAAATAATAAATAGTAGTAGTAGGAACCACAAAACTTACAAGCTATTCCACATATTCACCCCTAAGTTGAACATATTTGGCACATCAGATCTGAAGTTTCAGTAACCCTTAAAAAAAAAAAAAATACTCTGATGTCTGGTCACTGAAATACTGCTCCGCTGCTGTAAGCACCTACATAGAAACATGTAGGTAGGTAAAGGCCAAATGGCCCATCCAGTCTGCCCATTCACTATCTCCTTCTTTCCCTAAGAGATCCCACTTGCTTTCTTAAGCTCAGATACAGTCCTTGTCTCCACCACCTCTACAGGGACATAAGAACATAAGCAATGCCTCCGCTGGGTCAGACCTGAGGTCCATCGTGCCCAGCAGTCCGCTCACGCGGCGGCCCAACAGGTCCAGGACCTATGCAGTAATCCTCTATCTATACCCCTCTATCCCCTTTTCCAGCAGGAAATTTTCCAATCCTTTCTTAAACCCCAGTACCGTACTCTGCCCTATTACGTCCTCTGGAAGCGCATTCCAGGTGTCCACCACACGTTGGGTAAAGAAGAACTTCCTAGCATTTGTTTTGAATCTGTCCCCTTTCAACTTTTCCCTCTCTGTAAAAAAGTATTTCTTTGGATTACTCCTGCGCTTATCACCTCTTAACTTCATCCTATGCCCTCTCATTCCGTAGCTTGCTTTCAAATGCAAGAGATTTGCCTCGGGCACATATATGCCATGTAGATACTTAAACATTTCTATCATATCTCCTCTCTCTTGCCTTTCCTCCAAAGTATACATATTGAGATCTTTAAGTCTGTTCTCATACATCTTATGATGAAGACCACCAACCATTTTAGTAGCCTTCCGCTGAACCCCCACTGAATCATTCGAAAATTGTTGCACTTTCAAACTCTTTTTAAGGTTTGGAAACAGAAATTAGTCAGATGAAGCAAGATCTAGTAGATGGTCTATGCATTGAAACCACAACTGCATCAAAACAGCCATCATTTTGCCAGCCTTGTGAGCAGGTGCATTAACTTCTTTCCACAGCTTCCCTCTCCTTTTTCCTTTCAATGCCTCCTCTAATTGGCACAGCAAGTTACAGCAGTATTCTGCATTAACTGTTTGGCCCCTTGGAAAATGACTAACACCTTTCTGACCCCCAAAACACTGTGGCCATGACTTTTCCTGCTGACTTTTGAGTCTTGAATTTCCTTGGCCTCGGAGAACCTGAGTGCTACCATTGCATGGACTGTTGTTTTGTCTCAGGATCATAGTGGTGTAATCATGTTTCATCAACAGTAACAAGTCATTCTAAAAGGTTGGCACCAGCTCACTGAAAATGCTGCAAAATCAACTTGGAAGTGTCCATTCAAAGTTGTTTCTCTTCGTCATTCAAACATTTGGGCACTTGGTTGACAGCTTCTGCATACCCAGCTACTTGTGGATTGTATACCCAGCACAATCCCTGGATATCTGTTTTGTCTCAGCTAATTGTTTTAGTCGATATTTGCTGATCTGCCAAAATCAGATCATGGACATGGTCAACAATTTCAGGAGTTGACACCATTTGAGGCCTCCCAGACCTTGCTACATTTTCAGTCTCAAAATATCCATGATAAAAGCATGCACACCACTTCTTCACTGTAAAGTATGATGGGCATTTGTCACTCAGTGTTTGCATCATACATTCATGGATTTCCTTTGGAGTTTTTTTCTGCATGAATAGGAATTTTATGAAGTCTCATAGTTCAACACTTGAAAATTCCACACTTTTCATGGACATGGTTCTTCAAATCAATGATCTGAAACAATGTCAGAACATAGCATTGTGATTCTGCAAATTGGCACTTTGCATAATAACATACTCTTTATTTTCAGCTACAGTGGCAAAATAACACTCAGAATTTAGGAAATTTTATTTTTTTTATTTGGTTAAAATGAGAACTTTTCAGCACCCCCTCATTCAAAGCCGCAGTACCAATTCCCATGCAGCAAATGTGATGCAGCCTATTCAATTCCTATAGGCTATATCACATTTGCCATTCCAAGACATGCGTAGTGGCTTCGTAAAAGGAGGCCTTAAGTGTTGTAGGACATTACCCATGTCATACCTGCTCTGTTTGTTCAGACAACCTTAAAATAGAGTAATTTGAACATCTAATCACAGGAGAAAAATATCCACTGTGGCATTTTTCAAATTTTTTCAAAGGGTAGTTTATTGTAGTGATTTGTCTCTGCAAACTTTTATATATACAGTAGGTAAAGCATTAAGAACTTATAACAAACAGATTATTGAATATAAAAGTGCAATTAAAAGAAAGGCAGTAGGTAAATCAATTGCAGAACATATGATTGTTAAACAACATAGATTTGAGGAATTATAGTTTTTTGTAATCCATAAAATAGATCCACATTGAAGAGGGGGAGATGTATATATATTGATTGCTTCTACATGAAGAACAAAGATTTTTCTTTATGTAAGATACTGTTAACGTGTAACAACTTAAGGCAGGGGTGTCAAAGTCCCTCCTCGAGGGCAACAATCCAGTCGGGTTTTCAGGATTTCCTCAATGAATATGCATGAGATCTGTTTGCATGCACTGCTTTCATTGTATGCTAATAGATCTCATGCATATTAATTGAAGAAATCCTGAAAACCCAACTGGATTGTGGCCCTCGAGGAGGGACTTTGACACCCCTGCCTTAAGGTCTTAACATGGAGGTATATTTTTCTGTATTTCCCTAATATTGATATGCTTCTAAGAAAAGAGACACATACTATTAAGGATGGATATGCATGTGCATTCCTTTTGATTTTGTATCTATGATTTTAAGGTACTATTTATTTATTTGGATTTATTAACTGCTTTTATGGAGTGATTAGATTATAAGAATAGCCTTATTGGGTCAGACCAATGGTCCATCAAGCCCAGTAGCCCATTCTCTCGGTGATCAAACCCAAGGAGTAGCAACATTCCATGCTACCGATCCAGGGCAAGCATTGAGGAACAAATTCTTTAAACGGTGTCCCAATTTTGGGTGGCCTACCGCTCTCTAAAAGCCAATCGGGATGTACGTTTTTGGAAAAAAAAACTCCCGAGGCAGGCTGCCTCCATTGTAGGGAACCTAGTGAGGCACGTACGGCCGCCCAACCTCACCCAAGGCTAGGTGTGGGCATGGTTTCACCCGGAAGTGGCCTTGTGCAAGCTTAGGTGGCCTTAGGCGACCCTAGGTGCTTTTAAGTAAACCTTAAGGCAGTGCACAACAAGTTATTTTAAAATCAGGCACTCAAAGTATTTTCCCTACCTGCCTAGGGGGCTCACAATCTAATGACAGTAGCTGGGACAATAGAGGATTACATGATTGGTCCAAAGTCACAAGGAGCAGCAGTGAGATCAAACCCACAACCTCAGAGTGTTGAGACAGCATCTCTAACCACTAGGCCACTACAATACTTATGAGATTGATTGTATATTTGATGTGGACAGTCTGTCAATCTGATCTTAGAAAATTATGCATTTGTACATAATGGGGCTCATTTAAAAAAAAAACACAAAAAAAACCCTAACTGTCCAAAAGTTGTATAAAAGGGAAATGGATGTTATTACGCCAAACCCTTCCAATTCACTATTTTCAAAACATATTTTCTAGGCCAGCGATTCCCAAACTGTGATCCATGGCTCTCTGGGGAGCCGTGACTGATCTACAGGGAGCCACAGATTTTTCTGATATTAGACATCTATTACAACATTAAAAAATTAAAATTATATAGAAATAAAAATACTACAACTGAATCTTCAGGTTATTCATTAGTTACTGTTTTGATGTTTATGGCCGGTAAAACAGTTTGTTTTCTATTATCGTGTAAATGTAATAACCATGGGGAGATACTACACATGTATGACTAGTGTGCATGCCTAGTAGCTTTTCACACGGTGCTGATAGACAGAGTGTACCATGCAACCACAAATCAACAAAATAATAAAAACATAATTTACAACTATGGGAAACCTATGACAAGTCTGAAAATTTTTCGATAGAAAACAATTCCAACTTGTGATTCAATCACTAATCCTAGGCCTAATAGATTACTGCAACATACTATATCTCCCCTGCAACCACGATAAAACAACTTCAAACAATACAAAACACAGCCCTAAGACTCATCTACTCGCTGAAAAAATATGACCACATCACAGAGGCATACCACGACTCACACTGGCTCCCAATACAAGCAAGATTACACTTCAAATTCCACTGCCTACTATTTAAAGCTATAAACGGAGACAGCCCAACCTACTGGAACAATCGACTAATTCAATCTATCTCAACCAGACACAGGAGAACCCACACAATATTCACACACCCGCCAACCAAAAATGTCAAACGAAGAAAACTGTATGACAACCTACTGGCCACCAGAGTAGCGAAACTGGACAGACAACTCGCCAATCTGCTGATTTCGACCACAGACTGCAAAACCTTCAAAAAAGAAATGAAAACCCTACTCTTCAAAAAATACATAAAACCAATATAACACAACCAGACATATCCCAAACTCCTCCCGCAATACTATCTACTTCTTAGCAAATTAGAAAATGTTCAAACTATTCCTTAAGTACTTCTTATTAACTTAACAATATGTAATTCTTAATATCATAACAATTCTTATGTAATCTACCTTGAACCGCAAGGTAAAGGCAGAATAGAAATCACTAATGTAATGTAATGTAATGTAATGCAATATAAGTGACCTCTATTTGAATGTAAGTAATCAGTAGATTGTTGGAGCAAACTCAGCTGTTATACTCGTATTTATCAAACTTTGCTGGTAAAATAATAATACTAACGTAAGTATTTTACTCATATATTATCATTGAGTAAGTGTCTTTTTGTGTAAGTGTCAAGTTCTGATCAACATAATTTTTAAAATTTGTTGTTTCAGAACCCTAAAAATGGACAAATTTTTATTGAATTTTAATAAGCATACGACAGCACAAAATGAAGTGCATGCACCCCAAGTAAGTAGCAGGTGTGCAAAAAAGAGAAAAAATATGTCTCCAACCTATTGACAACAACCCCAGACTACAAGATGTTCAGAAAGGTAATAAAAACTATACTCTTCAAGAAATCCCTTAATAAAGCTTAATACCATGATAAAGCTTAATCCCCTCCCTAACCCCAGATCCTACTTTTCCCTCGCTTGGAAACCTTCTCTGATCTAACGTTGTAACCCTTCTTCCATAACTCTTTTTGTAATCCGCTTTGAACCGAAAGGTAATGGCGGAATAGAAATCTGTAATGTAATGTAATAGTTATTTGGAATTTGGCTTCACATCAACAAATGTTAATGAAGAAGAAAGACCGCAATGTGTAGTATGTTTGAAAATTATGGCACCAGACTGTATGCTTCCAAGTAAACTGAAGCGTCATTTAGAAACTAAATCATTCACACTCGATTAATAAAACTCACGACTTCTTTACCAGAAAATTAAAAGGACAGCAAGGTATATTTTCTCGGCATTTGTCAATACCAAACAATGCTCTGCTAGCCTCATACAAGGTTACATAGAGAGTTGCTAAGTGTTAAAATAGAACCCATACCATTGCGGAACAACTGATTCTACCTGCTGCTAAAGATATGGTGAACATTATGATCGGCGAATCTGTGGGGAAAGGACTTTCAAATGTACCTTCATCTAATAATAACATCAGTCGAAGAATTCAACATATGTCAGAAGACCTCAATGACCAATTGATTGAAAAACTAAAAGAAAGGGAATTTGGCTTGCAGTTGGATGAGACCACAGATAATAATGAGGATGCACACTTGATTTGTTATGTACGTTTTGTAGATGGAAATGCCATTGTGGAAGAACTTCTTTTTTGTAAAAAAAAATAACTGCAAGTGTAAAGGCTCAGGACTTGTTTGAGATCCTAAATATATTTATGACTGAAAATAATTTAGAGTAGACAAGGGCCCTGATTCTGTATAGGACGCCCGGGAGAGGTGTCCTATACAGAATTGGGCCTACACTAAACCCCGATTCTGTAACCGGCGTCCATGTTACAGACGCGGGTTAGAGAATCGGGTTAGATTAGACACGGCCCACTACACTTATCGCGGCAAGGGATCTCTCTGCCGCTATAAGTATAGCGGCCCGCGGCCCCCTGTCCGATTGCAGGCAGGAGGGTGCCCAAAACCTCATGCCGAAAGATGCTCCCCCCCCGACACTACCGACCGCCCCCCCGACACTACCGATCTCCCCCCCCACCCCGACACTACCGATCTGGCAGGAGGGTGCCCAATCCCTCCTGCCCGAAGACGAACCCCCTACGCACCTTCCCCCCCCTGCGCTAACAACCCCCAAACCTCCACCCCACCAAACTAACCTTTTCTTTTGGCCAGACGGGTCTTGCCCGTCCAGCCGGCAGGCCCGCCTCGTCGAAATGAGGCGGGCCCGCCCCTTCCCGGCCCATCCCGCCAAAGCCTAAGGCCTGATTGGCCCAGGCGCCTAGAGCCTGGACCAATCAGGCCTTAGGCATAGCGGGTCCGCCCATCCCCACTTAATCTAAGGCCTGATTGGCCCAATCTCTAGAAGCCTGGACCAATCAGGCCTTAGGCTTCGGCGGGATGGGCCGGGAAGGGGCGGGCCCGCCTCATTTCGACGAGGCAGGCCTGCCGGCTGGACGGGCAAGACCCATCTGGCCCAAAAAAAAGGTTAGTTTGGTGGGGTGGAGGTTTGGGGGTTGTTAGCGCGGGGGGGGGAGGGTGCGTCTTCGGGCAGGAGGGATTGGACACCCTCCTGCCTGCGATCGATATTGTCGGGGGGGGGCATCTTCTGGCAGGAGGGTTTGGGCACCCTCCTACCAGCAATCGGTAGTGTCAGGGGGCAATCTTCTGGCAGGAGGGTTTGGGCACCCTCCTGCCAGCGATCGGAAAGGCAGCCGCGGCCCACTATACTTATAGCGGCAGAGAGATCCCTTGCCGCAATAAGTATAGCGGCTGCGTCTACTTACAATGTAGACCAGCATTTTGTTGGCCTACATTGTAAGCGTCTCTTCCTCTACTAGGGAGACGCGTAGGGCCGCCTAGGTTCGCCTAAGGCCCTTAGGCAAGCTTAGGCGTCTTGCGGGCCTCCCTAGGCTCCCGGAGGCGCCTTCAATATAGGCGGCCTGCCTGGGGAGCATTTTTTAAAAAAAATGTGCATCCCGATTGGCTAATTAGACAGCTGTAGGACGCCTACAGCTGCCTAAAAACGGGACGCACTTTGTAGAATCAGGGCCTAAATGTATATTTTCCCACTCTGTAGGGTTCTGATCAAATCTGGGGCTTACCGGTAGTGGTTTTCATTGAATCAAAGAGGCCAAAATTTCTCTTTCATCCCATTGTAATGTTGCACCTGAACACTGAACAATATATCCCATCCTAACAAGTTAATTGGACACTGTGGTGCATACAGTTATTGTATTTCTGTCCAGGACTTATTTTCAATCCCTGCAATATTATCTAATTTTTGCTGTACAGCTTTTGGAAATCCTGCCTTAGAGATTGATATGAAATAGGCAGTATTCTGGGGGCACCAGCCTTCATAGAAAACTAACCTGTAAGAAATGTGGCCTAATCTGCATTTCTTCTGGAGCGAACAGCTTCCTCTCTTGTGGTTTCCCTTCAAATCCTACTGTCCATAACTTTTTATTCTGGAAAGACAATCCCCCAGGAATAAAATTAATTAAGGAAACAGAAGCTCCAGTGTCCACTGAAAAAACTATTTCTTTACCATTTACAGTAACTTTTAGCATGGGGGAAGCCACTGCTTGCCCTGGATCGGTAGCAAGGAATGTTGCTACTCCTTGGGTTTTGGCCAGGTACTAGTAACCTGGATTGGCCACCATGAGAACGGGCTACTGGGCTTGATGGACCATTGGTCTGACCCAGTAAGGCTATTCTTATGTTCTTATGGTTTGTACAAAGTCAGTATCCTTCCTGTGGTTGCTAGGACTGCATCTGTTGTTCCTCTGGAGGATGCCAGGGATGTACCATGGGACCTGCTCGCTAATTAACTTGTTGCCCTTTGCCTCTACCCCATGGGATATCAAACCCTCCCCAGCTGAATCCTCGCCCACCGGAGGCATTGGACCTGAATTCTTTGCTAAAATGTCCCATCTTACCACATGACCAACACTGAACTTGCTATTAGAGCCACCCATACCAGGCTCCCCTTTGTGGTATCCATTTTAACTGTGCTGCATGTATCATAATTTCTTGTTCATTACTAGAGGTAACTTGTGAACGATTCTGAGGAACTGTCTTTGAATGCTGAGCTTCTTTCAGTTATAATGCACTCAATTTCTGTTGCATAGCCTGCAGTTCTTTAATAGGTTTTTCTGTTTCCTCAGCCAGCTGCCCTGCATAGTGCAGAATGTGTTATTGTATTTCTGTCCAGGACTTATTTTCAATCCCTGCAATATTATCTAATTTTTGCTGTACAGCTTTTGGAAATCCTGCCTTAGAGATTGATATGAAATAGGCAGTATTCTGGGGGCACCAAAAATGTCTCTTGTCTCTCGTTCCCAGCCTTCATAGAATTCTGTTAGGTATTTTTTTTGTATCTTCTCCAATTCAATACCTTTTTCCCATAAGGGAACTAAAATCTCTCACATCTGGAAATGTAACCCACCAAAATTCAAATTCATGACCAACAGACTTTTCTGCCTCAACCACCTCAAGCTCCAGCCAATCAGGTTTGAGGGCCCGCTATATGTAAAGACAAATGGCAGTCCTCTTGGCATACCCTGAAGAAAGCCACAGTATGATGGCTGAAATGTGTGTTCTACTTATCAAGAGGTGGTGAGACCCAGTCAACAGTCAAATTCAATTATTTCAATGCATAGTCAAGGTCCTGAGAAGTACAAAGATAGCATTTCCTGCTAATGTGAATATGAGCAGTTGAATGGGTACTTCCCCTATATTCCCACATGTTGTATCACCTAAGATAATGCTGTCATACTTAATAATTGCAGCACCATTTCACTGTAAATAAAATAAAATATATACTGTATATAAAAGTATCACTACACCTTCACTCATTTCAAAGTCAAATAACTCATTGGAAACAATATGCAGCTTTTAGACCATTTGCGCTTGACTAATAAATATAATTAAAGGAAAAAGGGCTCCTTGATCTGCTTCACAATCCAGGAGCTACTAGCTGCCCTAGATAATTGGAGACCTGCTGCCTTGGATAATAGAGTGAATTACTAATTTCCAGTGCACATTGTCATTCATCTATGCATTAATTTTGCATCTGCATTAAGAATTGTCCATGCATTTTTCACTGGATTGACAATATATATATTTGAATTTTTGAGTATTTACGCTTTTATAAAACACATACTATATATATAATGGATGCCAATAAAATTTATTTACATGCTATTGTGTATAATTAGATAACAACTTTTAATATATATATATATATTTGTATTATTGCATGCTATCTCCTTCCAAGTCAAAAGTAAATATTTGAATATGGGGTTTTTTTTTTTGTATTGTCTCACTGGAAATGTAGGAAATCAAGCAACAGCAGTAAAGCCAGCAAAGTTAGATCTTTTATATGTAAAATTGTCTCATCCCTCCCTTCAACTACTATGTCATACAAGTCTGTCAATGAAGCTGTCTTCTCCTACAATATCATTGTCTCCTCTGCTCTAGATACCCTCACTCCTCCCATTTCACATTCTATAAGACATGCCAAACCCCTGCCCTGGATGACCTCCAAAATCCACTACTTGTGCTCCTGTGCCCGATCTGCTGAACGTCTTTAGCTTAAATCCTGCACACATGCTGACTTCATACACTTCAACGTCTTGCTGACATCCTTCCAGTCTGCCCTCTCACTTGCCAAACAAGAATATTATGCCCACTTGACTAACTCTAAGTTCTAGTCTAACCCTTGCCATCTCTTTGCCACATTCAACTCTCTACTCAGTGCCCTCACCTCCAATCCCCCCTTCACTTTCCCCACAGATGATGGCAGAGTTCTTCTATGATAAGTTTCACAAGATTCACCTTGAGTGCTCAACCAGGTCAACTCCCCGCCCCACCCCCTTCCAGCTGTCCATTGTATCAACCTCCCTTCAACCCCTGCTACCTTTTCTTCTTTTTCTGAAATCACTGTAGAGGCAACTGCACATCTCTCCTCCTTCAAACCCACTACCTGCTCCTTTGATCTGATTTCCACCTACCTACTCAGTGCTATCTCACTCACTAACATCCTTCCTATCTGTCACATCCTGAACCTATCATGCTCCACTACAACTGTTTTCAATGTCTTCAAACATGCCCTAGTTATACCGCTCCTCAAAAGCCATCACTAGACCCTACATCCCCTTCCAACTATCTCCCCATCTCCCTCCTCACCTTCCTTTCCAAGTTACTTGAATGTGCTGTTCACCATCATTGCCTGGACTTCCTTTCATCTCAAGCTACTCTTGACTACTTCAATAAGTCTTTTGCCCACTCCATTCCATGGAAACTGCCCTTGCTAAAGTCTCTAACGACCTGCTCCTGGCCAATCCAAAGGCCTTTGCTCCATCCTCATCCTTCTCAATCTATCTGCTGCTTTTGATACTGTTGATCACCACATACTCCTTGATATGCTGTTCTCACTGGGATTCTAGGGTTCTGTTCTCTCCTGGTTTTTTCCCTCTCTTTCCCATCATACTTTCAGTGTATGCAATGGGGATCCTCCTCCACTGCTATCCCGCTGTCAATCGAGGTACCTCAAAGCTCTGTTTTGGGACCTCTCCGTTTTTCCACATATACCTACTCCTTTGGTACACTGATCTGCTCCCATGGTTTTCAGTATCACCTCTAGGCTGATGACTCCCAGATGTACCTCTCCACACCAGATATCGCTACAGGAATCCAGACCACCAGTCTCAGCCTATCTGACATTGCCTCCTGGATGCCTCACCAACATATAAAACTGAATATGGCTAAGACAGAGCTCCTTATCTTTCTACCTAAACCCTCCCCCCATTCTCTATTTCTATAGACTGTCTGAAGGTTTATGAAAGTATGAATTGTTTGTACCAATAAGATATACTAAATGGTTAAAGTGTTTTGGAGATCATCATAGATTCTTTTTCTGTCTTTATAGAAACCTTTCCCTGATAAGAATAAATTGAAACATGATCATGTCAGGAGATGCCTTTACCTATATCTTCTCTGTTAAGATAAGTACAAATTTGGATTTTGCACTACAATGCTTTGGAATAAGATGAAAATGATACTTAAATGAAAAAAAAATTGAAAAGTAAGCAAAAGGATCAATGAAGAAGTGGTTGTTTGGTCAGCAACACTATTCTTCTGAGCTCACTACTGCCTGAAAATCCAGTTTTATATAAAAAGGGAACATGAGTACTTTAATTTTGGTTGATAGTTGTTTAGCTAGTGCTTCTTGAGACAACAGGGCATCCAATGCAAGTCACACACACAAAAAAAGCACAATAATCAATAAAAAAGACTAGTCCTGGTTTAATGAGGCCCTACCTGCGTCCACCAGGGAAGTCAGCAAATCCCCATTCATATCTTGCACAGTTTCTCCTACCCAGGTTGGATGAGGTCAAAAATACAGGAAGAGTTATTCAACTGGGTTCTCATAATGTCCTCTTAGAGACTAATAAGTACTCATCCTATTTAATACTTAACTGAAGAATTAATTTCCTCTTGCCACCTCACTTTTTCATCTGATGGTATACAATAGTTGTTGTTGTGTGAGGGCATGACTAATAAAGTTATTCACACATTTTCTTAGGCAGACAGGAAGTGGAAGGATCTGAACCAGTTATGGAATAAAGCAGAAGAGACAGGCTCTCAGAAAGTCACTCCTGTTGAATACTACAGAGTTGCAATGCCAGAGTAAGATTTGGCTGTGGAAGAAGAAAATAAACCTTCACACTGCTCGCTCCATGTATTGCTGATATTGCCAAATCATGGCCATTCCAAGTACAGGCATCATCAGTTTTGTTTGACCGCTGCACAATACAGTTTATGCACTAAACACTAAAGCATTCTTCCTTCTGAAAGAAAAAAAAAAACAGAGGCCTTTATGATTGCTTTCAAAGCTTTTCTCATTAAAGTGTATTAATGAGTTTTTTTTTTCACTTTTCTGCTATCCCTTGTACTGTTTATTTATGAAATAAATATAAAATAAAAATAAACCAACAACACTTAAAAAATAAAGGACATGTCTCCTAGAATCATCCCTAGGATAGATTATCAGCTCATTCAATAGAGAATGGCACAGTGACAAATTATTCCCTGTCTCCACGAGAACTCATTTTCCTGTCTCTTTACCCATGAGTTCTTTTCCTGTCCCTGCCCCATTCCTACAAGCTCTGTCCTCATCTGCACAAGCCTTAAACACTTTAAAATCATAAGTGTTCGAGGCTTGTGCAGTTAAAGCAGAGCTTACAGGAATAGAACAGGGACAGCGACAAAACTTGCGGGTACGGGACAGGGAAATTGAGTTCCTGCAGGTACGAGGACAAATTTGTCCTCGTGTCATTCTCTACTAACTAATATATTCTGTGGCAGAAAAGAAAAAAAACATAAATCACGTAGTTACTGATTACTACATTCATATAATAGACAGAGCAACAGTTACTGGCATTTGGTGCTTCATTTTGCTTCTAATAAATCCTTCTGTCATGAGGCTGATAAAGAGGCAATCATTTGAAGCACCTCTAAATGTAAGTGTTCATTGGACCATCTTTTCATAGCAGGTTGACATTTAAGGAAGAATCTATTACTCAAAGATGCCATTAACCAAAGCACATATTTCCTGAAGTTGACACCTCTCATACAATTGATCAGCATGATTAAGCTAGCATCAATCAACCTAGTGACTTAAGAAGCGCTCTTACATGGAATGATTTTATTATTATTTGTTTTGTAAGAGATGCGTGTTGGGTCTACCAGCAGGATGACTGTTTCCTTGGCTTTAGAGAGATAGAAAGGTCAGCTGAAATGCTGTAGGTGTTACCTTTGTTAGTTTAACTTAATAATATGTGACTAACTTTAGAAAGTTGTCATTTCTTTAGTGTTTGCATTCAGAGCTGTACAGTGATATAAAGGATAGGTGTGACATGTTTAGAGAAGTGAAGGGGCAAACAAGAGATGCTGTAGATCATGAGGCCAATTTAATCAAGAGCATATTTTGGTTTAGGCTTATAGAGGGGACTATCATAACTGATTGCCAATGTGTGAAGACCAAGTATGTGCCTATTACTGCTGCCTGATTCAGGGAAAATTTTTCAATTCGATTCATTTTCCCATCCAATCAGGCATTTTTTTTTTAGGGGGGGTTCAAATGATTTGACAGGTTTATTTTGCAGCCTTTCCACACATCCCACCCCAATTTGGGCCAGATGCACTAAGAGGATCGGTATGACCATGTGGGTCCTCACCGATTTGATTTTTTGGCCAATTCAGAAAGAGCTATTGCACTAAAAAGTTTGCATGTGAGAAGACAGAGCGTAGTCAAGATGGCGGCTGGTAGATCGTCCTTGAGACGCCACAGTGTTGCTGCGGTAAAAAACTTTTTCCTTATCCTTTGCCAATGGTCAAAAGGAAATCAAAGCTGGGGTTTCCCGGACCATTCCAGTACTCCAGTTGGCCCAATGGATGTCTTTGTCGAGCGTGGTGCCCGAACACCAGACCCGGACTGTTCCTCAGCTGTGGGAGGCATGCAAACTGAAGCATCGGACCTTGTCTCCAGAGGAGCGGAGTCCTCCGAGCTGCCCTGGGGAGCCAGAGGGGGCATTGGAGGTGGAATTGGCCCAGGATGTTCTCTTTCCAGCCCAACAGAGTACAGGAATCAACTCTGGAGGGAGGTCTGAGAAGCCAGTGTTGCAACCATCAGTGCGCTCGGAGAGGGAGAAGCAGCAGACTCCCGAAGTTTTCCTTAAATTGAAAGGCACTTCTACTGAAGACACAGGTACTGTAATTCAACCAGTGGGTCCCGGAACTGAGCTTGTACCCATGCAAAGACCGGAGGTCTTCAGTTTGGAAGCATTATGGGATGCACTATCCAATTTACAGTTCTCTCTGGGGACTCAGATGCAACATCTTACAGTGTGCTACACAAGAGTGGTGTCAGAAAATCTGGACATAAAAAATAGATTATCTATTGTGGAAAATAAGGTAGACAGACATGAGACCAGATTAAAAGTAGTTGAAACACAGGCCTTAACATGGGTTAAGGACAGTGGAAACCTTCACTTTAAAACAGAAATGTTGGAGAATGTGACCAGGAGATGTAATCTTCGGATTATAAATTTCCCAAAATTATTTCCCATGTCCGCACATGATATGTTCAGAAAATACCTTACTGAAATTTTGAAAGTGCCTGAGTCTTCCTATCTGCCTCTCACAAAAATTTATTATTTGTCTTCTAGAGTAAAAGCTCAAAATCCAAACAAGCAGAATTTGTCTGCTGATAGTCTGGATTTAACTCATTTCCTAGAGAGGTCAGATATTGAAGCCCAGACTACTGCTACGCTGTTGGTACAATTTGCTATTGATTCAGATAGGGAATGGATGCTTAAGCTCTTTTTTAATTTTATTTATTTATTTATTTATTTAGATTTTTATCCCGTCCTCCCAATAGCTCAGAACGGTTTACAAATGAACATACACAGTGGGGAGTAACTAGACATATAAGTAGTACAACAGGTTTAGTGATTGGATTTATAGTTTTTGGAGAGAATTAAATATAGGGAGAGTAAGCAGAAAGAGAGAGGGGGGAAATACAGTAGTTTAGTTTAAGGAAAGTTAAAGCGTTTAGGTACTATTTGTTATTGGATAGAGTAAGAGAGGGTCATACTGGAATTTCGGGAAGGTGATAGGAGAGTGGAGGGTGGGGCCTAAGGGGGGGAGAAGACAGAGGAGATCTTTATTTGAAGAGGAGGGTCTTTACCGATTTACGGAATGTTAATAATGAGTTCTGTTGTCTAAGTTGGGAGGGGAGTTGGTTCCAGAGGTGTGGAATGAAGTGGCTGTAGGATCGTTTGTGGGCAGTTTCTGTGAGCAGGGATCTTCCGGGGGGGGTGCATAGGCGTATCTCTGATTTTGAACGGAGGGTGCGAGTGGGGTTGTAGATGGGAAGCTTGGATTTTATGTAGGAGGGGGTGGTGGAGTAGATTCTCTTGTGAGCAATTGCCAGGGCTTTGAAAGTACAGCGTTGGCTAATTGGGAGCCAGTGTTCAGCATGGAGTGCCGGGGAGATGGGATCGTGGTAGTTGAGGTTGTGTAGGAGGCGGATGGCTGCATTTTGGACCCGTTGGAGGCGTTTGATATTATTTTTGGTTAGTCCATTAAATAGGGAGTTACAATAATCCATTCTGGAGAGGACATATGCGTATAGGAGTTGGGCGAGGTCTGGTGTGGAGATGTAGGGTTTGATCCTTTTCAGTTGGCGAAGGTAGTAGAAGGAGGTGGAGACTACTTGGGATATGTGGTTAGATAGGGACAGGTGTCCGTCTAGGGTTACTCCCAGGCTGCGAACATGATCTGCTGCCGTTAGTAGAGTGGAATCCCATGTTAGTGTAGGTCGTAGGTATTTGGTGTTTTTGTTTCTGATCCATAGGAGTTCGGTTTTGGAGGTGTTAAGTTGAAGCTTGTTGTTTGACATCCAAGTTTTCATGTCAGTGAGGCAGAGTTCGAGGTTAGCAATTTGGGATGGCCGGTTTTCGCCTAAGGGGAGGAGCAGCTGGATGTCATCTGCATAAGAGTGGATTTTGATTTTATATTTTTGCGCTATTTCGATGACGGGTTTGATGTAGAGGTTGAATAGGAGGGGGGATAGAAGGGCGCCTTGAGGAACGCCATATTTGATAGGCTTAGGGTTAGATTTATGTGTCCCTAGTAGGACAGTTTGGGTCCTTTGGTGAAGGAAGGAGGTGATCCATTGGAGGGCTGTGTCTTTGATTCCGAGGTCGTGGAGTCTAGATGTGAGTAGGTGGTGGTCAACTGTGTCGAAGGCAGCGCTAAGGTCAAGTAGGACTAGTAGGGCGTCATTGCCTTTGTCGAGTATTGACCAGCTGTCGTCAATGATATCAAGGAGTACTGATTCTGTGCTGTGGCCCTTACGGAAGCCGGATTGGGCTGGGGATAGGGCAGCTTGTTCTTCAATGAAAGGGTGTAGGCGGTGGAGCACAATTCGTTCAAGGAGTTTGGAGACAATTGGGAGGTTGGAGACTGGGCGATAGTTGCCAGGTTCATTAGGATCAAGGGAGGGTTTTTTGAGAGTGGGCTTGATAATAGCTGATTTCCAGCTGAGGGGGACAGTTCCAGTAGATAGAGAGTTGTTAATGATGGGGAGGATGGATTCTGCCATGCGTCTCCGGCAGACAGCAGGAGGCTGGATGGGCAGGGGTCGAGGATGGTGTTGGAGGGTTTGAGTTCTCTCAGGGTTTCGAGGACCTCCGCATGAGTAGCTAAATGAAATTGGGAGAGAGTGGCGGAAGGGGGGGTATATGGAATTGGTTGGAGCTGAGTAGGAGTGGGTTTGGTGTTGAGGTCGAGATTAGCTCGGATTTTTTGTACTTTGGACTGGAAGAAGTCCGAGAGAGTTTCGCTATCAAGTTCTGTTTGGTTAATTTGATTATTCCTTTGGGCGTTGGTGAAAAGATGGTTGGTGAGGGTGAACAGTTGTTTTGATCTAGAAGGGGCTTGTTGTAGGAGACGAGAGTAGTAGGTCTTTTTTGCTTCTAGAATGGCAGTTTTGTATGTGGTGGATATGTTTTTCCAGTGGGTTTTGGTTTCATTGTCCGGATGTTTGGCCCAGATCCTTTCTGCTTTCCTCAGGGATCGTTTTATGGATCGGAGGTCATTAGTGTACCAGGGAGCAGGTGCTTTGTTGGTGATTATTTTGGGTTTTTTTGTCTGGACCAGGTTATTATAGAGGGATTGGATGTTAGAGTGCCATGTGGCGGCTGCCAGGTCAATTGATAGGGGATGTTGGGTACAAGATTCGTTTAGGGTGCGAATACCTGCGGCCATATCTTGAGGGTTGACTGAATTAGGGAGTTGACGTAGGGTGGGGGGGGGTGGGATCTTTACGTGGGGTTAGGGTAGTATCGAGTGGGAGTTTGAATTCAATGAGGTGGTGGTCTGACCATGGGACAGGTGTGGAGGTGTAAGTTTGCTGGGGCTCTGTCGTTGGGTCTCTGAGGGTGAAGAGTAAGTCTAAGATGTTGCCTGCTGAGTGCGTGGGGGTGGTTATAGTTTGGTGGAATCCTAGGTCGGAGAGGGAGGAGAGGAAGTTGCCAATTTGTCCTGAGGTGTTGGGGTAGTCTGGGAAATTGAAATCTCCTAGGATTGTCATGTGTTTGTGTGAGATGGTTAGTTCAGTGATGAATTCGAGGAGGGTTTCTAGGGTATCTGCTGGGGAGTTGGGGGTTCTGTAGAGGAGTATGAGGGCGGTTTTTTGTTTGTGGCCTAAGGTGAACGCAATAGCTTCTAGGGAGGGAATATTGATGGAGTTTATTAGTTTTGGTGTGGTGGAGGTTTTGATAATAGAAGTTACTCCGCCTCCTTTTCCAGAGGTACGCGAGCAGGTTAGAGCCTGGTAGCCTGGAGGACATAGTTCGCCTAGCGTTATCCCCTCGTTGTCTTGGAGCCAGGTTTCGGTGATCATGAGGGCGTCCCAAGTCTTGTCGCAGATGAGGTCATGTAGGAGGAAGGATTTGTTGTTGACTGATCTTGCATTGATGAGTGCCAATTTGAGTGTGTTGTGAGAGGGGGTTTGTGGAGAGGGAAGAATGGGGATAAGGTTGGCAGGGTTTCTGGAACGGCTTTTTTTAGGTTGGGGGGAGATATCACCGTATCTGCCTTGGCCTGTAATAATGGGGATGGTGAAGTATAGTGTTGTAAGGAGTGTAGTGGGAGTGGTAGGAGTGGGAATGGGCGGGAGGGTGGTTTGTAAAGTGGTGGGAGGAGGGGCGGGGAGGGTGGTGGCCTGGATAGTTGGAGGCATGGCAAGAAGGGGTTTGGGGCGTTAGGTCGGAGGGATTCAGGGGAAACTCACTATCAGGGGAAACTCGGTTTGGTCCTATTGGTGAGTTAAAGTTTGGTGGGGGTCAAATTTTTATAGAATTAGATCAGGAGCTTGGAGCTGAAGTGTTATTATTGGGGCAGTTGAAGGAGCAAGTAGAGAAGAGAAAGCTAGGAGACAGAAAAGGAAGGAGCCAGAGAGCAACCAGTTAAGTTAAAGAGGATTGAGTAGATTACTGTTGCTAGTTATAGTAGGTTGGGTAAGTTGTGTATGCTGTTATGTTAGTTGGAGAGCGTGCAGCTTGTGAGAGGGATAACAGTGGGCTGAAGAAGAGGACAGGCACCTCCGATGGAGTTTTTCTTTTAGAAGTCTGCTTTCCTGTGTCGGGAGGGGGGCGGAGCAGGGCTCCCACGCTCCTCTCTCGATGCAGGGGGCTGAAGAAGAGGACAGGCACCTCCGATGGAGTTTTTCTTTTAGAAGTCTGCTTTCCTGTGTCAAAAGTTATTAGAATGTATCCTGATGTATCACGTTCAACCTAGAAGAGAAGAAAACGGTTTCTCATTTTGAGACCTCAGGCCCTGCAGTTGGGTGCAACGTTCGTTTTGAGGTACCCCTGCAAATGTGTTATGGTTTATCAAGGTAATAGATATGTTTTTTATGAACCTCAGCAGCTGTCAAAATTTATTTCCGCCAAAGGGCAAAGGGTGTCTACTAAGTAAAATCTGCTACTTTAATAATAGCTCAATGAAGTAATGTTCAGGCTCTATCCAGCCACATCTTTATTTTCCCTTTTTCAATTACTAGTGGTTTATTTCAGTCAATTTACAGTTCCGCCTTCTATATGGGGGACTAACGATACAAGCCGGGGTACTTATTTCTTTGTTAAAATTGTGAAGATATATTTGTATTTGTGAATGTTTTTTATATACTGGCATTGTATTATTTCTTTTTCTTTTTGTCTGACAAAAAGTTAAAATATATAAATAAAGAATTTTTTTAGAAAAAAGTTTGCATGCAAATGATTCATGCAGAAGTTCCTCGTAATCCCCGACTTTGCCATTCGATTGACTGCAGTGAGAGCAACTCTCACACATATGCAGAGCTGGCAGGGGAAGCTCCGAAAGCAGCCTCCTGCCACTCAGCCGTTCAGGAAACCTTTTTTTATTTAATGGTACAGATGCTGTTCTTGTTACACATGCACAATATCTGACCCATTTAAAAAAAACAAAACACCCCCCTGCTGATGACGGGCCTCCTCAACGAAGGCACCATGAATGGGCTCCCCTTCCACCCCCCGGCACCAGTGAAAACAGCAGGAGGAATGGCCACTTCCTCCTGCCATGCCAAATTCCCCCACTGCAAAAAGAAAATTGACAGGAGTGATGCCCACTCCTTCGTTCCAATATGAACCTAAACCCCCCCCCCCCATGGCAGCAATATGAGGCCCACTCCTGTGTCCCCCCAAACATCTCCTACCTTCCCCCTCAAAAAAGGCAGGAGGAATGCCCACTCCCTCCTGCCACAAGAGGTCCCCCACCACCCCCTCCCCCGAATCCCCACGTATCTTTTTAGACATGTTGGAGAAGGACGGAGGCTCAGTCTGTCCTGCCCATAGGCCTACCACTCCGAAATGGTGGGCCTTTCCCTCCCTGGTGCATCATGTGATGCACAGGGAGGGGCCTAAGGCCCTGATTAGCTCAGATGCCTAAGGCCCCACCCCTTTGGAGGGGCCTTAGGCATCTGAGCCAATCAGGGTCTTAGGCTCCTCCCTCTGTATCCCGTGATACAAGGGGGAAGAGTCTAAGGCCCCGATTGGATCAGTCAAGCCAATTAGGACCTTAGACTCCTTCCTCTTGTATCACGGTGCTTTTTTTCTTTTTTCTTTTCTAATGGGATAGGTATGCTGTGAACAGGGTGATTGTGGCCTACCTTGCCAGAGCTTCCCTCCTCTGCATCATCAGTGACTTCACTGATGACGCAGCAGAGGGAAGGTCCCAACGGGGCAGGCTGCAAGAAGCCTGTTCAGAGTACTGGCTCTTCAAGGTCAGCCACCGTTGCTGCTGCTGCTTTAGGAGGCCTGGAGGTATGTCAGTTCTCAGAATGGGAGGAAGGGTGTTGGTCAATGAATTGGTAAGTTTGATTTTTTTCAGACAATGAATTGATTCAAATCAATTCACCAAAGTGAATCAGTGAATCAATTCGAATTGGTGAATCGGGCAGCACTAGTGCCTATTGCAGAGGCATTTTCAATATGATGTCTAAATCTGATTTTTTGGATGTTTGGGGGAAAAATGTCCAAATATTCCCCATTTTCAAACCAGAAAAGTGTCTTTATTTTATTTATTTTTTTCAAAAATGGTCATTTCCTGGATATTTTTGTCCTCAGTGTGTCTATCTTTTTGAACCATTTTTGAAAAGACCCCCCCCCCCCATCAAAATGAAAAACGCACAAAAAAAATCATTGGGATGTAGGAGGGGCCAGCATTCTTAGCATTCTGGCCACACAGACATCTCAGCACAGCAGTGGGGCACTTTAAAGGGCACTGCTTATGGGGTTCATTTTCAAAAGAGAAAAAGGTCCAAAAAATGGCATAAACCTGTTTGCTAAAACATTCAAACTGGCATTTCTGAAACACATTTTTAGATGATTTTCTATGCTGTTTGTATGCAGTTCATCTAAACCTTTCATTTGAAGTTTTTCTGCAACAATGGAACACTGCAGAAAACATCCAGGACAATACTTGGATGTTTGAAGCTAAACCTATTTCAGTAACAAATAAGTGCCAAGAAGGTACCCAAAATGACCAGGTGACTATTGGTAGGGTCAAGGCATGACACTCCCCACAAACACACACTCCCCCAGTGGTCACTGACCCCCCTCCCATCTCTCAAAGATGTGGTTGAAACAGTACATACAGTACCAGCCTGTATTTATTTATTTCTTTTACATTTCTATTCCACACTATC
This sequence comes from Geotrypetes seraphini, assembly GCF_902459505.1. Lineage (NCBI taxonomy): Eukaryota > Metazoa > Chordata > Amphibia > Gymnophiona > Dermophiidae > Geotrypetes > Geotrypetes seraphini. Next base: position 105,427,784 of record NC_047085.1, on the reverse strand, counting down.
CAAAGTTCTAGGCAGATTGCAACGGACAAACACAGCATTAATTAGAGACAATGAACAGCCATTAAAATTCGTCAGATGCTATGACCAGTCCTATTAGAGCAGCGAGCAGGTTCCTGGAGTAGCATAATGGTCGATGCACTGGATGCCCAATCCCTCCTGCCCAGAATACTCCCCACCCACCCCAAATGAATGCAGCAGGAGGGATGCCCAATGCCTTCTGCCGGAACACCCCCCACGCCCCTGAAGATCGCCAGCAGGAGGATGCCCAATCCCTCCTGCTGGAACACTCCCTCACTCCTCCCCCCCCCCCCCGAATGAAACTGGCAGGAGGGTGCCTAATCCCTCCTGCTGGAAACCCACCACTGTAGATATCATGATGTCAAACCCCCCATGCGCAGACCTCTTGAAATGAGGCAGGCCTGCCCCTTCCTGTGCATTCTGGAATGCACTGGGGAGGGGCCTAAGGCCTGATTGGTCCAGGTCCCTAATGTATCCAGGTGCCCACAGACATCCATAGCACGTCTAGCCATGTTTGAAAACTTTTTTTCTTTTGATGGACATGTTTCTTTTGATGGTATGTTTTGGCTTTGACTGTTTATCATACATACCTATTTTTGTATTTGATTTACTGAAGAGAGTCTCCTCATTAAGACCTTGCTGCTAGGGGTTACTGTTTTGTGCTGGAGGTAGCAGAGTAGTGAGTGAAATCATCACGTCGCATCCATGCATGTGTGGATGTCCTCCTGCCTGACGAGAGCAGGCAGCGGGGGCGAGGCTGGGCGGGATTGGGTGGATGGCGAGGATGGATGGAACTGGATTGGTCTGGGGGTGGATCTAGGAGTCTGGATTTTCCAAACAGAAAATCTGGTAACCCTAAATCTATGTGAACACAAGGATGGGACAACTGAGCAGATACCACTGACCCTTGTGCATCCAGGCAGAATTAAGCACTTTCACCTGGATGGACAATAAAGCCTCTATCATTTCGTAAGAGAGAGGTGGTTTTTTTTTTTTTTTTTTTAAATCATCTGTATAATAAGTGACCACATCTCACAAAGGAAAAGCACTGGGTGATCTGCTTTTAACAAGCTGATCATTTAGGATGAAAAGAAATATAATTAGAAGTGGCATTATGTATTTGATTCCCTTACTGGTGCACACCTGCAGTTTCAGAAATTAATTTTGTGATTTTTATTGTTATTTATTTATTGGGAGGAGGGGGTCATGTTAAGCAGACGTCGTGTTTAGTTGATCATGATTAACGTAATTTATATTTTTACACCTAGGGCTCTGATTGATGTGATTAAAAGCAGCGGTGCTTTCTGGAGGCTTCAAAATACCAATTTGCTTGTTCCTTGGCTCCATTTCTGCCTCAGGCCCATACACTGAAAAGCAGTTGAACTGGCAGAAGTTTGAAAGCAGCTGGGCCAGTCTTCAAGGCTTCACCTTTATCTCCGATGCTGTTTTCACACCTTTCATAAGAGTTCACTCACCTCATGCCTAAAGCGAGGGTTAGGGTAGTACAATAAGTCAATAAATACTAGCTCAGGAGTTGGGGTTTAGTTTTATGAGGGACTCAAGCATGAGAACAGTGCTTTACACACTCACTTAAAATTGGACTTGATATATACACAAATGTGTTTAAAATAAAAAAAGAAGCAGATCAGTGTAACAAGAGACTGCAAGCTGCAAGTGGTTCTTATAGCCCCTGTGCAGGCCCTGGAAGGGACAAATCATGGCCGTGTTAGGCTACTGTCTATTTTAAGTGTAGTTTCTTAATAAATATCTTATGAAAGGACTTTTCCATCTGATCTGCTTCTTCTTCCTTTTTACCACCTTAGATCTTGTGGATTGGCTGCCCTGTTGCTTTATTACACAAGATATATGTAACTACAAATCAGTGTCCCAAATCAGAGTGGCTTCATGTATACAAAGGGGCTGATTCTTGAAATGTGCATCCCGATTTTAGGCAGCGGTAGGCATCCCATCGCCATCCGGCAGCCAATCGGGACACACGTTTTTAGAAAAAATGCTGCCGAGGAAGGACACCTGCAAGGAAGGCATCTGTGATGCATCTACGGAGATGCGCAGGTATGCTTAAGCACGCCCAAGGTGGAGCATGGGCATGGTTTCACCTGGAAGTGGCCTTTGATGGGCTTAAGCGTCGGTATGGGTCTCCGTAGATGGGAGGCAGACGCCTTAAATGTACGCCTGCAAAATGTTGGCTGACATTTAAGGCGTCTGTCCGGGAGTGCATTCTGAATAGGACGCCACTGTGTGATTGACACACCAATGGCGTCTGCTTCTTAGGCGGCAACCGATACAGGCGTCCTATACAGAATCAGGCCCAAAATGGATTAGATTCAGTATATGGTACCCAAATGTGGGCACTGACAAAAATGTGCACCAAGCACTGCTCTGTAACATTCATAGAATAATGTATAATGCTGGAATCTGCCCCCAGCTTTTGGGCGTGAAGATTTATACTAACTGAAACCCAGTATACATCCTTGTGTGTAAATTAGGCACAGATTCCTCAAATTCTAAAATAATGCACTGTTTTTAAATTCTTTATTTGTAGCTTCAAATATACAAGAATCACAAGCATTTTAAACTTATAGCAATCCAGAAAAGAATAATTCTTAAAAACAAGAAAATATTTAGCAAGAACAATATCTATGCTGTAATTCTTCATTAGATCTCTATAGGATAGGGAGAGTGGAAGAAATTATAGGAGACAAAGGGTTCCTTTTACTAAGGTGCGCAAGCATTTTTTAGCACGCGCTAACCCTGCGCTACGTGCCAAGAACTAACGCCAGCTCAATGCTGGCGTTAGCGTCTGGCGCACCTGGCAATGCAATGCGCGCTAAGCGTGAGCTAAAGCCGCTAGCGCAGCTTAGTAAAAGGAGCCCAAAGTGAAGAAAACAAACTTAAAACAAGGCCTTTAAGGATGCTATAACCCCATCTACTTAAACTACAACTTCCAAAGATCCAACATCCCTAGCTGCTATGTTTTTCCTATCCAAAAAGGTTCTGAGTTGGTCAGGTATAAAAAAAAACACATATTTGACTCCACCAAATTTAACAATACATTTGCAAGGATAAGGTAACAGGAAAGAAGCTCCTAAATCTTTTGTTTCTTGTCTCATGGCTAGAAATAGCCTTCTTCTATCCTGGGTGACCTTAGTCACATTATGATATATCCATATTTTATGACCATGAAATAGAGCCTGAACGTTACAAAAATAGCAAATCATAATGTTCTTTAAATCTTGTTCATAAACAAATGTAGCAACCAATGTAGTCTTCTCAAGTCACTCCAGAAACAGATTCTTCTAATACCGCTGAAAAGTTATCTAAATCAAGTTTGCCAATTTCCATTTGTCTTCTTGGCACCTCTCCTGGAGACTTTTTAGAGGAACTTAGTATAAAATAAACTGTCCAGAATAGCAGCTGAGACATATTTTAAATTTTCCGTCAGATATTTCTTGATACTGCACACAGCTTTAGTGAATGCCCAGTAGCCCATTCTCACGGTGGCCAATTCAGGTCACCAGTACCTAGCCAAAACCCAAAGAGTAGCAACATTACATGCTACCGATCCAGGGCAAGCAGTGGCTTCCCCCATGTCTGTCTCAATTATAGATTATGAACTTTTCCTCCAGGAAATTATCCAAACCTTTCAAAAAAAAACTGCTACATTATCCACTCTTACCACAACCTCTGGCAATGCGTTCCAGAGCTTAACTATTCTCTGAGTGAAAAAGTATTTCATCCTATTGGATTTAAAAGCATTTCCCTGTAACTTCATCGAGTGTCCCCTAGTCTTTGTAATTTTTGACGGAGTGAAAAATTGATCCACTTGTAAAGTTTGTGCTTATCTTCAAAAAGCGTGCAAAGCTGATTTACTAACAGAGTACCTCGTTTCGTGTTCTTCATCAGGGGCAAATGCAGGCTCATGACCTCCTTTCGCTATGTAAAGCTTCCAAATTCTCCAGAGCTATAGTTATTGGCTCCACCCATAAGGCTTACACTGTATGAGTACCAGTACATTTTTTCCTACAAGGAAAAAACAATGCCTATTTGTCTTTATAAAATAGCACCGAAGGGAAATTTTACTAATTACAATCCCTCCTACCTCTCTTTCCTATCCCCCATGCCTGCTTTTCTTCAAGTCTTATAAGGACATTGATCAGTTGTTCAATTAAATTAATAGTCCAAGGGATTTAGGATTCTTGTGTATTTACAAAACAAAATTCAGGTGTTCCACACACAAACAAATTGACACAATGACTATCATTCAGTGCAGTAATTAAGAAGCTCTAGTCCTAAAGCAGACCATCTGGAGGTTTGCAGCTTGCATCATCTGTCTGAAGTTTTCTGCACTGGAAAAGTAATTGACTCCGTTTAAAGCAGAATTAGCTAAAATTAGAAAAGCTTCTGCTACTAGACACCATCCAGAAAATCTTCTCCCTGTTTCACAAAGGATAAAAGAAATAAGAATAGATGGGTTACAAAAAAAATCACATAAACATGATTGCCTGACATTGGATGGCTTGGGGACTAACCTGAAAACATCAATCAGGGAATGTGCATACATTTTATAAAGTGCATCAATCATCGTAATGACAATTAGGCCCTCTTTTACAAAGGTGCACTAAGGGGTTCATAATAAAAAAAATTAAAAAAAAAAAAAGTCTAAAAAGTGTCCTAAATGGCTACTTGGACGATCAAAAAGCCTAATCGTCCAAGTACCCATAACCAAAGCTGGTTTTTAGACGTATCTAAAACCAGCTTAGGCCTTTCCTCTAAACACACAGAGAGAAAAGAGGCGGGTTTAGAGGAGGGGAAAGGGTGGGTGATGGGCTGGAGGTGGGCCAACCTACACCTAGGCATGTAGCAGGTATAACCAAAACCTTAGGCAGGTTGCCTAGTCGGCATTTATACCATTTTGACTTAGACGAAGTCAAACCAGGTCTAAGTGCCGAAAAAGGGGCCGCTGAGGTGATAGCCGCTGGCGCGATCAATTCAGCGGCCCGTCAACATACCCACCCACCGCAATCATCGTGGCAGGAGAGATGCCTCATCTCCCCTACCGCGATGCGTTCACCCCTCTACCCGAACTGCCACGACCCGCGGCAGGAGAGAAGCCCAATCTCTCCTGCCGCGGGTTGTGGCAATTCGGATAGAGGAGTGATCGCATCGTGGCAGGGGAGATGGCCAATCACTCCTGCCACGATACATCCCCCCCAACAATATCGGGGCAGGAGGGAGCCCAAATCCTCTTTCCCCTGCGATCGTGCCCCCCCCCCCCCGCCAAGTTCGATCGGGCCAGGAGGGAGCTCAAGCCCTCCTGGCCCCGGTGCCCCCTCCCGACTCGATATGGCCAGGAGGGAGCCCAAGCCCTCCTGGCCCCGGCGACCCCCCCCCCCCCCCCGACTCGATCTGGCCAGGAGGGAGTCCAAGCCCTCCTGGCCCTGGAGCCCCCTACCCCCCACCCCCCACTACAATACGGGCAGGAGGGATCCCAGGCCCTCCTGCCCTTGACACAACCCCCCTCCCCCCAACGACCGCCCCCCTGAACTCCTGATCGCCCCCCCCCCCGCCAACCCGCGACTCCCTCGGCCGACCCCACGGGTTGGGCCCATGTGCCTAAGGACCCACCCACAGGAGGGGCCTAAGGCTCCCAAGCCTATTCTGATTGGCCCAGGCGCCTTAGGCCCCACCTGTGGGCGGGGTTTCTGCCACCTGGGCCAATCCGGTCCCATTCTGGACCCAGCTGGCCTGCCAGACGGGTGGGCTTGGCACCCGTCTCTCTGGCCAACGTTGAAGGTACGGGGAATGGGGGGGTGGGGGTGGGGGGGTCGTGGGATCGGCCGGGGGGTCGCGGGTCAGTGGCGGGGCCAATCGGGGGTTCAGGGGGGGGTCGTTGTGGGAGGGGGGTTGTGTCGAGGGCAGGAGGGCCTGGGATCCCTCCTGCCCATATTGTAGTGGGGGGTGGAGGGTAGGGGGTCGCCGGGGCCAGGAGGGCTTGGGCTCCCTCCTGGCCATATCGAGTCGGGGGGGAGTCACTGGGGCCAGGAGAGCTTGGGCTCCCTCCTGGCCTGATCGTACTCGGTGGGGGGGGGCACAATCACCGGGGCAGGAGGGCTTGCCCCGATATCATCGGGGAGGTCAGGGATGCCGCGGGGCAGGAGGGCTTGGGCTCCCTCTTGCCCCGATGTTGTGTGTATGTGTGTGTGTGGGGGGGGGGGGGGTTTGATGTGGATTCTGTAACCGGTGTTGTTTTTGACAGACACCGGTTACAAAATCCAGCTTTTAGGCAAAGGACTGGCTCCTCCTTTGCCTAAAAGCCCTTGTGTTGGACGTTTTGGGCTTATGCGTTTTTTTTGGTTCATTATGGGGTATAAGTGTAGATGTCGTGGGAGTGTACTTGTAGACGTAGTGGTTGGCTGGGCGTTTAAACAGCTGAAGGTAGAGGCAGGCCATTATCAAAACAAGGACGTTTGTTTTGGTTATGGACACTTTCTCTTTAAGTTCAATATGTTTATTTATTTTCAATTTAATAGCAAAGCAATACATGACCTAATCATATATAATGATAACAAGACAAAATAGAGAAAAGAAAAAGTGACAGTCAAAAGTGTATAAACAACAGTCGGTAGTACAGGATGTTAATAGTACTTGTAATCAGTCCATAAGCGAGTGCAGCATAAGATAATAATAACAGCAGTATCCACTTCAGGCTAACTGAGTTAAAGAATCGCAATAAGAAGACATTAAATGCCAAACAGCATCATGCGAACATGAAGTACCTCTTTTTTCAGCAAAATGGTTTTCATATCTCATTATTAAGCAAACATTATTCCACCATAAGTTATAAGTCAGATTATCAGCATGCTTCCAATTATTGAGCACAAGTTTTAGGGCAACCATTAATAGGCATCTCAACAATTTGGCAGCAGAGTCATCAAGCTGAGTACTTAAACCATATCTACCATATATTATTATTGCCAAGGACAACTCTTCCTGAAATCCAAAGATCACAGAAACAGTCTTCCATATTTGGACCCAAAACGTATTAACAGGAGGGCAATAAAAGATCATGTGATCTAATGTTCCCTTATCAGACTTACATGACCAACAGCACGAGATATCAGAGTGAGGGATTTTAGCAAGCTTGGAAGGTGTCCAGAAGGCTCTGTGCATTAAGTAAAATATGGATTGTTGAATTGATGAGGAATGTAGTGAAGAGTAAATTTCTTTCCAAATTTTGGGTCTAGTCGCATGATTGATAGTAAGACCAGTGTCTTGTGACCATACATCCCATAAGCTCAGATTTGAGTTAGTTTTCAGATCATTGAGGATAGCATACCATGCAGCAGAATGACCCTTGGGTTTACACGCCATTAATTCATACAATCTCCAGATGGAAGGTTTTATATTTTTGGAAACAGACAGATTGTAACCTGCCTTAATAGCATGACATAATTGCAACCATCTGTAATAATGTGAGTGCGGTAGATTATAGGTTTGGCGTAAGGAATCAAAAGGTATCCAGGAACTATCGCAATACAGATGATTGAGGAAAGCAATACCAGCTCTCTTCCATGTGGACCATGTGACAAATTTTCCTTGTATTTTAATTTTGGCATTATTCCACAAGTATACATAAAGAGTATCTTCCCATTTCGTTTTTAGTAATTGATCAGTATATCTGAGAGCCAACTTGGTGGATTTAAGTGGTTCAGGGAAAGTGGACGCTGTTGATTCAGTGAAGGTGGAGCAAAAAATGTCAGCATCAGTATGGTCTTTTTCAAGTAGTACCCAGGCTGGTATGTTCAAGGAAGAGTTCCTAGGGTTCAAGTGGGACCCCTGACACAACATAGCAGTGTGATATTCGTAGAAACTAGGAAAACAAACTCCTCCATCTAGTTTATCTTTTTTCAATTTTTGAAGGCTAATGCGGGGAGTTGAATTATTCCACAAAAATCTTGAGAGCAACGTTTCAACTTGTTTATAGGTGGCTCTCGGTAAGTAGACAGGAATCATATTCAAAGTGTAATTTATAACTGGGGCAATCATCATCTTAATCGTGTCCAGTCTACCCCACCACGATAAATGGAGAGGTGACCAGCGACTGGTAAGGCTGCTAACAGAGGCAACAATCTGTTCCGCATTACAGCGTACCGTTTCTTCAATAGAAGGGGAGAAATAAACACCAAGATATTTGATTTTCCTTCCGGTCCAGCGCAGACCAAGTTTTTGAATGGTATCATAGGCTTCAGGAGAGTTCAATGACATCACTTCTGTTTTGGATAGATTCAATCTATAACCAGAAATACAAGAATAAGAATCGATGGTCTTCAGGACGTATTGAATGGAATCAACTGTAACAAACAGCAACACATCGTCTGCATAAGCCGATAATTTAAGGTCTCGTTCTGTACATTTGATGCCATGAATATCAGGATGTACTCTAAGTGCAGTGAGCAGAGGTTCCAGAGCTATGTTAAACAATAATGGCGATAGGGGACATCCCTGTCGAGTACCTCGTGTCGGGGAAAAAGGGGTAGAAAAGGAACCGTTGATATATAACCTTGTTGACGGAGTCTTATATAAGATCTTGATCATATCAATAAAAGCAGGTTGGAAGCCAAACCAATGCAGTACCTGGAATAAGTAAGACCATTCGATCCTATCGAACGCTTTCTCTGCGTCAAGACTCATTGCCACCAGAGGTTCAGCCACAGTTTGTGCACGAGCTATAACGTTGAGAAATGTACGAGTATTATTATTAGAGAGTCTATTAGTTAAGAAACCATTCTGGTCTGTAGAAATGAGTTTGGGAAGAACCCTTTGGAGTCTCGAGGCTAGCAATTTAGCGTATATTTTGGCATCAGTGTTAATCATCGATAAAGGTCTATAGTTGGAAACATCAAGTGGATCCTTATTCGGCTTAAGTAGTACAATAATTGAAGCTTCAGTAAAGGAACCCCTCACGTCTCCCGAAGAAATGAGATAGTTGAAAAAATCCAGGAGATAAGGTAGTAACTTTATAGCAAAGGCTAGGTAAAATTCTGTTGTAAGACCATCAGGTCCGGGCGTTTTAGCCTTTGCCATCGACACGATAACTTCCTGAAGCTCACTAATAGTAAAAGGTTGACACAAAAGTGAGTTATCCGAGTCCTCAACAAGGTCATGTGGTAAAGGGGTAAGGAATCCAGCTGAGTCAGTATCAGAGTCCACTTCAGCGGTGTATAACTTCTTGTAAAAATTTTGAAATGTAGAATGTCTTTTGGATCAGTCAATATCGAGTTGTCTTCAGACCAAATCGTTGAGATATTAGTCCTGTCAACTCTTCCTTTTAAATAGTTGACAAGGCTATGTCCACATTTATTTGATTCCGTGTAATAAGTGGCAGATTTCACAAATACTTGTTTGGCAGCAGATCTGCTCAATGAAACATTATAGTTATAACGTAAGGCCTGCAGTTTACCTAGTATGACCATGTTATTAGGGTGTAAGTAGTGAGAACGTTCAAGGTTCTTTATCTCTGTCTCCAGGTTGAGTAGGTCAGACATGTCAGTTTTATGTTTAGAAGCAGAAAATGAGATGATAGCCCTCTGACGTAAGCTTTGAACGCGTCCCAAATATAGGTCCAATTGGAGTCGGTAGAAACATTAAAAGTAAAAAACTCCTCAATCGCCTTAGATAGATATTCAATAAAAGCAGGGTCCTGCAGAAGAGTGTTGTTGAATCGACATGGACTCGATGAAAAAACTTTGGGACCAAACGCAAGGAGTTTAAGTTGTACTAAATGGTCAGACACGCTTATTTCTTTAATGTCCGAGAAATCTATGAATCTCATAAGTGAAGGGCTCACCAGAAAATAATCCAATCTAGAGTATGAGTTGTGAGGTGTGGAGAAGAAAGTGAATTCCGCGTCATCAAGATGGGTAATCCTCCAAGGGTCAAGTAGCTGAAACTGAGAAATGATATCTTGTAACAAAAACCAATTTTTGGATTTTTTTTGTATGACATATTGGATTTCCTATCTTTCAGTGGATCCTATATGACAATAAAATCATCCCCTATGATACAGTGATGATCCCTATGTGTATTCAATATATCAGCTAAGTCAGCATAGTAAGACACATCATCAACATTAGGACCGTACACATTCAAGAACATGAATTTAAGATCAGCAATGTCAAGAACTACCTGAATCCATCTACCATCAGAGTCAGTACGATGAGACACAATGGAAATATCAGAACGTTTCCTAATAAACATCATCACTTCATTTTTCTTTCCCAGAGCCGGAGAACAGAGAACAGGATATGCCCAAGGGAAGAACCACTTTTTGGCTTCTGGTTCAGTGAGATGTGTTTCCTGTAAACAAATGACATCTGCCTGAAATTTGGATAAATAAGCATGTATTTTCTTCTTTTTTATAGGGTTATTCAGCCCTTTAACGTTAAGGGTTAAACAGTGCAATAACATGTGATATACCACATAATTGATAAGCTAGCATCAGAATCTATACTGCAACATGTTAGGAGAGAAAAGTGTGACTGTGACATAGAAGAGACTGTCAAAAATATAACAAGCATACATAGGAATACCATCTCGCTATCTTTGAAGGAAGTTAACCACGGGATAGTGAACTCGTGAAGAGAGGAGGAACAAATATATCCCACACCAGGAAACATCTTAAACAGAAGTATATAAAAAATGGAAAGTTATCAACATTTCAGTAACTCAGAAAATCAGCAAGTAAGGCCACTCAGCCACAGCGCGGAGTTGGCAGCAAATGGATGACAGGAAGGCATATCATATAACTGCAGGCAAAAGGTGTTAGATTAGGTGACATCAATGGAGCTGGGCACTAAGTTTTCCAGGTAGTCAGCAAGCTCATGAGGATGCGTGAAATCTTTGGTACAGTTGTTATAAGTAACCCGGAGTTTAGCTGGGTAAAGCATCCCAAATTTGGCACCAAGTTGTTTCAGACGTGGTCTATATTCCAGTAGTTGTTTCCGCACCTTGGCTGTCTGTTTGCATAAATCAGGCACAATCAAAAGAGAATGACTTTCAAACTTGATAGGTGCTTGAATGCGAGCTTGCTGCATAATCTCAAGCACTTGGGGATATCGTAGCAGACGAACAATCACTGGTCTTGGATATTTACCAGGAACCTTAGGCTGCTGTAAAGGAACGCGATGCGCCCGTTCTATTTCAATCGGGTGTTTAAAGTTTAAGGTGAGAATCTTAGGAAGAGTATCTTCAAGAAATTTAATAAAATCTCTCCCTTCACGAGCTTCAGGTAACCCAAATATTCTAAAGTTGCTCCTCCATGAGCGATTACTTTGGTCTGCCAGTTCATTTTCAAGCAGGGCTTTCTTCTTAACTTGCCGTTGTAGAATTTTAATATTTTCAGCATTGACACCCACCTTCGATTCAACAGAGTCCATTCTAACGTTCAGATCAGCCAACTCCGCTTTAAATGTGGCAATCTCCGACAGGATTTCATCTGTGGCCGATTTGTTGTCGGCCATGAGGGAGCAGAACGCGCAAATTTCCTGCAGCAGTGAGGCCGCGGTGACATCATCAATTTTTAATGGCGGTTTGGAGGGAGAAACCGGCTCCAAACTCCTCCGTTTGCCCGTTTTGCCCGAAGCCATTACCTTTAGGTAAGTAGTTATCGCGCCTAGCACAAAAAAAAAGCTGCAGAGAAAGTTGATATCGGGGCTTTCAGTGATCCTCGTGCGGGAGCAACTCGCTCAAGCAGCCATCACTTCAACGGCTCACTAGCGCCCCCTCTATGGACACTTTCTCTGCTTCTACTTTCCACGTTTAAGGCCTTAGGCCAAAAAGGGACTTAGACGTTTTTTTTTTATTATGCCCCTCCACGCGTTTTAGCGCACATTTAGCGCGCATTAAATCAACGTGTGTGCTAACTGCTAACGCGTCCATAAGATAACATGCATGCATTAGCATTTAGCATACGCTAAAAACATAGCACACCTTTGTATAACAGGAAGTTAATCCACTGTTTTAGTTCATATTGATCTCTTATTTAGGCCCCCTTTTACGAAGCCGCGTTAGGCTTTTTTATTGCCAGCCACAGCAGTATTAGCTCTGAAATTCTGCATATCCTATTTTGCCTGGTTTGCAAGACAAAGGGATACCAGAATTACAGAAGGCCTGAATCTTCTTGTGCATTGATCTTTCCTGTAACTACCTTCTATTTAGCTTCTCTGTGTGTTTCTCATCTATTAAGGACAATGAAAAATGATCTCTGAGGCTTTCTTAGCATAGGCCATTTCCCTTTAGATCAGGCCTTGTCTTTCCTCTCTACCAGGTGTCTGTGTGTTTTTCCCTAGCTGTAAAGCAGAAAATAACACCTGGGATGCTTTCTCCCAGAAACACAGTTCATGTGCTTCTTTTCCCATGGATAGCAGTAAATTTGATTATGGGACCTAGGCCTCTGAATTATGGATTTCCTAATGCCTCACACCTGCAGAAATCTGGGTTTTTTGAGCATGGCCCCCACTAATAAGATGCACCCATTATCTTTTAGCCTGGGAAAACTATGTGCATGTTTATACCCCCAATAAAATCAGAAATGGTATTCATTCTTGTCTGAAATACTGTCAGACTTTATCAGGGCATCTGCCACTTGAAAGGAAACTGAGAGAAGTTTTATGACTGACACTAAAATGCCAGAAAGAGGTCATTGCCATTCTCCATAGTGGCCAATAGGAAAAGTACTGAATTAAAGGAAAGTCATGGTCCAGAATGGACTTGTCTCCCTGCGGAGTCTGAAAGAAATTCCCCACCTAATGCTCTCTGTGCCTGTGTATGAATTGTGAGACTTCTTTCCCACTGAGTATATATGTCTTATTCGGAGTTAGGGACTCAGGTCACCGCTAGCTTTTGCCTGCCATTTCATCCTTAGGGCAATGTATATCTTTCAGCTGAATGCCTCTGCCTGCTCCCACCAAGACTGATGTAAGAGTGTGTCTCTGTTCCTGTCATATTGTCTCCCTTTCTCCTTCATTTCATGCATTAGCGTAGGCACAGCATAATAGTGCCTTGCTGTGAGCTTAGGATTTCTCTGATACATATGTATTTTACTTTGAACCCAGTTTTTATCCCTCATTTGTGCAAGTATATTTCTTCTGTCTGTGATCTGTGGTGATTCTGCCACCTGTGACGGGACAAAAGCGGGCGAGACATCAGCGCGCCGACATTGGAGCGCAGACAATTCGGCGCAAGACACCAGCGCTCCGCGGAAAAACTTACTTTTAAAGAGCTCCGACAGGGGGGTGGGTGGAACACCCCCACTTTACTTCATACTCTTCACGCTGCCGTTGGAAGGGTGTGGGGTGCAATCCCCCACATTATACAGAAAACTGAACTTTTTCCTAAAAAATCAGAAAAAGTTCAGTTTTCTCTATAATGTGGGGGGTTGCACTATTATTATTGTAACACTAACCCCCTCTTCTATTAAACTGTGCTAGCAGTTTTTAGCGCAGAGAGCCCTGCTGAATGGCCCACGCTGCTCCCACCACTCATAGGAACTCTATAAGCGTCGGGCGCAGCGCAGGCCATTCAACGTGGTTTCCTGCGCTAGAAACTGCTAGGGCAGTTCAATAGAAGAGGCCCTAAATGTTGCTACAAACAGCCTTTTTCCTCTTCCGTTAGACCTGCTGCATAAAGATCTCACTCAAGGCAACAGATATCACAGAAATCATAACCTCAGTGTCTATCCAAACAACAGTCACCATTTTGAATCCTTTTTAGACAGCATTGTCAATACCTCCCTAATTCTTCTTCACAACCTTCCTATAGGGGGCAGATGAATCTATTTTCACCATAGATAGAATCTAATTATATCAGACCAGTGGGTGTTTTAGGTCAGTGTTTCTCAACTTGATCCAGGAATACTCCTTGCCAGTCAGGTTTTCAGGATATCCCCAATGAATACGCATGAAAGAAATTTGCATATAATGCAAATTCTGCTATAATTTCTAATTTCTAATTCTGCTATAATTTGCATATAATGGAAGCAGTATACAGGAAGAGTGATGCCCACTTTTTTCTGCCGCTGGCCCCATCATCCCCTGCACCCCATCATCTGACTCCACCCCTGTTCAAAATCGGGTCCACATTCAATATGGCTGGGTCCCAGTGAAAACCATGCTTGTGCTATATAATCCAAGGTGCTCGTGATTAAAATCCAGGACATGCAAATTCTATTGCCAAATTCTTTCGGTTACTCCATAATGGATCACCTCCACGCGCCTCTTCAGATATTGCCATGATGAAGGTGTACTGAGCACATCACACTTAAATAATTCATATTTTAGAAATAATTTAATAGACATTTGGAACCATTGAATAAAATTATTAAATAGGGCATTATATTGAGTCATCAGCATGCTATCTGATTAGCACATTCACGTTCATTCTCTGTTTAGACATGCCCCTCCCAAAAAATTTTGAAAAGTAATTACCACGAGTTTGGTGTAGAGAGATGGCAAAACTAATGCAGATTATTTTAGCACACCCTGCATTAGGCCATTTTTACTCCATTAAGCGTGCATTCAGTGGCGTACTAAGGGAGATGCCCCACTGTTTGAGTGTCCCCCTACTCTTCCCTGCCACTTGAACTCCTCCCCCTCCCCCCCCGCTCCATGACCAGGAATTGATGTCAGAAGGGATCTGAGGCTGGAGTGAGCAGCAAGAAGAAGATGTGCTCACACCGGTGAATGTTTAAAGAGATACGTGGGGGGTGGAAAGGATGAGAGGCCCCGGTGTCCCCTATGAACACAGTGTTCGGGACGGTCCGCACCCCTCTCCTTCCTAAGCCATTGCATGTATCAGCACCTAATGTAGGGCTCCTTTTACAAATGTGCGCTGGCGGTTTTAGCGTGCACTTAGCACGCTAAAATGCCGTGTGCGCTAGCCGCTACCACCTCCTTTTAAGCTGATGGTAATTTTTCAGCTAGCGCACGCTATAGTGCACGCTAATCGTAAAAGGAGCATACATTTTTTTTTTAAATATTGTTTCCAGAGGATATGAAAACATAAGACTTACCAATTCTGGGACAGATCAAAGCTCCATCAAGACCAGTATCCTGTTTCTAACAATGGCCAATTCAGATCACAAGTACCTGCCAATATATCGAGAGTAAAACAAATAATTAATTTATTGTGGCTTTCTTGTTTTTGCTTTTTCTTTTGGGGGGTTGTTAATACAAATCAATATGAAAGTAAATTTCAGTATAAAGAAAAAGTACAGAGACATAACTCTTGCATATGTTAAGAGATTCTTGTATTTTGTTTTATAAAATATTCCAGTGTATATTATAGAGAAACCTGTATGGATCTGGAGGATCTCACCCAACTCACTAGCCATAAAATTGTATTCTTGCAAGCCTCCCCTACGTGCATCATATTAACAGAGGCCAGAGTCAGTTTGGCAGTCAAATGGGTGAACCTCTGTTAATTCAAAGGATTAAAGTTTCAACCGTGTTATTATGGAGACAGGGTAAACTGTCTTAATGTGTCATGCTAATGAAAGTTTACTACACCAAGTCCTTTATTCAGACTGACACAGGGCAGAAAATAAATTGAATCAGTGACCTTTCATAGTGATTTTTCCCAGGCAGGTCACAATGTCCCACATTCCAGAATAATCTGTTCTCACCTCACAAGAATCTATCTTTTGTCATTTGCAGCTTTATCAGAACGCCATAATTAATTCAACTGAGTACTTTTGATCACATTTCACGAAGCTTATAATGTGTATGGATAAGCATGCTTCAAGTGTCAAAGAACCGTTAGTTCTTTGCGTATCATTTTAAAAAATAATTATTTTATGCATAAAAGACTGAGTCACATTAATCATTTATACAAACTTGTTAGGCTAACGTAGGAGAGAGACCTGCCATAACCTTATTAGTTGCAACTGAGCAGCTAGTGAGCAATGCAGTTTGAATGTGGTATAGGTTTTTAGGTTAAATTAAGTTTGTCACAAGAAATTTTAAATCACACAGGGCCTAATTTTCTAAGGCTTGTTTTCCCATTCTGAGAGTAATTCTATATGGAACTGCCTAGTTTTAGGCAGCAAGAAGACATGTAAATGGCTGTAAATCTAGCAATTTACACAGATAAGCAAGTATTTACATGCATAAATCACCTCATAGATGGGCATATGCTTAGGTGGTTTGGGCAGAGCACACATACAGTACATGCAGGTAAAATTCTAGAATACTATACAGCTATAGGGCTTGTTTAAGTGATCATTCCCGAGCTTTGCATGCATTCTCTGCCAATTGTGCTATTATTCTGAAAAGAAAAGGATTTGATATGCTTCCTCTCTGTGGTACAACTAAAACAGTTTACACATATTATATACAGGTACCTTCTCATCCCTATTGGGCTCACAATCAAAGTTTTTCTACCTGGTGCAATGGATGGTTAAGTAACTTGCCCAAGGGTCACAAAGAACTACAGTGGGAATCAAACCCAGTCCCCTTCATTCTCGGCTACCTGCACAAACCATTAGGCTACTATTTTCTTAAAATAAGTACCATAACAAGAAAATATAGTAGACTCTTCTTATGGAATTACTCTGTGTCTATGTGTAAAAATATTTTTTCGTAAATCAGGTCCATTGTCTATCACAGAGATATATTTCAAAGAGATACCAGTGGGCACAAGCATTTTGGCCTACACAGAAAAAACCCCC
Source organism: Geotrypetes seraphini (assembly GCF_902459505.1). Classification (NCBI taxonomy): domain Eukaryota; kingdom Metazoa; phylum Chordata; class Amphibia; order Gymnophiona; family Dermophiidae; genus Geotrypetes; species Geotrypetes seraphini. The sequence goes on along the minus strand of NC_047085.1, from coordinate 105,411,022 downwards.
AACTTTCCATGGGCTAAAAAAAATGACACTTCCAATCCAGTAGACCAGAGTTTCTCAACACGCAGTATGCATACCCTAAGGTTGTTGGAGGTACGCAGCACTGCATGGGTCTTCTGCCCCCTTCCTCCTTAATGGCCACCACCGCTGGGGATCCCATGTCCACCTTCCTGCCCGCGCCCCTCCACCAAAGCCACCGCCACCGGGGATCCCATGCCAGCCCAGGCTTCCCTCTGATGTAAGAGCTGATGTCAGAGGGAAGCCTTCTGGGTCAGCGAGGGATCCCAGTTACCTCCTTCAGAGTCATCCAACTGGAATGCTCCTTCCTACCTTCAACCGCATAGGGATGCAGGCAGCAACTTTTGCATGCTGTACGTGGCTGACCTGGAAGCCTTCTCTCCGACATCAGAGGGAAGGCTTGTGGGTCAGACACATGCAGCTTGTAAGAGCCACTGCCCACTTAGTGATCAATGGAGATTGCTCTGAGGAAAGGGATGTTACCAGTGGTATGCATCAAGGTTCTGTTCTTGGGCCTGTTCTTTTTAACATTTTTATATCCGATATTGCTGAAGGGTTGTCGGGTAAGATTTACCTCTTTGCAGACGATACCAAAATCTGCAATAGAGTAGACACGCCGGATGGTGTGAATAACATGAAGAAAGACCTGGCAAAGCTTGAAGAATGGTCTGAAATTTGGCAGCTAAAATTTAATGCTAAGAAATGCAAGGTCATGCATTTGGGCTGCAAAAATCCGAGGGAACAGTACAGATTAGGGAGTGAAGAGCTTAAGTGCACAACAGAAGAGTGGGACTTGGATGTGATTGTATGTGATGATCTTAAGGTGGCCAAACAAGTTGAAAAGGTGATGGCGAAAGCTAGAAGAATGCTAGGTTGCATAGGGAGAGGTATGGCTAGTAGGAAAAAGGAGGTATTGATGCCCCTGTATAAGACTTTGGTGAGACCTCATTTAGAATATTGGGTACAATTCTGGAGGCCACAACTTCAAAAAGATATAAAAAGGATGGAGTTGGTCCAGAAGAAAGCTACTAAAATGGTATGTGGTCTTCATCATAAGGTGTATGGGGACAGACTTTTTTTTTTTTATACATCATTATTCATTTTTAAATCTTATAATAAGTGTGACAACAAATCATAACATTTTAACTTAAATACAACACTTAATATTCTTCAATAATCCATCTTAAAACTTATCTCCCCCCTCCCCCCGATTCCATAACAATTTTTAACAATACATAAAAGCCTATAATAGAATCCTTCTAGACATTCCTTATTATTATATAAAGATTAAAAATCACCCCTCCCCCATCCATGAATATACACAATTAAAAGGACAATGTTTACTCAATATAACAATTTGTTACACATTACAATAATTTGTTAAAGGCTCCCAAACATCTTGAAATTTCTTTAAATACCCCTGCTGTGTAGCTATTACCCTTTCCATTTTATATATATGACACAAAGAATTCCACCAGAAGTTATAATTCAATCTATTCCAATTCTTCCAATTGCTTGTAATCTGTTGTAAGGCAACCCCGGTCATAATAAGTAAAAGTTTATTATTGTTTGAAGATATTTGACTCTTAGCTCTCATTGACATGCCAAATAATATCATACGATAATGCCACTGGATTTTCTAATAAACAATTTATTTGGCCCCATATTACATAAGAACATAAGAATTTGCCTCTGCTGGGTCAGACCAGAGGTCCATCCCGCCCAGCGGTCCGCTCCCGCGGCAGCCCTCCAGGCCCATCACCTGTGCAATGGGCCTTGACTATTCCTATAACCTACCTCAACTCCTATCTGTACCCCTCAATCCCCTTATCCTCTAGGAACCTATCCAAACCCTCTTTGAAGCCCTGTAACATGCTCTGGCCTCCGGAAATGCATTCCATGTGTCCACCACCCTCTGGGTGAAAAAGAACTTCTTAGCGTTTGTTCTAAATTTACCCCCTTTTAATTTCTCCAAGTGCCCCCTTGTACTTGTGGTTCCCCACAGTGTAAAGAATCTGTCCCTTTCTACCTTTTCTATGCCCTTCAGGATTTTGAAGGTTTCTATCATGTCTCCTCTAAGTCTCCGCTTTTCCAGGGAGAATAGACCCAGCTTTTTCAGCCTGTCAGCATATGAGAAGTTTTCCATACCCTTTATCAGTTTAGTCGCTCTTCTCTGGACTCCCTCAAGTACCGTCATGTCCTTCTTGAGGTATGGCGACCAGTACTGGACACAGTACTCCAGATGCGGGCGCACCATTGCACAGTACTGTGGCAAGATGACTTCCTTTGTCCTGGCCTTGATACCCTTCTTAATGATACCCAACATTTGGTTTGCTTTCCTTGAGGCCATCGCGCATTGTGCCGACGCCTTCAATGTTGTGTATACCATCACCCCCAGGTCTCTTTCAAGGTTACTTACCCCTAGCAGTGATTCCCTCATTTTGTAGCTGAACATCGGGTTCTTTTTCCCTACATGCATGACCTTGCATTTTTCTATGTTAAAGCTCATTTGCCACTTTTTTGCCCACTCTTCCAGTGTCGTCAGGTCCCTTTGCAGGTCCTCACAGTCTTCCGCGGTTCTAACCCTGCTGCAGAGTTTGGTATCATCTGCAAATTTTATAACCTCACAATTTGTTCCCGCCTCCAGGTTGTTAATAAATATATTGAACAGGAGTGGTCCCAGCACCAACCCCTGTGGAACTCCGCTTGTGACCCATTGCCAGTCTGAGTAATGACCCTTTACTCCAACCCTCTGTTTCCTGCCTGTCAGCCAGTTTTTGATCCATCGGTGGACATCCCCTTGCACCCCGTGGTTCCACAGCTTCTTAAGCAGCCGTTCGTGGGGTACCTTGTCGAAGGCTTTTTGGAAGTCAAGGTAAATGATGTCTATGGTTTCCCTTTATCCATCTGACTGTTTATTCCCTCAAAGAAGTACAGTAAGTTTGTGAGGCATGACCTTCCCTTGCAGAAGCCGTGCTGGCTCGCCCTCAGTTGTCCATTGTTTTCTATGTGTTCACAGATGCTGTCCTTAATCAGTGCTTCCATCATCTTTCCTGGGACCAAGGTCAAGATTACCGGCCTGTAGTTTCCTGGGTCACCACTTGAACATTTTTAAAGATGGGCGTGACATTTGCTATTTTCCAGTCCTCCGGTATCTTCCCAGTTTTTAAGGATAGGTTGCATATTAGGCGAAGTGGTTCCACTATTTCGTTCCTTAGCTCTTTGAGTACCCTTGGGTGGATACCATCCGGGCCCGGTGATTTGTCGCTCTTTAGTCTGTCTATCTGTTGGAAGACATCCTCTTGTCTTACCTCTAGTTGGACCAGCTTTTCATCCTGGTCCCCATTTATGATCTCCTCGGGTTCTGGAATATTGGATGTGTCCTCTCTTGTGAAGACTGACGAGAAGAACTTATTTAACCTGTCAGCTATCTCTTTTTCCTCCTTTACCATTCCTTCTTGTCTCCATCATCCAATGGTCCCACTTCTTCCCTGGCTGGTTGCTTCCCCTTTACGTACCTGAAGAATGGTTTGAAGTTTGTTGCTTCCCCCGCCAGTCTCTCCTCTTTTTGCTTTCCTAACCACTCGGTGACATTCTCTTGGTGTCCTTTGTGTTCCTTCTGGTTTTCCTTTGTTTGGTCCTTTTTCCATTTTTGAAAGATGCTTTTTTGTCACTTATCGCCTTTTTCACTGCATTTGTTATCCATACTGGGTTTTTTGTTCGATTCTTTTTGCACCCTTTCCTGAACCTGGGGACCTACAGGTTCTGTGCCTCTTGCACCGTTCCTTTGAGTAGGGACCAGGCTTTTTCTACGGTATCCATCCTCCCTGAGTTGCCGCTGAGTTTCTTTCCCACCATATTCCTCATAGCATCGTAATTTCCTTTTCTGAAATTGAGTGCTATTGTTGTGGTTCTTATCACCTTTGATGACCCACTTCCTAGCTTGCATTGGATCATGTTGTGATCGCTGTTTCCTAGTGGCGCTAATACCGCCACCTCCTTTGCAGGTCCCCCTAACCCGTTGAGGACTAGGTCAAGAGTGGCGTCTCCCACTACAATTGCAGATTTCACCTTCCTCAGTTGTCTCTCTGGTCTCAGGTCTGTATCAGTGGCACGGTCCGCTAATACCTCCTCTGGGTTCTGTTGGGTCTCCACCTCCTCTGCCTGTCCAGATCCTCCGCAAGGTCCTACTCCCATGGCGTCTGGTGGATTCTGTCCTCCAACTGTTGGTACCTTTCTGATTTGCTGGTGGTCCTGTGCCTCCACCATCCTGCAGGACTCCTCGATGAATTTCTCGAGCTCTCTAACTTGCTCCGTGATGTGGCTCTCTCTGGTGGTATCCTCAGTTGTCCAGCACAGTTCCTCTATGGTGCGTAGTCCATCCAGCTCCTGGACCCTGACCTGCAGTCTCCCGACCTCCTTCCTCAGGCTATCCAGTTCCTGGCATCGATCGCATATGTATGCCTGCCTCCCGGAGGGGAGGTAGTCATACATATGTCACTCGGTGCAATACACTGGGTAGCTCCGCTGGGTTCCTGCAGCCTTCATTTCTTTTTCCTTGCTCCTATGGTCCCTCGGTGATTGGGAGTGGTGCCCGGAGTGCAGCTAGCTGAAAGAGTAGAGAGAGAGAGAAGAATGAGAAGAGAAGAAAAGTACCTTAGTTTTATTTTTTAGAAGTTAGATTTGCTGCTGGGCTGCCTGGGCTCCTTCTCAAGGCTCCTTCGCAAAGGCACTCTCGCTAAGGTGACGCCTTTGCCGCTTGACTTCGCCGCGCGCCGAACAGCTGGGCGCCGTTGGCTCCCTTCCTCTTAAAGGGGAGCCCGGGCGCCGATGCGACCTGTGACACGGTGGGGGTGGGCGGAGCTAGCTCTCGCCACGACCCCGGTCTGCCTGCCTGCTCAGTCTTCCTCCCCTCTGCTTCTCCGGCTTCCTCCCCTCTGTGGAAAAAAAGAAAAAAAAGCAAGAAGAAGCGCCGCCGCGGTCTGCCTCATGCCCCGGCTCCCTATTGATTTCCAAAAAGCCAAAATGAATGGACAATAGAATAATAAATGATCTAAAGTCCCTGCTTCAAGATGACAATACCAACATCTATTAAACTTAGAGCTATCCAACTTTGGTAACCGAACTGGGGTCCATAAAGCTCTATGCAATAGAAAAAACCAAGTTTGTCTCATAGATGCAGACACTGTACAACTCATCCTCCAAGTCCAAATTCGTGGCCATTGAGACGCAGTAATTGGATGCTTAATCTCAATGCTCCAAATATCCCTAAGACCAGTTTTTGGTTTCTTTTTTATAAATCCAGCTATCAATGTATACCACTGAGCGGCCTGGTGTCCCAGGAAGTTCACCTGAAAGCACAAGAATTCCAGACTATACTGATTATTGAGATTTTTCCATTCAGGGAACCCTACCTGAATGGCCTGCTTCAATTGCAACCACCTAAAACTTTGTGATTTATTAAGGCCAAATTTATGTTGCAACTGTGAAAAATCAAGCAGCTTACCATTAGAAATAACATCATCTAAAATACGTATACCTGCAATCATCCAATACTTCCAAATGACCTTAAATCCGCCAATTTGAATCTTGGAGTTCAGCCATATTGTCTGATTCATAGATTTGTGTATTGGAATAGGTATTAAATTACTCACATATCTTAAAGTTTTCCATGTATTTTAATTTAATTTAATTTAATTCTTATATACCGCTAATAACCGTGAGGTTTCTAAGTGGTTTACAAAAATGATGCATTAAAAGATACAATAAATAAAAATAAATAAGATAGGTACTTGGAAATTCCCTAACTGTCCCAAAGGCTCACAATCTAACTAAAGTACCTGAAGAAACAATTTATGAAAAGTAAAGATAAAAATATAAAGACAGAGGTAGAGATAGAGATAGAAATGAATATTCCAACAAGATGGCGGCCAGTTAGGTCATCTTCTGTGCTGTCTCCCTTGTCCTGCTTTTGTTTTTGTTTTATTTTGCCTTTGTTGATTTTTCTTTTAAATTTCTTTTTTGTTGGGTTTTTGTTCTGTCTCTGCTGTTTTCATTTGGGACTTCCAGTCTCGTTGGTGTTTGCTTCTTTTGAGCTCACCTACCGATTTCCAGTTTGACAGTTGCTCCGATCTGGCAGCTGAGGGAGCCACTAATATTCTGTTTTCTTTATATAACCTAGGCATTTTGATACTAAGAACGTGGCATAATCGCAGAGGACGGGGCGAAACTCAGGACTGAGTTGAGGAGCAACACAGCACTATTGCACTTTTAAGTTGATGGCACTACTTCACCTATATCTCACTAGTCAAGAAAATATCGATCTTGGAAAAATCAGTTCGTGGCACCAAAGTCAAGTAAAACAAGGCAGAGACCATCTAATATGATAAGATAAGTGCTATTCTTTCTGTTTGATTGAACATTGTTGATTTATCAGCTATAGTGAATTGCAGCATATATTTATAGCTATGTCAATCATACTGATACCATCAATGCATCTGAAAAAGGACATATAAGCGCAATGATGGTCCTGTAATAACTTGCTTTGGTTTCCATGTAAGATATACAACACTGAGCAATTATAAAATAACAGCAATAGACTTATAAGTTTCAAATTTAAAAAATAAAATTAAAAATTACAATAGTTGGTAATAATTTAGGTAGTAGATAATCGCAGAGGAAACATGAGTTGCCATTCCGTCAACCAATCTGGGTACTTTTCCATGAGCTCTGGGAGGACCCAATACATACTCTGACGCATAATATAGGATTGATGATACCTATAAAAATTGGGAAAATTTAACCCACCCTCTGTAATTGTTTGGGGTTTTTTTCCATGAAATTTTATTGAAAATTTTACAAAATACAAGGGGAATAACAAGTCATAACAATATCAAGTATCATATCCAGGATACAAGAAAAAACAGAGAAGGGTAAAAGATTCATTATAATAGGATAAGATCAAGTAAATACAACTGTATTACATTTCAGACTGGTATAGTAGGTATCCAAGTTACTATGAACAATATATAAGGGGGGGAGGGAAGAGGGAGTTTTGGGTTTTGTAAAGATACTAAAGCAATTCTAGGAATTTTATCCAGCCAAATAAATTTTGTAAGAATACTATTTAATTTTTTTATAAAAGGACCCCTGAAGAAAAACTGGCAACATACCCATTTGATAACAAACCACAGGCAAAATCATCATTATAATAGTTTGGACTCTCCCCCACCAAGGCAGATGTAATGGGTTCCATTGCTTACACATTTCTGTTACCTTCTGTAATAAAAATTTTTCATTTACTTTCATTGTTTCTTCCACTGTTTTTAATCCAAATACCTAAATATTTTATTCCATCATCTTTCCAAAGAAAGGGGTATGAATCAAATAGACCTTTAGTACAATGCACATTAAGTGAAAGAACTTCTGATTTACTCCAATTTATCTTTTTGTAAAAGCCGCACCTTCAAAAAGATATAAAAAGGATGGAGTCGGTCCAGAGGAAAGCTACTAAAATGGTATGTGGTCTTCATCATAAGACATATGGGGACAGACTTAAAGATCTCAATCTGTATACTTTGGAGGAAAGGCGGAAGGGAAGATATGATAGAGATGTTGAAATACCTACTTAATGTAAATGCACATGAGTCGAGTCTCTTTCATTTGAAAGGAAACTCTGCAATGAGAGGGCATAGAATGAAGTTGATAGGCTCCAGAGTAATCTAAGGAAATACTTCTTTACAGAAAGGGTGGTAGATGCATGGAACAGTCTCCCGAAAGAGGTGGTGTTGACAGAGACTGTGACTGAATTCAAAAGGGCCTGGGATAGGCACGTGGGATCTCTCAGAGAAAGAAAAAGATAATGGTTACTGCAGATGGGCAGACTAGATGGGCCATTTGGCCTTTATCAGCCATCATGTTTTTATGTTTCTATGTCCCTGTGCTGAAGGCAGAAAGGAGCAGCCAGTTGAAAATAATTGAGAAGAATTAAGATGTTTTATATATAACATATAATGTGCAGCAACTTTTTCAATATGACATCTAAATAGGGGAGGGATTCTGAAAAGAAAAACACTTAGTTATAAAATACTGTATAAGTGTGCCTAACTTGGATGCCAAATTTCCAGTGATGTGAGATATACTATTTAATGGGGTGTCAGAAAGACCTCTTGAAGTAAACAATACCTCAAAGATTATCTTTGAGGTATTGTTTACTTCAAGAGGTCTTTCTGACACCCCATTAAATAGTATATCTCACATCACTGGAAATTTGGTATTTTGTTGATTTGTCTTGGGTTCACTTTTAAGAATTGTCAGAATAACTTGGATGCCAGCATTTGCACCAGGTTTCAGCAGGCATAAGTCTGGCGCCCAAAGTTCGACATGGGAATTGGTGCTGTTATTCTATAAAGATCAAGCACCCTTTATAGAATAGCACTTAGGGCCAGATTCTGTAACTGACACCGATATTGGCGGCTGCCAATCACATGTCAATCACGCATTGGTGCCAATTTCAGAATTGCACCTATGGGAAAGATAGGTGCCAGGGTTTTCTGGGCCTACATATCCGGTGCCTATCTTTGCGTGAATCGCGCCTATGTAGGCACTTTAGGCTGCCTAATGCCACTTCTGTCATTAGCCATGCCTACTTTGGAATTTGTAGGTGCAATTCCGGCGCCATTTATTTAGGCACACAAGCAAAAAACTGACCCTTAATTCCACAGAAAATGCAGGTCCAGCAAAAAAAAAACAACTCTGTGGAGATGGTGATGTTCAAGATGCAGGCTTTATTAAAAAGTACAATTAAATAATCCACATAAAATATATCTAGGACCCAAATCATTGGGAGCTATGGACCCAACACGGTCTGTGTTTCAACAATGCTTTCTTCCTCAGGGGTTCTATAAATGATAATTTAATGAATGTAATCTTAAAATGTCTAATGGACTCATTCCTGTATTTACAAGTGTGGTGGATATCACGTGTATAAAGTAAATAAAGTGACTGGTGCGAAAAGGTGTGATATTGACAAACAATGTATAGAAATATATGAATGTTAATCTAATCTAATCTTCTATTTGTGCGTCGCTCATACCTATACAGGCTCAAGGCAACTGTAAAGAGAGGGAAGAGAAAGAGGAGGGAGAGAGAGGAGGTAGATAGGTAAGAGGGAGAGGAAGGGGAGACAGGAGGAAGGGAAAGGGAGAGAAGAGAGGGTAAAGGAGTTTAAGTATCGAACACATGGGTTTTCCGTTTTCTTCGGAAGATTATGTGGCAGCCCAGTTGAAAATAATTGAGAAGAAATATTGACAAGTGCTACGTGACATGTGAATGTGTGGGATAGTAGGCCGACCAAGGTGCCAGGAGTGTCCAGGTGGAAAACTCAACAGTGAAAATTAAGGAGAGAGATTACTCTCCTTTTGTGAAATGTATAACCAAGAGGCATGATTAAACGACATAAATAATACTAAGCCGTCAGAAAGGAGAAGGTCTATAGCAGGGATGTCCAACCTGTGGCCCCATGAAGTATTTTGTGCTGCCCCGGTCAAGGGCGATGCAGTGTTTTCCTCTGCTGCCCCCGGATGTTTACAGTCTTGCTGGCTCCCTTCTATGTCTTGCTGCAGTGTTTGCACATTTGTGCGGCCCTAGAAACATTTTTTCGGCCAATGCAGCCCAGGGAAGCCAAAAGGTTGGACACCCCTGGTCTATAGTGTAATCATTGACAGACAAGACTTGATAAACAGAAATGTACATACCCTAAAGATCCTGATATAAATACTCATGGATTAATAACAAAAAGCTAAAAACAAATGGGAGGTTAAAATCAGCACTATTAAATAAACTTAAACATAAAAATAATGATGATAAGCATGGGCAAAAAATTAATCATGAGCATAGAAAGTAAAAGATCTTGATGCATGAAACTGCGACAAGAGCTTATAAAGAATTTTTTAAAAGGATGCTAGAGTAAAAACTTGTACAGTGGATGGAATTGAAACACAAATAAAAGCGTATACATAAAACTTCATGCATGGGGCTGCGACAAGAACTTGAAAGGATACGAAATTCAAAATTCCATTTGACGTGAATGTATGTGCGGTCCCGTGGCGGTATTTGTCTGTTAAAAAGCAAAAATTTCCCAACCCGATACGGCATTTTTGAGCTTTATTTACAAAATTCTTATTTTCCTTTATAGAATAAGCTCCTATTGGGCACACTCTAGGTCAGGGATGTCAAAATCCCTCCTCGAGGGCCATAATCCAGTCGGATTTTCAGGATTTCCCCAATGAATATGCATGAGATCTATTTGCATGCACTGCTTTCATTGTATGCTAATAAATCTCGTGCATATTCATTGGGGAAATCCTGAAAACCCGACTGGATTGTGGCCCTTGAAGAGGGACTTTGACACCCCTACTCTAGGTGCTCTTTTATAGAATTGCCCTTCACATGCACAATGGGGAACATTCTGGAGTTCCTCCTCCTGTTCTGACCTGTCTTTTGCAAATGCAAATGCAAATGCAAGCAGTGTCTCACTTCTAGCTCACCACACAATTGTTTCCCACGTATTCACCTTTATAGGACCCCTGAAGAAGACTTTTTGTCGAAACGGGGACTGTGTTGGGTCCTGTATCCCTAGCGGACTAGGTCCTTTAAGGCTTTTATGTGGATGAAATTATTTTATGTGGATGATTTCAGTGTACCTTTGGAACTTTGACACTTTCAAATAAAGTCCATTTAGGAACATCGTCACTCCACAGAGTTTTTTTTGTTTTCTCTGTCTTTTGCAGAGTCATGGAGGAAAGACCAGCTTGCCCGTCTCTAAGCATTATAGGACTAGCCTGCGTCAGTGGCGTAGTAAGGGAGGGGAGAGAGGGTGGCCCACACCAGGCACAATCTTAGTAAGAGCATCGGTACCCCTCCTCCTCTTTGACCCCCGCCCCTTCCCCCGCCAGGTGCATGCGTTCACTCCCCCCCCCCCCATCTCTAGCTCTTCACCGGTGCAAGCAGCAACTCCAACCTACTCCTCGCACCAGCGTCAGCACTCCCTCTGATGTTACTTCCGGGTCTCGCACCTAGGAAATGACATCAGACGGAAAGCCGATGCCAATGCTGCTTATGCCAGGAAAGTTAAAGAGGCATGGGGAAGGGAAGAGGTGCACGTGTGCAGAAGGGGGCGGGGAAGGAGCGGGGTGAGGGTGGAGAAGAGGACAAGTAAGGACACCACCGACCCTCGCGCCTCTCACCCTCGCTACGCCACTGGCCTGCATCCTATAATTTTGGAGGGAAGAATGAATAGCCTGGGAAGAAGGAATCCAGGGAAGCAAGAGAGGCTGACGGAGCCCACAAGCTTGGGCTGCTGCCTCCTTGTTGGCCATACACCTCTTTGGGAATGATGCTATCCTATAAGAAAAGCTAGGCTTAACAAGCTACAAATAAAAGCAAGGGGGAAAAGATGTGTTTAAGATTCATGGAAGGGAACAGCAAAGAGTGGGAGAGAACAGAAGATCAGGATTCACCAAAGTGAAATGCACAGTCTTTATTCACAAGCAAGCGTGGAAGGTGCTAACAGAATTGCAGGGCTGTATTTCAGCTGGTCAACTACTGCATATCTTCAATGCAACACACTATAAGAAGTGGACAGTGGAAGAAATAGTCACAAAATATAGTATTCTTAGGTTGAGAAACAGCATGGGGTATGCAGATAAAAGGTATTAAGGGACTTTTGAGATTTTAAATGAAATCCAGAACAATATACACTTGTGTTGCCTATTTAAGGTACCAGGAATTTGGAGTTCTATATGATTCTTTTTGTGAATAAATTGTAGAACTAAGCATGAGAGAAGGAAAAGCATTCCAGAGGAGTGCATCAGTCTAAAAGACATTGAAATCCTATATTTTGGCGTTTGCTACTTACTGATTTGCCTTTTTGATTTTTAACTTTTCTGATCAGTAAATACGCAGTAAGCAGGGCAGGATTAACCAATAGGCCAAGTAGGCACATGCCTAGGGCCCGAAATGGTCAGGGAGGCCCGATGAAGGAGGGCATCAACATTGCTTTTTCCAAATGGAGATCGACCCCTCCAGCATCGATCAACAACGCGGCCCCCCCCAGATCGGCAACGCAGGCCCCCCTCCGATCAGCAATGCACCCCACCCCATCGACGGAAAGTAAGACAAGCAAGCAACGCGGGTAAGAAGGCAATGGGAACTGTAATTGTGCAGTGGTGTTGCTTGCCCAAAGCTTCCCTCTGACGCAGCTTCCTGTTTCCGCCTGGGCGCATGGTGGGGTGGGGTAGGGGGCCCAGTGTACTTGTGTGCCTAGGAACCCTCGACAAATTAATCCTGCCCTGGCAGTAAGGGGGGCGGGGATCAGGGGTGGCAGTCCACCCTGGGTGCCGTCTTGATGAGGGTGCAGGCAACCATCCTCCTCTCTGCCCCCCTGCTCCTTCCCCACCCCCCACTGCTGTGCGCCACTTCCCTTTCTTGGTACCTCTGTAACATTCCTGGCGAGAACAGCAACCCCCAAGTTGTTGTCGCACCAGCGTCGGCTCTTCCTCTAACGTCACTTCCTGGACCCGCACCAGGAAGTGACATCAGAGGAAGAGCCGACGCTGGTGCGACAGCAACTTGGGGTTTACTGCTCATACCAGGAACGTTACAGAGGTACCAGGGAAGGGATGCGGCATGTGAATGGCAGGAGGGGGCGAGGAAGGAACTTGTAGAGATGGAGGGGGGTGGGCATCACCGCCCTGTGCACCTCTCACCCCTGCTATGCCACTGGTGGAGACCACAAATAACTGCTTTTTATTTGAATACATATATCCATGGTGTAGTCTCTAAGCTTTTGTCTCCACCTAAGACTCTTTCTTTTATTGGATACACTGGTTTAATACTCTTGCTATGACTGAAGTCTACAAAATCATGAGTGGAGTAGGACGGGTAAAATTGGATCAATTTTTCACTCCGTCAAAAATTACAAAGACTAGGACACTCAATGAAATTACAGGGAAATACTTTTAAAACCAATAAGAGGAATTTTTTTTCACTCAGAGAACAGTTAAGCTCTAGAACGCATTGCCAGAGGTTGTGGTAAGAGCGGATAGCGTAGCTGGTTTTAAGAAAGGTTTGGACAAGTTCCTGGAAAAAAATCCATAGTCTGTTATTGAGAAAGACATGGGGGAAGCCACTGCTTGCCCTGGATTGGTAACATGGAATGTTGCTACTCCTTGGGTTTTGACCAGGTACTAGTGACCTGGATTGGCCACCGTGAGAACGGGCTATTGGGCTTGATGGATCATTGGTCTGACCCAGTAAGGCTATTCTTATGTTCTTATGCTATTCTTTCCTCCTTTCTTCTTTTATGTAGGAGCTCTGGAGCTATCTTCACCCCCTCGTGAAAGGTCATCTACATGAACACCAAATAACCCAGTCCTGACATTTTTGATGTAAGACAAGGAAGGCTAGATTTACTACCAAATAATAATAGTAATAGTAAAGGGGTCCCATTGCATAAAAGAGGACTGTAGTTACTATGCACATTAATGATATGAGCATACACTAACATCATTCATACTGTAGACAGCCTGGCGCTGGAATATTAAACCTTAAGATCTGGTTATATTTCAACTCAAGGTGTGTAATCTATCCTGTGAAAATCCGCTATGAAATAGATACAGAAATAAAACTCTTCACTAGTACTGCTGTAGGCTCCTTTATATTAAAATGCACCATGGTCTGTAATTAATAATGAACAAAGAATACAAGGAGTGAATATTTTGTCTAATTATGAAGGTAGCTTTTAACAATCAATGTCACACTAACCCAGTGAGCTCAGTTATTTATTTCTTGTTGTTACCGAAAACAGAATTTGCCATTTCCCCCTAATTTTCACAGCTGTCAATACATCAGTGCTTTAAGGTCAAAGAAGACTGATGGGTTAAACGACCGCATTATAGAACAGGCTTTTAAATACAGCAAACACATTGAATTCTGCAACATCACTACAGGGGAAATTATTTCACATTATTCGTTAGACTTTGGGGTCCTTTTACTAAGGCACACTAGCCCTAGACTATAATGGACACGTTAGCATTTAGCATGCGCTAATATTTAGTATGCGCCAAAACAGCTAGTGTGCCTTAGTAAAAGGACCCCTTTATGTTTAAAGCAAACCACAGTTATATTAAACAATTCATATAAGCCCTCTTTTATCAAGCCACGATAGAGTTTTTTTGTATTGTCAGCCACTGCAGTAAAAGCTCTGATGCTCATAGAATTCCTATGAGCTTCGGAACTTTTACTGCAGTGGCCGGTAATAAAAAAAACCCTAACATGGCTGTGTACACACACACACATATACTGTACATTTTTTGAATGTGTGGAGGGGCATAATCGAAAGAAACGTCTAAGTCCGTTTTGGGCCTAAGTCGCTAGTCGCCCAAAGTCAGCAGTGTCTAAAGTCCGTTCTCAAAAAATACATCCAAAATATTTTGTTTCTCGAGAGTCGTCTAACTGTACGTCCAGCTGTTTGATCGCCCAGACCACCAAGTCGTCTATTTTTATTCCCCATTCTCATCCCAAAATTTTTTCCAAGCCAAAAACACCTAGAAAAGGACCTTTTGGACGTGGGAAGGGCCAGCAAAGTAATGGACTGAACACCTAGATATGGCAACAGAGTAGTGGGGCACCTTACAGGGCACTGCTGTGAACTTCACAAAAAGGGTGCCACATAAACATCTCACCATAACTCCCTTATAGGTCATGGTGAGCCCCCCAAACCTACTAGGCCCACCTGTCTATCACCCCAATAGTCCTCATGGCCACCTATATGGCAGTAGCAGTACAGTAGGGTTGGGGGTGCACTTGTTCTACAATAAATGCAGTGGTTAGAGAGGCTTATGGGCCTGGGTCAACCTCTATGGTTCACTAGTCCCCCGCCAAACACACACACATACACTACTTAAGCCACCTCTGTGCTGCTCGACTAGGCTTTGCTATGTCAGGTGCTGATGTTCTGGAGGCAGGTATGTACGTTTTTATTCTGATTTTTATGGTGTTGTGGGGGAATCAGTGATCACTGGGACAGTGTGTGGGGGTCTGTACTTTGTGTCTGCAGTGCCTATCTGGTCACTTTGGATACCTTTTTGGCGCTTAGACCTGGTTTTACATGACCTAAGTCACAACGTACAAGTTCCGTTCAGGCAGCCTCGTTAAACTTTCAGTTATTATTCTTGCAGTATGACTAAGTTTAGATCAGCCCATAAACCCACCCTCACCACTCCTCCTAAAACACCCCTTTTAGCTCTGGTCGTACAGCAGCACTGAAAAGGCCTAAGTCTTTTTTGATACATCTAAGACCAGTTTGATTATCAGCACTTGGACGACTTGTCTTACTGATCGTCCAGGTACTTTACAGGTTTTTTTGATGTATTTCCGTTTCGATTATGAGCCCCTTAAGGTTTAATAATTTGAGGTGTTTACTGTGTTTGTTTTGTGTGTTTTTGGTTTCCCCTCCTGATGAAGCATTTTGCGAAATCCAGATCGGGTGGGGGGGGGGGGGTCACTTGACAGGGAAGTGTAACATGGTGTAACAGCATACAAGGGGTAGCAAATACTAGCTGAAATGAAATAACAATGCCGATAAAGCAAAGATAAGTATCTTGGCTTTATTTGAAGGTTTTGGGCAATATGGGACATTTTGAGTGCTGTGATGGTCCCATGAGCCACTGTTGCTAGAACCCATTGAGCACGTATGTGGTGGGTCTGAACATTTCACATAAAAAAATTTTATTTGCATATTTAATGATTATGTTTTGAAATGCATACTCTGTGATAAATTGTTAGAGAAGTTGATTAAAGTGGGCCATAATGTGCTCCATCCACGTTTTGGAATATGCATGCCTAGATGATGTTGTTTGAAGTCGCTTGGTGGAAATCAGGGGTATAGCCAGAAGTCTACTTTTTTTGGGGGGGGGAGCCAGGGAGGGACTGGGAGGCTATATATTTTCTCTACACACACACTCCCCCCCCCCCACTAAAAACAATACCTTTGGTGACAGGGATGCTGAAGCTCCATCTTCCAGAGAGATCCACTGCCCAAGCTGCTTCTTCCCCCTCTTGCTGCTTCAGGAAAATGGAAGTCGACAGTTATGCTTCCAGGCACCAATGCCGGCATTCCTCGAGCATGCTCAGGGAGTGCTGGCATCGGCAACTGTACGTACGCCACTGATTTCCTTGCTTCTGAAGTAGCACAAGGGGGAGGGACAACTCAAGCCATGGATCTCTGGTTTGCTTTATAAATGCAGCTTGTGCTGAAAAGTTAACCCTCACTTTTACGAAGCCGCGTTAGGTTTTTTGGTTGCCAGCTGCAGCAGTATTAGCTCCAAGGCTCATAGGAATTCTGTGAGCGTTGAAGCTAATACCGTCATAGCTGGCGATGAAAAAAACCGCCTAATGTGGCTTTGGAAAAGTGGGCGGGAGGGGTAAGTTAAGAATATTCAGTAGGAAAGTTCAGGTTGAGCTCTCTTTAGTAGGTGAGCTCTTTGAGCTTTTGTTATTGAGAACTTTATATTAAGTACATAGTTCTAGTTTAAAAAAACCCACTGAATCAAAGTCATTCTCCTGATTTATTCACATTAGCATTGTTTCCTTTTTCTTAAAAAATGGAGGATCATGAGTGTGGAATCTTGTCATTGAGAGAATATAAGAACATAAGAATTGCCGCTGCTAGGTCAGACCAAAGGTCCATCCTGCCCAGCAATCTGCTCACGCGGCAGCCCCAAGGTCAAGACCAGTGTTCCGAATGAGTCCAGTCTCACTAGTTTAGCATGAACTTGTCCAACTTTGTCTTGAAACCCTGGAGGTTGTTTTCCCCTATAACAAACTCTGGAAGAGCATTTTAGTTTTCTACCACTCTCTGGATGAAGAAGAATTTCCTTACGTTTGTACGGAATCTATCCCCTTTCAACTTTAGAGAGTGTCCTATCATTCTCCCTACCTTGGAGAGGGTGAACAGTCTGTCTTTCTCTACTAAGTCTATTCCCTTCAGTATTTTGAATGTTTCAATCATGTCCCCTCGCAGTCTTCTCTTTTCAAGGGAGAAGAGGCCCAGTTTCTCTAATCTCTCGCTGTACGGCAACTCCTCCAGCCCCTTAACCATTTTAGTCGCCCGTCTTTGGACCCTTTCGAGTATTACCGTATCCTTCTTCATGTACGGCAACCAGTGCGGTTTCTGTTAACTTCTGTGGACCTCACGGATCTCGCTCATCCATGTAGACACCATGAATCTCACTCAACCCATGGATCCTCATCTTACAAACCCTGTGGACAAAGCTACCACTCTGCTGGATTCATGGGGGGGAGGCAACAATGCGCGGGGTGAATCAGATCCGTGGGGTCTGCAGAAGTTAACATGAAAATCTTTAGGTGAGAGGAATCCATGAGGTCCATTATTTTTGTGTTTAGGTTCTTTGCTCCTCCCCTTCACTCCTCAGTATCCCTTAGCACAGTGTTTTTCAACCGCCAGTCCGTGGACCGGTGCCGGTCCACAGAAATTTCCTGCCAGTCCACAGGGCCAGCATGTGCATTGGGCCCCAGACAGTGCTCTTCAGCCGCTGGTCCACTGTGCGATCGATGCAGCGTTGTCTTCAGGCTAGCTCCTCAGTGCTGCAGTGCACAAAGCCATGGGCAGAGAGGCTCCTACGCGCATCCTGTGCCTGAACCAGAAGCCTTCTCTCTGACGTCACAACGTCAGAGGGAAGGCTTCCAGATGAGGCACGGGACACGCGAGGAGCAGCTACCCATGGCTTTGTGCACTGCATCACTGAGGAAGAGAGAGCCGGCCCAAAGATAACACCGGGTGGCAGGCCAGAAGGCAAGGCACAGCATGGAGGGAGGGAGACAATGGTAGGAGAAATAAATTTATTTTTTAATTTAGTGATTGATTTACATCTGCTGTCTGTTCAGGAAGAAATGCATTTATTTCTTTTCCTCTGGGGTTGTACTGCATGCAGAGTATTGTTTCTTAGGGTTTGTTTGTCCACTTCAAATGTGCCTGCCTTACTTTCAAGATCCTACATGGCATTCTCCCCCCTTTTATTCTTCTTTCTTGGAATTCCTCTAATCCCTATTCCACCAGATCTACCCAAAAACTGAAACTTTCCTTTCCCTCTCGAAAAGGCGTTTCCCTTGTAGGAAAACTAGGTTCCTCCCTCCCTTTCAGAATCACTGAGCTCTGGAACAATCTTACCTCCCCTCTTAGGAATCTAAGCTCCCTCCAAATCTTCCGTAAACATCTGAAAACCTGGTTATTTTCAGAAATGTAACTCTTCCTCTCTCTGGTTACTCTGTCCTAAATTTTCTCTTCATTTTGTCTTTTCCTTTCACTGGAGTTCCTTTCTACCCTAACCCTTGTTAACCGTGTCGAGCTTTGCGAATGTAGAGATGATGCGGTATACAAACCCAAGGTTTAGTTTAGTTTAGTTTGTATATATTAGTACTTTTAGGGCTTCTTTTACAAAGGCGCACTAACACGTCCAAAGGATAACATGCAGCGTTAGCGTTTTGCGCGCGATAATATTTACCGTGTGCTAAAAAGCATAGTGTACCTTTGTAAAAGAAGGGGTTAGGTTTTGGTCCCTTATTTGCATGGGGTTATCTGTGTGCTTTGTGTAGTTTGTTGTTAATATGATTATATTGTGTGTGTGTGTGTATATATGAAAAATTAATGGAAAAAATGATGTTACAATTAGTACTATTATGGGGCAGAGATTGGGTGGAGATGGGTGGGGTCTGGCCCACGACTTAGCCTAGTGTTCTTCAACTGCCAGTCCGCGGACCTGTGCCGGTCCACAAAATAATTATTTTATTTCCGCTGGTCCATAGGTGTCAAAAGGTTGAAGAACACTGCCTTAGCAGATCATTTTTGTTTGCAAAGAACTTTTTAGAGGAGTTCTATTCTTGTCCATAGATCCTTCAGATGCAATACTTATTATTGACAACAGTGAACTGTGCTATAACTGTGCTGAGCGGCAGGAGGAGGGCAGCTCAAATAAAAGCTCTGTCATCTGTCGTTAGCACAGATTAATGAAATGAATCAGCAATGGGTAAAACAAGGATCTCGTGGAGAAGGGCAGCTATAATTTTTTTTTTTTTTAACTCTGCCAACTGTCTTTTGCACAGCTTAATGGAGTGAATTGGCAATGGGTAAAACAAGGATTTTGTAGACCGAGTGAGCAGTCGAAACGGGGATATTCCGATTTTTAAGGCCATGAGGTAGAGATCCGAGGATATTCATTGTATCCAGTCCCTGCACAAAAGCTCCACAAGCCTCTTGTTCAGAAGTCCCTGCCTGTACCCTCTATCCCTTTTCCCGTGGTTAAGCAGCAAAGACAATCACCTTGCCTTCATTCTTATCGGTGAGCAGGCTGCTAGTGAGGATTTTCCTCAAAGAGGAAGCCAGAGTGAAATGCGTGAACCCAAAACCTTGAGCATGTGGTGCCACTGGAGGATTCAGTTCCTGGAGTGAATCTCTGAAGGTGGACAAGCTCAGAAGTTATGCCCGTCCAACCAATCAAATTAAAACAAAGCAGAAAACAAAAACACCTTTAGGATTCAGTTCTGTCTCTGAATCTCCGACACTGCTGTACTGGAGGATATCAGCATACTATGGAGGAGGAGTACGGAATACCTGAGGGGATTCTATATCCAGGAGTGAATCTCCTGATGTCAGGACATCAGAGACAACACTAGAAGACTGCATGACGCCAGTACCGCACTGAGGACTGCATCAGCTGGAACAGAGGGAGGAGCCAGGAGGTAAGAAGGAGCAGGACATTGCAGAGCTAGTAGGCGTGGTCAGGGCCTTCACTGAATTCCCTGAAGGACCTGACTGCACACCACTGAGTGAACATGACAATTTGCAAAACAAGAAAACGCCCATCTTATTCTTTTGAAAATGGCCATTTCTCAGATGTGTTTGTACATGGTGCATCTATCTTTTTGAAACATTTAAAAAAAAAAAAAACCATCCCAAAGAAAATCACACAAAACAAGCCATTGGGATTTAGAAGGGGGCTAGCATTTTCAGTATACTGGCCACACATATCCCAGCAGAGCAGTGGGGCACTATAGAAGGCACTGCAGTGAGTTTCACATAAAAAGGCACAAGTACACGTCATCAAAATCCCCTTATAGTATATGGGGAGCCTTCCAAAACCGACCAAATACCTACTGGACCCAACTTTATACCACACCAATAGCCCTTATGCCTGCAGGTGTCACCTATATGATGCTACAGTAGGATTTTGGTAGGCTTACACCTTCCACCACAAGTGACTCTGCTATCCACTGCACTGACCACCAAATTACTCCAGACACCTGCTTGCTGCTCTACTAGGACTGGGCATAACATCTTACATTTTTTTTGGGGGGGGGTGGGAAAGGGTCAATGACCACTGGGGGAGTGTGGGGGGAGGGGTCATGCCTATATCCTTCCAGGGGTCTAGGACAGTTCAGTGGGCGTTTCAGTGCGGCTAGCTCAGTGCGGCCATTTTAGCGAGCCCAGTTCAGCACTGACATTTCACTGTGGGCATTTCATCGCTGGTGCATGCTGACCTTACTGAAGCTGCTGTTCCATCAGACAAATATCACGGTGAAAGAGGGGCATATCAAAGAAGGCTTGTCTCCCCACTAGTGCTTAAGTCTCAATTGCACAGATGAAAGAAGTTTCCAGAGCAGGCCCCATTGGCCCCCCACTGGTGCTTCATGCCCAATTAGACTGGTGAAAGAGGAGGGCATTGCCTCCCCTCGCCACTCCACTGGTGCTTCATGCCTAGATTGGTAAAAGAGGGGAAAATCCCTTCTCTTCAGAATCACAGGTCTTTGGAACGACCTTACTACCCCGCTGCAGAACCTGGGCTCCCTCCAATTATTCCGCAAGCAACTGAAAACCTGGCTTTTCACTAAAATGTAATTCTATCCCCCCTTACTCTTCTCTTCTATATATAAGGTCATGTAAACCTTTTTTTTCCTTCTCTTCCTATATTTTAAGTTCTTGTAAACCGTGCCAAGCTCCACATCCGTGGAGATGATGCGGTATATAAACTTAAGGTTTAGTTTAGTTTAATAAAGTTATCTGAAGGCTCCTGCTGCAGCCAGAAGTGCTCCCCTCACCCCCCACTGATGTTTCAATAAAGTTAGCTGAGACAGCATGGAGGCATCTGTCACACTTCTCAGCTCTTCAAGTGAGTTAGAAGGGGGAGGGGGACTCAGCACAATGGGGTTGACTCTAGGGTTCCCAGATGTCCAGATTTCCCCAGACATGTCCTCCTTTTGAGGACATGGCTGGGGGTTCAGATGGCTTTTCAAAACCCAGCACTTTATCCGGGTTTTGAAAAGCTTCCAACAAATCGCCGTCAGGCAGGAGGGCATCCATGTGAGAGCAGGCAGCAGGGGCAGGGCTGGGTGGGGCTAGGATGGGATTTGGGGAGTTATTGGGGCGTGACTGGGCGGGGGAACTGGGCAGGCTCGGGGACAGATCTAGGGGTCTGGATTTTCCTTTTGGAAAATCTGGTAATCCTAGCTGACTCAAGACAGCATCTGTCAGAGTCAGTATCTGTCAGACTCCTTGGAAGCCACCCGACTCAGCGCGATGAAACCGCCCACTCTTAAACGACCACACTGCTGTTCCCTCCAGTGGTCTTCTGGTCAGTTTGGGTACCTTTTTGGTACTTATTCATTACTAAAACAGGTCTAGCCCCAAACATACAAATTGCGCCCTGGATGTATTCTACAATGTTCAATTATGGCAGAAAAACATCTAAGTCATAAGCCCGCCTTAGTCTAGCATGCTCCCTTGAGATTTAGACAAACTATACATGAACAGCATAGATATCTATCTAGAAAATAGATTTCAAAAATAGCAAATTGAAAGGATTTGGCAATAAAAACATCCATCTGCCCCTTTAGGCCACTTTTGGATGTCCTTTTTTGTAATCTATATATATAAAATCGTAGGTATGTATGTGTGTAGTGTGTGTGTATGTGCCGCGATCACGCAAAAACGGCTTGACCAATTTGAACGAAACTTGGTATGCTGATCCCTCACTACCTGGGGTGATATGTTCTGGGGGTCTCGCGGCCCACCTGCACACGTGGGCGGAGCTACAAACAGAAAATCAGATTTCACCCATTCATGTCAATGGAAAAAATGTAAAAAGCTGCCAACGCAAAAACGGCTTGCCCGATTTGAACGAAACTTGGTATGCTGATCCCTCACTACCAGGGGTGATATGTTCTGGGGGTCTCGCGGCCCACCTGCACACGTGGGCGGAGCTACAAACAGAAAATCACATTTCACCCATTCATGTCAATGGAAAAAATGTAAAAAGCTGCCAACGCAAAAACGGCTTGCCCGATTTGAACGAAACTTGGTATGCAGATCCCTCACTACCTGGGGTGATATGTTCTGGGGGTCTCGCGGTCCACCTGCACACGTGGGCGGAGCTACAAACTGAAAATCAGATTTCACCCATTCATGTCAATGGCAAAAATGTAAAAAGCTGCCAACGCAAAAACGGCTTGCCCGATTTGAACGAAACTTGGTATGCAGATCCCTCACTACCTGGGGTGATATGTTCTGGGGGTCTCGCGGCCCTCCTGCACACGTGGGCGGAGCTACAAACAGAAAATCAGATTTCACTCATTCATGTCAATGGCAAAAATGTAAAACGCTGCCAACGCAAAAACGGCTTGCCCGATTTGAACTAAACTTGGTATGCAGATCCCTCACTACCTGGGGTGATATGTTCTGGGGGTCTCACGGCCCACCTGCACACATGGGCGGAGCTACAAACAGAAAATCAGATTTCACCCATTCATGTCAATGGAAAAATTGTAAAAAGCTGCCAACGCAAAAACGGCTTGCCCGATTTGAACGAAACTTGCAACATATCTTCCTTTTCAGTTTAAGAGCTTGCAAATTCCAGTGAGACTTGCATTCTCTATCACCATCAACAAATCACAGGGACAGACTATTACATACTGTGGAGTGGATTTAAGATCCCCCTGTTTTTCCCATGGTCAACTCTATGTTGCTTGCTCAAGAGTGGGTTCACCCAAGAATTTATATGTTCTTGCTCCTGGAGGTGAAACTAAAAATGTTGTTTATAATCAAGTTTTGTGTTAGTTGTATTGTATTCATTTTGTCAAATATTTCACATTATAATTTGAATATTGTACTTTTTATAAAGCTGTAAAAAAATAATTTCATTCACCACTATAAAGTATCTTTATTTGAATCCATTTACAGTGTTATTGCTATAATTAAATACCCGTGCAACGCCGGAGCATCAGCTAGTTATGTGATATGTTAGGATAAAAAAAAAGCAGAGGGCAATGACCAGACCCATTTTCTAGTTCGTAAACACCCAGTATCGGTGAATCCTAATTCCTGCCTCCTTTTCTTCTACAAACCATGCCTTTTTGTTTTTATATGTAAGATACCCATTTTAAAATTGTTGAAGACTGCTGAGTATTTGAATGACTCTTTCATATAA
Source organism: Geotrypetes seraphini (assembly GCF_902459505.1). Lineage (NCBI taxonomy): Eukaryota > Metazoa > Chordata > Amphibia > Gymnophiona > Dermophiidae > Geotrypetes > Geotrypetes seraphini. Next base: position 105,387,449 of record NC_047085.1, on the reverse strand, counting down.
CATAGTAACATAGTAGATGACGGCAGATAAAGACCCGAATGGTCCATCCAGTCTGCCCAACCTGATTCAATTTAAATTTATTTTATTTATTTATTTTTTTTTCTTCTTAGCTATTTCTGGGCGAGAATCCAAAGCTTTACCCGGTACTATGCTTGGGTTCCAACAGCCGAAATCTCTGTTAAGACTTACTCCAGCCCATCTCTTTTCTATTCTTTCAGCAAGTGCCTTTTCAGAGTCTTAATCTTCTCTAAGACTGAGATGAATACAGAGTTCATTATTCACCTTTCCAAACCTTCCTTCGGTAAATTACGAATATATTTTGGGTACAGCCTTTGCACATAGTGTTTACAAATCTAAACCCCTCATTTATTCATTTGCATTAATGAGACTTAATGCACGTCAAATAATGCAAGTCTCAGGTTTAGAGGACCTATTTAGAAATGTTATATAGCTTTTTACATGTGCAGAAATGGCTTTAATAAAATCACAGGTTCGCATATCATATAAAAAGTAGGCATACAGAAAGAGTGAACCTACTTTAATGCAATCTGCGCATAGGCATTCCCAGAAGCATGGTTTGAATGGTGCAGAAGCAGAGTCGCAATGCATACATATAGCCTTTTCCAACTCTGCCCTCGGGATACACCTAGTCCCATCAGGATTTCAGGATATCCACAATGCATCCAAGGGCCTCAACTGCATGCAAATCTAACTCATGAATATTCATTGTGGATATCCTGAAAACATGTTGGGACTAGGTGTGCCCCAAGGACTGGGGTAGGAATGGCTGCATGCATGTATTTTATGAGTACTTTACGTGCATATATTAAGTGTAAATTTGTGCATGGGCATTTGCATGCTATTTTAGTTGGGTCTAAGAGTCTATTTTATAAAAGTACTAGCTGATGCCCCGGCGTTGCACGGGTATTTAATTATAGCAATAACACTGTAAATGGATTCAAATAAAGATACTTTATAGTGGTGAATGAAATTTTTTTTTTACAGCTTTATAAAAAGTACAATATTCAAATTATAATGTGAAATATTTGACAAAATGAATACAATACAACTAACACAAAACTTGATTATAAACAACATTTTTAGTTTCACCTCCAGGAGCAAGAACATATAAATTCTTGGGTGAACCCACCCTTTAGCAAGCAACATAGAGTTGACCATGGGAAAAACAGGGGGATCTTAAATCCACTCCACAGTATGTAATAGTCTGTTTCTGTGATTTGTTGATTGTGATAGAGAATGCAAGTCTCACTGGAATTTGCAAGCTCTTAAACTGAAAAGGAAGATATGTTGCAAGTTTCGTTCAAATCGGGCAAGCCGTTTTTGCGTTGGCAGCTTTTTACAATTTTTCCATTGACATGAATGGGTGAAATCTCATTTTCTGTTTGTAGCTCCGCCCACATGTGCAGGTGGGCCGTGAGACCCCCAGAACATATCACCCCAGGTAGTGAGGGATCTGCATACCAAGTTTCGTTCAAATCGGGCAAGCCGTTTTTGCGTTGGCAGCTTTTTACATTTTTGCCATTGACATGAATGGGTGAAATCTGTTTTTCTGTTTGTAGCTCCGCCCACGTGTGCAGGAGGGCCGCGAGACCCCCAGAACATATCACCCCAGGTAGTGAGGGATCTGCATACCAAGTTTCGTTCAAATCGGGCAAGCCGTTTTTGCGTTGGCAGCTTTTTACATTTTTGCCATTGACATGAATGGGTGAAATCTGATTTTCAGTTTGTAGCTCCGCCCACGTGTGTAGATGGGCCGCGAGACCCCCAGAACATATCACCCCAGGTAGTGAGGGATCTGCATACCAAGTTTCGTTCAAATCGGGCAAACCGTTTTTGCGTTGGCAGCTTTTTACATTTTTGCCATTGACATGAATGGGTGAAATCTGATTTTCAGTTTGTAGCTCCGCCCACGTGTGCAGGTGGGTCGCGAGACCCCCAGAACATATCACCCCAGGTAGTGAGGGATCTGCATACCAAGTTTCGTTCAAATTGGGCAAGCCGTTTTTGCGTTGGCAGCTTTTTACATTTTTTCCATTGACATGAATGGGTGAAATCTGATTTTCTGTTTGTAGCTCCGCCCACGTGTGCAGGTGGGCTGCGAGACCCCCAGAACATATCACCCCAGGTAGTGAGGGATCTGCATACCAAGTTTCGTTCAAATCGGGCAAGCCGTTTTTGCGTTGGCAGCTTTTTACATTTTTGCCATTGACATGAATGGGTGAAATCTGATTTTCAGTTTGTAGCTCCGCCCACGTGTGCAGGTGGGCCGCGAGACCCCCAGAACATATCACCCCAGGTAGTGAGGGATCTGCATACCAAGTTTCGTTCAAATCGGGCAAGCCGTTTTTGCGTTGGCAGCTTTTTACATTTTTTCCATTGACATGAATGGGTGAAATCTGATTTTCTGTTTGTAGCTCCGCCCACGTGTGCAGGTGGGCCGCGAGACCCCCCAGAACATATCACCCCAGGTAGTGAGGGATCTGCATACCAAGTTTCGTTCAAATCGGGCAAGCCGTTTTTGCGATGGCAGCTTTTTACATTTTTGCCATTGACATGAATGGGTGAAATCTGATTTTCAGTTTGTAGCTCCGCCCACGTGTGCAGGTGGGCCGCGAGACCCCCAGAACATATCACCCCAGGTAGTGAGGGATCTGCATACCAAGTTTCGTTCAAATCGGGCAAACCGTTTTTGCGTTGGCAGCTTTTTACATTTTTGCCATTGACATGAATGGGTGAAATCTGATTTTCAGTTTGTAGCTCCGCCCACGTGTGCAGGTGGGTCGCGAGACCCCCAGAACATATCACCCCAGGTAGTGAGTGATCTGCATACCAAGTTTCGTTCAAATCGGGCAAGCCGTTTTTGCGTTGGCAGCTTTTTACATTTTTTCCATTGACATGAATGGGTGAAATCTGATTTTCTGTTTGTAGCTCCGCCCACGTGTGCAGGTGGGCTGCGAGACCCCCAGAACATATCACCCCAGGTAGTGAGGGATCTGCATACCAAGTTTCGTTCAAATCGGGCAAGCCGTTTTTGCGTTGGCAGCTTTTTACATTTTTGCCATTGACATGAATGGGTGAAATCTGATTTTCAGTTTGTAGCTCCGCCCACGTGTGCAGGTGGGCCGCGAGACCCCCAGAACATATCACCCCAGGTAGTGAGGGATCTGCATACCAAGTTTCGTTCAAATCGGGCAAGCCGTTTTTGCGTTGGCAGCTTTTTACATTTTTTCCATTGACATGAATGGGTGAAATCTGATTTTCTGTTTGTAGCTCCGCCCACATGTGCAGGTGGGCCGCGAGACCCCCCAGAACATATCACCCCAGGTAGTGAGGGATCTGCATACCAAGTTTCGTTCAAATCGGGCAAGCCGTTTTTGCGTTGGCAGCTTTTTACATTTTTGCCATTGACATGAATGGGTGAAATCTGATTTTCAGTTTGTAGCTCCACCCACGTGTGCCGGTGGGCCGCGAGACCCCCAGAACATATCACCCCAGGTAGTGAGGGATCTGCATACCAAGTTTCGTTCAAATCGGGCAAGCCGTTTTTGCGTTGGCAGCTTTTTACATTTTTTCCATTGACATGAATGGGTGAAATCTGATTTTCTGTTTGTAGCTCCGCCCACGTGTGCAGGTGGGCCGCGAGACCCCCAGAACATATCACCCCAGGTAGTGAGGGATCAGCATACCAAGTTTCGTTCAAATCGGTCAAGCCGTTTTTGCGTGATCGCGGCACATACTCACACACATACATACACACATATATACCTCCGATTTTATATATATAGATAGATATAGTAGTCTCTATTTCCTTTATAATAGGTTTAAAATTGGCACCGTTTAGGACTTTACACAAAAATTACCCCATGTGTTCAATGTGCATTATATTATTACTCTAAGTTAGTAAGTAGGGCCTAAGTTAGTACCGGAGGGAGTGGAAAACATGAAAAAGCATCTGCAAAAGTTAGAAGAATGGTCTAATGTCTGGCAACTAAACTTCAATGTGAGGAAGTGCAGAGTAATGTATTTGGGGGTAGAAATCTGAGGGAACCGTATGTGCTGGGAGGAGAGAGGCTAATATGCACGGACGGGGAGAGGGACCTTGAGGTGTTTGTGTCTGAGGATCTGAAAACGTCAAAACATAAGGCGATGGCTGTAGCCAGAAGGATGCTAGACTGTATAGAAAGAGGAGTAACCAGCAGAAGGGAGGGGTTGATGCCCCTTTATAGGTCTTTGGTGTGGCCATACTTGGAGTATTGTGTTCAGTTTTGAAGGCCGTATCTGGCAAAGGATATCAAAGGACTTGAAGTGGTCCAGAGGAAGGTGACAAAAATGGTAAGGGGTTTGAGCCAAAAGAACATAATAGCCTTACTGGGTCAGACCAATGGTCCATATGGCCCAGTGGCCTGTCCTCACAATGACCAATCCAGGTCATTAGTACCTGGCAAAAACCCAAGGAGTAGCAACATTCCATGCTACCGATCAAGGGTAAGCAGTGGCTTCCCCCATGTCTGTCTCAATACTAGAAGTATGAGAACAGACTGGAAGACCTAAATATGTATACTCTAGAGGAGAGGGAACACCGAGGAAACAACGGAAATAACGGAAGGGGCTCAGGAGAATACTCAGCACCTAACCTCAAATCCAGGACTCACGGATCAGCCCCTCCGGAATGAACGAAGAGTGGTGGTCATTGGGGACTCCATGCTAAGGGGCACCGAGGGACCAATTTGCAGGCCCAATTTGCAGTCAAGAGAGGTCTGCTGTCTTCCCGGAGCCAGGATCCGGGATGTCACCACCAGTCTAGACAAACTTATAAAGCCCAATGATCATTTTCCTATGTTTCTCATCCATGTAGGTACAAACGACACTGCCAGAAGTACCACGGAGAACATTCCCGACGACTTTGGAGCCCTGGGAAAGAAGCTGAAGCAGATAGGAGCGCAGGTGGTTTTCTCATCGATCCTCCCAGTAAGACACAAAGGCAGAGCTAGAGAAGAGCGTATCCAACGGACTAACGAATGGCTCCGCATGTGGTGCACAGAGATGAACTTTGGATTCCTAGACCACGGTGAGACACTCCAGGGACTACAGGGACCCGACGGACTACACCTAACCAGGAGAGGTAAGAATGTATTCGGACATCGCCTGGCCCGCCTACTCCGCAGGGCTTTAAACTAGGTAAGTTGGGGGAGGGCACTTATTTATATCCTAGAGCAGTAAGAAACCATCCTGAGGAGGCGAGTCACACCCACACTTCTGGGTCTAAGGTAGGTACGCATGTTATCCATGATAATCTAAAGGGAAATATCAATGATAATTTAGGAGTCACTCTAACCCAAAAGGGGATCTCTTCACAGGTATGGAAGGCTATGTATGTTAATGCACACAGCTTGGGCAATAAAATTCTAGAATTAGAGACTGAGATAATAAACGCTGACCTAGATGTGGTAGCAATATCAGAAACCTGGTTCACAGACTCGCATGTGTGGGATATGGCTATACCAGGCTACAATCTACTACGTCGTGACAGAGAGGGCAAGTTAGATGGAGGGGTAGCACTATACACTAAGGATAACATCAAAACTACCAGGATTACAGATGTTAGATACTCTGGGGAATCCCTCTGGGTGAATCTGGCCAGAGGAAATGAAAAATGCCTATACCTTGGTGTGATATACAGACCTCCGAAACAACAAGAAGACAAAGAACTGATAGAGGACATAGAGAACATCACTCTACGGGGAGACACAGTGTTGTTAGGGGACTTCAACATGCCCGATGCAGATTGGAACACACTCTCCGCGACTACGTGTGGCAGTAAAAGAATTCTGAACTCCATAAAGGGAGCACGACTCAAGCAAATGGTGTTGGAGCCCACCAGGGACCAAACGATACTGGACCTGGTACTCACCAACGGAGATAGCGTCTCGGATGTCTCAGTTGGAGACACACTGGCCTCCAGCGACCATAATATGGTATGGCTTAACCTTAAGAAAGGTTTCTCAAGGTCAAACACGGCAACTAGGGTTCTCAACTTTAGAGGCACAGACTTTGACCGTATGGGAGATTTTGTCCGTCAGGAGTTACATAAACAAGCACTACCTAACAATGTGGAGGATATGTGGTCGACTCTGAAGTCCACCCTACACGAAGCAACAAACCGCTACACAAGAACAATGAGTAAACACAGGAGGAACAAAAAACCCCAATGGTTCAGTGCAAAAATTTTGGACCTCGTTAAAAAGAAAAAAGAAGCATTTATCACCTACAAGCATAAAGGTAAACGAGAGGCGAAAGAAGACTATCTAGACAGATCTAAAGCTGTCAAAATAGCAGTCAGAGAGGCCAAACTCCAAATGGAAGAAGATCTAGCACGGAACATTAAAAAAGGAGATAAATCCTTCTTCAACTATATTAGTCACAGGAAAAGAAACAAAAACGGGATAGAATGCCTGAAGAAATCGGACGGTAGCCTTGTAGAATCAGATTCTGCCAAGGCAGAATTACTAAACGAATACTTCTGCTCAGTCTTCACCTGTGAAGCACCGGGAGCTGGTCCACTGCTTCAAACGGGAAACAACCAGAAGGACCCGTTTCAAGATTTCGAGTTTACACCCAGTTGCGTCTACTACGAACTATCAAGACTCAAAGTAGATAAAGCTATGGGACCAGACAACCTACATCCCAGAGTACTAAGAGAATTGAGTGAAGTCCTGGCAGAACCATTATCTGTTCTTTTCAATCTCTCCCTAAGCACAGGAAGAGTCCCCTTGGACTGGAAAACCGCCAACGTTATCCCACTCCACAAAAAGGGATGCAGGACAGAGACGGCAAACTACAGACCAGTGAGTCTCACGTCTATAGTGTGCAAGCTCATGGAAACACTGATCAAACGACATCTTGACATGATCCTAGACGAGGAAAACCTACGTGATCCACACCAGCACGGATTCACCCAGGGCAGATCCTGCCAATCTAACCTGATTGGTTTTTTTTGACTGGGTTACTAGGCAGCTAGATGCCGGAGAATCAATGGATGTGGTGTATTTGGACTTCAGTAAAGCTTTTGATAGCGTCCCACACCGAAGATTATTGAACAAACTGAAATCAATAGGGTTAGGGAACACTCTAACTACATGGGTTGAGGATTGGCTGAGTGGTAGACTTCAGAGGGTGGTGGTAAACGGTACCCCTTCCAAAATGTCAGGCGTGATCAGTGGAGTGCCGCAGGGCTCGGTCTTGGGCCCGATTCTATTCAACTTATTCATAAGAGATATTACCCAAGGACTTAGAGGAAAGGTATCAATGTTCGCCGACGACGTCAAACTTTGCAACATAGTAGGTAAAAGCATTTTACCTGATAATATGATGCAAGATCTACTACTGCTTGAACGGTGGTCGGCAACATGGCAACTAGGCTTCAATGCTAAAAAGTGCAAGGTAATGCACCTGGGTAAGAAAAACCCGCACAGAACTTACATACTAAATGGTGAGACCTTGGCCAGGACCACGACGGAACGTGACCTAGGGGTGATCATTAGTGATGACATGAAGGTTGCAAATCAAGTGGAGAAAGCTACCTCCAAGGCAAGGCAAATGATGGGTTGTATTCGTAGAGGTTTTGTCAGCAGGAGACCTGAAGTTATGATGCCGCTATACAGGTCCATGGTGAGGCCTCACTTGGAGTATTGCGTTCAATTCTGGAGACCACACTACCGGAAGGATGTGCAGAGAATCGAGTCAGTTCAGCGAATGGCCACAAAGATGGTCTGGGGGCTCAAGGATCTCACGTATGAAGAAAGACTGAATAAACTGAGGCTGTACTCACTTGAGGAACGAAGAGAGAGGGGTGATATGATTGAAACATTTAAGTACATCACGGGCCGTATCGAGTCGGAAGAAGATATCTTCTACCTCATGGGACCCTCAACCACCAGGGGGCATCCGCTAAAAATCAGGGGAGGGAAATTCCATAGCGACTCCAGAAAATACTTCTTCACTGAAAGAGTGGTGGATCATTGGAACAAACTCCCACTGCAGGTGATTGAGGCCAACAGCGTGTTGGACTTTAAGAGAAGATGGGATATTCACAGGGGATCCCTAGAGGAGTGAAACCAGAGGGCGGGCATTTGGAATGGGCAGACTTGGTGGGCTATAGCCCTTTTCTGCCGTCTTTTTCTATGTTTCTATGATACAGACATTTAATACTTGAAAGGTATTCATATAGAATCAATCTTTTCCAGAGAAGGAAAAATGGTAAAATTAGAGGGCATAAATTGAGGTTGTAGGGAGGAAGACAAAGGAGTAATGTTAGGAAATTATTTTTCACGGAGAGGGTGGTGGATGCCTGGAATGCCTTCCAGAGGAAAGTCGTAAAGAAACCAGTGACAGAATTCGAAAAGGTGTGGGATAAACACAGAGGATCTCTATATTAGAAAATGAATGGTGTAAATTAAAGAACTAGAGCTGGTACTGGGCAGACTTGCAGTCTGTGTCCCATATGTGGTGATTTGGTGTAGGATGTGCTGGGGAGGGCATCAATGGGAACTCCAGTAACTTGGAACAAACAATGGGATGGTTGGATAGGCTGGAGTGAGCTTGGACAGCAACTCCAGCAGTTGGAGCCTAGGACAGTACCAGGTGGACTTTACGGTCTATAGCACAGAAATAACAAAGAAAAAAAGGCAAGTTTAATTTAATTATGAATTTATAATGTGTATAACTAATGGGCAGACTGGATGGATTGTTCAGGTCTTTATCTGGGGTCATTTACTACGTCACTATAAATCCCAGCTCTCCTGGTTCTTAATCCTATACTAGGCTACTTCTCCACACTGCTTCAGTCTCTATACCATGGTAGCCCTTCTGAGAACTACTTGCAATCTATCAATGTCTTTCTGAAGCTTTCGAAAAATAAACAGAGACCGGGGGGGAGGGGGGAGGGAGAAGAATATCTCATTAATGAGGGAATACTACCTTCTTTTTCCTGATACTTCTCCTTATCCATCTGAGCATATTATTAGCTTCCCCTGTGGCTTTATTATTCTGACTGGCAACCTTTAGGTCAACTTCTAGCTCCCTTCCCTGCTTAGCAGCTTCTAGTTATTGCCCTCCTAATTGATAACTGACTAATGGATGTCTAGCCTAGATACATAATGTTACACTTTTTAACAAGCATAGTTGCCAAAACTATGACTTTTCAACTTCAGCTTCTCTCATTTTCCCATCCCTCCAAATGTATCTGTCTACCTACCCTGTTACAGATTTTTTGTATATTGGCAAATAGATATATTTTTCCCTCAAGTCCCCCTGTAATGTTTCTGATAAAGATGTTTATCTAGTACCCCAATAGACTCCGAGTTCTATTGCACAACCAATTTCTCATCTAGTTAACAATATTCTGCCATAGTCCCATGAAGGGCAATTCTATAAACTAGGGGCTAATATATGCACGTGTTATATATGTTTAGAATACTATTATATATGTGCGTATATGAACTATTCTATACATATGTGACTAACACAGATCAACCATTTTCTACAGTCTTAATAGACCTACTTTGTCTCCTATTGACAAAGGGCTAGATTCACTAAGTAAACCGATCATGTACCGATCGTTTTGTGACCCGATTTCCCTCCGACCCGATTCACTAACCTCTCCTCCGATCCGATTCCAATCTGTGCATGCAAATGAGGGGAAACAGCATGCAAAGTAGGCAGGGACACAATTCACTACAAAAAAGAGGGACACTGACTGGGCTGACTGATCCAAAATAAGCAACTGCTGAGGACCAGTCGCTCAGGTCCTTTCCTTCTGCCTCCCTTCTCTGCTCTCAGCCCCAATCTCCTGCCTGCCAAGATCTGCTCTCTGCCCCATCTCATGCTCTCGCCCCCCTCCCCCCTCCCCTGCCCTTCCCCGCAGTGCAAGTTCGGGCTTGCAAAGAAAAACATTTTAAAAAGTTTTCTGCTCTGCCGAGCAAAGAGGGCCAGCGCATGCGCAAACCATCTACAGTCAAGGAAGATGGTCTGCGCATGCTCAAGGATCGCTCTCCAGCGATCCGTGCAGTCGGTTGGGAGCATTCCAATGATCGCCCCCATTTGCATGCAGGCCTTTTGTGAATTTGTCGGCCTGCATGCAATCGGACATGGAAAGTAAGGTTAGTGAATCTAGCCCAAAGTGTCTTTAAATAGATCAATTACTTCACCTGAGATTAATAATGTGATTACTTCATTAAATAAATTTCTATTACATATTTTTGGAGTTCCTTTTCCTTTTATATTTCCTTTATATTGTAAACCACTTTGATATGCAATGTGGCAGTTAAAAGCGGTATAGAAAGTACCAATAAATTAAAAAGGCACCTGGTGGTGATGGTTTAACTATTAAATTATATCAATATACCATATTTCTGCAAAATTATTAAAATTATGATTTTTTTCTTTGATAATAATTAGGGCTGAGCATTTAATGTAGTAATAATGTGATTAGCACATTATTTAACGCCGTTACATTTTTTTAACAAGATTAATGCGGGTCTTGATGCTCGAAGCTCCTTCATTACAGATAAAAAAAATACCGTGGTGGGAGCAATTTCTTTTTTTACTAGCAATGTTCAACACAATAGCATGCAAATTATATGCATGCTATTGTGCAGAGAATTGCCGGTAAAAGGGAGGAGGAACTATTTCTGGCGCTTGCTCAGAAGAGCAGGCGCTGGGCATAGCTCCTATCCCCACCTCCCATCAAAAAAACCATGCCTGCTGCTGCAGCTCTCCCTGCTGGCTGAGCTGATCGTGACAGGGGAATCCCAAGTCAGCTGAGCTGACAGGGCTCCCTGAAACTGGCAGACAGTGGATTTAGGAGTAGTGGAAGAAAGGGAAGGAGGAAGCAGGGAGAGATGTTAGATGTGAGGGCAGTTGGGAAGAGAAAGGGAAAGATGGTAGACCCAGGGGAGGTGGAGAGTGAGAGAGTGATACTGGATGGAAGGGTGAGGAGGAGAGGAATTTGGGGTCCCGATTATTTGCACTATTTCTATAGCTAATTCTGACATTTCAAACTGGAGCTTCAACTTGACAGATTCAAACTGGTCCTTTCTCTTTTCTAAGGAAATTAAAGTCAACAATCAAGATCTAGGACAGGTGATACCTTTTTATTAGATGAATTTGCTTGTCAATGATACTGTACTACTGTAGTAAGTGTCAACAACAGGTAGAAAGTGATATCTTTCTATTTGTCTTACTTAATGTATCTGAGAAGCAAATTCCAGCAGTTATTTATTATTTATTTTAAAATGTATACACCGCCTAAAACCAAAAGAGCATACAAAAGATAATAAAAACAAACAATACATAATTCATATATTAACAGCTGCCTTAAATCCTGCAGTTCTGTTCAAACTAGCATCATATTCACATGAATGCGCTAACAACTAGCTGTGTTGGTAATGGAACTCACACATGATAGGGCCATATTGGACTTAGTGGAAGATTCTTTAATATTGCCGGAAAAAAAATGATGGGCTGCCACTACAGCCATAATTATAACAATTTCAAAAAGACGAGTGGTTCCTAAAAACCACACATACAAATGAAGTTTGCAGAGGGTTGCTGAATTTACGAGTCACTGGTGATAGCAATCAGCACGTGCGCAAAATATACCACAGAAAGAGGCATAAATGTGCACATGTAGGCACACATATTGTGTATGTGCCTTATTAGAGCACAATATAGGCTACCAGCAAAAATAACGTCATTGTGTCATTTATAGGTGTGCCAGCGCTATTGGATGAGAGAGGGGAGACTTTCAACACACTCAAGAAGCGTGCTTTTGAGATTTTTTCCCCACAAAATTACTTTATGTGGTGTAATATTTTTTTATTTTAAGGTGAGCCACAGCCAGAAACTCATGTCTGAGATGTGCTTTGCACAGTACCAACACCCCCGGACCAGTTGGTAATTTTTGGTCATCAAAACTACTATATTTTATGTGGATGGTGGGTTGTTGTATTTTAAAAAATTTTTATGATGAGCCAAAGCCAGAAACACATGCCTGAGATGCACTTTGCGGAGTACCAGCACCTCTGAACCAGCTGGTCATTTTAGTTGATCCTTTATTACCACCTTTCCAAATGAACTAACTAACACAGCAACCAAAATTCTTTGCTAAGCAAATAATAAAACCTTTATTTACAATATTGTTGATCGTTAGATCTTTTTTTAGTTTAATATTTCATAATCAATAATTCTACTCCCTGCCTTTTTCTCAGCACCCTCTACCAGGTGGGTTACCTCGTAACATTTTAAATAACCTAACACAAGGCAAAAAATCAGTTCCCTTGAACTACAGTACTGTCAATACCAAATGAATCTTATTTGATAACAGCATCCTCAAAAATGATTCTGCGGCCAGCTCGAAGCGCTTACATTATTCTTCGTTATGTAGGGTCATGAAATAGTTAACTGTTGTTTAAAATATTGCTCTGGCCTACATAGCTGAAAACAGTGTATAATCTATTGACTGCATCTGCCTAAAATGTATGTCCCTACCTTACCACATTGTAAGCTGAATAGATAAGAGTTTGAGCCATGATGTACCCTGCCCTTCTGTACATTTAACTTTAAGAGTTAGATAAGTGTCCTGCTAGTGACCTGCTAGTGTGAGCTTAGAACCAATGAGTGTTAAGAAAAGTAACACGTGAAAAGCTTTTTCTAGAATTCAGTTGTATAGCCAGAAAAATGAATAAATATCTCTGTAACTTCCTGGTTTCGGCACTTCTGAGCCAGCTTGGAGCTCAGGGGTCCAGCATGCATGCTGTGAATAAAACTTGTACTTTTTTCACGCCTCTGACTTTGTGTGTCCAAGTGACCTTTCATTTGGCGCCCGAACAGGGACTTGAAGGTCTCTTGACCACTGGTTACTCGATTGGTCACTTGTTTCTGGTCCTACGGCTGATATGTCTGCTTAGCCGGCTGCCTTCCTTTTGGGGGGTTGGCAGACCTCAGGACGTTGGACCGCTTCAACTGACTTATCTAGTCTCAGTTTAAAGTACAAGAATCTGTATCTGTATCTGTATCTGTACCTGGAGTGGCCACTATCTGGTAAGTGGGGATTGATCATCCCTATCCTGTCTCTCGTCTCCTGCCTAGTAAGCCACGTGATCTGTCGCTGAAAAGTTGTGGGAAAGGGATTCTAGGAACTGTTATTTTCTGGTTGAGTAACTGAACTGAAATCTGTTGTGTTTTGTGTGTTTGAGAGTGTCTGAGACGTCCTTGAGGACGAAGCGAGTGTGGACCTGTTAGTACTGCGTTTCCCTAGTCCAGAGATGGGCGGGGCCAGGAATTCAGGGAAGTGTTTTTGTCCTCCATTGCACAATGGGGGGATGTCTGTCTACTTGTGGGGATCCCTTGATATGTTAGCTAATTTTAAAAAAGGAATTTGTCTTTGATTATACTTAACAAATCAACCCTTATTTGTCTGTGCCAGTTAGAATGGCCGATATTTGGTGTGGGCTGGCCCCCTCTGGCTCCCTGGAAGAGGACATAACCCGTTAAGTTTTTATGCATTCGTTTGCTGTCGGTTCCTCTTCCAGTCAGCCTATTTTTGCATTCCAATGGAAAAACCCTTCCACTGGACAAACCTCCTAAGTAACCTGGACCCGTCTACCCCAGGGCTTTAAAATTAGCCCCTCTCTATTCAGCACTGCCCTTGCTTCAGACCTTGCCAAATTCTTCCCTTCATCTGATTCCCAAGTCCTGCAGTATCCCGGGTTCTTTATGACTTCTGTCTATTCAAATGTATCAGTGAAGTTTAAACTGTCAGTTGTTCACAGCATGAGAGGAGAGTACTTTTCCTTTTGTGCTGATAAGGGCCATGAAATGTTTAGCACTTCAAATGTGGTTTCTCCTGAAACAGATAAGTGGTTTTGCATTTGAAGTTTTTGGCTATGTTATAAAATGTATATGCATATTCAGAAATGCATATAAACGAAAAATATGATTTCTGGAACTTATATTCCATGCTAAAAAGAAGTTCTTTGTCCAAATTTAGTAGTTATTTGTCTAAATTTAAAAATTCTGAAAAGGACTACATCTGTAATTTGATCTCTTTGATCTTTAAGCAACTCTCTCTCCTTTGTGAAATTCTGTAGGAAGGGGGAGTAAGTCTCTACTGAGACCCATGTTGATTGTAAAAAAAAATAAAAATGAACAATATTTAAACTTGTGAGTACAGTAAAACTTTGGTTTGGGAGCATAATTTGTTCCAGAAGTATGCTTGTATTCCAGGGCACTAGTGTACAAAAATATACATACTTGTATTGCAAGCCCTTGATCGTTTGGAACAGTCACTGCATTCCTGCAGCGTCATATAGAGAGGAACCATTGGCTCAGTTGTGAAAATGTGATGCTTCTATACTGTATGTACGTGTATTGCAAGAAGTTGCTGGTATAGCAAGTTAAAATTTAATCATTGCTTGTCTTATAGAACACTTGCAAACCAAGTTATTTGCAATCCAAAGTTTTACTGTATATTCCAATCTTTGTTTTGTATTTCTGTATATAAAAAATGTAAGTTTAGGTATAACAATGTAATTTTTAGGAATGCTTTTGTATTGAAGTAAATATTTTTGCCAGTCAGCTGATAGTGAAGGGACTGCTGCTTTAGAGAGCGCTTGTGTCAGACTACCCTGCTTAGTGGGTGGATCCAGAACTGCTTTTAGCTTAATTTTATAAGTCAGCTCTTTGGGGTAGGAACCTGATATAGAATAGGGATTGAGAACAATTCTTATGTGTTAGTACACATCTTAAGTTCAATTATTTTGTACCTTCTCTAATCTTTTGTAAACCACATAGCTCTTCACGGTATTGCGGTATATAAACTGTTATTATTATTATTTATCTGAGTCTTTCAGATAGTGGGTCTGCCTTTTAAATTTTCCTGTGGCCATATTTACATTGATTTCAAGTATGCCTTCCTTGTGTCACCTACCTTGGCTTTCAAATCTCCAAGGGTACCAGGTCCTTTCCTACACCGAGGTCTAGGCTGTCTGTAGTCTCCCTGTCCCTGATAACTGCAAGGCTCTGAGCACCTTTCTCAGTATTGCAGGATACTGTCCCATCTGGATCCCTGATTTCTCTACTATTGCTCGTCCTCTGTATGATTCCACCAAAGGCGCTGACTCAGCCCCTTTTGTCTGGACCCAACTTCAGGAGCGGTCTTTTCGCTGCCTCCAAAAACTTCTGACTCAGGCCCCTGCCTTCTGGCCCTTCTGCCCAAGAAGCTGAGCTTTATGCCCTCACTTTTGCCCTGCGCCACTCTGCCTCTCAGTCTTGCAATATATATATACTGACTCCAAATATGCTTTCCTTAACTTGCATTCCCATAGGGCCATCTGGAAACATCGAGGTTTCATTATAGCCTCCGGCCGCCTGATCCATCATGCTCCCCTCATTCTTGACCTTCTTGAGGCCGTACAACTACCCTCATGTGTTTCTGTTATGCTCTGCCATGCTTACAGACGCGTGATGGACCTTGTCTCTCGTGGCAATGCCCTTGCCGACCGCACAGCCCGAGCTGCCAGTCTCTGCCCCCTCTTTCGGCTCCTCTGTATACAATCATTCCTTTTCTGGATTCCCTTACACCCCAGTACGCTTCTCAGGAACAGACTTGGGCATGCATTATTTTGGGCCAGTCTGTCCTGAAAGGGGGGTGGATACAAAATGCGCCAATTCAAGTGCCAATCCAGACCCACACACTGATACTTCAAACGCAAGCACAACACCCTCATATTCATTCCTCAACACCTGGCCCTCACGATTGTCAAAAGATGCCATGATCTGGCACACTCTGGAGAACCCGCTATGAAAATTGACTCTCAAGAGACATTTCTTTATCAATCACCTTGATCAGCTAGTCCGGAATATGGTCCGACAGTGTGTTGTCGGTTCTAAAATAAAATTCCCAATCAGATGACTGCCACCTCTTGGATACCAACCTATTGGAACATATCCGATGCAGGTTCTGTCTGTAGATTTTACCCACATGCCCATTTCCTGTTCCCTCAGTCACTTCCTAGTCTTCACAGACACCCTGACTAGATGGGTCAAAGCCTTCCTTACTTGCACTGAACGCGCCAGAGACGTAACCAAACACCTCCTGAATAATTCCGTGCCTTGATCTCCTTGTTTTTATAGGCAGTGACAATGGCCCTGCTTTCATTGCCAATGTTGTCCAACAAATTGCTCAGGCCCTCCAAATTGAATACAAATTATATGCTGCTTACCATCCTGAGAGCTCTGGTCAGGTCGAAAGAATAAACAGAACTCTTAAGACCCTTCTCACAAAATGAATTGAAGAAACTAATCTGTCCTGGCCTGTCCTGCTGCCTTCTGTTCTTTTTCAGATTAGATGCATCCCATCTAAGCCCCATTTGAGCTCATGTCCGGCCGGCCACCACCCATTGTGAACCCAGATCCTGGTTCCTTTGCTACTCTGGGATCAGATATCCTCCAGAGTCAGGTCCAGTCTTTAGCTAAAGCCCTTTAAGAGCTCCACAAATGGGTCCTGGAAAGGGCCCCACTATCGATAGCTACACAAGTCCATGGGTATGTCCCTGTAAATACAGTATGGCTAAAACTTGGAAGTCAGACCCCCTGAAACTTAGGTGGATAGGTCCTTTTACTGTAATAATTTCTTCTCTTACAGTTGTCAAGGTGTCCAGACATGAAACTTGGTTCCACTACAACACGGATCTTCAGCTGAAGCTTTCTAAGACCTCAAAAGTTCTGAATATTTACCACTGTACTTAGCAGGTGTTCTGAATATAATTCTTTATAAGTGTTTGAGTTTAATTGACTGCCTGTGGTTCACACTGCCTTTAGCAAGTGTCTTGAGTATAACTGTTTGAAGTTTTCTAAGTTGTGCCTGAAAGAAAAATGAGCTTCCTATGTTAGTATATATATATATGATATTTGTGTTGCCCTCACTTATGTTTCTTTCTTCTGTATTTTGTACTTAACAAGTGCCCTAGCCCTTTGCCTGATGTTTGTTTGCATGAAGGAGTTAAGTATAGAAAGTGTTAACATTTGAGGGTATTTTCTGTTTCCAACCTACTGGTGATGAAGTTTAAAAGTGGGCGGAAATCTGCATTGATGATGTTGAGGGTCCACTTATCAACTAGACTCTTATTGTAGACCCCACTCGCCCGGTGTCTTTGTATTGTGATACATGTGTGCTATTTGATGTTTCTCAAGGTCATGGTACTACCCCTAATTCAGTTTTGTGTGGCTCCCTAGATTGACAGCATTATTATACCAAATGTGCTAAGTATATAGGTCTGTATAACCTGATGCCTTTAAGAACTGCCCCTATGAGGAAACCTTCACTAATGGTGGAGCCTGTCCTTTATGAGAAAGTGTCTTGTGGGCCACCTACAATAACACACACAAATATCCCCTAATACCCCGTCGGCCCCTTGTGTACTACAGGCTACTGTAATCCCATGGTTTTCACTATCACTGACCCATATAACTGGAATGCCAATGTCCAAGTCCAGAAGGCCAGAGACTGCATGGCATTGTATATTGATGGTAAAAGGTGAGACCCAGGTACTGATGTATATGTCCGAATTGTATCCCACTCATGTGCTCCTGTCTATCACTCTGTGGTGTTTCCCCAGTTTTATGAAATTATGAAAGTAGATACTAATATCCTGTAATCACTAGAAATCTGTTTATATAGTTTGCTGAAACTATAGGTCAGACTCTTAATGTTAGCAATTATTTTGTATGAGGAGGGACTGGTATGGGAGAACAGTGGCTATGGGAGGCAAAGCAGCTGGACATGTTAAACCTGACTTCACAGACCCTCACTTTTACGTCAGGTCCACGACCTTCACGATGGGCCTTGTGAACCTCCATTGTTGCTTCCCACTGTCTTCAGCCCTTCAGACACTGCTTAATGAAACTTCCTATGAATGATAGTCAGCTCCTGATATTTGATATTGGCTCTGTGATCTGTTTGCCTACTCTTGATTGCCTGCTAACTAGACTGGTACATGTGTGCTTTGCATGATCCGTCCCAGCTTCTTCCTGTTACCGCTGGCCGATGGTGAACACCTGGGAGCCCCTGTATTCAACACCAGAGGTCGCCAAAAGCGGTCTACTTCCACCAATTCCCTTAAAATAGGTGAATGGGGTGATGACTGGCCTGCAGAACGGATCATTGCTGCTTATGGACCTGCCACATGGACCAAGGATGACACCTGGGGCTATCGGACCCCAATCTATATGCTGAACTGCATTATTTGTCTATAAGCTGTACTTGAACTGATAACCAATGAGACATCCCGAGCTTTGAGTACCATTGGCAGAGCGAATGCTAAAATGTGCACTGCTATTTATCAGAATCGTCTAGCTTTGGACTATTTACTAGCTGCTGTGCCTGTGATAAATTCAACCTCTCCAACTGCTGCCTTGAACTTGAGTAAAGTGATTGAGAACGATGTGGATCGTATCACCAAACTGGCTCATGTTCCTGACCAGACCTGGCGTGACCTTACTGCAGACTGGATCTCTAGTACCTTCAGCTCCTGGTTGCCCTCTGGTTCAGCATTGAAGATCATCTTGCTGGTTGCTGCCCTGTCTTCTCTGCTCCTTTGCTGCCTGCCCTGTATGGTCCCCATAGCCATAAAGCTGCTCCACTGAACTATGGACTCTGTTGTCAAACGTTCCACTGCTGCATTGGCCCTCTCCCAGTATCGTCCCTTACCCACTAGGGACCCCGACTTTCCTGACCCCTAACTTTATTTTGTCAGGCTTGGCTCCTTAGGTACGCCAGCCTGAAAGGGGGGAATGTAGGGTCATGAAATAGTTAACTGTTGTTTAAAATATTGCTCTGGCCTACATAGCTGAAAACAGTGTATAATCTATTGACTGCATCTGCCTAAAATGTATGTCCCTACCTTACCACATTGTAAGCTGAATAGATAAGAGTTTGAGCCATGATGTACCCTGCCCTTCTGTACATTTAACTGTAAGAGTTAGATAAGTGTCCTGCTAGTGACCTGCTAGTGTGAGCTTAGAACCAATGAGTGTTAAGAAAAGTAACACGTGAAAAGCTTTTTCTAGAATTCAGTTGTATAGCCAGAAAAATGAATAAATATCTCTGTAACTTCCTGGTTTCGGCACTTCTGAGCCAGCTTGGAGCTCAGGGGTCCAGCATGCATGCTGTGAATAAAACTTGTACTTTTTTCACGCCTCTGACTTTGTGTGTCCAAGTGACCTTTCAGTTATATATCTGATTCTAAAAACAACAACAAGGTCTATAGATTATGTGATGTACGATCAGTCTTGACTATTTTGCACATCCTGATTTGTGGAATCTAGTTGGTTCCCTACTGCCCTAGCAGGGGAATCTGGGAGGATAATCACAAACACAAACAGTTTTATGGGAGCAGCGATGCCATTGAAATCTCTGCTATCGTTCTGCGATTTTCCTGAATGATCCACAGCGCCACCTAGCAGCACCTGAAGAACGGCAGCCTCAGAGTTGGTGACACCTTGACCCCGGAAATAGATTCTCGTCCGTTCTGTGCACGTGGGCTACTTTTTTAATTCCGCCCTCACGTAATTCCGTTTTCCTAGCGGGCGAAATGGCGACGCCGGGAGTGGAGGAGCTGTTAGCTCGGGCCGAGCAGGAGGAGGCGTTAAGCCTGCGGCAGATTACGGTTCACAAAGAACTGGACCTCGAGTATGACCTGGGCAACCTGCTAGCCATGGACCCAAACCCACCAGAAGCGAGCGAGTTCCGCCGACACGGGGGCGACTATCTTCGCGCGTTGGCTCGGGGCAACACGCAACTGCTCATCAACCAGCTGTGGCAAGTGCCCAGCGAACGTGTGGAGGAGACCGTGGTGGTCCGCCTGCCCGAGGCCAACCTGCGACTGCCACGCGAAAAGCCCCCACCCCGGGCCCGGCCGCCCACGCGCTGGGAGCAGTTTGCCAAGCTGAAGGGCATCCGCAAGCGGAAGAAGAGCAACATAGCGTGGGACGAGGCGCAGGGCGAGTGGCGGAGACGCTGGGGCTATAAGCGGGCCAACGACCCCACCAAAAAATGGCTCATCGAGGTGCCGGCCACCGCCGACCCCAACGAGGACCAGTTTGCCAAGCTGCTACAGGCCAAGAAGGAGCGCGTGGCTAAAAACGAGCTGCAGCGCCTGCGCAACATCGCGCGCTCGCAGGGGCGCGAACCACCCGCGCCTGTTCCGCCGCCCGGCGCTCCCCGCTCCCGGGCCCAGCTGGGCAAAGAGCTGCAAGTGACCCGGCGTTCTACTGCCTCCGTCGGCCGCTTCCAAGCGCTGCTGCCCCGCGAGAAGGAGCCCCGAGGCGTGGGCAAGAAGAGGCGTTTCCAGCCGCTGCTCGGCGACATGGCCGCCGAGAAACAGCGGCAGCTAGAGCTGCTGGGTGCGCTGAACCGCAAGGAGCCGCGGCTGGACGTGACCCGTGCCGCCAACAAGCAACTGCGAGAAGATGAGCAAGAGGCTGCACGGAGTAAGAAACGGCGGGGTGCTGGACGAGCTGGCACCGGCAAAAAGGGAAAAGGGCCTGGCGGAGCAAGAGCCGGCAAAAAGGGAAAAGGGCCTGGCGGAATAAGGGCCGGCAAGAAAGGAAAGGGCCGAACGGGGAAACGGAATAAACAAGAACACTGACCGTAATTGGTTCTGGTTGAACAGAAGACCTGAAACGTGTCTCCAGTAACCGATATTGCAGCTGTTTCTGTTGGATGCACCTGTATGGACTGGAACGGGAGGAGACTTGTACATGATTTGAATGGAGTGTTTTGTACTCGTAGTCTCTGCTCCGGACATTGGAATGTAATAGGCAATGATGTCAGGAACTGAAATGACTGCCAAGCCTTGTCTATAGTGGTGTATTTTGTATGTGGGGTAGAAATTATTTAGGGCAATGGCATATAGACTTATGGAATTGCCTGCTGTTATCTGACCAGAGAGCTAGAACTTTCAGCAATGGACAGATTATTTCAATAAATGTCAGATTTTTTTTGACAATAAAAAGCTATTTTGTTAATCGAAGCTTTAGAAAATGTTTTTTTATTTGAGTTGTTATACAGTACAATGTATTGCAGTTTGAGTAATGAGATGTGTTAAGTTTTAGGGAGTTGGTAAGTGTACATGTAAATACCATGCTATGCAGAAATCTGATTGTATGTACTGTATTTTTCACGCCATAAGACCCCCCCCCCCCCCGGAAAAGTGGGTGTGTCTTATGACACGAATACAACTTTTTAAACACCTCTCCCAGCCCCCAGTACCTTTTTGTAAATGTCGTTGGTCCAGCGCGGTCTTACCAGGAGCTTTCCGTGCTCCTGCTGGATGGCTGCCTTATTTCTTGCTGCAGAGTGGTGCACAAGGCAGGTATGCGAGCTTTTTGCTTCCTGCCTTGTCCTGCGTGCCGCTCGTGAATGGCTGCTGTCAGTTCTCGCGATTCGCAGAAAGCTCCTGGCAAGACCACCGGCATTTACAAAAAGGGGGCTGCCTACCACCAGACACAGCTACGTGTAGAGGAGGAAAAACCAAGAAAAAAACTTCTGAACCAAATACAGTGCATTTTATATGTGGAAAACTTGCAGCTAATGTGGGGTAGCGGGAGCTTCCTGACTTATGTACAAAGATTTCCTGTCTGGAAGTGTGTATTTGTGCACATGCCCAAAGGAAAACAGAGCCAGCTCACATTTGTGCCTCAAAAATTGATACACATTTTAGAAGAAAAACAGGTATTGCTGTCTTTGGTTCTGTTCAGACATGCATGTTTTGATACTTCTCATTTGCTTCTGCCTCTGAAACTTGCAAGCAATTCCTTGTGGTTGCAAAAGAAGACACAACTGGCAATCTTGGTTAGGCTCATAACAATCTGCATTAGCCCATAGGTGAGGTCCTTTGAGTTGTAGTTTCTTAGGCTCATGACAACAATCTGCATTAGCCCATAGGTGAGGTCCTTTGAGTTGTAGTTTCTTAGGCTCACAACAATAATCTGCATTAGCCCATAGGTGAGGTCCTTTGAGTTGTAGTTTCTTAGGCTCACGATGACAATCTGCATTAGCCCATAGGTGAGGTCCTTTGAGTTGTAGTTTCTTAGGCTCACAACGACAATCTGCATTAGCCCATAGGTGAGGTCCTTTGAGTTGTAGTTTCTTAGGCTCACGACGACAATCTGCATTAGCCCATAGGTGAGGTCCTTTGAGTTGTAGTTTCTTAGGCTCACAACGACAATCTGCATTAGCCCATAGGTGAGGTCCTTTGAGTTGTAGTTTCTTAGGCTCACGACGACAATCTGCATTAGCCCATAGGTGAGGTCCTTTGAGTTGTAGTTTCTTAGGCTCACAACAATAATCTGCATTAGCCCATAGGTGAGGTCCTTTGAGTTGTAGTTTCTTAGGCTCACGATGACAATCTGCATTAGCCCATAGGTGAGGTCCTTTGAGTTGTAGTTTCTTAGGCTCACGACGACAATCTGCATTAGCCCATAGGTGAGGTCCTTTGAGTTGTAGTTTCTTAAGCTCACGACGACAATCTGCATTAGCCCATTTGAGTTGTAGTTTCTTAGACCCATTAATACAATTGGCTGAAATGGTTTCTTATGCTAAATACACATATGCTACTTGAAGGAAATGTTTTTAAAAATAACATGCCAGGCCTTTCAGTTGTCCTCTAATCTTACAAGTATGCAGTCTTTCAGCCTCTTTCCTGAAGCCATTTATGATTTAGATACACTGATGTCAACATGAACTTCTTAAGCACATTTGCTCATTTACTGCTTTGAAAATGATTTAATTTAAGGCAGTGCCTCGCAAACTTTCTGGCCGGCAGTACACTAAATCCAGTGCCCCTGCCGAATGACACCTGGAAGTGAGCAGAGGCCCTTCTGGCTATGACCCACTTCGGTGGAGGGATCCGGGAGGTGTGGGGAGAGGAGGAGAGTAGAGAGTTGCGTGGGGACAGAAATCCCACCCGTCCCTGCGAGGAATCCCTCCGTCCCCATGAGGAATCCCCTCCGTCCCCACTCATCCCCGTGAGGAATCCCCTCCGTCCCCACCCTTCCCTATAAACTTCAGAAATAGTTATTTTATTTAATTATGCTCCTGAATTAAAGGCTCTGGTAGAGACCCATTTACAAATAAGCAAAGAGACTTTATTAATTGGGAAGAATACATATTTTGTAAATGGGTTTCTACCAGAACCTCTAATGTAAATATAAATACTCAGCTGATGAGAAGAACTCACAAGCTGTCAGCTGAGTACTTCCTTTGCAGTTGGCTGGGGAGTCCCTTTTGCCAAGCTTGGCAGGCAGCAGTAGCGTCCCTGAGTCACAGATGCTGGCACCTCAGTGGCCATCTCTAGAGGAGGTCATCTGCAGGCGGTGCTTGGGGATCCCCACCAGTCACAGCAAGGGTCAGCAAGTACTTCAACACTAGAAATAAAACCAGAAATGCATTTCCTTTTCTTTTGAACACAAAACAAAGATATCTGCCATATACATTTCCCAAAGCTAACATATTTTAGTCAAATTCCGTTTTTTACCTTTGTTGTCTGGAGATTTATTTTTCCATAAAGTTGGTCCCAGTTTCTTTTTTCCGCTTTCCCATCTTCTGTAAATTCTTCTGTTGCTGTCCATTGGTTCCCCCTACCATGGTCCAGCATTTATCTCTTTCTCATCTTTCGTGCCTGCCCACCAGCCCCATGCCCAACATTTCTCCTTCTATCACCCCTCTCCAGCACCATGCCACAACTCTCCCTCCATTCCCTTCACTGTCCAACATTCCTCCCTCTTGCATCCCTTTCAATCTGTCCCATTGTTCCCTTGCCACATTTCTCACTCTCATCTTTTTCTTCCCTATCATATTTTGTACCTCCCTCCCTACGACCAAAAATTATCCTCTTTCTTCCATTTGCCGTGTCTACACAAACATCTCTCTTTGCTGGATGGAAAGGGACCTCAGGTCAGCATCAGAATGGCCGTGCAAGTCTACATGGGTCCAAATGGTGACACACACTGCTAGACCCCCACCCCCCTAGTCCATTGTGCTTTCTAGAAGCCAGTATTGTGGTGCAGCCAGGTCCCTGCTAGGTTTTCTCCCCCTAGAATGGGACAGACTGCTTTTGCTAGCAGAGTGGTGAGCCTGCACGATGACCTCTAGTTAGCGAGCGTAAGCTAGGACCTAAAACCACGGCACTGGTGTGGGATTGGAGAGGGCTACAAAATACCAGTCTTTAAAATATGCCCGATTGGGCAGGAAGTGAATCGAATTGAAAAATTTTTTCCCTGAATTTTTTCCCAGCACTACTATGGATCACTCCTACCCTCTGAAGAGACCACTGATGAGGGGGTTGGGAGATAAGCAGAGATAAAGAGAGTAAGTGGGGTTTTTTGGTGTTTTTTTTTTTTTTAAACAAAACAGGAAACTTCAAATTCTCTGCCGTTTGTACTAAATTTTCACAGGAAAAATATCAGAAAGTGTCGCACACGCTTTTCAGACAACAGATTCACAAGTAAAAAACATGTTTTGCTCCATTTAAAAATCACTTTGAAAAGTTACCTTTGTGGGGGATAATTTTAAAACAGGAACCTTATGTTGAAAAAGGCATCTATTAGAGGCAAATTAGGGCCTGTGTGTCTGGCGTCATGGTGGGAAACAGCCATGCTGAGCAGTGAGCTCAGCACATACACAGCTGAGAGCCTTGCTTGCTGATCCCGCCCCGCCGTGCCGCCGGACCAATCAGCAAGCAAGGCTTTCAGCTGTGTACGTGCTGAGCTCACTGTTCAGCATGGCTGTTTCTGCCGGACTTGTCTTGTACTTAAGCTGCATGCCTGCATCGCTAAAATTTAGGTAGGCCTGTTTTCATCCCTGTGGGCCAGGGGGCATCCCCGTGGGAGTCCCGTGGGTCGGGGGGAGTCCCCGCAGGAGTCCTGTGGGCCAGGGGGGGAACCCACGCTATCCCCATTCCCGTGCAGACCTCTAGAGCAGAGTCATCTGCACCGGCTGACTTCTTACAGGACATGCCTCTTGCAGCGAGAAGCACGTCCTGTAGGCAGTCAGCCGGCATGGACGACGACTCTTCGTCAGTGTGCTACGGCACACCTGAAATCTCAGGAGGCACTGGTGTGCCGCGATACACTGATTTAAGGGAACATTTAGGTTCTGTTCATGATTCTTTTCCAGTGTGCTCTATCTGCAGTGTTTTCTGTTTGTGGATCTTGAGCATAATTACACTATGTAACACAATTTTTGTTCCTGGGTAGTAAGTGTAATTTCCTAATTGTTCATGCCTAAAAGGTATAAAGTATGGAAAATCTGTTATTCCCATAAAACTTTGGTTTTGTGATGAGGATAATTAAATTTTGCATTTTACCAATTTTAAAAAACATATGAATCACAATTAACATGTATTCAAGTTATACAAAGATGGCCATAGAAGATTTAGAAGTTTTTTGAGATCCTCAATTTTATATTGTAAGTCATTTGCACAAATTGGCCCCTAGATCTAGTCTCCCATCATGTTCTCATTCCCATATACAGTATACTTGAATATTAATCGATCCAAATATAAACCAAGGTGAACTTCACCAAAAAAAGGAGGAAAAAAGGATGACTTGAGTATAAACAGAGATTGAAATTTGGCTGAGCCTGGTGAGCCAGTCTACAAAAATTTGAATATCCACTTTTTTTTTTTTTTTGGCAAAGCAGCATAAAATCTGTTATGTTTTTTAGGATCTTCCCAGATATAAGTATGACCTGGATTGGCCACTGCTGGAAACAGGATACTGAGCTTGATAGACCTTCAATCTGTCCCAGTATGGCAATTATGCTCTTAATTAAAAGAAGAGGCAACAAGATCTCCCCTTTTCTTCCCTGGTCTTCCTTCTCAATTTATTTTCTGCCTCTATCAAGATTAAATTCTTTCTTACTAGCCAGTCCTCAATTTCCCTCTTTTCATTGTGTCTACCTACAGCTTGACACCTCTTTCCCTCACCCCCTTCCAGTATCTCACAAAGGGCTAGATCAAACCTGTCCTGGGGGACCCCCAGCCAGTCAGGTTTTCAAGATATCCCTAATGAATATGCATAAGAGAGATTTGCATACCTGTCAGTTCCATTATATGCAATATCTGTAGTGAATCTGGGCCTAACTCTGTCCTCTTTCCCCCAATCCAGCATGTGCCCTTTTTTTTCTTTATCCCCTCCTTCCATCCAGTATGTTCTCTCTCAATTCTATCCAGCATCTCCTCCCCCTCTCTCTCCCAATCAGCGACTGCTCCCCCCTCTCTGTCCTCCCCACTTCCCTTCCAGCGACTGCTCCCCCTCTGTCCTCCCCGCTTCCCTTACAGCGACTGCTCTCCTCTCCACTTCCATTCATCAACTGCTCCTTCACTTCCATCCAGTGGCTGCTCCCCTTTCTCTCCTCTCCACTTCCATCCAGCGACTGCTTCTTTCTCACTCTCCCTGTCTTCCATCCAGCATCTGTCATCCCCCTCCTTTCTCCACACAATAAGCTTAAAGTGCCACTCAATCTCTTTCTCAGGCCATCTACCTCCCCCTCACCTTCAAAGTGTTTTTCAAAACCAAAGTTTTTGCTCTGAGGGCCCTTGACGCAGCAGTCCCGACATTCTCTGATGCAAGCCGTCCAGGTGGAAACAGAAAGTTGTCAAAGAAGAGTCAGGGCTGCCATGTCAGGAGCCTTCTGAGAGTGAAAACTTTGGCATTGAAAAGTGCCACGAAGGTGAGGGGAAGTGAGGGAGATGGCCCAAGTGGTGAAAAAATGCTTGGAGCTGTGGAGCCGAGGGCAGCTGCCCTGTTTCCCCTTCCCTGATGCCACCCCTGCCACCTGGATGATGCCCCCGTGATGAATCTCAAAGCTGTTATCCTCCATGCACATAAACCACCGCCACCTTTCTCTATGCACAACCCACGCCCTGACATCGCGTTTACCATTAGTACTTCTGCTGCCGTCAATTCTGTATTCTGATCCGGTGTGGGGCCTTCAGCACTTGCACATGCTCAAGGCCAGCCTGCCTACTCCTGCTTTCTCTGAATCTCAAAGGGGGCGGGAGCTGGCAGGCTTTGAGCATGCATAGATGCTCAAAGCTCCGCACTGGATCAGAAAACAGCATTAATGGTGGCAGCAGGTTTCCAGTACTAATGGTAAGTGTGATGTCAGGGAGTGGGGTGTGCATGGAGGAGGGTGGGGGGGGTTTGCACAGAGGATAGCAGCTTCAAGATTCAGCACAGGGTGGTGGTGGGGGGGGGGGGATCATTCTATTGAAGATTGCAGTCCTGGTGGCTATTAGGTGTTGAATGAGGACAGCCATGCTATTGGTTGGGTAGTGGCTCAAATAATAAACCAAGACCCCCATTTTTGGCCCAAAAAAATGTTTATATTTGAGTATATATGGTATATTGTCCTTGGTAGCAGCAGCATTCAAAGAAAGATATATATTGGTGGAAGTACCTTGCTCCTCTATGCTCCCATGTTCTCCTTGAATGTCTCAAGACAAGCATCGAGGACATTGACTTTGAGAGAGAGCCTATAGCCCATTTTACTTTAACTTTTCACCAGATTCTCAACCAAGTCCATGTAGTTTTTTCAGTCTTGTGATTGCCCAGGAAGCCCCAAACCACTGTAACAAAGCTATTCCAAGGCACTTTTTCCTTCCTAATTAGCTTTTTGGGAAATTCCTTGCACTCCAGGATCTTCTTTGTGTGGTCCAAAGAAAACATTTGTTTTGATCTTTGCCTCAGACAAATTAGGGAAGATATCTTGAAGGACACTGACTCCTTAGCTAGCCCTTTCAGGACCAAGGGACATATTTGTCCCATAACTTTAAAATCCTATAAATTTTGATTGGGATAGTCTACAGTTCTAAATTTGATATGTACGGATTCCATATGATACTGCCTTTATGTAAACAAACTGGTTCCGACATTCATTCATTAGCGTCGTTGCTAGATTGACGAGAAGATTCACTTGTCACACTGTCCATAAGCCAGAAGTGTGATTTTTTTAAATAAAAATAATGATATTTCACAAAAAAAATCAATTTTTTGGCATCTGCAAGCCCTTTTTACCATAAAAATGTCGTCAAAACCACAAAAATTGGCCTACGATCCTTATGGTCCTGAAAGGGCTAGAGGTCTGCTTTGGAATTGGTGCAACCAAGATCTCTCATCAAGCCATTAAGGTCTTTTTGGTTTCAAGTTTTGTTTTAATTTGATGAATCGCTTATTCAGATTTACTAAGCGAATTACAATTTAAAAAAATATAAACATATATTTAGACATACCATTTAAAATTTAAAAATGATGGGTTAGACCGACAGACTTACAGACTAATCAATGCACAAGGAATGGAGGAATAGAACTACAATTCAATGCTTTAAAGTACAGAAAAGATTAGATGGTTAGATGATACTGGTTTTTCTCATCAGTTTCACCACTGATACTGTAAACTGGATCTACGTCTCCTTCAATCTCTTGACTAGCTTCTTTCTTTTTTTCTCTTTCTCTGGGGAAGTGGGTATGGGGAGCTCAGGTCAATGTGGCACTGAGGTAATGGATGAAGTAATATATGGATATAGAATTGCAGATGCATGCTTCCCACCTTAACTTTTGGAAGAGTCCACCATACAGACCTCATCTGGAGTATTGTGTTCAATTCTGGTCTCCTTATCTCAAGAAAGATATAGTGGCACTAGAAAAGATTCAAAAAAGAGTGACCAAGATGGTAAAGGGGATGGAACTCTCCCATGAGGAAAGACTAAAACGGTTAGGGCTCTTCAGCTTGAAAAAGAGATGGCTGAGGGGAGATATGATTGAAGTCTACAAAATCCTGAGTGGAGTAGAATGGATACAAGTGGATAGATTTTTCACTCCTTCAAAATTTACAAAGACTAAGGGACACTCGATGGCTCAATGAAGCTACAGGGAAATACTTTTAAAACTAATAGGACATTTTTTTTTCAGTCAGAATAGTTAAGCTTTGGAACGGAGGATGTGGTAAGAGCGAATAGCATAGCTGGTTTTAAGAAAGGTTTGTACAAGTTCCTGGAGGAAAAGTCCATAGTCTTATTGAGAAAGACGTGGGGGAAACCACTGCTTGCCCTGAATTGGTAGCATAGAATATTGCTACTCCTTGGGTTTTGACCAGGTACTAGTGACCTGGATTGGCCACCGTGAGAATGGGCTACTGGGCTTGATGGACTATTGGTCTGACCCAGTAAGGCTATTCTTGTGTTCTTAAGTAGTAGTTGCTTTAGTGGTCAGTGTGTTCCTACAAAAAATATTGTTACCACTGGCTGCTTCAAATTTAGTTGTGGCTGGGGATTTTAATACTGTCATAGATCCTTTTATGGACAAAAAAACCTAACAGAAGTATGAAATCATTAAACATAGAAACATAGAAGATGACGGCAGAAAAGGGCCACAGCCCATCAAGTCTGCCCACTCCAACAACCCTACCCCCTTGAATTTACCCCCCTAGAGATCCCACATGTGTATCCCATTTCCTTTTAAAATCCTTCACGCTGCTGGCCTGAATCATCTGAGGTGGAAGTTCATTCCAACGATCAACCACCCTTTCGGTGAAGAAGAACTTCCTGGTGTCGCCATGAAATTTCCCACCCCTGATTTTCAGCGGATGGCCTCTTGTGGCAGAGGGACCTTTAAAAAAGAAGATATCATCCTCCACCTCAATACGGCCGGTGATATATTTAAACGTCTCTATCATGTCTCCTCTCTCTCTACGTTCTTCAAGTGAATATAGCTGCAATTTATTCAGCCTTTCTTCATACGGGAGGTCTTTGAGTCCTGAGACCATTTTGGTGGCCATTCTTTGAACCGACTCAACTCTCAGCACATCCTTTTGGTAATGTGGCCTCCAGAATTGTACACAATACTCCAGATGAGGCCTCACCATGGATCTGTACAATGGCATTATAACTTCGGGCTTCCGGCTGATAAAACTTCTTCGGATGCATCCCATCATTTGTCTGGATTGGATAATTTGGTACTAAATTGTGATTTGAAAGATATATGGCGAATATTTCATTTTAATTATCAGGAATTTACGTTTTGTTCCCATGTTCATAAATCTTTTTCGAGAATTGATTATATATTGGTTTCAAACAAATTTATTTAATCTATAACTATATGTGAGATTCTCGTAACATTTCATATAGTATGTACTGT
This sequence comes from Geotrypetes seraphini, assembly GCF_902459505.1. Lineage (NCBI taxonomy): Eukaryota > Metazoa > Chordata > Amphibia > Gymnophiona > Dermophiidae > Geotrypetes > Geotrypetes seraphini. The sequence goes on along the minus strand of NC_047085.1, from coordinate 105,357,173 downwards.
ATTTTAATATAACATTTTGTAAAGGCTTAAAAACCTGTTCCCCCCCCCCTCCAAAAAATAAAAAACAAGCTATGACCAAAAGAAACCAAACAAGTCACAAACCATCTCTCCCATCTTAATAAATGATCAAGCCCTCTACATACCTATCATGCCACAACCAGGAAAGTAGCACTCATGCCTGAACTCATAATGTCAAGATTACAACACCATGTATAGCCAATCTTCTTTCCAAACCATATATTGTAATGATATGCCTACATGAACCCTAATGAAATAATGTAAATCCTGGATATGGCCAGGCTCTTCTATAATGTAAATTGCAGTGAACGCCTCCTGGGACATATTAGTGATCCATAAATACTAATGTAACACTGAACATTTTTTGATTTAAATATTTTTTAAAAAATTAAACATTCTAAGAACTTTAATAGCAGAAAATTTTTCCTTCCTAGTGAGAAACAAAATTGTCTTACTTTCCAGAGATTTTGGCCAGTGCTCACATGTGAAGTGAGGTACTCAGGGTTTTTGATCCCCAGTAGTCATGCTGAAATATATCTTGTAGGCATCGTAAATCTTAGTAGATGCTTCTACGGCGTATTTTTTCCTCTTTTCTTGCTAAATTGGCTGCACATAGGCATCTGCTGGATATTTGCGCCTTAGTAAAAATGCCACTAATTTACTCAGAATAAATCTGTAATGTTCTGAGAAAATGATAAATTTCAAAAACTATTAATGTCCTGCTCATAAATGCAAAATCTGAGGGAATGATAGCCATTTTCTATACTCTTGTGGCATAGGCAATTAAGAGAGAATACTTATTACCCAGGAATAAAAAAAATAAAAAATTGTTACATACTGTTATATAAGAATGTGGGTGTTGAAATGGAAATGAATTATTTCTTCGCATTGGGTAGAAAAAATTACTGTATTGTGGGAGGAGGGTTGCCTTTTCAGTTCTGGCTAATGAAATTGTATAAGTAAAAATTTAGTTACCGTAGTGATGTTGGAAGGATTGTTTATCCTATTAGTATTCTGTGGATAAGAGGTTATGAACTCTGACTATTCTGAAATATTCCACTCATGTAAGCAGCTCTGTTGGTGCTAAGTCCAGTCCTTCCAATGGACTTGATGTAGGGATACCAGCAGGCTTATGTATATGGTGGCTGCCTTCCATCCATTCAATTCCCTCTCAATGTCAGCATAACTTCACCACTGCACTTCAGACTCTTTACTTATGCTCCTGTACAGCCCTGGGCATAAGTACTAGAGAGCTGTATGGGAATAGGTTCTCACAGGGATAGAAGAAGTAACAGTGGGATTCCCATGGGAGTATAGTCGAATTTTGGGGTTACTCCAGAATGAAGCTTAGAAACATAGAACATGACAGCAGAAAAGGGCCACGGCCCATCTAGTCTGCCCACACTAATGGCCCACCCCCTAACTACCTCCATGAAGAGATCCCACATGCCAATCCCATCTTTTCTTAAAATATAGCACGCAGCTTGCCTCAATTACCTGTTGTGGAAGATTATTCCAGCGATCAACCACCCTTTCGGTGAAGAAATATTTTCTGGTGTTGCCATGAAATTTCCCATCCCTGATTTTCAACGGATGCCCTCTTGTTGCCGTGGGTCCTTTAAGGAAAAAGAGATCCTCTTCCACCTCGATACGGCCTGTGACATATTTGAACGTCTCGATCATGTCTCCCCTCTCTCTGCGTTCCTCGAGTGAGTACAGCTGCAACTTGCCCAGTCGTTTCTCATACCGGAGATCCTTGAGTCCTGAGACCATCCTGGTGGCCATTCGCTGAACCGACTCAATTCTCCGCACATCTTTTTGATAATGCGGCCTCCAGAATTGTACACAGTATTCCAGATGGGGTCTCACCATGGATCTGTACAACGGCATTATGACCTCGGGCTTACGGCTGACGAAACTTCTACGGATACAGCCCATGATTTGTCTAGCCCTCGATGAAGCTTTCTCCACTTGATTGGCAGTCTTCATGTCTTCACTAATGATCACGTAGAGAGGCAGTTGGAGCACTAGAGGGCGGCTTGGAATGTCCAGAGAGGCAGCTGGAACACCAGACTGAGCTTTGGAACATTCATTGGTAGAATAGTGAATACCATCCAAAAAACCATGGGAGGCCTTTGGGGTTGGGACTGGGAGGAAACAACGAGGCTATAAGCAAGTAAATAATAGCATCAACTGTAGCAAGTACTGGTGGGGATGGAGGAGGTTAATTTTGGAGATGGAATGGATCTTAGCGAGAATGGGTGAAATTTCTATCCCCTTACAATTCTAAGCTTGAGTGTCCTTTGTATTAGGTGGCCCCAGCAATTTATTTATTTAATTTTCTATACCGTTCTTTCAGGAGATCTCAGAACAATTTACATGAATTTATTCAGGTACTCAAGCATTCTTCCCTGTCTGTCCCAGTGGGTTCACAATTTGTCTAATGTACCTGGGGCAATGGGAGGATTAGGTGACTTGCCCAGGGTCACAAGGAGCAGCGTGGGTTTGAGCCCACAACCCCAGGGTGCTGAGGCTGCAGCTTTAACTGTTGCGCCACACTCTCCACTTGAGGCATTGGCTGTGCAAGAAGAAAAAGCAGCAGAAAACAAAAAGAGAATAAACCAACACAGTCTGCAGTGAGTGAAGCACAAACCAAAACAAAGTGAACTGCAGACAGATGTACAAAGATGCAGGCTAAATTTATTAAAACTGAATTAATGAATGCGGTTAATGTTACCACCTTGAACCAAACCAAAGGACCTGACACGGTCCGTGTTTCGGTAAACATGCCTTCTTCAGGGTTCCCAGGTGGATAAGATATCAAATAGGGCTGCAAACAAAAAACTTAGCCTGTGCAGGGAAGAAAAAGTAGCAATGAAACAATTGCATCAAAAACTCCATGCTATTGAAAAAATATTGCAGCATGCAAATGGTTGTAATCTACAGCTCAGTAATAGATGTCAACCTTCTCTGTGCCTGAGTGATGATATGGCTTGGGCACCGAAAGGAAGGTTGATAATTGAAGGGTAAAAATTAACACTGCCAGCACCCTGCTGTGCTTTCTGCAAGGCTCTTGTCAAGTGACCAACTGGCCTCCACCTGATCCAACCTGTTGTGACTTCTCTGGTGGTCTAGTGGTTCCCCTTTTAACACTTCTGATCAATCCCCTTTCCTCTATCATCTACACAAATGCCCCCAAACCTCCAATCCCAGTTTAAAATAAAATCTTTGGTGTCTAGCAGCACCTCTGGCTCTTCTCCAAACCCCCTCCTACGCATACATCAAAAGAGGCAGGAGTGATGCCCACTTGCTCCTGCCTCTGGCACTGCCCTCTTCCTTGGTGGCATGCTGTCTTGTGTGGTTAAAGGTACAAAGAAGGCTAATTTATTCTTTATGTGCTCTGGCTCGTTTTGCTTGAGGAACCTGAGCATTAAAATTAAATTTAGTCTTGTAGAATAGTTTGCAGGAAGGCTGGACTGTGGTCAAGCTACTTGCAACCCTACTATTGGTTATGTTTTCAGCACTAGTGCAAACAGCCCAGTAAATCATCTATTAACAGAGAAACATGATGACAGATAAAAGCCATATGGCTCATACAGTCTGCCCATCTACAGTATCCAGTATTCCTTTATCTCCATGAGAGATCTGACGTGCCTGTCCCAAGCTTTCTTGAATTCAGACAGAGTCTTTGTCTCTACCAGGAGACTATTCCATGCATCTACCACTCTTTCTGTAAAAAAAAGTATTTCCTTAGATTACTCCTGAGTCTATCACCTCTTTAACTTCATCCTATGACCTCTCTTTCTGGAGCTTCTTTTCAAATAAAAGAGATTTGCCTTATTCGCATTTATGCTACCTAGCATAAATGACCATGCAATTCTGATTGACTGTCTAGAGTCAGTTGGTCTTTCAGGTAACGTGTTAAAATGGTTTCAGAGTTTTTTGAGCAAACGGTCATATCAAGTCTATAGTGACAATAAAAAATCCTTTAGTTGGGTAAACTCTTGCGGAGTCCCATAAGGCTCTCCTCTTTCCCCTACATTGTTCAACATCTACCTTGCCTCATTGGGGAACTTACTACAAAGCTTAAAAGTTAAATTTTATATCTATGCTGATGATATCACCATTGTTATTCCCCTTACTACTCTGACCCCCGAGACCAAGATTCATCTAACATCCATTCTAAAGCAAATTGAACTATGGATGACTGAATTCAAATTGAAGCTCAACACTTACAAAACCAAATTTTTTTCTTGCAAGCCCTAACAACAAAATCAAAGACACATCGATCTCCTTGAATGGTCAGGACTTCCCTATTGACCACTCCATTAAAATCCTGGGAGTCACCCTAGACCGCCACCTCACTCTAAATGCTCACACAGATTTAGTGGTTAAAAAATGCTTTTCGGTACTATGGAAACTCAGAACCATCAGAAAATACTTTGATGCAACATCCTTCCGCTTACTGGTTCAATATTCCATCCTAAGCTTGCCCGATTATTGCAACATCATTTACTTGGGATCCTTCAAAAAAAATCATTCTAAGACTCAGAGTCATTCAAAATTCAGCAGTTCGACTAATTTTGGGGCTGAAGAAATGGGAACACATAAGCCCCTACTATCAAAAACTCCATTGGCTGCCCCAGGAGGTGTGAATCCTGTTTAAGTTCTCTTGTCTGTGGTATAAATCAATATTTGGTCTGGCCCCCACTTACCTAGTTTTCCATTTTAATCTGGCAAGTTCTTTTAGGCCCACACAAAGAATACATCTGTTCACCTATCTGACAATAAAAGCCTGCCACTACAAAAGATTCTTGGACAGAACTCTTGCCTTCCAGGCAGGCAAATGGAACGATTGGCTTAATAACTTTATCACGCTCTCCTCATCCTACTTCAATTTTAGAAAACTGGTAAAAATGAGTTTGTTCAATCGATTTGTAAACTAAGAATCTACACAGCTCTGCTAAGAACTATATAGCTTTCCAATTCTTTCATTATGTAAGATTGTACTGTTGACTTTGATTGTAACCTCTTCACTGATTGTCCAGCGTTTCATGCTGTAAACCGCCTTGAACTTCCATGGCTTTGGTGGTATATAAGAATAAAATTATTATTATTATTATTATTATTAAATGTTTATCATATCTCTCCTCTCCAGTCGTTCCTTCAAAGTATACATATTGAGATCTTTAAGTCTGTCCCCATACACCTTATGATGAAGACCACTGACCATTTTAGTTGCCTTCCTCTGGAGCAACTACATCCTGTTTATATCTTTTTGAAAGTGTGGTCTCCAGAATTGTACACAATATTCTAAATGAGGTCTCGCTAGAGTCTTATACAGAGGCATCAATACCGCCTTTTTCCTACTGGCCATACCTCTCCCTATGCACCCAAACATTCTTGTAGCCTTTGCCATCGACTTTTCAACTTCTTTGGCCACCTTTAGATCATCACATACTATCACACCCAAGTCCCACTCTTTTGTGCACAAAAGTTTTTCACCCTCTAAACTGTACCGTTCCCTCCAGTTTATGCTGCCCAAATGCATGACCTTGCATTTCTTAGCATTAAATGTTAGCTGCCTAATTTCAGCCCATTCTTCAAGCTTTGCTAGGTACTTCCTCATGTTATTCACACCATCAGGAGTGTTTATGTTATTGCAGATTTTGGTATGCAAATCTTATCTGACATCCTTTTAGCACATTTTTTACAAAGATCTTTTTAGTTAGGCAGTTACTGCTATTTTGTTGAGTTGCCTTTTAGTTAAAACAAGTGTCTGATTAAAGGGAAAAGTAAAAAGGGCAGGATCAGTGCAAGGTGACTCATTCGGGAGGTATAGCTGAAATATTCACTTTAGAAGCACAGCTAACAAAAAGGGGCCAATTAGGAACTGAGCAGCTGGCAACCAGTCCAGAGGAGGGAGGGGTAGAGAACAGATCTTCAGGAGAGAGGGAAAGGAGCTGCAGGCAGAAGAGAAGAGATGCAGGTTTAGAGTTATCAGATTTTTAAAATAAAAAGAGGACATGTGGCCTTGCTCTGTTCTGGCCCCAGTTATGCCTTGTTCTGGCCCTGTCCCCCGCCCTATCCCGTTTGCCTTTGTAAGTTTACCAACTGCTAAATACCACCTAGCACTACAAATTGGTACCTATCCTGAGGAGCTTACCTAAAGCCCTTCACATAATTTTATCTAATAAACTTTACAATTCTTTTTCTTGTCAAATTCCTTGGCTGTGTGGTTATTTGGGAAACCTATTTATTTAATTCATTCATATTTTTTTTTCTCCCGTTGTCCCCGAAGAGCTTAGAACAGGTTACTGGTTAAACATACATAGTATACAGTTAATAGGTTACTATTTACACTGGATTTGCCATAATTTCAGTACAAGTTTACCATACAAGTTTTTATCCTAATAGATACAGTGACACTTCCATCAATTTTATACTTGGTGGTAATTACACCAATCCACCACTAGGGGATCCACAATAACATCAGACCGTTTTTGAAAGAATCCTATAATACTGTATTACCGTAGTTTTACCTAGTGCAGACGGTTGTAGAGGGAGTGGGGAAAGAGACTTGAGGCAGGGCACAGGGGTGGGACATGGGAGGGGCACGGAGCAGACATCAGGTTTTTCTCTGTCATAAAACTGGCAATTCTATCCAGCAGCAGGAGATGATGGGAGAAATGTATCTCCTGCTGTCATGGGATGAGTCTTGTGATAAGAGCTGTGAGATTCTGCAGTTCTTATCATGAGACTGGTCATGCAGCAGATGTTTTATTAAAACATTTCCAGCTGCTCTATGGAGCTTGGTGCTGTGGCCCACTGAATTTTGGTGAAAAATGCCAGGGATGGTGCCAGATGGTATTGGGTGAGGCTGGGGCAGGACTGGGTGGAGTGGGGCGGTGCTTGGGGGTGTATCCTAATATCCCTTTCAAAAACTTTGGGCTCCCTTGGCAGTTGTTCATCCTACCTACTATAAATAAGTCTGCTAACTAGACTGGATCCAGATTCGCAAAGTAGGGTTGATAAAGTCCTGGGTTTACCTCCAGTGCATGCTGGAACTTGTAGTCTTGCTTATCGTAGGGAATGCAATGGGGAAATACACATCCTACAGATCTGGGTTCAATTGAAATAGGCATGTAACAGTATTTTGGGATAGTTCTTTATTTTATCCTTCATCATTTTTAATTTCAATTATTTTTGTTATAAACTGGGATAACTTATTTTGATAATGCAGTACAAAACTCCATACTTTCTCGTGGAAAGGCCAGATACACGATAGAAACGTTTGGAGGATGGTAAAAAACGGTTCAGCTCATAACAAACTGTTGCTGTGGGCGGGGGGATAATGAGTGACAGCAGGTTTCAGCTCAGTTAACACCCGTCTTGCAGCAACATGGCAGCGCAGCGCAGGGCTTTCGACCTCCTGCAGCAGTTCCAGCAGGCAGCGTGAGTGCGAGCGCAGCAGTTACTCAGAAGCGAGCAGCGAGAGGGGCGCTACGTCACACGCAAAGTGCTGTGTTTACATTGCGACAGATGAAAGTCTTGGGGTTGTTTTTGCTTTTAGACCCTTCAGCAGGGCTTTGGTGCAGAGGAGCTGAGTTTTTGCTCTCCTTTGACCTCCCACTTCTGGGTTCAGGCGAGGGCGAGGTTTGGAGTTGCAGGCTGCCCTTCTACTGCTAGGTATCAGTACTACTTATCAGTAGTAAGGGATAGAGGGCCACTGTTCGCATTTACCGGTTTTCTTATCTCTTGTGATTTTTGTGTTAGGGATTTTCCCCTGTTATTTACAACAGAGAATATGCAGTCTATGGAAATCTCCCATGCATATTTATTGTGAAAACAAAGACGGGAGGAAAATACTCCACACACTGACTTACAACAGCATGCCTTTTTTTTCCACTTTAGCCTGTAAATGTATTACTTTAGCAGCACGTGTAAAATTGTCATCTAATAAGTTATGTGAATTTGAGGCACTGCCAAGTTACCCAGTGTTTCAGAAAAGGAGAGGTTTTATAGTCAGTTTTTGAACTTATATGGTATTTATAGTCCAGAATTGTGCAGGCTGACATTCATACTGCAGGTCTCTGTTGGAGCTGGGTTAGTGGGCAGCTCTGCTGATTGTCATTGTCACAGTTTGTCAGAGGCTGGTCATGGCACTGCCTTTCCTGGCCCTGTTTTGTAGATAAATGGAGACAGGCAGACAGAAGAACACCTCGCCTTGGATATGATAGTCTAACGGAAAAGGCAAGGGAGGTGTCTTTTCAACCAATGATCAGTCTTTATTTTAAAAAAGTGGTCCCAACAATGATCCCAGTTTCGGCAAAAAGGGGACAGTCTCTAATAGAGTACACAGACTAAAGAGCCAATAAACGAACGCATAGTAGCTGGAAAATTAATGTCCACTAGTCTCCCAAGTAACTCACTAGAAATTTTCCTTTGGCAGGTAGTCAATGTATGCAGAAGTTCTCGCATTAACTATTTAAAAACTGAAGTAAAAAAATAAAACCCACTAATATACCTTTAAAAATCAGCTCCTTGGTTTTTCAAATTTTTCTAGACCAAGAACTAACAGTATTTCTAGAGCAATAGGTATGTCATTCTGGACGGACAGGTAATATCCCAGTGCTCATGAGCCATGCAGAAGTAATCCACTCCAGCTTTTCAATCCCTCCTCCTTCAGTAGAAGGCTCTGCAGCCCCCTCCCCCTTCAGTTTTTCCTTTTGAACGTGATCCAGAAGGAGTCTTTCTGATCTTCGCTGTTTATTTCTTAATTATTTTTTTCTGGCCTTTTTTGTGGTATTTTGACTGCTTTTAGTTCTAAGAGCTTCCTTAGTCGATGGTCCAGCTCTGCCTGCATGGAGGAAAAGCAGACTGAGTTCTGCAGCTGACAGATCAATCCCTCTAAAGCAGACTGAGTTCTGCAGCTGACAGATCAATCCCTCTATGGTACCTGTTGGCCAAAGAGCGCCCTTACGCCACATGCCACACAGCACATGAAGAGTGCTGGGGGCGGTCAGCTTAGCCTCCCTTTGCTCGCTAGAGCTGAGGAACGGTCGGGGGATCCGTTGATTGAGAGGAAATCCCTTCCAGAGCCTCAGAATGGCCTTCATCCTGAATGCAGGAGCGCAGAGGTAGCAGAGCCCAAGAGACACAAGCTGGAATCATCTAGAGGAGATTCCACGCTGTCTACCACAACATTTTCTCTGAAATTTGTCAATCTAATATGGAGAGCCTTTCTGGATGGTTGAAATCCCCAAAGGGGCGTCTGGCAGTGCACCAGGAGGTGCACAAAAGGGCTGGGGCTCTCAGGGCATAGTTGCCTCAGATTTAGAGACAGCCTGGACCTGGTGGGCCTTTCCGAGGGAGACTGAGAGGATGCAGGGTCTGTTTCTATACCTTTGTCACAGAGCAAGTCTTCCCTGCCAGGAGATGCATGTTCGTAGGCAGTTTTGCATGTGTGCATGTGGCCCTTGATCAAGGTTTACCGGCTGTCCAAACCCTCAGCTCTATTAGAGCTTATTACTGACTCTCTGTGGGAGTTAAACTTGGACTCCCAGCAGGTCCCCTCTGTTCCCTGTTCTAAAATAAGTGAAGTGGGAGCCCAGTTTTCTATGTTTCCCTGGCATCCTCATGTCAATGTATTGGTCATAGAGCATTGGGATGCTCCTGAAGGATCCTGTACAATAGCCAAGACAATGGCTCAGCTGTATCTGATGATACAAGAGTGTTAGCAACTGTTTGCTCAGACCAAGATAGATTTCTTGATAGCACAGACAACTAGGTGCACGTCACTACCAAGTGAGGGAGGCATTATATTAAAGGATATGCAGAATCACAGTGTGGATGTGATTCTTTAAAGACAATTGTGAAACGTGCCCGTCATACTAGGGGAGGGGAGGGGAGAAAAAACCTGAACAAACTCCCTCATATTTTAGAAATATGTCTGGTCACCCAGACCATCTTTTAACCTTTTCCTATCGTGTGTCCCAGATGACAGGACATTCCAAAAATGTCATTGCCACCGTGGATAAACAGTCTGTATAGACTAATAAAGAGCCAGGAACACAAAATATTTGAATTTACAGACTTATGACTTATTTACATTATGTTTACAATAGCCGTAAATGATAACGGTGAATAATACAAAACTTTGCTAAAATAATTACGATTGGAACCAGCGTAACGTAAAATTTATTACGTTAGGAAAAGGTTAAGAAAAGGTCATGTCTGGGTAAACCTGAACATCTGGTAACCCTACCCCAACTCATCACCAGTTTACCATCCTACTCCCAGCCAATCTACACCATTCTCATGCTATGCCTTCCATTCCATCCTGGTCCATCTATCAATCCATATTCTTCCTCTCCTTGCCAGTCCTCAATAGTCTCTCTTCCCTAACAAACCTGTGCACACCATACACTTTCTTTTCTCTTAGATCATCTCTACTTCTTTGTCCTTCCTGATTGGTGAGATCCGACTTTAGTACAGAAAGAGGAGGTCAGAGCATACCGTGAGTTATTTCCTTCACTCGCCGGCACTCCGGCCTCCCCTTTGCGGTCAGAAAATACCACGAATGACTGAGATTGCGAACCACGGACCGTGAATTTCCAGGGGAGCACTGTAGTCGTTCATGCAGGACCTTGTCGAACGCCTTCTGAAAATCCAGATATACAGTGTCAACTGGGTCACCCTTGTCTATCTGCCTTTTTATTTCCTCGAAGAAGTGCAGCAAGTTTGTCAAGCAAGATCTTCCTTTGCTGAAGCTGTGCTGGCTGGTCCTCATCAGATTGTGTCTGTCAAGGTGATCAATGATGCGGTCTTTTATCAGCGCCTCTACCATCTTTCCCAGTACCGAGGTCAGACTCACCGGTCTGTAGTTTCCCGGATCACCCCTTGAACCTTTCTTGAAGATCAGCATAACATTCGCTTTTCAACAGTGGTATGAAAAGGACTAGATGGAGCCGCTACAGGCTCCCATTTCAGTCATCCTGGCTTTCTTTCACGCTGGACTGAAAGTGCAAGTGGCCAGGATTTCCTGTTTCCTGGCATAGATTTGCAGTGTTTTATTGATCGTCATCCAGATGTGATAAGATTCCTGAGAGGTACTCTTCAGCTCAGGTCCTCGCTGTAACATCCTTTCCCCCATGGAATCATAACATTGTCCTAAAGAGCCTCACCAAGGCTCCATATGAGCCACTCAAAGACACTTCTCTTTTGGATCTCATGGTCATGACTGTGTTTCTGGTGGCTCTTGTTTCAGCAAGACACATCTTGGAGCTGCAAGCTCTCTCTTGTAAGGAGCCCTTCCTTAAAATTATGGAAATGGGTGTCGCTCTCCGCGCTGTTCCCTCCTTTCATCCAAAGGTTGTGTCTGATTTCCATGCCAACCAGGAGATTCATATGCCTGCGTTTCAATCTACAGGCTCAGACAAGCAGGATAGAATTTTGAGAAAGCTTGAAGTATAGAGAGTTTTGCTTCAGTACTTAGAAAGGACCAATGACTTTTGCCTTTCAGACCATCTGTTCATGCTAACCAGTGAATCCTGGCATGGCAGGCTGGCATCCAAGGCCTTAATAGCTAGATGGATTTGAATGGCCATCTCTTCACCATACTTTGACTGTTGTAAACAGCCATTGGTCTCCGGGTGTCGCTTCTTCATGGGTGGCATCTCAGGCAGTTCCTCACACAGAGAGTTTTAGAGCAGCTACTTGGTCTACTCTGCATACTTTTTCTAGATTTTGCAGAGTGGATATGGCAGTTCGAGAGGATGCCACTTTTGGGTCCTCAGTCTTGTAGGCAGGCTCTTCTGTTCCTCCCTAGATATCAGCCATTGCTTTGGTACGTCACCATATGTACGGACTCCTGAGTGAATGTAACAGAATGAAAGATTAGGTTCTTACCTGGATAATCTTCTTTCTGTTAATCCTCTCAGGAGTTTGTATGACCCACTCTCAGTATATACTTTTTCGCCTGCTATTCTGCCTCTGATGTTTATAGATTCTAGGCTTGGAGCTCTTCTCCTGTCAGTCAGATGGCTGTTTGTGAAAAAATCTTGTATATGTACATGTATTCTTCAGCCTCTAGCTCCCTGATTGTTAGTGCTAGGTTAGTTATCTAAGATTGTTTTTCAGTAAAAAAAAGAAACTGTTGTTCTAATCCTTGTTTTTAAGTTGCAGAGCAGACCAGAATTGTTCCGTTCCCCTCCTTCTTTGTATTCTGTTCAGTGGAGCTCGATTGCTTTGGGATGTAACTGGAAGGGAACACATTAGGCTACTCCTCCAGCTTGTTGCAAATGAATTGGGGATTCAGGAGTATCATCTTTCAGTAGATATTTTGACAGTAGTTATTTTGACAACAACATTGTCAAGGCAGCCATCATTCTGTCAGAAAGATCAGTGCAAGTATGCTATAAATAATTAGAGAAGGGAAGTAAAAGGGTACGGGTAGAGCCAATAAAACATGCGTAATAGAAAATACACAAAATTCCTCATTTTTCATCATTACCATGGATTTAAAAAAACAAACATTTGTTGATAAAGACTTGCATTTCCCCAGTTGTCAGTGCTGTTTGCACAGTATTTTCTTTCTAGCCATCAGGTTGATGAGGAGGCCTTTTCTCCAGATATTTCCTTAGAGTCAGAAGGTGTTTGAAGAGTGTGGTTTGGAGCAGGATAATCTGCTGTTCAAACAGTGGTATTAGTTTAGAATAAACAGCAGTTATGTGCACAAATAGGCCAGGAGAATCAAGAATTTTTTCTGTAGACACAAGAGTTTAGCACATCAGGCTCTGAAAAGAAGAGGGTTAGGAAGAATACCAAAGCTCTTGCATAGGGAGTGTTAGATCAGTTTTAAAGGTTTAAAACAATGGTTGGAGGAAATACTTTGGGTAACTAGTTTATGAAATTACTAATAGTGTTCATCATCCCACTTGCCAATAAGGTTAAGATTTCTTTGCACACTGCTGGCCAGTAGAATAAAGTACACTGGACAGAATGCTAATACAGTAAAAGCTTTTTGGCTTTCAGAATTCAGTAACAGTAAAAGGCTTGTTCCCAATGGAATACAAGTGTAATATCATAGCACTTTAATAATTCAACAGGCATAGCAGTCCAACAAGAAAAGCTCCAGGGGATTACCAGTACTAGTCCTTTCTAAACTGTAATGTTTAAAATTTGTCTGAAATAACACTGTTCTTTTATTAACATTAACTGTTTACTCACTAGGAACCTAACTAAATCCAGGTTCTCTCTTAATATGTATCTATGGGGAAGACTTGGTTGTTCCCCTAAGTCAGGTGTCGGCAACTTTTTAACAGCAAAGAGCCAATTTATCCAAAATGTTTGACCCAAGTTTTACGAAGAACCGCAAGGTGTAGCTTCTCTGCCCTCCAACCCCTTGCAGATCTCTGCACCTCTCATCCCTCTCCCCTGCCTGTCCCCATTCCCCCAACCCATTGCCAAAGTTTTCTCCCCTCTCCAGGCCCTGACCCTTTAATCTCCCAACCAACCCCACAATTCCCCCGCCCCCATGGATCTACCGAGGTACCTGGTGGTCCACCAGGAGTCTTTGTGGCAGGAGCGCAGCCCTCTCACTCGTGCCTCCTCGTGGCTGCCGTGACTTCACACAACAGTTTCCTGTACTGCAGGAAATGCTGAGCAACTTCGAGAGGTCGCGGTAGCTATTTTAGAAGGCAGCCATGAGGAGGCAGGAGTGAGAGAGCTGTGTTCCTGCCACAAGGATCCCTGCAGGATCACCAGGTACCTCGGTAGGCCCGGGGTGGGAGTGATCATGGGGTTTGAAGGCAAATTAAAGGGTCGAAGCCTGGAGAGCCACAGCCACATGCAAGAAGAACCACATGTGGCTCGTGAGTTGCAGGTTGCCGACCCCTGCCCTAAGTAAATAGTGGTGTTGGAAGGTCTGCTGGAGGTGAGTGAGTTTGAAGAGGAGAGGGAGAAAGGAAGAGTGAAAAAGGAGGTATAATTGCGTGGTATTTTTTAGGTTTTATTAATTGGGATTATGAAAATATCTTATTGTGCAAAAACCAGAGTGGAATTGTCCAGATAAGAATGATGTGCACTAAAAAAAGTATCCTCCAATTCGTCTGGTAATATGAAGATCTTTATTATTCAAACATCAAAATGATACATTCAACGACTCAATGACTCGACAAGTGCATGTTTCGGGCATCAGGCCTGCCTCAGGAGACTTAAAAGTCGCAAATGATGATATACGAGGTATGCTGACACTCAAAAGGACTTGACCACAAATCAATCAAAGGAGAGTGTCATGCCGCGTGTGATATGAGTGCTGTCAACATACCTCTTATATCATCATTTGCGACTTTTAAGACTCCTGAGGCAGGCCTGATGGCCGAAACATGCGCATGTCGAGTCATTGAGTCGTTGAATGTATCATTTTGATGTTTGAATAATAAAGATTTTCATATTACCAGACGAATTGGAGGACACTTTTTTATTAGTGCACATCATTCTTATCTGGACAATTCCACTCTGGTTTTTGTGTTTGTGGTGGTGTTTTTTTCCCCCGTTTCTTTCAATATCTTATTGTGCACCACTTCATTGGTTTCTTTGAAAACAAGTAGGCGATATATAAAAATTTTAAATAAGTATATTAATTCTGTATTTCTTTTACACAATCATTCAAGATTAAGTAGCATATTGTTGTTTTGAACCATTAAGTAAACAGGTTGGAACCATCATCACTCATAATATTCTTACTTAATTTATTTGGCTGGGTAAAACTGCTCGAATTGCTTTAGTATCTTTACAAAAATCAATTGCAGCGGGTGGGGTAAATTTTCCCAATTTTTATAGGTATCATCAGGCCTATATACTGCGTCAGGGTATGTATTGGATCCTCCCCGAGCTCATGGCCTGATTGGTTATATTTAGAGTGGTAACTGATGTCCCCATTACGACTGTTTCATGTGTTGAGTATCAGATTACCCAGATATGTTATTATTAATCTTTATTCATTTTCAAACTTATAATAAGTGTGACAGTAAGTTAAAACATTTTAACATTAAATATATCACTTAATATTCAGCAATAATACAAATCATATAACCTTAACTCCCTCACTTCCCACCCTTTCATAACAAATATTTTTATATGATATACTAAAAATTATCCCTCCCCCACCCTGAATATTGAACTTATAAATTTAAGGGAAAAAATAGCATCTATTCATTACAATATTTTGTTAACGGCTCCCACACATCTTGAAATTTCCTTAAATACCTCTGCTGTGTAGCTATTACTCTTTCCAGATATGTTAAGGACAATGGTATTATATTTGACACCTGGAAAACTTTAAAATTTATTAATAAATTAACAGATGTTCCGGTAGAGAAATCCACTTATCAATTCTTGTGGTTAAACTCCAAGATTCAAATAGGCGGATCTGTGATCACCTGGAAGCACTGGATGCAGGCAGGCATACGTACACTAGAAGATGTTCTATCAAATGGGAAAATGCTTGATTTTTCACAACTGCAACAAACATTTGGTATTGCAAAGTCTCAAAATTATAAGTGGTTGCAGTTGAAGCAAGCCATTCAGAAGGGGTTCCCTGATTGGCAAAATCTAAAAAATTATTACAGCTTGCAGGTCCTATGCTTTCAGGTAGATTCGTTAGGGCATCAGGCTGCCCAGTGGTATAAATTAATATCTGATTTCTTGAATAAAAAACCAAAAAATTGTCTTAGAGACATTTGGAGCATTGAGATTAAGCAGTATATTTCTGCATCTCAATGACCACGAATTTGGACTTGGAGGATGAGATGTACAGCGTCAGCATCTATGGGACAAGCATGTTTTTTTCTGTTACATAGATCTTTTTGGACCCCTGTTAGGTTACACAAGTTAGACAGTTCTAAATTTAATAGATGCTGGAATTGTCATCTGGACATAGGGACACTGGATCATCTGTTGTTCTATTGTCCTTTGATAATTAACTTTTGGAGGTCAATATGGGGTACGATTAACAACATAATGGAATCATCAATTCCAATGAGGCGGTCATATGTGGAACGTTATTACATGTTAAACCCCCTATGGATCGTCATAAATTATGTCTTTTTCTTGTCATAACTGGGATAGCCATGCAGATGGTAACCCGAAATTGGAAGAACTACGATGGCCTAAATTTTCCTTTCTGGTGGACAAATTTGTGCTCCAGCTGTAGATATGAAAAAATGAATGCCGATAGTTTGGGGCACAATAATTTATTTAAGCAGGTTTGGGGAACCATTGACATCATATATTACTTCACTATAGTAGGTCTTTGATTATGAGTCAGTTTTTGTTTATTTTTGTACACATCCAGGAAAGGGTTGGTGGGAGGGTGCTATTTCTGTCCTAATTTGGCTTTTGAGTATGTCCATCTGGGGTGGGAGGAGGGTGGGAGGATATTTTTAATCTGAATAGGGTAAGGTTATTGGAATAGTCTATGTTTCTGTGTTTTATCGAATAATCATTGGGTGGGGGGGAGAAAATGTTTGGTTATGTATATTTGTAAGTTGAATGTGCTTTTATTAACTTATTATATTATATGATGATATATATTTGTGTATTGTACCTTTGAAGTTTAGAAAATCAATAAAGAATTTAAAAAAAGAAGAAAATATTACTTCATAAATGTTACCATCAATAAGTAAATTGTATAGATTTTAAAAAATTGGGTGATTTATTTTAATTTGATTCAGCAGTTTGTCCTTCTGTTTGATTTATTAATTGTAACCTACTTCTCTGTTTTCTGCTTAGATGTCGGTGTCCCACTCATTCACATACTTACTCTCGAGGTAACATAGAATGAAATTTGTAAAATGTTTTTGTGAAGCACATGCAGAAGATCCAGGTTTGAGTTCCAAGCCAAATGCAGTTTTCTCTAAATTAAACCTCATATTTTCTAATTCCTGTTACTCTTATCATATCTATATGTTCCACCTCTGCTTACAACCTAAGACAGTGGTCTTCAGCCTTCTCTTATAAATTAAACTGCAGTATGAATAAGAGAAAGCTCTGAAGGTCACCAGAAGATTTCAAGCTTTGCACATACTAAACCACCTTGCCCTGCTAGTTCAGACTGGGTATTAAACATTAAAAATTAATACTAATATTGATTCTATGACACTTTAACGATATATTTTAAAAATTCACTTTATTTTGGATTGTCAAAAATGGAAAATTCCATAAATGAGACACATGAGTAACACATTGAAGGGATTGTTTGGGCAAGATTAAATCCTGTAAATGCGTTAATTTCAAAGAGCATTTCAGTCAATTTTGATGGTCATAATGGAGAGCCTGGAGTACCGTATGTTGGAGACCATTTTCCTAAGCTGTCTATTCAAATGTTTTATTGTGTATTGTTTTGCAATTTAAGTAGCATATTATGTTCTGTTATTTAAATATTTTTACTGCTCAATTGTCTTTTGCCTATGTTCGACTTATATAGTAAATAAATAACCATAGTTGAAATTCTTCAAAAAGGCAGAAAATAAATCCTAGTAATAAATAAAATGAATCAGTTAATGGTGATACTTAGGAGACATTTGCTTTAAACTTCACATGTTTTATATGGCTGTCTTTGAACATGCATTTGAAAACCAAAATGTGCCAGGCAGGAATACTTTGTCAGGTATATTAAAGTGGTTCTAAGAGGCTTATATGCAGACTTTTAGCTCTCATTTGGCTTGGCACCTTGAGCAGACACCTATGTTGGTTGCAGCCATGGTCTTGCATGCAGCCATGAAAGTTTTCTGCCTTCTTGGAACACTTCACTTGCACCTGTCCGCCTCACCTTGTCTATAATAGAACTCTCATTTTTCCCTCTGCATTGACAAGCAACTATAATATGCCAGGCTTATTGTATACACCTTGGAAGCTAGCAGGAGATATCAAGAAGAGAGAACTGAGCATACTTAGTGTAGCTTTCTCATACTGCTTAGGTTATTCTGGTAAGTTGGGTTAGGCTGGAAAGCCAAGGAACCAAAATGAAACTGCCAGGCTAAAAAAAAATGTTGGGTCCACTGGGAAACAGTGATCATAATGTGATCAAATTTGAGCTTATACCTGGAGTGGCATCACAAAAGAAATCTACTGTAGAGATTTCTTTTCATTTAATTTCTTTTCATTTTCTTTTTAATTTATTTTCATTTTCATTTAATTTTTGAAAGAGCTACTATGATAAAATAAGGAAAATGGTTAAAAAGAAACTAAAAGGATCAGTTGCAATGGTTAGGACTGCAAACCAGGCGTGGATGTTATTTTAAAATACCATCGTTGAAACCCAGACCAGAT
Source organism: Geotrypetes seraphini (assembly GCF_902459505.1). Lineage (NCBI taxonomy): Eukaryota > Metazoa > Chordata > Amphibia > Gymnophiona > Dermophiidae > Geotrypetes > Geotrypetes seraphini. Next base: position 105,338,822 of record NC_047085.1, on the reverse strand, counting down.
GTATTCCACGTATCAGCAAAGGTGGAAAGAAGAGGAAACGAGAGCCAGCATGGTTAAAAGGTAAAGTGAAAGAGGCTATTAGAGCCAAAAAGGCATCCTTTAAAGAACGGAAAAAGGATCTGAATAAAGAAAATAAGAAGAGACACAAGCAGTGGCAAATTAGATGCAAAGTATTGATAAAGAAAGCTAAGAAAGAATATGAAGAGAAATTTGCAAAGGAGGCAAAAACTCATTAAAATTTTTTTTAGGTACATCAGAAGTAGAAAACCTGTGAGAGAATCCGTAGGATCATTAGATGATCAAGGAGCAAAAGGGGTGCTCAGGGAGGATAAGGCCATAGTGGAGAGACTGAATAAATTCTTTGCTTCAGTCTTTACGGAAGAAAATTTAAGAGAGCTACCTGAACCAGAAATGTTTTCAAGGGTGATGATGTGCAGGAACTGAAAAATCTCGGTGGATCTGTAAGCTGTACTAAGCCAGAGGTGCCCAATACGTCGGTTGCGATCGACTGGTCGATCAGGAAGGTAACGCCAGTCGATATAGACTCGTGTTGCCGTCCCAATAGACCGGCCAATCAGCCTTCCTCTCCCCAAGGTTCCCCACCGGTCATCATTTCACGCACACTCATTCTCGCTACGCCCTTCCTGCCCGACTGCCAGAACCCGTCTTTCAACTGGGGGATGATGTCACTTCTTTCGGGAGAAGGCGGGAGGGAGGTCTAGGGAAGTCACGACCCTGCAGAGCTGAGCGCCGGCTGCCCCTGGCGGAATCGACAAGCCAGACTGGAGAAAGGCGGTCGGGAGCAGGAGGTGCTCTGCCCAAAAATGCCGGAGCTGCTGCTGCTGCTCTGACGTCTTGAGCCTGAAAATGGGAAGTTGAATGTCGTGCTAAAAAGAGACTGGAATGGTTCTCATGGAAGACTGGCTTTTTTTCTTTTCCTTGGCCCTGGGGGTCCGGAGATTTGGGTCTGCAGAAACCTCACACTGACCAGCATTCCTCTCTCCAACGTCAATTCTGACATCGGAGAGGAATTTCTGGGCCAGCCAATCACTGCCTGGCTGGCCCGGAACTTCCTCTCCGACATCAGAATTGAAGGGGAGCAGAATGCTGGTCATGCAAGGCTTCTGCATGGAGAGCTTGGGGGGCGGTGGCTTGGAAGCCTGTTCCCCGGTGGCGACGGCAAACCTAGTGGCTTGGGGGAGGGCAGGGAGAAAGAAACAAAGGGGGCAGGCAGGGAGACAGAAAGAAAAAGGGAACAGGGAGACAGAAAGAAAGTGGGCATGGAGAGAGAGAGAAAGAAAGAACAGGAGGCAGGGAGAAAGAAAGAAAAAGTTGGGGAAGAGAATGAGGTCTGGAAGAGAGAAAGCATATAGGAGGCTGAAAGAAGGGAAGAAATATTGGCTGCAGGAGTGGGTTGAAGTCAGAAGATGTCAGAAGAAGTGCAGCCAGAGTGAAGTGAGAAGAAGTTAGAAGAAGAAAGTGCAACCAAAGACTCATGAAATCACCAAACAAAAGTAGGAAAAATGATTTTATTTTCAATTTAGTGATCAAAATGTGTCTGTTTTGAGAATTTATATCTGCTGTCTATATTTTGCACTATGGCTCCCTTTTACTAAACCGCAATAGCGGTTTTTAGCGCAGGGAGCCTATGAGCGTCGAGAGCAGCGTGGGGCATTCAGCGCAACTCCCTGCGCTAAAAACTGCTATGTGGTTTAGTAAAAAGGGAGGGGCTATATTTGTCTATTTTTGTATGGTTGTTATTGAGGTGACATTGCATAGAGTCATCTGCCTTTACCTCTTTGAAAAAAACCCGGAATATGAATGATAATTAACATTTTCTCTGCCTTTCAGTGTGCTTTGTGGGGGTTTTTTTTTTTTAATTTTATTGTTGGTAGATCATTTTGACTTGGTCATTTTAAAAGTAGCTTGCAAGCCCAAAAAGTGTGGGCACCCCTGTACTAAGCCAAATCGACAAGTTAAAAAGTGATAACTGGACCAGATGATATACATCCCAGGGTACTAAAAGAACTCAAACATGAAATTGTTGACCTGCTGTTAGTGATCTGTAACCTGTCGCTAAAATCATCTGTAGTACCTGAAGAATGGAGGGTAGCCAAAGTTATGCTGATTTTTTTTTTTAAAGGGTTCTAGGGAAGATCCAGGAAATTACAGACCAGTAAGCCTGAATTCAGGGCCGGGCAAAATGGTGGAAACAATTATAGAGCTTTTAAATCTTTATTGATTTTCAAACTTTGATAGTGCAATACATTTGATTACCGTAATCATGAATACTACATGAAACGCACTATTAACTATACAATTGATACATTAAGCAATCATCTTCTCCCATCCTCAACTTAATTATTTATACAATGTACTTGAAATATTATAATTAAATAATTTAACTCTTCAAAGTATATTTATCTCCCCCCACCCACCCACCCTCCCTGGATGTGTAAAGAAATCTAATGAAAAGGGAAGAAACATGACCCTTACTGTAATGCAACAAAAGTAGTCAATGGACTCCGTACATCATTAAAGGACTTACTAGTCCCCAAACGTTCCGCCATCATTCTTTCAAACTTATATGTGGTACACACATTTATCCACCAAAATGTATAATTAATCCTGTCGTGGTTCTTCCAATAAATGTGGAATGGTTGTTCCAGGATTCCTCAAATGAAGCAATATGTCATCTGCATAAGCAGAGACCTTGTATTCCCGACCTACGTAAGGAATACTCTGGATCTCCTCTACCGGTTGAATAGCTAATAACAAGGGCTCCAGTACAATGTCAAAAAGCAAAGGAGACAAGGGACATCCTTGTCTAACACCCCGCTGCAAACAGAAATGTTCTGAAAAATTATTATTAATATACAATCGAGCAGCAAGGGAGCTATACAAAGTTTGAATCATTTGAATAAATCCAGAACCAATATCAAACCAGTCCATTGCTTGATACATGAAGGTCCATTCTACGTGATCAAAAGCCTTCTCTGCATCCAAGGACAAAAAGAAAGCTGGATTGTTCATGTCCTTTGTTAAATTTAACATATGAAAAGCCAACCTGGTATTATTGGAAGAATGTCTCTGAGCAACGAACCCTGTTGGTGCATACCAATGATATAAGGGAGAGCCTTGGCCAAACGTAAAGCCAATAACTTAGCCAAAAGTTTACCATCTACATTTATCAAAGAAATAGGCCTGTAATTTGAAACCAACATAGGATCTTTATTTGGCTTCGGCAAAACAATAGTCAAAGATTCTACCATAGTACCTGTAATACAACCTTTACCGTATTTTCGCGGATATAACGCGCACCTGTGTAAAACGCGCACAGGGGTATAGCGCGCAGAAATCACGATGATATGTACCAAAACTTTTCTATACCGCGCTCAGGCATATAACGCGCATGATGCCCGACGCTCCTTTCGCCCGCCCTGACTTTCCGTGCGCTGTCCCGACTCTCCGTTCACCCCCCCTGACTTCCGTGCACTGCCCTGACTTTCCGTGCGCTGTCCTGACTCTCCGTTCACCCCCCCTGACTTTCCGTGCACTGTCCCCCCTTGAAGTCCTGTCCCCCCTTGAAGGTCTGTCCCCATCCTGAAAGCCTGATGCCCCCCCCCGACGTCCGATACATCCCCCCCCCCCCGGCAGGACCACTCGCACCCTCACCCCGAAGGACCGCCGACTCCCCAACAATATCGGGCCAGGAGGGAGCCCAAACCCTCCTGGCCACGGCGACCCCCTAACCCCACCCCGCACTACATTACGGGCAGGAGGGATCCCAGGCCCTCCTGCCCTTGACGCAACCCCCCTCCCCCCAACGACCGCCCCCCCCAAGAACCTCCGCCCGTCCCCCAGCCGACCCGCGACCCCCCTGGCCGACCCCCCACGACACCCCCACCCGCCTTCCCCGTACCTTTGTGTAGTTGGGCCAGAAGGGAGCCCAAACCCTCCTGGCCACGGCGACCCCCTAACCCCACCCCGCACTACATTACGGGCAGGAGGGATCCCCGGCCCCCCTGCCCTCGACGCAAACCCCCCTCCCCCCCCAACGACCGCCCCCCCCCAAGAACCTCCGCCCGTCCCCCAGCCGACCCGCAACCCCCCTGGCCGACCCCCACGACCCCCCCCCCCCCCTTCCCCGTACCTTTGGAAGTTGGCCGGACAGACGGGAGCCAAACCCGCCTGTCCGGCAGGCAGCCAACGAAGGAATGAGGCCGGATTGGCACATCCGTCCTAAAGCTCCGCCTACTGGTGGGGCCTAAGGCGCGTGGGCCAATCAGAATAGGCCCTGGAGCCTTAGGTCCCACCTGGGGGCGCGGCCTGAGACACATGGTCGGATTTGGCCCATGTGCCTCAGGCCGCGCCCCCAGGTGGGACCTAAGGCTCCAGGGCCTATTCTGATTGGCCCACGCGCCTTAGGCCCCACCAGTAGGCGGAGCTTTAGGACGGATGGGCCAATCCGGCCTCATTCCTTCGTTGGCTGCCTGCCGGACAGGCGGGTTTGGCTCCCGTCTGTCCGGCCAACTTCCAAAGGTACGGGGAAGGGGGGTGGGGGGGTCGTGGGGGTCGGCCAGGGGGGTCGCGGGTCGGCTGGGGGGGCGGTCGGAGGTTCTTGGGGGGGGGCGGTCGTTGGAGGGAGGGGGGTTTACGTCGAGGGCAGGAGGGCCTGGGATCCCTCCTGCCCGTAATATAGTGCGGGGTGGGGTTAGGGGGTCGCCGTGGCCAGGAGGGTTTGGGCTCCCTTCTGGCCCAACTACACAAAGTACGGGGAAGGCGGGTGGGGGTGTCGTGGGGGTCGGCCAGGGGGGTCGCGGGTCGGCTGGGGGACGGGCGGAGGTTCTTGGGGGGGGGCGGTCGTTGGGGGGAGGGGGTTTGCGTCGAGGGCAGGAGGGCCTGGGATCCCTCCTGCCCGTAATGTAGTGCGGGGTGGGGTTAGGGGGTCGCCGTGGCCAGGAGGGTTTGGGCTCCCTCCTGGCCCGATATTGTTGGGGAGTCGGCGGTCCTTCGGGGTGAGGGTGCGAGTGGTCCTGCCGGGGGGGGGGGGTGTATCGGACGTCGGGGAGTCGGCCGGGCAAGAGGGCTTGGGCTCCCTCTTGCTCCGATCGTGGATGCGGGTGCGGGTGGGAGCGCGTGCGAGCGGTCGTTCGGGGTGGGGGTGCGAGCGGTCCTGCTGGGGGGGTGAATCGGGCGTCGGGCGGGGTGGGAACTATGTTTAAAAACTTTTCTATACCGCGCTCAGGCATATAACGCGCGAGGGGTATGCGCGGTAGGTAAAATCGCGTATAACGCGCGCGTTATATCCGCGAAAATACGGTAGTCAGTTGAACCTGATATAAATTTAATAGATGAGGTAATAGGGTATTTTGAAATGCTTTATAAAACTCTACAGTGAAACCATCACCGAAAGCTCATTGTACTTATATTTATCTTTTAAGAGAGCTTGTAGAGTAGTTGGGTACCATTTCAGAGCCAATTGTGCCTCCAATTCTTTAATATTTTGTTCCAAATTAGAAAATTCTTTATTGAGTTGTTTTCTAATGTGTGCCGAATATGAGATTATTTGCCCTCTCATAGTAGCTTTAAAAGCATCCCATAAGGTTTCCAAAGAGACTTCATCTGAGGCATTTAAATGAAAGTATTCAGTAATTTTTGATTGAAATTCCTCAATAAAGTTGTAATCTGCAAGCAATGTATTATTGAATCTCCAGACAGGTCTATTATAATCTTGCTCATCCATTTTCAATTCAATCCAAATTCCACCATGATCTGACAAAATGATTGGATCTATGGCGGCCTTTGTAACCTGCTGTAATAAATGATCTGATACAAATATATAGTCTATTCTAGAAAATGATTTATGTACCTGGGAGCAGAAATAAAATTCCCAATCATTAAAATGAAGAATTCGCCAAATATCCTTTAAACCACAAGATTGTACCAAATTATCTAACCCTAGAGATTTTATTATTCTGCTAGGTTTTTTATCCAATAACGGATCCATAACTGCATTAAAGTCCCCCGCCACCACCAAATTAGAAGCAGCCAGTGGCAGAATCAACTGTTGAAGAGATTTAAAAAATACATTTTGATTTGAATTTGGTGCATAGATATTAACAAGCTTCAGAGTATCTTTCCCCAAGCTCATATCCACCAGTACCCATCTCCCTGTGGGATCCGCAGATATCAATTTGAATGTAACCAAACACTTTCCACTAACTAAAATGGCCACCCCAGCTTTTTTCCCCACCGCAGGAGCAAAAAAACAATGTTTAACCCATCCACCTTCTAGCTTTTTTGCTTTGTGGCATTTAGATGGGTGTCTTGTATATAGTATATATCTGCGTTCTGTTTTTTTAAGAAGTTAAGTGTTTTTTTTCCTCTTTATCGGATGATTGAGACCGTTAACATTTAGAGAAAATATTTTCATAGTCATTTTGCTATTATAAAAAAGAAATGGAGCCACAAAACATACCCCTTAATTCCATTTATACCTAACAGTATTACCCCTTGATCAATACACATCCATAAACCCCCCTGGCCCCCTTCCCCCCCTCTCCTTAAATCATATGACAACTTGAAAGCACACCTATAGATAAGCAACCCAAAACTCCCCCAGGCATCAAAGTATGTTCCCCCAAAAACTTATCATTAACATCCACCCCAGTATATAATAACAGTATAGTAAAAACTTGAATACCATACATAATAAATATAAGGATTCTAAAATGATTGTTAAACCCCCATAATTAAGACTAATGAATAAATTAGTTAATATAATGAATTTCATGAATATAGAAAATTTATAAGGTTATCTAAGGTTAGCTATAATTTCATAACTCCCTTACCCAATCAATATTCATATAATAATGAAATGACCCTAACAGATCCAAGGCTTATTTTAAGTTTCCTAACTTGCACAGAATCATAAATGTGCCTTTAGAATAAAATAAACAGCATATCAGACTTTTCATATATTACTATATTGATATATTAAAAAGGATATATAAGTATATATCTCATAATAAATAAAATTATGGAACATGTAGACAAACATAATTTAATGAGACAGAGTCTGCATGGGTTCAGCCGAGGGAGATCTTACCTCACCAATTTGCTTGACTTCTTTGAAGGTGTGAATAAACATTTGGATAAAGGTGAGCCGGCTGATGTAGTGTATCTAGATTTGCAGAAATCTTTTGATAAAGTTCCTCATGAGAGGCTCCTGAGAAAATTAAAGAGTCAAGGGATAGGTGGCAAAGTTCAGTTGTTGATTAGGAATTGGTTATTGGATAGAAAACAGAGGGTAGGGTTAAATGGTCATTTTTCTCAATGGAGGAGAGTAAACAGTGGCATGCCACAGGGATCTGTTCTGGGACTGGTGCTATTTAACTTATTTATAAATAATTTGGAAATTGATTGAGTGAGGCGATTAAATTTGCAGATGAAAATAAACTGTTTAAAGTTGTTAAAATGCATGCGGATTGTGAAAAACTGTAGGCAGACCTTAGGAAATTAGAAGACTGGGCGTCCAAATGGCAGATGAAATTTAATGTGGACAAATGCAAAATGATGCACATTGGGAAGAATAACCCAAATCACAGTTACCAGATGCTAGGGTCCACCTTGGGCATTAGCGCCCAAGAAAAGGATCTGGGTGTCGTTGTAGACAATACAATGAAACGTTCCGCCCAATGTGTCCGGTGGCAGCCAAAAAAACAACCACATGCTAGTAATTATTAAAAAAGGGATGATATACAAGACTAAGGGCTCCTTTTACTAAGGTGCGCTAGCGTTTTTAGCGTGTGCTACATTGCTGCACACGCTAACCCTGTGCTACGCACCAAAAACTAATGCCAGCTCAATGGTGGCATTAACGTCTAGAGCGTGTGTAAAACCGCTAGCGCAGCTTAGTAAAAGGAGTCCTAAGAATGTTATAATGCCTCTGTATCGCTCCATGGTGTGACCTCACCTGGAGTAGAGAGAGGAAGAGATAATAATTACTATGGATGGGTAGATTGGATGGGCCATTTGTCCTTTATCTGCGATCATGTTTCTAAGTTCCCTTATATCAAGAAAGATATAGCGGCACTAGAAAAGGTTCAAAAAAGCGACCAAGATGATAAAAGGGATGGAATTCCTCTCATATGAGGAAAGACTAAAAAGGTTAGGGCTCTTCAGCTTGGAAAAGAGACGGTTGAGGGGAGATATGATTGAAGTCTACAAAATCCTGAGTGGAGTAGAACAGATACAAGTGGATCGATTTTTTTCACTCTGTCAGAGATTACAAAGACTAGGGGACACTCGATGAAGTTACAAGGAAATAGTTTTAAAACCAATAGGAGGACATTTTTTTTCACTCAGCTCTGGAACGTGTTACTAGAGGTTGTGGTAAGAGCAGATAGCATAGCTGGTTTTAAGAAAAGTTTGGACAATTTCCTGGAGGGAAAGTCCACTGACTGTTATTGAGAAAGATATAGGAGAAGCCACTGCTTGCCCTGGATCGGTAGCATGGAATGTTGCTACTCTTTGGGATTTTGCCAGGTACTAGTGACCTGGATTGGCTATCGTGAGGATGGGCTACTGGGCTCAATGGACCATTGGCCTGACTCAGTAAGGCTAGTCTTATGTTCTTGAGGTATGCTGTTACTGAGTAGTCTGTTATTTTCCCATACACTCATACTCTTGTATTTCCTATGACTTAATCCTTTAGTGAAACTTAATCTTACTTACTTAAGTCACCAATCCCTATGACTAACTTTCACCGGAAAGCCTTCCTCTTTGGGTGAGCTGAGTATCTGTTATTTTCAATAGACATCCTTATTTTGTGATTTTCCTTCTATTATTTGCTGTTTTCTTGCTCTAATCAGTACTGTTATCATTGTATGCACTGTCGGCTATAGTACAGTATTTGAATTATGTGAAAATGAGATGTACAAGAAGTCACCAGACATGTTTAAACCTTCTTCAGTTATACCTTATAAAAGTCATTGGGATATCCCTAGTCATGCAAGTTGTATATCTCAAAATCTGACAGGCTAGGTTTGTCCAATGGGACTGGATTGAGAACCACTACTGTATAACATGCTTTCTGTGCATCACAGCTATACATTGCCCATAATGCTGTCTGACTCAGTGCAATATTTTCTTTCTCTTAAACATTTGATTAACTCCAGGCACTACTTTTGGGGTGGAGAATGAGGACTATGATTTGGCTGGTTTTGTTTTATCACAAGGAATGTCAAAATTGTCACTTGTACTTAGCACCAAAATCTCTTGCCTGTGTTCATGATACAGCTTTTCTTACAGACATTGGACATACTGGCTCTGGAAAGACAACTGACTATGCATTTGAGGTACTAAATGATATAATTTTCCCATAATAAGATATTTAATAAGGGGGGTGGTGGGTGGGTTTATTTTATTCATCATAAAATATAAATAATTTAACATTATATTTTGTTTTATTGTATGCATTTCCCAAAGTAAGGGGAGGGAGGGGGGTTATAATTGAGTAATAGTTGACATACTTATTACTTATTAAGTATTATATGCTATTTAAAAATTATAGTAAAAGAGTATATAATTAAATGTTATATTTGCAGTAAGGTATGAAAGAATGTCAAGTGTATACTTAATGAATTTGTATGAATTTAGATTGTACACTTGTTGTTATATGAAAAATGAATAAAAAACTTTAAAAAGAGGTACTAAATTACCAAAGAGCAAATCTGATCAGATATTTTTAAAATGCTTTTGACGCTTCCATTTTCTAATCAGATTTCTGTGACACCATCTTTCTTCTGCTTCCCTAGATGGCCATTTCAAATATTAGATATGGAGAAAATGTGACTCAAGAAGTGGGTATGGTATGTACAGCTTTTTCCCTTATGAATTTATTATCCACATGTGGTGAGGTTTTATATGACAGCGAAAATTATACTGGAGTGTCAGATTTTGAAAAATATTTCAATGCTAATAATGTTGTGGATTGCACCTTCTCTTGTGAAGCTATTCACTCTGGATTCACTTAAAGCATATTGAGGTTCACTGTTTTTAAGCGTTATCTGTGCAACTTCGTGCAAATAAAAAAGTGTTTTGATTGTATAGTAACATAGTAAATGGCAGATAAAGATCCAAATGTTCCACCCAGTCTGCACAAACATACACTGTCTATAATGATTTAATTTAAATTGTTCTTTTTCTTAGATATTTCTGGGCCAGAAACCCAGAGCTGTGCTCTGTACTGTGCCTAGGTTCCATCTACTGGAGTCTCTGTCAAAGCTCACTCCATTCCATTTAAACTATCCCAGCCCATCCTCAACTGAATGGCCATATATGGGACACAAACCGTGCAAGTCTGCCTAGTACTGGCCTTAGTTCTTCAATATATACCATTATTTTCTGATTAGAGATCCTCTGTTCATCCCATGCTTTTTTTGAACTCTGTCACTGTTTTCCTCTCCACCACCCTCTCCGTGAAAAATAATTTCCTAACATTACTCTTGAGTCTACCATCCCTCAACTTCAGATTATGCCCTCTAGTTTTACCATTTTCCTTTCTCTGGAAAAGATTTTGATCTACATTAATATCTTTCAAGTTCTTGTATTTATTGCAGGACCTACAGAATATGGGTGTCAAAAATGTTTGTGTAATGACTGATAAGAACCTGAGCCAGCTCCCTCCAGTAAAAGCCGTTTTGAACTCACTGGTCAAGAACAGCATGAAATTCAAAATGTATGACACTGTCAGGGTGGAACCAACTGACAAAAGGTACAATTTGCCCTGCTATACTCATCCAGTGATAGAAAATCAGTCTGTTGTCATTCTTCCCTAGTGAGCATGTTGCATGCTGTTCCTCTGATCAATCGTGGTCCCTTCACAACAATTAACCAAATGGGTTTTCTTTCCTATATAGTTTCAAAGATGCAACAGAGTTTGCCAGAAAAGGAGGATTTGATGCCTTTGTTGCTGTTGGTGGAGGATCTGTGATTGATACCTGCAAAGCTGCTAATTTGTATTCCTCCAGTCCAGAGTCTGATTTCCTTGATTACATCAATGCTCCCATTGGAAAGGGAAAGACTGTGAATGTGACTTTGAAACCACTAATTGCGGGTAAAGTGTCATGGATTTGACATATTGCCTTTCAATGGTACAGACAAAGTGGTTCACATTTATTTATATAGATAAGAACATTAGAATAGCCTTACAGGGTCAAACCAATGGTCCATCTAGCCCATCCTCACAGTGACCAATCCTAGTACTGGGCAAAACCCCAAAAAGTAGCAACATTCCATGCTAATGATCCAGGATAAAAAACAAGAAAGGGCAAATAAACTCAACAACTCTTAGGTAATGCAAATATTATGAAATAGTCACTATAAAGTCAAAATGGAATGATCTAAATTTTATGAATATCAGCTCCTAATCGAACTCTGCTCAGAGACATGAAGGCAGATGCCACCGCCTCACCACCCAATCATTGCAGTGTTCAATGTGATTTAAGTCTGATACTGATGGTAGTTAATTGAACTTATACAAGCCATGCAGGCTATAAGTTAGAAACATAGAAATAGACGGCAGATAAGGGCTACGGCCCATCTAGTCTGCCCACCCCAATGACCCTCCCCTACCTTTCTCTGTGAATAGATCCTACGTGTCTATCCCATTTGGCCTTAGACATCTTATATTGATAACTTTAAGATGTACTGAAATTTATGAGACTTAACTTAAAGTTCACTGGTTCCGATGTGACACGTTTCGATACTGCTTCAGGGAGCCGACAATAAACTTCAACTTAGTTTCAAACAAAGGGTATAGTCTCACAAACTATAAACGGGTTGTCATTCTCGCCATTATTTACTTCTTCTTAATGTCCCATCCACCACAAGGCAGCCGAGGAGTCGGGGTTTTTTGGATTTAGCCGGGAGAGGAGGCAGGGGGATACCTCATGGTCCCAGCCCACCGTTGGACCACCGGCTCTTTTGGCAGACCCTGTGGAGGCCTGCAATAGGTCTGGGAGGGGGGGGGCGGGTAGGTGATGGCCCTAATATAAGCTGGAACCCCCATTTTTGGCTCTTTTTTTGGCCCAAAAATCTTAGCTTATATTCGAGTATATATAGTATATTCTAGTATATGCTTAGAGACCAAATACAATATTTTTCTCAAAATAGTCTCGCCCAACCAATCATTGCATATGCTTGTGGAAAGGGTTATTAACACATGTAGTCACACAATAATAATTTTGTTGTTTTTTTATCTCAAAAAATGAATTCATAGGGTCCCGACATGGACCATGTTTCATTCTCTGCTTCAGGGGAACCCAAAACTGAAGTTCATACAGTGTATGAAAAGCAGAGTCCCTGTGGCTCCCGTCCGTTCTGAAACCTATGGTAAATGCCACAGCTGGCATTGAAAACAGATGCTGACTGATGTTTTTCTTGGCTAGTGTTTATCAGATCTTTTATATAGGTTTTCATTGGATGAATTATATCTTCTGCTATGAGTTCCTTGGCTGTCTACTGACAGGAAATTTCCTCACGTGAAAGTATAATAACCAAAGATTTTCACAACTAAATGGAAGAGAACTATTCAAAAAATAGCTAAAAAATGTGTGGCAAATTATTCCACTTTGTTTATCAGACCATGTGATTTTTTTAAAATGAGGTGAACATTGAAATGTAATTGTGTTACTACAGTGTAAGTATTTCACAAAAGCAAACTTAAGAGTTCATTTTTCTGACTCGTGAAATCATTTCTTCTCTTAGTTCCTACCACTTCTGGGACAGGAAGTGAAACTACTGGTGTTGCCATTTTTGATTTTGAAGACCTGAAGACCAAAACTGGTAAATGGTAGGAAAAAAAATCATCAAGTCACACCTCAAAGTTTGGACACTGCAGTGCATTTCTGATGCCGGGAAGAAAAAACAAAATCAAATGCACACAGCAAGTGGGAGAAAAAGCTTTTAATTTCAAACCGCAAGGCAATGGAGGAATAGAAATCTCTAATGTAATATAATAAATGCTGAAAGTGCTGCAGTCTTCTCATGTCTGTTTTTTCAAATATACATACAAACATTTTAGCATTCCTTTTTATACAAACCACCTGTCAATCATTATTAAGGGTACATGTTGAGGAAAATACAGTAGAATCTCAGCTAACTGGCATTCAATTAACCAGTATTCTCAACCAACCGGCAAAAAAATTGTCAGCAAAAAAAAGTCTCCCACGCTCCTAAGACAACTCCAAAGTGGTGCTCCTGACCCAATAACCTCCGCTCCCTCCCTTCCTCCAGCCCCAGGAGCATCAGCCACAAATCTCCCTCCCTCCATCTCCTGAAGCATCGCAGCAGCCACCAATTTCCCTCCCTCCCTCCATTCCTGAAGCAGCACAACTGGTCCTAACAACCCCCCTCCCTCACTCGATGATGTAGTGGCAGCCGGCAAGCAGGGGAAGCGCCGGTAAACAGGCAGCTTCTGGCCAGCCCCAGCAGAGGAAAGGCCTTGCCAGGGCTGGCTAGAAGCTGCCCGTTTACCGGCACTTTCCCTGCTCGACGGCTGCTGCTCCATCATCGGGTGAGTGAGGGAGAGAAAGTGGAAGAGAAGGGGGGAGAGAAAGTGGCCAAGAAAGAAAAGAAGAAGATGCTGGACCTACAAATGTGGGGGGAATTATAGAGGAGTGGGAAGGGAGACATAACTATTTTTACGTTAGCTCTCAAATAACCAGAAACTACAGTTATCCAGCATCCACCAAGCTCCATGGGTGCCAGATAACTGAGATTCTACTGTAGTGCATCCCAGTTAATGAATTATTTACATCCAGGATAACTATGTCACCTAATGTATGTTAAGGCAGATATTTTCTGAGGAATACTTGTAGGACATACAAGACTTCTCTACTCTTGATATGCCACAGCAAGCAGGCTGCAGTCCACATTCTATAAATCAGAGTCACCTACAAGCAAGACCTTTCCTTTGCACACTAACCTGGTGATGCCTTCATATCATGTTTAAATCCACCTCCTTTTTTCTAAAATTCCCATGTACTGAACATATAATTTTTTTTATACCTTTAGGTTGTTTTAGGGTAACACAATGGTTCAGTATCTCCTTGCTTTCTTTATTTTAATGGCTACTGTCGTGTTCCTTCCTACTATAAACAACAGCTGCTGTTCCTTCTTTTCTCTATCTGTGTTGATGAGGTTATAATTAGGGATGGTCATATTCCAATCCTGGTTTTCTATTACAGGCAGTCCCCGGGTTAAGAATGAGATATATTTTTAAAGCTGTTCTTAAGTTGGATTTGTATGTAACTCAGAACTTGTAGATTTTAAGATTCTTGCTGCTTACCTCTGCTCTCAGATGATAAAAGGGCCAACTGTCCCTACCAATGTTTTCTCTAAGGTACAGCATTCACAACCACACCCTGTTGGTAATGTGGCCATACATCCAGTGGCATAGAAAGGGGAGGGGGCAGATCGCCCCAGGGGCCGTCTTGGTGGGGTCATCAGCACCTATCCGCCCCCAATGCCATGCTTGTGCCCTCCATTCACCCTCCCCCGGTACTCTTTAAAATCTTTGCCACTGCAAGCAACTACTCTAGCCTGCAGCTTGCGGTGACCTGGCTCACTCTGAAATCACTTCCAGGTTACGGGGTTAGGAAGTGACATCAGAGGGAAAGCCAGCATGAGTAGCAGGCCAGAGAAGAGGTACGGGTTGGGAAGGGAGGGTGCAAAAGTGGCGCAGAAGGAATGGTGGAGCAAGAGGAGGGCACAGGGGGGTTGGTGCAGAAGGAGCAGGGGGGGCAGAGATGAGGCTGTTGGGGGGGCTCCACTGCCCTGGGCACCTCCTACCCTCGCTACGCCACTGTATGCATCTGTCCTGAATCTGCAACAGGAGAAGTGTAGGAATTTATGCTACTGGAAATACTGCTCAGTGAAATCAAATGAAGCCGCGACTGCATTCTTAAGTACAAGTTGTACTTAAGTCGGGTGTCTTTAACTCAGGGACTGCCTGTATATCAAAACTCTGTGATTCCCGCTATTCCTAAGTATACATCTGCTATGGTGCCTTCTAGGGCTACGACTTTGCTAACAGGACTGTGCACTACATGACTCTTAAAGATGATGGTTCACTCCCTCTCTATTTCTTTTTCTTCATGTTATACATTTCCGTTTAACCACTTTCTCAGCTCTCATTCTTTGCTTTTGCTTACCATCTTCCTCTGTAGTTTTGACAGATTTATTCCATACATCCCCACATATCTTTCACACACACATCACCCAAAAACCCACAGATAATACCTTCCTCACAGCTTTATCAAACCACTCACACTTAATACAGTCAAACTACACCTTCCAAATATCCCTCCAACACATGGCTTCTATAAATGTATGTTGAAAAGTATTCCTGAAGACATGCTTCTGCGTGTTTTCCCTACTTGCTTATGTTTTGTATTTTTTAGGCATTGCATCTAGATTAATGAAGCCCACTCTGGGTATTCTTGATCCCCTGCATACTCTCCATATGCCAGAGCGAGTAGCAGCGAACAGTGGTTTCGATGTACTTTGGTAAGCACCATTTAGTTTATAGGTTATAGTTTATTGTTTTAGTTTATAGGTTATAGTTTATTGTTTGTTTGTTTTTGCAAAATAGATCACATACATCACGGTATTGCGGTATATAAGCTGTTATTATTATTATTATTATTAAACATATCCATAACAAACATCCATACAAAACCAGACAACAAACAAATATATCTTCTCTCTACCATAATGTCCATTATTCCACTATAGTATAAAATTATTTTTCAATACCCATACTTGATTTTACAAAATAAATACCGTTTTACTAATCTTTTAAAAGTAAATGGAAATTCCTGCGATATGTTGAAAACCTAAATATATATCTTTCCATGCTCATGCAGTTTTATAAAGCATTTTCCAAGTGTAAAACATATTTTACACATGAAGAATGCCTCTTATAAAATTGCATGAGTTTAATGGACACAGACTTACACAAGATGACAAGGGATGTGCATTGTGCACAGACACTCCCTGGAGCATAGCTGGGTGGAACAATGATATAATTGTGATTGCTATGCATATTTTTTATTTGATGTAGTGATTGTGATTAGAGATTGGTATTCAAGTGAGAGTTTATTGTTGTTTTAAGTACTTTGTTCTCTGTTTTGTTCTTTCATCTGGATTGAAAAGTTGCACAATAGATTTTATAACTTATTTTAATTCCATGATTTATGTGTGCATTCATACCCCCTATTTCTACATAGTGCACCATGAGTTAGGCGCCAAAACAATATAAATGGTAGCTACTTGTACTTACGGTAGGTGCTATTTATAATACAGGGCTTTTTAAAAACATTTTTTAGGTGGCTATTTATTATTTATTCATTTAAAAAATGTATATACTGCCTGGGATCTCAGCAGTTTCCATACAACAAACATGCATAGTTACACATAAGTTTTACAATTGACGAATCATTTACATCATCCTGGAGCAGTAAAAACTGTTTGAACATACGTCATCCTGGAGCAATAGCGCCACATGTCTTTACAAAATACAACCTGAGATATCCTACTTCAATATTATAAAAAACTATGTTTTGAAAGAAATGGAATAACTTGTACAAATAGTTCTAAAAATAAGCATCAACAAACAGCTTAGGGCTCCTTTTATCAAGCCGCGCTAGCGGTTTAACATGCGTAATAGTGCGCGCTAGCCGCTACCGCCTCCTCTTGAGCAGGCGGTAGTTTTTAGCCAGCGCGGGAGTTAACGCGTGATGAAAAATCATGTGCGTTAACCCCGCTAACGCGGCTTGATAAAAGGAGCCCTTAGTTTTTAGCAGTCTCCTAAAACTGTAATAATCAATACATAATCTCAAATGACCAGCCAGCTTGTTCCAAAGAGACATACCCACAAGGGAAAACATTTTCAGTTTTGTAGCCACATACCTCACATTCTCAGCTGTTTGTGCTGCTAATCTCATGCCCCCTTCTGATCGCAGTGCCCTATTTGGTCTGTAATCCTCCCAGAGGAACTGAAACCAATGGGGTGCAGATTGATATATAATCTGATGAACCAAAGATAACTATAGTGAATTCTTTGTTCAATTGGCTGCCAATGAAGGCTTTTCAAAGTGGGAGTTGTTCTCATAATGCCACTAGTCAGCCTGGCTGCTGAATTCATCAGAACCTTTGTTTTGGCCAGTCCCCAAAATAGCGAATTACAATAGTCTAGATAGAACCAAACATTGGATTACAGTTCTAAAATCGTAAGTTGTCAATAGTGGTTTTAATCTATACAGCATGCGTAGCTGGGCATAATCTTTCTGAATAACATTCACAATCTGTTTACTCATAGTCAAAGCTGAATAACGGGCCACACAAAACCTCTGTCAAACTACCGACACCTCAGAGCTGTTGATAGTGCCCCCTGCCTTTGCTTTTCCTGTCGGTGCTTAAGCAACATTTGGCTCAAGCACTGGCAGCAAAGCAAAAAATAAATGTCCAGCATACCTTTCCCTCCCTACCTGACCTAATCCAAAAAACTATTTCTAATGGTCCAGTGGTTGGGCTGGGCCAATTTCCCCAGCCCCCCAAAAATACAACTGGTGGTTCAGTTGTCGACTCAATTCCTCTCCCCCCCTGCAGAGCTCCCCAAAACCCCCTGATGGTGTAAGGGTTAGGCCAGGTCCCCCAGTTCAACAACCTCTTCTCACCTTGCCATGTGGGCCAAGACCACCACCCCTTCTAGACCATCTTCATACTTTTTCTTTTAGAGCAGCAGGAAGGATGTCTACTCTGTCCCACTATGAGGGCCTAAATACCATATAAGGAGAAAAACACATTCATTGTGGAAATCTTAAAAACCTGACTGGGTTGTGGCCCTTGAAGACTGAGATTGATCAGGGGTGGGCAATCAATATCTCTATCTAATCTATCCTGTTGTCCCTCAAAGAGCTCAGAATTGGTTACAAGTTGAACATACATAAAAGCACTATAAAGAGATTGAGGAGGCCTATTCAACTTCAAAACCCATGCCACGTACTCTCCTCTTGATTTTCAACAGATTGTAGCCAGTGCTTTGCATAATATTTCGGCCTTTTAACACCAATGTGTTTTCTCCTTTAGCCATGCACTGGAGTCGTACACAGCACTGCCTTTCAACATGAGAAGCCCCTGTCCTTCAAATCCAAACACTCGGCCAACTTATCAAGGCAGCAACCCTATTAGTGACGTGTGGGCTAAGCATGCACTGCGCATCGTAGCTAAGTATTTCAAAAGGTATGGATAGCTACCCTTGTTACAGTGGCATATAATCAGGAGAGAATGTTTATAGTGTACTACAGTGTTTTATATTAACAGTCATTTTAGTTTCTCAGCGCAACACAAGACAGCTGATAATAAGTATCTTGGGATCCAGGAGTTTACACTTTTGAAACCTATATTCCCAGCACCTTCAGTTCTCTCATTCATAAGAACATAAGTCGCCGGATCAGACTCTAGTCCGGTCCGGCGATCCGTACCCGCGGAGGCCAAGCTAGGTGTTCTCTGCTGAGAAACCTTGTTTACTCGTATCCCCCAATGTGATTTGCAAGAAGGTGTGCATGCAAGTGTTCAAAAAGTACCAGGACAGTTTGAATTGCACTCCAACTTCTTTTGAGACACGCTAGGTGGTGTTGCGTAGTTTGAAACCTCGCAAGTAACCTCCTTTTTTCCTTTTGCTGATATTTTGTTTTCATCTCCAAGCTACATCAGTTTTAGTGAAAGTGTGTTTTCGTGATCGACTATTTTTTCATCATGTGTGACCTCATTGAGCAGTGCTACAGCGAGAAGTTCTGTTTTAAATTGCATAAGACCACTACAGAAACTTATAAATGGTGAAAGTGGCTTATGGGGAACATGTCATGAGTCGTGGAAGGTGTTTAGAATGGTATTCACACTTCATAAAGTGGTCATGAATCAGTGGAAGACAATTCACAAACAGGAAGATCATCAACACCAACTGATGATGATCATGTTGATCAAGTTAAGGTTCTTGGATGTGCTAATCAGCGGTTAATATGTGTTTATCCCACATATTAGGTGAGGAGTGGCCTAGTGGCAGAGCAGCTGCCTCAGTACCCTGAGGTTGTGGGATTGAATCCCAGAACTACTCCTTGAGACTCTGGGCAAATCGCTTAATCCTCTATTGCCCACCGCTTTGAATGTGTAACTACAAAAAGGTGCTTTTCAATTCCCTTCCCCGTTCCGTTTTTTGAATTCTGTCACTATTTATGTCTCCGCCAGCTTTCCCAAGAGGGCATTCCAGCCATCTATCCCCTCTCTATGAATATTTATTTTATAATGTACTTCTAAATTTACCATCCTGAAACCTCAGATTGTGTCCTCTTGTTTCTACTGCTTACCTGTCTCTGAAAAAGATGTATTTATACATTAATACTTTTCAAGGATTTAAACATCTGTATCATACTTTTCTTTTCATAAGGTATACATATTCAGATCTTCAAATCTCTTTGTGTACATCATTTAGTGCAGACACCATAGCATTTTTGTTGCCTTCCTCTGAACTGCTTCAAATCTTATGTCCTTAACAAGATACAGCCTCCAAAAACTGAACACATTACTCCAAGTGGGACCTCACCAATGACTTGTGCAGGGGCTTTGACGCTTCCTTTCTTCTGCTGGTTATACCTCTCTCCATACAGCCTAACATTTTTCTGGCTACAACCACTAATTTGTCACACTGGTTCCCTGACTTTAGATCCTCAGACACTGTCAACCCAAGATCCTTCTTTTCTGTGCACATTTTTATATATTGCCAACAAAACAGATCTCTGATCCATATAGAATAACCCCCCCCCCCCAACACACACACACACACACACGCTAAAGTTACAGCAACGTAATCAAAACTAAGATAAATAATAAAACAATAGCACAAACAAACATAAGAAAATAGAACTAGCCACGGTAGACTTAGGTCTAGATTTACTAAAATGTGTTAATATGCTAGCATGTACTAACAACATTAACATGCTTTTATTAGTAAATCTGAAAGCTACAGTAAATGGCCCGTGTTAATATTGGAGGTTCAAACCCACACTGCTGCTGTGACCCTGGGTAAGTCACTTAATCCCTCCATTGCCCCAGGTACATTAGATAGATTGTAAGCCCACCAGAACATGCAGGGAAAAATGCTTGAGTACCTGAATAAATTCATGTAAAACAGTTCTGAGCTCCCCTGGGAGAACAGTACAGAAACTTAATGAATGTGTGTTAGCACATCTGAATGCTGTAATTTATTCTAGCACATCCACTCAAGTGGAACAACAGTGGTAAATGGACAAGCTTAACTGTGCTTACAAAAAGACCAAACATTCCAGCTTTGTACATATGTCACTTGACAACGTTCAACGTGCTCATGTAATCCAGAAAAAAAGCTTTCTTGTTTCCATTAACCACATGGACTTTATCATCAGAAGATCTAAAGGCAACTCCCTTGAAAAAGTCAAAGATCTGAATATTAACCGTTGTATTGTTACAGAACAGTCAGAAACCCTGAAGATCGTGAAGCCAGGTTTTCCATGCATTTGGCAAGTGCATTTGCTGGCATTGGCTTTGGAAATGCTGGGGTTCATCTCTGGTAAGTATAGGGTGCCTTCTCTCTATTCAACTAGAGGTCTCAGGCCCACTCATGTTTGCTTAACAGGAGGCCTTATGGTCTGTAAGCTAGAGAGGCAGGCCAGGAAGAACTGAGGCAGACAGAGAATTATGGAGAGAAGGTCTTCAAAGATATAGTAGAAGGGTCCAACTTTTCTCTTTGCACTCTTCATAACTTTAGAAAAGCAAGATCTCCAAAAGGAGAATACTAAATTAGAAGAGCATGAAATGAGCCAATAGCTAGAATCTGCCTTCCATGTGATATGTTATTCTGTTGCACTGATGATGTATCTTCAGGAATGTGTGCCCAAGAGGGCAAGGCTAAGGCAACCATGGCTATTAGTGATTAGAGCATTGAGAGTGTAGATAATTGGGTGACTGGTGACCATGAAGATTGCTTGATAACATTTCTGCCTGATGTGACAGAAGTGGATCTCACATGTTAGATAGCATGTTAGAAAGCACTTGGGAGGAGCCAGCTGCTGTGATGCATATGATACCATTGACAAAGAAATTAATAGAAAAAGATTCTAAATGCCAAATTTAGGATTTTAGATCAAAGATCAAAGACTTGAACCGCCAAGGTAGCTTTCTCTGAAATGCTTCCAGTTTTCTGCACAGGACCCCAGGGGAAGAATGTAAGCTCTACAGAGCAGGGACTTTCTTTTGAATGTTTTAATGTACAGTGCTGCGTATGTCTAGTAGCTCTATAGAAATGATAAGTAGTATTAGTAGTATATCGCTCCTCACGGCTGAGACAGGCATGGTAATAAACCTCCCATGAAGAAGTTTTAACTGACACCAATTCAGATTGTTTGTGGGAGTCTGAAGTAGATCTACATTATTTCTCGAAGGAGGAACCGTGTGGAATACCATCCAACCCCTCCCCTCCAAAGGAAAGAAGAACATCTCCACCTGAGAGCCTTTCCTTCCCATCTTTTCTCAAGTTGGTGGCAGCTGCTATCCCAATTCCTTTGGAACTAGAGGGTGAACCCAAGGCTGAGATGTTCGAAGTTCTGGACTGAGTCACCTCCTAGTGGTTAGAGCTACAACCCTGAAGTTGTAGGTTCAAACCCCTTGTGACCATGGGCAAGTCACTTAATCCTCCACTGCCCCAGGTACATTAGATAGACACTAAGCCTGCTGGGACAGATAGGGAAAATGCTTGAGTACCTGATTTGTAACCCGTTTTGAACTTCTTGTGGAGGACGGGCTAAAAAATTGAATCAATCAATGAATGAATAATTGAATTAATGAATGAATAAATAAGTGAAGAATTGGGAGTCTCCTCTGCCGGTACTGATCTTCGCTTAAAAAAAAAAAAAATTGATACCATGTACCAGATCTAGAGTGCACCAGGATATGATGAGCCTCAGTTGCTTGATCATTCCTTGGTTGTAGAATCTGTGCTCAAGTGGGCCACGATTTCTAGAGACTATGCCTCATCACCCCCAGGCTGGGAAACTAAATGCTGGACTCATTTGGATGGAAAATGTATCAGGTCTCTATGCTCATCTCCCACACTGTCTTACCAGCTCTATACAAGCAATTACTTGCGATCCTTAATGAACAGTATGCTGGATTCGGCAGATACTCTCCCACCAGGGCAGGCCGAATCGCTTTGCCAGTTGGCCAGGAAGCAGAAGGCATTCAGGAAATTCCTGAGTTGATGTGCCTATTACACTTGTGATGTAGCATCCAGGATCTCTGTACAAAGTATAGTGATGCGCAGACTCTTACTTGTATGGCTGCACGTCTCTGACTTGGAACCAGCTGTTCAGCAGAGGTTGGTGGATGCTACTTGCCAAGGAAATGACTTTTTGGAGAAAAGGTGGAAGAGGTTGCAGACCTTATCAAAAAGCATACTGGTACCATCGACACTCTGTCCCAGTGAATGCCTTCTGCATCAATCGCTTGACTAGTTTGCTTGGGGTTTTAGCCAATTTGTATGGCCGGATCAGAAAATGGGCAATCGAGGGGAAAACACACGGTGAACCGTTGTGGGCATCGGGTTGGCAAATGCGATCATTGCTAAAGCTGTCAAAACAGGTTTAGCGACGATCGCTGACTTTAGTGCATCTGGGTCCTAGTCCCTTTAGAAAACCCCATCTTGAAATGGTTCTTCCATTTGAAAGATTACTGCTAGGGATCAGCACCCCCATTTTGAACTTGGAGCTAGATAGGGTAGGAGTAGAGTTACCAGATTTTACCTTCGTAAAATCCAGACCTATGGCCACGCCCCCTCAACTTGGCCTCTTGCTCGGGACATGTCTGGATAAATCCGGATGTCTAGTAACCCTAGGTGGGAGCAGAAGGGGATTGTTGCTGCCCAGACCTACTATACTAGGGATCACCTCTGGGTAACTCCCAGAGGTGCATAGATTTCCTAAGGAAGGCTGGAATTGGAAGGGGAGAATGGTGCTATAGAAATAAAATTGGAATCATTAGGAAGATATGGACAGGGAGATCAGATCCACTTGGGTGGGGATCATAAGGGAGCTAGGATCCACATAACTGCCAATGGCTATCACATACATGGTCATGTCCAGATATTCTGTTCTGGTGCCCAGACATGACCTGGTATTGAAATCCAGGTCTAATTTAGCCATTGGCAGTCAGCACTTAAAAAAAAAAAAGCTGAATATCGAGCCTGTAAAACTTAAATTCACTTTTACTTCATTTCAGATATAAAATGATGGAATTTCTTTCTTTCTTTTCTTTTCCTAGCCATGGAATGTCTTACCCTATTTCAGGTTTAGTGAAGACCTACAAAGCAAAGGATTACAAGGTGGATCATCCAATAGTGGTATATAAACCTATATATGTACATTTTATCATTACTTGAGAGTAGCTGCATGTGTTTACAATGTATTAACATATTTGTATATCATATATAAGAAAATATGATTGAGGTTTATTATTGTAAGACATCTTGGCTTGACTCACCAGCTGGCTCTATTTGCTGAAAGACTGATTTAATCCTGTTATACCCTACAGCAGGGGTTCCTAATCAGTGGGGCTTGCACCCCCAAGAGGTATGGTAGGAGATCAAATGAGTTGCAGAAAAGGGTCCTGAAATCCTGAGGCAATAAATTGAAACTTCTAGACAGAGTGAAGGCAATTTTTAGGACAGTTAATGGTAGTATAACTGTAGTACTGTAATTTTAGTAACAGTTTAGCAGCTAGCTCCCGTTAGTGAATAATGACACACATGTAGCTTCTGCTTGCCCTGGATCGGTAGCATGGAATGTTACTACTCTTTGAGTTTGGGCCAGGTACTAGTGACCTGGATTGGCCACCCTGGGAATGGGCTACTGGGCTTGATGGACCATTGGTCTGACACAGTAAGGCTGTTCTTATGCCCCCCTTACTATGTCACTGACTGTAACCATACCAAGCTGACCTCACTGTAGCATGATTACCTTCCGTATGTTTTCACACTGTTCTTTCAACAGTTTCAGGTGGAAGAGTTGATGCCTGGGACCTTGTATACAATTGCTATTTATTTTTATATTGAACCAAATTATCATATAAACTCCAACATAGATCTCTACAATCATTTTTAAGTTTTTCAGATTCTTTCCTTTCAGATTATGCTTGGAAATCCATATTCTCATGAACCATAGAGCTGTTGTGAGCCATCTGCTCTGTGACACAGGTCCTGTTTCCAACAGAGCCAGATCCTTTGGCATGATATCTGTTCTAATTGGTAGTTACAATTCTATAGCCATAACTTTGATCTGTGCTTAGTCTTTGATCACTTCACTACTGAGCTGAGGAAGATCAGGGTCAACAGCAATCTTAATAAAAACAGGATTTATTTCCAGTTCAGTAGCAGAATCCAGCATTTTTCCAATGGGATCTGCCCATTTGTTGTTGCTTAATGTCTTACCATCTAAAGCAGTCACCAAGTACCTGAATGGTAGTTCACATGTATGCAGGTTACAGACAATCCACATCAGCTTCCTTTGTAGCATCTTCTTAACATACCGTATTTTCACGTAGATAACGCGCACCCGTGTAAAACGCGCACACGGGTATAGCGCGCGGGAAACACAAATTTATGTAAAGAAATTTTTATATACCGCGCTCACGGGTATACCGCGCATGCCGCCCCGACTCTCCTCTGGCAGCCCTGACTCTCCTCTGGCTGCCCCGACTCTCCTTTCACCCGCCCCGACTTTCCGTTCGCTACCCCGACTCTCCGTTCGCTGCCCCGACTCTCTTTTGGCTGCCTCGACTCTCCTTTCACCCGCCCCGACTTTCCGTTCGCTGCCCCGACTCTCCGTTCGCTGCCCCGACTCTCCTCTGGCTGCCCCGACTCTCCGTTCACCCGCCCCGACTTTCCGTTCACTGCCCCGACTCTCCTCTGGCTGCCCCGACTCTCCGTTCACCCGCCCCGACTCTCCTTTCACCCGCCCCGACTTTCCGTTCGCTGCCCCGACTCTCCTTTCACCCGCCCCGACTTTCCGTTCGCTGCCCCGACTTTCCGTTTGCTGCCCCGACTCTCTTCTGGCTGCCCCGACTCTCCTTTGGCTGCCCCGACTCTCCTTTCACCCGCCCCGACTTTCCGTTCTCTGCCCCGACTCTCCGTTCGCTGCCCCGACTCTCCTCTTGCTGCCCCGACTCTCCGTTCACCCACCCTGACTTTCCGTTCACTGCCCCGACTCTCCTCTGGCTGCCCCGACTCTCCGTTCACCCGCCCCGACTTTCCGTTCGCTGCCCCGACTCTCCGTTCGCTGCCCCGACTCTCCTCTGGCTGCCCCGACTCTCTGTTCACCCACCCCGACTTTCCGTTCACTGCCCCGACTCTCCTCTGGCTGCCCCGACTCTCCTCTGGCTGCCCCGACTCTCCGTTCACCCGCCCCGACTCTCCTCTGGCTGCCCCAACTCTCCTTTCACTCGCCCCGACTTTCCGTTCGCTGCCCCGACTCTCTTCTGGCTGCCCCGACTCTCCTCTGGCTGCCCCGACTCTCCTTTCACCCGCCCCGACTTTCCGTTCGCTGCCCCGACTCTCCGTTCGCTTCCCCGACTCTCCGTTCGCTGCCCCGACTCTCCTTTCGCCCGCCCTGCCCTGCTCCCAGCTCTGTAAGCATGCGCAATGGTCTGAGCATGCTTGCCGCTTAGTTTTCTGCGCCGGGTTGTGGGGGCGCGCTTTTGACCTGTCACCAAGGCGGTTTTTCTGACGGTGTGCTTTTCACCATGTGGCTGTGGCCTCCCTCTATCTGGCCTTGTAATTTGCCCAGTGAATACTATTTTGACTATACAACAGCATCTCAGCCTTTGGGTAAGCCTATAAAAGATTAATGCTGCATGTAGAGCCCACATTTTAATTTGATCTCTTCAGATTGGTATTCTGCATTTATCTACCCGGTAGTAGAGTTTATCAATTAAATTTAAATTTACCGCCGTAATGACAGGAATGAGACGAAAGTCATATACAGCGGACTTTAAGCTTCAAGTCGTTGCGAAAGCTGAGGAAATAGGCAACCGGGCCGCAGCGAGAGAGTTCGATGTTGGAGAAACATCGGTACGTGAATGGAGAAAAGATAAGAAGGAACTGGAGAAATGCAATCCGCGAAAATGGGCACATCGTGGGGCCAAACCAAAATGGCCTCAACTGGAGGATGACTTGAAGCAGTGGATTCTGACGAGAAGGGAGCAAAATCAATCAGTCTCTACTGTTGCGATTCAGATGAAGGCAAAACTACTTGCCAATGGAAGAGGAATACCCGACTTCAAAGCTGGCTTCACATGGATCTCAAAATTTATGAAAAGGAACGGACTATCAGTTAGAATGAGAACAACTGTTGGCCAGCGACTTCCGGATGACTGGCAGCAAAAATTGATTGATTTCCGTGACTTTGTCGCCAAAGAAATATCTGAACTTGGCATCACTGCAAAGGACGTCATCAACATGGATGAAATTCCAATGGCATTCGACATTCCAGCGACAAGAACCATAGCCCCCACAGGTACTAAATCTGTTGCCATCACCACAACTGGGCATGAAAGAACGTGTTTTACAGTCGTTCTTGGTTGCTCAGCTAGCGTGGTTAAGTTAAAGCCCATGCTCATTTTCAAAAGGGTCACTATGCCCCGTGAAAAGCTGCCCACCAGTGTGGTTGTGCACTGCAACAAGAAGGGATGGATGGACTGCGACGTAATGAGATTGTGGGTAGATAAATGCTTTAGGGCAAGACAGGGTGGATTCTTTGCAAAAAAATCCTTGTTAATTTTTGATGCCATGGCTGCCCACAAAGAAAAAAATGTTCAGGCCTACATTAATTCTACTCGTGCCCACATCGCTGTGATACCTGGAGGCCTGACGTGTAAGCTGCAGCCACTTGACATCGCAGTGAATCATCCATTCAAGACTTTTATTAGAAATGAGTGGGAGGAGTGGATGCAGAGCGGCA
Source organism: Geotrypetes seraphini (assembly GCF_902459505.1). Lineage (NCBI taxonomy): Eukaryota > Metazoa > Chordata > Amphibia > Gymnophiona > Dermophiidae > Geotrypetes > Geotrypetes seraphini. The sequence continues at coordinate 105,311,712 of NC_047085.1, read as the reverse complement.
CGCACGAGTACACACCCGCGGGGCGGCTGAAGCGGGCAACTTTCACAGAAGTCTGCAAGTGGGTGGCTTCAGCATGGGACAAAATAACACCAGATACCATTCGAAACGGATTTAGAAAAGCGGGCATTATTTATGAAACCAATGACACTACGGGTACTACCAGTGCAGCGGAAGGAGGCAACAACATGGATATCAGCGATGATGATGACGATATCACTTCGGAAATAAACGAGGATCGTCTGCAGGCCTTGCTCACTTTATTTAATGACGATGATGACAATTCGGATTTTGATGGATTCAAGGATTCAGATGACTGTGATGATGATGACTGAATAAACCTGTAAACTTTATTTATTTACAACTTTACCGTAACTACGGTAACTGTATTTAGATTATTTTGTCCTCGATACTTCGTTTGATCTACCGGTTAATGTTATAGTTTATAAGAATGAACATGTAATTTCTGTTCTTGTTGCTGAATTCATACTCACTAACTCTAGATTAAAAGTTATATGGTTGTTTATAAGAATGAACAGTTTTTTTCTTTTCACGTGTTTGGTTGGAGGGTGTGTGAATGGTGCGTGAGTTCTTCTATGTCTGGTTGAGGTGGATTGAATTACCGGTATTTAGCTGAAGAAATTATGGTAGTTAAACACCCCCCCCCCCCCCCCATTCCACACACATTACGGTAATTCTCTTCCATTTTTGTTCCCATTATAAAAAACACTGATAAGTTCCCAGAAAAAAATACATTAAAATAAGAAGTGAAAACAAAGGCCCCTACAGATGAGAACATAACATAAGAATAGCCTAACTGGATCAGTCCAATGGTCCATCATGCCCAGTAGCCCATTCTCATGGTAGCCAATCCAGGTCACTAATACCTGGTCAAAACCCAAAGAATAGCAAACATTCCATGCTACGGATCCAGGGCAAGCAGACGCTTCCCCAATGTCTTAATAACAGACTATGGACTTTTCCTCCAGGAATTTGTCCAAACCTTTTTAAAACCAGCAACGCTATCTGCTTTTATCATAACTTAAATCTTTCCTTCCAAATAGAGACCTTGCTAGATGTCAAATATAGAAAGAACAAGGTAACTTCACAAGGACTTAGCTGTGCAGGAAATGTGAATCTCCTCATACACCCACCATATAGTGCAAAAATGTGCAAAGGTCTGTTTTTTTATTTCGATCACTACATAGCCTAATGCCACACAAATATATTCTGAAGGTCAATGCTAAACTTGGACCACAAGGAGATATTGACAAACCACTAGAAGAGATCCCAAAACAACTACGTAGGCACAACACCACTCAGTGTGTGAACCAGTTCAGTGGAGTGGACTACGGTAACTGGGGGGTGGAAATGGACCCGGAGTTTTCTCAGCAGAATTTCCCAGAACATCTCTTCCTCTCAACACATTGACACGCTGGTGGGTTTATTTTATAGCTTTTTCACTCCCTTCGGTCTGCCTGTCCCCCCTTGAAGTCCTGTCCCCCCTTGAAGGTCTGCCTGTCCCCCCTTGAAGTCCTGTCCCCATCCTGAAAGCTTGATGCCCCCCCCCCCCGACGCCCGATTCATCATCCGGAAGGACCGCTCGCACCCCCACCGCTCGCACTCCCACCCCGATGGACTGCTCGCACTCCCACCCGAAGGACCGCTCGCACCCCCACAGCCTCCCCCCTCCCCCATGGAGAAGCTGTCTACCTTGTTTCCGGATGCCAGTGAGCCCAGCTGCTTCCTCTGCCGGCGGTCCTGCCCCTTCTCTGAGCCCTGCTGCGCTGCTTCCTCTTCCGGCGGTCCCGCCCTTTCTCTGATGTCAGAGAAAGGGCGGGACCGCCGGAAGAGGAAGCAGTTATTGATCCTATTATAATTTCTGATCATGCTGGTGTGTGGATTGATCTGCAGAATGATATATCAGAATATTCTAAATCAATTTGGAGATTTGATAATGCTTTGCTTGCAGATGCGAACTTTATAGAAGATCTTAAAGTAAAGATGAAGGAATTTTTTCAAATTAATAATTCAGGAAATATAAATATTGAAATTTTATGGGATGCTTGTAAAGCAACAATGAGAGGAAATATTATATCATATACAGCATTTATGAAAAAACAACTTAAAAAACAATTTATGGATTTGGAGGAAGAAATTAAATTATTAGAACATAAATTAATTATTAAATGGGAACATGTTATATTGCAGAAATTATTAAAAGCAAAAGCTAAATATAATGAGATCTCGTCTCAATTTGTGAGGAAAGATATGTTCTGTCAGCAAGTTCAGTATTATGGAAATTCAAATAAGGCTGGAAATCTTTTAGCAAATTTTCTTAAAGCAAAAAAAAGAAAATCTAAGATTATTGCAATTAAAGATACAAGGGGCAATACACACACTAACATTAAGGATATTTTAAAACAATTTCTTGATTTTTATAAGAGTCTATATTCTTCGGATTCTTATGAAAATAAAGAACAAGTTTCAAGTTTCAAGTTTTATTGATTTTGATATACCAACCATCAAATTAATATCTAGCTGGTTTACAATCGAATTAAAAAGATAGGGAAAACTGAGAAAAATTAAAAAATAAAATAAAAAAAATGTGTGAACATATAATAAAATAAACAAACAAACGAACAAACAATTACCAGACGTACTAGAATGTGAGGGTAAAATAATGGGATGGGAAAAGTTACATATTAAAGAAGAAGAAGGGAAATAGTAGGGGTTGGGTAGTACATAAGGGAGGGGTTGCTTTGTCAAGGAAATTGTTGTGAAAAGGAAGAAAAAGAATAATAGTTCTAATGATTATTAAATGCATCACCGAATAGGAGAGTTTTAAGACCAGTCTTAAATTTATCAAGTCGAAGTTCATCACGGAGATGCTGTGGTAGGGAGTTCCAAAGAGTAGGTGCAGTTACTGCGAAGTTCACTTTCCGTGTATAGTAGAAATCTCTTAAGGAGGGGATGAAAAGAAGTTTTTGGTTGGTTGATCTTAGTGTGCGTGGAGAACTTTGAGGAATAAGAAGTTTATCTAGGAACGAGGGCAAATGAGAAAGTTTTATTTTAAAGGAAAGTAAGATGATTTTGTAGGTGATGCGATGAGTGATAGGGAGCCAATGTTCTTTTTTTAAAAGAGGAGTGACATGGTCATATTTACCTATTTTATATATAAGTTTTATGGCAGTATTTTGTATTAGTTGTAGACGTCTGATTTCTTTTTGAGGGAGACCATTAAGAAGTGAATTGCAGTAATCTAAATGGGAGATTACTAATGAATGAACCAGAATAATGATTGAACTGGTTTCTAGTACAGAAGTTAGAGATCGAATAATACGTAATTTAAAAAAGCAGGTTTTAACGATTGAACTTATATGATCATGAAAAGAGAGTTCCCTGTCAATAGTGACACCTAAAAGTTTTATTTTGGTATCCATATGAATAGGTGTTGATTTGATTAATATGTTGTCTAATAGAGATTCTGTGTTTTTAATAGAGAATAACATACCTCGGGATTTTTCTAGGTTAAGGGAGAGTTTATTTGTGAACAACCAGTCATATATGATGTCTAATTTGTTGTTGATGTCTTTTATGTCTGAAATATTTGAGCAGGATGGATTAGAATTTTTGAATTCATTTGTTGGACCAAATATTCCGGATCATATAAAAAGAAGTCTGGAAGAACATATATCTTTAAAAGAAATAGAATCAGCATTGAAGGCTCTTAGAGTTGGATCCGCTCCAGGTGGAGATGGTTATACTGTTGAATTCTATAAAACATTTCAAAATATTATATTACCATATTTATTAAATTTATATCAGTATCAGATAAATAATGGAAATATATCAGGTACTATGGCTGATTCTGTAATTATTGTCTTACCAAAACCAAACAGGGATCCGACATTGGTTTCAAATTACAGGCCCATCTCTTTGTTGAATGTAGATGGTAAATTGCTTGCTAAAGTATTAGCATTAAGATTGGCAAAAGCTCTTCCTTTTATTATTGATGTACACCAAACAGGATTTGTTGCTAAAAGACACTCTTCACATAACACCAGATAGGCATTTCATTCTTTAAATTTAGCAAAAAATATGAATGACCCAGCTTTTCTAATATCGTTAGATGCAGAGAAAGCATTTGATAGAATGGAATGGAGTTTTATGTATCAAGCTTTAGAGTGGTTTGGTATAGGACCCGGTTTTATTAAAATGATTCAAACATTGTATAGCTCTCCTGGAGCAAGATTAAATATAAATAATAACCTATCAGATAGATTTAACTTGCTAAGGGGGGTTAGACAAGGATGTCCTTTATCTCCCTTACTTTTCGACATTGTTCTTGAACCCTTATTATTTGCAATCAATCAAACTAAGGGAATAAAAGGAATCACATTTTCTAATTGGGAATTTAAACTATCTGCATATGCAGATGACATTCTATTGTATTTAAGAGAACCGGGGGATACCATTCCATGTTTACTTAATTTACTAGAGAAGTTTGGAAAATTTTCTGGGTATAAAATCAATTGGGGAAAATCTGAAGTTCTTCTAATTAATGTCCATTGTACCAAAGGATTATTTGATTCATATTCATTTAAATGGAAAGAGGAAGGTTTAAAATACTTAGGTATTCTTATAAAAAATACAATTGATGACACAGTAAAAGAGAATGAAAAACTTTTATTAAAAAAAATAACAGAAATGTGCGAGCAATGGAATCCTTTACATCTTTCTTGGTGGGGAAGAGTCCAAACAATTAAAATGATGATATTGCCTGTGGTTTGTTATCAAATGAGTATGATTCCAATATTTTTTCAGGGGTCATTTTATAAAAAATTGAACAATATTCTTACAAAATTTGTTTGGTTTGGGAAAAGACCCAGAATCGCTTTAACATCATTACAAAAAACAATTAAGGAGGGAGGGGTAAATTTTCCAAATTTTTATAGGTATCATCAAGCCTATATTTTAAGACAGGGTATGTATTGGATCCTCCCAGATCTCATGGAGAATGTACCTGACTGGTTATACTTAGAATGGCGGCTCCTGTTCCCATTACATCTAGAACATCTAATTAGTATAACAATGCCTAGGAGATATAAAGATAACAGAATTCTACTAGATACATGGAAAACACTAAGATTTATTAGTAATATATCACCAGATCCATTGGCTAAGTCATTAAATCAATCCATTTGGGTAAATTCCAGGATCAAAATTGGTGGATTCAAAATAGTATGGAAGCAATGGATAATTGCAGGTATACGGTCTTTGAATGATGTTATAGTAAATGGATCAATGCTTAGTTTTTCACAATTGCAACAGAAATTTGGATTGAACAAGACACAATATTTTAAATGGATGCAATTGAAGCAGGCTATTCAGGAAGGGTTCCCTGAATGGAAAAATCTTAACACTCAGTATAGTTTGCAGATCCTTTGCTTTCAGGCAGATTTTTTAGGACACCAAGCCACAAAATGGTATAAGTTTTTATATGGATTTTTAAACAAAAAAAAGAGAACAGGACTTAGGGACATTTGGAGTATTGAGATAGGACAGACAATTTCTGCATCTCAATGGCAAAAATTTTGGTCCTGGAGGATACATACTACAAGGTCAGCATCTATGAGTCAAACATGGATGTTTTTGTTACACAGAGTTTTATGGACCCCTACACGGTTACAAAAAGTAGATAGTACTAGATCTAATAGATGCTGGCATTGTAAGATAGAAGTGGGGACATTAGATCATTTAATATTCTTTTGTCCCTGTATAAATGCTTTCTGGAAAATAATTTGGCCCCAAATTAATAATTTGTTAGAGAATCATGTTGGACTCTCATACGATACAATATTATTTGGAACAGCAATGAGAACTCAAAGTCCAATTTCTGCAAACAATAATAAACTTTTATTAATATTGACAGGGGTCGCCATACAGCAAATTACTCAAAACTGGAAAGATCACACTAAGTTAAATTTCACTTTTTGGTGGAATTCAATTTGTCATATATACAAAATGGAAAAAGTAATGGCGTTACAACAAGGGTATATTCATAAGTTTAATAAAATCTGGGGACCATTGGCTAATTTCTCTAATGATCAGATATCATAGCACATGGATAGAACATATAGGGGGTTGGGGAGGGTAAATCATTGTAAGGGTAATTTGATATACAATTCTGTTAAAAGGGGTTTCTTTACTTTACAAAATAAGAATAATTGTTTGATATTTCAAGTGTTCGTTTAAAATTGTATGTATTACATATATTTCACTTGATGTAAGATTTAAAAAAGAATAAAGAATCTACAAAAAAAAAAAAAAGAAAATGCAACTGATGCCATTCTGCTGAAATTCCTCCTCAAACTTTACATCCAAATTTTTTAATGATTCTTGCTTGAGCCCTCTTCACCTTGTTGTGATGAATCACCAAAGCAGTGTCCAAGTGAGTGATGAGTCCTGCATCAATCCAGGCAAGAATTCAATCAATCTCTGCTGTCTCTCTCAGTCCAGTATGTGTCTTAAACTGGCAAGGGATATGTTGGTTATATCCTCAGTATTATATTTTGGCCTCTTCCTATCTTTCTGTAGAGCAACAGGAGCTTCCTCCATTGGCTCATAGGCCACATCTTCTGAATCTCCCTTTTCCACTTCAAGCATAGATCTTTCCATCATATCTTGCTCTTCAGCTGTTCTTTTTTCACTCTTCATTCTCTGCTTTTCTTAGGTTGAAACAATTTTTATTGATGACAAAACACGGGAAACAACCAAAACAGAGTAACACCACAATACAAATCATGAAACAAAGAAGGCAGTCATCAAGTTTCTACCCAGCCCTCCCCCAACTATTCCCAAACCAACAACAAACTGTTCCCAGGAAAAAGAGAAGAGAGCCATAAGACACATATACTCTTAGTGCCCCATGGCAAAACCAAGGCCAAAAGCCACCCCACCACTGAAGCCCCCACCCCCCACCCTCCCCCCACAACCCAAATCTAACCCACCCCAGGTGGATGTGCGCTCAGTTGAAGTTTGTTCAAAATGCAGCTCTGGGCTCTCGGAGGCAAAATCTGCAAATAGGGATTCCAAATCTTCACAAAATTCTCTGCTTTTCTTTTTCCTCCTTTTCTTCTGTAGTTCTGGACTGAGGGAAGTCATCTGGTCCAATCTGAGGTCTAACACTCCCAACTTTCTCTCTTTGATCTTATATAAAGGCTAACTCAATCACAGGAATCATCTTCTTTCTGCTGAAGTCACAAAGTATGTGTATTCAGCCAACACAGTCAGAATTGCATCCCACATCAGTACAACTCTTTTATTTCACACATACAGGCAGGGCAGGATTAATTCTTCGAGGGCCCCTAGGGCCCCCCTGGCCCCGCCCCGCCCCCTAACCTGCCCATGCCCTGCCCCCATTTATCTGTTTTCTTCTTTACTTCTTTATTTCCACTTAAGAACATAAGAACATAAGAACATAAGCAATGCCTCTGCTGGGTCAGACCTGAGGTCCATCATGCCCAGCAGTCCGCTCACGCGGCGGCCCAACAGGTCCAGGACCTGTGCAGTAATCCTCTATTTATACCCCTCTATCCCCTTTTCCAGCAGGAAATTGTCCAATCCTTTCTTAAACCCCTGTACTGTACTCTGCCCTATTACTCCCTCTGGAAGCGCATTCCAGGTGTCCACCACTCGTTGGGTAAAGAAGAACTTCCTAGCATTCGTTTTAAATCTGTCCCCTTTCAACTTTTCCAAGTGTCCTCTTGTTCTTTTATTTTTCGAAAGTTTGAAGAATCTGTCCTTCTCTACTCTCTCTATGCCCTTCATGATCTTATAAGTCTCTATCATATCCCCTCTAAGTCTCCTCTTCTCCAGGGAAAAGAGACCCAGTTTCTCCAATCTCTCAGCGTATGAGAGGTTTTCCATCCCTTTTATCAAGCGTGTCGCTCTCCTCTGAACCCTCTCGAGTAACCCATATCCTTCCTAAGGTACGGAGACCAATATTGGACGCAGTATTCCAGATGCGGGCGCACCATCGCCCGATACAATGGCAGGATAACTTCTTTTGTCCTTGTTGTAATACCCTTCTTGATTATGCCTAGCATTCTATTTGCTTTCTTAGCGGCTGTTGCGCACTGTGCCGTCGGCTTCATTGTCATGTCCACCATTACCCCCAAGTCCCTTTCTTGGTTGCTCTCATTCAATAATATCCCTCCCATCGTATAGTTGTACCTCGGGTTTCTGTTTCCAACATGCAATACTTTACATTTCTCAACGTTGAACTTCATCTGCCATCTCGCCGCCCATTCCCCCAATTTGTTCAAGTCCCTTTGCAATTCTTCGCATTCCTCTTTAGTCCCAGCTCCACTAAATAGTTTTGTATCGTCCGCAAATTTTATTATCTCACACTTCGTGCCTGTTTCTAGATCATTTATGAATATATTAAATAGCAGCGGCCCGAGCACTGAGCCCTGCGGAACACCACTCGTGACCCCCATCCAGTCCGAGTAGTGGCCCTTCACCCCTACCCTCTGTTTCTTTTTTTTTTTTTTTATTAAATTCAAAACAAACAAAAATTAGCATACCAATGCACAGTTTTTCTTCTATGCAACCTCCAAACATCTCTGAACAAATCCCCCTTCCTTCCCTTCCCACCTACTTACCCAGGACTTTTAACTCTGAACCCTTTCCATGCATATATAAAAGTGTTCAAATATTTGTAAAGCAGTAATACTATCCGAAATATGTCTATATTGATAACCAAATTTACAATTCCTCTCAACTGCCTCACTCTACATCAACCATCTGTAACCCAAGTGTATGTTCCACTCCATGTATGTTAACTTGCAACAAAACAACAAGGCAAGCAGTCCAAAGAATCCAACATGAAACAAAAGAAGATTGACAAAAAATAAGGAGATTCAAATCAGGTTAATTCAAGGTGCTCCCAAGAACCATGCCTGATGCATTTCGCAAACAAGGCTAGTTAACGCTAACAAAAAACCATGTCTTTCATACAAACAGGTCACAGAAAACACCTTCACCTAATATGGAATATGTAATCACAAACTAACCTCTCCCCCTTTTACAAAACTGTAGTATGGTTTTTAGTCATAGCCCATGCTAAAAAATGCTCTACAGTTTTGTAAAAGGGGGGATAAAATAGACAAAGGTTAAATAAAACCACCAAGAAGCTGGACTCTGCATACAATGCAACACCACAGAAACAGCGATGCATGTCCCCTAAAACAAAAAAAATAAATAAGTAGAAATTTTTTTTCTACCTTTGTCTTGTCTGGTTTCTGTTCTCCTCATCTTCTTGTCAATATCTTCCTTTCATCTTTTGTCCTTCTGTGCCACTTCAAAAAACTGTATGCCTCCCCCTTCCATCTTTCCCTTCACCCTCATTGGTTTGGCATCCATCTTCTTCCATTCCCTCCTCCAATGGTCTGGCATCTCTCTCCTCTCTTCTTTCCTTCCCTCTCCCACACCCCCATGGTCTAGCATTCCACTCACTCCTCTCCCTTCCCCCCACTTCCATCAGCATCAGCCCGCTTTCTTTCCCTCCAACCCAATTCCATCCAGTATCCTTCCCTTTCCTTGCACACAATTCCATCAGCATCTGCCCCCTTTCTCTCCCTCCACCACTCTTCCATACCACTCTGCCCCCTTTCTGTTCCTCCACCACCCTTCCATGCTCCTTTCTCCCCCTCCAAACATTGCTGCCCTCTGAGCTTCTTTGCCCGAAAGCAGCATTATAACAGCTGATGGCAACAGCCCCCCTCCCCCCCACCAACGGCAATGGGCCTCCCTCCCGGCAGCAACCGCAATACAGCCGGATCTGTTACTGGAAGGTCCCACGAAGACTACTTCTGCCGGTCCATCCCCCTCCGACGTCACTTACTTGCTATGGAAGAAGTGAATTCGGAGGGGGATGGACAGGCAGAAGCAGTCATTGCGGGACCTTCCAGTAACAGATCCGGCTGTATTGCGGTTGCTGCGGGGGGGGGGGCCCGTTGCCATTGCTGCCGGGAGGGGGGGGCCCGTTGCCATTGCTGCCTGGAGAGGGGGGCCATTGCCGTTGCTGCCGGTAGGGGGGCCCATTGCTGTTGCTGCCGGGAGGGGAGACCCGTTGCCGTTGATGCTGGGAGGGGGCCCATTGCGGTTGATTCCAGGAGGGGGGCCCATTGCCGGCAAGGTGAGTCCTCTTTCAGCGGGGCCCCCTCATCGTTTCGGGCCCTAGGCATGTGCCTAGGCATTGATTAATCCAGCCCTGCTTACAGGTAAGTATGTCCATCAATGTGTCGAGCTTCACCATAAATCTGTCTTTCACCTCCAGTTTTGCTCTGGCCACAGAAACTTTGCCGGCTTGTTCCCACAGGGATTTTAATTTTGCTTTAATCCTAACATGGCTGAATTTTTGTTTTATTTGCTTTGTACCATCGAGCTTGTAATCCAGTCTTTGAGTCACTGACCGGTTCATCAGTGCTGTAATTTTGTCAGTCTTAATCACTGATATCTCTCAAACACAACCCATATCTATTGAGATCTCTGACAGTTGGTAGTTCAGCTGCAGGTAGTTCTCTGTTTGATCCCACCAAATGATGTGAGTGAGTTCAAACTTGCAGTCTTGTTTTTCTTTTGGACATTTTCAGTATTTGATTATTGCTGTGACAATGCTATGTTGAAAACCTGTGAATAAGAAAATGAAACTAATATGTTAGTATTAATATGGGTAATATTGCTGCTGTCCGCCTCATCTTCGGCCTCAAAAAATTTGACCACGTTAGCCCCTATTACGCTAAACTCCACTGGCTGCCGGTGGAGGCAAGGATCATCTTCAAATTCGCCTGCCTCTGCTTCAAAACCCTAGCAGGCTCTTCCCCAATCTACCTATCCGAGCACCTTGAAATCGCTGGCCCCTCTCGTACACGAAACACCTACCTGTTCTCCTTTCCTTCCCTGAAAGGCTGCCTCTACAAGAAATTTCTCGACAGATCCCTCGCATTCCAAGCGGGCAAATGGAACAAATGCCTCACAGCACTCATCTCCAATTCCCCCCCCCCTACCAAATGTTCAGGAAGACAATAAAAACCTACCTTTTTGATAAATTCCTCTAACTTCTCCCCCCCCTCTTCCTTGCCTCCTCCTTGGACCTTGACTTACCTCAGTCTCTCGACTCTTCCAATTCTGTCTGCCACCAAACGGCTTAACAAAATGGCTGCTTCTAATTTAGTGGTGGCTGGAGATTTTAATGCTGTAATGGATCCATTATTGGATAAAAAACCAGGTAAAAGTATAAAATCTTTAGGTTTAGATAATTTGGTTCAATCATGTGATTTGAAGGATATATGGCGTATTCTTCATTTTAATGATCAGGAATTTTCATTTTGCTCACAGGTTCATAAATCATTTTCAAGAATAGATTATATTTTTGTTTCAACAAATAAAGTGCAACAGGTGATTAAAGCTTCCATAGATCCTATTATTATTTCGGATCATGCGGGAGTATGGATAGAATTACAATTAGATAAATTAGAAAATGGTAGACCTCTTTGGAGATTTGATAATGCATTGCTTGTGGATGACAAATTTTTAGAAAATTTTAAAACACAAATTAACGATTTCTTTCAAATAAATTTAGTGGAGGATACATCTATTGAAAATGTATGGGATGCATTTAAAGCAACTATGAGAGGTAATATTATATCATATTCAGCTTTTATTAAGAAACAGATTAAAATACAATATATAGAATTAGAAAAAGAAATAAAAATATTAGAAGCAAAATTGGTAAGTAAATGGGAATATGAAGTTTTGCAAGCTCTTTTGAAAGCAAAAGGTAAATATAATGAATTAACTTCAAAAATGATAAGAAGAGATTTGTTTTCCAAGCAAACAATGTATTATGGAAATTCTAATAAGGCGGGAAGATTATTGGCAAATTATCTTAAAGCAAAAAAAAGAAGAACTAACATTAATGGAATAAAAGATGATAATGGTATAATAACAAATCAAACAAATATAATATTAAAACAATTTCTAAAATTTTATAAGGACCTGTATTCTTCCGAACCTTATTTGGAGAGACAAAAAGATGGAAAAAATTTTTTAGATTCTATTAATGGACCTAAGATCCCTGATCATATAAAACGGAGTTTAGATGAACCTATATCATTAAAAGAATTAGAAACAGCATTGAGATCTCTTAGAGTTGGATCCGCTCCAGGTGGTAATGGATATACAGTAGAATTTTACAAAACATTTCAAAATGTCCTTTCCCCATATTTACTAAATTTATATCAGACACAACTTATAAAAGGTAATATTAAAGGTACTATGGCTGAATCAATAATAATTGTTTTACCTAAGCCAAATAAAGATCCTACTTTGGTTTCAAGCTACAGGCCTATATCTTTGATAAACGTGGATAATAAACTTTTGGCGAAAATTTTGGCTTTGAGATTAGCCAAAGCTCTCCCACATATTATAGATATGCATCAAACGGGTTTCGTTGCTAAAAGACATTCCTCTAATAACTCTAGACTATTGTTTCATATGTTAAATTTATCAAAAAAAATGGATGAACCGACTTTTACAGTTTCACTGGATGCAGAAAAAGCGTTTGATAGGGTAGAATGGAATTTTATATATCAGGCTTTAGAATGGTTTGGTATAGGTTCTGGATTTATACAAATGGTAAAAACTTTGTATAGCTTCCCGATTGCAAGACTAAATATTAATAATAAGATATCTGATGGTTTTCAATTGCAGAGGGGAGTTAGACAGGGTTGTCCTTTATCTCCTTTGTTATTTGATGTTGTATTAGAACCCTTATTGCTAGCAATACAGCAAACGAGAGAGATACAAGGTATTCCATATTCAGATATGGAATATAAAATTTCGGCTTATGCTGATGATATCTTACTTTATTTGAGAAATCCAGAGTCTACCTTATCTTCTTTATTGGAATTAATTGATAAGTTTGGCAAATTTTCAGGTTATAAAATTAATTGGAATAAATCTGAAATTATACCTTTAAATATTCATTGTGTAAAAGGATTATTTGGCACTTTTCCATTCATATGGAAAGAAGAAGGATTTAAATATCTTGGCATTCAAGTTAAAAATACAATTGAAGATACTGTAAAAGAGAATGAAAAATATGTATTAAAAAAAGTTACGGAGTTATGTGAGCAATGGAACCCATTACATATTTCTTGGTGGGGAAGAGTTCAAACTATTAAAATGATGATGTTACCTGTAGTTTGCTACCAAATAAGTATGATACCTATTTATTTTCAGGGGTCCTTTTATAAAAAGCTTAATAGCATTTTAACAAAATTTCTTTGGCTAGGTAAAACACCTAGAATAGCTTTAGTAACTTTGCAAAAATCAATTAAGGAGGGAGGGGTAAATTTTCCAAATTTCTATAGGTACCATCAAGCCTATATTCTACGTCAGGGTATGTATTGGATCCTCCCAGAACTTATGGATAATGCACCGGATTGGTTGTATTTAGAATGGCGCCTTATGTTTCCCCTAAATTTAGTTCAACTTCCAAGTATCAACATGCCTAGAAGATACAGAGAAAATAAAATATTAATGGATACTTGGAAAACGTTGAGATTTATTAGTAAATTAACACCTATCCCAATAAACAAATCAACTAATCAGTCTTTATGGATAAACTCCAAGATCAAAATTGGCGGAGCTCAAATCCTTTGGAAGAACTGGATTATTGCAGGCATTAGATCTTTAGATGATGTTATTTCAGAAGGTAAACTGCTGGAATTTTCACAATTGCAACATAGATTTGGTTTAAGTAAAACACAAAGTTTTAAATGGTTGCAATTGAAGCAGGCCATTCAGGTTGGGTTCCCTGAATGGAAAACATTGAATAATCAATATAGTTTAAAGTTCTTATGTTTTCAAGCAGACTTCCTAGGACATCAAGCCGCATTGTGGTATAAATTAATATCTGGATATTTAAATAAAAAACCAAAAAATGGTCTAAGAGATATTTGGAGCATTGAGATTAAGCATCAGATTAATGCATCTCAATGGCCACTAATTTGGTCTTGGAGAATGGGATGTACAATGTCAGCATCTATGAGACAAACTTGGTTCTTTTTATTACATAGAGCTTTTTGGACCCCTACACGTTTGCAAAAATTAGACAGTTCTAAGTCAAATAAATGCTGGCACTGTAATCTGGAACCAGGGACTCTAGATCACTTACTGTATCATTGTCCCTATATTAAAAGTTTTTGGATTTCAATTTGGCCACAAATTAATAAATTGATGGAAAATCATATAGCAATATCATATGATACAGTGTTATTTGGAATGATGATGAGAAAAAAAAGTCAAATTTCACCAGAAAATAACAAACTTTTATTAATCATGACAGGGGTTGCCATTCAGCATATAACCAATAATTGGAAGAATTATAATAACCTAAATTATACATTTTGGTGGAACACAATATGTCATATATTCAAAATGGAAAGAGCAATAGCAATACAAAGAGGGACATATATTAAATTTATAAAAATATGGGGGCCATTGACAAAATACTGCAATGAATAAATAGCAGGATTTTTCTTCTTCTTTTCTTCTTTTAAATATCTTTATTATGACACACATAGAGGGGGGATAATGAAAATAATTTCTATATAATATGTTATAATATATTATACAATATGTAATGTATGAATGAAAAGTCATAGAAGGGTAGGGGGAGGGATAGAGGATAAAAATATATTTAGAACATAATGTATTAGATATAAAAGTGTTATTATAAATTCATCAATTGTTAATATGTTGTACACTTTCTGTAAAATTTGAAAATAAAAAATAATATCAAAAAAAAAATAAACAGTGAAAATGTCAACAAAAAAAACAAAAAAAAACAAAATGGATCACCCTATCCAACTAATCACCCCTTCTTCTTTACCCCCCTTACTTAATGCCTCTGCTCGGCTTTATCGAACGCCGCAGTATATATCACCACTGTATGTAACACTACTGTATGAACTCCGCTATATATATGCAACCTACAACAAATGTAACTTTACTGCAATAGTAACCGACCTGAAAAATAACTTCACCGCAAATGTAGCGTCGCCGAAAATGTAAATGTAGCTATGCCAAAAAAAAAAAAAAATGTGTAACTTCGCTGTAATGTACAGTCTCTTCATCTGTTAACCGCATAGAACTTCCATGTTAATGCAGTATACAAAAATAAAGTTATTATTATTATTAAATAAGTATGATAAATTGATAACTGAGGCACAAAAGGCATTAATTTGCAATGAAAACACATGAAAAACTATTCTCAGAGTGCTTAAACATATTTCAGTAATTTGTGTATTTTTGCATAATTTCCTAGAAATTCCAGGTAGGTAAATGACATTTTGCACAAAATTTAAAGCTAGTTGTTGATTTTCCACATGAAATTGTGCCATTTTTTTTATTAGTGCTTTTTTAAATTAACATCTTCAAAATTGACACACCCTACTCCACCACCCAGGAACTCAGAGCCCAAGAAGGAGCTATACATTTCTTTTCTGAAAGAGCACAACTGTCACACCAAATGGACAAAAGAAATGAGAATCTTTTCTGTGAGGTCTAGTGCCATAAGATGCTCTATGAGCTGAAATGTAACTGTTAAAATGTTGATTTTGTTGATCATGAAAATGAAAATTAATAAACATTAAAATGATAAAAAAGATGCTCTATGAGCTATAGCCAAGTTCTTCCTCTTACACTAGCTTTGCTTCTCTAAGTTTGCAGTAGCAGTTGTAAGAACTCTGGATAATGAAGGGTTTTATTTTATCTTGTAGCCACATGGGCTTTCTGTGATTCTGACATCCCCAGCTGTGTTTACCTTCACGGCATCGATGTGTCCTGAGCGACATCTGGAGGCTGCAGAGATACTGGGTATGTCAGAGAATTCCCTGTTCTAAGATCAACCTTTTTGCATAGCATTTTTTAATACATTTTCAATGTTTGCACAAACAGAATGTGTTTTGGGGCTAAGAGTGTTTTTTACTTCTTTTTTTTTTTTTTTTTTGCAGTTTGACTGTAAAAACTAAAGTCTAAGACTATAATTCTAACCAGTTTCTGGAATCCCTAAGCTAACTTTTATATGAGTACTTATTCTTTACAATGATTGAATAATTTTATATTTTTAAGTTTCTCCGAGGACAAGCAATTATATTCTCATATGCGAGTGACGTAATCCACAGAACCTGGTAAGGACACTACCAGGTGTACTATCACTTTTAATTTTTTGGTAGTACCCATGCCGCATGCGTGCCAGTGCTTTCCTGCCTGATGTCGGCTTGCGGGGCCATCAGTTCTTCATTTATCGCAGTGTTGAGTAGCTGTGTCTTCAGCGTGTCAAACATTTACTCTTATTTTGTGCCTTCTGTAATTCTTTTTCATTCTTTTCCTCATAGTTAGTTGTTTTTATCATATTCCAGTATTTTAGCTAAATTTGGTTTCTTTTTGTCAATTTTATAATTTTTTGGCCTTCGAGACATTCTGAGACCTTTTTTTCTCCCCAGTAGTGTTGATTGTTTTCGTCATCCTAGTTACTCCAGTTCTCCAGGCCATTTCCCCCTCCATTTCACAGAGGATACCAAGTGGCTCTAAGAAATGCTTTCAATGTAATCAAACCATTTCAGGCTCTGACCCACATAATTGGTGTGTCTGGTTCCTGAAAATTAGGATATTAGCTGTGTCCTCAGCTTCCATATGCAAAAGAGGTCACTCAAAGCCCGAAAACTTCAGTTAAAAACATCGAGCATGACAAGGGACTCAGAATCCAACACTCAGCCTTCTATGACGCTGTCATTGGCATTGGTGCCCAGTGCATTGACACCACATCCAGAGCATTGGACGTCGGTCTCCTTATGAAGGCAAGACTCTATATCATCTTTATCTATGCCTCGAGCACGTAAGAAAAAGATTACTGGCTATGCTCTCTAGCTCTAAAGGAGGCCTACATTCACATATCTATCCTTCCTGCATATAGGAAGTATTTTTGCTTCCACATTGGTTCTCAATATTTCTAATGCAAAGTCTTGCTCTTCAGACTGGCTTCAGCCTCTCAGTTCTTCATGAAATGATTGGTGGTAGTGATGGCAGCCCTTCTCACATGGGGGTTTCACATATTTCCCTACTTAGGCTTCAAAGAACAAAAAAAGAAGAAACAAAGCCTCAAAATACTATGGATGATAGCAAGAAGAGGCACTGGACATGTCACAACCAACGTGGGAACAACAGTCTTTTATTGGAAAAGACTCATTAAAAGTATAAAACAAGCAAAATCCCAACTAGGATCCAGATTTGACGACTATGTTGCCTTCTTCAGGGGACCATATTTATCTAAAAGAATACATAACCAGATATGAATCAAGCAGGTAAATACAAATAAAATGCTATATAATAAAATTAATTTAATGATAATAACAGTAGAAATAAAAGAAATAGTGCATTAAAAATGTCTCAATTGTCATTAACTAATCATTCTAAATTGAACAAACAGCCTAAATATCAAAAGCTAAAATAAATATTGCATATTGAAATTGCATATGAAATTGCATATTAAAATTAAGGCAACGTTGTCGTCAAAACTGGGTCCTAGTTAGGATTTTGTTTGTTTTATACTTTTAATGACTCTTTTCCAATAAAAGACTGTTGTTCCCACGTTGGTTGTGACGTCTCCAGTGCCTCTTCCTACTTAGGCTTCATCATCGCAAATAGCTCATCATGCCATCGACTCAACAGTCCATCTTCTGGAGCACCTCAGTTTTGCCATCAACTACCAAAAGTCACTTCTGCACCCTTCTCAGGCTCTCAAGTTCTTCAGAGCTCTCCTGGATACTGCTCTCTGTTTCTACCAAAAAAGTAGACAATCTCATTCACTTGTGCCAAAAAGTCTCCACCCTACAATGCACTTCTGCTCATCCACAATACCTTCTGGGTCATATGGCGTTGACAGTACTTGCCACTCCATTTGCATGTCTTCACCTCGGAGTCCCACAATGGACCCTATTGACCCAATGTTCTGAAGCCATTGGACATCTGTCTGCTCCAATTCAAGAGATTTCGTACCTTCATCATTCTCTTCAATGGTGAATGGTTCCTCAACCATCTCACTAGATTTCTCCCTTTCCAGCCTCTTTGCCATCAAAAACCTCTAACCACAGATGCTTCAATATTTGAATAGGGTACTCATCTGGGTGGCCTATACATTCAAGGAGTATGGTCTCACCAAGAACAAATCCTCCATATCAATGATCTAAAAACATTTCACAACCGTCCCCTTTATCAAGTAATCCTTGCTCTTACAGGCAACCAAGTTGACATGCTCTATCTGAACAAACAAGGGGGCATGTATTCTTACCCCCTTTGCATGGAATCAATCCAAATTTGGAGTTCGGCAGTTGTTCTTGGCATACTTCTCAAAGCGGTTTACTTAGTGGGGAAGCAAAATATCTTGGCATGCAACTTCAGCTAACATCTTCAGCCGCATGAATGGTCTCTCAGCACAAACATCTTATGTCAGATTTTCTCCACATGGTGGACACCGGACATAGATCTTTTCACTTTTCCCCACAACAACAAAATTCCACAAGTCTGCTCCAGACTAGGAACAATCACCTTGTCAGATGCTTTCCTTATTCATTGGTGTACATATTCCTTTACACATTTCCTCTGATACCTCTCATCAGAAAAACTCTACTCAAACTTCGCAAAGATCAAGGCATCATGATCCTTATAACACCTTGTTGGCCATGTCGGATTTGGTTCGTGCTCCTCCTAAAGCTCTCATCCAAGAAATTATGCAAGTTGCAACCATTTACAACACTGCTGACTCAGAATGAGGAATCTCTCCTTTACCCGAACCCCCACTCGTTAGCACTAGCAACATGGTTTCTTTCACCAGGCAAGTAAATGTTTCTGCCTCTGAGCTGCCGTATCTGCTGTCATTGAAGCATCTAGAAAACCTTCCATTCCATGCTATTGCTACTTCAAATGGACCAGGTTTTCTTCCTGGTATGCATTGCATTCCCTGGAACTGGTCACATATCTACTTCTATACATTCTGGACTACCTTCTCTACCTCTGGTCTAAAAACCTCTTTATCTGTTCATCCTTTGGTAGCCTGTTCATGAAAGGTCTATTTCACTCAAAACCACCTATTGTCACACCCACGCTCTCTGTGAACACCCTGAGCTGTCGGGTAGTGACATGAAGCTTGTTACTGGTGTGGTCCCTTTAGAATTAGGGTCACCTTTCAAGTTGGTAGTCGTTGGCCAATGCCCAACTAAGCTTATTCTCCAAGGGTTTTGGGAAAAAATCACACTTTGTCAGAATGGCCTTGGTGAAAACATAAGCTTTTATTCGGCCACCGGCCGTGGAATTACTGTGCCGCTCCGGGTTTTCCTGGGAGCATGCACCTCATACAAAAACAACAGAAAAAGTTCATTTCACTCTTAGTCACCCAGTAATCACATACAGTGATTCTGGGTGACTAAGTTGGTAAATCACATACAGTCATTAATATTCCTTGAGGCTAGGAAGTGAAACAGTAAGCACCAATAACTCTCCATTGTAGCTTTACAGGAGAGACATTCTTGTTCATGATTGAGAAATATTCTGTGCTGTCCTACAGTGCTCTTAATCTCTCCAGCTGGGCTGGACTTTCTCCCTAGTCCCGAGCAGGCTTTTCCCTGAGAGGGTTAATTTCACTCTTTCTATGAGGCAGGCAGACTAATTGAATTAGTTAGTTGCTATGGCAATTTCTTTACAGCTGGGCACTTTCACGGAGTATGGAAGTCAGGAAATTCTGGGCTTTAAAACTAGCCTGGCGTTTGGTTCAGCTGTGCACATAACCTGCAGAGGAGATTACTGTATCCTTTCTACACTTCAGCAAAACAGCATGTGAAATTGCAGTACAGGATTATTTCCCTAGTAACTCCCACAGTCATTAGCTCAAAGAGCAAACAGCAAAATACAGCCTAAACAAGACCTCTGTTCACAGACCTTTTCAGGATATTCAGCTCTCCATCTCCTCTGGCTAGCTTTCCTGTATAACCCCACTTTCCTCCAACACCATGGGTTCTGGGGGAAGGAATTCAGTGGCCAAATTACCAGCCTGTTCCTCAGTCATTTCCCAGTCAGTGCTGAGGAACTGCTCAGCCCCGTCCTGTCTCTGCTCTACTGCCAAGCCTCGTTCTGCTCCTCCTCCTTCCTCCCTCTGCTCTCTAACGAGCCTGGCTTTAAGCTGAGGGGAAGAACCACTCTCCCTTGGCTTTGGATGGGGGAAGGGAATTCCTTCCTCAGCCCATGCCGTTTCTCTGAGGGGAAACTGCTTGTGAGCTTTCTGCCTTACAGGCAATGGACAATAGCAAGGCAGCTTCTTCCTGCCTGGCTTTGGGACTGCTTCAGGTAAGTCTAAGCCTTCCTGTTCTATTTCCATTTCATTGTCACTCACCAGGTAGTCAGCTAATTTATTGTCCTGGGCACTGACCTGGTCAGCCCTTCTGCACTGGGGTTTATATACTTTCCTTAATTTCCCTGTGGCAAACCTTGGGAAAGACGTCCGTTTGTCACACTATCAAGCCTCTACCTGTTGCTTGTGATTTAATGTGGTATTATTTGCTTTTATGAGGTCTCCCTTTCAGCCACTTATATATTGCTCTCTTGAACTTCTCACTTGGAAAATCATTTTTCTCATTGCCCTTACATCTGCATGCTGTGTGAGTGAACTTCAAGCCCTTATGTCAGATCCTTCCTACACAAGATTCTATCAAGACACAGTAATACTTTGCACTCATCCAAAATTCCTACACATGGTCATCTCAGAATTTTACCTCAACCAATCCATAGTTCTTCCTGTTTTCTTTCCAAAGCCGCATTCACATCCGGAGAGCACTGCACACTTTAGACTGCAATGTGCTCTGGAAAACTACCTAGAGTGCACTAAACGTCATAGAAGATCCTCCCAGCTCTTTGTGGCTTTTGACCCTGACTGGCTTGGAGTGTCTGTTTCCAAGAGAACAATCTCCACTTGACTGACAAACTGTAACTCCTTTGTATATACTCAGGCTGGGCTGACACTGAAGAGCTGTGTAACAGCCCACAGTGTCTGAGCTATGGCTGCTTCGGTAGCTCATTTCTGCTGTGCATCCATTGAAGACCTTTGCAAAGCGGCCACATGGTCCTTAAGTCATACCTTTACTTCATACTACTATTTGGAACAAAATTCCAGAAGAGACAATCGGTTTGGACAAGCAGTTCTACAGAATCTTTTTAATTCTTGAGCTCCAACTTTCCCTCCAAAACACTTGGGTTTCTCCAGACTCATGTTTATATATCCATTATCCTAATCCAGAGCCATGATTCTGGCAGCATGGAAATCCCACATGTGAGAATATAATGCCTGCTTGTCCTCTGAGAAAGCAAAGATACTGACCTGTATAAGGTGTTCTCCAAGAGCAGGGATAGGCAATTCCAGTC
Organism: Geotrypetes seraphini; assembly: GCF_902459505.1. Taxonomy (NCBI): domain Eukaryota; kingdom Metazoa; phylum Chordata; class Amphibia; order Gymnophiona; family Dermophiidae; genus Geotrypetes; species Geotrypetes seraphini. The sequence goes on along the minus strand of NC_047085.1, from coordinate 105,290,172 downwards.
CTCGAGAGCCGCAGCCAGGTCAGGTTTTCAGGATATTCACAATGAATATGTATGAGATAGACTTGCATCTCAAGGAGGCAGTGCATGCAAATCCATCTCATACATTTTCATTGTGGATATCCTGAAAACCTGACTTGGCTGTGGCTCTCGAGGACCAGAATTGCCTACCCCTGTCCAAGAGCAACAAGCATATATGATTTTTTAGTTTTCTGGGTCTCGCCATTTCTGGGTAGATAGAACTGACTTTTCAGCCATCGTGATGTGTCTTTCTACAGGTTGGACTGTGAGGTCTGCAGTTTGTCTTTATATGTAGTGGATTCTCAAAACTGATTGGCTAGGGGCTAGAGGCGATGCAGGAAAATTAGTTGATTATAAATTTGAATTTTGGTAGAAAAGTTCATAGGTCACAATTTTAAATTCTGGCTGGAAAGAGGTCGGAAACTTTGGATGAGCAGTTGCCATGCTTTGTTTATGGAAAGCCCTTTATCTGCTTTGAAGTTTATTAGGGTGTTTTGCTATATCTCTTGCCTGTTTAATTCTTCTTGGCCACCAAGACTCTGCATGCATCATCACCCAGCCACAAAAAGAGGGATTCTATGTACACTAGTGAATAGAGCACTAGGAATTTGTGATCCGGGCAGTCTTCAGAAGGAAAAGGACACCCTCCAGGACACATTTCATGCTGATAGCTAAAGCAGAAGGGTTACTTCTCAAGCCCTAAAGCTTCTCAAATCCTGCAAGAACTCATGGCAGCCATTCGAAGTGCAGTGCAGGATCAGGCAGGCACGCAAAAAGTGTGCTCCTGCCTCGTGCATCATTGTGCTGCTGCCGGAAGAGAGCAGGGGAACTGAGGCAGGAGTATGGAAAGCGTACTGGGAGCCGGGATGCGAAAAAAAGGTACAAGGGGGTGGGCTGGCTGGCTGGGGGCTGGCTGCTGGCTGGCTTGTGGTTGGCTGGCTGGCTGGATGGTTGGCTGCCTTGGGGCTGGCTGGCTGTCACTACATGTGTCTACCATTAGTCGTGCCCTGTACCCTGTCCCGGCCTACCACTAGACCACCAGAGGGGGGACAGGGTAGAGGGCACACCATTTGGTTCAGAATTTTTTTTCCTTGGTTTTTCATTCTCGTGAGTGCGTCTTATGGTCAGGTGCATCTTATAGAGCAAAAAATACGGTATTTATTTAAAACATTTAGATCCTGCTCATCTAAAAATCTGTGTGGGTTACAAAAAAAACCCCCAAAACATACATAATATATGGACATACTCAGTAAAACTACAGTCTTAACAATAATGTCATTCTCACAACCCGCCCACCTACCCTAGTTGGTTTCTTTGCTTTTTTACTGAACTGATGTTCTTGTGAGCCAACGTCAGGTGGGAAGGCACCAGCAAAAAATTTAAAGTGACTGTGCACTTGGTAGTGTCCGTACCGAGTTCCATGGATGATATCACCCACTTGTGAAAATACATACCTGCTATCCTTGGGGAACACTTCCTTGAGTTATTTTTCCCTTTAATGTATTTCTTCTTCTACAAACATATTGTAACTTTCCCCCTTAATCCTCACGGTTCATGTATGTTAACCTAGTATGTTTTTATTTAAAGTCAGTGTATTTCTATTTCTATTTTACTTGAATTGTACATCGCTTAGATATTCAATAAGCAATTTATCAAGCACTAATAAAACTTGAAACTTGAAACACCTGCTACAGGTAAGTATCTCTGATTTTCTTGTTCCTTCTTTTTCTATTTTGTGTTTTTCCCAGTACGTATTAGAAAGAGGTCAAAGTTGTAACATTTGCTTTTTCATTTTAAAATGTTGTATGTAATAGACATGTGCTGAGTGTAGAAAATGACGCGGGGAAAAAATTTGTCCCCGTCCCCATCCCTATGAGCTTGGTTACGTCCCCGACCCACTCAGGCCCCATCTCCACTAACCATCTGATCCCATCCGCACAAGCCTCAAATAGTTATGATTTTATACTGAAAAAGAAACAATATTCTGTACAATTGTCATTTTATAAATCACAAATAATACAGAGCAAGGATCAACAAAACCTCTGTCTCTCTCCTCCCCCTCACAAATATCCCCTTCACTATCAATAAAACTGAAGTCAAATTACTACAGAATGCTACATAGAAAAATCAAGCTAACAAAATACTTCAGTGACACATAGTAGGAGAGTGCAACTAGGGCAACTACCCCCTGGTCAGAGAGAGCCCTTAGCAAGCTAGAAGCTAAAGAAGCACAGCCTGGGCTTTACAGTCCCCAGTTATGTCTAACACCAGCTCTAGCAGGATACATATTTCAAATCTGATATATTCTAATCACAAAAGAGAAAATAAAATTATTTTTTTCTACCTTTTATTGTCTCGTCATTTTATTCTTCAAATCAGGTTGGTATCGGGCGCTAGTCTCTGTTTCCTTTTGTCTTCTCTTAACTCACTTGCCAGAGTCTCTGACCATTTGACATTTCTTCTTTCTCCATGCTCACCATCCATCTTCTTCTTCTGTGTATGTATTCTTCCCCATGTTCAATCTTTCCTTTCTCTCCTATACGTACCTTTTTTAGTATTTCCCCTGTGCCCATCTCCCTGCCTTCATGATCTCTCCATTCTATGATCCCCTCCCTCTGTGTACAGTATCACTCCTCTATATCCCCCTTATCCAGCATCTTCATTCTGCGTTCTTATTCTCCCCCATGTCTAGCCATCTTCTCTCTGTGTCCATATACCCTCCCATGTCTAGCATTACCCCTCTGTGTCCATATACCACCCCCATGCAGCATTCCCTTTTTTGTCCCTGTTCCAATGCTCCCATCCATGCCCACCGTCTCCCTTCTTTTTTTATATCTCCCTTTGTCCAGCTTCTCCCCTCTCTTACTCCTTTACACCAATATGTCTCACACTCTCTCTTTCCTCCCTCCCTTCACTATGTTCAATATTTCACTCACTCTTCCTTCCTCCCCCTTTCCTATAGCCCTCTTCCCATGGATCCAACACCTCTATCCCCTCCCTTCAGCGCCAGGTGTAGGTCTGACACCTCTCCCTTCCCTCCAGCTCCACTCCACCCACCACAAAGACCCAGCACCTGTTTCCCTTCTCCTCCCAGTCCTCAGACCAGATCCAGTAACTGTCTTCATTCCCTTTAGCTCCAGCCAATCCAGCAGCCCCCCCCCCCTCCTTTGCGAGCCAGGAAGGAAGGGTATGAGGGCTCTTAGACCTGTGATAGGGAGGGATGGGGTCTGCTGCTGCACCCATGATCGAGAGGGGGGCTGATGACTGGGAGGGGTGGGAAGGGAGGCAACTCGCCGCAGAACTTTTACTGCGGGGACAAGGCCATTCACCGCTGTACGGGGCAGTGAATGGCCTTGTCCCCATACCTGTGACAATCAGTCGATTTCTTCCCCGTTTCTGCGAGTTACCCGCAGCTAGCTGTAGCTAGCCACGGGAAACAGTCACCGTGTCATTCTCTAGCTGAGTGAGCTTTCACAAGCAGAATGGCAGCTTGTTCCCTTCCACATCTTATCCTTATCCCATTCTATTAATGTGAGTGGCAGCAGCCAAAAATTCAAACAGCACGTTAGAAATTATTATGAAAGGAATGCGGAATAAAACAAAAATATCACAATCCTTCTGTTGCTCCTCAGTAAGACTAAATCTTGAGTACTGTGTGCAATTCTAGCTGCCCGTCTCAGAAAAGATCTGTAGTTGGCTTGAATAACTCATATTGAGAAAGGTATGTATGTATGTATTTATTCATCCAAGCAAGCATTGCACCTTAAAACTAGTGTGAGGATGTTGAACAAAGGCCTACACTCGGGCCCAGCCCTGATGTCCCCTACCCCTTCTGACAGGAAGTTTGTTGGAAGAGGTACAATGTACAGCAACTGAGCATGGGATCTTGCTCAAGACCCTATGCTGTGCTTTTATTTTGATGCAGTCTCAGCTAGTGAAGAAGATTGGAACCAGTAGATGCAACAGAGGGAAAGGAAGATAAGATGCTGGGCTAGGGAAGGGAAAGGGAGATGCTGGACTATGGGTTGAGGGCACATGGCCAAAGTTTGGCTAGAATATCGGCTACCCTTGATCCAGCCCTGCCTCAGTTAAAAATGAAGATGGGCCTGCTCTTCTAAGTTTTCCATTGGGATAGCCTGTACTGATTAGTTTTATTCTACCTCTGGGATTATTTAATTGGTAAAATGCAAATAGCTATTCTGCTTAGAAAGAGGAGGCTGTTATGTTAATTTTACAAACTTTAGATGTTTTCTTCTCTCCCAGCATCTCACAGTTCTATTTTGTTTCAGGTGCTGACATCCGCACTGTCAAGGTCAAAGATGCTGGGCTTGTATTGGCAGATACACTCCGGAAGTTCATGTTTGACTTGAATGTTGAAGATGGCTTGCATGCAGTTGGGTATTCTAAAGCAGATATCCCTGATTTAGTGAAAGGCACGCTGCCTCAGGTAAGAATACTGCTTGACAACAAATGTTCTATATGTATGTCAGGACAGGTCTGGCTACTCATTGGACTTGAACCAGGGTCTGCTAGAGGGAGCAGGTAATCACTTTGATCACAATGCTAGATCACTATCACAAAGAATGCTGAAATGATAAATGGATGGCAGGACCAAAAAACAAAACCGAGAAAAACATATTTGACCTGATATTTGGAGCTACTGTATTTGGTTGGCTAGAAACGGTTCCTGGACAGCTAACTAGCACCAAGTTGGCAAACTGCTAATATTCATTAGCTATGTTGCATGACACAGCCAGTCGGTGCCAGTATTCTTTGCCTGACCAGCTAAGTCTAGTGGCCAGATAGACCCACTTAATTAGCAGGTGTATCTTTGACTGCTATGACTAGCCAGCCAACTGATGAATATCGGCTTGGTTGACTATGTCAAACCCAGTTCAGCCCAAACCATAAACCCAAAGATGCAGCACAGGGAACCGAGGGGCATTTAGAGCTAAAGAGCAAAACAAGGAGGAAACAGCCGGAACCAGAGGGCTATCAAAGAACAAAGAAGCGGACAGAGGACGGAATAGACACACCGCAGGAGGCAACACGCGAGGAGACCAGCAGGAGCAACAAATCAAGAGTAGATCCAAAAGAAAAGGTAACAAACTGGGACTTAAATTGCCTATATACAAATGCTAGAAGGAGGGCGTGGCTTACCGCGCACACAAATGGACGTGTGATCGCGGCGCTCCTCTCAACTAGGCAACGGTTGATTAAAAAAAATTATCCCCTTTTTGCTGATTTTGATAAAAAACAATCGTAGTCAATGCTGAAATTGTGATAGATTTATATTACCCTCCTCCGCCGAAACTAACACAAAGCCTGAGGAAAGGGAGCCAAAGAAAAAAAAATCGCCGGTTTTTTTTTTTTTTTGTGCTGGAGCGGCATCGAAGGCAAGTTATTGTGTGACTGACAGAAGTTTACAGCTTTCTCAGTGCTGGAGCGGCGAGATATTGAAGGCAAGTTATCAATGCCGACAGTGTTAAAACTTATAAATAAACCAGCAGAGGTAATTTGAGAAACCGCCGACACTGAAGAAAGGCCTGAGGGGAAGGCTATTGCTTCTTTTACCGGCTTTTCTCTGTGCTGGTACGGCGAGGCAGTGAGGGCAGGCTGATGAAAAATTGAACTGGCCAACGGAAGAAAAAGGAAAGTTTCCTCCTTCGATGCCGTTTTAAAAACAGTTGACTGAGGGAAGAGAGCCAGAAATAGGATCGCTGGTTTTTTGTTTTTTGTTTTTTTGTTTCAGAGCTGGAAAGGCGCAGCAAAGTTAAAAAAAAAAAAGCTACTTACTTGTGCCGCCAAAACTAAAGTAGCCCTGAGGGTAGGGAGAGGAAAAGGGGAAAAATCTATTTCTCTTTCATTTTTTTTTGTCTAGGCAAGCTATTGACAGTGTGACTGACTGAAATCTCTATTTTACTGAGGAGGAAACTAGTGCTGCCGAAATTGAAACAAAAAGCCCTGAGGAAAAGGAGACAGGAAAAAAGATCTGTTATTTCCTCACTGTGTTTTTTTTTTTTAAGCTGATAAGGCACAATATTAAATACAAACATAACGATTGAGGAGAAGATAAAATCCAATTGTTTTCTTCTGTGTTGAATGACATCAAAAAAAAAAAAACTGTGGAGAAATTAAATTGGCAAAAACTGTGATAACTGATACTACCCTACACCTGACAAAACTAAAATAAAGTTTTGAGGGAATAAAGGCCAAAAAGAAAATCTGTTATTTCCTCACTGGCAAAATTGAGGAAAAAAAAAAAAAAAAATTAAGAGTGCCTTTATTCTCAAATGCTGATAGTGACATGGTGTTGAGGGATGAGATTTCCAAGGAGTTGAACGATAAAAATTAAAAAGAGGCTTGAGGACCACGGTAAACTGACATTGAACAAGCTGAAGATAAAAGGAAAAAGATAAAAGCTTCCTCAATTTAAACTAATTTTGGTGAGAGGACAGTGCCTGTCAGTCTGAAATTAAGGCAGTTTGAAATAGACCTCCTTTGCCATTTTTGAAGAGGGTAAAGAACTGGACAGGAACCCTGAAGGAAGAGATCCAAAAAAAAAAAAAAGAGTTTGATATTTCCTCAACAACATAGCATCGAAGACGAGTCATTGAATATAAAGATTGTGGACAAGATAAAATCTGTAAAAATATAGAAATAAGTTCAGGAATATGGCAAGTACCAGACAAAATAAAAATGAGGCTGGTACGTCAGCAAAAAGACAGAAGCAGGATCAAATCACACCAAGTAAGATCCCACTTCCTGCTGAAGAACCTGATATATTGAGTAAAGCAGAAGTTATGGAAGAATTAAGACAAATTAAACAGATGCTTAAGGAAACTGTGACCAATATGGCTGAAATGAAGGAAGAGATACTGAACATCCACAGACAAATGGAAGTAAATAATAAAAGAACAACGGTATTAGAAACCAAAATGGAGGTCATAGAAGGTGAAACAAATAGATGCAAAAATGACAGTCTGGAACTGAATAAATTGAAAGATCAACTGGAAGACTATGAAAATCGAGGAAGAAGGAAAAATATTAAACTTTTAGGAATACAAGAAAATTTAGAAGGGAAAAATGCTATACAATTTCTGGAAAACTTAATTCCAAAAATATTACAACTGGAATTAAAACAACCACTTGAAATAGAAAGGGCGCATAGGATCCCAGTAAAAAATGTAGAAAATAAAGGCAGGCCAAGACCACTAATATTCAAAATGCTTAGATACCAACAAGCATTAGAAATATTAAATGCTGCCAAGAAAGACAAAAATCTAAACTACAAAGGATCCAGAATATGGTTTTTGCCGGATTTTGCAAAAAACACAGCAAATAAAAGAAAGAGACTATTAGACATGAGACCTCAACTAAAAGAAAAGGGATATAAATATGGATTATATTATCCGGCAAAAATGAGAGTATCATCTGGGGATAAATCTTTGTATTTTGACGATCCAGAAAAATTAAAAGCCTTTCTTTCAAAATCAGAGCCTATGACATTTTAACATAAAACATCAAGATTGGTTTTGATGACATTGTGAAAAATTATAAAAATATGAGACATTGAAATACTGAAGAAAGGAAAACATGAACTAAAGAAAAAACAATAAAAATATAAAAAGAAAAGTATAAGATATAGGAAAAATATCAATACCATATTAAATATATGTTTAAGATATAAATTTATGATGTAAATTATAATACTAGGAAAATATAAATTAAAAATTGATGAAAGAATAAAGATACATTAATGAAATGTTAAGAACAAAAAATGATTAAAGATAGTAAAGATTAATATAGATAGATAGAAGGGGATATTGATATTGATTGAATATTGGTTGCCTAGAGGGAAGGGGAATGTTCGGATTGCTGTTCCAATGTGTGTCCTTAAGCAGTCATTATATTGGGTGGGAAAGGGAGGGAAAAAGATGAGATTTATTAGAATGATTAAAGAAAAGATTAATAAGGGAGTGGATACTTTAGGGGTAAATATGTGTGTCATAGAAAATAATTTTTGGATTTTAGATGTGAAGGAAGAAGGGAAGAAGATTATAATGATAAATATTAGAATGTATAATGTCTTTTAAGATATACTCTATTAATGTCAATGGCCTGAATCATGTAATCAAAAGGAAAAAAGTATTAGCATTTTTAAAAAAGCAAAATGCGGATATTTACTGTCTGCAGGAGACCCATCTTAATATAAAAGAATCACAGAAACTAATGGGTGGATGGGTAAAAGAATGTTTTTTTGCTCCAGCAGAGGGTAAAAAAGCAGGGGTAGCAATTCTTATAAATAAAAAATGTATGGCCAAGATTAAGGTAATAAATTCAGACCCACATGGAAGATGGATACATGTCGATATAGGTATGGGAAATAATGCCCTGACGTTGTTTAATATATATGCCCCTAATTCGAATCAATCAGAATTTTTTAAAAAGTTACAGAATATGTTGTTACCACTGGCTGCTTCTAATTTAGTGGTGGCTGGAGATTTTAATGCTGTAATGGATCCATTATTGGATAAAAAACCAGGTAAAAGTATAAAATCTTTAGGTTTAGATAATTTGGCTCAATCATGTGATTTGAAGGATATATGGCGTATTCTTCATTTTAATGATCAGGAGTTTTCATTTTGTTCACAGGTTCATAAATCATTTTCAAGAATAGATTATATTTTTGTTTCAACAAATAAGGTGCAACAGGTGATTAAAGCTTCCATAGATCCTATTATTATTTCGGATCATGCGGGAGTATGGATAGAATTACAAATGGATCAATTGGAAAAGGGTAGACCTCTTTGGAGATTTGATAATGCATTGCTTGTGGATGATAAATTTTTGGAAAATTTTAAAACACAAATTAATGATTTCTTTCAAATGAATTTAGTGGAGGATACATCTATTGAGAATGTATGGGATGCATTTAAAGCAACTATGAGGGGTAATATTATATCATATTCAGCTTTTATTAGGAAACAGATTAAAATGCAATATATAGAATTAGAAAAAGAAATCAAAATATTAGAAGCTAAATTGGTAAGTAAATGGGAAAATGAGATATTGCAAGCTCTTTTGAAAGCAAAAGGTAAATATAATGAATTAACTTCAAAAATGATAAGCATAAAAATGATAAGCAATGTATTATGGAAATTCTAATAAGGCGGGAAGATTATTGGCAAATTATCTTAAAGCAAAAAAAAAGAAGAACTAATATAAATGGGATAAAAGATGATAATGGTATAATAACAAATCAAACAAATATAATTTTAAAACAATTTTTAAAATTTTATAAGGACCTGTATTCTTCCGAGCCTTATTTGGAGAGACAAAAAGATGGTAAAAATTTTTTAGACTCTATTAATGGACCTAAGATCCCTGATCATATAAAACGGAGTTTAGATGAACCTATATCATTAAAAGAATTAGAAACAGCATTGAGATCTCTTAGAGTTGGATCCGCTCCAGGTGGTGATGGATATACAGTAGAATTTTACAAAACATTTCAAAATGTCCTTTCCCCATATTTACTAAATTTATATCAGACACAACTTATAAAAGGTAATATTAAAGGTACTATGGCTGAATCAATAATAATTGTTTTGCCTAAGCCAAATAAAGATCCTACTTTGGTTTCAAACTACAGGCCTATATCTTTGATAAATGTGGATAATAAACTTTTGGCGAAAATTTTGGCTTTGAGATTAGCCAAAGCTCTCCCACATATTATAGATATGCATCAAACGGATTTCGTTGCTAAAAGACATTCCTCTAATAACTCTAGATTATTGTTTCATATGTTAAATTTATCAAAAAAAATGGATGAACCGACTTTTACAGTTTCATTGGATGCAGAAAAAGCATTTGATAGGGTAGAATGGAATTTTATGTATCAGGCTTTAGAATGGTTTGGTATAGGTTCTGGATTTATACAAATGGTAAAAACTTTGTATAGCTTCCCGATTGCAAGACTAAATATTAATAATAAGATATCTGATGGTTTTCAATTGCAGAGGGGAGTTAGACAGGGTTGTCCTTTATCTCCTTTGTTATTTGATGTTGTATTAGAACCCTTATTGTTAGCAATACAGCAAACGAGGGAGATACAAGGTATTCCATATTCAGATATGGAATATAAAATTTCGGCTTATGCTGATGATATTTTACTTTATTTGAGAAATCCAGAGTCTACCTTATCTTCTTTATTAGAATTAATTGATAAGTTGAGTCGTGGCGCATGGCGCGTGGCGCGTGGCCAACGTGCTGTTTATGGTACAATGCAATGGATGTCAGAAGCATGATAGTGCAGTATTTTTTGTGGAGTTTTTTTCTACAAAAGGCCAGTTTTTCATATGGTTCTGGGTAATTCTAGTTAGAGACAATTCTGTGTCAGTTAAGGACCACGCCCAAATAGAAGCGTACGAAAAACAGGTGAATAAAACATTTAAATATAATGTAGCTAAGGCCAGAGAAAAATATACTAAGGATTAATATAAGGGAAAGCATAATAATATCTGTGTATGTACTTTGCTGTTGAGCCAAATCATGGTGGAAATCAGGATTACATGGAATCCATTTTAGGTTCTTTGTGTGTACTATAACTGTCCTGTCTTAGGTCAGCATCTTGTGCCAGTGAATAGTTTCTGTTCTTTGTTCAGCTTCCCGCCTTTAGCCTCGTGGTTCTAATTGAAAACAGATGTGCTCAGGCTAGTTAGAAAAAAGCATATTAGATTCCATATTCCAAACTGAGATATAAAATGTATGAAGTATGAATGGCCAAGATATGAATGAAATTATGAATGTTTGGGGCCCATGGATGTAATATGTGATGATATGATTGTGGAAATATAAATGGTTTATGTTTATAAGCAGAAACATTAAGAAAAAATCTTAAGCATAACATCTGGAAGTGATTAGAGTCAGTCTCAAGAATAGGGAGAAGGGGGGGGCATTGAAAGCCCACGCTTCAGGGAGAGGAGAGGGGGATTTAACCCCCCCTTTTTCTCCTGAGTAAGATTTCTGTGTAAGGCTGTGCAATTTGAATCTGTCAGCTTAGGAGTTTTTTTTTCCTTTAAGGCTCAGAACTTGTCAGCATGGAAGGACTGAGAATTTACCATGTTAATAATTGTGAATTCTTTTGAATGTTAATGTTAATTCAGAAATCATCTGAAACTTTGTATAACTTTTAAACATGGAGGAATGTTTCTTTGTCTAAACTTTAAGACCACCCAGAGAAATGTTATTGGTCGTCAAACTTGATGATGTCACTAAACCAAAAGTTATATAATAGACTGTAATGAGATAGAAAAACGAGACCATTGTGAGAAGGCCAGTCTTTGGCCACGATGATGATCTCCCATGAGCGCAACGTAAGCAATTATGCTATTCTTTTGATCTAATAATGGGAAAATAGAACCAATAATTCAATAAATCCTGGTTATAATTTTAAAACCTTGCGCTGGTGTCATTTTTCATGTAGAATTATTTTCAAACCTGAAGCTTTCACAAATGGCGTCAATGCCCCATGCTCAATTGGTGGCGAAACCCGGGAACTAACTAACTAATTTGACGCCTTGAAAAAGCTTATAGGTTATTCATGGAAACTCTAGGAGCTCTGGAGATTTCGCATGGTTGTGTAACAAAAGGTGGTCACAGGTTGACTGGCTGCGCAGGAATATGGCGGAAATTAGAGATAAAACGGGACCGGAAAACTGGAAAATTGTGAGTATTACGCCTGTTTAAAGAAAAAAATTATAAAAAAAAAAAATTAATAAAAAAATTAAAAATATTAAAAAATATTATTTAACAATAAGGAGCATGCATGCTTGTATATATCTGTACATTATTGTATAAATTTGTGGGTAGAGGGATATGAAGTTAGTGGAAATTAAATATTAATGAAAAAAGAAAAAAGAAAAAATTAGAAATAAAAGTAACACAGAAAGAATGTTGTGAAAAGAAAGAAAGAAAAAAAAAAAACCTTGCAGTGCTGGCATTTTTCCATCTGGCTTTTAAACTGAGCAGTGCCTGTCTGAAAGAATAAAAAAATTAAGTTTTTGCTTGTCTGATAACAGAGGTTACTGAGTTTGAAGAAAAAAATATATATATATTTTCCTGCTGTGTGTATAAGCTTTGTCTCTGAACTAACTCTTTCTCTCTGTGAAAAAGAAAACTGTCTGTTTTAATCTGACTTTGAAAAGTTTCCCTCACCCGTCTCTTTGTTTGAAAAAACGGGCTGAGGGCACCCCTCCCCCTTCTTTGTCTCTCTCTCTGCATTTTCAGTGCCTATCTGAAGTAACTACTTTGAAAAGAAAAAAGAAATTGTGTTTCTCAGCTTTGTCTTTCTAAACTCCAGTTCTGTCTCTCTCTGTCTTTTTTGCTTTGCCCTAACTTTTTCTCTTGTCTCTGGAAAAAGAAAAATAAAGTTAATGGCTTCCCGTTCCCTTCAGTGTTCTTTGTTTGAAAGAGCGGGCTGCAAATGGGGGATTTTCACCCCCACCTTTTTCCTCCCTCGATACCTTCCACAGAGCTATCACGTGAGGAAAGAGGGGGAGGGAATAGCAGCAATGGAGTCCTTTGTCTCGGGGCTACAGATTTCCAACAGGTATTTGCTTATCTCGGAGCAAGTCTGTTTTGCATATTAAAAGGGTTTATTGAGAACTGGTAGTTTAGCAAGACATGAGAATCCTATGTATCCGTGGCTTAAATTTGTTTCCGATGTAGTAGAAAAAAGATTCAATGTGGTCTCTCTCCGATAAAACTTTAACAGGGAAATGCATGCAGGTTGGAGTTCCGATCAGCCGGGTAATTGTTTAGTAAGGCACTTGAAGTTAATTCAAAGTGGTTTTGATGTCGAGAAGTTGAATATGTTGATTTAAGTTCAAAATGCAGTGTATTGGGAGAGCAGAGTTTACATAGCTAAGTGATCCCTGCGGTGTTAGGAACAATGGAGGTACTTTGGGAGAGTTTCAGAAGCTGTTTGTAGCCTAAGGGCTCAGTACAAGATGCATTCTAGAAAAAAAAAAAAAGACGTTATGTAGCTTGAATTTTTCCCTTGTTCCTTTATATTTTAAAAAGGTTATTAGAATGTTGGAAGAACAGAACTGTAATTGGAAAGTGATTTTTAAACGAGATGGTTAAGTGAAAAGGAAAAGAAAGTTAAATGTCTGGCGATTTCAAAGCAGGGAGATAGTCTGTAGAACGAACGTACAAGAATGTGGAAGAAAGTTTTGTGAGACGTGTTAAGGAAGGATGTGCTATGAATTATGACCTGATTGTAAGGGATCTGATATGGAGAAGTTCGATAGGGAAGATGGGAGAAAAGAAAGAATTCTGCTGGACTTGGGAATGTATTCAACAGTAAAAGAATACTTTTCTGAAAAGAAAAAGTTTGATTTTAAAGGGTAGATACCATGCTTAAAAGCAGGCAAGTGTGCATAAGGGAAAAATAAAATCCCTGCCTTTATATTTTTATCTCAGGGTTCAAATTAATTTTGAATATGAATTTTTGTGCCCCTGCATGGTTTATAAAGTATTTTTAAACTTGTGCATTGTCCAAAATGTATGATTAGGGAGTAATTAAATTTAAATGCATTTTAAAATTAAACTGGGAAGTTTAAAATAAAAAGATTAAGAAAAATAGAGGTTAAGTACCTATATTTTTTTGAAAATCGAAATAAATGTGAAACAAAGGGCTTGCTAACTTAGTTAACTTAAAAGAACAATTATAATAAACTTTTATGTAAGTGGATGAATTCGGAATTGAAATTTTGCTTACTTTTTACAAGTAAGCTCTTCAGGATAGGAACCTAATAAAGAATATGGAATTGAGAATAATTCCCTGATGTTAGAAAAAAAAGAAAGTCTAATTTTACCTATTTAATCTGTATGTTTTGTGTTTCAGTTATGAACCTTCTTTGAATCCTTTCAACAATTCAACACAGAAACTGTAACTCTGCAATACAAGAATTGGTACAGTTTGCAGAGGGGATAAAGTGCGCCATGTGTTTCTCTTTTCTTTGTTCTTATGTTAATAAACATGTGCTTTCCTTCCAGGATTTACACTGATCAGCAGTACCACATTCCACCACTAGAGCTGTGGAGAACACAGAGAAAAAATTCCGATGCTGAATTTTCGGCGGGAATTTCAGTGTTCCTTTGTCTTCAACTAATAGACTGTTACCTTTCAGTTGTACCAGTACGGGTGTAAAGAAAAGCAGTTCCATAGTTACAGAAAAGCCAAGCTTGAATTATGAAAACGTTGCAGCATGAACTTTTTAAAGCCATGATTTAAATTTCACTGAAATTAATTTAGAGACTCCGACCTTACAAGTTGCTAAAACTATTTGCAAAAGACATTTCTGGACTCATAAAAAAAATTTTTGAATGAAAAAACAGACTTTATCTTAAACCACGTTACTTTAAATCACTTCATTTGAATTAGGCTTCTGAACTTTAATTATGCTTTTGCAAAATTTCATAGACTTATTCTGATATTGTATTAATAACTGTATTTTCTTTATCATTGTTTTCATGCATTGTTCTCAGAAAATATTTTGTGTATCCTGTATTTTAAATTTTATTTCATATGACTGTATTTCTATACACAGTGGCAGCTTCTAAGCTGTAACACAGTGCCACAATATTGTTTAATTGGGTTTAACAGCTGATATCATCAGTCCTTTTAATGATTTTAATTTAAATTTGAGAAATGAGTTCCTGCAACACACACAGAAAAAGAAAACTTATATCTGATGTGCATGCATTATCTGCACATGAGTACATTTCCATATTAAGCATATATTTGGGTTTTCTTAACACTGTGCATTATTTTACATTTTATTGATTTAATTCCAGGGCTCTATAACATAACACTTTTGAGCATAGGGACCAATTAAGTTAGATAATACTGAGGTTCTCTTTATCTTAGGGAAATCTAGGGTTCTATTTTTCTGTAACTATACTTTCTCTAAATTTCTGACTTTTTAACTTCAAAAGTACTGGAGTTTCATGAATACCTCTATGAATAAAACAACAGACGTCTCTGCTCTAGGACTGTACTTGCACCTAGAACAGACACTGTCTAACTACCACTGGAATGGTAAGTTTCCTGTATGGTATGGCTTAAGCAGCAACTTACATAAATGTACACGTAAATGGGTTTTATCTAGAATAGTGGATGGGATTTGCTTGCATTCTCACTAGAGAATTCAAGTAAGCTTTGGGTAAGATCTTCTAGGCACCTGCCGTTGCAGGCCTAGGTAGTACATTTTTCTGGCTTTTGCTATCTAATTGGCATTAAAAGAATATACTTGCACAGACACACTGATCCATAAGAAGAACCGTACCCTGAATGAACCCCAGCGCCACAGATAAGACCACGAGCTCAATTATGGATATTATTTCATAAATTCAGTAATATCCAAGAGGGGACTGAGTCGTGGCGCATGGCGCGTGGCCAACGTGCTGTTTATGGTACAATGCAATGGATGTCAGAAGCATGATAGTGCAGTATTTTTTGTGGAGTTTTTTTCTACAAAAGGCCAGTTTTTCATATGGTTCTGGGTAATTCTAGTTAGAGACAATTCTGTGTCAGTTAAGGACCACGCCCAAATAGAAGCGTACGAAAAACAGGTGAATAAAACATTTAAATATAATGTAGCTAAGGCCAGAGAAAAATATACTAAGGATTAATATAAGGGAAAGCATAATAATATCTGTGTATGTACTTTGCTGTTGAGCCAAATCATGGTGGAAATCAGGATTACATGGAATCCATTTTAGGTTCTTTGTGTGTACTATAACTGTCCTGTCTTAGGTCAGCATCTTGTGCCAGTGAATAGTTTCTGTTCTTTGTTCAGCTTCCCGCCTTTAGCCTCGTGGTTCTAATTGAAAACAGATGTGCTCAGGCTAGTTAGAAAAAAGCATATTAGATTCCATATTCCAAACTGAGATATAAAATGTATGAAGTATGAATGGCCAAGATATGAATGAAATTATGAATGTTTGGGGCCCATGGATGTAATATGTGATGATATGATTGTGGAAATATAAATGGTTTATGTTTATAAGCAGAAACATTAAGAAAAAATCTTAAGCATAACATCTGGAAGTGATTAGAGTCAGTCTCAAGAATAGGGAGAAGGGGGGGGCATTGAAAGCCCACGCTTCAGGGAGAGGAGAGGGGGATTTAACCCCCCCTTTTTCTCCTGAGTAAGATTTCTGTGTAAGGCTGTGCAATTTGAATCTGTCAGCTTAGGAGTTTTTTTTTCCTTTAAGGCTCAGAACTTGTCAGCATGGAAGGACTGAGAATTTACCATGTTAATAATTGTGAATTCTTTTGAATGTTAATGTTAATTCAGAAATCATCTGAAACTTTGTATAACTTTTAAACATGGAGGAATGTTTCTTTGTCTAAACTTTAAGACCACCCAGAGAAATGTTATTGGTCGTCAAACTTGATGATGTCACTAAACCAAAAGTTATATAATAGACTGTAATGAGATAGAAAAACGAGACCATTGTGAGAAGGCCAGTCTTTGGCCACGATGATGATCTCCCATGAGCGCAACGTAAGCAATTATGCTATTCTTTTGATCTAATAATGGGAAAATAGAACCAATAATTCAATAAATCCTGGTTATAATTTTAAAACCTTGCGCTGGTGTCATTTTTCATGTAGAATTATTTTCAAACCTGAAGCTTTCACAAATGGCGTCAATGCCCCATGCTCAAAGTTTAGCAAATTTTCAGGTTATAAAATTAATTGGAATAAATCTGAAATAATACCTTTAAATATTCATTGTGTAA